>NC_134843.1:9629167-12129167 GCF_965363235.1 Mytilus galloprovincialis
CCACAAAATTAAATATCCATGAACATGCAAGTTGTCCCCAAACCTCGAAAAAATTGGTACCCAGGAATATAAATGAATCCCCAGTAGTTGATTGATATATTACCAGTTTTTTATGACTTGATGATAAGTTTTCTATCACAGCATCTATAACTCTATCTGATATATGGGCTGCTACTGCAAGGTTCAGTTCACTGGAAATAATTGTAATTCATTAATACAGATATGATGTTCATACACTCATACATTACATTTTTAATTTTTACTTAGTATCATCTCAAAGATCAAACTGAAGGGTAATAAAATTTACAAAGAGAAAAAAGCATTAAGCATACATCAACCTCCATATCAAACTTTCTCGATTAGTTGTATAAGCTTCACAAACAAGATATTAAAATATATAAATGAAAATCAAGATTAACTTTAGTACTTCACCAATTAAACATTTTTCATATCAATTTGTATAAAATATTATTTCCTTCCATGTTAGATGAAAATAATTTGAAATTAATTTCTTCTCTGAAATTTTTTTACCTTATTTTATTAAAGACGTCCATTTCTATAACATTTAATGTGTGTGTGGCAAAATCTTCTGGTAGACAGCTCTTCTTGTAACATCCACTATTTAATTCAGTAGAAAATTCCTGTCAGAAAAAATCAAATGTGTATAGTATATCAAGAAAAAGGTTAGTAATATTTTTACATTTTTGTCTAGAAATATCATTTGAAAGATAAACTAATGATATTACCTTAAAAATTTATACCAATTTTTTTTCAATCGAATCTTTCTAAACTGTTGTTTAAATTCATTGTATTAAAATGAAATAAAACATTTTGGTATATAATGGTATATCATAAGATAATCTCAGGGATCTCCATGGATGAAAATTGAACGATGGAGGAACTTTCACCATCACGAACCCTGTTTAAGCCGTACAGTGTAGTATGATCGAAAGTATTTTATCCCTCCATGTAACATGTGTAAGGAATGGTGAACATGCTAATTCATTACTAAAATTATATTTATTTGAATTTTCATTATAGAAGTATCAATATTTTCATTAATTACCGTTTGTAACCATTCAAATGCCAAGCCTTCATGCCCCCCCCCCCCCCCCCCCAGTCGAGAATGACCAAAAGCTGTCATGCAGGTCCCCATGTAGTTTTCTTGCTATTTTTGATAATTGTTATGGGGGTTAAAAATCAAGTGTGGAACTTATGTTTTACGGACACTGTCACTGTCAAATTCAGAAGTCATGAACCAATTACCGGTATGGCTGATATGCAGCAACATCAAAAGGATTCGTACGGGTTATGTAAAACGTTGCAGAGATTTGTAAAGCAAAAGTTGACAAATGAAAAGGGTTTTAATGACTTTATCAAGCAAATTGATGCTATGCAACATGCATCTTTCGAGTCTGGATATAAACCGGAAACGCGGATGCATCAATTTAATTGTAGACTACGAAATGAATTCGGATACGATATTTCTTCACAGTAAATATTTAAGTTTTTACTTTTTAACTTTTAAAGTAATTCTATATAATCATTACAGCAGTACTAGAGTTATTTGGGATGAAATGAAATAAATGTTTTACGTCTTATTTTGTTCTTCTTAAAAAAGGGGGAAGCTGATTGCGTAAGTCAAAATAAAAGCATGTGGACTTGTTAAACTGTTCTTTGTAACTGGATTATTAATTTATTTATTTAATCTAAATTATCATAAGCATTTACTGAAACTTTGAATAATTTGATCAATGAATCGTCTATCTTCAGATAGTATTCTCCTGTCTGGTTTGTTGATCTACCTGTACAAGCTCATGTACAAGTGATTGGCGATCTTAATCCAGATATCCCTCAGGCGTTAGAACTGTATTGGATTATACATGTAATGTAAAAAAAGCCTTAGGAGTATGCAATTACATGCATTTGATTATAATTGCTAAAAAATGGCGTTGGGCTTAAACTAGAGGCTCTAAAGAGCCTGTGTCGCTCACCTTGGTCTATGTGAATATTAAACAAAGGAAGCAGATGGATTCATGACAAAATTGTATTTTGGTGATTGTGATGTGTTTGTACATCTTACTTTACTAAACAGTCTTGCTGCTTACAATTATCTCTATCTATAATGAACTTGGCCCAGTAGTTTCAGTGGAAAATGTTAATAAAAATTTACAAATTTTATGAAAATTGTTAAAAATTGACTATAAAGGACAATAACTCCTTAGGGGGTCAATTGACCATTTCGGTCATGTTGACTTATTTGAAAAACTTATTTTGCTGAACATTATTGTACTGAAAATTTCAGGGCAGATAAATTCTGACCTGATAAACAATTTTACCCCTGTCAGATTTGCTCTCAATGCTTTGGTTTTTGAGTTATAAGCCAAAAACTGCATTTTACCCCTATGTTCTATTTTTAGCCATGGCGGCCATCTTGGTTAGTTGGCCGGGTCACCGGACAAATTTTTAAACTAGATACCCCAATGATGATTGTGGCCAAGTTTGGTTTAATTTGGCCCAGTAGTTTCAGAGGAGAAGATTTTTGTAAAAGTTAACGACGGACGACGGACGCAAAGTGATGGGAAAAGTTCACTTGGCCCTTTGGGCCAGGTGAGCTAAAAAACGGTAAAAGTTTTGAACGATGGTGGAAGACAATTTAACAATGACGCAGGTCATTTGAAGATGGCACAAGATACTTGAACGATGGCGGTGCACCATCATTAAACAGGCGATGGAGATCCCTGATTCTCCCTCTTATAGCTACATATATTTATAAGAATGTTTATTCCAATTTGAGTTAGTCCATTATTAATCCATTTCTGGTAATATGTAATGCACAATCCTTATGGAAAACATTTTGAAATCAATTTCTCATCTCACAGCTGAATTCGAGCTCCAATCAATAATAAATTTATATGTTTGACTTACCTTATCTTTGGTTATGGCAGTAAATTGTTTGGTTGTACATTCTAACATGTCTTCAACTGTTTTCTGAAAATAATTAGGTAGATTGTTGTGATGAAACATGAATGGACATTTAACAGACAGAGGTTATTTTTCAAAATAGATATATCTTGAATAAGCATTCTAGAAGCCATTTATGTTAGATCTATATGCTGAATTTTTTTAAAGAAGGTTAAAACAGGTTGCTGAAATCATATTTGTTTTTATTTCATTGCTTTGTACATAAATCAGGCAGTTAGTTTTCTCATTTGAATTGTTTAACATTTGTGATGGTTTTTGCTCATTGTTTAAGGCTGTACAGTGACCTATAGTTGTAAACTTTTATGTAATTCAGTCTCTGACAGTGTTGTTTCTTAGGCAATATATAATACCATATTTGTTTATTGTAATAAGAAGTAACCTTCAAGAAGATACAAAGATATTTTAAAAGAACATAATATGTAGCCTTGATCTTATTTATCCCAGCCTCTTTATGACGGAAAACCAGGATCAAAATCAAAATATTTTCACTGTCAAAAATTTGTTCTGTCAGGCAGTAGGTCTTTTCGTGAGGATTTTGAAACACTGACATGGTCTTTTCACTAAATCTTTTAAATAACAGAAAAGGTGTAACCATTCTCCAAACAAATAAATAAATAGTAATCCCTTAATACATTTACATATGATATATCTACAAACCTACCAAAAAATAATAAAATATTATTCCTTATAACATTTACATTTAATATACAAACCTTCATTTGATTATCAAGAACTTTCTTCAGGTCATCTGAGAGTTCCTTGAGACGTTTACCTACTGGGTTATCTTCCCCTGTTGATTTATCAGCTACATCTTGTAACTGAGGCAGAAGCTAAACGTAAAATGTTTCAATATATTCATAATTCATACAATGTTCATTTCTAGACATGACATCTAATTTATTAAATTGGTATCATATGGACACTTTTGCAAATTTTGTACTTAATATTAAACTATAAGGTGCACACACTTGGTACTTGTACCTTATAAAAGAAAGAAAATAACAGAGTAATAGACTGAAGACACTTTTGTTTTTTACCAAGTACACAATATATAATTTCATTATACATAGAAAAACAATTAAATTTTTTTTTTACTACAAATGAGTACTTCAATGAAAAACACAAATTATAGTTCTATTTAAAAAATTATAAAAAGAGTTATTAATTAATTGTACACAACAGCTGTTCCATAGACATGCATAGACATGCATGGGACCAAAGGAAGGCACTTTGAAATCTAAACTAGGAGTGGATATGAATTACTTTCTTGTAAATTGATCTTCTGAAAGATTAATCTACTTTCAAAGTACCTTCCCTGGGTACCATGTATGTTTTCATGGAACAACCTGTAAGGATTTAAAATATCTTACCAGTTGTGAAGTGTTGGCATCCTTAACAAATCCATTGGCTACATCTATGTCTTGTTGATAATCATCAACTGATGGGGTCATCTGTAAAGCATTTACTGTGTCCTGGACTTGTACAACCAATCGGTCAACCATCTACAATAAAACAGTATAAATATTATAATCATCAACTGATGGGGTCATCTGTAAAGCATTTACTGTGTCCTGGACTTGTACAACCAATCGGTCAACCATCTACAATAAAACAGTATAAATATTATAATCATCAACTGATGGGGTCATCTGTAAAGCATTTACTGTGTCCTGGACTTGAACAACCAATCGGTCAACCATCTACAATAAAACAGTATAAATATTATAATCATCAACTGATGGGGTCATCTGTAAAGCATTTACTGTGTCCTGGACTTGTACAACCAATCTGTCAACCATCTACAATACAATTTTTCTACACTTAGTAAGATCTTGTAAAATTAGAGATGTGAATGATGTAAATGTAGTCAAATGTGTCAGTAAAGAAATTGTAATGACATGTGTCAGTAATGTAATTGTAATAAAATGTGTCAGTGGTGTAATTGTAATGAGATGTGTCAATAATGTAATTGTAATGAAATGTGTCTATTATGTAATTGTAATGAAAAGTGTCTGTAATATAATTTTAATGAAATTTGTCAGTAATATACTTGTAATGAAATGTGTCAGTAATGTAATTGTAATCAAATGTGTCAGTACTGTAATTGTAGTCAAATGTGTCAGTAATGTAATTGTAACCTAATGAGTCAGAAATGTAATTGTTAACTTTTTTTCAGTAATGTTATAGTAATCAAAATAAGAAAATTGCAAAGTGAAATTGTAACATGAGATTAATAACAATTTTTTTTATTTATAATACATTATAAATTTGCGTCACCAACTTTTCTTTATCTACTACTAAAGACTTTTTCACTTGTTTAAAGCATTTGTTATTTGTATTTATGCATGTTATTTTGGCATTTTTCTTGCTTGATGGTTTTTACTAATACTGCATATAATGCAAAAAGAAAATTTGCATTTTTACAACACTTACATTTGTGGTTCAAATATACATTTCATAAAAAACCATGTAGGTCATGATGAATACTCAGTAATTTAATTCTTGGAATATAATTACATTCCTACCTGTTGTGTAGAGCTGAGATAACACCCTTGTATCTTATAATCACGATTAACCAGGTATTTCTGTGGACTGTGGTTTCTCTGTAACAGTGCTTCTATCTGCAATCATTATATAATAAAACTGACACATAAATCAAATCAAATATTTGAAGTGTAATGTTTTCTGAAGTTGGCACAAAGAATCAATTTTATAAATGATTTTCCTGTATTAATATAACCAAAATGTCATAAGCCTTTAACTCTACAAAGAAAAAACAAATTGTATAACGCATAACAAATCAAAATTACTATGAACACAGAATCAAAGCGCTGTAAGCGCTGGAGGCAGTTAACCAAAAACCAAGGCAACCGTAATTATGAAAACTGTGGCAATGTTGCCTCAACATTAAACATTCATATATAGTACATTCATGTTTATCTAATGATTTATTTATTAAGGCAAATAATTTATATGTTATCAAGGTTTCAAAAGCAATGCATATATCAATGTATATTTTTTATGGTGAGTCTGCAGTGGTACAAGTTCCCAATGATTGCAGTTGTTCTACTTGGTAGTTAACCTTGGTTTTATTTGACTGCTAGAAGTTCAATTTGACTTAGTATGAACATGTAATAGTATGAATGGACTGGTTTCCCTGGAAAGAAAACTGAGTTTGTGTTCTATAGTACAAAAGTTATGAGACACGAATCGGACAAATGTTCACAACAGGGATCAAAGGTGAGGTCTGACTGACCTGCCCATAGTAAATGTAAATGATTTGTTATTTTGTCCCATACATATGAATATATATAATTTAGGGGTGGGGATCTCAACGGTTTTCAAGTTCTCAAACAGGTATGGTAGGCAGAGGATTTAGGGGGGCAGGGGGCCCGGCCCCCCCCCCCCTTTTTAGGAAAAAAATTGGTTGCTTATATAGGGAATCACTAAAGCGTGACTGGAACGGGCCTTTCTTAGGTCAGTCAGTGGGCCCCACTTATGAAAATTTCTGGATCCGCCACTGGGGGGGGGGGGGGGGGGGGGGGTAGGGTGACCCTAGGGACTTCCCCTACATTTCATTTTATTTGTTATATTGTCCCATACATGAATATATATGATTTAGGGGTGGGGATCTCATTGGTTTCCAAGTTCTCAAACAGGAGGGGTAGGGTGACCCCAGGGACTCCCCCTATATTTCATTTAATTAGTTATATTGACCCATACATGAATATATATTGTTTTGGTGTGGGGATCTCGACCGTTTCCAAGTTCTCAAACAGGAGGGTTGGGATGACCACAGGGACTTCCCCTATATTTTATTTGATTTGTTATATTGTCCCATACATGAGTATATATGGTTTAGGGGTAAGGGTCTTGACCATTTCCAAGTTCTCAAACAGGAGGGTGAACAGTGACCTCAGGGACTCCCCTATCTTTCATTTGAATTGTTATATTGTCCTGTACATGAATATATATGGTTAAGGGGTGGCGATCTCAATGGGTTTCAAATTTTCAAACAGGAGGGGTGGGGAGACCCAAGGGACTCCTCCTATATTTCATCTGATTTGTTATATTGTCCCATACATGAATATATATGGTTTAGGGGTGGTGATCTCGACCATTTTTAAATTCTAAAACAGGAGGGGTGGGGTGACCCCTAGCGACTCTTCCTATATTTCATTTGATTTTTCATATTGTCACAAACATGAATATATATGGTTAAGGGGTGTGGATCTCGACCATTTCCAAGTTCTCAAACAGGAGGGGGTGGGGTAACTCCAGGGACTCCCCCTATATTTCATTTTTTTATTTATATTGTCCTATACTTGAATATATGCAGGGGCAGATTCAGACGGGGGAGGGTTGCGGGCTTGCACCCCCCTTAAATTTGCAAAGCATGGGTTGTTCTCAGCTTAATAAAGAATATTCCGATAATTTTACCTCAATTTTTTTTTAACCTCGCTCTGCTCGGTGAAAATTTAAGTTTGCGCCCCTCCTAACCTAAAATCCTGGATCTGCCCCTCATATGGTTTAGGGGTGGGGAGCTCGACCGTTTCCAAGTTATCAAACAGGAAGGGGTAGAGTTGCCCAAAGAATGCCACCTATATATCATATGATTTACTTACATTAAGGTATATATAATATAGTTGCATTATTTGTGAAAATAAAGAAAGAAACTTTCAGCTACTTTAATTGATCCTTCAAATTGAGAAAAAACAAATAACCCCTCGAAATTGCAGTAATATGTTTACACTTTAAAAGCATCTCACATGCATTATCATCATTTATCATTTATAAAGAAAATTTAGACTGTGACCATGAACATGTATATTGTTAGATATACTGTTCCCAGCTGTCACGTTGTATTGGATTTTTAAATTAAAATTTGTCAAAAAGTAATTTTGAGTTTCTGAATAAAATATTTTTCTGCTTTCTTTTACATATATATTTTAGTTTACAATACTAGTGTTTATATTCATTTACCATGCATAGATGTATTTTTTTCACCTGCTTGGATTTATTTTGTAAAAGATCGCCAAACCCGGAATTACCCTTATCCGCTTCCGGAATCGGATCCGATTTTGTAAAATTTTGTCTTCACGGCCGCCATTGTTATGTGTTTACAATGTTGTTTTTGTCAATCAGATACGATTTTACTCGAATTTATACAATATTTGTCGGCGATTTTCTGTATAAAGCTAGCAGTTGAACAAAATGAACATCGCCGTCATGAATAATAATGATAAAAATAAGTTTTTAGCTCGTTTAATTGGAGACTTTGGTGAACATGGTGAAAAGGTTTTCAAAGTAATTTCTTATTTTCTTTCAAATGGAAGGTAACTACGTCGGGCGTAGCTAGAAACCAACTATCCTAGTCGAAATTCCGCTTGCAAAAGTGGAAGGTCGCGGACCTCGGACCACTCTAATTTGCACACCTGCCTCCAAATTGAAAAGCTACGAAAATTTCTTTTTCTAATTTGAAATTGCCGCCAACAGCATGAACAGTTGAACTTATTATATAATAGACTACTGACGTAGTTGTACTACGTATTGATGACAAACAATATTCCTACGACTTTTGTCATTTGGGAAATCTAAACTACTTGTCTTAAGAGATTTTCGGCGATTAAATATTTCATACAATTGTTCTTTGACATCTTAGCTGAAAGCACAAGTCATAATGAACTACACAAGGATTCTTAATAAGCACTACTTCCTATGTGTAACTTTAAAACTTTTGGATAAATCGACGATCATTTAAGGTTTTTCTGGTCATTTTTTTTTGTAATCCAGAATAAAAAGTATTAAAAAAGTGTTCAATTAGTTATATATAACATAGTAGCAAGCTAGATAATAACAATGGCAAGTATTTCAGGATTTATTGGGTAGAACACAAATCTAGGGTGCTCGCATAATGCAGCTTAACTGCATAAAAATATGAATAACTATAAAACTGTCTGTTTCCCCCAACATAAAGTGGTGAGATAGAACCTACCCTCTGTATTGCTGCTTCAGTTTTCTCAGGGTTTCTTTGTTGAGCCAGAACCATATCATTTACTGGTGTAGGCATTTTCTTCATTGTGAAATTCCTTAAAAAAAGATAAGCGATTCATACATAAGTCTTACCTTTAAGCATTCATTTCAAATTGTCAAGAGACAATACAAATCTATGTTATTTTATGCTTCTCCAAATAGTAAATAATGAAAGTCCTGTTGTATATTTTGATTTTAACTTATGTAGACATTAAATATTCTTCTCTTTTCAAGGTAGATTTCAGAAAGAAGGCTTTAGTCTTTGATGCACAATTTTTTTATTAGTTGTTAGTGAATTTGAACTAGCTGTCAAAAAACTGCAAGTACTCTCAGATCTGTACTTATTGTCTTTTTGTTGTTGGAATGATAAAGTATCCAATTGTATTTGTAGTATTTGTATTTTTATTCATCTGATGAGTTAAGCCTTTTTCAACTGAGTTTTATAGTTTGTTCTTATGTTGTACTGTTACATCACTAGTTTAAACATATTTATTTATAGTAGATTGGGAAACAAGTTTATGCAACTTATATTAATCCCTTTCCACTTTGTTACATCACTGTCCCAGGTAATAAGAGGTTGGGATCTTGCTAACATGTTTAACCCTGCCACATTATGTATGTATGTGTCTGTCCCAAGTCAGGAGCATGTGATTTAGTGGTTGTTGTTTGTTTATGTGTTTTATATTTGTTTTTTGTTCACTCTTTGAACATAGATTAGGCCGTTATTTTTCATGTTTGAATTAATTTACATTGTTATTTCATGGCCTTTTATAGCTGACTATGGGGTATGGGCTTTGCTCAACTTTGAAGGCTGTACGGTGACCTATAGTTGTTAATTTCTGTATCATTTGGTCTCTTGTGGACAGTTGTCTCATTAACAATCATACCATATCTTCTTTTTTATATTCGCATGTTGGTTTTATCTAAACAAAAAATAAAATAGCATTATATTTGTTTCTTACTTTTCCAATGTATAAATATATACAATTTTTTAAGATTCAAACATAAGGTAAAATACAGTCACAATGACCTACTTTTCTAAAGCATCAGCTACATCTTCAAAGCCTTGTGAAGTGACACCATTCTTGTCCCAGATAATGGTCTTTAGTTTGTTGTTTATCTGTAAAGCTTTACTTAACATTCTAGCACCAAAATCTCCAAACTGATTACCACTGGAATCAAAGAAATTTACAACTTACAGATACAATAATGTATACACAGACAGCACACATGATCATGTGTATGACAATTTTCCAAATTTTACATGTAAGGCTTGCCAACAGAGCATATTTTCTAATTTATGTTACCAATATAAAACATTAGGTGTCCTGATTGACCGATTATCTTTTGTTTACTTATCAATTATATGTCCTGATCAGTGATTTCAGATGACAAGGCTGGTTTTAAAAGGTTACATTTTATTGATTATTATCAGTATCTAAATACAAAAATACCAGCTGGTATCCAGTTTACAGGGGTGGCCAGTTTAATAAGGTTACATGACCATTTAATTGAATTTGAATCGGCAGGTATGGGGGAGAACCAATATTCAAAGGGGCCAGTTTAAAGAAGCTTCACTGTACTACGTAATACTATGTGTATGCATTACAATTAGTTGTATGACAAATTAAAGTTCTTCTTTCTAGTATTGCTGAGCTTTTAACAAGCTTCATTCAAATTGCCTGCTAAACGCAAAATTGACTTATTTTATCATCCTGTATTCCAAGTCAGGGTGTTGACATATATATGAGTTTTACATCTGCTTTCATACCAAGCACAGTGAAGATTGTTTGAACATTGTCAACTTCAAATTTGTGTCTGCTTCATGATGATCTAGTAACGATTATGTGCCTAGTACTGACTCTTAAAATACTCAACTCACCTTATATCTAGTTCTGTAAGAGACCCATTACTGCCTAAAGCATTGATGACGAGTGATATATGATGTTTTAGTTTGGAGTCAGCCAGAGACAGAGATTCTAAATCCTACAATAATATTATTTGTACACATTAACTTTGTATAAAAACTGTGGTAACAAGCTATTTCACTAATAAAGTAAAGTACCAAATGTTTATAACAATAATTGCAATATTGTGTATGTGACTGTTCCATGTCAATAACATTTGTTTGTCTCATTTGTTTCTGTTCACTGTCAAAAATAAACCTACTCCAGAGAATAATATTCTATCAAAGATAAAATGCTAAAGCACAAAAATATAGAATATACCAATACACATTATTAACAGTGCCAGGTGATGTTTCAAAGCCTGAATGGTTTTGGTCCAAAGGGGACCTTCATCAGAGGCAAAATGGTGAAATTTGTTAGGAGCTTATGTGTTTAGAGACCTCTTATGTCAGTATACCATTTCTATACTGTGGATTCATTAACATTCTTTAGATACCAATTTTCGTGGATTTCGTAGGTACAAGGGAACAACTAATTAAGATATTCAACCATTTGCAAATTTTCTAAAGGAATGTATGCAGACTTTGTCAAAACCACAAAATTAAATTCTCAAGAATATGCAAGTTTTCCTCAAATCACGAAAATTAGTACTCACAAAAATAAATGAATCTACAGTATTCCACAAAGATAAAATTCTACTTTTTATGTACATGAACACCTTAATGATGCATTTGATCAATCATTAACCAGAAATAAGTAATCTCTCCTCTACTGTTTTTAGAAGCAAACTTTTAATACAGAGAGTATTGGTTATGTTAACTTACACAATCCTCATCCTGTATAAGTTGTACTATTCCATCTAAAACTGTCGGTAATTGTCTGAAAATAATTTAAAACATGTAGAGAATTCAAAATTTCAATTAATGTTCACTTTAAATTTGAATTTCTTTACTGATGTATAAAACTGAAAAATATTATAACCAGCTCTTAGTACTAGTAAGGGTTGTCCAAAAATTGATCACCTCCATGGAGGGGGCTATGGAAGAAACACAAATAGATTAATGGTTGCATTTTACATAATAAAATGAAAATGTTATACTACGAGTAGTTTGTTGGGTCTAAACAGTGTGTTTTCCATGCCCCCTCCACCAAGCCCTTTCTTCTGCAACAGCCCAAATTTAAATTTCAAATTGGTTCTATGTTTTTACTATCAAAATCTAATATTTGAATAGCTGTTGGGGTAGTTTAAATATGCAATAAAATTAACAAGTTATTGGTAGGTGGACAAAAGAAATTGATACAAAAAACACTGTAGAAATTTGTTTGAACAGTGCTATAAAGGAATAGAATCTTGTGCTTACTTTTGTTTTACATGTTCAAAGTTTCTGCCTATTGACAAACGTTTTAAACTTTTGTTTGTTTTTATCCATGGTAACAGTGTTGCCAATCCATGGTCTAAATCTACAAAAAAGATAGAAATAAGTTATCACCATTAAATACTTATATGTCATAAATCTTTAGCAGAATTCAAATATCATTTATCCTAATGCAACAAATATGCAACATTCATTTTGATTGGATAACGTCACATATTTACATGGTATCAATTGACAATTGATGCTATGGGACGTACACGCAAGCGCAGACGGCATATGGCAAACTTTAAATACATGTTTTAACGTTGTTTTCAGTTAGTTTCATTAGAATGGAGATAACAATATTGTATTTTAAGCTCCGACAGCATCAATTGGGGATTTGATGGTCGAAAATACCCGTTTACTGTCTCCGCTAACGCGTCACCAGTAAACTTAATTTGCGACCATCAAATCCCCAATTGATGCTGTCAGAGCTTAAAATACAATACAGTTATCTCAGAATTTTTGCCCTGTATTATTAACTTGAATGGAGAACACACACAAAAATCAAAGTATAAATGCCAGCTTTATAAGTACCTTGTATCTATTTGAAATGTGCATATTTATCTCACATTATTGTTTATATAATGTAACCATCAAGATGAAGAACAGCACAAAATTGTAATGGTCTTCTGATCTATCTATCATCATTTCATCTTTAATTTACTATGATCAGAAATTCTCAAACTTCTATATATCTAAATTAATCTAAACATTATTTGCCTCTCTCTCTAAAATTGAAGTTAATCAATATGCAAGTGGACATTTGATATCTATTTTAATTTCATATTTTAGCTATGATACTCTCTATATACATTGGTCCTTCAAAACAGTTCTTACTGTGAAATAATAACATAAGCATTGTGACAAAGAAGATTTTTACCCATGGCATTGTCAAGTTTATTTTCGATTTATGACTTTGACTGTCCCTCTGGTATCTTTTGTCCCTCTTTTAAAGGAAAATGGCAAAAATGTGAAATTGCTACACTAACAATACTGTTTGATGCAATTTATACTTTCTGTCTATGAGCCAGTCTGCTGGAAATCATTAAATTTACAATGAGATGAAAGACAGGTCAAATTTACTATTATTGCTCATGTTTAAGATTTAAGCTATATGATTCGGACTGTTGGAGGTCATTACCAGGTCGAAGGTCATATTTACTATTAATACTGATGTCTAAGTTAGTTATATTGTGTATATTAGCTATGAACCTGACTGTTAGAGGTCATTACCAGGTCAAAGGTCATACTTACTATTATTACTGATGTCTAAGCTAGCTATATTGTGTATATTAGCTATGGTACTCTCTATATTCATTGATCCTGATTGTTGGAAATCGTTACCCGCCACATTTAACTGGAGGTTTGTCAAATGCATATTACTAGAAATTCCCAACATTAGTTCTCTGTAATAGAAAATCAATACTTTAATCTTTGTCTTCATTCATAGAAGAAAGGGAAGCATTTATCACAATTTCTATCCTAATTCCCACTGGTTTAATTTTGCGATTTTCAAATTCACTTGATATTGTTAGATAATGAAAGAACCAAGTTGTAAATATAATGTAACGATTTATATTGGTGTTATTTTTTCACTTTTGAAAGTCATAACAAATAATTCACTCGCAAAATACATTGGTTTACAGTATTTTTTATTTTTCAGGATGTTGTTTAAGTTTGAAGTTGTTTTGATGTTTGTAAATAATTTTATGTATCTGGTTTCATGATTTCTATGGAACTTATGAGGGGTACCTAATGAGGGGTACTTGATGAGGGGTACTTGAAGGTTTGGTGTATGATGAGTATATGTTTTATGTATCTGGTATCCTGATTTCTAGGGTACCGTATGAGGGGTACCTAATGAGGGGTACTTGATGAAGGTTTGGTGTATGATGAGTATATGTTTTATGTATCTGGTATCCTGATTTCTAGGGTACCTTATGAGGGGTACCTAATGAGGGGTACTTGATGAAGGTTTGGTGTATGATGAGTATATGTTTTATGACAACTGAAATTTGTCTCATACAATTACATTAAGGCTTATTCTATACATGTATTACAAATTCCATCAACTACTTGTTTTCATTGCTTACTTTAATATTTTCATGAGACTAATTCTACTATACCAATTCAAACATGCAAAAGAAAGGCATTTTACAAAAGACTCATCATACAGATTTCTCCTACCTTAATAAAATAAAACATTTCTGAAGGCTGATTTTAAGAGAGAGAAAAGGCACAAATGTAACACAATTGTGTTTCATATTATTAATTATCAAGGAGTATTAATTAGGAAATTTATTAAAAAGGAATTAAACAATTCAATGACAATCATGTACGCTTTGGACACTTAATAACGATCTGTTCAAATATTATAGACATATACCCTGCAGCCAATAAATGACCATGTCTACTGTGAAATAACATGTATCCTTCAGGGGTTAATTGCATAGTTTGACAATTAACCACATATAATTATTACTCGATAACCAGACGACTATGTAACCGGCCTACAGCTATAGACATTTGTATGGACCATTGGACTATATAAGATCTCTGAATAGAATTCGATGAGACCACAATTCGATCAGGACAGATTGGTACAAGAGATTGGTACCGGAGATTCCGCCAAGGTCTCCCCCCTCGTGGGTAGGCTGGAACATATGCGCTTAATATCCAAACGTACTCCATCAGGATTGAAACTATACGATCACGTGCCCGTGTGAGATATTGAACATTCGAACAATTCAACTTTAAAGACAGTTTGTGAACATTCGAACATTTGAACTTTAGAATCTTTCTTGACTTTGTAATTACGTAATAAAATATATTTATCCATTAATGACTTCGTCACACAAACATCAACCTTATTGCGAGTTTTCAATTATTTTTAGACTGATAATTTACTTTTGATTAGGGACTTTCCATTTGGAATTTTCCTCAGCGTTCTGTATCTTTTTTTTATTTTACTTTTACTATTGATAAATTTGTATGATATCATTTTATCATTTACAGCAATGACATACATTTAAAACAAACAATTGAAATTAGGTTGGTGAGACTTACTTTAAAGCATCAACTGGTATTTTACAAAATGACATATCTAGATATTCTAAACTACAGGTGCTGGCAAAAAACTGTTTCCATGAAGGCTGTACAGCTATTTCCTTCTTTTTATGTGTGTACACATTTCTGGACAGGTACAAGTGTGTTAAACTTGTACATCCCCTCTGTAATGCAACCATCAACTGAAAATACACAATAATTATAATAAAAGTATGTGTAGCATGTTAACAATTCTTACACTTATAACCTAACCAAGGGTTTAGGTGCTCTAACTTCAGAAATTATTGCGTGCATTTAGTACATTTATTGTCATATTGCAATTTCAATATGATTGACAACAATATCAGATTAATATATATGTGTCAGATTACATAATACAAGTTTTAATTATCTAGATACTCACCAAGTCAAAATGTCCACAATCTCTGGATTTGTATTGTTCAAATGTATTTCTGTTTCAACAACATTTGAAAACCTTTCGGTACAATTGGCTTTGACTTTTATGGTTAAGATTTTAATCCATAACGTATTCTATTTTGTTTTTGTCTTGCTGTATCAATATTTGTATTTTTCTTTTCATGTTATAAAATGATTAAATTTATTGAAGAACCAAACTAAATGATGATTGTGCCAAATTTTGTACTCTTGGTACCCTTTCAATAGCTAAAACTTATCACAAGGCTTTCAAAAACAAAGAACTATATATGGGATTTTGGTTTTTAATAGCATTAATTTTGTCAGGCTCGATTTGCAACAGTAAAACTTCTGCTGGGTTTTCAACAGCAAACATTGAAAGGATTTAACCAATAAGTAAACTAATCATAAAATACCTGCTATTAGAAAATAAAACACTTAAAAATCCTAAATACATGACTGGTCTACTTACATTTTCTAAGGCACATTCTATTCCAGATAAATCTAGATGTGTTATATTATTGGGATTACCCAGGAATCTGTACATGTTCTGAAAGTTAAAAAATCATCATTTTAATATTGCTGTTTCATAATTAATTCATAATTGTGTTAAGATAAAATCAAGAATGGAAATACAAAGTCTATTGAGTATTTGAGTTGAATCATTATAAGGCCAGGATTTTTTAATTTATTGGTTTACGGATCCGCCGACCCGATTTTGCTGATTTCCAGAATAAAAATAAAATTCAATTTTCACGCTTTTTTATTCCCGCCGACCTTAACAAATGCATTATCCCTGAAAAATAATTAAAATATTTTTTTTCCTGAAATGAAATGCATTAATCACTAACAAAATTGACAACACTTTCTGGTGTGAAAAAAAAAAACCTTCCAGTTTACGTTTCTAAATATAGACAAATCAATTATAACTGACCTTGAAATGTCGTTTGTCGCAAATAATTTTGCGGAACGAAACTTGTGTTTAAAACCAATTACACAATAAGTTCGTTTACCTTATTTGTCATCAGTCCGTAAGATGCATCATCTCATAGAAATACTCAAATAGACTTGTCCAAATGTGGACAGGGTGAAGGCATCAAATTAAAGAACTGAATATTAACAAATCATTAGGAATTTTCTTGTTTTTATAGGTAATAAAAAAAAATGTCGTTCATTTGGATAAAAAAACGGGAATGCAAGACAACAGATTAACCCGATATCGTTTTTCCAGTGGACGATTCTATTAGGTTTTTGACACGTGTGTTGAAACTTATTTTCGTACGACGTTTCTGCATTTTTATTCTTTTTCAGTTTTCGTGCTTGAAGATCATTATTTACCAAGTTTTCTGGAATTGATTAAGAGCTACGCGAATCTATTTTTCTTGTTTCTGAAATGATGATTTAATTTCGTCTTTGTCCGTGCATCCCCTTTTTTTTACTGTAAATTACTAGACAATGTCATGCGTAGTTTATAACAGCTGAGCAATAATATTTCATCGAACTAAAATTTTAGAAATGATGATAAAATAGCATAACAAACATATTGCTAGAAAGGTGAAATATATATTGATTTTGCATATTTTTTTGTCTTCAAAGATGATTTTTTTTCTTTTTTTTTTTCCCGACCGACCGACCCGACTTTTTCATGGGGAAAATCCGTAAACCAACAAATTAAAAAACCGTGGCCTAACTGATACTTGGCATATAACTTTCATCTTAATCACATCAATAATGAATCTTCATACTAATAACACTAATAACACTAATAAAAATTGACATTATAAGGGACGGTGCAATATTTATCAAGCAGGGGGGACCGGTGCAAATCGCAAAACCTGTTTGGAAAAAAGTATTGTCCCATGCTGATGTGATAGGAAAAAAAGTTATGTCCCATGACCTCTATTCATTAAATCAAAGAGCAGATTGCTCTGAGGGATACGATTGCCATTGTTTCATTGACACATGTATACATGTAGCTGGATAATATTATTTTCAAAACTAATTTACGTAATCTGAATATAGCCAATCCCGAATAAAAGTGTATGAACAATGTACTTAGGCCTATTGTGTTCTAATTTGTACTATCAATTCCAAGTTAACTTTCCAGTCACTGAGACTCAAGTGAGAGAAGGTATTTTCACTTCGATTCTTATCACCTATTTTCTTATGTTAATTCTAGGAGGAACCCTATTCCTAACTCTTTAAATATTTAATTTCCTTTGGGTCAGTGATCATGACTCCTTTCCGTACACATTCCTCGGTTTAAATTGCGATCATTTTTAATATAATACGACGTTTATTCTGACAGAACGAGCTCATATTCGACGTGTTTGTTTTTGATTCAGAATTCACGGAAGTTACTTCCGGAAGGGAGACAACTCGAAACGATAATATGGAACACTCCATTTCGCCTGAAGGGGTGTTCTAGTAACAACTTGGCGACGTGGAATACATTTATTTTAATTTAAATGATGCAAATGATTTCAAATTATTCAACAACAATAACCCTCAATAGCAGACATACATAGAAAAGATCCAATGAGCTATAAATTAATTAATTGAGTGGGGAATCCAGAGCAACCATTCAATCTAATACCCCTTGAAGTGAAGAAAACTATACGCATGCGCATAATTACCAAAACAAACCCTGGAGCAAGAACGTATATTAAATGTTTATTAAACGACCTAGATGGTTCTTTATTTCTTTATGGAAGTACAATCTCAAACATCAGTTTTATAACAGTAACATATAAGAAAAACTCCACTTCAGTTCTTATATGACAGAAATAGATTTATCGGAATTCAGAGAACACTCGCATTTTTATCAAAACTGGGGAATTCCCTCTGACATGTTTCTAAATTTATAAAAACACTAAATATAAATACTGCTTAATTCTGATTTTCCGTGTTGTTAAAAACACGCATATAAGTCAAGGGAATTATCAAACATGAAGATTATGAAAAGAACATTATAGGAAAGTTGTTTAAGTTCAATCCCTTTGTTTGTTTTTACCTTTTAAAGCAAGACAATCATAAGAATCTGTGATGTTCCTAGTGTTTAGAATAAAACGGTTGACGTGAGGGCATTGCTCAGAGCCAATAGTAAAAGTCTACAGATTGCTTGAAAGCAATCGTATCCCAAAAAGTATGTGTCCCATGAATATCATGAATATATTGAATATCATGAATATATTGAGTGAATAAAAACACAATCTGTACCTCAAATAACGTAAAGCAACAATATTTATTGTGATATAAATGTTTTTGACAATCATTTTAACATTCTCGACTAGTCTTGACCTTCAAATTTAGTTTTGACTGGTGTAAATCAGCCCATCTAACTAAATTAAATATTGATCTTACAAAATTCAAGTTTATTAGGTAGTTTGATTTATTGCTGTGAAATGAAAGAATTTAATTTTACAATAGGTAAAAATAAAAATTATTATATAAATTCAGATAGGCATCTTTAATTTTTTTTATAACTTTTTCAAATCAACTTGGATTTTCATCAAACTATGCAGCTATCTTAGATATATATTAAGCTTACTGAATCCCATGTCATTTTGTTTTTTGTTGTATTGCTGTAAAATTTAAGAATTAAAGTAATCTTGGTAAAAAAAAGCTAGGATTTGCAATTAAGATAGGCATCTTTAATTTTTTGAATAACTTTTTCAAATCAACTTGGATTTGCATCAAACTATGCAGCTATCTTAGAGATATATTAAAGGGAAATTCTGCGATTTTTTACTTATCATCTAATTATGTTCATCTTAACATAAAAAACACATTTGCAAAGTTTTAAATTTATATTCCTTCTAATAACGGAGAAAATCAAGTATTTGTAACTTTTTTGGTTGAATTCTCGAGTGGGTCGTGACGTATTAGCCCGATTTATTGAATTCTGGGAAAAAATAAAATCTGTTTAACTCTTATAGCTTATCGACAATATACGTAATTAAAAGCGCACAGCTGACGAATGGTCGAAGTTATTAACCACAATATAAGAATGAACGAAAATGAATATGCATATACCGTTTTGTATTGATTGAATTAAACTCCTATAAAATTATCTCTAGTAAATGTTTTTGAATAAATTTAATTAATTATTGTTGAGATTTTTTTCATAAAATATTTAATGAACATTTTTACTGATATTGAACTGAAAATATTTCAGTTCTATTTACCGTTATTGTTTTGATAATCATTTCAATGCAACTAATGTGTGAGCAGAGTGTGTATATTATTTTGTAAAGGTCACTGTATATTTCTCGGCTTGAGGTCAATTCGTTTACCTTGTAGCTATTTAGCCGCAGGTGTGAGTTCAAGCGTACACAGGTATAAATGTTGTTATTTGGAAAGGATAAACAGAAAGGATTAGAAAGAGTATGCTGTCACGATGTTAATACACTAAGATTTAATACACGATGAGAATAAAGATACAATAATTAAATTGTGTAAATTAATTGAAAATAAAATTCAGATTCGTAATTCCGAAAGTTTATAAAAATAAAAGGAAACAATTTTTGATTACTTCCTTAGCGGCAATTGGCGTAAAGATTCAAATATGAAGCAAAAAATAGTAGTTTTAATCTTTTATAAAAACTAAATGCAATATTACCCAATTTGATATACCATTGTACATCTGTTTGATATCATTGACTTTACCGGAATTTCTTAACTTGTATTCAAATCTGGCTGTGTTTAAATGCTAATAAAACTATTGCAATTTTAAAGTTTTTAATTGACAAAAAAATACAACATACAACATGCATGATTTTTTTTTAGTTTCTTTTTAACATTTTATTCTTACATAATTAAATTCATTTGACAATCATTTACACGAACTTTTTGTGAAAAGAATATCAATTATCTAAGCTAAGGCATTATTTCTTTTGAGGATTTTTGAGGATTTTTTTTAAAATTCTATGATAATATTTGTGCAATGTTGAACATGATAGCCGTCATTAATCCAAATAAGTAATACAGTAGTTGTAATAAAAGTTATATTTTAGTCATGCATAACTGATATTGACGAATTTATAATAGTTCGTCCATACATCGTTGTTCTTGAAACAATCATTATTAGTATACATGTAAGTTTCCTGACGTATAAGAGCCATTGAGGATGAGCTCCAGAGAAATCAGACTAGTGGCGTTTTGTTTGTTTGTTTGTTGGGAATGGAGAGGAAATGCAACCGCTTGTACAGATAAACGACAGAATTACCATACAAGCATTTATAGTCAACACAATCAGAAAGAGTTTCCATCGTTAGACGGGGAATATGAAGGCTTCCAAGAATGAACAAGTGACATGTCTAACTCTGAACAGTTAGAAAACAGACTATCGACATCGACCGCTTGTTCTTAATATTTGAAACTGTATGCATATATATACGTATACGTTTATGATATATATAGTGATGAGTTCTTGCGTCTGACAAAAACTTAATTCCTTCATGGTTATATCTTGCCATACGTTTATATTGGTTTGTAAGGTGATTACTCACAATCGTTATTTGAAAATCCTGTTTGTGAGATGTAGATTCATTTCAATACAGAAATTTCGTCTATATATTTCACAAGTGTATAACACGGAGAAGCTCTGAAGGTCCATTACTCCCATTTTGTTTGGGTGTGAACCATCGATGTTTACAGCAATATCACAGAATAAGATGATGATGGTAGAAAGAACTATGGGCGTCATGTGGCAAATATTACATGCATATCGGACAATGAGTTGTCAATCTGTATGAAAAGATTTCCAATACAACCATATTATTGAGAAGGAATGTTTACATGCTATACTCTCGTACTAGTATTACAGGGTTCTTGTGGCGTTCACCTTAGACACACATCTTTTTAACGATGTTTAAAAAAAAGACAGAACCAATTTAATGTCATATTTCCCTATTTTTTAAATATAACTAAAAGTCTTTTATCTGACAAGAATACCCCTATTTAGCGAACAAGTAATTTATTCTTTTTTCTGTTATTGAATACCAAGAAAGAAAATAAATCCCGAAATTAATTTGAAACTTTGATACTCAAAAGTTTCCCAGCAAAATATTCACATTCCCTGGGGATAATTAGTGTTCGTCCAGTGGCATATATAACAATTGTGATGACGAATTACTTCCTTTGTTCGAGAACAATCTTATTGAAATATAAATCTGTGATTTTACTAGGTCCACAGCTTCAATGAACCAAAGCAAAAGTTATACATCGACCTGTATTTAAATCAAATTGGTTCTCTTCTTCTTCTGGTATACAATAGTCTATCGACATTCGATGATTACATGCTGTTGGCATACGTGGACTAGTCTATTTACAACACTTTTACCCCTATTTATTCAAAATATATGTTTTTTTCTTATGTTCAATGTATACATGTATATATTTTAAATTGCGCTATAGTTCCGTAACTTTCTATCCAGTCGTATAAACGAATCGTCGGCAAGTGCGTACATTTTTTTAAATCAATATTTCTGGTCTGTTCCAATCTGTCCTTCACTATTGACAATGACTATATATTACATTTTCCCAAATTCACCCTTGGAAAAAATATTTAAATAGATTTTAATTTCATCAAATCTTATTTTTTGGGTATTATTTATATGTTTATGAATTATATTCTTTACACCAGAAATGTTATTTATAAACAAGCGTATGAGTTTAGTAATGACAAGTAAGACAGAGTTGTATATTATTCATCTGATAGTTCAAAATGGAAAGTTATAAGTTATAAGTTATCAGCCGTGTACACTGATCAATACCTGCAGAAGTGAAACGATGCATGAACTTGCAAGCCCGACAGGAAATCGCTTGAATACCTAGACTTGTCACCTCACACTCCTCACAATACCTTTGGAAGTAATACCTTTAGCCATGCTGGTGATCAGATGAGGGAAGATCAAAATATATTTGTTTATTACTTTAAAGAATTATGAACAAATTAGATTTTCGAATACAATTTTCACGGAACACTTATTTATGATTTCAACTTTGACTTTTCACCTAATTCCAATATCAACAGTTTAAAAACAACAGACCATGGTAATTTAAAAAAAGTAAGAATATTTTTCGTATCAAGTTAGTTAGTCGGATAAAACAACCGTACGATTGACAAGATATCGACACGCAATTACGACTACATCAGTTACTGTAGTTTTGTTTCTTTGTGGTTTGTAGACATATCGTTTTTATTAATCGGGAAAGAAGACAAAATGGCGGATCGCAGAGAATTGATACTCTAAATTTAAAATCGATGGTGATCGCTTATCTAGCGGAATAAAACTTTAATATCTATGAATTTGAGCATTTTTATACAGAATGAACATAATATCAATTTTTGATTTTTTTGCGAAGTTTCCCTTTAAGCTTACTGAATCTTAGGTCATTTTGTTTTTTGTTGTATTGCTGTCAAATTTAAGAATTAGATAAATCTAGGTAAAAAAAGCTAGAATTTGCAGTTCGAACAAAATAGAGATAGTACACTTTACAATTTAATTGTTAAATTTGACAGCAATACAACAAAAAACAAAAATGACCTGGGATTCAGTAAGCTTAATATATATCAAAAATAGCTGCATAGTTTGATGAAAATCCAAGTTGATTTGAAAAAGTTATTAAAATAATTAAAGTGTACTATCTATCTCTATTTTGTTTGAAATGCAAATTCTGGCTTTTTTTACCTAGATTGATTTAATTCTTGAATTTGACAGCAATACAACAAAAAACAAAATGACCTGGGATTCAGTAAGCTTAATATATATCTAAGATAGCTGCATAGTTTGATGAAAATCCAAGTTGATTTGAAAAAGTTATAAAAAAAATTAAAGATGCCTATCTGAATTTATATAATAATTCTTTCATTTCACAGCAATAAATCAAACTACCTAATAAGCTTGAATTTTGTAAGATCAATATTTAATTTAGTTAGATGGGCTGATCTACACCAGTCAAAACTAAAATTGTTTATCATATTCTGTTTCTGTTTGAATGTTTCTTGTGTGTATTTTTGGGCTAATTAAAATAAAATGTTTACTACTTAAGCATTTGAAAAAAGTGTATGTCCCATGCATTAAGATAATGAAAAATCATCAGGTCCCACTACTTTGCACGTTGAAAAAAGTACATGTCCCCTTACCATTTGCACCGGTCCCCCCTGCTTGATAAATAATGCACCGTCCCTAAATCAGAAGTAAATATAGATTGTCAGTTTTATATAATTATCAAGCTTAAGCCTTCTTACAACAGTACAATACTAGTGTTCATTTTTCTTAGAATAAATTTCTGGAAATATGAGGTAAAAAACAAAATATCCTCTATATTTTTATTCTATTTATTTTATTTTTTTCACATTTTGACTTTAATACTTTCAAGGAACTCAAGGATGACACTTGATGACTGTTATAGTTGTCTCATAGAAGAATATACTCAGAATTTTAGTTTTTACAAATATCTTCCTTTTTCATATATTAATATTAATTTCCTGAATATGTCTCATGTTTGAACAGCCCTTAACCCTTTCAACGCTACACAAAAAAATAGAAAAATGGCTGCTGCTGCTGCATTTTTTTTTAGTACATTCATTAGAACAGTATTTTCCTTTTCAGACTGCTGTATCTTTTTTATTATATGAGATACAGAGAAAGTTATTGCATGAAAAATGCTCAGGAGAGCATGAACTGTAATGTTAGGCAATTATTTTACTGAAATTTTTATCAGGTTACCTGCGTTTTCAGGTAATTAACAGGTAAAAGGTGTAATTTATTACATTTGTGTTGAATTTTGAATAAAAACTACTTTTAGTCTTCATTTATTTTGTTGTTTTATCTGCCATATTGTAAAGAAGACACCAGTTGCCCGATTCCGTAGCGTATTGTACCATACATAACGTTTGATGTAATCGTGGCACAAATAAATAGCTCCGTCCTAAAAAATTTCAGTCAACCTCCGTTTTCCCCCCTTTTTCTACGTCTTGTAATGATCGATCAAATCATATTTCCCACACGAATTTTATGTAATAAACACATTGAGATAACAAGAAACCTTTTAACTAATCCTCGTTGTAAGTTTCGCCAAGGAAATGCTGAAATTTTTCCATATTTACAGCTTCGTTTCCGATTTCCGCCATTTGCATTTGTCAAAATATTTGTTTTTATTTTCCTTCTATTTTCCTTCTACTGCATGATTTTACTATAAAAATTGCCGGGATTTCAAGCGCAAATGAGACCTTGCATATCCTAGATTCAAACGAGGAAAAATTAGAGAGAACCCAAATGAAAACCGAATGGTTTAAGAGTCCTTATGAAAAATCCTTTTTCATCGCGGCATATGCCGCGAATAGCAGTGGCGAACGGCGTACGTCATCGCGGCATATGCCGTGTATAGCGTTGAAAGGGTTAAGTGTATTTTTACCCCTTCATGCCAAGAAAGTATGAAGATTGTTCTTGCTCTGTCTTTAGTTTTACAACCAGACCAAGTTTTAGAATTTATTTTCCCTTATATATAGTCTTTTTTAGTGTACAGCTGTTTTTGCTGTTTTCATTTTGGTCAAGGTATTATAAGTTTACCTTAGACATGTAATTTTTTATTGCCTTATGCTTAGCCCCCCCCCCCCCTTTCTACAACTATACCTGTAAATCTTCTCCTTTAGTTGAATTATCTGAGATATTCAGTACTTGTAGTCCACCAAAGATTGAGTCATGTTGTGTCATTAACTCAAATATTTTATTTAATCCTTTTCCTGTTAACTTTGTATTACTGATGTTCAGATGACTCAGTCCTCTTGATAGATTACTCAGGGATCCAAGAAATGATATCATGGCTAGAAACATAAATAATATACCGTAATGCAGATTATTTTCGCAGTTGTAAAATTTTGCGATTTTCATTGAATTAGGTATACGAAATATTTTGGAGGCTATTATTTTGGCGGATTTAAAGTTTTTATCAATACCTTTGCATGTGCACTTTTAAATTGGCAGAATTTATTTGGGCTATTTTGTTCTATCCGCGAAAAAAAAAGCAAAAATTAAGCCTTGCGAAAATAAACCCGCTATACGGTAATATAACATGTCATGTGAAAGTCAGTGTGTCTTGTTCCTGTTAAAGTGTTATAATTAACATGTTCAACTTTAGAAGATGTTCATCAAAATGAAAATTCACATTTTATTTTTAATTGCAAATTATACTACAATATGTAAAGGAAAAGCAATAAGCTATTTATTGCCTTATAATTCTTATATGATTTGCATATTAGGGAATATGTTGATATGATTGGTCGAGAGGACTTCCAGTAGTTAATCTTGACATTCGTTATTTTTCGATAGATGACATTGACCAAACTTTTTTCATAATCAATGTAAACAAGATGGCGGCGATAATAGCACCGACGTTAACAAAATTAATTTTCACTTTACGTTAATTGTTAAATTAAATAATAAACACAAAAACATTGGTTTGAATGATAATTAGAGTTTTTGCAGTTTATTTTTTATCAGATATCAAATTTCATTGAGTACATATTTTTGCGTAAACCAACAAACATATTCATGCGCCAGGACTATCCAATGACATAAATATACAATTGACTTGTGATAGAGGTAATGATTGTGGAAATATATATTCCCTATCTCCAATTTTAAAGAATTATAAGGATCAAACACCTTTTTAAAGGAATTAATTGGTGTATAAACTGGATCAAGTCATTCACAGACTTTTATTTGTTTGTGAGTGAATTGGTCGAGTTTATACACCAATAAATTCCTTTAAAAAGGCGTTTAATCCTATAATATATGCAAGAATGAATGCTGAAATAAACATAAATATATATCCGTAGGACACCATACCAAGCATGCACTATCATAAATCAATGGTTTAAATCTTAATTTGGCTTATAATTTTATCATTATAAACATGTGAACTTTTGAATTAGATGTAACAACTTGTGGATAAACTTACCTTAACCAAAACATAAAGCTAAAACCTGATGGCCACAACAATTACTGTGGATTCATTATTATTTGTTGGATACCAATGTTCGTGGATTACATGGGTACAGATGAACCAGGAAATTAAATGTATTATGAACAACAAATTTTCAATGCTTGTATGCAGACTTCAGCAAAACCATGAAATCAAATATCCGTGAAGAAAGAAGTTTTCCTTAATACACAAAAATTACTGAATCCACAGTATATAGGTCAAGTTCACAGACTGGAAAACATAATGCACCAGTGAATTTTTATTCCTTTTAAACATCTTTATATGTAAACGAAGTAGATTTGTTTTTATTGTATTGGTATAATGAACAAGTACCTCTATCATCCAGTAGGTTTTTGGACAGATCTATCCTGGTCAGCTGACTTCCTGTGTTAGATAAGATGGCTGTTCCTAACTTGACAACAAATTCTCTGAAATATTGTACGAGCAGTGTACTGGAAACAGTACAGTTATTTCAAATTAGTGATGAATATGATATTATCAAGCATGTTAAGCATGTTAAAAAATGCACAATGATATAGCACCTTCAAGAAACCTGTGCCATTGTAGAAAAAAAGAAATGCATGTTAGCAAAAAGCTAATCTGCAAAATAATTCATTTACTGAAAGTTCAGAAATTATTGCTTGCATTTATTATTGTAATTTTGTCAATTTAGACTAAAATGTGTTGTTAATCTTTGTAATATCGAGAAAAGTCCTGTTTAATATATATAAAAATAAATAAAATGCAAGTTTAAATTATTGCAATTATAACCTATCACAGTTTTAGCAATAATAAAAACATCTCAAAATTTCTTAATTTACAGTAGTTTATTTCAAAGTATGTTAAAATGTTTTATTTAAGTGATATAATTATTTTTTATTGCAAGTAACCAAAATAAATTGAAAGCAATTACAATAGTTAAAACCATTTTACTACAAGAGGAAATATGATTAATCAAAACAGATAATAAATCAACAGACAACAGTTAATTATTTAGTAAAGACGGGACTTTGAAGAATTTTAAAATATCTGAAAAATAGGCACAGTGTCCTTGAAGCTAACATGAGTAATAAAAACTGCTATAGCAATGAAATGCAATCTTCTTTTATGAATTGTCCTTGCGATAAAATGATAATGCAATATTAAAATGATATGAAGCAATGGGTGTTACTAATGGGAAGCTCTAAGCAGGTCTTCAGCTCATAGGTTTGTAAAATCTTAATTTGATATCCCAAAAACACTATAAATATGTTGAGTAAAAATACTGTTATCACAGAGATATGTCTCGCTTTTTTGTAATTTCGATAATGCAAATGTTGAAATTAAAATAGCAACACTTTAACATGTAAGTTTTTCAAATATTCAAAGTCAACCGTGACTAAAGGTACATGGCTAAACTATCTCCATGGAAATGAAATTTGCCAAGGCTAATATAACTGTATACAAAAAAACCATTGACTTATCATAAGTAGTTCCCTTTAAACAAACCTAAACACAAACTTATACATGTAAACTAATTAAGCAAAATTTCAAAGTCAATAAACCATAACTGAAGGGGCAGGGCCAAATAATCCCTATGGAAATGAGATATGCCAAATATACAAATGTATATCAATTATAATTAACTTACCACTAGTGGTTCCAAATAAACTGACCTAATTACAAACTAATACATGAAAACTATGCAAAAGTTTCAAAGTCAATAGACCATAACTGAGGGGGTGGGGCCAAATAATCTCCATGGTAATGAAATGTACCAATACCAATAGTAATACAACTGCAAACCAAACATCTGTGACTTCCCACAAGTGGTTCATCATAAACTAGACCTAATAACAAACTAATACATTGTTGAAGCTGCCACTACGAAATATCATACATATGTCTCCACTTTTGACTCAGTCAAGCGAGACGAAAAATGGGTTTATTGATTGTTGACGATAACAAAGACGATAAACATTTATATTTTAATAAACTCATTACCTTGTTCCTATACCGGACAGACAACAAAAGAATGAAAAGAAGGATGCACAGATCAGAAAACATAATGACACCCAACTAAAGTAGACGTGACATAAAAAAAATTTAAAAAAAATACTGTTGGCCAAACAATAATGTATGAAACATAATACTTTTTTGCAAATGTTTACTGTACACTGATTGTATTTATTACATTATCTGATTTTAGTTATTCCTGATATATGGATTTTTGTTTACTAGTTATAATGCATGTATACAAGGGATATAATGTACAATCTAGCACAGTTTCTATGTACACTTTATTAATCAGAAGCAATATCAAACCTTGAATTCACCATGACTTTTCTAAAATTTCATAAAATATTATTTGAAAACAATTGATAAAATAATTTTTAAAAATTGAAAAGAAATAATATACAAAATTTTGATAGATTTTTTTTACTGTGACAAAGTTATATTTAACAATAAAATTATATAGTGATTTTGATTTTTCCGAACAAACCAATAGTTTTTTCTCTTAACATTTTTTGCAGTTACCGTAAATTCCTAGTAAAAAAAAATGTTTGTCTATCAACAAATTTCAAAAAAGTTAGGTAGGTTAATTTCTTTAACGAGACAGTTTTGTTATGAGATATATTGAAAAATGTTAAGAAGTATATGAAATGCAATAAAATAAGCAGAATGTATTGATGCAAAGCTCACCAAAAAAAGTGATATAGATTGATTGATTGATTGCTTAATGTCCAGTGGCAAAACCTGATAAAGGTGTAAGTTAAGTTTCTCAACATCTCTATTTCCATGATAAATTTCATTTTTCTCTTTTTAAACTTACACAGTGATTCCTGTATTACTCAGATTTATATCTTCTATTAAACAATTTTTGTGCATAACTTTTAGGACTTCGGCTTGAGTTTCACCAGTCTGGAATAGAAATGACAAATATGTAATACAAAAACAATTCTCTTCACTTTTTAATCAACAGATACTAGAATTATAATTTCTATTCAATATACTGTGGATTCAATTTTTTTAGCAGGAAAGTCATGTAAGGCCTTTAGTTTATCGTGTTTCTTGTGGTTAGTACTTCGCTTAAGGTTTAGTAATGAAAGGAGTGTGTTCATATCAAATTGTATTCAAGTTATAAGGTGTTGCGCACAAGGCAACGTTACGTATACAATAAGCAACGTAAACAATAGGTAACCTTAGTGACGTTAGTTACTTAGTAAATGTACAGTGGTAAATACTTGACAAACTATACAGTATCAGTTTTTGGACATTATTGAATACTTGTCTTATTGGTATTCAAACATCTCCTTATTTTATATAGGTATGTGAAATGGTTTTATTTTGAAGAAATATTTTAAGTATCATGTAAAAATGTTATAGAGAAATGTTTTGGAGGTAATGTTGCTCAATCAAATATAGCCCTAAAATGGGGTGTGAGGAGACATGGAAATTTAAAGGTGCTAGGGAGGCAGGACACAGAACTCTATTTTCTTGGCCTAACTTCTCAGATTGACAGTCACCATTTAAATAGCATATGAACCCTATATATAAGACTAGATAATAATCTAGTAAGAGGAAGTGTTACCATTTTGACTCCACTGAGGTCCAGACCTGTAAACCATGTATTATGTTCTATTGCAGACACTATTGGCTGTAAGTCTCTGTAATGTATAGATATATATGTAATGTCAATTGTATTCACCATGCATGCTGGTGAACTGTTAGTCATAGAGCCATATATAAACAACTCAGTAGTTAGTGCTTGAGTTCCAACCAGATTGTTATCAAACTTTCTTAAATTCACGGCTCATCAATTATGAAATAATAAAGAGACAAATACCCTCAGGCAAAGTTGACCTCAGATGAATTTGTCTATTTATTTTTTTTAACTTTCTTACAGTCATATAGCTCTTCTACTGTTTTATATGTATAATACATCCTTGGCTTACAAATGTGTTTGTATTGAGCATTCCTGATGCATAAATTAATCAAGAAAAGCAATTCATTCACATTTCCACTTCATATTTGTGACAGAAATCTTCATTTTATCAGTGACTTCATTCACTTATACTGTTTATTAAATTGAATGGACTTTTGCTTGCATTTTTCACAGAACTATTCTTTACATTGATTTTTAAATTTCTCTTGGATATTTTTTACCTAAAAGTACTGGACTATTGCATATAATCCTTTCTCTGCACACACACTAATTAATGTCAGAACCTTCTAAAGTGTAAGTCATAATTCTTAGAATGTGTGAAATTTCAAGATGCTACAGTTAAACCTTTTTTTTTTAAATTTTTAATTTATTAAAAATCATGTTTATTTTGTTGGACCTTATGATAAAATTCACCTGAGGAAATGTTTCTAATATCTTCTTAATTGAAAAATTATTGAAATTCATCCTTAATTCTCAAATACTTGAAAAATGTAATAAAACCAAATGAAGAAAGACATACAAAGGACCATATATAAAGCATTAAACCCTATACTGCTTTAATTAATATATTCTATACATATTCTTCTCTTATTTGACAATACACCCTACTTCCTGTTTCTCTATACTTACTTCCCCGATAAGTGATCAAAGTCTTTTAATGTAAGAACTCGACAGTCTTGTGATAAATATATAGTGTCAACATCCTGAAATATACAATTAAACATTTTAACTTAAATTGACACAATGTCTCTATTCTTGTTATCTTTTATATTTGGATTTTTTAAACAATAATAGACTTCCTCAAAATTTTTTTTATCTTGATCTTGAGGTCCCTGAAGAAAAACTGCTGGTCCTCACTATTTCTATTACAAAAAATCCAAATTGTGTTGATCCTTTGCAAATTTTGGTGGTCAACTCCTTCAGTCCACCACTTTTCAATAACTCTGCAATAAATATTGTAGAGAGATCCTGAGGTCTGAGGCCGAAATTATTTAAATAAAATCTGATAGATGATGACAGCCAAAAATCATGATCATGATATAAACCAAATATTAAATTGATTCCCATTTTCATAGACTCCATACTAAATCCATTAAATATCTGCAGGTTTCTAGCAATTGAGAGAACTTTGCAGCAAGAAATATGATGTTGTTAAAATAATTCAGTAAATCCAACATTTTTTATATTAACCCCTACCTCTTTCCATTCCCACACAAAGTATTGTAATAATAAATGGCTACATACCCATGCAACTTCTTCTCTATAAGGGAGGTTGAAATAATCACACATGCATGCATACATCATGGCAAAGTTACCACACGGGCCATGTTCCTTTTGTTCTATTGTTTTTATCATATCGTTCATCATCTTTAACCTTTCTGGTGGGTGAACATCTATTTTCTTCATGATTCGTCTAGAATAAGTCAAGATAATAAATGTTGTAAAGATATTAAACTATGACAGTATCAATGAAGAAGATTTTTTTGTTAATTTAAGCACCATTTATAAAGTAAGCATCCAAGGAAATGCAAACATTTCTATTGACTTGTACTGAGATCAGCTTTGAACCACAAATTTACAACTCGGGTCTGCTATCTATAGATACAAGAGTGCACACGTTGAAATGTCTCGCCTTCTTTACTAATAATTGGTATTATGTTGATGATTCCAAATATAAAGCTTTACTACAACTATCACATAAACTTAACATGACCAAAGAAAATGAGGTAAAGGTCATATAAACCTAACAAGAAATACATGTACACCTCACAATCATTCTATACACTAAATATAGTTGACCTATTGCTTATAGTTTCTAAGATACCGAATTAACCAAGAAAACTAAACATTGACCAATGAACCATGAAAATTAGGTCAAGGTCAGTTCAACCATGCCAAGAAGACATGTACAGATTTCAATCCTTCCATACAACAAACATAGTTGACCTATGGCTTATAGTATTAGAAAAACAGACCAAAACAAAAAACTTAACCCTGAGCAATGAACCGTGAAAATGAGGTCAAGGTCAAATAAAACCATATGACTTACTCTATAGGGAATGATGGGAAGATCTGTTTGATGGAGGTACCCACATGGGTTATCATGTGGTTGATTTCATCTGTTTCTGTTTCCAAGGTGACAAAGGAGTAACTTTTCCCCTCATTTGTGGATATTACAAGCTTAAACAGAAAAACAAAACATATTAGAGTCAAAGATACAAATTACTATAAATGTTAGAAAATAACATCCAATACATCCTATATATGTTCTATTCAATTTTATAAAGAGCCATTTTATAATTTAAAGGAAGACCCAAGTTTTAAATATTACTGGACAATTTATTTTTACATTATTTTTCTATTCGCAAAATTCATGAAAATTGGTTGGTTTACAAAACTCCATTTCACTTTATAGTCAAGGAAACAGAATTTTTCAAATATCTGTAATTCTATCTGCTTTCTTTACATTATAGAGGACGTGATATCTTATTGTAACACTTCCTGATAACCTACCTTATTTTGTGCCTGACTTTCTATAGACTGGATATCTAGGTAACATATGTTGTGTTCTTGCTGTAAAATAAAACATTCACTTCCTTTTCATTCAAGTATTTATTTAACATTTGAAATTTATTTAATAATTTTACAAAGATGGCCACTTATATTACAGAAGAAAAACAAACATGCAATAATTCAAACAGTCCAACAGGTAAATGTCAAGGTTGGAAAAGTATAGAACACACTTGACTGATAGACACATATCTAGTATATACTGATATGTTTTTGCATATTTTATATATTATATATATAAATACAGTTACATTAAGAAATGTAACATTATAAAATAAGTGGTAGATGGATGAAATTGAAATCTTAATACAGTAACAAGAAACCTTACTATCATTTTACTCCTTTAATATTTGACTTTGATGGTTTAAAATACTCAAAATTTGTATATTTTAACAGAAGTAGGTACACACTCTGATGTTTATTTGGGTTTATATTGTCCATTCATTGGATTCAAAATATAATCAACTTAACATCATTAAGACAGCAACTCAATTACAAAAAAATAACCAAAAGATTGATTGATTGATGTTTAGCACAATTTTCAGCACTACTGATTTTTTATGTGCGGTAGTCACATTCTTACTGAGGATGAAGCTGGAGTGCCTGAAGAGAACCACCAACCTTGGGTAGGGACACTGGCTTTATGTGTGGTAGTCACATTCTTACTGAGGATGAAGCTAGAGTGGCTGGAGAGAACCATCAACCTTGGGTAGGGACACTGGCTTTATGTGTGGTAGTCACATTCTTACTGAGGATGAAGCTAGAGTGCCTGGAGAGAACCACCAACCTTGGGTAGGGACACTGGCTTTATGTGTGGTAGTCACATTCTTACTGAGGATGAAGCTAGTGTGCCTGGAGAGAACCACCAACCTTGGGTAGGGACACAGGCTATCCTAGTAGATTAAGAGGGTAGTGAACACACCTGTCACATGCTCATTTGAACTCACAACTCAATATTGACTGGTTAGTAATAAAGTAGTTGAAAGATTTAGACCACTTGGCCCCAAAGACCCCAAAAAGGCTTATACTTCTCTTTCAAAATAAATGCTAGAGTGATGAAAGACTCATGATCTATATAAATTTTAAGTTACATGTGTAGGAGTTCCAGAACATATATCAGCCTTTATCAGGAGCCTGTGATCTAGTGGTTGTCAATTGTTTATGTGCTACATATTTGTGTTTCGTTCATTTTTCATATAAATAAGGCTGTTAGTTTTCTCGTTTGAATTGTTTTACATTGTCATATCAGGGCCTTTTATAGGTATGGGCTTTGCTCATTGTTGAAGATGTACGGTGACCTATAGTTGTTAATGTCTGTGTCATTTTGGTCTCCTGTGGACAATTGTCTCATTGGCAATCATACCACATCTTCTTTTTTATATATGGTATCATAAACTTTTCTGTAAATCAAAACACTTTTGAAGGATTTATTATATTTTAAAACATAAAATCAGCTGTAGATGTTGTTTATTTGTTCCCTTTTTAATTCTCAAAACAAAAATAAAAGGACAGCCATTATCATTATGGTCTCATTGAAAATTTGACAATTAAGACTAGGGCACAGAGATTAACCAATGAATGTAGTATTTTGCACAACAAGTTTAGTATCATATCTTCTTAGATGAGTTATGTATTTATGGCAGTTTTAAGTCAACCATCAAATAAATCAAGTAAATGCAGGACAAAAAAAAAACATTTTATATAAAAGGGACAAACCTTGTTTTGTATTAGACTGATACCTTGAGCATGTTTTTTCTAAAGATAATACAAAATGTAGCAGAAAAAAGATCTTTCAACTACCGGACACAAATTTCTTAATCAGCAAGTCAGGTCTTTGGGCTTACTCTTTAATGCTGTGTGCTTGGTGAAGCAACAAATACAAATATTGAAGTCTTTAGTAAAATTATTTGGAACAATAGACAACTTTCGAGTTCGATGCATTTCCGTCAAAAACTCTGGTTTTAGTGAACGTCATTTGTGCGTTTAGGGGCGTCGTCACTTCCATTCCAATGTTGAGCGAGTGGTTGGAAAACTATAATTCTATATTGTACGAATTATTCGGCAAATTGAATTCTCAAAATTGACAATCAGCATTGCTGTCATTAGGGAATTGTCATTAAGTACCTACAGAACATCCATTATTTCTAGTTTATCCTGCACAATGACGATCACTAAGACGCTTGATGAACGTAAATAGTGCAGGGATACAGGCGACCCCCTCTATCTGGTAAATGACGTCATAAAGGCGCGTATAATTGACGAGTTTTTTCCGGTGACGGATGAACTCGAAAGTGGTCTATTGAGCTATATTCTAAACAACGTTTTGAAAGTAAGAACATTAAGTGAAGTCTCTTAAAAAAACAGACACAGCACCTTTTTTTCATAATAATAAATACATGAAAATTTAAGTCTCTTACCTCAGAAAATAAATAAATAATTGTTAAAATATCCCCAAAATTGTGATAAACGGAGATATTTGATGTATATTTGTATACCTATTATGTCTATCAACTTCCCATATGTTAGGAGGATAAGGAAGAATTTGTATTGACCGTGTACTAATGAGTGTTTGGTTTCTAGGTGAAATCATTTATAAACAATTGGGCTTTTTTATCATTTATTACCTACTGAAATAAATTCATCCGTGTAACTAAACAAATGATAGACTGATTTTTACATAAATATCTAAATATTATTGACATATCAGTGTTGTTTGATATTCGGGAGTTCTAAACAAGTAACTTGTCTAAGGGCATGAATTGATTGACTGTTCATGTTTTAACGCCACTTTTGGGTTTTTTTTTCTTTGAGGCCAGTTTTTATTGGTGGAGGAAGCAGGAGTGCATGGAGAAAACCATTGATCTTTAATAGAAAAATTGACAACCCTAGTCAATTAATATTTGAGTCAAGTGCACACACACACTGGAAATCATTACCTCAGTATTGACTGGCTATAGACTATAGTGATTACAGTAGTAACTACTTAGACCTCTCAGCCACCGAGGCCCCCTACAGCATGGAAAAGTTTTACACAAAACTGTCAATGAGATGTTTATGTCTGCTTCCTTTTCCATTTATTTTTTGTAGTTTTAATGTTCTCTTAGATGCTGGAACTTAAGTTTTAGGACAACCTTATGATAACGTGGACCCATTTCTGACCAAAACTGACCACCTCTGTGTTCAACCAACTAAAATAAAACTTTAATATTGCCCTGAGCAACAAAGTTGAATAAACCTTAAAATCCCTGTATATAATTTTTCCAAAATTCAAATTTTAGAAGGACAGATTGTTATCTATAAATGATAAACTTGAAAATATAATCCCACTTGTCAGTGCAGGATACAGTAGATGTAGTTTCAGTTATGAGTATTTAACTAAATTGTCTTTAAAAGACACTAAATCTGTACCAAGTCATGTAACAGTTACTTTTTAATTATTACTGAAATGTTTTTATTTGTGATGCAATATTTTTAGGGAACATGTATGACTAAATTATTTCGGACAAATCTACACACGAGTGTACATTGAGAAAATTTTCAAATTATTTCATCAAAGACAACCAAATTTTGAAGAAAAAAATAATGTAAGAATTTCTGATTGAATAAAGGTGTTAAAAAGAGACAAAGCTAGGAAAACCTATTTTGGTTTATATGAGGTTGTCTTTTTTACACACTGAACTTTGTTTTTTTTATATTTGTACATATAATCTTTAGAACTTATTAAGTCTGTAAGTGTATGTCATTCCCATGGTGCTTTTCAACAAATATCTTAACCTCTTTGAAAATTATGATAAAAACAATTTATTTGCATTCAAAGCCCTAACAAACCATCAGAATATATTATGGAAAGGTCAACTACAGATATTATCCAAATGTTCAGAACACATACATAATTTTTTTTTTTATAATTTTCTATTTCATTTTTTTTTTATTTATAAACAAAATATAAATAAACTTTTAATCAGGTTTAGTAAAGATTTTTTTCAAAATATTTTTTTATTCCAGCACTTCCTATTTTCACCTAAAATAATATATGTCTACTTTAGTTAGATTATAAAACAAAATCAACATAGAAAGTCGACATTAATCTGTGATTATCTTGAAGCAGGAAGTAAACTAAATCCCTCTGTTTACTTTATCTATAACATATATCTATATAAGGTCATCAGTACTTCATACCCTATTATATACCAGTATTTTTATTTATTATCGTTAGTTTTAAAAATATGCTGAAAATAGTTTGAATTTGATTTTAATTGTGATGGCATTATCAAAACATCTGTGATTATGTATTTTAACAGAGTTTTATTTTGAATCTATAAAACAGGCTACCAATAAATATTTTACTATGACCACAGTGGCAGATCCAGGGGGGTCCTAGGGTTGACCCCCCTTTTTTTTGGGACGATCAATGCATTTGAATCGGGACATATGGTTGGAACCCCAACTTTATCCTGGGTTGGAAACCCTCCCTATTGAAAATTGTTGGATGCGCCCCTGGACCATAACCGCACAAATCAGATCTCAATGTTTTAGTCCCCTCCAACTATGTCCAATTGTGGTACTACCTCAGTATATGTATAAACCATGGAAGTATTGTCATTATTTAACATATACTGAAGACCCCTTCATTTTGTTGGAGCAAATGTTTTTCTCAGTGACCATAGAATAAATCAAACATGTAAAAATAAGGCCTTTGTAGGTAGAGAGGGACACGGAATAGACATTAATTAAGTCAAAGTTGATGGAATTCCTAAGAGTACTGTGGAAGATTTAAATTTAATCAGTCAAAGAATCAAAACTGCTTATTTATAGGTGTTTCTTTTATTGAATAACTTAGTGCATTGGATATTTCTGATAAATTATTCAATAGGTGCACCTGGAAAGCAGTATCTGTTGTATAGGTATACACGATGAGTAGTGTATATAAATAGTCTTTTGTCAGAGGTATATGAGTATGGGATTTTCAATGTCAAACAAAAATCTATTCAGTCTAAAATTTATATATAGATGTATTTTTCTTATGGTCAGCTAAGCAGATAAAATGTTTTTCTTATGATTCATTAAAATGGCATGCACTAATAAATTTGTATATATTTATGTAATCATGTATACATGTGTATTAACAGAAAATTTTAATAATATTTCAACCAATGACAGACAGATTAACTACAATCATGACAATGTATATACCTTACTTCCTGTTTTGGAAATTTTCTTATTTGATCAGAATTAGTTCAGATTTTAAATTAACAATTGTTTAAATGATTATAAAGTTACTAATTAATTAATAAATGAAGTTCAAATATAACTGCTTCATTTTCAAAATACAATAGAAATACCTCATACCATGCAAGCAAAGCAATGTTAAATTTTGTTGAACGTACACTAAAATCAAGTCTTTCATCTATAACAAGAAAGGGGGGGGGGGGGGGGGGGTTGGAGCTTTCAGTTGTGAAAATGACAATGTGTACAAGAAAATACAATTCAACAGTAAACTTACTTCAATGTATTAAAAAAAGGTTACATTTGAGCAATGTTAATTTTGATTAAGACTTCTGACTATAATGATAATTCATATACCCATATTTTGACTATTTTATTTATTGTGTCTTTTTAGTTAACGCATCTATGTAAATATAACGGAATTTGATGAGACTGTCATCAAAGTGAGAGGGTTAGCGCTATAAAACCAGGTATAATCCACCATTTTCTACATTTGAAAATGCCTGTACCAAGTCAGGAATATGACAGTTCTTGTCCCTTCGTTTTTGATTCGTTTTGTTATTTGATTTTGCCATGTGATTATGAACTTTCCGAATTGATTTTCCTCTTAGTTCAGTATTTTTCTGATTTTACTTTTTAATGGTATTAATTCCATATCTGTTGTTGCAGCGCTCCCCATATGCTTTTCACTTACAATATGTATACATGTATATAACAATTCTTTAATTTATTTTCTTTCACAACAGCTTTATTTTACAGGCAGTATTTACTTTTGTTTAACCATATGTTGAAGACAAAGATTTACTATTGTAACTATCTTGTAAGTACTGATCAGTTTAAACAATTGTAATCTTCAATCTACATGTATGACTAGTACTGATACTGGCAACTAGATATGGTGAAACATTAATCAGGTTTCTCTAAAAGTCATTCCAAACAACAAATTGAAATAAAAGGAGATATTAAAACAGTAAAAATCTATGAGACAACAACCAAAATATGAAATCAATACGGTACAGTGTTCAACAATATAAAGTTGTTTCACAAAATATCAAGTTTTAAATCAAAGTTTTCAAAAATTGTGAAAAGTTAAACAAGAATATGAAAATTCTGCCTTTAGCGTCAAATTGACTAAATGGATTTTTTTATCATTAAAGAGGTCCTAAAACGCTAAAATCAAGTTACACAAATGTAAGCTTACTCTAAAGTTCCTATTTAACGTTTAAGAATGCAAAAGATATGACAAAGACAACCACTGTCTTGTTTTCCTGTCTTGGGACAGGCACACTCTGGAACTAGTTTTTGAGATCACATATTACTTTCTCATTTAAATATCTGTTGAGCAACAATAGTATGCACAGGAATGGACAATAAAATAATTGTATAATTGTTAACACAGTTAATTATAAACAATATTGAATACCATTACTAAAGACAATCAAGCTCAAAGTGTCAACTAAACTGATATAATATAATGCCATCCTATATTCTTATATTGGTGACTGTATTTAGGATATATATAGCTTTTTTTAAAGCTCTTAAATATTGACATTTCAAACTAAGAAATCCAGAAGAAATCAAAGTCATACATGATATCTGACAACTTTCTTGTCTAGTGTAAGCAATCTGTCTGACATCATTAAACTTTAACACCAGACATTTTCATACTTTTATAACCTTCAGCATGTTCAGAATGTAATAAAATTTGACAAAAGAGAATTTACCGATCGTGAGTGTTTTGAATACTATTTAAGTAATCACAGATCTCTGTTGTCGTGAATGAAATTTACATAGTTTTAACCTTTGAAATTCATCAATGACCTACAATACACTATGGGAATTTTACAATATCTTTTCATCATGTTATTTAAGCCAATCAGATTATCGCATTTTTCATATTACTTATTTGTATCACACTCCATGCAGTGTGATACGAGAAATATCTCACCATGCCAGAAAAAGATAACAGGCTAGTAGCTTACATCCATAAGAGAAATACCTAATCCCAATTAAATGATTTTAGCTGCAGAAGTTAAATATACAAGTTTAGCATTACTGCAGATATTGTTTATCTCTGAGTATTGAATTGATTTGTTAGATAATTGTTATACCTTTGTTGACCACTTGCCGACCTACCAATTATTGTAAAAATTAAAATCCTTAAATTTTCATGATCTTCATTTTTTTTCTTGAAAAAATTATGCACAAAAGAAATACAAACCAAGGTAAGACAAAATAATATTTAAGGTGCATCAATTGTGTGCTATTTTATGTATTTCAAGTGAAACTTAAATCAAAAGAATGTCCATTACAAAGCACTCTACACCTTAGGAAGTGGACTGAACAACATAACACTTTACAGATTCATTCACTAGTTTTGTATTCCAAAAATGATATCCAATCCATGATTAACAATTTAACATTTGTAACATCATTTGACAAAAGACACATCTTAAACTCTAAATGTATGTCTATATTTTCTATCCTATTAAGACATGTTAGTGCAGTGCCAGCTAGTAATACTCAATCAGTCTTTTCTGCTACCTTTGATTAGTTAACATTGTACTTAACACATGGGTCAAATCCTCATATCAAACACTTGATTCAGATCTACATGATAGATGAGCAAAAACTAATTCAGAAGATTTACCATGAAGAGATAAATTTCTGATATGGTTAGCTGTAAAATTAACTCACCTACAATGTACTACGTATACATAAATTGGACATTGAGTACTACCATAAGATCACAAATCAGGAACCACAAAAGGAGCCTCTCTGTTATATGTTTGGTTTAAAATCATAACAGGGTTTCAAATTCGTAACAAGTGGACTTTTCTAAATATTTTCTGAGAAATCCCACTTGAAAGGAAGAGGGATTGACCAAAAGGACATTAGACATTGAATTTTGAAGGATTGGGTAATTTATAATCATACCATATATAGGTTCAATGTTTTTGGAATATTTAAATAAAATATCAGCTTGACCAGGTTAATCACTGATTTCCACTTTACATCCCATAAAAAAATTATTTAACTTACTGGTGATTTTGATGGCTTTGAAGTGAAAACAAACAAGCGTGTTCCTGAAAATGCCTGAAAAGAAAAAAAAAAAAGTTCAATCAATGCTGAAAACAGTTATAGCTTTTTTATCTATATAATTATGTAATTTATTTTGGGAGCACATTTTTTATCTATTAAACCATTGTTTATACCAATTCAGCACACACATTAATCCTTTTGATAATTTATTAATTATCTCTTTTTTACTCATTTTAGAGTAAGTCTGTATAAAGTAGAATATAATTACTATTAAATGTACATGTTATTGTACATCGTAAATTTCTTTTACAATTTTTTCTTATATTCATAGGCATATATAATTTTTACAAGTTAAAATTGAAAATGGAAATGGGGAATGTGTCAAAGAGACAACAACGGGACCATAGAACAGCCAACAGCAGAAGGTCACCAATAGGTCTTCAAATTGCAGCAAGAAACTCCTGCACCCAGAGTTGTATATAAATTTTGAAACCACCTAAAATAACAAGATTTTATGGTGCATGTAGTTCCTAAGACATTTAGTTTCCTATAACTGAATAGTACCAGTACATCCTGAATAAGCTTTACTTATACCTAACACAACAGTGCTGAATGACTTTACCGAGACAAGTAGCATAAAGATGTAAATAACTTACTAAGACTCTGTTTTCCCATTTGTCTGGTCGTACTTCTTGTTTTACCATACGCTTTATATACAACTTAATCCTGCGACCAAGATACTCTCTGATGGCATCTGAAGTAAACAAAAGCACATATTAAAGCTTTAGTATCATTTCTAATTCAAGTAAACCTCCTTTCATTGATTGATACGTAAGGAAGACAGGGTCTAATAAACAGAAATTTATCTACATGGACATCATTGATATGATTCACAAAATTATTCTTAGAGATTTCCAAAGATATTTTGGGGCACTGTCTTCCTTGCAATGACCTAGGCCTGTGTGTTTCAAATCAATTAAAATATCATATTCCTTATATTTACGAACTAAATTATCATAATTAACAATTTCATCTTCCTGTCTTGATACTTGAAACAGAAAAAAAAATATGTGTATATAAAATTGAGAATGGAAATGGGGAATGTGACAAAGAGACAACAACCTGACTATAGAAAAAAAAACAAAAAAAAAACAAAAAAAAAACAAAAAAAACAACAGCAGGTCACCAACAGGTCTTCAATGTAGCGAAAAATTCACGCACCCGGAGGTGTCCTTCAGCTGGCCCTAAACAACTCGCGAGTACTCGAGTATCATGACCGAGTATCCGAGTATTAAATTTCAGATCTTTTGACATCCCTAGAAATTATATATGAATGTTGTATTATAAAAACAATGAAAGAGAATGAGAGTATATATAGGTTGAGAAATGGAAAGAAACATATATTTGTCATTTGCCCACATCTATGTTGTACATGTAAAATAATACATTTGTACACATTTGTTTTCATTTATATATATATAGTATATAGCTCTTAATTTCATGTGAGCTGAATATGAAACCACTGTAAATTAATTCAATTGTTTTTAAACTTCTAAACCATGTCGTTAGTTAAGTTTTATATTTGATATACAGCAAAGATATTACCTGCCTTCATGGCCACATGAAAATAAATATCTACAGATTCATCCATAATGTGTAGAAATTAACAACAGCAAATCACAAGTTTATAACTTTTGGTTACTGATAGATGACAGTTATTAAGCATATAACTAATAGAAAGTTTTTTAAAACAATACAATTGACAAATTATAATACTAACAAAAAACACTTCCCCAAAATGCAGGAAATTAAACACCTTTTTGTACATAATAAATATATATATTTAAATTACAGATAAAAAAAATAAATCTAATTGAACTTTCAAAAATAGATTTCAAGTGGACTCTTCATTACACATGTTACAAGAGCTTTTATTCAGCATAGATTTTTTTCGGTAATTTAGATGTTCAAGTGTTACATGTGTTATGAGTGTAATCCATATGTACTATTTTCTGAAATGTACAGAAAAGGTAAAAAAAATCCTTTCTTCCTAAATTTCGTTTACATAGGCACATGCACATTAATGACAATGCATGGCGATATTTCACAATTATTCATTTTTTTACAATTAATTATATATACATGTACATATACCTTTTTGTGTTGGGTGGAAAACAATCAATTGTGAAAATTATCAAATTAATATAATTTCTCTTACTAAGTGGTTGTCAATTTCTAATAGTAAAACAGTACATGTACACAAGAGTAGCATCATAAGTTTTTAACAATTCAATTAAAAGGGAAGTGCTTAGCTAGAATTGAATAAGTTCAAATACATTTGATTTATAATAGTTACAAGGATTATAATTAAGTACGCCAGACGTGCGTTTCGTCTTCATAAGACTCATCAGTGACGCTCATATCAAAATAGTTATAAAGATTAACATGATTAAAGCCAAACAAGTACACAGTTGAAGAGCATATAAAACTTTTAATTTTGGACATAATCAGGTCTGCAACTTTAAAGGAGTAGGTCCGGTAAGGACCGATTTTGGCCTCAAATTTCAGGTTCATCTAACAAAAGATTTTGACCACTTTTTAAACACTTACATGTAAGTGTCTAATTTTTTTTATTCAATTAGTTGATGTGAAAGATTTTAACTGATTTAGTCATTAAAAACGACTCGATTCAAGCTCAAATATGAAAAATCTACCAAATATGCCAAAAAATGTCACTTTTCAGATGGTTTTTGTCAAAAATGGAAGTGGCCGCATCCGTGTTCATCCTCACCCTTTATATACATGTATGTTATGTATTATCACTAAATACAACTTACATTTCAATATTAAGGATGAACACGAATGCGGCCACTTTTGTTTTACACGGAAACCGTCTAATATTTAACGAAAATGCTAGAATTGTGAAGATTTCAGTAATTTAGCATGACAATGGTGCTAGTACCCGATATATGTGCATTGTATTGTCAAAAACAGCCTATATCTATGTAGCAGAAGCATTCTACTGTTCAAAAAATAAATTATAGTTTACATTTTAAACATTTTGTAAAACTGCTATATTTTGGGGCCAAAAAGGGGTCTTACTGAACCTACTCCTTTATATAGTAAGCTTTAGGTGTGCAACAATTTTTATAAAAATATATGTGTCAATTATTATTTTATATTCATTTACATGTATGTGTATCTTGCTTTTATACACACAAAACTATTTCTAATTCTTTTGACATTTGTTTGAACTTGCTGGATAGTAATATCTTAATTAAACCTGCATTTTGTTGAAACTGATGTCAACAATGTGGAAAGAAATGCATGAAAAGAACACTTGTCTTTATTAGCATATACATGTTTCACATTTCAATGTTCATAAAATATTAGAATGTTCATCTCTTGTACCAATATATATAGTTTATAATTTTGTAATACATTTTGCACCAGGGCTTCAAATTCTTACATTTTGATTAAAATTCTTTATGTGATTGTGCCTGTCCCAAGTAAGGATCCTGTCGTTGGTTCATGGTCTGTCAAATATGTTTTTGAACACTGTTTTGTTATATACATGTATAGTACACCATTAGTTTTCTCAATTGAATTGTTTCATAATTTTCATGTCGGAGCCTTTAAAGCCAACCACACTGTATGGGTATTTTTCTTCATTGATGGCTGAACTGAAATTGCCTATAATTGCTTACATCCACTTCATTTGAACTTTGGTGGATATTTGTCTTATTGGCAATCATACTACAGCTCCTCATTAACACTATCAAAAAAGCATCATTTTGAGATACATGTATTATCATTGATATTTGGATATGAACCAAGCTTTAGCCCAAAAAGATTTTTGCCACAAAATGTATTTTAACAACATGACAAAGATGCAGATGTGTGTAAAATATCTTTTTGGGTAGGACCTTTGTCCATACTACATAAAATTGAGAATGGAAATGGGGAATGTGTCAAAGAGACAACAAACAGACCATAGAACAGACAACAGCAGAAGGTCACCAATAGGTCTTCAATGCAGCGATCTGGTATGTATCTCGTTTGACCAAACTATCTTTACAACAATCATCATGATCATATTCAAATATGTTAATACCCATTAATTTATGACATCATTAAAACATCACAAGTGACCTATCTCTGCTAAAATGTCATGATAAATTTTCACTTTGTAGCTTAAAAATAATATTTTATCACTGATAAAGGCTCAAACTCATCTCAATCTTTATACTGTAATTGTACATGAATGTGCCTTTCCCAAGTCTGGATCAGGAACTTGAGTGTATATCACATGATTGTTTTAATCATGGTTAATTGTTTTTGTACATAAATTAGTTAGTTCTCTTGTTTTTATTGTTTTACATTTCATTCTATATATTGATCTTGAAGCACATGTACAAATGTAGGAATAAATCAATGATAGGCAAAATGATAGGAGGGGAAAACATATGTATTTAAGAAAGAAAAATTAAATGCATCATAGTTGATTGATCGCCATTTTTAAATCATCTTGGGACTCTTTGTCAATTCAAACATAAGCCATGTAATGTGTGGTATATAATGTACTGCAGTGCTCATGTTCATAAGAGGCATGTTAAGAAGAAATTCTTAATGAACTGTAAAGTTGCTTAATCTTGTTGTTTTTAAATTGGTGTACTGTACATGTATATGGAAGTTTTTAACGACCTTGACTGGACAATTTGAATTAATTTATCCGCCCAGCATCGTAAAGAAACGAAATAGAAATCTAATTCAGTATAAAAGTATCAAATCTATGCTTATAAAACTGTATGTGAATTGTTTAAAAAGAATTTCCAATGACCCCCTTGTGTATGTGTGTAGGTAGTCCAAATAATTAAGACGTCTGGCGTCCCAGACAAAAATTAAAATAGCCTTGCCAGACGTCATTATTTGGACTAGTGTGTAAACAGATCCCTCCATTTAGGGAGCACCAAACGAGAGCTGCATGGGTACAGTGCGATCAATATACACTCCTGTAGGGATTAATTGAGATGTGTCACTAATGTACTTCCAACAATATTAACAAGGACAATCCCCTTCAAAAACCTGGAAAAGGGGGAGGGGTCATTATCGTCGTGTCATATGTTTTCGTATGTCATATGTTTTCGTATCAACCACATTTCGTCGGTTTCGACTGCATACGCGTACATTGTGGCATGTTTTTCTGTTTCTATATTTAGAACAACAACACCACTACAACTTGATATATTTAAAACATATTCAACGTCGCTTTTTAAAGACGTTAGAACAAATTAAATAAAACTGACCTATTTAGCCATTTTTATTTAATGTCAAAAATACACATCACTAGAATAGTTGTGGAAAAAAATTCTGAAGGGTTAAAATAAAGTCCAGATATGTTTTTTGCTAGTCAGACACCGGATCTTCAAGACATATGACTGTCATGTGTTTTTTTGGCCGTTTTAATTACAAACCATCGAGTTAAAATTAGCAGGGTTCTTATATAAAATGGTTGTTCAAAATCCAACTATTCAATATTTCATTGACAATTTTTTTTTATACATCCTTGATACATGAAGATGAAAACAGTCTTAACTTTTTATATTTAATCATAAATTTTGAAAACTGCATTTTATTTTAGAAAAAATAATGTATTTTGTACAAACCAGGTGCCAATCTGAATATTAATCAAAATCTAAAAATTTCATCACACGAAACACCAACCTTACACTATTTACTAGTAATTTTTAGTACTGAAAAGTATTTAATAATCCGGATTTTGTAGTCGTTTCCTGTCCGTGTACTGATTCAATTTTTATTTCATACGAAAACATATGACGCCGTTTTTTTGACATACAAAAATCGCAAAGTAATCGGAAACAGTAAAAAATCGTAGAAATCATTGACAAAAAAACTAGATACCTAAAATCAATCTACAGGACATGCTTTTTAAATCTGAGTAAACACCTAAATAAAAACTCAACAGTAAAAACCGTAAGCAGTGAAAATTGTTATTAGTATGAAAACACATTACACGATGATAATTAAGGACACTTAAATTTATGAACTTTTGGGTCAAACTTTTAATAACATAATTGAATTAGAATCGGTTCAGATTTGTGGTACCAGTAAAAAAATAATAAGAAATAATTTGGAAAAGCTGTCATTAGAGCTGAGCAACAATTACTCTGAGCCAAGGAGAGCATGATTATAAACTTTACAGTTACACGTATCAGTGCATAATAAAGTGAAACAGCCATCCTTGGCTTTGAGATAAAATTGCATGTTTTGATTGAATTATAAATGAGATTAATTCAAACTTTCCGAATCAACGACACTCGAGAATTAATTAACTTTAAAGTACTTCACGGTCAAGTTTTTAATTGACTCTTACGACAAATTGGGTTTGCCAAACTTTTAGCAGGAAGTGGGGGTTTTGACCTCACCTTGTAAATCTTTTGGTACATTGTTGACTGCCGCCATTTTGTAAATGACCTAACAATTTTGCAGTTTTATATGGCTGATCATTCGCTTATGACATATAACTACTCTGTAACACTTCAAACTGCTGAGGATGTAAACACGGAAGTGGCTATGAGACCGCCATGTTTGAGTGGATGTGACGTATATTTGGGTTATAAATAGTAACAAAACAAACCAAACACGTGTTATTAGTAAACAAGTGGAATCAAAGTACTAAAGTACTGAACATAGATTGACGGCAAGTTCTGGTAGATGGTCACAAGCACTTGTCTCAGAAAAAAAACATATCTCAATACCTGAAAATCAGGTTAAGGTAGCCTACATAAATAAAAAAAAATTCTAAGACAAGTTCCCGGTGTGTGGTTCATCATTATGAATGTGAACTTGATTATAATTAATTAGCTTCTCAACAGTTGATTTTCAAGTCTTTTTTTTTTACAAGTGTCTGAAGGGAATCCGATTCATTAGAAGAGATCGGCAAGGAGAGGCGCACGTTAGTCTTTCAGTAGTCTTTAGTCTTTAGAAGTGTCAACTTGACACTATAATCTCTGTCTGTAATTGTGATCACTCTGGTAATTTTATGTCGCTATCATATAATATCTTGTAGGGGCACAGCTCGTTCCCATAGCAACGTCGATATTTTTTTGGAAAAGTCTACCTCCAAATTCAACATATATGTTGTCAATAAGAAACTCCAGCATACTGATCACTTGTTCCTCTGTGTAGCATGTTTTACCTTTTTGTTCACTATTAACAAAATTGCAAATAAATAGACAACTGACGTTGTAGGAATGTCTGTGGCAACAATACACCGGAATGCTCTCACGGTCCGGCATCTACTGAAACAAAAATCAAATAATTGCACTTTACCAGTATGCAGTTAGTTAGTCTATACAGAGACATATGTGTCATACATGTCTCTGGTCTATATTTAGTGTATAAAGAACATTAGTGTCACCTGTGACGAGTATAAATAAAAAAAAAAAATTTCTTTCGGAAAATGACATCTGAAACAAACACAAACTTTCAACTACCTTTTTATAAAGAATAACCAAATGCAATTCATTACTGGCTTCCGAATCTGCACAAATTAAAACACCTTACAAATATAGATTTATTTCGTCTTCAGGCCATCCAGGTTCTACTACTAAACTGTCTATTCTACTTACTAGTAAACTTGGTACAGTAAAAACCCTGGTAATAAATTGTTTAAATAAGGCCTTTGAAAAAAGTGGAATTTATTACTTTTGGAGTGTCAACCGGTATACGATGGAAGTACTTGATAAATTGCATCCATACTTACATTGGTGATTTCGAATCTGTTCAAAGTATAGATTTTTCTACCCTATCTTTCACTTTGTTTCATAATCTCATTAATAAAACATTCACACACATAGTTATATAGTTTATAAAAAGCCAGAATGCCAAAAACATATTTTCAAACTCTTTTAGGTCATTTTCGTACAAACTATTAAAATAATTTGCCAAATAAACCTGCACTGATACGATAACTGCCCTTGCATTTTTACTAGATAATTTTTGTGTTCGCTGCGCAGATTCTTGTATCGCCAAGTTATCGGAATAACAATGGGGAGTTACTGTGAACTATTTATTGCTGACCTGGGCTCAAGCTGTTGTTGTATTGCTATGAGTTACAATTTAAGACTAAAATCAGCAAAAACCCATCGAAACAACATCTGATACAAAAAATGAATAACACTTTTGGATATTTGTATGATATATTGACTCTCATTAATGAAGTCTGACACTATTCCTGCTGAAATGACTTTACTGAAATAATGCTAATACTAATAACAGACACTATCCATTCCTGGACCTTGATGTCTATATTTTTGACGCTAGTGTTTGTAATAAAGTATTAATTTATATTTTATCGAAAAGAAATTTTATGTATTTCCGGGGCCGGGAAAATGACACCAGGGTTTTTGATATCACAATCTATAGTCAGAACATTTACTAAATTCTATCATCGGTATAAAGACATCATTCGTAAATATAAATTAACATGCAGACATCTTATACGTTTACTGAGGTATTTCACGTGCAATCTTTTATGGTAATATTCTATACAAAGCAAAATAGTGTCGGCATTCACATCAAAAGCGTACCAAGACTTTAAACAGACTTATTCAGATGAAATATACCGGTAGTTACGATACTGTTGTTGGATCATTTAAGATGGCATATTTTGATGTTAATATTGATTAACTCAGGGGTCTTTATATCGGAAATAAAACACAGTAATTCTAAAACCAGTTGTTGGCATGATACGGGTTATGTTCTTCTCATACATTTCTATAATGATATGATACAAAACCCTAACGAGAGGGATTGTGTTTGATTTTCATATGACAAAGACAATTAGTTTGATTGATGTCTATAGCTGGTATGTCAGTAACTTCTACTAATCTTCAACTGATTTATTTATCATTGTTATTTTTCTTAGTTTCTTTTGTTCTCTGACATCGAACTTGGACTTCTTTTCAGCTGAGTTTTACTGTGTTGACCCATTGTTGACCTTCTGCTGTTTACTGCTCTTTAGTCGTTTTGCTGTCTCTTTAACATGTTCCCAATTTTCATTCTTCATTTTATATATTGTGTTAGAGGTTTTTTTAGAAATTAAAAAAAAATGAATTATAATTTATAATTTATTATAACGCCTATGATGTAAATGATATGAGTCATATATATATAAAAGAAGATGTGGTATGCTTGCCAATGAGACAACTCTCAACAAGAGACCACAAGGCCACAGGCACTTGTTTCTATCCATAGGAAGGTCGACTATCCATATATATGGATAGAAACAAGTGCCTGTACACAAGGCACAGAAATTAACAATTATAAGCCACTGTACGGCCAATGCTTGTATTATCATATTTTTTGACCCAATGGTTTTATTGAAACATCCTTGCTAACCCTTAATTCATGAATTATTTCTTGCTGATAGTTTTTTGGTGGTTAACAATTCCATTTGTTGAAATAACTTTTCAATCATGATAATTTCCGATTTATAATTTTTGTTGAGCCTGCGACTTTTGTCGCAGGGATAGTGATCCGGCGGCGGCGGCGACGCGGGCTACGGCGGCGGCGTTAGATAACTTCTTAATTAAAAACTTTATATTTTAGAAGGTGGAAGTCCTGGATGCTTCATACTTTGTATATAGATGCCTCATGTTCCGAAGTTTCCGTCAGTCACATGTCCAATGTCCTTGACCTCATTTTCATGGTTCAGTGACTTCTTGAGAAAAGAAAAGTAAAAACATTTTTGTAATGTTAAATTCTCTTTTTTTTTATAAGTAATAGGATAACTATATTCGGTATGTGCGTACCTTGCAAGGTCCTCATGCCCGTCAGACAGTTTTCACTTGACCTCGATCTCATTTCATGGATCAGTGAACAAGGTTAAGTTTTGGTGGTCAAGTCCATATCTCGGATACTATAAGCAATAGGTCTTATGATCTATATGTCAGTCGCGCAGGTTTTATTTGACCTTGACCTCATTTTAAAGGTTTATTGCTCAGTGTTAAGTTTTTGTGTTTTGGTCTGTTTTTCTTAAACTATAAGCAATAGATCAACTATATTTGTTGTATGGAAGAATTGTTAGATGTACATGTCTGCCTTGTATGGTTCATCTGACCTTGACCTCATTTTCATGGTTCATTGGTCAATGTTTAGTTTGCTGGGTTAATGTTAAGTTTATATGACAGTTGTAATAAATCTTTATATTTAGGACTATCAACATAATATCAATGATTAGTAAAGAAGGCGAGACATTTCAGCGTGTGCACTCTTGTTTTTAATATAAGGATTTTTTTAGGGCAATGACTATTGTAAGCGATTGCTGACATTTCACTCAGTCATGTAGATCTTGTCCTACTGGTACAACTGACATTTCTGTCATGTAGATCTTGTCTGTCTGATGCAACTGACATTTCTGTCATGTAGATTTTATCTTTCTGGTACAACTGATATTTCTGTCATATAGATCTTGTCTGTCTGGTGCAACTGATATTTCTGTCATTTAGATCTTGTCTTTCTGGTACAACTGACATTTCTGTCATGTAGATCTTGTCTGTCTGGTACAACTGACATTTCTGTCATGTAGATCTTGTCTGTCTGGTGCAACTGACATTTCTGTTATGTAGATCTTGTATTACTGGTACAACTGACATTTCTGTCATGTAGATCTTGTCTGTATGGTGCACTTGACATTTCTGTCATGTAGATATTGTATTACTGGTACAACTGACATTTCTGTCATGTAGATCTTGTCTTACTGGTACAACTGAAATTTCTGGTATGTAGATCTTGTCTTACTGGTACAACTGACATTTCTGTCATGTAGATCTTGTCTTTCTGGTACAACTGACATTTCTGTCATGTAGATCTTGTCTGTCTGGTACAACTGACATTTCTGTCATGTAGATCTTGTCTGTCTGGTGCAACTGACATTTCTGTCATGTAGATCTTGTCTTTCTGGTGCAACTGACATTTCTGTCATATAGATCTTATATCCCTTGTTTTATTGATTTTGTATTCACATTGTATCAAATTTATTCGTTCAGTGTATGTTCACTTGTGTTAATATGTTTTTTGATTGAGTTATGCCATTTCAATTTATATTTTATAGTGTGTCTTTCTATGTTGTGATGTTACACTATTGTTTCAAATAAGGGTGAAGTTTTATAGTATAAACTTTATACCATTGAAACTTTTAATGCCTGTCCTAAGTCAGGAATCTGATGTTCAGTTGTTGTTGTTTGTTGATGTACGTGTGGTTCATAAGTTTTCTCGTTTTTTATAGATTAGACTTTTGGTTTTCCTGTTTATTGTGACTTGGATGGAGAGTTGTGTCCTTGGCGCTCATACCATATCTTCTTATATCTATAGATATTATCAAGGAGAACATTAACAGCTTCAATCATCTCATCACACCTCAATATATATATATCTATCAGATTTAACTTCTCACTATGGGAAATTCATACAAATGTCTTCTTTTAGAGAATCATAAATGAAATGAAACCAAACAGGGCATGAATGTTCCTTATTTATGAGGTGCTGACCAAGTGTTGTTACTTTGAAGACGATCCATAATGAAAGATGTCCACCAGCGGGGGACTAAGTTTAACATAGGACCCTATGGTAAATGCATACAAATGACTTCTTCTAGAGAACCACTGAATGAATGAACCTGAACATGGCACGATGTTCCTTATGAGGTGCTGCATGCAGTGTTGCTACATTGCTGCTAATTTACTGTTCAAGATGGCCACAGAATTTTTTTGGATAAATTACGGGTCCAATATTAAATCAAATTTGGCCTCAATCATCATTTGGCTATCTGTTAGTTTTTCTATCTATTTTTACATGATTTTCAAAACAAAAGTAAAGTCAGGTGTGCTCTTCAGTTCATTTAATCCATGTGACTGACCTTTATTTTTTTTTTTGAATGGTACTGGATACAACTGTACACCTTTTGACAAACACTTTCTTCTTTCAGTCAATTCAATGTACATACTATTTGATGTGACCATTGTAAGTTAGATATATGTTTGATATCACTGTCTTTTAAGGTGTAACACCACTAATTCAGGCTTGGCCAGAAAGCAGTACATATTTAATGCAAAATAGTTCCTAGGCATGGGGGTACTTTCAAAATATGTAGAACATTTAGGTACTTTTGGTATCAAATGAAAGCTGAATAACTTATAAACATTGTAGAACTCTTTTTGACTTGTAATTTTGAAAAATAAAACAAATGCCTGAAAGGAGTAGATTTAGTAAGACCCCTTTTTGGCCCCAAAATATATCAGTTTTTCAAAATTGTTATAATGTAAACTTTAAGCTATTTATTGGTAAGTATAATACTTCTGCTACATAAATATGGGCTGCTTTTGACAATAAAATGCACATGTATCAGGTACTAGCATCATTACGTCATGCTAAATTACTGAAATCTTTACAATTCTATCATTTGAGGTAAATTCTAGACGGTTTTCGTCTTAAATGGAAGTGGCCGCATTAGTGTTCATTCTTAATATTTAAATGTAAGTTGTATTTTATGATAATACATAACATATATAAAGGTTGAGGATGAACATGGATGCGGCCACTTTCATTTTTTGACAAAAACTATCTGAAAAGTGACATATTATGGCATATTTGATAGATTTGTCATATTTAAGCTTGAATATGAGCGTCTGAAATGACTAAATCAGTTTAAATCTTTTACACAAACTAATTGAATCGACTGAAGTAGCCACTTAGATGTTCAAAAAGTGTACAAAATTTTTCACCAGATGAACATGAAATTTGAGGCCAAAATGGGCCCTTACCGGATCTACTTCTTTATAAAAGAGGGTGCATTTTACCTGTTAATAAGATCTGAAGTAGCTGTTTTGGTACATCCAAAGTTCCAGGAACCCCTATTTTCTTATGTGCTATTAAAACTATGTTGATTATTTCAGTACAAAGTATGCAACAATTGTCACTTTATTTGAACTTAAAACAAAAGAGCTGTGCCTGCTAAAAATTGAGGAATTTAACATAGAAAGCAATGGGCCATGAATCAGTGGTGTTATACCTTAAAATCTAATTATTTTTTTACTTTGTAAGGACTGTAACACTGAAGAAATCGAAGCTCTCTGGCAGGAGTCAACTCTTGGGTGTATTGCATTATGATATTATTCATCTACAAATTACAAGAGATAACAATTTGCTTTTATTATATTTCTAAATTTTCATAACAATAATTTTCAACATACATATAAAGCTCTCTATAAATATTGAATTGTGAATTGAGCCTGTCTTAACTTGAGACCCTCGAGACTTGTCTTAAAGTAAACATACAAATAAATATTTTTAATTGGTGAACGATTCTTCATCAGTCATCTTTGTTCATAACCCATTAAAGACCAAAATCATAATTTGGTTGTCCACTCATATAGGATTTCATAAAAACCAGATGTGCCTGGTCATCAAATAGTGTTGCTTTTACTGCTGGTAAATTCCTCATCCGGGCAACCCACTGATTTAAATTTGGGAATGTTTCTTCTGGTAGCATTTCAATATTCATTGTCTTTAAAGGACTCATTCTCTCAAACCATGGCCATGCAAAGAAATCCAACATGGCTACTTTGTCTCCTAAAACAAAACAAAAAGTTCCAAAATAAATGAAAAAGTTGATATTTTCTTTATTTCACTTACTTTCATTTATATCTGTTTACCAACTACAGGCAATGCCCATGGACTTCTATAGAACATTGACTTAAAATAGCTCCACATTATTCCATCAACTCTTAAGTAAGCAAACATTTTAATCCTTTCTTAATTTGAATTTTTTAAATAAATGTCATAAAGTAGCTATTTCCAGAGCATTGATACTATTTGTTTAGCTTAAATTTTCTTTTGTATTGAAGAACACAGTCTTGATTACATTAAATAATGTTAGTTGGAACATTATTCTGAACCAATTATTCCCTTGGGAACATATACTGTAATATGCAAGTGAAAATAATAATTTCTGGAACTTATATCATGAAGGAACTTCCATTTCATGACAGCTGTTGTTTTATTATAAACAATTTATTTTTTCTTGTACAAAAAACTAAATTACCTCCGAAATATGCCCCTCTTTTTTCAATAGCTTTTTCCAAAATTTCAAGAACTTTGTTTAATTCTGTTTTTACTTCCTCGTCTTTTCCCTGTGATCTGAGGTATTTGTAGTAATTAGTCACAAGCTGGAAAATATTAAGATAAAAAAATATTGATTATCAAAACTGATGCAATAATAGTACCTCTATAAAAAAGAAGATGTGGTATGATTGCCAATGAGACAACTGTCCACAAGAGATCAAAATGACACAGACATTAACAACTATAGGTCACCGTACAGCCTTCAACAAAGAGCAAAGCCCACACCGCATAGTCAGATATAAAAGGCCCCTATATGACAATGTAAAACAATTCAAATGAGAAAACTAATGGCCTTATTTATGTAAAAAAATGAACGAAAAACAAATATGTAACACATAAACAAAGGACAACCACTGAATTAATTTCAATTAAACGACAACCACTGAATTATAGGCTCCTGAAGTCGGTCCGTCATGATGAGCTCTACATGGCACCATGCATACAGTGTTACTTGTCAGTTGGTGTTTTATCTTTATTTAGATTTCAGGGATCTCTGCTGAATTCAATCAGAATTTGTCTATGCTTTACCAAATAAATCTTGAAATTTGTTTAAAGCACCCAGTTGATAAATATGGAAATTAATAAGAATCTGAGGTTCCAACTCCCTCAGGGAAAGTTGCTCCTTGATGAGTTTGGATATTCTTGTGGTCATATAGCTCCTAACATATCATGTATTTTTATATCCCTGGCTTTTAAATCATTGGGTACAAGTGTTCTTGGTGAAGATAAATCCACAAAGATATTACATTTATAAAGTGTTATTTTCATAGTCATGAAATTTGGACATGAGCCCATCACTGATAACCTCATATTGTGAGTCTAGATTTCTATTTTTAGTTTTCTTGTATTGATTGATTGTTATCTCACTAAAGATTATTGCAAAGTTCACATTACAAAATGAAAGTTGTTCTGAGGATCTGGATGGGGACTTCATTAGGTCATTTTTCTCTAATCTCTTTATTTTTTGCCCAATATTCTCTAATTTTATTTTTTATGGTCTATGTTTTGGTTGTTTTTTTATACTACATAAATGAAGTAAATCAAAAGCAACAGACAAACAAAGAAACACACAGATTTCTGTGTTATCAAATTGTATATATTTGATTCAACAACTTTCATACTTTAAACGTTTGGGTTTCCAAAGTAGAATAAATGTACAAATGCGCATGGGAATTTTTAAATAAAAACATAGGGTCTAAAGTAAACTTTGTTGTAGAGAGCTGTAGCCTCAGAAAACAAGAGGTAACAATATTTTGGTTGGATAGTGTACATCCAATCCAATGAAATGAAATTAAGTTTTGAATTTTATAGAAACAAACTACATGTATTCAGTTTTTTAAATAGTTTAGACCCTTGATTTTCCTGTTTGAATGGTTTTACACTAGTTATTTAGGGGCCCTTTATAGCCTGCTGTTCGGTGTGAGCCAAGGCTCTGTGTTGAAAACTGTACTTTGACCTATAATGCTTAACTTTTTACTAATTGTGACTTGGATGGAGAGTTCATAATAAATTTTCTTATACATGTATCTATATACTTAATAATAAAGTTTTCTCTTATTGTTGTTTAACCCATATGTTTTTCCATATTCTGAATAAAGGCAAACTATTTGAGAAAAAAAAGATGAATTTGCATAAATTTAATATTTTTACCGAATATAATAAACTAGATATAAGTTATAGAAGTACCTTGCCATTATACTCTAATAAGATTTACTCTTTCAACTGAATAATTAACTAGATATACATGTAATTAAGAGAATAATAAGCTATATCTAGTAAGAGCAATACCTTGCCATTATACTCTAATAACATTTACTCTTTCAACAGAATAATAAACTATATATACATGTAATTAAGAGAATAATAAGCTATATCTAGTAAGAGCAATACCTTGCCATTATACTCTAATAACATTTACTCTTTCAACAGAATAATAAACTATATATACATGTAATTAAGAGAATAATAAGCTATATCTAGTAAGAGCAATACCTTGCCATTATACTCTAATAACATTTACTCTTTCAACAGAATAATAAACTATATATACATGTAATTAAGAGAATAATAAGCTATATCTAGTAAGAGCAATACCTTGCCAGTATACTCTAATAACATTTACTCTTTCAACAGAATAATAAACTATATATACATGTAATTAAGAGAATAATAAGCTATATCTAGTAAGAGCAATACCTTGCCAGTATACTCTAATAACATTTACTCTTTCAACAGAATAATAAACTATATATACATGTAATTAAGAGAATAATAAGCTATATCTAGTAAGAGCAATACCTTGCCATTATACTCTAATAACATTTACTCTTTCAACAGAATAATAAACTATATATACATGTAATTAAGAGAATAATAAGCTATATCTAGTAAGAGCAATACCTTGCCAGTATACTCTAATAACATTTACTCTTTCAACAGAATAATAAACTATATATACATGTAATTAAGAGAATAATAAGCTATATCTAGTAAGAGCAATACCTTGCCAGTATACTCTAATAACATTTACTCTTTCAACAGAATAATAAACTATATATACATGTAATTAAGAGAATAATAAGCTATATCTAGTAAGAGCAATACCTTGCCAGTATACTCTAATAACATTTACTCTTTCAACAGAATAATAAACTATATATACATGTAATTAAGAGAATAATAAGCTATATCTAGTAAGAGCAATACCTTGCCAGTATACTCTAATAACATTTACTCTTTCAACAGAATAATAAACTATATATACATGTAATTAAGAGAATAATAAGCTATATATATAGTAAGAGCAATACCTTGCCAGTATACTCTAATAACATTTACTCTTTCAACAGAATAATAAACTATATATACATGTAATTAAGAGAATAATAAGCTATATCTAGTAAGAGCAATACCTTGCCAGTATACTCTAATAACATTTACTCTTTCAACAGAATAATAAACTATATATACATGTAATTAAGAGAATAATAAGCTATATATATAGTAAGAGCAATACCTTGCCAGTATACTCTAATAACATTTTGTCTCTTGCTCTCCTGTAAGGATCAGCTGGTGTAAGTTTTTCTTGTGTATAAATGTCATCTAGATATTCATTACACACAACAGACTCGTACACAATCTTATCATCCTGCTCCAGCACTGGAACAAGACCAAGAGGGTTCCTTTCAAGGAACCAGTCAGGTTTGTCCTTCAAATCGACATTTATTGTTTCAAATCTGAAATAAAAATAAACAAAATGATGCAACAACAATGACAAGTTTTCCTTCAGTTGTCTGTTGGTATCAAACAACACTGTTTAAACCATGGTATGTATTCCCCAAAAATGGCAAGATACACTCGAGTATATTGTGAGTCTAAAGTCCTAATTGCTTTATTGATTGTTGTCATTTTCTGTTTATTGTCCAACTTTGTCGTAATTTATGAAGATTTTCTGCTTCCCAGTCGCCCCCAAGGAATTGTACATTTAACTAAGGATTTGTAAACTATATATAAGGATATTGATATTACTGGTCATAGTGGGTTTTTAGGTTGCTGTCCAAAGACTTTTACTGTTTGTATACCCTGCTTGTTTTTACAGATGTGTACATGTATATGCTATTTTGTGCTATTCCTTAAGAATAAGAACTCTTATGTAAAAATTTATCAAAGGCAATAATTTACATACATATATTTTTTGTGCTAAATGTGTGTGGATGGTTACCTGCTTTAACTAGTTGTAATACTTATTCCCATAAACTTACTGTATGTTTTTATGAGCCAGCACTAATCGTGTCCTTTGTGCAAAGGGACAGAATCTCATACTGTATAGGCGAAGTTTTCCATTTTCTAAAGGTGGTAATGCTGAACCTATACGAAGAAAAAAACATTTCATTTACATGAATATATATGCAAAATGTGAAATTTGTAAGTATATGTAAATATTAAGGTAACACGATACCGAATGACGTTACGCCATGAGTTATCGTTCCTGACGTTATCGAATAACGTTCAAACATATAAGCCAATGCAGCAGGTTTTGTGTGCCATGTTAACTTTCCCTAGATGCAGAGTGCCGAGAGTTTTGATGCAATACGTAGTGGTTATTTGACATAGATTGTTTTATCGTTTTCAGGCAATCATTCTGCTCATTGTTAATCTTTAAAAAGTATTACTTTACTTTTTAAATATTCTGTTTCTTTGATATTTTTAGCATCTTCACACTTTATCTATATATGTTCTTATGCATAACAAACACAGTTTTATCCCTTTATTTTTTTTTCTTGGTCTAGATATAGGAAGATGTGATGTGAGTGCCAATGAGACAACTCTCCATCCAAATAACAATTTATAAAAGTAAACCTTGGTTTATTTTTGCAATAAATACTTATTCATGATTCACGCCGTATCCCCATGCAATTTTGTTTTGAATGTAGAAATCTAATTTATAGAAGCTTAGGGTGATGTGTGAAAAAACGGGGAGTTTTACAACTATTTACGCGTTTTAAATTAAATGGTCATCAAAAACACCGCTCGGACAAAATTGAAATTTATTTGGATGAGAACACGGATTTAATTAGGGGAAAAGCACAATACAAGCAGACGTTGAAAATCATACAGAAAATAGTTTGTTTGTTTGGAATGTAAAAAAAGTGGTTATTTAGCCGAATAACTTTTCCTGTGTTCCATGTGTAAGCAGTCTCTGAAATTCATTGGTCTGTACAGAGTAAATTCGATATAGTTTTGGAAATATTTTAAAATACAGTGCCAGCTTTGTAATCGTATAAACCAGGTCTACTCAGGACGGACAGTAACATCGGAATGAAGTATTATAAATTTAACGAAGGCTGAGAAATATATGGTCACTTGATTCGGCAGAAATAAAATAACAAAATTCAGGTTCCGTTACAGTCTGAATAAAGCCAGCCCCGAGTATCCACTTCCGTCTACAAACGTAAGTTGATAGTTGGGGCTGGCTGTAGTCAGACCGGTTCCGTGTTCCCTGATTCCGTTATAATTTTTTTCTTGAAATTTACATGCAAACGACTGACTTTTTATTCAAACGGCAAGAGACTGTAAAAAAGCTAGATCTTGAAATCATTTAGATTTTATATTCGTGTTAATTTACGCTTGCATGGGTATTCGGTGTTTTTTAGTTTTGAGTTGGAAATAATGTACATGTCCAAGCTGGGAGAAAAAAAGACCGAAAGAAAATTGACAAAGTTACCTTTTAGGCCTCTAAGGGCCAAATTGCTCGCATACTAGGCGTCGGAAAAGGCCCGGAAAGTTTCTTTCTTAAAATTAGTTTTTAGAACAAGTATATAATAAAATTGAGAATGGAAATGGGGAATGTGCCAAAGATCGTTTAACGCGTTAAAACATCGTATTGTATTTATTGTTAACTTGTTCTCGTCCTGAACATGCATGAAATATTTTCCATTGGACGTTAACCAACCAATAATCAAAGCAATCAATCCTACAATTTACACCCGTAACTTGGAACTTTAGTTGTTAAAATTTAAATCATTGCCTCTAATTTTTTCAAAAATACGACAAATTTTAAACGCAGACCGCGAGGAAGACCAAAATTGAACAGTTACTCAAAACTAAATATATATGTTACCGCTTGCTCATTATGGAAGTGGGGTAACATGATACTTTATTTATAATTCAGTCCCTCCCCGTAATCGATCTCTCTTACCTACTTAATGTAGTAAGCGGAATATAACGACTGAATTATTCGGGTTAACAGTTTGGAAGGTTTGTCCGACTTGCTGAGCAAACAAGTAACACATTTACACCACGCAGAGTACACTATACTACATGTATTGTATGTACCAAGTCAAGAATATGACAGCTGTGTATCATTCTTTTGATGTTTTTCAGCTTTTGATTTCGTCATTTGATAAGGGATTTTTTCGTTTTGAATTTTTCTTGGAGTTTTGTTATTTTATTTTTTGTAATGTGTATTTTATCAGGAACATTATTTTTCTTCATTATTTTCACAAATAACAGAATTATTGATCTTTTTTGAGTGATGCATCAAATGTGCCTTTTATAAACAACTGTTTTCAAAATTTTATTGTACCGTCCCGAGCATGCATGAACTATTTGCCACTGAACGTTAAACAACCATCAAACCGAGTAATTAAAAAACTGTTAAATGAATCAATTTTTTTAAAATACTATATTTCTGCATCACGGGATGCAGTGATGATACCACCATTGTCTAATATGATGGAGTTAAAAATCAGTAATTCGGATGAATCTCACGTGAAATGTTTCATTTAATTTTCACGTAAATCTGAAGGTACTTTTTATGGTTTTAATCAAATTTTAGAACAAAGATACTATTTAAATAATTTTATTTCAAATATTTACGTGAACTTAACGTGTAAAAAATTCCGGTGATTTATGCATGAACTATTATCATAAATTAAGATTCACATGGAATCTGTTCACGCAAGTTTCAAGTATATGCTCGTTTGATGTGAAAATCAGACGATATAAATATTAATTCATATGAGTGAAATTCCTTATGCAGGATGAAATAAAATTATATTTGATTCAGGAGAATTTTATATTGCATTACTAGGAACTTTACGACAGTCGACAGGGGAAATGAAAATAAAATATACTCATGCAGATCCCGACACATATTTTTCTCTCCATTTCTCTGAGAAGGAATAACGTTATATTCCGTACACCATAACGTCACACGTTTTTGGTCAAGTTCTAGGCCTATCGATCAACTTTGAGGCCATTTATTTCAAAAACAAGGATGGTGACATATGAGTTTTTATACGTGTATGGATTCACTATGCAATCCTGGATATTATGTTAGTTTTTTGTTTTTCTCCGTATATAAGAAAATAGCCATCCATTCGAAAATCTAAAAAGGTAAGCTGAAAAAAAGGCATTTCCCCTATATACCTAAGTAAATTTGTCGCCAAAATTGACGTTTTCCTATGAAAATTACAAAAAAACAAAAATGGTGACCCCCATTTTTTATTACATATTCCGATGTAACTCGATTCAAAGTAGACGTATACCAAAAATTTTGGAAATCGGGAGATATGCCATTCGGTATCGTGTTACCTTAAATAATCAAATGAATAAGAATTAACAAGGTTTACATAGACACATAAAGTAAATATATTTATAACCCACATTCTGCTTAAAGTGATCAGGAGGTGGCGGAGCTTTGTCAAACCATGATTTTATAACTCTGCATCAGACTTGCATTCACATACATGCCTTCATGTCTGCGACTGTATTTTGTAATATCTGAATTATCCCTTTCATAAATAAAGAATATCCATTAAAAGGGTAGGTTTGTGCAATAAGACAACAACAAATCAACATTGCTGTGACTTTAGTAAAATACAGCCATAAATAGAGAATACTAAGAGCCTATAACAAGCATCAGTCTTAGAGGATACCAATGTTATAGACTAATGAGTATAGATGAGGGTAGTAATGCCCTTTAACATCAGGTGTCAAACAGTCATTTTTGGCTACCGTTAAGCGTCAAATTGGTTAAAATTTTACCATGATTCGTCAGAGGTCTCAAATAATTATCGTTACCGTCATATTTGGAAAAAAACTAACGTGATTCGTCAAAATCAGTTGATGTTTTTATCATCTAAAAGAAAGTATACATTTTATCGTCATACACCAAAAATAACCGTTAACGTCATTTGGCAAGAAGTTTTACCGTTATCCGTCATGAAGGTACCACCGTTACGACCCTCATATATGTCACCAACACCAAGTTAATAGACATGATTCTTTTAAAATACGCTTGACAGACACATAAACATAGATTATAATTTCAAGAATATTGACTTTATTGACATTTAGTCCAGTCAAACTAAGTTTGAACCTCAAACTATTTGCAACAGAAAATGTTGTAGTTTTAAGCTATAGCATTAAACACCAAATATACACAGAAAAAAATCCCATAAAATCTAACTTGAGGAAAACTCAAATTCTGCATTATTTTAATTTTGTATGGAAATTAACATTGGAAAGGGAGATAACTTCACAAAAAAATAAGTTTGTGGTTTAAAATTCGTGTAAAATACGATACTTTGATGGGGTTATAAGTTCTTATTTGACTATATTATATAATCTTCTACTCATGAAATGTACAAAAACACAGGTGTTATATGGGTATTCTTTTTTTTTGGCACATTTTTCATTAAAGAAATTGAAAATTTATGGCTTTGTGACCATTTTGATAAAATAATGTGAATATTTGGTATTCATGGTATTGTATATATATCTGTAAATTATATTTGTTCAGCATCTACCTTGTGTAAGGGAGCTACCATTTAATTTTTATGGGGGGGGGGGGGGGGCTAGGATGAAATTTGAAAAAAATAGACAGGACAGGCGTTTTGAGTAAAAAAAAAAAGGCAGGATGAGACACTTGCAAAAAAAAAAAAGTCAGGACGACAATTTAGGTAAAAAAAAGTCAGGATAAACTAAAAAAAAGAAGGCAGGACCGAAAAGAGTGAAAAATAAAAAGGCAGGACAGAGATTACAGCTAAAAAAAAATGCAGGACAAAATTTTTCATCCTAGCCCCCCCATAAAAATCAAATGGTAGCTCCCTAAAGAAACTTTAAAACACAAAAAGAAAAATATAATAGCCTTGCCAGACATCATAATTATTTGAACTAATAAATGGTCAACTAATGATTTTATATATATTAATTCTAGGTGGCAGCTTGATAAAAGATATAAAAACACCTATAGAGTTGTTTGTTATACTTTAAAGACAGCTAAAATATCAAGAAGCAATACATACTGTTGAATAGAAGCAATAAAGACGTTATAATTTTGTATCAATTTTATTGATATTTCTGCCTTTTTTTTGGCAGAGTTATCTCCCTTATCAATGCAAATCTCCATAAGAATTTGAACATTCAACATCATGTTTTTTTAGTTTTCCTCAAGTTAGATTTTATAGGTCTTTTTTCCGAGTATATTTGGGATATAACGCTATCAAAGATTAAAACTGTAAAGTCTTCTGTTGCAATTACTTCAAGGTTAGGGTAAAATTTATGATTGATTGTTAGTTGGACGTCCAGTGGCAAATATTTCATGCAAGTCTGGACGACGGATATTTGAAGATTGATATTGTGAAGATTGATATTTTGAAGATTGAATCGAATAACCAATAACATTTAAAGTATTTAACAAACCCTTGTTGTAACTTTTAAGCGACATCCTTGAAAAGATCCAAAAACCGAAAACAAGTCAACTCGTACTATTGCAAACTCGTACCACATCAACTCGTACCATGTAAACTCGTACCACTACGAAGTCCTACGAATTCATATCAACATATTTCTGATTAAGGAAATCCAAGATCATGAATGTCGTATCAACTAGAAGTTTAAAATAAAAGGCAACACGGTGGTCAGTCAAATGAAAATCGACAATACAGAAACCATGCAATTCGCAAAATACACAGAAATTTAACTCTATCAAAGTACAACTACAACTAAACATTATTATGTCTCTGCATGTGCATAATCGATAAAGGTCTTTCGTTTTCGTTTAAGAATAGTCCTGGATTACGCAGGCAATCAAACTATTCTGTTATACAATAAACATTTGAATTGGGATAGTAAATATCAGTATATTTGAATACAGGACTATTTAAGTTTTATCTCATATTGAAAAACTAGGCTAAATAAATTATGTTCTACAAATAGACATTTAAAAATCATTAATTTAAGTTGTAATAGCTAAAGTTCTATATAGTTACACGAGGTCTGTATAAATCGTTAGTAGACAAAATATGTACTTATTGGTAAAGACTTGATTAAACCCCAAGATAAACGAGATACACGAAACGTAGATGATTTCGAAGTGAAGAAGACATACCACAAACTCTAATGACAATAACTAGCATTCATTATAATCTACAATTTAAGGATGTTTGCTACTCTGTTTGAAAATAACAAGCTTTTAAAAGAGTATTATAAATTGATTGTACATTATTAAAGGAAATAAAAAGCTAAACTTGAAAGAAGGGTTCGTGTGCTTCAATGTATTTGAGATAAAGCCATTGAAAATTTGGCATAAATAATTCTCTCTAGAGTTTTTGGCACCATTTCAGTTTCAAAAACGATGAAAAAAAAGACGAGGCTATTATAAAATTTTCTAAGATGACATTTTAAACTATAATCAATCAAATAATGGAAAGAAAAGTAAGGTTTAATGGGCATTTTGTATTGCACTATATGGATAAAACCAGACGAGAGCGAACATCCTTCAACAGTTATTGCATTTATTTATACTGAAAATACGGGTACTCCTTATATAAATTACACTATTCATAACTAAATATGTGGAATACAAAACTGTTGTCAACAATTTTGTAACACTGAGAACAGACTAAAATCATGCTCTATTTTCTATTTTAAAACTATTGTTGTGTCTACATCCTATTCATTAAGTAACCGTGTTTTTTTCTCTAGAATCTAGGAAATAGACTCCTCAAATTATGTTTAATTTCTTCCTTACCTTAATTTCCCTAATGGGCATTTAGATTTTTTGCGGTCATCTACGTCATTTCGTTTATAGGATATCGGGTAGTTGTCTCATCGGCAATCATACCATATATCTCTTTTTTTTTTCTTCTTTGTTTTTTTTTTACATAGGAGCATTCTTAAAAATATGCCCCAGTGTAGCAAGTTGATGCTCCATTATACACATGTAGCGATACTAAATATATGAAACATGAACAAAAGGTTATCATATGATCATCTATATGGTGCGTCAATGGTCCAATTTGTAGATTGACCTGATTAAAGGTGCAAAATTGCAAAAGTATAGTTTAGCAGAACAACAAAAAACAATCCATTTCACGGATATTGTGTAGTCAATGGCCAATAATTAATTAAAAAGTAATAAATTACAAACCCTTTGTGTGAGTTTTGAGAGACATCCTTCCTATCTCAAAATTAAAGTCCAAAATGAAAATACAACGAATTCACTATATCTGTATGCTTATTAACCTGTTATCTTACACCTAATATTAAATATTTCGTTGGACGAGTCTGTTAAATACTAAAGATTTGTGATCATTTGTTCTAAAACACAAACCCCTGTATACTATCATCAAATGTAGAACTATATAAGGTTAAAATGTGGAACGATTTAAGGTGAAAATGTAGAATTATATTATAAATATGACTAAGCAAATTATTTTTCATTAATGTTTACGACGAGAATGACGAAATCGTTGAAGTCAGAATAATTTACCGATACATCATGAATGGTTTAATTTGGCACTTTTTTTCCTTGCTGATTTAGTTCGTGTTTCAATGAGGGGTCTTCAATAGTTAACACGAACATTGCAAATTCAAACTTATACAGTCATATTGCACGGATCATTAAGGAATTTAGAGTTCAAGTCATTACGATGTTTTGGCTATTTATTCAGTATAAAGTTCAAGAGAAAAAGGGGGGTGGGTGTTGATACCAAATGGGACAATTCATAACAGTTAAGCCATAAGTCGAAAAAATATTGAAGACAACATGAAAAACGACAATTCGCATAACACACACAGATAACTTGTGTATCCCCATCGTATACAACGGAGACAATAAGTGTACCTTTGACTGTCGTTTCGTCCGTCCGTCCGTTTTTCGAATTTTCGTTTTCGCATCGTAACTTATCCAAATCCATAATTCAAATTTAATGAAACTCATATACTATGCTTCGAACCAAAACTAGCAGATAAAGGTGTTCCTCAACTGTTGACCTTCAACTTGACATTGACAGTTGGGAACCAACTAGTCCTGTGAATAAAAAAGTAGTTGTAATGATAAACTATAAATGATCTCTTCAAACACTTTCGGACGATGTAAGAATAGGTAATTGCAGGGAATTTTATTTTATTGTAAATACTTATATATGTTAATTGATATATGTTGTAAAGCGCTTAGAGTAATTTTAGTTTTATATAATGCGCTGTTATAAATACTGTATAATAAATAATAAATAATAATAAACAACAATTCAAATTTTGCGGATGGTAATGATAATTTGCAGCGTATCAAACAAACTATGTACAATACATTACAAAGAAGCATACCAGTAAGTTATTCCAGAATTGTCATGAAAGTATGAAGTACCTTTTGTTTTCACAATACGGGTATCGATATAATGTCGATTGTCTAAATAAAATGAAAATGATGTCAAATGTCTACGTAGAAGTTGTCATACTTTAGTCTTATATTGGTTTTTTTTTTTGGTATATGCTGTGTTACTTTGCATATCTCTTTTGTGTGAAGGTCATCATAATTAGTGCGGCCAGAAATTAACATGACATGGTGTCAGATTTTGTAGCACATAAAGGAGACGAAGAAATCGAACAATATAAATTATATTTAAAATTAAAGAACACATTGATATCAAAAAGTGAAAGCACAAAAACAATAAACTCCGAGGAAAATTCAAAAAGGAAAGTCCAAAATCGAATGGCAAAATAAAAAGTTCAAACACATCGAACGAATGGATAACAACAGTCATATTCCTGACTTGCTGTAGGTTTTTTCTTATGTAGAATATGGTGGATAATAACTGTTTTTTAAAGCTAGCTAAACCTCTCACTTGTATGACAGTCGCATCAAAATCCATTTTATATTGACAATGATGTGTGAACAAAACAAACAGACATAATAGGTAAATATGTCAAAAATAGGGGTACAGCAGTCAACATCATTGTGTTATAATCTGTATCACGATAAAAACACAAATATGTAACAAAGGAGCACACAATTGCATACAGACCAAGTGTTACGAAGTCAGTAAGTGGTTAAATATTTTATTATGCAATTACAAGTCAAGAATGTTTCTAAAGTTCAAATGTTCGAATGTTCACAAACTGTCTTAAAAGTTGAATTGTTCGAATGTTTTCAATAACTCATCACACAGGCACGTGATGGTATAGTGGTATAATTTGTCAGTCCTGATGAAGTACGTTCTGATATTAAGCGCACGAGTTCCAGCCTACCCACGAGGGGGGAGACCTTGGCGGAATCTCTCTGCACGAATCTCTTGTACCAATCTGTCCTTCGTTCAAGTCCAAAGCTGGATCTTATATAGTCCAGTGGTCCATAAACATGGCCCATAGCTGTAGGCCGGTTACGTAGTAGTCTGGATGTTGAATAAAACTAGTCTGTGGTTACTAGTCAAACTATGCAATTAACCTCTGAAGGATACATGTTATTTCACAGTAGACCTGGTCATTTATTGGCTGCAGGGTATATGTCTATAATATTCGTATACATGGTTATTAAGTGTCTAAGGGTAAATGTATTTGTTTCAGTAATGCTATATTTAATTACACTTTGATATGAAACACAATTGTGTTGCAAAAGCATTTTAGCTAAAATTAACGAGAAGAATACTAAAATTTACCACGGGAAAGTAACACAATGACGGGATGTACAGAGCCACGTCATATACGTATCAAAGAAACATAAAAGGCATATAGACAAAGCATATTAGCACACATTAAAGACAAGGACAAGACAATGTTTACAAATTTTGTATAACCGGTAGAACTCCTTCGATGAAACACAAGAGTGGGGATGTAACAGGGGAGCCATTCAAAACGCATATCGACGTTATGAAAAAGGTCTGGTTTAAAAGAAAGAGGCAGACGTGCTTAGCTAGTGACATTGGTGGACGAAAAGAGAAAAAATATATATACATTATATGTAATATTTCCATCAATGATCAAAAGAAGATATAAATCTTTAATGTAAAGCCCAAATAAACCAAAGTTTTCTCCAGTTATAAGTTCTAATATCAAAATACTACAGAAACAAATGAAACTTGTGAAGAATGTGCTTCTTGTGTAAAGGTTTCAGTCAAAGATTGTCTGTATGAAGATTCAGATAGAATTGCCAGAATACGATATTAGTAGTTTTGAGGACAATTCAGCAATAGTTTGACAGAAATTGACAAATGAAGGGTTCTAACTCACATTAGTAAAAGCCTTAGACATCCCAAGAGCTTTCACAAATAAAGGAGACAATAGTTTAACCTATTTTCAAATTTCGTTGAATAGGGCAAAAACAAGGAAACAAATATAAACTGAGGGAATTGAATGACAGGGTAAGAGTCTCCGGGCTTCATCCGCCATGTATATTCACACTTAGTCATGAAAATGTCTTAAAATTGGGAATATGACACATATTTTAAATATTGGAGAAGATCCAAATGTAAAAAAAGAAAACATACACTTAACATGCACAAATACACAGTAGCTCACAGAAACATTAATAAAGTTCTGACGCTATATATAAAGTAATGTATGTCAGAGGTGCGGTTACAGCCATAATGTAGGAAGGTATTACCCAGGTAAAGGAAAACGTTGTAATAGGTGTAACAAGAAAGGTTATTTAACGAAGATCAGTGGGAGCAGACAAGAGAAAAAAATACTCATGGAGTAAACACACGTGGTATTGAATGTAGTAGTATGTTTTATATATGCTACATTACGTTGAAGATTGTGTAAAACACAAAATCGCACCAATACGGATTGCTATCAAACATCCGATACAGCCACATAAAATATTCCTTGAAAGGCAGTCATTTATCTCTGAAGACGGTTCAAATTGAATAAATTTTTATACCCCGGGATACATCAGCACAGGTCAACTTTTTATAGTTTTTATTTGTTCTATGGCGATGACATTTGGTTTATAGGACACCAAGTAACAGTGCATCATATTGATACTATCCCTTTGAGGACATATTCGTATATTCAGTTGTACTTATAATATCATTATTATATGCAATATATTGATCTGATGTCTCTTGATAGCTGCAATTCTTTGATCTTATGATTACATATGAAAATAATTGCTTGCTATAAATCCCCCTTAGAAAAGACTCCTTAAATGAATCGTCGTATCGGGGTTGTCATATTGAGTATTTTGAAGTAAAAACTTTTAGCTGTGGATAATTGCATTGTGATGTTTGGTTGCTGTCCCTTTGACGTTAATCGCCAAATTTTTTCATTCATTTTTGGCATTTCTTTTCAAGAGGTGATTAAGTATCTCATTATGTTAGGAGACTAAATTGTGATAGATTTTATCGAGGAAAATGATACGTGTATAACTGTAAACATATTTTCAAAATGAAAATTTCTGCATTTTTTTCAATTGTGATCAGCTCTGTGTATCTCATTGCATGCATACACATATTTTGCACTGCGCGTCAAGCAATCACGAATCAATTATCTTTTTTTGACAACTTACTAGTTAAAGCGTTACTCGTTTATTAAAGAAACAACAGACACGGCTTCCTCCGCCTCATTTTTAGACTTATATCTCGAATTTGACTTACACAGTCATCTCAGTACCAGAATCTATGACAAACGAGACGATTTTAATTTTGAAATTATAAATTTCCCTCACCTTAGTAGCAATATACCAACTTCATCTGCATATGGAGTATATATGTCCCAACTTATTCGATATTCGAGAGCTTGCAGCTCCTACTCAGACTTTGTAAAACTTCATCAGTGTCTGAGTAGAAAGTTGATGAATCAGGGGTATGTCAAAGAATGTCTCGTCCTTTTTCTAAAAAAGTTCATCGGAAGGTACCAAGACCATGTTGATAAATATTCCGTATCAACTTCACAAATAATACATGATGGTCTTGATCTATAGATTATACGTGCTGATGTTGTTTATCATCTTAACAAGGTGTTTTATTGTTCTTTCATTTGTCTTTGTTCTATTATTAATATTACTTTTACTGTTGGATTGTTTTATGTGATATCTATTTGGCGTGGCTCGGTACTTATACATCCCGTCAATGTGTTTGTATTGTCTTTCATTGTTTGCTGGTGTGTTTTGTATATACGACTTTTTGTATTTCTTTGGTTCTTATAACATGACTCTGTACTTTAAAAGATCCCATCAGTATGATATTGTTCTATTTTATGTCATTTTGATATATTTCAATTATGAATTACAAAATACGTTGAGCCACAAACGTCAAATCATTCAATTGCGTAGTGGAATTAGCTATTTGTGGATTCTTATAAATTCTATTTATCGTTTGGACTATTTTAAATCTCGGTCTATTTCTGAAATTTATTCTTACATACTTTTGATTTTTTAACCCTGTATGCTAACATTGTCTATGTGAAATTTTAAAATTGTTTGTATGTACATTGAACGACAAATATATGTGACGTATACAATTTTCTTACGTCAGACACGCGAATCAATGAATGTGTTTGTAGATAGACGTTTTTGTGTTCTGTTAAATTGTTCCTTTTAAAATTGTTACACGATGATGACTGCTGTACCCATATTTTGACTATTTTATTTATTGTGTCTGTTAAGTTAACGCATCATTGTAAATATAACAAAATTTGATGAGACTGTCATCAAAGTGAAAAGATTAGCGCTATAAAACCAGGTTTAATCCACCATTTTCTACATTTGAAAATTCCTGTACCAAATCAGTAATATGACAGTTCTTGTCCATTCATTTTGATGTGTTTTGTTATTTGATTTTGCCATGTGATTATGTACTTTCCGAATTGGTTTTCCTCTGAGTTCAGTATTTTTGTGATTTTACTTTTTAACATTAAATGTTGCAAATGATAGATATACAATTTTATTTTGAAAGTATTTAATGTACTTAAATAGGTTTGCTTTTGCATTTTTATGTATTAATTATTTATTTTTGATTTAACAATTGATTTTTGCTTCTTTTATGTCACTTATTTTAATTAACATAAGCTTATAATAACGTGTTGTTTTCATCTTTTATAAGCAATAATAAGAACAGTTGTTTTATCTATAATTATTTCTATGAGTCGTGATATACACAAGGTTGATCCATGGATGACATTTCAGGTAAATCATTTTTAGATGATCCGAAAGTGATTTAATGAATACTACCACGAAACACAAAGATTTCAATCATTCTGACCCAATAAATTATTGTATATGGCTAACTCATTAATTGACAAAAAGTGCAATGATTTTTGCCAAAGCCGTTGCTATTGTTCCGTTTGTTCAACCTTTGAATTTCAGCACAGTTTTTGTTTTTGTTTTCGTTTATTGTTTGTATATTTTTATAAAATATTAATAGCGAGATGTGGTATAGTTGCCAGTGAAACAACTATAGATTACCTTAGCTGTATTTGGCAAAACATTTAGGACGTTTGGTCCTCAATGCTCTTCAACTTCGTACTTCATTTGGCCTTTTTAACATTTTTTTATTAGAGCGTCACTGATGAGTCTTTTGGAGACGAAACGCGCGTCTGGCGTAAATATGAAATTTCAATCCCGGTATCTATGCTTAGTTTATCCACCAATTTCAAATGTGAATGTTAGTAATTATATGCCACTACAAAACATTCAAATATGAAAAGTAGACATTGTAAACTAGTAACGACACAATAATAAAACAGAAGCAAACTATAAATCACACATACACAAGTTGTGTATTATTAATCAGATGTTGTCTTAGATTTGCCACACTCCCATCGGACAAAACACTTATTCAACAACTAAGAAAACCACGAAGGTAGAAGTTTAAGGGATTCATTATATTTCATCTCGATCAGTAGAGTTACAAAGAGAAAAATAGAATGAAAATTCATTCAGAGATAACAAATCTCTTCAATGTTGTCAATGTTACATACGACGTAGATGTACGAAGCTAAAACGCAAAAATGATGCTCTCTGAACTGCACATTCATTGAAGATTGTTTCTGAAGGTTAAGAAATTATAGAAGAAAGTAAAATTCTACTACAAAGTTGATATTTTGTCTGTAAATATGTGCAATCATAGCAGGAGACCATTCTTTTTCAAATTTGAATTTTGTTTTTATAGAAACAATTATTTTGACCTTTTAAATCTGTTTAACTTATAATCAAAACGCTTCTTCTCCAATCCTTCCCAATAGCTGCCAACTATAAAAGTTTCATTCCAATCAAACAAAGGAAACAGAACCACCCATCCAAAAAACATTTTTTCTTAATTCAAATTAATTAATTCATTTTACTTTAAATAGCAATGACCTTGTCCTTAGACCTATTGGTCAAGTATTATAAGGCTTTTTCCATTCTGTTATACATTTCACCTCTATCAATCAAATTAGAATTAAATCTCCAGCGCAGCGACCAAGCATAAAAATTAAGCGAGTGCGGTGATTTAATTTTATTAGAATGCAACTGTATAAGTTTAAGCTCATCTCAATAAAGAAAGGGAACTCAAGTTACCATATAGCAACAATTGTTTGCCCAATCATTATATCAAAATATCTCCTCCCTTTTGTCTGTAGAAAATTTAGAAACAGGCAGGGAAACACAAGTTACATTCCAAAAAACGTTTTACCTGATTAGTTTTTTTAATGTTAGCATTGACATTGACCTTTAACATATTGACTGTAAAATAGGGATATAATCATAGACTTGTTTTTCCCGGATTAGAGTAAGTTACATACCTAGGAAGAACAACAGAAAACGATGGATGTGCTAGAAAAGACATCATAAACAGGTTAACTAAAGCCAGGAATATATTCAGATCACTAAATAATGTATGGAAATCATCACAGTACAGTAAGCTGACCAAACTAAAACTGTACCAGAGTTGTGTATTATCAACTCTTTTATACGGATCAGAATGCTCGAGGATGATAAAAGTCGATCTTAACAAACTGTCCGTTTTTCAAACCAAAAGCTAAAGTGCGTATTTTGTGACAAAACAAAATATGAAATGGAGACCCTCTAAGACAGTGTCATCAAAATAGCATGGGTACAATATTAATGAGAAGGCGTTGGAAATGGATAGGGCATGTGATAGAAATTCAATACCTAAACTGCATTACATTAGACTCCAGAAGAAAGACGAAAGCGAGGAAGACCAGAATACACATGGAGACATACTGTAGAAGGAGAATTGAAGACCACGAATAATACACGGGGAACAGTATAGAAGATGACCAAAGACAGCCAAAAATGGAAAACCTTTGTTGCTGCCCTACATGCCAATGGCACACTGTGCAGTAAGTAAGTAAGTAAGTAAGTAAGTAGGTAAGTAAGTGTAAGTTGAACCACATACGTATTTGGTTCTGTGTGTCGTTCGATTGCTCTCATTTTGGTGAATAACCAGTTAGTGTTTATTCGGACGGTTTTGTTTCTATGTTAGATTTTGTGTAGATGATTTTTTTGACGATTCCAATAATATTGTTTATGATTGATATGTGCAGTTTCAATTTCTTCTCTTTGATGTTGAATTAAATATTTATAAAAAAATTATCAGTAATTTAGAGTTTTATTCATATAAATTATTCTGATATTTCAGGAGCAAACAGCATAAGTTCTGACAATGGGAGGTATTCCACACTAAGGATTAAGTCATGGACTTGTTTAATGTTGTTTTTTTATGTGTTTGTTTCGTTATTACTTTTTTTGTACCTATATACCTTTTTCTTGTTTTACGAGATTTGTTGACTCCAATATTATTGCTAATGATTGATATGTTTAGTTAATTTTCATTTCTTGTCTTTTATGATGAATAAGATATAAATAAAAGAATAATCAGTTATGTAGAGTTTGATTCATATAAATTATTCTGATGGTTCAGGAGCAAACACCATTACTTCTGACAACTGGAGGTATTCCTTCCCTTTGATGGTCACTTTGACATAACGACCACTCATTTGCTAATTGCAATGAAAAACAAGATGCTGCCCGATCTTTCCTGGACCTTTATAGTGTGCACATAAGGACAATTCGTTCAAGGCTGGTCCAACCGTGATATCCACGTCATGTAGACGATGACCTGTTTAACAGTACAAACATAACCAGATTAGATAAAATACAAATTTAGACTTATAAATTTTTGATTCGGCCTATACAGTTTTTATATCAGTTAATTAATTAAGGGCATACGATACAGTTATAGGAGATGTTATGACGTTGATAACGTTATTTTCGCGACGTCAAGCTGTGACTTATCGGGAAAAGATGCAGTTTTCGACTGATTTTTATTATCAAATTGATTTAACTTAATACGAATTCATGAAGCCCGCTTTGTTAAAAGTGACATTTGGTTTGATTACGTATGAAGATTATGTATACCTATTTTCATGAATAACTCAATGGTGCATTTTGTTTTAATTAGATAAATATACAGCAAAAAATAACGTTATTTTTCTACATTCGTGAACATTTAATAAATATGAGTTATTTGTAAATATAAAATGTACAAATTTGCAGAACATTTATATAACTAAAACTAATAAATAGTTTAACAAAAAAACAGTTTATGTTTAATTTTTTAAACAAAAATGTTATGCATTTCTGTCGAAAAGAAAAAAAGTCTACAAATCCGACTTCTGAGGAAATATCTGAAATATCTAAAGGTTTTGTGTTTGATTTCAGCACCAATCCCCAAACGTTTGTTGTTAAATCTTAAGGATAAACCTCGCTTTAGAACCGTTACTCCGATGTCCATATGATATTTTTGACAATTTGCATGCTCTACTATAACGATGGCGCTTAAAAGGACAAAGCTGATGTTACAGGTCACATAACTATTATCAAGGTACTACATGCTTTAAATTGTATTTAACAGACGGAACATTCTTACAAAATTAATTACATGGAATAATATATTGATTGGAAAGTCTTTTTCTTATTTGCAAATCTTCGTTCATACAGGACATTCATTGGATCCCATTTTCAAAAGTATATATATTTGTGCTGTTGTCGAACTTTAAATCCCTTTGCAATTAATTGTTTACAAATTTTATGAAAGGAAGCTTTAAACATATGTATAATTTTCAGGAGAGGTTTTGAGAAATATTCTCCGAGGTGGCTAGGCATAGAAAGCGTCTTATTGAAACAGGTATTTTTCCGTATACAATTCGGAAGCCTGACTCATTATAATGCATTCATTCATTTTGACAAATGGATACGGTAAAATTTTGTTTTATGTTAAGCGCTTGTTTTATGTCAAGCGCTTAGAGTAATTTTAATAAGATTATGCGCTATATAAATATTGTAAATAATTATAATATAATAAATAATAAAATAGGCAGTGATGAAATGACATTTGTCTGATAAAACAAAGTGCATTAATATATACACTGCATTCGTTCATGACACAACATTGTAGGCATCTCACGAAACTCTTAACAAAGGTACATTACTTTAATTGCTTTCTTTTTTAAGAAATCTGGATGTAAAACAATTTTTGTATCGGTCATAATTCCATTTTAGGCGAATAAACATATATTTTGTTTGTGATGTGTGCTTTATCTGTAATTTTTTTATTTATGAGTTTCTTGTTTTTATTTTTATTAGACGTTCTGATAATTCCTTCTTTATTCCAATGATTTGCATAAAAAAGGAAAGAAAAAAAAAGGAAAATTCAAAACGGAAAATTCCTTATCAAATGGCAAAACCAAAAGCGCAAACACACCAACAGCCTGAGAAAGAGAGCCTTGAAAAATGTAATCTCTTTGTGGTTGGTCTAATTAAATCCCGATGTTTTTTTATGATCGGTGAATTTGGTATTGGTGACAGATCTTTGATATTATCTGCTTTAAATATTTACAACTTTTGTGACCTCATAGCTTTACTTATATTTATTCGATATATCATAAATACTCTACTCGTCTTGACGATCGTATAATTACATCTGTAATATATTCTTTTTTTGAATATCTTATGAATATCAATTGTATGTTCATTTTTATAAATTTTCTGTTATAAAACTTAAATTTTTTCGAAAAACTAAGGATTTTCTAATCCCAGGAATAGATTACCTTAGCCGTTTTTCGCACAACTTTTTGAAACTTTTGGTCCTCAATGCACTTCAACTTTGTTCTTGTTTGGCTTTATCACTATTTTGTTCTAAGCGTCACTGGTGAGTCTTATGTAGACGAAACGCGCGTCTGGCGTATTAAATTATAATCCTGGTACCTTTGATAACTATTTATACCACTGGGTCGATGCCTCTGCTGGTGGACGTTTCCTCCCCGAATTTATCACCAGCCCAGTAGTCAGCACTTCGGTGTTGACATGAATATCAATAATATGGTAATTTTTATAAATTTTCTGTTATAAAACTTTGAGTTTTTCGAAAGACTAAGGATTTTCTTATCCCAAGATAAGATTACCTTAGCCGTTTTGCTAAATGTTTTGGAATTTTCTTCAACTTTGTACTTGTTTGGCTTTATAAATATTTTGATATGAGCGTCACTGACGAGTCTTATGTAGACGAAACGCGCGTCTTGCGTACTAAATTATAATCCTGGTACCTTTGGCTTTGATAACTAATGACGTTGTAGATACATTTTGGATTGAAATTAGGAAAACGTAATCTCCTTGGAGTTTTTCAACCGTTTGAACGTAATTTCAGACCTCATTGTTCCCTACCTGAAAGTAAGAAAACAAAATGACTGAACAGAACTTACCAAAATTGTCTGATCGGTTTATCATTTCAATCAGCTTTATATCATACACATGTCCAAGATCTACCCACCAGTATGGCATATTATCAAGGTTTGTAACTGAAGATGTGGTTGCATTTCCGTCGTTTGCATATTCAGTTGCACAGCAGATATAATTTCCCCAGGAACGTGTTTTATCCCACCATGAGCTTTGTTGACTTCTCTTCCTCAGAGCAACATTCCGAATTACACTTGTTTTTTGTCTGCAATCTGAAGAAAGAAAGTTAAAATATAAAAATCGTTAATGCTTATATGCGAGCTTACATTGTTACGTTAGGTAGATGCAACATTATAACGCTATTTATAAAGATATAACTTCAAGAAGAGGGGAGAAAGATACCAGAGAGACATTCAAATTCATAGATCGAAAATAAACTGAAAACGCCATGGTCAAAAATTAAAAAGACAAATAATAGTACACAACGTAGAAAACCATAAGTCGTACTGTTACCATGTCACGTAAAAAATAAAACATAAGACATGCGTTTAAGCGTGTGTAGATGTTTTATAAGGATTTCAAACCTTTGCACCAAAATGGGATCAATGGAAGGGAGTAAAATCGCACAATGCTTTTCATTTGGATTATGTTTCATATGACTACTCTGTCTCCGCTTATATTCCTTTAACTTTTTCAACTAATTTTTTTTAGAATTATACCAGTATAAATCGCAGAGTGTATTAATTTGAGATGTATAAGTATGCAGCCAGGTTCAATAACTTAATCTATTTCAACTTTTTTTAAAATCATTATACGTATGTTGATCTCATATCGCACATAATTATTTTTGCTAGAAGCGTATCTATGCTGTTTCTGTAAATACGTACGTCATTTTTGAAATTTGAAAATTCTACAAGCGTTGTTGTATTTAGTTTCAATTGTATGAATTTCAATATTGCTGTATTTAAATCAGAATAAATTGATATGATTAATTTTACATCATAACCATTCTGTTGAAGGATATCTCAAAATCCTCTTATTCGAAATATTCAAACCCATGCTACTGAGATATCGTGACACCAAATCGCCGCCTGCACTGTAACCGGTGCGCTAGACCACACGACCACCTGGGCTTCATAAAAATGAAGCTTTCGGTGGCCGGGTGTTACCTTTCCACGTCAGTGTTTTAATCTAGCGTCGTACTACAGTACATGATATATAAGGCATGAAGATGTTATTCTTACAGATAAGCTAAACTATCTATATTAAAGGATCCTACAAACACTGCTGGCGATCCGATGGATAAATCTGTTGTAGAGTTGTCACTGGCTCAGACGTACTTATATATAGATATAATTTTAATATATGACTAATGCACAGCCTTGTTATAACTAATTGTTTTGTCTTCTTAAGATTTTTTTTCTTCTATTTATAGAAAAGAGGGACGAAAGATACCAAAGGGACAGTCAAACTCATAAATCTAAAACAAACTGACAACGCCATGGCTAAAAATGAAAAAGACAAGCAGAAAAACAATAGTACACATGACTCAACATAGAAAACTAAAGAATAAACAACACGAACCCAACCAAAAACTAGGGGTGATCTCAGGTGCTCCGGAAGGGTAAGCAGATCCTGCTCCACATGTGGCACCCGTCGTGTTGCTTATGTGATTACAAATCCAGTAAATAGTCTAATTCGGTATGCCACATTCACGAAAGGGAATGGGATTGTAGTTACGACGTAAGGAACATATCCGATATCATTTGTGAAACGGTTATTCCATAACGGTCAACCAACTCGTGATGGCGTCCGTAAAATTTACGAAGGGATGATTTCAACTTCACCATTTGGAACTCTTGGTTTAATAGCTTCCTTGTGAGCAGTAACCCTAAAGAAAGTTACTGTTAATTAAAAAAAAAAACAATTCAGCAGCCCATTAAAGGGGCACTAGCTACGATATATATAAAAAATAAAGTATGATTTTTTTTAGATCAATCATTAATCAAATTGGAATAATGGAATAATAATTTGCTTTTAGCAATCAATTTCCTTTAATTTTGTTGAAATAAGCGATTAAACATAATTTTTGACTGATTCACTTGCAAGTGAAAACGTCATCATCATTCTAACCGGTATTCATGTGAACTTCAAGTTAACCCCTAGCTAGAGATTGACAACGCATGCATTGTACGTGTACTGGTTATTTAAAGAAAAAGAATGTCAACAATGAAAGTGAAACTACGGTAAATCATTTGATTACTAATTCGATGCACATAAAATCATTCTTATATGGTTAAAAACAATGAGAAACATCTATTTTTAATCTATAAAATAAAATCAAACAGACCTATAAAAATGCAATTGCACGTGTTGGTTTAATCTATTCGTATCTTTATTTTTGTTTACATCGCTTATATGGTCATCTGAGGTCAAATCGATAGTTAATTAGATGGCGTCTGGACTAAAATACACACGAAACGAACCTATATATTATCTACCCCATGCTCTGTAAACTGTTTATTTTAGACTTTTGATAGTTTGGATAAATGTTTTACATTGTTATAAACCAAATATGAGAATTTGAGTCAAATCGGTTACAATGAATTTGACAGCTAGTGCCCCTTTAACAGATTCAGATAATAAGACAAGATTATGATAAGCAAATAAAAAAAAGGTTTAATAATTTAGAAAATAATATAAATGTATCAGATAATGTACCTAAATAACTGTTTAAGTCAATGGTATACATATTAACTAAATCGGGACTTAAGTTTTTTTTTATCCTGACCCTACACCACACTTAAATAAAAACTGTTTACAATTTTTCCGATAACATAAACATTAAAACCATGAGTCGGTTTCACAAAAAAAACTTAAAGACTATGATTGATCGTAAGTATACTGAATTGTTCATGACTTACGATCAATCTTAGTCGTAAGTTATTTTGTGAAACCGATTCCTGATATGCAAATATATCAAGTCAATAGCTTGCTTGAAATTTACCAAACAACAATAACTTAAAAGTGGATAATAACTAATTGTCACATAATTTTGTATCAATCTCGTCAGAACATATAAGTAACTTTTTCTCAAATCTTCTACAAACCCAGTTTACTAAGGTCTGATATCTCGAACAAATAAAATTTGGAAAGCTAATTTTTTTTTAAAATCTGATGAAAAGATAACAATGAGTTTCCCTCGGTTTTAGTTTGTTACCCCGATTTTGTTTTTTGTCCATGGATTTATGAGTTTTGAACAGCGGTATACTACTGTTGCCTTTATTTATCTCTTATTGATAGTCCTCTTGAACTATATAGACCCTGTTTGGACCCTGTTGTATGTAAATGATTTATCTAAGTAATATTCTATGTTTTCAGATATAAACAGCATATAAAAAATAAGATTCCATAGTTTATAAAGGTTTTACTAGTACAGCAAATTACTTCGACTGTATTTTAACATTTCGTTCGATGTTTCGAAAATCCAGAAACCTTCGCATTATCGAATATCTTTGATATTTTCGTTTGCTTTTATTCTAGTCTAATAACAAAGTTTTCTTCGTCCAAATTATTAAGTTTAGAAATAGATATGTCATTATTTGCATTAAAATATCTAAAATATTTAGAGCAGTCATCATCACATACTTCAGCACTAACATTTATTTCATTGTTTTGTAACAAAGTATTTTTTACTTTATCCAAGAAGCCAAAGTTGTGTTTGGGATTTATTTGGTGACATGTCTGCTTCATTATTGTATTCGCTTTTTTACAAACCTTTGGTTCTAAAAAATGTTAAAACGAAAAAATAGGCTCACTTATGTATTCCTGCATTAGAAATTATTCATCAAAATTCGTTGTTTATAATTTAAAATTTTCCCTTCTTTATAAGACTTTAAAGCTGTTGATGTATAAACATGATTCGATCGTCACTGATGAGTCTTTTGTAGACGAAACGCGCGTCTGGCGTAAATACAAAATTCAATCCTGGTATCTATAATGAGTTTATTTTTTGTTGTTCAGGAAGACAACATACTAACACTCAATGTGAATGACAATAATGTTATAAGTCTGATTAAAGCCTATGAATTTAGAAATAAATATATCAGATGATAAAAATATGATCTGAAAAAACAACCATAAAAATTTGCTATGCTAATTCTCATCAGTTCGAAGCAAGTTAGGGCGGCAATCATATCAAATCAAAAAGCCAAGAGACTTGTATTTCAGTAAACATAAGTTTCAAATATACATAGTCTGAGGGGTTGTTTCTCGATTGACTCGATGACCTCATATTTAAGCCCCCTTGATATTAAGACTGAGTCACAGATATAATCACCAAAGAGTACTTTGTTTCTAAAGAAAATACAAGATAAGAACTTTTGCAACGTGCGGTGATCATACTTTCTGAAATGGCATAAACAGTGGCAATTATGCTGAACTATATGTGTATTTCTAGAAGGAGCGTCTCTTCAGTAGAGTTCAAGGCTCACCATTTAAAAAAAAAAAAATTTATATCATACTATTTAGTTTTTGTTTCAAACATAAGAGGTTTCCCAGGACGAAATATTATTTTTGTAATAGTCAATACGATAAGTTCGCACGAAATGAAGAGACAAAAAGAACAGTAACGTATTTGTTTTTACTGGTTTTTTATTATATAGAAAAGAGAAAACTTTATTTTCAAACAATTCCAAAATATGTTTAATTTTTGCATATAAAATAATTACTTGACGCATATTAACAACGGAAATAAGGAATAAAAATTTTCAAGGAAACTGTTGTAAGTCAGTAGTAATTTTTTTGAAGTATCGAAGGTGATACATTATCATTATTTTGGTCAAGACACCTTTATATGCGATTGTCATAAACGTTTGAGGTTTACCTTGCTATAAAACCAGGTTGAATACACCATTCTCTACACAAGGAAATTACTGTACAAAGACAGAAGCATGACAGTTGTTTTCCATTCGTTTCATGTGTTTGAGCTTCTGATATTGCCAAGAGACGTTATTTACTTTTTATACAGAAAGATATGCAAATTAGAAGATATGGTTTAATTGCCACCGGAGAGCAAATAACATAGAAGTTAACAACTTGGTACTCTTTCGACATCTGGCGAAGTAATAACGGAAAACAATGTTACATCTTTTCTGAAAAAGTTAACAGTAAATACCAAAATTTAAAATAGATTGGATTATAACTACTGAAATTTAATCTTTATTAAATGAAAGACGGGAAAAAATAATATTGCCCTAAAAAACAATACCTAACAAAATTATTTTCATTTAGGAGCTGTCATGTACCATGTGGGATATCACCCCCAAAACCTGGTTTGTCAAATAATAAAAGGATTTCTTTTAGAGTTCAAGAAAATATATCTGGGAATCATGATGTAAACGAATTTAGCCGGCTAGTATAGAATAGTCAAAATGGACAAAACCAATAAATTCATGTCAGTAAAAAACGAGTTACAAATTGGAAAGAATCCATGTCAATCCTATCTGAAGACGCAATAAGCATACACTTAATTGAAAATGTGTTCAAAAAGGAATCTCAAGACAAAATCATTTGTTCAAAACAATATTTTAATCTTTCTCGTTAAAATAAATCGATAAAATCAAACAATGAAAATGCTGAAACGATAATTGATTAACACTTGTGTGTCGATTGAAATAATATCAGAACGGTCGTTTGATATTTGTGATAATTTGGATGGTTATTTTAATGCAGGGAATTTTTGGATATAAATATTCTGTCCACGTAAGAACTACAGAAATATCCAAAGGCCGTTCCCTTGTTATTTCAAAACAAAACGAAAATGATTTTTTTTACTCACAAAATGAAGGAAAGTAATTGGTGTAAACGTTTACGAACATAAACGATAACGTACATGGTTATGAAATACATATCGGTGAAAATACATTTTCGATATTAAACACCTTATTGCAGGTATTATTTACCTTTTACTTGTTCATAAACTTTCTTCAGCAGACGAAGACTACGATCATACTTTGCTGTGAGGACATCAACTTTAGACTCGAGTCGACCATACCCCTTACAGACATCTGAATTAATCTTTCCATCGGATATTGTTATTTGACATGCTGACATAAAGCAAACACAGAACGCAATAATGAAAACTACTTGCTGCATTTTAACGTGCGCACACAATTTAAGTATCAACGTGAGTTTGGATATTTCAAAACGTTTGAAAGTATTTCTCTGTTTCTAATGAAGTAGATATTTATACAGATATCTGTTTCATACACAGTTTGAATTAAAAGTGTTACCATGTCATGCAACACAGTGGATCATTTACAAGTTTCACACGCAATTTCTTTTTAGTGCCTTTGGAGCAAAGCTGTTAAAGTGTATTGAACAATAAGGATACAAACTTATTTGAAAAGAGAGAGACTGAAACATTTGTTTTTATATTTAAGCTTAAGAGATTATACATACCGTGTTTAAAGACTATAGACAAGCATACTTGCTATCACAAATATCAGAAAAGCCTATCAAACTCATGAACACCAGTATTAAAAATTATATAACATTAAGGATATGTCTTATAATTGCTCTGACTATTCACCAGAGTGCAATTAACATACGTGTAAGCAAATATAACCTTCAACATTGTGCAAAACTCATTCCGTACAGTCAGATATGAAATGTCTGAAATGTGAGAAAAATCTTATGAGAAAACTATTGTCCTGATTTATGACAAATAATTAAATAAAACCAACCTGACAGACAGCAACAAATGCCAAGCACTTGAAGAAACATGCACATACTTATTGTAGTGGGGTTATACATGTTTTTGGGACCTCATTGCCTCCAATACCTTAAAGTAAAAAATAAGAACTGTGAAATCAATTACAAATGGCTTAATTCATAAGATTGGTACGGAACACATAAAACAAAACAAAAATCTAAAAGGTAAAAACACGAGACTCGTTTACTATCACTGAAATCTAATTTAGGGCCAATTAGCAGAAATATAGAAATAATGTTCCCGAAGACTAAATTATTAATCAGTGAAAATCCAACGGATTCAGTGCGAATTAGTGAATAGCAACACATAACAAAATCGATGTTAGTACCGATTCTTCAAAAACTAATGAACAAATATATTACAGAACAATATCTCCTTTAAAGCATTGCTTCTTTACAAAAACATTTGACCGACCCTGAGATAACATTTTCCTCTTTAAATATTGGTTTGCAATTGGAATTAGTCCCAATATAAAAGAACGGAGGAATAAATTATCTAAATCTTTCAGGCTTATGAATTTAATCAGATGTGGCGTAACGAGACAATACTACAACACACCTGACCACATGAGTACTCCGAGTTCAGACAGGTTCTGAAGTAATATGACAGAATCCACCAAAGAATGACAGCGATGCCATACTTCTTACCAGAGAAAACAACAAAGTATAACCACAGACACATCAGCTAGTGTGGCAAATAATGCTCCTTAGTACAAATTACTCACAGAAATTAATATTCTTTTATGTAGAAATCATGGATTCTTACACTCAGATATCATCCGTTCTAGTAGCACATATATTATGTAGAAATCGTGATATTTTTACTGTCCCTTTGGTATCTTTCGTCTTTGCAAGTATAAAGTATATGTGATTTCGGAATTTAAAACATATGTGTTTTGTGGGATTTTATTGATACTAATAGTATAAAAAAGAGAGGCGAAAAATACCAAAGTGACATTCAAACTCATAAGTCGAAAATAAACTGACAACCTCATGGCCAAAACTAACAGAAAGACTCAATATAAAAACTAAAAACTGAGCAACGCGAACCCCACCAAAATTGGAGGTGATCAGGTGCTGCGGAAGGGTAAGAAGATTCTGATTCACAAATTAAACGATGCGATGCTCTTGTTATATACGTGTGCATTATTATAATTCAGGATTAATAATGATAGGTAAAAATATAACAAGATCATCGTATCGTTTACTTTGTTAATAGTACATTCATTCTAAAGTAACATCTCATAGACATTCATAAACAGTTGGCAATATCCCTTCTCAAAGTTATCTTGTCTACTATACTGTGCATGCACTTATTTATAATGTAAAACCGTAAGTTGACATCTCGATACTTTTACATTGCTAGTCATTGGTTTTCAGACTCAATGGCGTATAATCCACCATTTTCTACATTTGAAAATGTCTGTACCAGGTCAGGAATATGACAGTTGTTGTCCGTTCGTTTGATTGTTTTATAATTTGATTATGCCATTTGATTAGGTAACACAATTTTGTGTGTTTATACTTTAGAACTATATTAATAAAACTTCCTATCTCATGTCAGTATTATGTATAATTGGTCATTGTTTATAACTAAGTGCATTTTTTTCTGGTCTGGTTAATGTCTTGTTTTGTTTTGTTGAGTTATTGACGTTTATACCTCCATCTTCAGTTTTTGGATTGAAACCGTTTGTATAAAATGTTTATGTCTTCTTTAACTGAGTAAACCATAACAAAAATAATCCGTAATTTCTAAAGTTTAATTGAAGTAAATCATGCTGATATTTCTGGTGCAATAACAATTACTTCTGACAACTGGAGGTATTCCCTGCCTTTAATGGTCACTTTGACATAACGGCCACTCATTTGCTGGTTACAATGGAATACAAGATGCTCCGCGGTCTTTCCTGGACCTTTATAATGTGCACATCAGGACATTTCTTTCAAGGATGGTCCAACTGTAACACCTACGTCATGTAGACGGTTACCTAAAATTATAAAGAAATCTTCAAATATGAAATTTTACCATAAATAGATATAAGAAGATGTATTATGAGCGCTAACGAGACACCTCTTCATACAAGTCACAATTTGAAAACTGATATAGGTCAAAGTACGGTCTTTTAACACGGAGCTTTAAACCAAACCGAACAGCAAGCTATGAAGGGCCCAAAAATGGAAAACCATTCAATTGGAAATCCAACGGTCTATTCAATATAAAAAAATGAGAAACCAGAAACGCTTTTAACCACATCAACAAACGACAATCACTGAAAATTGGGTTCCTGACTTAGGACAGGTGCAAACAAAAGTTGAGCATGGTTTTGTGGCTAGCCTAACATTGCGCGTTATGGCAATGTTTTAAATACCGCTAAGATCACAACATTACATGACAGGAATAAAGTACAAATAAATGCAAGAACAATCAAGACATAGAAATACATAAATGAATAATATAATACTAGTAGTAAATTTCTACATGTTAACCAAAGAATAACAACGAAAATGCAAGAACAATCAAGACATAGAAATACATAAATAAATAATATAATACTAGTAGTAAATTTCTACATGTTAACCAAAGAATAACAACGAATACCTAAATCTTATTTACGACAGTACACAAAAACAGCATAATGGAATTACGAACTGTATGTATCAATGCCATAAAAGGTTACGTCACAGGTAAATGTATAAAAAATGGACATACAATTGGGATAAGATTTTTAATTGTGTTATTTGATGTATTGTATTATAGTTATAAGAATATTCATATAAAAAAATTGTTATTAATTGTGTAATATATTGTATTATCTAACCGTGTAGAGTTTTCTCCTAAACAAATAAATCCTGTGCATTTAGTTGCTTTAAACTTAAATCATATAGATGGACTGAATAATTAATTATCTTTACTTTTACATACGAATAGAAAAAAAAAGAATATATTTAAAACTACACACGATAACAAAAAAAAAAAAAACATAAAACTAAATACACGAATGTTTGGTGTACAAATACTGAGACAAGTCTTACTGTTTTGCGAATTCACACTCAGCAAAACAGCCATTTTCCGGAATAGTTCACGTTCGGTACTTAAAAGATATAGATGGTAAACCACAATCTAAGACAAGATAATATGTCCTTAGTTAGTTTAGAGACATACACATCGTATGGTGTAACCAATTCGTGATGGTGTCTATCAAATCTATGGAGTGTCATTTTTAATCTTTCCTCCTCATTACCGTAACGTTTCAGAGCAGTTTTTGCGACTGGGACACACATGTACGAACATCACGTATCAACTGACATATGTAAACACCATATGATGGGGCAGAGGGTATGTTACTGCTGAGAAATGGAATATTGATAATTGTGAAGTTGAAATTGTCCCGTTTGTCATTGATTTTAGTGTGAATTCGTCAATCTGTGTCAATATTTCAAGTATCAATATTTTCTTTAATTTCAAATTCAGTGGGATTCATGAGATGAAACAACTGGCTTTAATCGGTGATAGGAAATCATCAATATACTTAATGGTAAAATTAAAGAATTTCGCAATGTGCTTTTTACTTTTGTCTTTAAGAAGGTTCTGAATGAATTCGTGTTCATATGAGTACAAAAAACAAATCGGCCAGTAAGGGTGCACAATTAATATCAATTGGAATACCGACTGTTTTTTGATATATCAAACCTCCAAGCTCAACAAATATATTGTCGATCACAAAGTCCAGCCTTTTGATAATATCTTCAGTATATATTTTTTCTGGTAGAATCAGCGTGGTTCTTCACAAAAGAAGATTTATCATATATAACCCAAAGCAAGACATTTGTATCTACGATTCCCATCTTTATAGAAAAAGCTCTGTTTAATGAGATTGTGAAGTGGCTTTTTCAATTGAGCATGGGAAATAGTAGTGTAAAGCGTAGTAAAATCAAAGGATTAATTGCAGAGATAGTGATCATAGATTTGGCAATAGATCTTTAGGACTTTGAGAATCCAAATCTGATAACACCACTAGTTGAATATATCTCAACACAATATTTTTGAAGGCCATCTATTTCTGTAGAAAGAATTGTAGTCAGCACTTAAGAAAGAAGTTTAGTCGAACATCTGGATGATCCAGCTATGTTTCGTTCTTTATAATGAGTTTTGTAAAGTTTTGGTATCCAGTATAATTTTCTTTGCTTTCCATGATGTTGATACCAGAAGAAAGAAGGACAGATTGGGATTCTTTTAGATTCCATCCTTTGTAAATGATGTTAAGTAATAAGTAGGATTACTATTTGTGTTGTTTATTCAAAGCTCTGTTGTGAGCCATTGCAAATAGTAGTTTTACATACGAAGACAATATTATTGGAGGCTTTATTTGCTGTAACAACGACATATTTGTAACTCAAGTTACTCAAATTCATTGTCTATCATCTCAACAGTATACAAATTATTTATGACCTTAAGCTAAGGTAATTGGCGTTATTTAACATTATTTGACACCAAAGCTGTCAAGTGAAGCAAAGACTTATACATGAATCACTTATTTTACAGTTGACACAGCTATGTGGATTTTCTGTTCAGGAAGAATAACGAATTTGCTGGTATTTCAAAGCAAATTCACTAATGAAGAATCCTGGTGAAAACAGGTAATTTTCCAAATTCGCAGGTTCTTTAACGACACGGCGGGTATTTAAAGAATCCCGGTTATGGGGTGAAATTCGCAGGTGTCACCCGCAGGATACAGGTCAGTTGATATGTATGCTTTTAAGCACAATTTCCATATCTCGAGTTCAACTATCTTTTTGTTATTCTGTTATTATATTAGTCAGTACTATTTCAATGATTAAGATTCCACTTTGAATAGAGGAAAGCTTATTATTTTTATTAAAGAAAAGCAAATTTAACCCTGACAATGTTCAATTGGACCTCTACAGTCGTTGACTTTTGTGTTTTGACAGTAAGGAAAATCGATACTAAAGGAAAAACTTTGAAATTGTCTGTGTATAACAATCATTTAAAAAGTTTAGAACAGAAGTCACAGAACCTGAAATATTGCATATATATACATATATACTTGTTTATTGGTGACGACCTTGTGTAAATAAGTTAACAGTAGTATACCGCTGTTGAAAAGTTATATATCGTTGATAGAAAACAAATCCGGGTTACAAACTATCACCGAGTGATACACTTCATCAACAGGTGAAAGAAAACGAAACAACAGAACACAGAAGTGCAAAAAAACCAACTGAACAACAATGAAACATACATTGAAATTAGTATTGCGTTCATTATCACTGAACTAGTAAACATTTGTTTAGGGGCCAGCTGAAGGACGCCTCCGGGTGCGGGAAGACCTGTTGGTGACCTTCTGCTGTTGTTTTTTTCTATGGTCGGGTTGTTGTCCCTTTGGCACATTCCCCATTTCCACTCTCAATTTTATAGAAACGAACTATTAAATAACAACTGCCATATTTCTGACTTGGTACAGTACATTTTTAGACAAAACGGTGGGTTCTTACCTTATATTTGTCGTTTTTTTAACCGTATGATGAAAATACTACAACATTTCAACCAATTGCTCAACATTATCATGATTATATAACTAAATCTAGAATACACTTCAATAACTAAATCTTTAATATTTTTTTCCATAATTGCGATGGTATTGTTAAGATCAGACTCATATTGTCTTGTAAGTCAAAACAGGAATAGAAATTTTATCTATAAAATCAGAAATACGCCCCAATATTCATAAAACGTTAAAGTATATATCTGCGGTTTGCATCCAAATTCTAACATCTAAATATAGCTTACTATAACTTTCCGATCTGTTTATGATCTACATCCGCTTTATATAGGAAAATAAAATGAGTGATTTGTTGAAATAATGATATGAACAAATATTCCTAAAATATAAATATTTCGTAAATTGCACTTGTCATCTTAACTCAAACCGTGGTTCTCAACCTGAAAGTAGGAATATTAAACGACAGAAATGAACATACCAACATGATCTGATCTGTTTATGATTTCAATCCGCTTTATATCATACACATGTCCAAGATCTACCCACCAGTATGGTAAGTTTTGAATAGCAGTGTGCGAGAATGTGGTCGCATTTCCATCGTTCGCATATTCAGTTGCACAGCAAATATAATTTCCCCAGGAACGTGTTTTCAACTCCCATGAACTTTGTTGGCTTCTTTTCCTTAAGGCAACGTTCTTTATTACAAACTGTTTTGGTTTCCAATCTAAAAATGATAAATTTAAGTCGTTATCAATTAAACATAAAGTTGAGAAACGAAATGGGGAATATGTCAAAGAGCCAACATAACTATCAGAGAGCAAACAACAGCCAAAGCCACCGATGGGTCTCCAACGCAGCAAGAAAATCCCGCACCCTCAGGTGGTGTTCAGCTAGCCCCTCTTTCAAAAGAACTCTAACTTCAAATGTGCCCCATTCCTAAATAGAGATTTGTTATGTGTATGCCATGTGTATTCTTTCAAGCATCAATATATAAGTAGCAAGTTAAGCCCCCGTCACACTAGACTAAGACTAAGAAGATCCCAGTTAAAAATTAAATATTTCGTAGATACAAGAGGGGCGAAAGATACCAGAGGAACAGTCAAAACTCATAAATCGAAAACAAACCGACAACGCCATGGCTAAAAATGGAAAAGACAAACAGACAAATAATAGTAAAAAAAAACAACATATAAAACTAAAGACTAAGCAACACGAACCCAACCAAAAACTGGCGGTGATCGTTAATACCGTGACTTTTCTAAGATCCTGATAAGATCCTGCTACTATTCTGCCGTAGTAGCTGCGCAGTGCTGTACTACTTTCTACTATTCCGCTACGATAGTAACACATTCTATTTATAACATCGAACCACCTTTTGCTACGTATATTAAGACCTAACCACGACTCATACGATCTCTGTTATCGTCTACCAAGACCTTTCTGGTTGCATTTCGATCTCAATACAATGATTAAACCACGACTTCACAACGTTTTCACTATGGTGTCACTGCGCTCTTGAATAAGATGATTATCTTCCTCCTCGTAGTAGAATCGTACCAATTTTTTACTAAAAGCGAAATAAAGATGTTGTGAAATCGGGATGATAGTCACAGTGCAGTAGTAGTAATAACCCTCAATAATACGCTGCTACTACGCGCTTGTCGTCCTCAGCACGACTTCACTACGATTTCTTCTACGTCCTAGTCATTTTAACTATACGACCTTAATCTGTTAATGTACCTCTTCTATTAGCACTGTGATCTCTTAGTGTGCTTTTAACCTTAAATGGCATGTTTTCTCAATGAAACTGTACAATGGGAAAGTTAAAAAATGTAATAGGACGAAGTCGTGTTTCGATCAGAGTAACCTCGTATTGAGATCGTAACGCGATCGGGAAGGTCCAGAGATAGCGTAAGTCGTGGGAAGGACTTATTTGACGTAATTGGAGCGTATAAAGAGTGTAACTAGAACCTGCTACCGTCGCAGAAATCTTATCAGGATCATTGCAAGGTCATGGTATGAACGTAAAAACTTTTAAATATTGAATTGTCCAGCAGACCATACAACGATGTGACAGCGTTTATATTATTATAGAGCGAAGGGGAATCTTCTTGGTATCGGCGAAATGTTTTCAAGTGGATTTCCGATTACACCACGATTTTCAATACGATGCTTCTACGCCCATTCTGATCTTACCGTCATTACTACTACCTTTATATGCGTCTACTACGACTAAGTTTAGCCACATCTGCACTAGGGATGTTTTGGGCATGTTCAAAGTTGGTAGGGGACCTCCACGATAATGAAAACTTTGACACGTCCTACTACAACCCTACTTTGACCACCATGATCATTCTTTGACCACCAAGATGTTTCATAATTGTGGAGGTCGTTGCGAGATTTAGGTCCGTGTGTGATGGAATATTTCATATGCGGATAAGTGCATAGTACAGACAGCCTTCAAGCCTTTAAAAGAAAAAAAATCAAATATCCTTCCTAGACATATTTTGTTATGATGGCTAATCACAACGTGGAGCACCCCGTTTACAAAAATTGCAATTCACCCTTTTTTATAGATTTTATTTTCGACAGTACACTACATGTATGTCGGTATAAGAGAGTATAAGAGAGCATTCGGTTTGATTTATAATCATACTTGGTATTATTTCTCACGCATGGTCAGCAACTTGAGATGAATGACCGTTTAAGTCAGTGTCTCTAAAATGACTTGGAATATTTCTTTTTAGTATTCTCTTGTGACAGCAGTTTTACCTCTAACATCATCACCAATATCATTTTAATGTTTAAACCATATCTATGAAGCTAGAAATTGTTTAATCACATACAAATCTTACATACTAATTAGTGTTATTTGAATCGTCCATGAATTTTGTAATCATTTCGTTTGTATAGTTTTCTATCTAAGACAGTTTTCGAAAATAGTTACAATAACAATTTCCATTATATGGTGTGCTTTTTCTACCGAAATTCGAGTACAGTACGCTGTATGAGTTTTGCGTAAATAAAAAAAAATTGCAGTGAGAATAAATTCTCGGAGGACCAACTTCAATTTAAATCTCTACTAGTTGTACACAGTTCTGATTTGTCCATATACATTTTTAGCTAGATATAAAAAGTTCAGGAACAAAATACAAAATGAATCGATTGATATGCAGTAACAAACTACACTTTTTAAGTTAGATTATTAAACAAATTCAAAAAAATATCGAGAAAATATCTTATACTCGTACATACATCATTAAGACCTTATTTTGAAATTATGAAAAAAAATGTTTTAACGGATAACATACTTTTTTTAAATATTGATCTTTAAATCTATACCCTGTACAGAAACATCTTTTAAATTGTTATTTTCACAAAAAAAAATTTTTTTAATTAAAGTTTACGTGACAAAATCAAATTGGTATATTTAGAAACTCCGACGTAAAACTGCAAATTGGTGACTTGAAAGAATGTACATGCTTTTTTAAAATCTTTATTTATTTTCATGTTTGTTCTGATAATACCCTCTTAAAATTATTCAATTGTTTAGAAATAACTTTAAATCAGTTTCGTCACCAGCATTTTTATACTGTCTATTCTGTCGACTTAATAAGATTTTCTTTTGTCCTCGCCTTATCGGGTTGGCAACTGTTAATGTAACTAAAAAACTCAGAGAGAAAAACACTTAAACGATAACTAAACACTCTCTAAGAGTAAATTATATTTAGACACTGATGCAACAAAATAAAAAAAAACACCTTAAAATTGTATTCTTTGATATTTTTACACAAATCTTATTATAGAATAAAGCACTAGACCACTTATGGTATTTAGATAAACAGTTATGTGTAGTAATAGCAGCAACTACATCTGGATTTCCAAATGTGAACATTCTTGATGAAAAGAAATATAGATTAACGCCAGAAATCTGTTTATAATTGTGATACCAGTCTGAGATAAATAAAAAAAAAAAAAAAACACTCTAGGGTTATGTCAAATAAACACAGTTTGGGAGACGAATAAAAATGCAAAAAACTTCATTTACAGATCTAAGATGAAAGATATAAAATCTAATTTAAAGGAATTCAAAATTCCATAAAAGAAAGAAAAAAACATACATCATCAAAACATTTGTACATATATGTTCTTGTACTATTATAACTACTATTATTATATGAATGACAATAGATTTCGTATTGTTATATCAAAGTATGCTTAATATGCTTATTTTTGTCACTTGCTTAACTATTGTTTCATAAGATAAATATATGTTGATACTAGTAAATTCACAAAGGAAAAATAATTTAAAAAAAAAAAACAAAAAAAACCAAAAAAAACAACTATTACTGAAGAAGTGATACATGTATTTAGCTTGAAGCAAATTCATAACAGTAACCAAAATGCCAATAAATTGAAAGATATATAATATGAACAATTATTTCAAAACCAAAGAGAAAAAAACAAAAAATCAGCCGTTAAAGTCAATATATAAAAACAATAAAGTCTTCTATAATTAACAAATAGAAAGATGGAGATTTGTTTTAATTTTAGGACGACAATAACCATCAAAATCTGTCTCTTAAAGAATTATACAATACAATAATTATACTATAGTTTGACTACTCAAATTTTTTTATAGGAAATTATTCACAACTTTTGAAGTTTATCAGAAATGTTTTTATCCCAATTGTTCATTGGTTTAGAAGGACATGATCGGGGAATTTTAACTATGTACGAACGGAAGCGAGTTGAAATGATCGAATCAGACCAAAAAGAAGTGTGATATTGCCGTTAAGAAACCACAGCGATGGTTGGAAGATATGATGAAATGATATTAAATACTCTGTTTGTTATCACAATCAATGAATGGAAGTGTCTTAAAAAAAGTAAAAAAACAAAAACACCGAACACCGAGGAAATGTCAAAACGAAAAGTCCGTAATCAAGTGGATAATTAAAAAACTTAAACACAACAAATGAATGGATAACAACTGTCATATTTCTGACTTGTTACAGGCATTTTCTTATGTAGAAAACGGTTGATTAAACCTGGTCTTTTGGATAGCTACGTAAACCGCTTACCTATATGACAATAGCATTAAATGCCATTATATTGACAACGGTATGTGAACAAAACAAACAGATATATAAGGTAAAAATGTCAAAAATTCGGGTACAGCAGTAAACCTTCTGTTAAAATCATAATCAGTATAAAAACAATTAAATATGAAACAAAGAAACACAAAAAGAAAAAGAACTGTCCTTACGAAATTAACCGGTTTTAGTTAAATTTCAATATTATTATCGTCATACAACCAATGTTAGTAACTGAACAGACGAATGGTAAAAACGTAACATTCATGGACTTAGCTACCAATAAACCCAACATATGTACACTTTTTTTTCATTCTTCATGAACGATGCAAAAACTCTTGAAATGCGGGTCTGTCAAGTTTCGTTTCATTTATTAACAAATTATCTTATATGAAAACAGTTTGATTTACCTTTAACTTGTTCATTAACTTTGTTCAGTATTCGAAGACTGCTATCAAGCTTTGCTGTGAGGGTATCCTTCAATTTATCAATTTTAGATTCCAGTTTTTGTACCGTTTTTCGTACCCTTTACAGGCATCTGAATTGTCTTTTCCACCAGATATTGTTATTTGACACGAAGAAATAAGATAAACGCAGTATGCAATGATAAACATTACTTGTTGCATTTTTATCGTGCACATTTTTGGTAATAGAGTAGTAGTTTCAGAGCTTTTAATTCTAATTCTCGGTTTTTATCAACCTGGATATATATGTAGACAGCTGTTAAATACAATTTGGCGATGTAATGTTATACAATGGATCATTTACTTGTTTATCACGCAATATCCATTTTATGCAAATGGGGCGGAATTGGTGTTTTGCAATGTGTTATATATTTGTTTTTCGTTCGTAGATAAGGCCGTTAGTTTTCTCTTTTGAATAGTTTGACATTGTCATTTCGTTTTTTTTTTAGCTGGCTATGCGTTAAAGCTCATTGCTGAAGGCCGTACGGCGACCTATAGCTGTTAATTTTCTCAATGATGTTGTCACTTGTGGAGAGTTGTCTCATTGCCAATCATACCACATTTTTTTTATAGTATTTCCAAAAGTATTGAACAAAAATACAAAAAGATTGATTAATTGATTTGCGTTTGCTTTAAGCCGCCTTCGCGCAAAAATCTATATCGCGGCGAGTGCTAATTCAAATATCTTAACAATTTTAATACAAAAAGACATATATTTTATCAACGTTTATGACAAAATACAACATCGAGTAGAAAGATAACATACTAGTTTATTTTTAATAACAATTTAAGGACTATACCGATATTTTTATTTCGATCTAACGGATTGTTTAGATTTAACAGCACTACACTACTAATCCCGAGCACATTTTCCATCACAAAAATTACAGACATCACATCATTTTCTTTATAAAACTGCAGACCAGAATAGTGTAAACATTACCATAAAGCGAGAAGTTTTGGCTAACCACAAAACCATGTTCAACCCACCTTTTTTCTGAAAATGTCCTGTACTCAGTCAGGACTATGGCATTGTTAATTGATATTTTGTTTCTATGTCTATTGCATTGTTGATTGGTTTGTTTTTTACTTCAATGTTTTGTTGTTTTGTTGTTTCCCTCTTAAAGTTGATGTGTTTCCCTCAGATTTAGTTTGTAACCCGGATTTGTTTTCTCTCAATCGATTTATGACTTTTGAACAGAGGCATACTACTGTTGCCTTTATTTATCACAGAGACTACAGATACCCTATCAGACAACACGCAAGTACACTATTAATGGAGATTACACACAAGCACACTTTTAGTCAGAGATTACATAAAAGCACACACTTATTGACAAACTACAGACACAAGCGCACTAATATTCAAAGACTACATACAACCACATTGCATATCATTGTGTGATTTTTTTAAGGGTTAAAAAATAAGAGAGGAAAATAAAATTTTACTGAAAATGCAAATTTTCCGGCTGTTTAATATTAGATATTCATAGAATCATAAAATTCATTCCTTATCCAAGTTCAAATAATGTTTAATAGAAAGAATAATTTTGAGCCCTGATCTGTTAAACTCATAATTAAAACGCTTCTTCTCCTGCCCTACAGCAGACATCTATAAAACTTTCATTCCAATCAAGCAAATGAAACAAAACCAACTATCCATAAACCCTTTTTATTAATCTAAACTTTGTGAATAGCGGTGAGCTTGCCCTTTGACATATGGATCCAGTATCATTAGGCGTTTTCCATTGTTTTGTACATTTCATGTTTATAAACTCAAGTTCATTTCAATAGAGCAAGGGAACTCAAGTTCATTTCAATAGAGCAAGGGAACCCAAGTTACCATCGTAAAACAAACATTGTATAAACAAAATTGTGACCTTCTGATCACAAAAAGAAAAGGCATCTTCTCATTTCCTTTATCTGTATACGTTTCTTTAGAATAAGGCAAATGAAACAGAAGTTACCATCCGCAAAACTATTTTACCGATTTGATTTTAGTTTTAGAAACTATGTCTCGGGTACAGTTACAGTTTGTATGGACGTCTATGGTTTTTTTTTAGGTTTTTTTTCTTGTATCACGTGTTTTGTTGACTATTTTATAGTGTTGTCAACGGTTAACCGGTTAACCGGTTAATCGGTCGAACGACCGAATACCGAATTCCAAAAACGCTAACCGGTTAACCGGACCTTTTTCAATTTTGATAGATTTGATATAAATTTGTGTTGAAAATCAAATCATTAAATATTATGTTTTATTTTAAAATTGTCGTCGCGGTAATTAGTTTGACAGATCAATTGTCTAGTATATTGATTGCTATTGTTAATCCTAAAAACATAAAATTAATTAGAGTTCGGGGCAGGATCTTTAAGAAAAATAATTAGTAAACATGTTTTTTTTTAACAGTAACTTTAAATCAGTAATGAGATTTTATTTTACTAATTACTTCATTATTTCGTTTTCGATCTAATATTGTGTAAACCTACATTTAAATGTACAACCTCCGTATAGTGCAAGGGTTAGTCTTACTTTAAATTCAAAAATTGTGAAATGCAAACCAATGTGAATGTACTCAATGTATACGTGAAAGTACGAGTAACATGCTCAAAGAAAAAAAAAACAAACACAGTGAAGAAACAGGTCGTACAGCATGTACAATGACCTATAGTTGTTAATTTCTGTGTCATTTTGGTTTCTTGTGAAGAATCGTCTCATTGGCAATCATACCACATCTTCTTTTTTTTTTATAATTAATCATTTCAAATTGAAACACACCCCATTATTTTCGGAGACAACAAGAGAAAAGGAAAGAATAATCGGTTTCAGACATATGACAAATTCAATTCTACGAGATTAAGATTTTTTTTTTTTTGATTTTTTAATCTGAAGTTGATACAAACGCTATAGTTGATACGGTATATTTGATTATTAAAAGTCAAACTTCGCCAGGAATCCTCGCAAGCCTTATAATGCTAAAGGAAAAACTTCAATTCTAAAAGCATATTAATGACTTTGATGAAAGGTTGTCAAATTGACACTCATACCACATCTTATATCTTTTTGTAGGGTTCTATTGATAAGGCTTTCAAACACCGGGTAACCGGTTAGGCAAAAGTGTACGATTTGACAATACTACTATTTTATTATTAATGATTTATTAGGTTAATTAGCTTTCATTCCCTGTGTTTTATGAAGAATAACATATCAATAAAAGAATATTCATTAATTTAAGGTTTAATTCAAATAAATCATTCACTATTTACCAGTTTTGTAATAACTTCTAAATTTTAAGGATAATCCATTCTCTTCTATTCCGTTTGGTCCTCAATCTGAAAACCACGAGGCTACAGATCACATAAACATATCCAGCACCGACAATTTTAAAGATTCATATAAAATTTTCATCCAAAATAAAATATTCCGACAGATTCAGTTTCATTGATTAAGATAAAGTGATCCGCAAACCCTTTTCTCCTAATTGCAAATCTTTACCCAAAAACAACGAGTAATATTATTGGGACCCATCTTCAAAACTGTATCTGTTTGATTACTGAATTTTAAAAACCTGTATTTTCCTTTTAAATTTCTATTTTTTGCTTTGTAAAGTGCACATTTATGATTAATTTTTTCTATGGATCGCTATTTGTGTCATGAATTTTTGTTAAAATTTTTGACCGTATTATTGAGTACATATATGTTTGTACTAGTACTTAAGTTTGTTTTTATTTTATCTTTTGACTTCCAAAAAAGGTTGGATTTGAGAACTTTTTTCAATGCATTTTGGATTCAACCTGTCATTTGATAAAATTTACTGTTTGCAATAGCATTAACTGTTCTAAATAATTAGGATGTTCTTATCCCAAGCATACAAACTTAGCCGTATTTGACACAACCTTTTTCAACTTTTGATCTTCAGTGCTGTACAACTTTGTACTTTTTTTCGCTTTCGATCTTTTATATCTGGGCGTCACTGGTGAGTCTTGTGTGGACGAGGCGCGTTTTTGGCGTATTAAATTGTAAACCTGATGCTTTTTGTTATTCATTAATCATGTGTTTCTTTGTCTAATACGTTTTCCTATTTATTTGTATTGTAGTCCTGTAATATTATGTTGTCATTTCTATGTTATATTTAACATTGCCATTAAAGTGCGAGGTTTGGCATGCCACAAAACCAGGTTCAACCCACCATTTTTTCCTTTAAAAATGTCCTGTACCAAGTCAGGAATATGGCCATTGTTATATTATAGTTCGTTTCTGTGTGTGTTACAATTTAACGTTGCGTCGTTTGTTTTCTCTTATTTTGAGTGTAAATTGACATTGCGATAAGACGTGTCACGGTACTTGTCTATCCCAAATTCATGTATTTGGTTTTGATGTTATATTTGTTATTCTCGTGGGATTTTGTGATGCTTGGTCCGTTTCTGTGTGTGTTAGTTACATTGTAGTGTTGTGTCGTTGTTCTCCTCTTATATTTATGCGTTTCCCTCAGTTTTAGTTTGTTACCCCGATTTTGTTTTTTGTCCATGGATTTATGAGTTTGAACAGCGGTATACTACTGTTGCCTTTATTTATACTAACTGTCACCCCCGGATTAGGACAGAACATGCTTTCCTAGGTTGGTCCCCTCCGTAAAACATTCAGTATGCCTTCGGAATATACAATTCTAATATGACGTGCTTATTTAGCTTTGTAAAGAAACCATACTTTATTATCAAATAAAATTAGTTTGCACATGCGTATATTGACTATGGCAGAAAAATGAATTTCATCAAATTGGTATGCATTTAATGTATTTCCTTAAATTAAAACACTTTCAAGCACTAAAATGATACACATTTTTTTACTAATACTTTTACAATGGCAGCAATGTGTTACAATTCGTAATTGACATATTTGACCTAGATATCACAACGTTCATGTTGGCTGTTCTAATTTCAAAACCCCTCCCTCTGAAAAACACGTTTCATCTCTCCCGTTAAAAAGGCATATCAATTGTATATAATAATTTCATTGAAACATATGTTCCGACGATAAAATATAAAATAAAGTATAGGTTATTATTACTGTTGTACTGAAATGACAAAATTGTTTCATATTTCTGATAAAATGGATTGACCCTAGCAGGGAATCGAACCCCATTCTCCTATAAAAAAAAAATAGGCGTAATTACCAATATACCACCAAGGTTTCCAATCCATTTTACAAATGCAACAAGATTGTCACCCAGTATTAATTTTAATCATCATGTAATACAGCATTTGAAATCGTCAGATGCACAAAGGCTTGCCCTTTGGCTTTGATCAACTTTACAAGGTGTAGCCACCGCAAGTATAAATGGATCTCTGTCAAAGGGCCCCTCCTGCCAAGTCTCGAATGTCAGCACAACTTTATCAAGGAATCCTCTATCAGATATGAACATATTTACCAATGCTACAATATTAACCGGCGGAATATTTACGATTAATTTAGTAAATAAAGACCTACCCGATTCTCCTTGTGCGTCCACCGCCATTGACAACTGACTTGAAAATGTGCGTGTCAGAAATTGACCTCAAAGGAAAAGACTTTTGTAATATAACTTTTCTGTTATATTGTGACACAAATATTGTTTTAATTAATAAATTAATTTGTTAATTTCTGTTTCAATTTTGAATTTTAGAAATACAACTTTGCGAAATTAAACTGGTTTGAACTAGTTGGATAAAAATCGACAGGAAGGTTGATGGAAGAGCCTACACAAATACGGTACACTTATGTACACAGCGAACATAGAAATTACCGTAATTGTCCTAATCAGAATCGAAATAATTGATGCCAGCTATACTTTATTGTAGTTTTAACATGAGTAGGCATTATATTCGTGTTATTTTGGCCCTCGCTATCGCTCTGGCAAAATTAATCACGAATATAATGCCTACCCATGTTAAAACTACAATAAAGTATAGCTGGCATCAATTATTTCTTAAATATTAACGGTCGGTATGAGCTAATGATGGCCTTGAACTTGAACGTTTTGGTTCCTGGTTTGACAACGTCGATAAACGGTACCAGTTAAAAATGTCGTCTGCGTCTATAGACGACGTTTCTTGTGTTTTGCAGCGTATGAACTCTGTGCTGACTACACAGTATTTATTTTTAAAAGATAAACAAACAGCAGCAATTACAGAATGCCAAAAGAGGAATGATGTGCTAGTAGTTTTGCCAAAAGGATACGGCAAAACCGTCATAATACAGGCAAATGCAGATACTTACTTTCAGTTGCATGTGCTGTCAAACTTTTTTTTTTTGTAAATAAACAATCGAAATATTTGCTGTTCAAGCTGTATCATTCAATTTTCAATTGGGAATCGACATTTTCTGATGATAAATATTGAAGAGAATGGATAGCTTCAACGCTCAGTAGTTTTTTAATTGATTTTTTTTTATCTGGTCATTGACAGTCCTTGTTGTTATCAATTCGATATGTCAGAACTTGAGAAGACAACGGTATTTATATTATTATTTAAAAAGAAATAGAAAGTCGTTCCCAATTTTATTGCTGTTATTTTATCTTTCAAGATTTGAGCGTATTTTTACATGAGAACTTGTGTTGACAGGCTCTTCCATTTCTGACAGCTGAATATGCTTGTGTGGTCATTATTAATGGCCTCACAAGCATAATTCAAGAACAAAAAACTAGATTTGGAGACAAAGCCATTGTAATTGACGATGAAATTATTAAATATTTGGAGGACCTACCAACTCCAAATAGTAAAAACCAACAGGTATTGAAAAAAAAGTTCTATTTTGGGTTTTTTCAAAAATTTTATTGTGTTATTGTTTTCTTGTTCAAGTTGTATTTATAAAGCCTAGTGTGAGTCTGTGTCATTGTAAAATCTTTCAAAGATAAAAGAAATAGAGAAGTACGGTTTTCATTGTCTGGAGTTAATGTACTTATTGCAATAGATTGCACATTTGGCATTTTCAGTTATTTGATATACATGATTGGGGACTGGGTATTAAGCTAACATTGACCTTAATGTTACACCCAGAATATGTCCTGATACTCTTGGCATTGACAATAATTGTTCATGCAAATATGTGCTTTCAACTGTTGCATTAACTGTTGTTGCAATGATAATCACAGATTGATGATTTGGAGAAAGTGAAAAATTTGTTTAATTGACAAGTGGTCCGAGACCACAATTGTCGTCCTTGATTTTTCTTTTCTCGTTGTTCACGAATATAGTCCCTAGTGTTGCCAGTGGGTTACTTGCCATTAATTTTTATAACCCCTTCCAAATTTATTTCTCCATGTTGAATGCCTCAAATTGCAAGTCACGGGGTGAAATTACACTGTAAAAAAATTTGGGTCCAGAATTTTAAAGGAAAGTAGTGATTTGGTCCAGCTGAAAAAGGTTGAAAATTAGCACTTCGGAAGCTGTCAAAGATTTCAAGACGCCCTAAACATAAAATTGTCCATATTTTGAGTTAGAGCCGATGAAGTTTTCTATAATTTTGATATAATTTGTCCCAAAAGTAGTACAACACACTGTAAAAGTTTCTATGAAAAAGCGCAGGTGGGATTTTTTTTTATTTTCATTTATGTTCTAAAAGAAATGCACTACGAAATAATTTTGTTCTCGGACCTAAGAGGTGAAATCTGTAAATATAGAATCTGTACTTTGGCAACTTTCCTTAATGTTTTGATGGTGTCAGTTTGTCTAATAGCATGAAACTAAAGGATTTATCTTTAATTTTATAGAATTTCTGCAAAAATGACCAATTTTGGCATTTTATGGTCAAAATAGGCATTTATAGCTTTTTCAATATTGATGCATAAATGGCATCCTGCCTTTCTATCTGACAGGTTTTCATGTGTCAATATTTGTGTTTCTATGCCTTTATCTAGTTCTTTTACTTATTTATGAACTCTGAATCTACAGAAAAGAAGATTATCTCAGACAATATGTGCAAAATGTGTTGTATAAATGACCCTTGTCTAACGCCCTGTTTGGATGAAGTAAAAAGTGGGGAGCTTGGTACATAAAATTTGAAGTCCATAATAAAGACCTCACTAAATTTGTATCAAAAGCACTTTACAATGTCTATTGTACCTGTTCCATTTCACATAATATCTTTCTGTTCTTCTGTAGGATAGCAAGTGATTTAAATATAAGCCCGTTGAGAATAAATTGCATGCAAGTTTTTCCCTAAAAAGGCAAAAATCTTTGTATCAGACCATACTGTTTGTAAGAAAAGTTAATTGCAAGAGTCTTTTTGTGCTCAGATTTGTTGTATCATGTCACATGAGTATAGAAATGATAAAAAAGACACAAATTTTTATTTCTTATAGCCTCAGTATGCATTTTTTAATGTAAATATATGGCACCGCCTAAATTGACCCCAAATTTTTTCCAGTCTTACTTGGCCTAAGATTCTTTTAAACTAATACGATATGTTATTTGTAACTTTTCTTTCCATTTAAAGTACTTTCAATACATATGTTAGGATCATTTATAACCAAAAAGCACAAATTTAAAATTGCTGGAAAATATTACACAGTAATATGTAAGGCTCCCCTTCATTGAAAAACCTCAATTTTTAGGCGCAGGCTCATATAAATTTTACTTTTGAATAATTATGCCAAGTCTGATAAATCAAATGAGTACTCTATTGCTTTAAGTACAGGATAAGTTATATATTAAGGCATTCAAAAAGTATTTTTTTGCAATATTTTAATTTTTAAAGCCCCAAATGTTGATAATTGAAATTTTTCAATTTTAACGTCAAAATTTTACGCGCAAAGATGAGTATAGAACTTAACTTATTGTCTATAATATACATCCTATTGTCATGAAACTTTGTAAGCAGTGTTATAATTTATTAAGCTTTTTTTTTTAAGATTTGTCAACTCTTTCTATCCTATTAGGTCATTAGGTCCGAGACCACAATTGTCGTCCCTTGATTTTCGTTGTTCACGAATATAGTCCCTAGTGTTGACAGTGGGTTACTTGCCATTAATTTTTATACCCCTTCCAAATTTATTTCTTCATGTTTAATGCCTCAAATTGCAAGTAGGGGGTGAAATTACACTGTAAAAAAATTTGGGTCCAGAATTTACCACGGCTTCAACTTCTGTTAAAAGTGTTCGTAATTGTTCAACGCTCAAACAAACCTTTCCTATGGTTTTTCGCAATGAACGCTTTGCAAATCCAACTAGTCTCTCGTAAAAACCACCCATCCAAGGGGCTAATTCTACTATGAATTTCCAATTTATGCCCTTGTTAGACACATAGTTTTGAATGTCCGAATCATAAAGAACCTTTTTCCATTCCTGTTGTACTACATTACTTGCAGCTTTAAACTGTAGAGCATTATCTGAAATAATTTGTATTGGAGTTCCACAACGGGCAACAAATCTTCGGAATCCAAGTAAAAAATTATCGGTAGTCATATCAAGCATCAGTTTCAGATGAATTGCACGCACAACTAAGCAGGTGTATAAACACACCCACACTTTTTCAGATCCATTCACAGTTTTTACATAAAATGGACCAAAGTAGTCTATTCCGGTGTACGTGTACGGACTTGATTCAGTTACTCTGTTCTTGGGGAGTGGAGGGAAGAGCGGCATCTTATACGGCCCTCCTTCATAACGGATGCAGTTTCCACAAGTTCGTAAAACATGTCGGACTGTTGATCTACCTTGCGGAATCCAATATTTTTGTCTTATTTGTGATAACGTTTGAGCAACTCCAACATGTAACAAGTTCCTATGGTAGCTGTAAATCAGAAGTTTTGTAAATGCTTCTTTCTTCGGTAACAAGATAGGTCGTTTTGCGTTTTCGGAAATGACTGCATGTTCAATTCTACCTACACATCAAATTAATCCGTTGTTGTCTATTGTAAGACCTAATTGACGTATAATATTACTTGACTTGTTTTTAGTTATATCATGAATCTCCTTTGCAAAATGTTTCCTTTGAATGTGAACAATCCACATCAATTTTGCATCTTCAATTTCCTTTGCCGTAAGCGGTCCAGAAATAGTGTTCTTTTTTAGTTTTTTAATAAATCTTTGTACTCAAGCAGTTATTCTCAATAGTCTAATCAAACTAGAAAAGTTTTCGCATTCCATACCATACGGCGATTCTAATTTACGATCGCAATTAACTCCTGAAGGGGGCTCCCCAACAAGAAGTTCGGTCTGTTGGTAACTAGTACTTGGTTTAATTTCTGATTTATAAAGATTAACATTTTCAGTTGTCAAATTATAAGACCAAGTTGGCCATTGATCGTTGGAAAGCAGGAGCCAAGACGGTCCTTTCCACCATAGATTGTTCGATTTAATTTCACTGAAATGTGTTCCACGGCTTGCAATGTCAGCTGGATTTATATCGGTTGATACATAACAAAACTCGGTATTAGTGCATTTTCTGATCTCTTTTAAACAATTTTCGACAAATGTTGACATTTGTTTTTTAGACGCTATCCAATGAATGACACATTGCGAATCTTTCCATAAAGTTTTCTTCTCTACAGTGATCTTGAGATTGCTTTCAATAAATGCTAAGCATCTTATTCCAATGATGACGGCAAGAAGTTCTAATCTCGGTATGCTGACTTTCTTAATTGGAGCAAGGCGGGTTTTGGAATAAATCAAGTCGACTCGGCATGATTCATCTGTTTCATGACGCAAATAAATTGCACAAGCATAAGCCTTTGTTAATGCATCACAAAAACAAAGTAACTGATATGAACACTTGCCATTTAATCCTATGTACCTATCAAAGGTATGGGTTTGTATTTGTTTAATGTCAAATGCAATTTCTTTCCATAAGTCGCAGTCATTTTCGGATAACTTAAAATCCCATTCAACTTTTTTACTCCATAATGTTTGTAATAATAATTTTCCTAGCAAAGTAACTGGTGAAAAGAACCCTAACGGATAAAATATTGATGCAATTGATTGCAAAATTTCTCTCTTCGTACTTGACAATTCTAAAGTTTCTAATTTGGGTCCAGACATTGAAAGTTTATCATCTTTGATATTCCAATTAATGCCAAGTACTTTCATTCTCTCTCTGTTTGCTTGATCCTGCTTCGGTATATCGGACATGAACTGTGCTGAGTTTGAACACCAATCCCTAAGATTCATTGAAGCTTCTTGAAAAATGCTTTTCGATTCCGTATAAAGTTCTTTCAAGTCATCATTAGTATTGACTCCTGTAAGCAAATTATCTACATAGATATTATCTTGAATCTTCGTAGCAACTGGTGTATTATACTTCCGCAGATGCAAATCAATGGTTGCGGCCAAGAGAAACGGGCTTGAAATTACCCCAAACGGAACACGGCAAAATCTATACATCTGAACGTTATTGATATTAAATAACGGCATTGTTCTGTCTTTTACCCAGAAAAATCTGGTCACATCTCTGTCCGGATTCTGTAAGCCGAGTTGCAAAAAGGCTTTTTCGATGTCAGCAACAACGGCATATTTGAACATTCGGAAACAGAGTAACAATCCACAAAGATCTTTCAACATGACGGGTCCTCTGTATAAACAGTTATTCAGACTTTTATTATCATCTCTTGTTTTCGCTGATGCATCATACACAATCCTAACCTTTGTTGTCGGCTTTGTTGAATCTACAACTGCATGATGTGGTATATAATGAGTTATATGATCCTCATGTTTATTGGTCACATCTACCTTTTCGATAATCCCTTTTTCGCATTGCTCATTGATAATTTTATCATAATTTTCAAACAGTTCCGGTTTGTTTCTCAATCTATGCAACAAAGACGATATCTTCCGTACGCAAGTTCCTTGTTGTCATTAAGTGTTTCTAGTTCGGATTTCCACGGCCAACATACCAAGTATCGTTCATTCGTGTACTCAACAGAATTGTTAAATTTTTCTAATGCCTTCGTGTCATTAGAATCTTCAGACGGTTCACTGATGCCTATAGTTTCAAGATTCCAAAAATCTTCTAGCGGGGGTGTTATAGGCATTGATTTGTCAATAGCAGTAACGGCACATGAGTCTAATAATGGGAGAGCATTTGTTCCATAGTTTAAGATTAACATACTGGGCTCTTCAAAGCCGTCTGATTTTTCAGAAGTTCGACCGGTGATAATCCAACCAAATTTTGAACCTAGCAAGTATAGTCATGGCTGAATTTCAATTTTCTCGGGTAAAATTATGTCTAAGTAATAATCGTTACCTATGAGCAGCTCAATTGTTGTTTTCTCATTTTCTGTTGGAAGGGTGTCCGCAAGACTAAAGTTATTCCACAAATATTCATAATTTTGACAGTTTTTAATCGAAACGGGTCTCCTAAGTACACTTCCTGTAATTTTCGGAACTACATTTGCACTTATTTTCATTTTTGTCCCATCCACTTATTTCATCTGTAGTGTGACCTTTTCTGTTTTCTCTAATTTCGGCTTATCGGACCCAAAGGTAATAACGGATACTTCTTCAACGGATTCAACTTTCAATATAAGTTTTTTAGCTAATGTTTCAGAAACATATGTGCGTTGACTTCCTGAGTCCAGCAAAAGTCCCTCATTACAAGTGTCTGACGTATTGGAAATAATGGTTTTCGCAGTCTGCATTAACACAATATCACCCGACGAAAGAAAGGATGGCTCAGTTGTAAGACTAACATTAACGGATTCTGTTGATTCGACAGCTTCATCTACTAAATTAGAAATTTCAGTTCTATTTGTGGGAAATTTCTTCAAACACAAACTTCTGTGGTGTTTTTTCGTTTTACTACAATAAACACATTTACGCTTGAACACTCACGTAATCTATGACCTGACTTTAAACAAATATAACATAATCCATTAAGTTGTGCTTTTCTGTCTTCGACAGTTTTATACAGACTACACTCATCTGACCAGTGGCTACCTTTGCAGTAAATGCATAATTTTTTCACTTCAGTTCGGGTTGGTGTAAATGGCCTATCATTTGTTGCGGAAAATAATGCTTCACCGGAGCTTCTCAAATTTTGCGGTTTACCATATGACGGTTTATATCTAGACTGCACGTTTGCATAAGACGGCTGCTGCGGTTTAAAATCATTAATTTTTCCTTCGACTGAATTTCTGCGGCTTCACGTGCGGCTATGTAGGATTTTAGTAAATCACGTAGTTTGTCGACTGTCCATCTATCAGATCCTTTCTGGATTTCTAGTTGAACTAACACCGCTTCAGGAAGTTTGGTTGTTATCATTGAAATAAAAACATCTTGATCTATATTCTGATTAAGCGCTTCAAGGCTTCTCAAATTACGTTCAATCTTGTCGTAGAGAAATCTGAGTTCTGATGTACGGTTTGACGCGCACGACAAGTTCAACGTAATGTGCATTCACTGCGTTCTGTATATCACCAAATCTGTCTTTTAGAATGTGTATCGCAACATCATAATTTTCATTTGATAGCTGTAACCCAGATATTGCACTTTGAGCTGTGCCATGTAATTTACTCTTTAAGTATGAAAAATTTTCAACATTTGACAGTTTAGTGTTTTTGTGAACAGTTACTTCAAATTGGTCCCAAAATTCTTTAAAATTCTGTTTATCTCCATTATAACCCATTATTTCCAGTTTTGGTAATTTTACAGCTGCTTGATTTAGTTCATCATGTTGAGGTTTAGCATTTTGTAATTGCATTTGTTGCATCATTTGTATTTGTATTTCTATTAATTGTTCAATTTTAGAATCTGGTTCTGGTTTTGATAAGTTTTTGTATTTTTCCTGTAGGAAATTGTCAATCAGTTTGAGCTCTTCCTTGCGGCTTGTTACCTCTGTTATTATATTAAAGTACAATTCACTTTCTTTTTGAAATGTTTAAGGTCTTCTTCGGCTTTGGCAGTTTCTAATGCGAGTGATAACCTTTCTAAAGTTTCTTCAAATTTTGGGCCAAATTCATCAAATCTGCGATACGATTTGTTTACCTTTCTGATTTGGGATTCAAGATCAAAATCGGACACTTCCCTTGTCAAGAGTTCTTCAGATTTACCAAGTTCGACTTCTAATAAATTTTTATATCGTGTTTTAAGGCCTTTCAAATATGCGAGTGACATTTTGAATGTTTACGTTTTGTCGTTTGTATGTATCGGAAATTATTGTCAGTTTCTATCACTTACTCCCGGGTTCCGGCACCATTCAATGTGGCGAAAGAATAAACTATTAGTTTCTGATTAATGTTGTATTAATAATATAGATGTTACAACAATACAGTCCACATTGATACTGATTTAAAGTTCTAATTGTTTTTGTTCGGCCCACGTTTTCAAGGGAGATAATTTCAGTCTATTTAAAATACTTGCTAAAATAAGTATCACAAATTTCCGATATTAAATGTAAAGTTAAACTGAATTGAATTATTAATAGTCCATAAAGAAAAATATTGTTCACAGAATGTCAGTTAATAAAATAAACTCGCGTCCTTCGCGACACTTATATTTATGTTCTAACGTGAGGAGCTTGGAAGTTGCAATATGGTGGTGAAACAGAAACACCATTCAACATCCGACTGAATTACCATTGGTCATCTAGATCTTATACAAAAGACAGAAACTGCCCAAAATAGCAAGATATCTATTGAGAGAAGGACATGATTTTGAAAACGTCAGATTTCAAATCATTGAAAAACAACCTTGGACAAAAGAGAGTTAGAGATTTTGGATGCACCAGTTACGAACTTTTTGAACCTGATAGACTCAACGAGAGAGACGAGAGATGATTTGAAAACAAATCAAAACCTTAATGATTAATGCTGAAATTTTGCGTATTTCTATTTGTAATCCAATAGAACTTTTTAATGCATTATATATTTTTAGACATTTATATAATTTTAATTCAGTAACTGTAGCAGTTTATTTTCACAAACTGATCCACGCCTAAATAGATATAATGTGATTGTTGCTATTTTTATACATTATACGTTTATATATATAACAGAAACTGGACACACGTCCGTTAAGATGCGTTGATAAACACCACACACTTCCGCATATTACAATATTTCTATACAATTCCTTATGAGTATGTGAGCTAATGAGACAACTCTTCATCCAAGTCACGATGTATAAAAAGTTAACAATTATAGGTCAATGTACGGCCTTCAACAAGGAAATAAGTATATTGAAAAAGAATTGTATTGAAATGTTGGAATATGAGGAAGTGTGTGATGTTTATCTAAGCATCTTAACGGAAGTGTATAGTTTCTATATATATATATATATATATATATATATATATATATATATATATATATATATATATATATATATATATATATATATATATATATATATATATATAAACGCCTAAAAAGAGTACAAAAACACCTATATCAAACAAAGAAAATATTAAATGTAATTATCTATAAATATTTCGGATAAAAGATATGAATATTATGTAAAATGAATCATGATCATAACAATCTACTTTGATTAAACTATAAGTCTTGAAATTTATTAAAATAAAGCCGTTAGAAACGGACATCATAATTTAGATGCTTGTACAATTCAATGTTTTTTAAAATTTCGTAGGTTATATGACTATTTACAACAGAGACTTCAAATATATGCTTCAAATAAAAGTAGTAATGTACGATATGAACTGGTCCAATTCTAAAATTAAAGTTACGATGTTACAACACTGACCGTTTATTGGGAATGTATATCCACGCATTACTAGTCTTTATGAGTATCACTTTTACTGTTTAGTCTTTTTTGGTGATATCCATTTAACGTGTCTCTGTATTTATACATCCCGTCCTTGTGTTATTGTTCTATGGTAATTTTTGAATCTTGTCTTCATATTTTGTTAATGTGCGTTGTCTATATGACTTTTGTGTTTCTCTACAGCATATGACGTGGTTCTGTACTTATACATCCCTTGATTGGTGACGTCTAAATTTTGGCAATTCGCAAACATAGTACGCTATGAAAATATGATGATATGGTATGATTGCCAATGAGACAACTCTACACCAGAAACAAAATAAATTAGACAACTATACAAGCATATGATCAATTAGAAATAACAGACTACCGATCTTTTATTAGTTAAGACTACATGTGGGACAATAATTCTAAAAAGCTGAAGCACAACGTAAATTACCAAGACACAAGTCTCTATAAAAATAAGGAAATGTGGTATTATTACCAATGACAAAATGTGTAACAGTTCTAACGAGAAACCAGCAGCTTGATTTATAACAAAATAATTAACGAAAACTAAATACTACAGATATCAAACAAGCACCAAAACTAAAATCAAGGCTCCAAATTTCAGACAGACACTTACATTAGTGACGGGGTTGAAAATAAATGTGAACTCAAACTTCGATCTCAGACAGTGATATATCAACATACTATACAGATCTCTTGACTCTTCAGATAATCAAGAAATACAAAAACCAACTACCAAACAGACAAAAGATACAAGATGCCCTCGCAGGTGTATTTCCTTTTTGCCATGTGCTATGTCGATATGTCTTTTTGTTTTCCATTGTCAGCATTTTTTATAGTGATTATAAGATTAAAACACAACGTTGACTGCTATACCCCTATTTCTGACATTTTACCCATTATGCATGTTTGTTTTGTTCACACTTAGCTGTCAATAAAAATGGAATTTTATGAATGTCATACAAGTGAGAGGTTTATCTAGCTATAACACTAGGAAAATTATAGCTTTTATTCATTCGTTTTATGAGTTTCAGATTTTTATATTGTCATTTGATTAGGAACTTTCCATTTTGAATTTTCCTTGGAGTGCGGTATTTTTGTTTACTTTCACTTATAATACATAAATTATGTTTATCAAGACTAGAGTAGCGGTCATGGCAAAACTGTGAAATTATTTACTTTTAATCGACAAAAAACGAAATCGATAATATTACCAATAAATAATAAAAAAAAATACTACAGGATGGAATGTATTATGGTTAAGTTGACGATGTTATCATTAATGATGTATGTGTTTCATTTTTATCATCCACACTATTGGTCTCTTCTCTCGTTCATAAAATTACAGCATAACTAGTTGAAAGAAACGCGACCATTACAGGGAAAGATCAATCAAATGTTATCAGTTATAATGCCCCTTTGGTGAAGTCTGAATTTTCGCAATTACTGAAAAGGAAAGAAGTTTGCCTCTATTTCCTGTAAAATGCATTAAAAAATAGATTTCACTGCCTTGGCTCGATCGAGTAATACGGTACGATAAATTAGAACAGTTATAATTTGAATATTTTCTACCTATTTTTACAACGTCTCTCATATCATATAAAATAAACTCATCATAGATATCAGAACTAAATTTTGTATATACGCCAGACGCGTGTTTCGTCTACAAAAGATTCATCAGTGACGCTCGAATCCAAAAAAGTTAAAAAGGCCAAATAAAGTACGAAGTTGAAGAGCATCGAGGACCAAAATTCCTAAAAGTTTTGCAAAATAAAAGGTTCAGTTTTCTGATTGTGAACCTCCATTTCTATGGATCACCGTTCTAACAGTGCCTTTACATATCATAATTTCCTTGATAGATGGTTGCTCCGTAAACAGAAGCTATTTAACCAGAAGTTCAAAGTGAAGAAGTTGAAATCATCCTTTCGAAATTTAACAAACGAGCTGGACGACAGATAGCAGCAGATATCATCCCTGGTTTTTGGTGGGTTTAATATAAAGAAGAAGATGTGGTTTGATTGCCAATGAGACAACTGTCCACAAGAAGTTCCTCAGTGTATGTTTCCTATGCTGTTGTTTGCTATTTTTGGTCGTTAATTTGTTTTTGCAATGGCCTTGTTAGTTCGTTTTCGTCTTTTGAGTTTACTGATCTCATTGGTATTTTTCACCTCACTTTTAACACTACAGAAAAAGTGAGGTAATTTGTAGACATGGATAATTAAGCTTTCTGTGGCGGATGATCTCATTTTTGTAATATACAGAAAAGGTTTACATACGATTCTACATATTCTACATATTTTATCTCTTTTTTGGAATTTACAGGAAAGTTTTACAAACGATTGATTGTTGCACTCCCTATACATCGCCCAGGTCCACAAACACATTTTCCGTATTAAAAATTACGGAAAACATTGAACTAGGAAGAGGAAAAAAGTAAAAATAAACTGTATCAGTAGAATATGTGCACTGGCTGCAAATAATAGAGAAATATCTGTCATCAAATATGAAACTGTAACTAAGGACATATATAATGATATTGTTTTACTACAAAAGTTGCAGGTACCTTATAAGAAGATGTATATTAAAGGTATAAAAGAAGTTAGACAATCTTAACATCTAAAATCTGTTGTTGGTTTTATACGGGTTTTGATCTTCTCATATAGTTTATGGTGGTTTAATACTAAACCCCTGACGGTCTTGAACTGGCACGTCAGTAACTAGTAGAAGTCCTTTATTAAAATATGTGTCATTGTCATTTTTCTTTGTTACCGGACTCAGCTTTCTTTTAAACAGAGTTTTATTGTGCGTATTGCTGTGTATTTGTTTTTCTACAATGGTAAGAGGTATAGTGGGAGTGTTGAGATCTCGCTAAACATGTTTAACCCTGTCGCATTTTTCGCTTGAACCAGGTGAGGAGCCTATGGCCTTTGTTGGTCTTGTCTGGTTTTTAATTTTAGTTCATTTATGTTTTTTAGTTCAGTATGACGTCCATTTTCACTGAACTAGTACACATTTATATTTAAGCGCCTGCTGAAGCCCGCCTCCGGCGTTAGGACCTTCTCGCTGTGTAAAGGCCTTTTGGTATGCTTCGGCGCAGGGTAAAATGAAGAATGTAATAATAATTATTTTCGCTTTGTTTCGTGCACAATGATTGATCAAATATCATTATTAAATTATATGAACAAATCAGTCCTAATATGCAATAGTTATGACGTCACCATATTGATATAAAACATAAGTTAATACTGCTTTTCCAACCGGTCCAATACGAGAAAAAGGCGTTTTAGACCGGACCAAAGTTCTATACAGGATGTCCATTTGATTTGATGCCCATGTTTTCATCCACCAATTCATGTTCTTTTATTTTGTTTTAGTTGATTGTTTGGAACGGTATGTTGCTTTCGGTGTTGTTCTTTTCATAATTAAACTTAATCATTAGGAATTGTACCTCATAAAAGTAAAATAAAAAACCAATTTATCTATGTAGCCAGCTTTATACGAAATAAAATCACTTCAGAGAAAATAAATAAGTATCAATAGGAAATGATAAGATTAATCATATTTCATATCGATTAAAAACGATTTCTATCTATCAGACGTAGCTTGTAAAAATTGACGTTACATTGACCAGACTTCGTAAATAAGACCTTAATTAGGAAATGTTATGAAAGATAGGACGTCGATTTTAGGAACCACCATCGATTATGAAACGGGAGTTCGATCTGAGTCTATCGTGTATAACCCGTTTGCATTTTCTATAAACTTCATTGAAAATATGTCTATTTCAAAAAGTTTTAATCTATTGACGGCTCTGACGATCTTGCATTCATAAACTTTATTCAAAAGTATACAGCTTAGAGGAACATGCTTTTATTGCGACGGAATTCATCAGTAAATCTCGCCCTTGTGCTTTAAAAAAACAAAAAATACTATATGAATACAAAAAACTCTAGTCTGAATGATTTTCAGGATCAACTATTGGTTAGTACAGTTTTAGTTATATTTATTTTCTTGTTTGGTCCCAGAGGTCATAAACATAAAATCCTTTGAGTGCTGTTATTTCTTTTGTATTCCAAGTGTCAAACGGAAACTGCGATACTTTGTCTTTCTGCATTTGATAAAAAGTTTAAATTGCAAGTTAAACTATCTTAATAATTGTCTTTTGAAGCGATGAAAAATGGTCGCTGATTATAGGCTTGTTATCGCTTATGCACGTTAATTATGCCTTTTTCAACATTCATGTATCCGCTAAAGCAGATTAGTCTTCGTCGGTATAATTAGTTCTACATTTACCTCATATAGTCATCACTCCCTGCTATTATGTCCCAATCTGTCATCATACTTTCAAATAATTCGCCATAATCTATATTTTCGTTTTTTCCTTCGATAACTTGTTTACATATTTCAACTAATATAGCATTGATAAACTTGTAATGCTGGTACGAGCCACTTGGTCTTAAGTATTTTACACCATAAAGATCATTTAAAGATATTGAACGTTTTTGAAACCTTTTCTGTTGATGATAGCATAAAAAAGGCACAAAATGAGAATAGGTTTCGGCCTGTATATACATTCCGACTTCATCAAGTAAAAGGTGTTTTAACTCGGACTTGCAAGATTTCATAAATTTTCTGATTTCCTCAATAACACAGTTATAATTTGGGAACATTCTATATGGTTCCAAATGAAATTTCATGGCTATTTGTCTGATATGATATGATTGTAAAATAACTTGGCTGTTGACTGATTGATTTTGAAACACTGCGGAAAACTCGAAAGTGTACACGGCATTACTGATCCATTCAAGAGCGACATCAAGTACTTGGAGACAATCATCATATCTCTTATATTTATAAAACCACGACGCTAAATTCAATTTTGCAGTGACTTTGTCAACTTCATTCCCACGCAATATTAACTGCAAAATTAACTTATTTAGAACGTAGTCATGTTTGTTCGTTTGATTACTTGGACATTTAATGACCTGATAATACTGGTAGAAGGTAAGTTTCTTGAGAAATTTGTGTACCGGCTTGTCACCTACGCCTGTAGGAAGACACTCACTATTTGTTTTGCATCTCCGTTTTTTCCACTTGTGAACGCCAAGAATTTTATGATGAGATAAAAATGCTAGACGATTGGTGTTTACGTTATTTGCAATTTCCCAATTTTTGCCACTTATTACCTGGTGGCCTTTCTTGGAAATTGAAAAGGCCTTAGCCTGCCAGACCAATCGCAATATGTTAGAACTGACTTCATCTAAAATTTCTAAAAGCCCCGGAATCGCTTCTTTGGGATATTTGTCAATATACATGTTGTTTATTTGAACGAAAAAATTAGGACAGTTGATATTTTTAACACATTTCCTTAGATAGGTTATACATAATATAATACATAGTATTATATTTGATGGCTGCCAAATGATTTGTTCATGGTGCTCAGAAACCCAAAATAATGCTGTTTTCAATATATATGAAGCAAAAATACATTCATATGTGCATACCATTTCATTGAAAATCTCTTTAAATAGTATTTTCAACGCGCCATATGTCATTAACTGGGTGTGGTTAAATGATCTTACTAATGCATTTTCAGCTTGAGAAAAGGATAATCTCCATTCATCGCCATGTTCTGCTGATGACTTTGGTACAATATGACACCCAGACTCAGTTATGTGAGAAACAAGCTCTTTAGAAGGCCATTCAAAGGACCTAATTCTGTTTGCAAATTCAGCTGCAATGCGTGGCCATTTTTTCGATTTTAAGCAAAAAACATTGTCGACTTCTATTTCCGATCTTGAAATAGTTACTGACGGCCCATGTTCGTAAAATGTACAGCCACCAATGCGAAACATATTTTCAGACACATCCATTATGCCTAATTTAAACTGGTAACTACTGTAGTCGGTGTTTGAAATTATTCCATTGCGAACTTGTCTTATAGCGATATATCCAGGTGTGGCAGTGTCAGAAGTTGAATCAAAGAGGAATCCATTTTTAACGCGGAATTTTCCATCTATTTCATCTGCATCATCAATTACAATCATTTGATCAGTATCACTGCCTATGATGTCGAGACCTTCTGCTTTACTTCCGCTAACAAAATAAATATCGAAAGCCTCAAATAACCCTATGAATTTATTATCCATTAAAGTCCTTCTTGTTTCAACAAGTTCCGCATCACCAATGTTATCTTTAAGAAATGAGTACAACCTTTTTGACCTTCGATGATACTCTTTTCTGCCGGCGTCTGCAAAAAACATTAACAAATCAACATGAATAATATAAAGTTAAATATCAATTATCCAAATTTTCCAAAACAACAAGTAATTGGTTGTTATGAATCACTAAGGCTGTCACATAACAAAACTGAAATACTATAGTGTTACACAGAAATATTGAATACAAATAAATGTAATGAACTAATTCTGATTCGTCGATCTACGAATTCTTTGTAAACTAATTTTATCATCAGCTTCTAACTTATCAACTCTTAATTTGCTATTTTATTTTCAAAAGTAAAAACTTCTCGTTATCCATCACAATATTAATCCTCAAGAATATTAAGATATTTTCTACCCTATTTTAATTGAAATCATTTATGAAAACCCTTTTTATGATAAAGTCTTGATGCTTGCAAAAAAACTATATTTAGTCAAGTTACTATATTTCTACGAAGTAATCAACTTTATTTTAAACAGTTAGAATTTTACTCCGTCAAAATTATTTCCCAAATACGCCAACAATTCTTTTTTTTCGATTGCAAAAAAGGGATGACGCACTGTCAGTTTAGCTCGTGAAAACCGTTAATTTTATCCCCATTGCGTCATTACCATTCTTACATGATAGTTTCATTAAAAAAACAGTTGTAATAACTTATCCCAGGCATAGATGACCTAAACCGTATTTGGCACAAATTTTTGGAATTTTGGATCCTCAATGCTCTTCAACTTTGTACTTGTTTGGGTTTACAAATATTTTGATATGGGAGTCACTGATGAGTTTTATGTATACAAAACGCGCGATTGGCGTACTAAATTATAATCATGGTACCTTTGATAACTAATTTCAATAGAGCACCAAGTTATATACTTTAAGGTCTTTTGTCAACCAAAAACTATTGTCGTATTGGTTGTCGGGTGAATTTTCGATAGTTAAAAAATTCTAAATAAATATTTTTTACATTGGCAGAATTAAAAACTTTTAGAGACTGTTGTCGAATTACCCTAGATCATTTACACAAATTATTTTTTTTAAGATATGCATTTTACAGATTCATTTGTCAAGTCTGTCGTCAAGTACATTTTGTTATTTTGCTACCGGGAAGAATCGTAAATTGATATAATAAAACGATTTATCTTTTTGTGTTTATGCTTTCTAAAAACCAAATGGCTAGTTTATATTATAAAAACATAGGTACATATACTTTTTTTCTCATGAGAATTCTATTATTTGTCCAAACTTAGAAGAAATTAACTTTTTTCTAATTGCTTGCTTCCAGTAAACAATTCGCTGATCTGTTTTCCGTATGTAGTTAACTTAGAATGACCTTTCTCGTAATAATCCGGTGATCGCAATACGCATGGATCTGTCATTGAAATAAACTATTATGATCTTATGGTACATATTTAACACGTGCATAATATCTGTGATACTTTGTAGATTGTTAATACAGTTGACAATCGGTAAACTATGGCTTCAAAACACGACAATTACTTAGCTGCCATATTTTCAAATTATAACAGACCGATAGAATATTTTTTGACGATTATACCATATGGATGCGAAAAAATTTATAAAATCGTCCACAAAAGACTACGTTTATGATAAATACGTGCACTGGTTCAAAAATTGGGTACTAGTACAAATTATGTTTCACCGGTCACTCGTTTCAATATTACTTTAAGAGATCATTTAGCCATAAGATAACAGATGCTTCATACAATATGAATTTCCTCAACACATTTTAGAAAACCTACCTCTAGAAATTCCTATAATGTCTAAAAATTCATCTGTATAGAAGAATTCTTTATTTGTATAGTAAAACAGTGCAGGTAGAGAGCTGACATTATCCGTGTTAACGCATTCTGCCTTGACACCTCTAACATTATTGTTACGGCCAGAAATCGCCTTTAAATTGTAGCCAACAAAAGACACAAATCAATAGTAAAATTTAACAATATTTAATATACAAAAGTTTACAAAAGGTATTACACAAATATTACTGTTAACTTAACTGTCAAAATATGAGTCCAATCTGTTATCTTTATCTGTATCCGGAAATCTTTCGGAATCCAATTTGAATATTACGTTCACTACTAATGTCACAATCCAGTATGATGTTGTTTGTAGAATAAAAGTGTCAATCCAAATGCTGTGAATACTAATGTCTATCAATGTCTATGTCCAAGTTTAATTATGAGAGTTTAACTTTAGTGTCTGTATATATAGTGTTGTCATGGAAAATTCTGGAACACTCTATAATGGAACATTGTGGAAAATCCTGGAAAGTTACAACGGAAGTTTCTGGAATAACGTAGAAGTTTAAATTACGCATCTTTTATAAGGATCATTCTAGAAAGTTCCAATCATTCCTAAACTGCACAGTTATAAGATTATTTGGTAAACAACTATCAGGCCATACAACACAAATTAGGCCAACATAAATAAACATGATAATTACAATATCATAACACCTCCCCCCTTAAAAGAAGTTTTAGTGTAACAAAAACTTATCATGAATAATATGAACAAAAATACATAATATATACAAAGTGATTTAATAAGCTCTAGATAAAGCATCAGCTATTACATTATCTTTACCCTTAATATGTTTTACAATTACATCATATTCCTGTAACAATAAACTCCACCTAGTCAACCTCTGATTCTTGTTTCTCATTTTATGCATGAAGGTGAGAGGATTATGATCAGTATAAACAAGAATAGGATATACAGTGGGATTCAAATATACATCAAAATGTTGAAGTGCTGACAACATTGCAAAACACTCTTTTTCAATAGTTGAATAATTTTTCTGATGTTTATCTAATTTCTTAGAAAAATATGATATAGGTTTTTCAACATTATCATCTGTCTCTTGATATAAAACAGCTCCAATTCCTACATCGCTTGCATCAACGGCAAGTTTAAATTGTTTTTCAAAGTCTGGAGTAATCAGAACTGGACTATTAATTAAAAGTGATTTGCTATTTTCAAAAGCGTTTTGACAATTTTCACTCCAGATAAATTTAGAATCTTTTCGTAAAAGATGAGTCAATGGTTGAACAACAGTAGCAAAATTTGAACAAAATTTCCTGTAAAATCCTATCATGCCTAAATATCTCATAAGTTGTTTTCTATTTGTAGGAGGAGGAAATTTGGAAATAGCTTCCACTTTAGCCATAATAGGTTTCACTTGACCTTGGCCAACTGTATGCCCTAAATAATCAACAGTGGCCTGACAAAATTCACTTTTACCAAGATTAACAGTCAAATTTGAATGTGACAATCTATCAAAAGTATCATACAAATGTGTTAAATGTTGTTCCCAGCTATCACTACATACAATAAGATCATCAATATAAGCATAACAACAGTCTAAATCTTTTATAACATTATTGATCATTCTTTGAAATGTAGCTGGAGCACTTTTCATGCCAAACGGCATTACAGTATATTGAAATAAGCCATCTGGTGTAACAAAAGCTGATATTTCACGAGCTCTCTGTGTCAATGGAACTTGCCAATAACCTTTCAATAAATCAAATTTGCTCACAAATTTTGCTTGACCAATATTGTCAATACAATCGTCTATCCTTGGAATCGGATAGGAATCAGATTTTGAGACTGAATTTACTTTTCTGAAATCAGTCACGAAACGAAAAGTTTTATCTGGTTTTGGCACAAGGAGACAAGGAGAGCTCCATTCACTGTTACTCGGCTCAATAATATCATTGTCAAGCATATATTTAATTTCTTTTCTCATAACTTCAAGTTTGAGTGGATTGAGCCTGTAAGGATGTTGCTTAATTGGAGAAGCATCTCCTACATCAACATCATGACAAACAGCAGTGGTTTTGTTTGGCACATCTGGAAAAAGATTTTTAAAAGAAAATACCAAAGTTTTTATTTCTTCTCTATGATCAAAAGACAGATGTGCAAGTTTTGAGTCTAAATTTGACAAAATTTCTGAATTTTTCAATCTAACTGTCTCTTCCAAAGTTTTAGAACTAAAAGGTGGTTCAATTACATCTGGTTTGTCATGATTGTTCTCAAGTTTAACCATGCCTAAAGTGGCAACTGGTTTACTATCACATAGAACATTAGTACGCTCAAAATATGGTTTTAACATATTAATATGACACACTCTATTTTGTTTGCGCCGACCTGGAGTTTTTACAATATAATTCAAATCATTAATTTTACTCTCTATTGTATAAGGACCACAATATTTAGCCTGTAAAGGATGTCCAGGGACTGGCAAAAATACAAGTACCTTATCACCAGGCTCAAAAACTCTATCCCTGGCATCTTTATCATACCAAATTTTCATCTTGTTCTGTACATTTTTTAAGTTTTTCTGAGCAATTTGACAAGCAGTATACAATTTTTCTTTAAATCTAGATACATAGTCTAAAAGATTCAAGTCAGTATGTTCAGTAAGCCACTTTTCCTTAATCAATTTTAACGGTCCCCTTACAGTATGGCCAAATACCAATTCAAAGGGACTAAATCCAAGGGATTCTTGAACAGCCTCTCGAACTGCAAAAAGTAGAAAGTGAACTCCATCATCCCAGTCTCTGTCAAATTGAAGACAAAAAGTTCTAATCATGTTCTTCAATGTTTGATGAAAACGTTCTAAGGCACCTTGAGATTCTGGATGATAAGCACTTGATCTGTACTGAGCAATCCCTAACTGGTATACGACTTGCTGAAATAAACCTGACATGAAATTTGATCCCTGGTCGGACTGTATAGACTTAGGAAGTCCTACTAATGTGAAAAATTTGATCAAAGCTTTGACGATAGTAGGTGTCTTGATATTTCTGAGCGGAATAGCTTCAGGAAAGCGGGTAGATGTACACATGATTGTCAATAAATATGCATTTCCAGTCTTGGTCTTTGGTAAAGGTCCAACACAGTCAATTAGAATTCTGCTGAAAGGTTCGTCAAAGGCTGGAATAGGCAGAAGTGGTGCTGGTGGTATTTTCTGGTTAGGCTTACCAACAACCTGGCATATATGGCATGATTTGCAGTATTCTGCGACATCATTTCTAAGTCTGGGCCAGTAGAAATGTTGCAATATTTTTAGGCAAGTCTTCCTTATACCTAAGTGCCCAGCCAAGGGGGTGTCATGGGCAAGACCAATAATTTCTTGCCTATAAACTTTAGGCACCACCACTTGGTATAGCACTCTCCATTCCTCCTCTGGGGTGGCATCAGGAGGCCTCCACTTCCTCATTAAAATGCCGTCCTGATGGTAATAGCATTCGGCCACTTTGTCTGCTTCCTCCTGTGGTTGAGCTCTCTGGCTGAGCTGAAGAACCTCAGGGTCTTTATGTTGTTCTTCAGATAAATTCTTTCGGTCTAATGAATGGCTGTTTACATCTGGCCATGGCATAATAACATTTTTGTTAACACTAGGTGGTTTTATAATAGCCTTTTCTGAGTTACCAGGATCTTCAATATCAGCTATAAAAGTGTCAGAAAGGTCCATGTAATCAAACTTGTCTTCTTGCAAATTCTCATTTTGTTGTTTTCTAGCCATCGCCCTAGTAACAACACAAGCTGGATACAATTCAGCATCATCTTCAGGTGATTTAACATCCACCACCGGTTCACTGGTAACAATTGGTTCAGCAACCACTTTGTTCCTAGCTAGATCATTTCCAAGCAATAATGTAACACCCTCTACAGGGAGATTAGGACGAACACCTACAACAACTGGTCCAGTTATCAAATCTGACTTCAGATAAATACGATGGAGAGGAACATCTATACAACCTAACTCTACACCTTGTAACAAAACGGAGGCACCAACAGAAGTCTTCTCGGACAAAGGCAACACACCTTCTAACAATAAAGACTGAGAAGCTCCAGTGTCCCGTAAAATCTTAATAGGCTGAAGAGTGGTATCATCAACAATAGAAACAAACCCATCAGACATAAAGGGTTTGTATTCCTCCATGTAATCACAAAAACTGGACTTAAAAGCCTGACGCGCAGGGCATTCCAATGTACTGGTATTATAAGGTGTCGTACAAGCACTGGTCTTCGGCTTATTATCTCGTTCATTCTTCTTCTGGAGTCTAAAACAATCAGCCATCAGGTGACCAATCTTCTTACAATAAGCACAAGTCAGTGACTTCTTCTCAAAAGTATCAAATTTTGGACTAGACATATTAAAACTGGACTGACTCTTATTCTGTGCAACAGGCTTACTATCTGTACGCTCAGTGCTTTGATTTTTGTAATTTCCACTTGAAGTATTAACATTTTGACCCTTGAAACTTCTTTTATGTGAAAGGGTATAATTATCTGAAATTACAGCTGCATCATGTATTGACTCAACAGTTTTGTCGTCTAAATGTGTTTTTAAGTCTAAATGAACACATTGTTTGAACTCTTCTAATAACATCAATTGTCTTAGGTTATCAAAATTGTTATCTGTTTTCTTTGACGTAAGCCATTTATCAAATAGATCTTCTTTTTCCCGAGCAAATTCCACATATGTTTGTGAATCAAACTTTTTATAAGATCTAAATTTCTGTCTATATGCTTCTGGTACTAGTTCATAAGCTTTCAAAACCTCCTGTTTTACCATATCATAATCAGAACTTTTTTCTGATGGAAGTGCGGAATAAATTTCAGCGGCCTTACCCTCAAAAACACTTTGCAGCATCGTAGTCCAATATGGTTTCGGCCATTTCAAATTATTTGCAATTTTCTCAAACTGTGGAAAATATTTATCAACTGTTTTTTCACAAAATTTCGGAACCAAACGTATATTTTTTGCTGCATCAAAATAATCTGATTTCGACTGGACTTTAGTGTTGCTTTCTTCCTTGACCATTTCAATTTTCATTTTCTCCATCTCTAACCTTTCCTTCATTTCAAGTTCTTTTAACTTCATTTCAAGTTCTTTTAATTTAAATTCATCTTCTTTTTCCTTTTTATCCATTTCCAATCTTTCCTTCATTTCAAGTTCTTTTACTTTTATTTTCTCCATCTCCTTCATTTCCAGTTCTTTTAATTTAAGTTCATGTTCTAATTCAAGCTGTTTTAATTTAAAGGCATCTACATTTTCGACCTTAAGTTCAAGAGCCTCTTCACCTAAAATTTCTGCGTCAACTAATTTGTCTATAACCAAATTTTTTATAATTTGTTTTCTCATAGATACTTTAAAATTTAATTTCAGATGTTTAGCAAGCAACACTAATTCCTCTTTCTTTAAATTATCAAACCCCTCCAGGTCTGGCGTTTTCAAAAATTTACCGGCATCAAATGCCATTTTGTAGAATTTTGTTGGCTAATTATAATAAAAATTACTAAACAAATTTTGAATAAGACAATTCAGTATCCCGGACGAGCCCCCAATTTCTGTTACGGCCAGAAATCGCCTTTAAATTGTAGCCAACAAAAGACACAAATCAATAGTAAAATTTAACAATATTTAATATACAAAAGTTTACAAAAGGTATTACACAAATATTACTGTTAACTTAACTGTCAAAATATGAGTCCAATCTGTTATCTTTATCTGTATCCGGAAATCTTTCGGAATCCAATTTGAATATTACGTTCACTACTAATGTCACAATCCAGTATGATGTTGTTTGTAGAATAAAAGTGTCAATCCAAATGCTGTGAATACTAATGTCTATCAATGTCTATGTCCAAGTTTAATTATGAGAGTTTAACTTTAGTGTCTGTATATATAGTGTTGTCATGGAAAATTCTGGAACACTCTATAATGGAACATTGTGGAAAATCCTGGAAAGTTACAACGGAAGTTTCTGGAATAACGTAGAAGTTTAAATTACGCATCTTTTATAAGGATCATTCTAGAAAGTTCCAATCATTCCTAAACTGCACAGTTATAAGATTATTTGGTAAACAACTATCAGGCCATACAACACAAATTAGGCCAACATAAATAAACATGATAATTACAATATCATAACATTATGTTTTACATTGATTGTGGAATGCTTATGCCACTTTAAGATTTTGAAATTCGATACAGGGATGTATTCCCCATCTTCCCTCCTTGAAATCTCCTTTCTTGTAGACGTATTTGAGTAAAACTTAAAAGTCTTATTTGACAGTTTCAGGGGGAGTCCGGATCGTTTTTGATTTCTTGTATGAACACTTTGAACAGACTCGAAAGATATTTCATTCAATTTAAAAGTAAATCTTTTTGTGAAATCGTTAATGTAGATTGTCTTATCACTTCCTCCCGCATAGATATTGGCAGCTGAATCACAATCCAAAGATGTCCAAATATCACTATAGAACGATGGGTAATCAGGATCTATGTACTTTTTAATATATTCCATTTTTTGTTATCTTCCTCTTTATTTTATTTTTAATCAATCATATTAGTGTATTACCATTGTTTATCATCGATACGCTCACATATAATTACATGTTGTTCAATCAACATAACATTTAAACTTCGGTTTATATAAAAGGCAATGATCATTCACATGCGTTTCTTACAATTTCCTGGGTTTGCTATCCATACGAAACTCGAATTTCCGGGTGTACTATTTATACGAACTTCGAAAAAAATCACAAGGGAGAAAACTTATTTGGACGTTGCCTCGAATTAATGTTTCAAAATTTTTCTAAGATATTTACCTACTTTGTCACTTTAATAAATCTGTTCCCACTTGATTTATTTCTAAAATGACATGTATGTTATCCCTTAAGGAACCTCTTTAAACATTGTAATCCTTTGATCGAACTTGACAATTCTCAGATATTAATAAATTTTTAGCACAATCAAAAATTTGATCTAATATTTTTATATTAAATGACGCTTAGTTAGATGAAGATAAATACATAATCAATAAAAGTATATATACTTGTATATATGTATCACTAAGAAACGTGTCCATCCCCTCAAACGTGTCCGATTCCCCTATCCGTGTCCATATACCGTTACTGAACTCCGAAATCAAACTCAGTACAGTTATCGTTCCTGTTCAGTAACTATTTTCCTTTACTCCATCAATGTTTTCTTTTTTTGTATTGGTGTTGTTTTGTACACATTTTAGGAGTTTATATAATTTGTTATTGTGTACATGTATTGTAACTCGTAACAATCAAGCGCCTTCGTGTGAAAGATCGTCGACTAAAATTCAGACGTTTTCTTGAAATAACGCTAAAAGAAGGAAACATATATAAACTGAGGAAATTCCATGACAGCTAAGTGTCTCAGATATAGCCACATAGAATATTCCTCGCAAGGCAGTCATTTATGTCTAAGACGGTTTAAATTGAATCAATTTTTATACCCCTTGATCCAACAGCGCAAGTCAACTATTTATAGTTTTTATTTGTTCTATTGCGATAACATTTGCTTTATATGACATCAAGTAACAGTGCATCATATTGATCATATCCCTCTAAGGACATATTCGTATATTCAGTTGAACTTATAATATCATTATGATATGCAATTTACTAATCTTATATCTCTTTCTAGTTGACATAGAAAGATTCTTTGGATGAATCGTCATATGGGGTTTGTCATATTGCGAGCTGTGAAATAAAAACCTTTGTCTAATTATTTCTTTGTGATGTTTGGTTACCGTCCTTTTGACGTTGATCTTAAATTCTTTACACTCAATTTTGGCATTTCTGTTCAACAGATGATTAAGTATCTCAGTATTTAAGGAGACTAAATTGTAATAGAATTTGTCAAGAAAAAGGAAACGTGTATACTACTGTAAAACATATTTTCAAAATTAGAATTTGAAAATTTCTACATTTTCTAAATTTTAATCAACACTATGCATCTCATTGCATACATACACATATTTTTCATTGGGCGTTAATTAAACACGAATCAATTATCTTCATTTTTACAGCTTACAAAAAAGCGTTACTTATGGTTTTAACATTTGTTGTTGCAAATGATAGGAATACAATTTTCTTATACTTTTATAGGTTGGCTTGTGCAATTTATGTATGGAATATTTTTCTCTGATTTATTGATTGATTGCTGCTTCTTTTCTGTCATTGTTTTTTTTAATCAGCATAATCTTAAAACAACGTGTTGTTTTCATTTGTTATAAGCAACAATAAGAACAGTTATTTTTATTAATCTATAATTATTTCTAGTGGTCGTGATATGCACAAGGTTGGTCCATGAATGACATTTCAAGAAATAAATCTGATTGGAATCATCCGAAAGTGATGTAATGCATACTACCATGAAAACACATAGATTTCAATATTTCTGACCCTATACATTATTTTGTGTTGCTAACTCTTTCATTGGATAAAGCGCCGTTGCTTTTGTTCCGTCTGATCAACCTTTGAATTTCAGCACAGTTTTTGTTTTCGTTTATTGGTTAGTAGATATAGGAAGATGTGGTGTGAGTGCCAACGAGACAACTCTCCATCAAAATAACTATTTATAAAAGTAAACCATTATAGTTCATTGTACGGCCTTCAACACGGAGCCTTGGCTCACACCGAAAATCTATAAAGGGCCCCAAAATTACTAGTGTAAAACCATTCAAACGGAAAAACCAACGGTCTGCTTGTTTATTTGTATAAAAAATAGCGAGATGTGGTATGATTGCTAGTAATACAACTTTCCCCAAATTTTAAATTTGGATGTAGGTAATTATAGGCAACCACACAGCTTTTAACTGGGAAAAGTATACATTGCAATCGTGTAATGACTCAAAAATACATGTAGTACAACAAAAACAAACTATTTATCACACTTACTATAGACAAGTTGTGAATTATTTAGCAGATGTTATTTTAATTAGTTATCAAAGGTATTAGAATTATAATTTTGTCACATTCTTATCGGACAAAATACTTAGTCAACAACTATGAAAACCATTCAGGGACTTATGACTTGGTACGTGTATATTTGAAATATGTTGCGGTGAAGTTACACAATTATCCAGGTTTCAGGAATTCTTTTTTTTTTATCTCGATCGTTGGAGTTATAAAATACAAGGAGAAAACTATAAATTGAAAATCCTTTCACAGATAAAAAAAAAACTTCTTCAAAGTCAGAAAAGAAGAGAAGCTAGTAAAATTGTAATATAAATGTCTATTTTCGCCTGTAAAATGTGTGACACTAAATAGAAGGATATCGTCCTACATTCAAATTTGATTCCTTATTTAAACAATCTTGTTTTGATCTATTTAACTTATAATCAAAACGCATCTTCTCTTTTTAATCCCAAAAGCTGCCATTTATAAAACAATCATTCCAATCAAGCAAACGAAATAGAACTAACCATCCAGAAACCATTTTTTCTTAATTCAAACTTTGTTTACTTTAATAGCAGTGACCTTGCCCTTTGACCTATTGACCGAAGTATAATTATGCTTCTTCCATTTTGTTATAAATTTCACTTGAATAAGTTTATGTTTATTTCAATAAAGTTAGGAAACTCAAGTTACCATTTAGAAACATTGTTTGCAAAGACATTATATTATAAAAACTATTGATCTCAAAATAAAAAAGTCATCTTCTCTTTCCCTTTATCTGTATATTTTTGTTTTTGAATCAGGCAAGAAAACACAAGTTACGGTCTACAAAACTATCTTCCCGATTTGTGTTTAGTTTTGATAACAGTGACCCTGCCCTTTAATATATTGACTTCAAACAAGAGGTTAAGTCATAGACTTGTTTTTTCCGTTAGGTGTAATTTAAACCACATATGTTTTTGGTTCGGTGTGACGTTTGTTTGTTGTCATTTTGGAGACTTTGAAAACGTTTCGTGTAAAGTTTATCAAAAAGACTCTTTGTACCTTTTCGCATGGACTGGCTCATATCATTTTCAAAATCACAAAAAAAAAAAATAGAAATTACCAAAAAGCAATGATATATCGAAATACTCAAAGTACTTCATATCCAACGTTATAATTTTATGCAAATTTTGAAATATAATTATCCCTAGCAACTAAAATTCTCCCCTTAGCAACAATACACCAATCAGCAAGAAGTCTATATTCCCAATATTTTAGCAACAATTTGAAGTTTCAAATGGATTCGGCATCAATTAAAACATCAACTTTGCAAAAAACACATCTAAAATGTGTTGATTTTTTAAAAAGTTATGACAAAACCACTAATTTACTATACCTAGGCCTTGCTCGGTAATTTCGCCGATATCACCTATATGAGCCCATGCGAAAAGGTACAAAAACGAAAAATGTACGAAATTCTAAAAAGTGTGCATGATTATTGGTAGTAGACTTGTGATTTATAAAACACATATACTTTTCCTCATATACTTAAGCTGTGACCTACACGCACCTGCAAGTGTTGAGACCCCCCCCCCCCTGTTTAGTTTTATCAAGATTTTTAATGAATTATTTCATATATTTCAATCATTTTCAAAGTACAGTTTAAATGGCTTGATTTGCAAATTGATAATATTAACCACGTTAGCAGTGGGGATAAGGCTCTCGCTTACGATGCTGATATCAATGCAATCAAACCGGGCAACAGTTCGAATCCCGTTCAAATTTTAACCACTGACGGTAGGTATAGACAAATACTGTTGATAGACGTTGTAAAGGAGTATTATATCGTATGTTAACCACCGACGGTAAGTATAGGCAAATACCGTTGATAGACTGTGTAAAGGAGTACTATATCGTATGTTAACCACCCACGGTAGGTATAGACAAATACTGTTGATAGACTGTGTAAAGGAATACTACTCTATATCGTATATCAACCACCGACGGTAGGTATAGACATATACTGTTGATAGACGGTATATAGGAGCACTATATCGTATGTTAACCACCGACGGTAGGTATAGACAAATACTGGTGATAGACGGTATATAGGAGCACTTTATTGTATTTAACCACCGACTTAACTTAACTTAAATTTCAATTTCTAAAACACAAGATGTCATAGTTTTTGTAACTTCCCTCATGTTTTAATGTTGTCTTACTTTCTTTAAACCTGTAGAACTGAAGGAAATTATTGACTTTCGTCTCTGTAGTGTCGTAAATTTTTAAGTGATTTTACACTTGCTCAAATACCAAAAATTCAGATATTTCTACGCCTTTTTCTGTTTTGATTGACAAAATCGGAATATAATTGACAATTTTATGAATGTTAACTTTAATGTAATCTTTTTCCGGATAAAATCGGTTTTCAAAAATATTATAACAAACTTTGATATCGTGTCATGTAAAATTGATCAAAAGGACCATTTGTACCTTTTCGAATGTCTTGGCTCATATACTAGTCTACTTGCAAGCTCTGTAATTCAATGGTAGTCGATCTTTGCTGTGTTACATATTTGTTTTTCGTCATATTTTTAACATACATCAAACTGGCAGTTTTCTCGCTTGAATTGTTTTGCATTTGTCATTTCGGGCCTTTTTATAGCGGACAATTCGGAATAGGTTTGGCTGATTGTTTAAGGTGGTTTGGTGATCTATAGTTGTTACTTTCTGTGTCATTTGGTCTCTTGTGGACTGTTGTCTCATTGGAAATCATACCATATCTTTCTTTTTATATTGGTATTTTTCATCGACATCAGAATAGGGAAAATTTATTTTTCAATATATTTTCAGTTTACCTTTTAAGAATGCATTTCTAGAAAAAAAAGATGCTGATGAAAAAATATGAGAAGACAGCACCTTTGAATTTCTTGCGCAATTTAAAATATCAATGGTCTAATCATTTAAAAGAAAATTCTGATGTAACGATCGAAATAGATTATTTAATAATAATATCAAACTTTAAAATCATTCAAGAACTAATTATAGTATGAAATGAAATTAACACAATTTCGACACGTTAACGAATGTAAGCAACACCAATATCCCGTTTAAAAAAAAAGATTGATAGATATTATTTTAATTGTTCAATATTCTCATTATCAACCTTTTCTGTCTATAAATAAGCGAAACAGAAACATTACCTATAACACACAGGAACGCAAATCTATATTAAGAAAATTGAGGTCATGTCAACTCAATTCGTTTAAGGTCTGTTTGATTTATGGTCGTGTGCACAACGAAACAATTTCATAAAAAATCATAAAGAAAGAGATCTAGAAACGTTGAAATCGTTATCAAATAAAACGCTAAGCTAGGTTTTTGGCTGACATTCATTTAAATTCTTTTAGTTTTATCAGTATGAATAAAGTGATCTCATACATTAAATGATTTCTCCAAAACAGCACCAACCGTTAAGTTACGTACCAACTGTACCTGATACGTAGCAAATCGGGAAACCTCTAATATTACGAAACGAAATTCGGCAATGATACCCACGTCAGAGTTCCTACAATAACAGGACCACAAAACGACTGATTCCAGACAAAGCCGTGTGCAATGCGGTACATCAGACTGTGACAGGATTGTGTTCTGACAGTATCTGGTCATCTCGAATAAGGCGACAGTTTTCTGACGGATATCACCCGTCAGCGTCTTTTCACTGTCTGATCTCTGTCGGATCATATTCGGTAGTTTCGGGACACTGTAGGGACTGATTCGGTCGTTTTGTACCATGCAAAGGGTACAAATCGAAATAGAATCGGATTGAGAACGAGATTATCTGGACAGTTTAAACGTTTGAAGTTGGATGCCTTTTGACCAATATCTGATAGTTGTCGTGATTCAATGAATGTTTTTACAAATTTTAATTAAAGTTTGAATTTCCAGCTACGATTCACAGGATCTGGATAAGACTTTTGACAAATTTTAATCGGGAATGGTCCAGTTAAGAACGACAGTAAAATTCGTGAATGTGTGACCCCAGCTTAAACGACTGGTTTTCTGGTCCGTTTGAGTTTTCTGTAAATAACCGATGGAAAATATTACTGAAGAATTCTAAATTTGTTTTAAATTTCGTAGGTTATATAACTATTTACAACCGACTTCAAACAGATCCTTCAAATAGAAGTAGTAATGTGCGATATGCACTGGTACAATTCTAAATTTCAAAGGTGACGATAATTACGAAGTTATAACACTGACCGTTTATTGGGAATGTACATCCACGCATTCCTTGTCTTTATGAGCATCACTTTTATTGTTTAGTCTTTTCGTAGTGATATCCATGTGACGTGCCTCTGTACTTAAACATCTCGTTCTTGTGTTATTGTTCTATGGTAATTTTTTATTCTTGTTTTCCTTTTTTGTTAATGTGCGTTGTCTATATGACTTTTGTGTTTCTCTGAAGCATATGACGTGGTTCTGTACTTATACATCCCATGATTGGTGACGTATGAATTTTTGCAATTCGCAAACATACTTGCGCTATGAAGATATGATGATATGGTATGATTGCCAATCAGACCACTCTATACCAGAAACAAAATAACTTAGACAACTAGACAAGCATATGATCAATTAGAAACTACAGGCTACCGAACTTTTATTAGTTAAGACAGGTTGGTGAATATTTCTAAAAAGCTGAAGCACAACATAAATTACCAAGTCACAAGTCTATATAAAATAAGGAAATGTGGTATTATTACCAATGACAAAATGTGTAACAGTTCTTACGAGAAACCAACAGCTTGGTTTATGACACAATAATTAACGAAAATCAAATACTACAGATATCACAAGCACCCAAACTAAAATCCAGGCTCCGAATTTCAGACAGACACTTACATTAGTGACGGGGCTGAAAATAAATGTAAACTCAAACTTCTATCTCAGACAGTGATAGAGCAACATATTATACAGATCACTTGACGTTTCAGATAATCAAGAAATACAAAAACCAACTATCAAACAGACAAAAGATACAAGATGCCATCGCAGGTGTCTTGCCTTTTTGCCATGTGCTATGTCGATATGTCTTTTTGTTTTCTATTGTTAACATTTGTTATAGTGATTATAAGTTTAAAACACAACGTTGACTGCTATACCCCTATTTCTGACATTTTACCTATTATCCATGTTTGTTTTGTTCACACTTAGCTATCAATATAAAAAAAATTTTATGAGTCATACAAGTGAGAGGTTTAGCTAGCTACAAAACTAGGAAAATGACAGCATTTATTCATTCGTTTTGTGAGTTTCAGATTTTTATATTGTCATTTGATTAGGAACTTTCCGTTTTGAATTTTCCTTGGAGTTCGGCATTATTGTTTACTTTCACTTATAGTACATACATAATGTTTATCAAGACTAAAGTAGTGGTCAGTGCAAAACTGTAAAAATAAATACTTTTGTGATTTAATCGACAAAAAAACTAAATCGATAATATTACCAATAAATAATTTTGAAAAAATGCTACAGTATGGAATGCATTAAGGTTAAGTTGACGATGTTATCAATAATGATGAATGTGTTTCACTTTTATCATCCACACTATTGGTCTCTTCTCTCGTTCATAAAATTACAGCATAACTAGTTGAAAGAAACGCAGAGGCGGATTAAGGGGGCGGTCCAGGGGTACCAGGCCCCTGCCCCGTTTTGAGGAAAAAATTTTGATTGCTTATATAGTGAATCACTGAAGCATGACCGAAGGAGGCCCCCTTAGGCATTCAATGGGCCCTCACTATTGAAAATTGCTGGACCCGCCATTGAAAAGCGACCATTACAGGGAAAGATCAATCAAATGTTATCAGTTATAGTGCCCCTTTGGTGAAGTATGAATTTTCGCAAATACTGAAAAGGAAAAAAGTGTCTCTATTTCCTGTAAAATGCATTAAAAAATAGATTTCAGTGCCTTGGCTCGATCGAGTAATACGGTACGATAAATTAGAACAGTTATAATTTGAACATTTTCTACCTATTTTTACAACGTCTCTCATATCATATAAAAAACAAGGTTCAGTTTCCTGATTGTGAACTTAGATTTCTATGGATCACTGTTCTATCAGTGCCTGTATATGGAGTATATACCTCCTAGTTAATACGATATTCAAGACCTTGCTTACATATCATAATTTCCTTGATAGAAGGTTGCTCCGTACACAGAAGCTATTTAACCAGGAGTTCAAAGTGAAAAAGTTGAAATCATCCCTTCGAAATTTTACAAACGAGCTGCACGACAGATAGCAGCAGATATCATCCCTGGTTTTTGTTGGGTTTAATATAAAAAAAGAAGATGTGGTATGATTGCCAATAAGACAACTGTCCACAAGGAGTTCCTCAGTTTATGTTTCCTATGCTGTTGTTTGTTATTTTTTTGCCGTTATTTTGTTTTTGCAATGGCATTGTGAGTTCGTTTTTGTCTTTTGAGTTTACTAATCTCATTGGTGTTTTTCACCTCACTACTGAAAAAGGGAAGTCATTTGTAGACAAGGACAATTATGCTATCTATGGCGGATTATCTCTTTTTTGGAATATACAGAAAAGGTTTACATACGATTCTACATATTCTACATATTTTATCTCATTTTTGGAATTTACAGAAAAGTTTTACAAACGATTGATTGTTGCACTCCCTATACATCGCCCAGGTCCACACACACATTTTCCGTATTAAAAATTACGGAAAATATTGAACTAGCAAGAGGAAAAAAGTAAAGATAAACTGGATCAGTAGAATTTGTGCTCTGGCTGCAAATAATAGAGAAATATCTGTCATTCAATATGAAACAGTAACTAAGGACATATATAATGATATTGTTTTATTACAAAAGTTGCAGGTACCATATAAGAAGATGTATATTAAAGGTATAAAAGAAGTTATACAATCTTAGCAAGATTGGACAAATGGTATTCAACCAGTTTACGAGTATCATACATTGTATAATCTTTATTCGCATGGTTACAGTTTTGTAACAGGCCTATTGCAGGGTGATAATGCGTTAAACGTTTCTTTTTTTCAACAATACACGTTCATATCATCGATACCAATAATGCTATCAATGTTAGTGGGAAACATTTGAGACTACTTTTTGGCGTAAGTTTATACACTAAACAATACATAAGTCTGATTCCTTTAAACAATTTTTGTCGGAAGGGATATAGTTACAATACTGTTGCCCGGTCATTACAGATGGCATAATTTTGCATTGATATTTATGCACCCATATGTCTTTTGCATCAGTAAAAAACACATTTATTCTAATAAAATTGAGAATCGAAATGGGGAATGTGCCAAAGAGACAACAACCCGACCATAGAAAAAAACAACAACAGAAGGTCACCAACAGGTCTTCAATGTAGCGAGAAATTCCCGCACCCGGAGGCGTCCTTCAACTGGCCCCTAAACAAATATATACTAGTTCAGTGATAATGAACGCCATACTAATTTCCAAATTGTACACAAGAAACTTAAATTAAAATAATACAAGACTAACAAAGGCCAGAGGCTCCTGACTTGGGACAGGCGCAAAAATGCGGACTGGTTAAACATGTTTGTGAGATCTCAACCCTCCCCCTATACCTCTAGCCAATGTCGAAAAGTAAACGCATAACAATAAAACCAGGTGTTGTACTATAAGGGTTATGTTCTTCTTATATATTTTATGATGATATAATACTAATCCCTTGACGGGAGGAATTGTGCTTGATTTTCATATGTTGAAACATAATCTTTCAGTCTGTTTAATTTAGGTTTTGCGCTTGCATGTCAGTACTTGTTAGATGTCCTTTATCAAAATATGTGTCATTGTCATTTTTCTTTGTTACCGGACTCAGATATCTTATAAACAGAGTTTTACAGTGCGTATTGCTGTGTGTTTGTTTTTTCTACTATGGTTAGAGGAATAGGGGAGGGTTGAGATCTCGCTTAACATGTTTAACTTTGTCGCATTTTTGCTCTTGAACCAGGTGAGGAGCCAATGGCCTTTATTAGTCTTGTATGATTTTTAATTTTAGTTCATTTATATGTTTTGTAGTTAATTATGGCTTCCTTTTTTACTGAACTAGTACACATTTATATTTAAGTGCCTGTAGAAGCCCGGCTCCAGCATTATGATTTTCTTGCTGTGTTTAAGACCTTTTGGTATGCTTCGGCTGTTTTATGCTCTTTGGTCGGGTCTCTTTGACACATTAAACATTTACATTTTCAATTCCATTTCAACTAGTCATCACTCCTCCTATTGAGCATCGCACATAAAAAGTGACCATCACACTTCGGCGCAGGGTAAAATGAAGAATGAAATGATAATTTTTTCGCTTTGTTGCGTGTAAAATAATTTCTCAGATATCATTATTAAATTATATGAACAAATCAGTCCTAATGTGCAATACTTTGTCGTCACCATATTGATATAAAAAATATCAAGTTAATACTGCTTTTCCGTCCGTTCCAATACGAGAAAAAGGCGATTTAGACCGGACCAAAATTCTATACAGGATGTCCATCTGATGTGTTGCTCGTGTTTTCATCCACCCATCCATGTTCTTTTATTTTGTTTTAGTTGATTGTTTGGAACGGTATGTTGTTTTTGGTGTTGTTCTTTTTCATGATTAATCTTAATCATTAGGAATTGTACCTCATTACCTCATAAAAGTATGGAAAAAAACTAATTTGTCTTGGTAGCCAGCATTATACAAAATAAAATCACTTCAGAGAAAATAATTAATTATCAATAGGAAATGATAAGTTAAATCCTATTTCATATCGATTAAAAACGACTTCTATCTATCACACGTAGCTTGTAAAAAATTACATTACATTGGACTTCGTAAATATGACCTTGATTAGGAAATGTTATTAAAGATAGGACGTCTATTTAAGGAACCACCGTCGATTAGAGACCGGACGTCGATCTGAGTCTATCATGTATAACCCGTTTGCATTTTCTATAAACTTCATTGAAAATGTGTCTATTTCAAGAAGTATTAATCTATTGACGGCTCTTACGATCCGTATCTTGCATTCATAAACTTTATTCAAAAGTATACAGCTCAGAGGAACAGACTTTTATTGCGACAGAATTCATCAGTAAATCTCGCCTTTTTGCTTAAAAAAAAAAATACTATATGAATACTTTAAATTCTAGTCTGAATGATTTTCAGGATCAATTATGGGTAAGTACAGTTTTAGTAACATTCATTTTCTTGTTTGGTCCCAGTGGTCGTAAACAAAAAATCCTTTGAGTGCTGTTATTTCTTTTGTATTCCAAGTGTCAAACGGAAACTGCGATACTTCGTTTTACTGCAATTGTCAAAAAGGTTTAATTTCAAGTTGAAACCACATCCATATATTAGATGAAACATTGTCTTTTGAAGCGATGATAAATGATTGCTGTTTATATGCCTGCTATCGGTTATGCACATTAATTATGCCTTTTCCAACATTCAAGTATCCGCTTAAGCAGATTCGTCTTTGTCGTTATAATAAGTTCTACATACACTATATGTATTGTCATCACTCCCTGCCATGGAGTCCAAAAGAAAATTTGTACTCATACCTTTACATAATTCGCCATAATCTATCTTTTCGTTTTTTCCTTCAATAACTTGTTTACATATTTCAACTAATATAACATTGTAAAACTTGTAATGCTGGTACAAGGCACTTGGTCTTAAGTATTTTACTCCATAGAGATCATTTAAAGATAAAGAACGTTTTTGAAACCTTTTCTGTTTATGATAGCATGAGAAACGCAAAAAATGTGAATAGGTCTCAGCATGCATAAACAATCCGGGGTAATCAAATAAAGGGATTTTTAACTCGGACTGGACAAAAATCATATATTCTTTCATTTCCTCAATAGCACAGTTAGAATTTGGGAACATTCTATATGGTTCCAAATGAAATTTCATGGCAATTTGTCTGATATGATATGATTGTAAAATAACTTGGCTGTTGACTGATTGATTTTGAAACACTGCGGAATATTCGAAAATGTACACGGCATTACTGATCCATTCAAGAGCGACATCAAGTACTTGGAGACAATCATCATATCTCTTATATTTATAAAACCACGACGCTAAATTCAATTTTGCAGTGACTTTGTCAACTTCATTCCCACGCAATATTAACTGCAAAATTAACTTATTTAGAACGTAGTGATGTTTGTTCGTTTGATTACTTGGACATTTAATGAACTGATAACACTGGTAGAAGGTAAGTTTCTTGAGAAATTTGTGTACCGGCTTGTCACCTACGCCTGTAGGAAGACACTCACTATTTGTTTTGCATCTCCGTTCTTTCCACTGGTGAACGACAAGAATTTTATGATGAGATAAAAATGCTAGACGATTGGTGTTTACGTTATTTGCAATTTCCCAATTTTTGCCACTTATTACCTGGTGGCCTTTCTTGGAAATTGAAAAGGCCTTAGCCTGCCAGACCAATCGCAATATGTTAGAACTGACTTCATCTAAAATTTCTATAAGCCCCGGAATCGCTTCTTTGCGATATTTGTCAATATACATGTTGCTTGTTTGAACGAAAAAATTAGGACAGTTGATATTTTTAACACATTTCCTTAGATAGGTTATACATAATGTAATACATAGTATTATATTTGATGGCTGCCAAATGATTTGTTCATTGTCCTCGGAAACCCAAAATAATGCTGTTTTCAATATGTATGAAGCAAAAATACATTCATATTTGCATACCATTTCATTGAAAATCTCTTTAAACAGTATTTTCAACGCGCCATATGTCATTAACTGAGTGTGGTTAAATGATCTTACTAATGCATTTTCAGCTTGAGAAAAGGATAATCTCCATTCATCGCCATGTTCTGCTGATGACTTTGGTACAACATGACACCCAGACTCAGTTATGTGAGAAACAAGCTCTTTAGAAGGCCATTCAAAGCACCTAATTCTGTTTGCAAATTCAAATAAATGTAATGAACTAATTCTGATTCGTAGATCTAAGAATTCTTTGTTAACTAATTTTATCATCAGTCTCTAACTTATCAACTCTTAATTTGCTATCTTATTTTCAAAAGTAAATACTTCTCGTTATCCATCACAATATTAATCCCCCAGAATATTAAGATATTTTGTACCCTATTTTAATTGAAATCATTTATGAATACCCTTTTTATGATAAAGTCTTGATGCTTGCAAAAAAACTATATTTAGTCGAGATTACTAAATTTCTACGAAGTTATCAACTTAATTTTAAACAGTCAGAATTTTACTCCGTCAAAATACGCCACCAATTTTTTTTTTTACAATTGCAAAAAAGGGATGACGCACTGTAAGTTTAGCTCGTGAAAAACGAGAATTTTATCCCCATTGCGTCATTACCATTCTTACATGATAGTTTCATTAAAAAACCAGTTGTAATAACTTAACCCAGGCATAGATTACCTTAGCCGTATTTGGCACAACTTTTTGGAATTTTGGATCCTCAATGCCCTTCAACTTTGTACTTGTTTGGGTTTTACAAATATTTTGATATGAGCGTCACTGATGAGTTTTATGTAGACGAAACGAGCGATTGTCGTACTAAATTATAATCCTGGTACCTTTGATAGCTAATTGCAATAGAGCACCAAGTTATATACTCAAAGGTCTTTTGTCAATCAAAAACTATTGTCGTATTGGTTGTCGGGTGAATTTTCGATAGTTAAAAATTCTAAAACTGTTGTTGAATTACCGTAGATCATTCACACATTTTTTTTTTAAGATATGCATCTTACAGATCCATTTGTCAAGTCAATTACATTATGTTTTTTTGCTACCGGGAAGAATTGTAAATTAATCTGATAAAACGATTGATTTTTTTTGTGTTTATGCTTTTTTTTTTAAATTAAATGGTTAGTTTATATTATAAAAACTTAGGTACATATACTTTTTGTTCTCAAGAAAATTCTATTATTTGTCCAAATTTAGAAGAAATTTACTTTTTTCTAATTGCTTGCTTCCAGTAAACAATTCGCCGATCTGTTTTTCGTATGTAGTTAACTAAGAATGACATTTCTCGTCATAATCCGTTGATCGCAATACGCATGAATCTGTCATTGAACTAAACTATTATGATCTTATGGTACATATTAAACACGTTCATAATATCTGTGATACTTTGTTGATTGATAATTTAGTTGACAATCGGTAAACTATGGCTTCAAAACACGACAATTACTTAGCTGACATATTTTCAAATAATAACAGACCGATAGAATATTTTTTTGACGATTATACCATATGGATGCAAAAAAAATTATAAAATCGTTTACAGAAGACCAAGTTTATGATAAATACGTGCACTGGTCCAAAAATTGGATACTAGTACACATTATTTTTCACCTGTCACTCGTTTCAATATGACCTTAAGGGATCATTTAGCCATAAGATAACATGATGCTTCATACAATATGAATTTCCTTAACACATTTTAGAAAACCTACCTCTAGAAATTCCTATAATGTCTAAAAATTCATCTGTATAAAAAAATTCTTTATTTTTATAGTAAAACAGTGCAGGTAGAGAGCTGACATTATCTGTGTTAACGCATTCTGTCTTGATACCTCTAACATTATGTTTTACATTGATTGTGGAATCCTTATGCCAACTTCAGATTTTTGAAATTCGATACAGGGATGTATTTCCCATCTTCACTCCTTGAAATCTCCTTTCTTGTAAAAGTATTTGAGTAAAACTTAAAAGCCTTATTTGACAGTTTCATGGGGAGTCCAGAACGTTTTTGATTTCTTGTATGAACACTTTGTACAGACTCGAAAGATATTTCATTCAATTTAAAAGGAAATCTTTTTGTGAAATCGTTAATGTAGATTTGCAACTGAATCACAATCCAAAGATCTCCAAATATCACTATAGAACGATGGGTAATCAGGATCTATGTACTTTTTAATATATTCCATATTTTGTTATCTTCCTTCTCAGTTTTTTTTTTTTTTTAAATCAATCGTATTAGTGTATTACCATTGTTTATTATCGAAACGCTCACAAATAATTACATGTTGTTCAGTCAACATAACATTAAAACTTCGGTTTATATAAAAGGCAATGATCATTCATATGTGTTTCGTACAATTTGCCGGGTTTGCTATACATACGAAACCCGAATTTCCGGGTGTACTATCCATACGAACCTCGCAAAAAACACATTGGAGGCAGCTTAAATAGGACGTTGCTTCGAATTATTGTTTCAAAACTTTTCTAAGACATTAACCTACTTTGTGATCTTAATAAATCTGTTCCCACTTGATTTATCTCTAGAATGACATGTATTTTAACCCTTAAGGAACCTCTGCAAACATTGTAATCTTTAGTTCGAACTTGACATTTCTCAGATATTAATAAATTTTTAGCACAATCAAAAAGTAGATCTAATATTTTTATATTGAAGGACACTTAGTTGGATGAAGATAAATAAATAATCAATAAAAGTATATATACCTGTATATATGTATCAGTAAGAAACGTGCCATCCCCGAAAAAGTATCCGATTACCCAACCATGTCCATATACCGTCACTTAACTCCAAAACCAAACGCAGTACAGTTATCGTTCCTATTCTATATTTTTTATTGGTGTTGTTATGTACACTTTTTAGGCGTTTATATAATTTATTTATTGTGTACATGTATCGTCACTCTTAACAATCCAGCGCCTTCGTTAAAAACGTGGTAAAGATCGTTGTCTAAAATTCAGACATTTTCTTGAAATAGGGCCAAAAGAAGGAAACAAATATAAACTGAGGGAATTCCATGACAGCTATGTGTCTCCTCGCGGTAGGTATATTGTCCGGCTAGGATCGTGGTTTTTCGAGTGATTTGGTCCATTTTTTTCGAGTGTAGTTCGGGCTTTTTCGAGTGATAAAACATGCGATAAGTTCAATTAATGGATATTTCGTAATTATAACAGTTTTTAACATTACTACCCATCTTATATTGAATACTATATATGTTTTGATCGACAAAGAATCTCAATTTCCTTGTATTTATTAAATAAATCAGTGTTTATCATTGCCCGGGTTTTTTCGAGAGCAACTGTGATTTCGTCCGAGTTTTTAGACAAATGGTCCGGGTTTTTTACAGAAAATTTGAAGGTATTCTAGGCTTTAAAAATTACTTTTTCTAGTTTATAACTGTAATTAAGTGAAGGACAATATCATATTTTCCCAATAAGTCATCAAAAACATATCAAAATGAATCTTTTTTTTCAATTTAATGCAAATATTCTGTTTGGAGAGCGTTATACAACTACTTTCCAGTGTTCATTTATATATAACTTTAACCTTAACAAAACGGTGTCTAGAACATAATGTAGGGGTCTCATATTCATTTTAACTTCATTTCATGCTACTTTTGATTTTACAGTTAATAATATTTCTTGTGATGAACTCCGGAGATTAATAAAAGAAACCTATTAATAAAAAAACATACACACTTAATACCTCCCATTTTTATTGCCATTGAACATAAAATGTGAATAAAATTTCAGATAAAATCAACAATGAAATAAATAGTTCATTAGCCTAAATATGATCCTTTAGCAATGATAGACAAATACAAAATGTGTATATCATATGCTATCACCAGCTAGATTGTCCAGTGCATCGAACGACACCAGGACCAATGTCTTGATTAATATTCATATTTTCAACTTTTTAGACACTTTTCTTTTATTACAAGGGAGTTATCATGGTGTTTAGTTGCTGTATGACCAACTATTATATTTGTATAATCAGACTCCTTCTCACAGTTGTAGCATTTAGTCATTTTCGGTTTTCATTTCTTAAACAATAAGAACATACATCTCATCTTATACAATATATGCATGTACGTCTCAATTCGAATTGTCTATGCTTATGTTCCGGACCATATGAATATTAGGACCATACGCGTATGGTCACGACCATATGCGTATATTCATATGGTTAAACTGTACGCGTATGGTCAGACCACATGATAGATATAGGAAGATGTGGTATATGTGTCGATGAGACAACTCTCCCTCAAAATAACAATTTATAAAGGTAAACCATTATAGGCCAAGGTACGGCCTTCAACGTTGGGCCTTGGCTCACACCGTACAACAAGCTATGAAGGGCCCTTAAACTACTTCAAAACAATTCAAACGGGAAAACTAACGGTTTAGGGGTGGGGTAGGGTAGAAAAAAATTAAAGAACCATATAGGTATATCTTCTCATATATGTTATGATGGTATGATACTAAATCCCAAACGGGAAGAATTGTGCCTGATATTCACATGACGAAGACATAATCTTTCAATCAGTTTAATTGAAGTCTGGAGCTGGCATGTCAGTTAACCGCTAGTAGTCTGTTGTTATTTATGTACTATTTTAATTTTGTTTATTTTTTGGTTTCATCTTCTGACATCAGATTCGGACTTCTCTTGAACTGAATTTTAATGTGCGTATTGTTATGCTTTTACTTTTCTACATTGGCTAGAGGTATAGTGGAAGGGTTGAGATCTCATAAACATGTTTAACCCCTCCGCATTTTTGCGCCTGTCCCAAGTCAGGAGCCTCTGGCCTTTGTTAGTCTTGTATTATTTCTAATTTTAGTTTCTTGTGTACAATTTGGAGTTAAGTATGGCGTTCATTATTACTGAACTAGTATACATATTTGTTTAGGGGCTAGCTGAAGGACGCCTCCGGGTGTTGGAATTTCTCGCTGCATTTAAGACCTGTTGGTGACCTTCTGCTGGTGTCTGTTCTATGGTCGGGTTGTTGTCTCTTTGACACATTCACCATTTCTATTCTCAATTTTATACATTAGAATCGATTCAATAAAACAATAAACTTATCTTTAACAATGACGGTTACATAAATTTAATTTAATTTTAAAGTTCAAAGGCTACCAAAAACAGCACAAATTACAAATTGAAACCCATTGTCTTTCAATTAATTGTCTAAGTTGGGTGTATCTGTTTTCTGTCCGTCTCTAGTATCAATTATTAGACTCTTTATCATATCGATATTTTTTTTTGACAGTTAGTAAAACAGTTGAACTCTTGTTTAATAGTTCATTAAGACATTTTTTGGAAGTTATCTTCCAAGTCGACATTTTGCTGTTCGGTAATAGTCATTCCATGAGGTCCAAATACTTATATGGTCCGGAACACTCACATTAGATTGTTGACATCACGGATATATACTGCACATGCAATTTATAAGATTGAGAAAAATGTATATACAAATGAACGATACTTGTTTCATGATAAAATGCAAGTGTTGATACACCATGTGCCTTGAAAGTACTTAACTTGAGCCTTTATTTTATAGTTTTTAAAAGTAAACACATAAGATGTTTAGCTATAAGAAATGTGTATAATCACTCGATAAAAAAAGGACACACTCGAAAAAGCCCGGACTGCTCTCGAAAAAACCCGGACATGAAAAACTGAATTTACTCTCAAAATGTTGTTTTCAATGCAATAACAATAGTTTTTGTAAAGTTTCTGTGTATCTGAGGATACATAGAATCCATGAATGCATTTCCATCGACATTTTGCATTGGTATGTGTAAGAAAATGGCTTTATTCGGTACTTTGGAATAAAAGCATTTTAAGGCTAAATTTAACTTTTTAAACGAAAAGTAATGTCAGAATGATACAATCTTTATATCTCAAATGCTAACATATCATGTACAACCTTGTTTATCAAACTGAAGCTTCTATATCACGTCTTGTTAGAAAAGAAGTCTTTTTTGTTTACATTTTTGATCATACTCACTCGAAAAAAAGTGGTCACACTCGAAAAAGCCCGATCAAATCACTCGAAAAACCACGATCCTAGCCGGACACTATGCCTACCGTGCTCCTGGTATGCTCGATTCATCCGTCATGTGAATTCACACCCAGTCATGAAAATAGGAATAGCACACATACTGCGAATGTTGTTGGGGAAGATAAAAGTGTAAATAGTATCAACAAAGAAAACATACACATAACATGCTCAAACACACAGTAGTATATTTTAAGGTTTTTCTTGTCGTAGAACACACAGAAGGGTGGCCAGATTGATCAAACTAAAGACTGACCATAGGGAGGTCTTTCTTTGAGAAATCCTAACACCCCGAGGTATGTTCTACGACAAGAAAAACCTTAATATATTCATTATCTGATGGAGTTATTTTCTTTCAGAACCATAGGTCATTCTTTCTCAGAATCAACCCGGACGCTACCATGTTTCAATGAAATATGCTCCAAGGTATAAAATAATGACCTGTATCAGGTCATTATTTTCCTTGATAAAAATGACATCTATAATCTATTTCAAAATTATATTCGTCTGATAGTTTACTGTTGTCGATTTGGGAATTTATCTTTAAAAGTTCAATCGATGATAGGTGTAAAAGAAATCGACATTGCCCCCATTTTAATCTTAGAAACAAATATAAAGGGAAGTTTTGTTAATTTATCGCTACAAAACAGAAACATTATCATATATGTGAGATGAATTTAAATGTAGACTTTCATAAAATGAAACCAGATTAAACATATTAGTGTGCAAGATTTTTAAAATCTTATTGAGTCACACTGAACAGGATGATTAATTGTTGGATGTTTGCTTAACGTCCAGTGGCAAATATTTCATGCATGTTCAGGAAGATACTCACTGAAAACTGTGAACTACATGTATTGATATTCGTCTTCGTGTCAGTTTCTTAACGTTTTTAAATTTATGTACACCTTTTACTCTATCAAATTATCAACTAATAAGACATTCTTATATTCTATTGAATAACATTCACGTAACTCCATATAGGGTCGGGTGGGGAGGGTATATAAGTTTATCATAATTATATGTTAAAAAGATGTATTGCTATTCAAAACACAATATTTCTGAATATTTCATTCAATTCAATTAAAATTGTTGAAATAATAACCACTTGTCGGCGATAGAAATGTCATTACAAATAGAACCCCTCTTTTTCCATTAACTAAGTTGGTACAATAAATTACTTACAATGTGTCTTGTATTTTCCAAACACTGTTATCGAATGGTAACAATTCATTTGTTTGTTTCTTCATGCAGATTCAGTAATATTCATATTGTGTATGGATAATAAATTTGAAAAAGTTTATACTTTATATCTAGATTAATCTGACCGCATTATAAAGGAATATCCCACTTTAGTGTGGTCGGTAAAATAGGATACTTTTTTTTTATAAAAAATAATATTTTTTTGACGGTATACACATAAAGTAATGTATGTCAGAGGTGTGGTTACAGCCTTAATATAGGAAGGTATAACCCAGCTAAAGAAAAACATTGTAACAGTCGTAACCAGAAAGGTTATCTATCGAAGATGCGTTGAAGCAGAGAAGAGAAAACATGTTCACAAAGTGAACACACTTTTAATTGAACGTGGTGGTAAATAGTGAAATCACAAAAATACTGAACTCCAATGAAAATTCATAACGGAAATTCCTTAATTCAATGGCAAAATCAAAAGCTCAAACACACCAAATGAATGGACAACAACTGTCATATCATATAGACCTGCCACAGGTATGATATATTTTATCTGCAACATTACATGGAAGTTTGTGTACAACACAAAATCGCAACAGTACAGATTGCTATAATACATCAGATATAGCCCCATAGAATGTTCCTTGCAAGGCAGTCATTAATCTCTAAGACGTGTTACATTGTTAAACCCTGGGATACTTTGGCGCAAGGCGACTTTTTACGTTTTTTTTTTCTCGTTCTATTGCAATGACATTTGATTCATATGACACCAAATAACAGTAACATATTGACACTATCCCCTTTGAGCGTATGATAACACATTCGTCAATACAGTTGTACTTATAATATCATTACTATATGCAATATATTGATCTGATGTATCTTGATAGCTACTATTCTTTTATCTAATGAATACATATGAAAAAAATTGCTTGCTTATAAATCCCCTTAGAAAACTCTTTGGATGGATCGTCGTATGGGGGTTGTCATACTGGGTATTTTGAAGTAAAAACCTTTAGCTGTAAATAATTGCATTGTGATGTTTGGTTGCTATGAGTGTCCCTTTAACGTTGATCTTTACATTCATTTTTGGCAATTTTATTCCAGAGATGTTATAGTATCTCATTAATTAAGGAGACTAAATTGTAATAGATTTTGTCGAGGAATATGATACGCGTATAACTGTAAAACATATTCTCAAAATTAGAATTTGAAAATTTCTACATATTTCTAAATTTTGATCAGCTCTGTCCATCTTATTGCATTCATACAATTACGTTTGAATTGTATTTCACTGTCATTTTGGGGCCTTTTATAGCTAACTATGCGGTATGGGCTTTGCTCATTGTTGAAGGCCGTACATTGACCTATAGTTGTTAATTTCTGTGTCATTTTGGTCTCTTGTGGAAAGTTGTCTCATTGGCAATCCTACCAAATCTTTTTTTTTAAAAAAGACATATTTTGCACTGGGCGTTAAGCAAACACGAATCAATGATCCTTTTTTGACAATTAACAATTAACGTGTTACTCGTTGTTTCAACATTTGATGTTGCAAAGGATAGGCGTGCATGTGAAATTTTATGTGTTGATTATTTTTTTTTCTGATTTATCCATTGATTGTTGCTTCTTTTATGTGTGTGTTTGTTTTAATTAACATTATAATGGTTGGACGCATGAATTATAACGTGTTGCTCTCATTTTTTTAAGCGACAATAAGAACAGTTATTTCGTCTTTAATTATTTCTACGGATCGTGATACTCACACAGTTTTGATACGGTGCAGAAAATGCTTACCCTTCCGGAGCACATGATTTCACTCCCAGTTTTAGTGGAGTTCGTGTTGTTTCTTATTTATTATTTGTAACTGATGATGTAGATGTCTTTTGGTTTTGTGAGTCTTTGTTTACTCCTTGGTTTTGATTATTTTTGTCTTTTAATCCATGAATGACATTTCAAAACTAATAATCTTGTAGAGATCGTCCAAAAGTGATGCAATGAATTCTACCCTGAAAACGGAAAGAATCCAATAATGCTGATCAAATAAATTAGTTTGTAATGCCAATAGTTATCAAAGGTACCAGGATTATAATTTCGTACGCCAGACGCGCGATTCGTCTACATAAGACCCATCAGTGACGTTCATATCAAAATATTTATAAAGCCAAACAAGTAAAAAGTTGGAGAGCATTGAGGATCAAAAATTCCAAAAAGTTGTGCCAAATACAGCTAATGTAATCTAAGCCTGGGATAAGAAAATTCTTAGTTTTTCGGTAAATTCAAAGTTTTGTGAACAGGAAATTTATAAAAATGACCACATTATTGATATTCATGTCAACACCGAAGCCAGCTCTTTCATTGGATTCACGTGCAAAGATTTTTTTTGAAAACCGTAGTTATTGTTCCATTTGATCAACCTATGAATTTCAGCAGAGTTTTTGTTTTCGTTTATTGTTCTTTTTTTTTAAGATAAATAGATAACGAGATGTAGTATGATTGTAGTATAATTTCAAATAGGATGCAAATAATCATAGGCAACATTTCAGCCTTCAACTATGAAAAGTAGACATTGTAAACTAGTAACGACACAAAAAAATACAAATAACACAACAGAAACAATAAATCCCAAATACTCTAGACAAGTGGTGAATTATTTAGCAGAGGTAATTTTAGGTTTGCCATCAATGCCACTTTTCCTATCGGACAACACACTTAGTCAACAACTAAGAAAACATTAAAGGGATTTTCTGACTTGATACGGTATGTGTATATTTAGAACATGATGGGGCGGATGTTTACTGTTTTATCAGGTTTCAAGAATTCTTTTTCTTTATCTCGATCAGGGGAGTAACTACAAAGATAAAACAAATGAATGAAAATCGTTTCAGAGATAACAATTCTCTTCAATGTTGTTACAGACGACGTAGAGGTACAAAACTGAAACGGGAAACAGATGCACTCTGAACTGCAAACTCATTGAGGATTTAGAAATTAGAGAAGCAAATAAAGTTGTACTATAAATGCATTCCCCACTGTTAAATAAGTGATATTTCATAGAAGGATACCATTCATAATCAAAACGCTTCTCCACAATTCCTTCCCTATAGCTGCGATCTATGAAATTTGCATTCCAATCTGGAAAATAAACAGAACAAACCTTCCAGACACTATTTTTCTTTAATTTAACTTTATTTACTTTAAAAAGCAGTGACCTTGTCCTTTGACGTATTGATCTCAGCAGCTTTAAGCTTTTTCTTCCTATAATACATTTTATCTGTTTAAGTTTAATATCATTTTGATAAAGCAAGGGAACTCAACCTAATATCTGGCAACAATTGTTTCCCCAAACATTATATGAATAAATTGTGATCTTCTATTCACAAAATGAAAAGGCATCTTCTCATTCCCTTTATCAATTTCGTTAGAATCAGGCAAATGAAATAAACGTTGCCGTCCGTACGCAAAACAGTTTAAATGATTTGATTTTAATGCTAGTGACCTTAGCCTGTAATAAACTGACTCAAAATCAAGAGGTTTTGTCCTCGAATTATTTATTGACTATGGTATTGTAACGAAAACCGAGCGGTCAGGCTTTGATGTTAAACTATAAATGTTTAACCTTTAGTGTGTTGCTATAAGAATGTGTTTTATAACAATGTATAAGTACACATGAACGAAAGTTATAACTGACGACCCTTCTTAGTGGTATTCTGGTAGATCTTAGGTTGGTTCTGTTTAGGTTTTGTGGTACTTAGTGGTATTCTGGTAAATCTTAGTTTGGTTCTGTCTAGGTTTTTGTAAATATAACAGACTAGTTAAATAAAAATCAACTTGTATAACTTTAATCAAATTAACGGTACCAATTTTCGACAATACATTTCTCTTCAGTGATGCTCGAGTCCAAAATATTTGAAATCCAAAGCTTATATGAAAGATGAAGAGCTAAATCCGTGGAAGGAATCAGAGCTTTTCATGAGGGAGATACATTCCTTAGTTTATAATAATTTCTATCATTTTGTAACAGCAAATTTTAATAACACAAAACATCCGTATTTTCATGCAAGTACCGAAGTAGTGGCTACTGGGCAGGTGATACCCTCGGGGACTAATAGTCCACTAGCAGAGACATCGACCCAGTGGTAGTAATAAAATTAACGGTACCAATTTTCTTGCACCAGATGCGCATTTCGACAATACATGTCTCTTCAGTGATGCTCGAGTCCAAAATATTTGAAATCCAAAGCTTATATAAAAGATGAAGAGCTATAATCTAAAAGGTCCAAAAAGTATAGCCAAATCCGTGGAAGGAATCAGAGATTTGCATGAGGGAGATACATTCCTAATTTATAATAATTTCTATCATTTTGTAACAGTAAATTTTAATAACACAAAAAATTCGTATTTTCATGCAAGTACCGAAGTACTGGCTACTGGGCTGGTGATACCCTCGGGGACTAATAGTCCACCAGCAGAGGCATCGACCCAGTGGTAGTAATAAAATTAACGGTACCATTTTTCTTGCACAAGATGCGCATTTCGACAAAACATGTCTCTTCAGTGATGCTCGAGTCCAAAATATTTGAAATCCAAAGCTTATATAAAAGATGAAGAGCTATAATCCAAAAGGTTCAAACAGTATAGCCAAATCCGTGGAAGGAATTAGAGCTTTGTATGAGGGAGATACATTCCTTAATTTATAATAATTTCTATCATTTTGTAACAGCAAATTTTAAAACACAAAAAATCCGTATTTTCATGCCAGTACCGAAGTACTGGCTACTGGGCTGGTGATACCCTCGGGGACTAATAGTCCACCAGCAGAGGCATCGACCCAATGGTAGTAATAAAATTAATGGTACCAATTTTCTTGCACCAGATGCGCATTTCGACAATACATGTCTCTTCAGTGATGCTCGAGTACAAAATATTTGAAATCCAAAGCTTATATAAAAGATGAAGAGCTACAATCCAAAAGGTCCAAAAAAGTATAGCCAAACCCGTGGAAGGAATCAGAGCTTTACATAAGGGAGATACATTCCTTGATTTATAATAATTTCTATCATTTTGTAACAGCAAATTTTAATAACACAAAAAAATCCGTATTTTCATGCCACTACCGAAGTACTGGCTACTGGGCTGGTGATACCCTCGGGGACTAATAGTCCACCAGCAGAGGCATCAACCCAGTGCGTTGAATATCTACAATTCATACAAATAGTATATAACTTAACAGTATTCTATTCTAACAAATAATAAACGATATTATAACAAAATAATCACAAATAAACAGTTTGTTGAACCACATATGTCTCTGGTGCAGTAAGTGCTTGTTAGGACGTCTTTGTTTCTTTTCTAGTTTTTTTTTCTTTCTTGTACTGCGTGTTTTGTTAACTTTTTAATTATCAATGATTGATAAGGTTATCTTACTTTCATTTGTTGTCTTCTATAACAAAATATCAATAAAAGAATAATCATTTATTTAGAGTTTTATTCAGATATATTATTCTGATATTTCAGGTGCAAATACCATAACTTCTGACAACTGGAGATATTCCTTGCCTTTGATGGTCAACTTGACATAACGACCACTCATTTGCTTGTTACAATGGAATACAAGATGTTCATTGGTCTTTCCTGGACCTTTATAGTGTACACATAAGGATAATTCCTTCAAGGTTGGCCCAACTGTGATATCCAGGTCATGCAGACGTTGGCCTGTTCAAATAGTTAGAAAATAGATATTAACTACAGATGAGATGAAATACGTATATATGCTTTTTAATTTTTGTCGAACTTGATTTCAATTTATACAGGTTCTTTTTTTTTTTATCCTAATCCTCTTAAGACAAAACATTCGTACGCAACCGACCTTAGCAAATGTACATTACTTTAATAGCTTTTCTTGAATTAAGCGCGAAGCAAAACTTTGTTAAAAGTTTCAAACAAACATAGCAACGATTTGAGAGGAATCAGTAAATACGAAATACTAAAAACAAATCTCTTAAATCATACCACATAATTAAACTTCATTACCATATAGTACTGCCAATAATATTATTCTATGTTATGAAATAGTCCTTCGATAAATCGGAATGAAAAAATATCTTTCGTATTCGGCACAATTCCCTTTTAGGAGTCAAAAACAAATGTGTTAAAGAGACAGCAACCCGACCGAAGAGGAGAAAACAACCCAAGGTCACCAATAGGTTTCATAACAGCGAGCCCCTTAACTTAAATGTGAGCCCCTAAACACAAAAATTATAGAACCCTCACCATTTACCTCTCAATGTAAAATAAAACCGGACAGCAATGCGCACAAAAAAACTTAGTTTAAGAAAGTCTGAGTCCGATGTAAGATTAGATAATAGAAGTAACTAAGCAAAATAACAATAAAACTTGAATCAACAAAATTCTACTAGCAGTAACTGACATGCCAGCTCCAGACATTTATTAAACTGATTCAAAATTATGTCTTCATTATATGAAAAATAATCACAACATACATTTAGCTTAGGTTGTGTGCTCTATCTGGTCTATTGTTACAACATTCGTTTAAACTTTTCATGTACTAATATATATTCCAGGTTCTTTTGTGTACATTGTTGATTTGATAATTAGGAGATAGCTATTTCTTTTAGTTTTAGTTACACATGGGACAATACCCCTAATGCGCCTTGAAATGAGGAACACAAAAGTCACGTGTAAACAAAAAATCTCTGTGTAGTGATATTTGACACATTTCTATGATAAACAAATGACTGAACTGAACCAGTGTTAATTTGGAAAGTAAGGGAACACAGAATAAATGTGTAAAAATCATGGAGCTATTAAATGTGTTCAAAGTATTAAAATTTCAAAGAACTTATTGTGTTAAAAATGGGATTTTTTACCATGAGGAGCCACATCGCAAAAGGATACTCGGGGTTTGCTAAATTACGGAAAAATGAATCACACTTCGTACCCCGAAAATTTAACCACATATGTAAAAATGTCTCAGCTTCGAAACAAGCCATCATACATATACAAGTTTACGATATGGGCTGAGCAACAGGAGAAAACGTTACCATTACGGCCTATGGAGAAACAATTGCGCATATTGCCCCACATGTTCAATTGATTGATTAAACAGTAGATTGGAATGAATCCCGATCGCAATATTCCGTATGGATATACGCTAATGCCTTGTGCACGTGAACCGGGAACCAGGATAACAGTACATTCTCATTAGTTAATATCCTTTTTAAAACACAAATGTTTCCCCTTCATATTTACGGAATCTAGTTTTGTAAAATGTTTGATAGTATATATTAAATATACTAAACTTTCGTAACCTAGAATGTATAATATATTCTTGCCACTACTCCTGACGATCATAGACAAACATCTTTATATGTCTTTTGCTTTGATTTCATTGTATTGTATAGCTACTGTCTGATTTGCTTACACCCTACATTTCAAAGTCAAATACAGCATAGACTCCGAATCAAAAATGTAGACCTATTTAAATTGTGATTGGAAACAGTTCCTTGGATTTGTTTTTCTTTAATAAGGTCAGACAGGAATAAAGGCAACAGTAGTATAACGCAGACCATATGATCCCCTTTCTGACAGCAAGACAATAAAATGGGTAAATTATAGAATTAATGTTATGCACAAATATTCCAAAGCATTAATGTTTAGTTAGAATGCATCTTGTCGTCTTAAACTAAAACACAACGGAACTTACCATAACTTTCCGATCTGTTTATAATTTCAATCCGCTTTATATCATACATACGTCCAAGATCTACCCACAAGTACGGAAAATTATCATAGTTTGTATGTGAGAAGGTTGTTGCATTTCCATCGTTTGCATATTCAGTTGCACAGCACATATAATTCATTAAAGAACGTGTCTTAGCATACCACGAGCTTTGTTGGATTCTTTTCTTCAGCGCAACGTTCTTAACTACACCATTGGTTGGTTTGTGGTCTGAAGAACAAAATTTAGAAGTGAATGATTCTTTAAGTATAGATAAACTCATCATGGATATCAGGCTTAAAAAGGTATCTCTTTCTGGTAGCGGATTTCACTATATATATACGAATTTGATTTGACAATGGACCATTTGCAAACATGTACATCCAATTTTTTTTTCCTTTCAAAATTATTAGATATGCATTTTTCCAATCATTTATAACAAAGAAGTTGAAATAATATGCATTCTGTTCTTAAAATAGAGAAAATCACACAAAGTTGACAGCGTGGTAAATTTTGACATGAAAAAGCGTCACAATATGATTAAACTTTCTCAACATTAACCTATAGTTTTATAAATAAAATTTATTCCGATTGGTCAACTTCATCTTAATTGAAAGTATGAAAAAAATTTAATTGTGGAACTGATTTTTTTCACGATAATAGCCCATACAGTTGGTAAAAATTGATGAAAAATGGGAAAATCATCAAAATTTGATTCTTTCAAAGGGTCGTAGCAAAAACAGAATGGCGCCACCATATGATTTTGTCTTCCCAAATTATTTATTTAAGGTCATATAAACCTAAAAAGCAGGCTAAGAAATAAAGTATAATTTCAGAATATTTTGGCTCCTGAGAACTGTACATCCTTAAATATTTGCCGCTAGATGTGAAGCAACCAAACATCTATCAATTCAGCGTTCAGAGATTTCCGTTCATTATTGAATAAGTCATTTGTCAATGTATTAACAAATTTTAAATTTACATTAGAATTTTTCTTGATTTCAATATAAAATTTTCATGTCTTGTTATTTAAATATTTTGTTCAGACTTCCAACAGAAGAGTCAAATTTTCCTTTCTCATCTAGTTAGACATATCAAAGCTTCAAATAGCAAAGAAATGGCACAATTTGGATTATATTTATCAAATATAAGTAAACTATTGGTAGACTACATACTTCTCGTTTACATCCATTAAATAAGGATTTAACACACGCTGGTAATTTCTTTACTTATCTGTTTTTCTTCATTATGTACAAACCTTTTTTAGGGAAAAGCCGAATATCTCATAACCATACAATGCGCTCGGGTTTTATTATGGATTTAAAAATATGTAATCGATTTTTTGCATTTAAAGTCACATCATTGAATGATTCTCTAATTGCGGAATAAGGCGGGAAAGGGAATTCAGATATATTCATATTCTTTAACATCTTCAATTAAGTTTTTATAAATATATAATTAATTCAATCTTTTTTAATTATTGTCCAGCTTTGTTATAACTGAATGTATTGTTTTCAATTCAAGTTTCAAGTTTTTAATTATTTTCCACTATGGGAAAAGACTGCTAATTTTTAATGAATTTCTGCAGTTCCTAAGCAAGTTTGGTGATAAAACAAATTCATCCATAAACTTAATTTTGTATTAATGTCGTCAGAACAAACACGTAGTCACTGTTTCTCAAATGTGATAAACACCCAGTTTGCTACAGTCATCGAATAATTTATTGTAAAGTGACGAATGCAATCTCTAATTGATATTCTTCTTAAACTATATAAACCCTGTTTGGATCTTGTTGTAATCTTACATGATTTATGTAGCAACAATATGTGAAAATAAGTTTTTATAGTTAATAGGGGGAAAACAAGTACACACAATAATTCAGGCTGTAATTTGTCATTCATATTTGGAAAAACTAAGAATACTTAAGTTCATTATAGATTTGATTTTGCTGTTATTCTAGTAATTTAATTATCTAATTACATATTTTCTTCGTCCAGATTATTTAATTTTTCGAAATTAAGTATTTCAGCATTTCATATTTCACATGCAATCAAATATTTGATACATTTCATCCATTCACCAGCACTTACTTTAGCACTTACATCTTTTTCTTTTTTTGTAACAAAGTATGTTTTACTTCATTTAGAAGCCAAAATAAAGTTTTGGATTTATTTGGTGACATGTCTGCATCATTACTTTATTCTCTCTTTCTTTTGTACATGTGTGAGGTTCTTAAAAAAGCCAAACGGACAATAGGATATCTTCTGTATTCCTGAATTAGGAATGATTCATCAAAATAAATCTTTGTATATATTTTAAAATCTGGTAATCCCATGGTTGTGTTATATATCTTTTCGTGTAAAATATTTTCCCTTCTTTTCTAAGACTTATTAGCTGTTGTTTGAAGATCATGCATTTTGTTGTTCAGGAAGATGACATCTTAAAATTGAATGTAACTGACAATTATGTGATAAGTAAAATTAAATCTTTTCTATTTAAAAAAAATATTACAGAAGATAAAAACATGATCTAAAAAATACTGTAAGTTGATAACACTAAAAAGGGCCAAAAGTATAGCTGTTGCAAAAAAGGAATAAATGCTTTGACTGAAGAAAGTATGTTCCATTATTTGCATTTTTTCAAAAATCTTAACACAGAAAATTTCAAACAAAATATATATTTATAATTTTATAACAGCTAAAACCACAAAAGTCAGTAATATTATACTCTTAAGTTTTTGTCTCAAACGTAATTAGTAGTTTTAGTTTGTTACCCCGATTTTGTTTTTTGTCTATAGATTTACTAGTTTTGAACAGCGGTATACTACTGTTGCATTTATTTCCCATGTCGAAATATATTCTTTAATAGTTAATATAATTATTTTGCACAAAATGAAAAGACTAAATGATTGTTATCAAACAACACTAAAATATCTAACAGTTTTGCACACAACCACAAATACTTGAAGATTATTAACACAGGACATAAGGAATGAAATGAAATTTGATGTTTTAAGGAATTTGTATGACAGTAGTATTTTTTTGAAGGATCAAAGGTAATGTATTATCCATATTTTTTTTTCAAAAAAACTTATTTTTTGCTATTGTTATACAAATTTGAGGTTTAGCTTGCTATAAAACCATGTTCAATTGACGATTGTTTACGTAAGGAAATCCCTGTATCAAGACAGGAGTATGAATGTAGTTTTCCATTCGTTTAATGTGTTTGAGCTTATGATATGACATTTAATAAGAACCTTTCCGAATTGACTTTTCCTTGGAGTTTAGTATTTTTGTTATTTCACTTTTTATACAGATAGATATGCAACACAAGAATATGTTATACAATTGACACCAGAGAGCAAATGGCATAGAAGATTACAACTTAATTCCCTTTCGGCTTCTGGTAGATTAACTACGGAAAACAATATGAAACTATTTCTGAAAAAGTTAGTAGTAAAAGCCAAAAATGAAAATAATTTAGACTATACCTACTGAAAGTTAAAATCTTTATTTAAAACATATTGTATTCGTCCAGATAATTCAGTTTTTCAGTAGGTATGTCTTCTTTTGATATTTCATATACATTTTAATCTTTAACATTTTTGAAACCAGTCATCAGCATTTTCTGTTATTTCGTAACAAAATAATGGTGTACCTTATCTATACAGTCCAAATAAGTTTTTGGATTTATTTTCACTTTTTTAAGACTTATTAGCTGTTGTTGGATGAACATAAATTTCGTTGTTCAGGGAGATGACTTCTTAACATTTACTGTAACGGACAATGATGAGATAAAAAAATAAAAAGTAAAATCACAAAAATACTAAACCCGGTCCATTAATCAGATTTAAAGCTTATTGATTTTAAAAAGTATTACAACATGATTTGAAAATAATCAAAATTTTGTTATGCTAATAATTAGAGGTTAAAAGTAAGTTAGGGCAGCTATTAAATAAAATCAAAACGCATAGAGACCTGCATTAATTCATTAATCCCAAATCTAAAAATATAAGTGTTCTGAGGAGTTATTACTTTCTTTTCCTAAGCACCCTATATTGAAAATGATAATAGGGCTGAGTCAATCTATAATTCTTAAATAGCAGTATTTATATTAAAGAAAGAAGAATTAAATCACTTTTGCAACGTACGATGATTATATTTTCTCAGATAGAAATAAACGGTACACATTTTACTTAGCTTGATACACATATCTACAAAAAAATGTGTCTTCAGTAAAGTTTAAGGCTCACAATTTGAAAATCCAAAATTAATTGCAAACATTGAAAGACTGACAAAACTAAAAACGGTCTTAAATATAGCCAAAGCCAAATAAAAGAGTAAATGCTTTGCATGAGGGAGGTATATTCCTTTATTTGCAATATTTTAAAAATCGTGTTACAGTTTTCGTCTGAAACGTAAAGGATTTTATAACTGCTACAATAAAAAAAGAAAATATAATACTATAAAGATTTCTTCTCAATCCTAATAAGTGGTTTCCCATGTCGGAATAAATTCTTTAATAGTTAATTTGAAAGTTTTGCACGAAATGAAGAAGTAAAAAGATTGTTAACATATTATAATTTTTTTTTTATATCTACAATTTTTAACATACCACAAAAATTACTTGAAGTATTTTAACAACGGGAATTAATAGGGATTTTTTCAGGGAAATTGTGTTTACTCTATAACAGTAGTCCCTTTTAATGATCAATATATTTTTTAAGAAACCCAATTTTATGCGATTGTCAAATAAGAAACAGGTTACGCTAGGTATAGAACCAGGTTTAGTCCAATTTTTTTTCTATATTAGGAATTGTCTGTACAGTCAGGAATACAACAGTTGTTTTCCATTAGTTTGATGTTTTTAAGCTTTTGATATTGTCATTTCATAAAGGACATTCCGATTTAAATTTTCTGTAGAGTTCGTGACTTTTAATTGTTTCTCTTTTACTTTTTATACATTAAGCTATGGAAGTTAGAAGATGTGGTATAATTTCAAATACAAATAATATTTTCATTTTACAGCTGTAATGTGAGCGAAGTACGATGTTAGAAATCGGAAAGAGTTCCATGTGAATCCTCTCAGACTCTGTAGACGGAACGAGCATAATTATAAATGGCAGGCAGTTTAAGAGGAAATTTCGTAGAAATAATCATTTGTTTAAAATAAAAACCTTATCTTTTTCTCGTTAACATACATACTGTCAATCAAGCGATGAAACTACTGAACTGATAATTGATTAGCACGTATGTCGATTTAAATAATAAGGGAACGGTTATTTGATATTACTAGTTATTTGGAGGGTTTGAGTTGAGGCAGAAGAATTTCGAAATAATTTTTTCGGTCTAGGGAAGAACTACAAAATATACCAAATGTCGTTCATTTATTAATTCAAAACTAACGAAAACGATTTTGTTTGCCTCACAAAACGAAGATAATAATATTTATACAAAATACGATGTTAAAAACAAAACAATTCGATAATGTGCTTGGCTATTAAATACATATCTGTCAAAATATGAATTTTTGAATTTAAACAAATTATCACACTACAAGATTAAAATTACAGGTGTTATTTACCTTTAACTAGCTCATTGATTGTCTTAAGCATTTGAAGACTACGATCAACCTTTGCTGTGAGGATATCAACCTTAGATTCGAGTTCACCATACCCTTTACAGACATCTGAATTAAACTTTCCACCGGATATTGTTATTTGACATGCTGTCAAAAAGCAAACACAGTACGCTATAATAAAAACTACTTGCTGCATTTTTAACGTGCTCAATCAAATTTTAGTATCAAAGCGAAAGAGCATATTTAAAAACATTACAATGTATTCTCATTTTCAAATGAAATAGATATTGAAAAAGACAGCTGCTTTCATGCAAAACATGTTTAGGGAAGTTTGGCCATGTCATGCAACACCATGATACAATGAATCATTTACAAGTGCAACACGCAATCTCTGCATTTGAAGCAAAGTTGATGATTTGATTTCTGATGTATATTCGAACTTTATTTATAAATACGCATTAAATAAAAAAAAAAATTGTCACGAAACCAAGTTTGTTTGGTATTTAAGAATTAGACATTATAAATACCGTGTTAAAAGTCTACAGACAATATGATGATAAGACGATATGGTATGATTGACAATGAGAAAAATCTGCCAATGAGACAGAATGACGTAGAAAAGTATCCAATCATTTGATCAATCACAAACTACTGACTATTGACCTTTTAACAATAAGAACTACAAGTCGGTGAATAATACTTAAAAATTGCATAATATTTATCAGAATAAGACACAAGAATATATAAATTAGTAAGGAAAATCATGACAAAATAAGTCACGCAAGATGAACATTAAAGAAAGCAATCAAACACCCAAACTGAATTCTAGGCTCCAAACTTTGGACAGATAATTACCATAGTGGCGGAGTAAATATGAAATTGAACTCAAAGCTATATCTTAGACAGTGACATTGCAACATAACATACAAAATTCAATTAGAAATAATTTTTCAGATGAACACGTAACTAAAAAAAATTACATACAGACGAAAGACAAATGAGGTCTTCGCAGGTAATGAAAGCTATATAAGAGTCAAATACTTACAATAAACCAATCATGTTTATCTAAACTAAAGTAGGAGTCAGTGCAAATATAACAGGTTACGTGTGAATAACTGTATAGCTGTGAAAATATTCAGTTTCGTGTTTAGATGACCAAAAATAAATCGATAGTTTTACCGATAAATTAAAAAAATAACATAGATAACACAATTACTACAGAATGAAACACTAGAAACCATAACAATTACAAACTAACAAACTATGTTTATCACAAATAAAAAAAAAAACCAACTTCGTTTCAGTTTCTAAAAGTTAACTTTCGAATTGTACGGAGAACATCCTAGCATTTCCTATATGTACTTCCCAATTGATAATCGTTCAGACCTATCATTTCTATCACGAGTTACTTAATAGATAATAGTTAATTCTAAAGAAGTATCTATTAATCAATGTATTCTTAATAGTAAACTTTAAAAAAATCTCTTCAAATGTTTTTGGGCGCCATTATTGTTTACTTGATGGTGTTATCATTTATCATGAATGTGTTCTATTTGTCATATCCACACTTTTTATCTCTTTACTCATTCATAAAGTCAGAGCATTACTATGAATAAGCAACGTGATTATTTCAGATAAATATCAATTCAAATGCTATCGAATACAGTGATCCATTTCCCTTTTGTCTAATTTGCACATAAGTTCTCAACCAAAACACATATTAGCAATAGACGTCAACGAGGATAAAACAATATGAATTAATGGTGTATAACACAATCGTCAGAAAGTAGGTTTACTTATATATCCATACAAATATAAATCCAAAATAGAATCAAAATGATCAAATATGTCTAGTAAAAAGGGAGCAAAAGATACTAGAGTGACATTCAAACCCATAAATCCAAAATAAACTAACAGCGCCTTGGCTACAAAGACAAACGCACAAATATACAAAATAGTACATTAGATAAAACAGATAAAATTAAAAACTAAACAACACAAACTCTACCAAAACTGGGGGTGTACATAAAGATTGACAGGAAAAAAAGAAAGTTAGAACAATAAAACACCAATGTGTCAGTCACGAACGACTGCATATAACCTTTGTGCCCTTTGTAAATGTCATTTTCACTTTGCGTTATTATTCCATTAGTTTTAAAGGGCACTCCAATAAACTATTTACCATTAATGAAAAGTAAAATAACAAACATACCGAACTACAATGAAAATTCAAACCTGGCGTTCTTTAACAAATAACATAACAATAGAGCAAACACTTCAAACGAATAGAAACAACTGCCATAAAAGTAAGTTGCAATCGTTCAGAATTGTTCATATAAAATCTGAAAGTACTTTTATTCGTGGGGTTAAGTGATTCAAGCAAAATTTACATATGCGTGGGTTCTTAAATTGGGGGGTTTTAGTTTTCTGAAAACAATCGAGTGAAGAACTTGAGCCATCAGAATTGAATCATATCATGTTGGTTTTTAATGATTTGTAGCACTTTTCAGAATAATGTGTTCATTTTCAATGACTTTTTCGTCTATAATTGTTGAGAACATTCATTATTTTTTTTATAAAATAATTGCTTTCGTAATATACAGATTCATTTATGATCACACATTATCTAGATTTCAGGAATTGCAGATTTAACATTTAAATTGTCGAACACATGTAAAAAGAGGTGATTCCACTAGTTTATCCACTTTTTTTCTACAAAAATGACTGTACAAAGTCAGGAATATGAAAGTTAATTGCTCCTGACTTTGTCTATTATTTAAACGCAATATTGATCTATTCCTGTTTATTGTTTTAAGGTGCACTAGCTACGAGATATATTGAAAATGTTAAGTATATTTTTTTTGTTCAATCATTAATGAAAACGAAATAGTGAAATAATAATTCGCTTTTTGCAGCCAGTATGGTTTAATTTTGTCAAATTAAGATACATTGGTGACATTCCTAACTTGCAAGTCAATGATTCGATCTCATTGAATCCGTACTCATGTGAACTTCAATTCAACCCCTTAGGTAGAGATTGATAACGAATGCATTGCGGGTGTTTGGTTATTTAAAAAAAAAATGTCAACATTGAAAGTAAAACAAAGGTAAATCATTTGATTGATTGGTGCGATCCACCCCCAAAAAAATCAATCTTATACAGGTGAAAAAGGATGATTAACATATATTTTTAATATATAAATGAAATTTGATAGACCTAAAAAATCCAATTGAACGAGACCGCTTTCTATGTATATTTAAATTTATGTTTATATCGCTTATTTGACAATTTGAGGTCTTCAAAGGTCAACTCGATAATTAATTAGATTGCATCAAGACTAAAATACACACGAATCAAAGCTACAAAATATCGAGCCCATGCCCTGTTTATTGTTTATTTTAAACTTATTTATAATTTGGATAAATGTTTTACATGGTGATAAATCAAATATGAGAATTTGAGTCAAATCGGTGACATGAATTTGACAGCTAGTGCCCCTGTAATTATGGATACGTACATCTAAATATAAAGCTCTAAATTGTTTCGAGTTTATTTGTGACCAAATTCATGACATCACTATGTAAAAACTGACGCATTTGCTCTAAATTGGCTACGTTCAGCATATATTTGTGAACGTAAATGTGAGTACCTATTATGTTATTTTACGCACATTAACATCGTTGTTAAAGACAATTTCTAGGAAAATAACTATGATACTCATATCTATATAATTTAATAATATTTAGAAATAAGGCCTTCCTTTGCAGATTCACCCCAATGCTAGAAGTGTTTTGCCCCGGAAATATGTTAGACAAAAATATGAAAAGTATAACAATCTGACAATATAGGGTACACATGTTCATTTTTGAAACTGTTTTAAATTAAGACCTTGTATTTTCTGACATCGAAGAAGGTAGACAGTATTTTAAGTATTTTATCATACTTAAACTTTTATTTTAATCATCCAATTACCGTCCTCAAACTTTGGTATTAATAACAAATTACTTCGTATACATTTATTTTTGAAGTTTGGGTATGGAAATGCAGTCTCTTTTTTTCCTTAAAAGTTCCAAGTAATAGTTTTTTATCTTCTTTATTTCTTTCTAAGTATTTCTTTCCTTCTAGATGTCTTTGGTTTTGCGTCCTTGGTTTATTGGCACTAAGTAGTTTATCTAGTAAGTTATTATTTTGTCGTCTTTGTTTCTGTTTTAATTTTTCTCCCTCTAGATGTCTTTAGTATTTTGTCATTAGTTTACTGCCTCGTAGGCGTTTACATTGTTAATGTTTGGATAGTCGTCTCTTTTCTTCTTCGATGTTTTTCTCTCTAAATGTTCAGGGTTTTGTGTGTTGTGGGTTTTTCAGTCTCGTAGGCGTATAACAAGTAATTTGTTTTTGGTCGTCCTGTAAGTTGTTTCTTTATGTTTTTTTTAGCTCACCTGGCCCATAGGGCCAAGTGAGCTTCTGTCATTACTTGGCGTCCGTCGTCGTCCGTCATCGGTAACTTTTACAAAAATCTTCTCCTCTGAAAATACTTGACCAAATTTAACCAAACTTGGCCACTTGGGTATCTCGTTAAAAAAAAATGTGTCCGGTGACCCGGCCAACCAACCAAAATGGCTGTCATGGGTAAAAACAGAACATAGGGGTAAAATGTAGATTTTGGCTTATATCACTGAAACCGCAGCATTTAGAGCAAATCTGACATTGATTAAAATTGATTATCAGGTCAAGATCTATCTGCCCTGAAATTTTAAGATGAATCGGACAACTTGTTGTTAGGTTGTTGTCAATGAATTGGTAATTTTAAGAACATTTTTCCGTTTTTGGTTATTATCTTGAATATTATTATAGATAGAGATAAACCGTAAACAGCAATAATGTTCAGCAAAGTAAGATCTACAAATAAGTCAAAACATGACCAAAATGGTCAGTTGACCCCTTTAAGGAGTTATTGTCCTTTATAGTCAATTTTTAACAATTTTTCGTAAATTTTTGTAATCTTTTACAAAAATCTTCTATTCTGAAACTACTAGGACAACTTTAACCAAATTTGTTCACAATCATCATTAGGGTATCTAGTTTTTAAATTGTGTTTGATCCCGCCAGCCAACCAAAATGGCCGACATGTTGTTGTTCATTAGGTCAACCTATCTGCCCTGAAATTTTCAGACCATTCAGGCAATCCGTTGTTGGGTTACTGCCCCTGAATAGGTAATTTTAAGAAAATTTTGCAGCTTTTGGTTATTATCTTGAATATGGTTATAGATAGAGATTATGCAATTATGTACAAAACGGTCAATTGACCCCTCAAGGAGTTATTACCCTTTATAGCCAATTTTTAACAATTTTCGTATATTTTGTAAATTTGTACAAAATATTTTCCACTGTAACTACTGCGCCAAGTTCATTATAGATATATATATATATATCATTGTAAGCAGCGGGAATGTTCAGTAACGTAAGATCTACAAACACATCACCATCACCAAAACATAGTTTTGTCATGAATCCATCTGTGTCCTTCGTTTAATATGCATATAGACCAAGGTGAGCGACACAGGCTCTTTTAAAAGAGCCTCTAGTTCCTTTTTGAAGGGTCGACGATTAACGGTCTTTTAAGCGTATATATAGATAGGGCAGGAAGATGTGATATGAGTGCCAATGAGACAACTCTCCATCCAAGTCACAATTTATAAAAGAAAACCATTATAAACGGAGCCTAATCTCACACCGAACAGCAAGCTTTAGGGCCCCAAAAATTACAAGTGTAAATCATTCAAACGGGAAAACCAACGGTCTAATCATATAAAAAACGAAAAACGAGAAACAACAATGAACCACATAAACAGACAAGCACTGAAATTAGATTCCTGACTTAGTACAGTTGCAAACAATTGCAGCAGAATTAAACGTTTTAATGGTACCAGTAAGTTTTTTATTTGTCGTCTTTGTTTCTTTCTTTTAGTTTTTCCCCACTAGATGTCTTTGGTTTTATATGTCTTTGGTTTTATATATGCATATAACCAATAGGTTTTATTTTATAGACTTATTTTCTTATCTCATGTTTTCCCTCTCAACATTTCCCAACCTGGTGTGGGTTGTGGGTTTTTTTATGTCTCGTATGCGTATAAAAGGTTTGTGTTTAAATGATCGTCTTGATTCTTTTTTAGTTAGTGTTTGTTCCCTCTTATTTTATTTCGTGTGTTGTGGGTTTTTCGTCTCATAGGTGTAAAACAAGAAAGTTATTATCTTGTCATCTTTTTTTCTTTCTTTGAGTCTTTTCCGTCTAGACGTCTTTGGCGGTTTTGTGTTGTTGGTTAAGTGTCTTATAGGCGTATAAACAGTAAGTTTGTTTATTGTCTTTGTTTCTTTCTTTGATGTTTTTAACCATTTGAATGTCTTGTTTTGTTGGTTTACTCTCTCGTAGACGTATAACCAGTATTTTATTTGTCGTCATTTTTCCTTTCTAACTGTTTTTATCTCTTTAAGTGTCTTTTCATATTTCCTTTTGTTGTTAACCTTTACTCAAATTATTTTTTTACTCATATAAGATTTTTTTAATCATTTTTTATTCATTTTATTTTGTAAGGAATAAATTATATAAGGAATATTAAGTATTATAGAGTTTAATTCATGGAAACATTATTCTGATATTTCAGTAGCAAACACCATTACTTCTGACAAGTGGAGGTATTGCTTGGCTTTGATGGTCACTTTGACATAACGGCCACTCATTTGCCGATTACAATGGAAAATAAGATGCTCCTTTAACTTGGCTGGGCCTTTATAGTGTGCACATAATGACATTTCTTTCAAAGTTGACCCAACTATGATATCTACGTTTTTCAGACGTTAAACTGTGAAAAAAATAAAAAAATACATACAAATATGATATAAAATGCATAAATATACGCTTATATTTTTTTCCGACTTGCATATGCACCAGTAGATTTTCGTCTGTAAAGCAATTTGATCTTACTAGAATATTGGGTTAACAATGCTTTTCAACTTCGTACTTTATTTTTTCTCTTTTTACCCTTTTTTTATTCGAGCGTCTCTGATGGGTATTACGAAGTAGAAACGCTCATCTTAAAGCTGTAATTTTCTTTAAAACAAAGACGTCTTAGAAAACAATCAGCTACATGGAAAACTACAAGGTGTTTCGCAAACCTGTTTTACCTTATTTCGCTTATACTGGATAGACATCGGATGTTATCTTCATAAGCGTATATTTCTGTTTGGTTTTTAAATATTTTGACAGAAATTGTATTCCCAAGTATTAAATAGAATCATCATGTTAAAAATATAACAATCTTGATCTAGAGCAGCTAAATTTTCTGAATCGCTAGGCAAAGATAAAGACTTCTAGGAACCAGTATATTTCTGTATACCATTCGTAAACATAATATACCTTGTTAATGATATTTTTTATTATTATAGTGATTTTCATTGTAATTATTTTGCAATCCCGAGGAAGAAAAAAACAGTCGGATTAAAATAAGCGCATATAATATATGATTGAGAGTCTCAGTAAAGGGAACACATTACATACATTTTTGCAAATGGGGGTGGTGAAATGATCTTAGCCTGATTTTCAAAACATAAAATGCAAAAAATACATTGCTTGTGTTGAGTGCTTTATCTGTTTTACTGTTATAACATTATTATATATTATAACCGGCAAACATTTCGTTAACTGACTTTTACATTACGTTCTTTTATGCTTCTTCTTTTTGATCCAATGATTGGGATTACAGAGAGGTAGGATTTATATTTCAATTTGTTTGACCTTAAGGGTACATATGCAAAGCATATGATATATATCAAATAGTAAAATCTTTTTAGTGTTAAACCTCAGTGTCTTTTTATGGTTACGGCAATTCGTACTTATGACAAATGCCTAATTTTAATATGTTTTAAATAAATTTAACTTTGGAACCAAAAGCTGAACATTTCATCATATATATACTAGAATATCGTATAAATACATCTTGATATGCCCTTTTCTTCTTGAGTTTTATTAGCTACGTATAATTGGCAAATATTCCCAATACATTTAACTGCTTATTATGCATGCAATATCCAAATACTTGATAGTCTCCGAATCAATTAGGAAGATGTATATAGATTGTGGTTCGAAAGAGGGGACGGGTGCAGTCCTTAATTTGTTTTTATATAATCGCATTAAAATCAGATAAGACACCATTGTCCCCTTCCTCAAAGTAGAAAAATAAAACGACAGATTTGTTGATTGATAAAATGCAATAAAATTTCGGTAACATTAGTTGATTTGCATCATGCCTCTTAGACTAAATCCCATAGAAACTTACGATTATAATCTGATCTGTTTATAATTTCAATCCATTTTATATCATACATATTTCCTAGATCTACCCACCAGTATGGTAAATTGTCATAGTTGGTATGTGAGTAGGTTGTTGCATTTCCATCGTGTGCATATTCAGCACAGCAAACATGATTTCCCCAGGAATGTGTTTTAAGATGCCATGAACTTTGTTGGCTTTTTTTCTTCCGAGCAATGTTCTTAATTGCACATTTGTTTTGTTTCCAGTCTGTTAAAAGAAAGTCAAGGTTTTAAAAAAATTGTCAATGTTTATATCCAAGCCACCTATGTTGTTGATGCATAATGAACAAAGATTTACACAAATAGAGTGAAATTTATCAGGCAGGTTCTACATTATTGGTGGATTTGTTGCCCAATCTTTAGTTTTCTATGTAGTGTTTTTTTATACTGTTGGTTTTTTTTTACCATGGATTATATATTTTGTGAAGGATGGTTGAACACAGTACATTAATAAACGTAAAATATTCAATTTATGGATAGAGCGACATCCTTAACTTTTTTTTAAAGTGAACTAGTATTTTTCTAAAGCAATATTTCTATCTTAGAGAGTACTCGACTAGGAATACACCATACAATGTTTCCAAGGCAGAAAACCCTATTATCTATTACCCTGTTAGCTATTATTCGTGTGTTTCTCTGTCCTGTATGTTCTCCCATTTATTTCTATTGTAGTCCTGTCATGTAATGTTTTCATTTTAATGTTGTATTTAACATTGCCATAAAAGCGGGAGGTTTTGCATGCCCCAAAACCAGGTTCAACCCACCATTTTTTTCTTAAACTGTCCTGTACCAAGTCAGGAAAATTGCCATAGTTGTATTATAGTTCATTTCTGTGTTTGTTACATTTTAATGTTGTGTTTCTGTTGTGACATAGGTCTCCTCTTATATTTGATGCGTTTCTCTCAGTTTTAGTTTGTAACCTAGGTTTTTTTCTCAATCGATTTATGAATTTCGAACAGCGGTATACTACTGTTGCATGTATCTGTCATTTTTAAAGCATTAATAATAACTTTAAGATAAATGGCCATTCCACACTGTAAGGCTGTCTGATTATTTGGGATATTTCCCCTTAAATATTACCTTCTGACAGAGGATTTCACTTGATGCACTTGCTTTGGACAATTTACAGTACTTTCCTTGGTACGTAAATGTTTTTGTTAAATATTTGCGACAGATCTAATTTATCTGTTAATCATTGAAGAATACACATATGGTTGTAAATAATTGTTCTTTTTTGCAGTATTTTTTAAATTCAAAATGACTTATTAGATGTTGTTAAATGTAATTTGTTGTTCTTTAAATGCTTTTTAACTGTCAACGATGAGAGAAGTCAGATTGAACTTAATTAATTTCAAAAACGATTACGGAAGATAACAGAATAATCGGATAAAAAACATTATATTGTGCTACTACTTAGCGTGTGATAACAAAAGAAGGCGGCAATCAACTCAAATCAAGACGCATTGTGACCTGCCATTCAGTGGACGCAATAGTTTAGAAATATACTGTTTGAAGAGTTATTTCTCGCTTGAGTTAAAGACCTCATCATAGGTGCTCCTTGATAACTAGACTGATTCACAGCTATTGTTATCGACGAGTGATATCTTATTAAAGAAAAATGAAAGTATAATTTCTTTTGCGACGCGCATTAATCCTAATTACTTAAAGACCAAACAGCCTATTGTTTATGCGCATCAACTAACGCAACTTGGTAGTGACATAAAAGCTCTATGACGTTGTTTCTAGCAATGAAAAAAACGTCAAATAAAAACGTCCTATTTCGCGTTTTTCACGGATTCCAACATGGTGTACGCTTAAAAATACGTCTCCCAAGTAAAGAGGAATTAAGCGTCGAGCTGATATCTTGTGGAAATATAACACAAATGGACATAAAAGATACTACACTATATTTAACCTTCGTTCTAATAAAAACAATCAAATATAACTTTTGATCTTTACTTTTTTGCGCCGATCTGCATTTCATTTTTTTTAATTCTTTCACATGCGTAGATTATGTCTTGTATTTCCGCCAATATGCATTTCATTTTTATTATTCTTTCATTTTGTCTTTCATTTGCGACGATTGTGCCGTCTGTCCTGCTTTAGGTTAAAGTTTTTGGTCAAGGTAGTTTTTGATGAAGTTGAAGTCCTATCAACTTAAAACTTAATCATGTTAATACACATGTTTTCTATGATTTGATCCTTCAAATTTTAATGTCAATTTTTCAAAATTTAAAAAAATTGAGTATTGTCATTTGTTTCATTTCAATTTGTCTTAAGAAGAAATGATAAACATTTCGCCTGATCTCACTGCAGCTTACAGCTAATTTCCTACTGTATGTAGATCATCACTTTAGTAATTTGCTTGCTTTGTTGTTATATTTTGTTAATGTCCAATTGAATTATCATATATACAGGTTTACATACCTATATATGAAGATGTGAATCTTATTTACAAAGCTTAAATAAACATTTATACAAACAAAGCAAGGAAGCCAACCAAAGTTTTACCCTACATGCATTAGGAAATTAGCTGTAAGGCAAAACATATAAAATAGTTGTAAATTTAACTTATGACAAAAACAATTGCTCCAAGAATGATATCCAACATAAAATCTCTCCCTTTTATTTAGCTAAAACTATGACTGGAAAGATTGAAAACAAATTTCGATTTTCAATTCCGGCAACAACCTTGTCTTTTTTTTTAATTTACAAAATTAGCAATTTAGATTTATAATATTTTATCCTGTTGGAGAAATCTAACTTTGTATTTTTCAACAGAAAATGATTTCTAAATTAATTTTTGAATTAAAAACCTTTTGTATTCTCGTTTATTCAAAACATCGTCATGTGAGGTAGTAATAACAGGGATTGTATTTCATGATAGATGTATAACGTTTTAGAATCAAAAACTTGAATTCATATATTATACCTATAATTTTAAATTCCCTATATCTTAAATATTTAGAAATAATGACTTCACAAACTAGATGGAATAATTTCTATACGTTCGTCTTAGTCGGGAAATATAATGGTATAAAGAAGTCTGTCCATGCTTTTGTGTGTCCGTCTGTCAACAGTAGCAAATGAGTTCGTTTCGGCAAACTTCTGAAATTGACGCGAAAAAAACACACACATGTAGTCTGATATAGTCAAATACTCTGTAGTTAGCCAGTGCCAGCTTTCATTTATTTTCAATACTTTTGCTAATGAGGGACAGAGGACAAAAACAGACTTTCCTCACAAAAGCGGCGAGAAAGGTTATTTAAAACAATTTCCCATTCCGACGGAGGGGGTTTCTGAAGGTTAATATTGTGCGGCAACATCATCATAAGATCTAATACTGACACATGCATTTAATCTCTTGTATTACCGGATAATTAAGAAGGCGATTATAGTTGTTATTCTTGGAAATTTAAATGTGGGGTTCAAACGTCCAATTTGCGATTTTTTTTCAAAAAGTGCGCCAGCAAGGAAAGTTTGTACTATGACGTCAGATGCGATGTTCTGAAGAAAGACACTCTTTTCTTCAAAACGAACAAGAAAAAAAAACATGAAAATTGCTCATAACTTTTTTGAAAGGTCGGTGACACACACTTTTTTTGGCTTTATTTAGAAGAGTACACGTGGCACTTTCCTTCTTGAAATTATTATAAAGAAATCACTGGTAGATATTTTTTGATACTGGAAACGTTTTTCATTTTTACGTTTTATTTTTGGCGGGAATGAAATAAATCATATGTTTAAAGATCAAAATAATATGAGGCTTAAACTCTTGAACATGTATTTGATAGATACAAATCTACTGTTTAATGTGAAACAAGAATTATGCTTGTAGGTTTGATATAAGGGATTTTTTGAAGAGTTTATATAACAAGCAAATATTATGTCAATATTCGGGAAAACACGAAACTGAGGTTGCTATAGCGACAAAACTAAGTCGATGACCCCCAATTTTTTTCATCATTTTTTGTTCTTCAAATCATAAAATACCTTCACACAAAATTTTAAGGGAAAATCACTGGTAGAAATAAATAGGCTGTTTGGTCTTTAAAGGGGCACTAGCTACGAGATATATAAAAAAAAACTAAAGTAAGATTTTTTTTTGGTCAATCAATAATGAAAGTGAAATAGTGAAATAATAATTCGCTTTTAGCATCTAAAATGGTTCAATTTTGTCAAATTAAGCGAAGAAACATTGATAATTACTCATTCACTTGCAAGTGAATTAGTCGACCTCATTTAATCCGTATTCATGTGAACTTCAATTTAACCCCTTGCTAGAGATTGACAACGCATGCATTGTACGTGTACTGGTTATTTAAAGAAAAAGAATGTCAACAATGAAAATGAAACTACGGTAAATCATTTGATTACTGATTCGATCCATATAAAATCACTCTTATACGGTTAATAACAATGAGAAACATATATTTTTAATCTATAAAATAAACTCAAACAGACCTAAAAAAAATCCTATTGCACGTGTTGGTTTAATCTATTCATATCTTCATTTCTGTTTACATCGCTTATATGGTCATCTGAGGTCAAATCGATAGTTAATTAGATGGCGTCTGGAATAAAATACACACGAAACGAACCTTCATAATATCTTCCCCATGCTCTGTAAACTGTTTATTTTAGAATTTTGGTAATTAGGATAAATGTTTTACATTATTATAAATCAAATATGAGAATTTGAGTCAAATCGGTGACCAAGAATTTGACAGCTAATGCCCAACAGTTTGTTTCTGACTGTGAGAATTTCTCCCTTTAAGATATATAGGCTATTTTTTACCTGCTTAATCAAATATGTAATAAAAAATATACCTTCGCGTGCTACTTTTTAAGTAAAATGAGGTCGAAATTTCAGATATTTGCTCAAAATTCAGATTTGTGGACGTACTTTTCCTCCGGACAGAAATACATTACTTTTTTGTTTTAAAAGATAAACACAAGCCTTTTTTTTTGTTAAATGATTTATAAGTTCTCTATTAATATAAGTATCCTATAAATTTATGAAATATTTGGTTTAGAAATAACTAAAATTTATCAAATGTTCATGAATGTAGAAAAAAAAAATTTGCTGTATTTTTATAAAAATTTTAAAAAATTGCATCATTGACTTTTTCATGAAATTTGGTAAAAATAATCTTCAAACGTAATCAAACCGAATGACATTTTAAAACAGAGGGGTCCACTAACTCGTTTCAAATTTAATTCAGTTTGAATGATAAAAATCAGTCGTAAAATGCATCTTTTCCCGATATGTCACCGTTTGACGTCACGAAAATAACATTTTACGGTAGGAAAGTCATTACCTCCCCTGTAACTGTAAAATATGCCCTTAAATGAAATAGAAGGTACCAATTTACAAATCTAAATGCGCTTTTCGATCATTATTGTCACCTGAGTAAAGCTCTTGCCAAACAATTGAAAATCCAAATTATGTTTCAAACGTTGAAAAACTGATAAAACCAAAAAGTATAACCAAATAGAGACAATGAATAATAGCTTTGCATCAGGGAGATTTAATCCTTTATTTAAATCAAATCAAAAATTTCATTACAGAAAATTTCAATTGAACTATATACCCTAAAAGAATCTTATAACAACTTCGACTCTAAATGATTAAACTAAATTATTATTCTATTACGTTCAGTGGGTTTCCGTGTCAGAAAACATTCTGTAATATTCAATGTAATAGTTTTGCACGAAATGAAGTAAAAAACAGACCGGCGACATATACTTTTACTGTTGTTTTTACAAATAGAAAAGTATAAGCAACATTTCCAAACAGCACTAAAATGAATACTTTTTTGAAGATAATCTAAAAGTACCTTAACAATATTAGCATAGGGAAGCAAATGAAATATGTATTTCAAGAAAACTGTAAAAAGACAATTGTACTTTCAATATTGATCAATATTTTTTCAAGAAACTTTAAACAATAATGTTTGGTTCTCTTTCCACATCTACTAAAGTAATTACGGGGGAAATGGGATAATGTTTTGGAGAAAAGTCCACAGTATTTACTCAACATAAAACGTGTTTGGAATAGTCAAACTGAAAATTAATCTCTATTTAGAACAATTTGAATGAAGACACGAAGAATAAAAGAAATTGAGGACTAGAAACATAAACTTAATTGTTTAGAATGTAGACAATGATATTTAGTTTACAAGAAAGCTCACGGCCCTAATGATATCAATATGGATGAAAGTTGTTCATAGATAGAATTATAAATCAGCCAATGGAAAACAATGTAAAATTTCAAGTTGTCGATAAACAGTAAAATCACAGAAAATAAACTCTTAAAGGAAAGTCATCAAATTGCAAAAGCTCAAACACATTCAACAAATGTATTACAACTGACACATGATATATAGTTTACGGGAAAACATCCTTGAATCCAAATATATGTTAAGCAACCCAAGCCAGCTGGAATAGAACACCTAAAATAGAGAATCACAATGGAAAAAAAGACTTCCATGTGAACGTTCGTTGTTGATGTTATATGAAAGGGTTTTCAAAAGGAAATCTCGATGAAATAATCCAATATTCCAAATGCAATTGCAAATATAGTCTTTTTCGTAATTTTTTTTTTTTATATAAATTGTCGATCATGGAATCCAAGCGTCTGAACCGATAATTGATTAGCACGTGTCACTTTTAATGATAAAGAGATGGCCATTTGATAAGGCATGACCATTTTTCATTAAGTAGGAAGTCCTGGTAAGAACCACAAAACGAATACTTTATCCTGAAACAAGATAAAGATGAATATTTGGCCTAACACGTTCTTGTAATTAAACAAATTATCACATTAAACGATAAGAACTACTGGCACAATTTACCTTTAACTTGTTTATTGCTTTTCTTTAGCATATCAATACTACGATCGAGCTTCGCTGTAAGGATATCAACCTTAGATTCGAGCCTTCCGTCCTCTTTACAGTCTTCTGAATAAAATGAGGTACAAATAAGATTAACATTACTATACCGGTATTCAAAAATCATAAAGCACAAGTCACAAATATTATTCAACGTACACACGATTTGATGATGAACATTTATATGAAATACATGTCTGCGAAAATACATTTCCGTTTCAAACAAATAATCACATTTAAAGATTAGAATTGCAGCTTTTATTTACCTTTAACTTGTTTATTATTTTTCTTCAGCATATCAAGACTACGACCAAGCTTCTCTGCGAGGATATCAATCTTAGATTCGAGCCTTCCGTACCCTTTACAAACATCTGAATTAAACTTTCCTCCTGATATTGTTATTTGACATGCTGACAAAAAAACACAGCATGTTATGATAAAAACTAATTGCTGCATTTTTAATATGCACACAGACAATTTAGTATCAAAGTTGTAAAGAATATTTCAAACACTGATATTAAATCTCGTTTCAAATGAAATAGATATGAATGAAGACAACTGTTTTCATGCAAAGTTTGGTGGCCATTTCATGCAACACTATGACACAATGGATCATTTACAAGTTCAACACGCAAACTCTGCATTTGATGCAAAGTTGATGTTTTGAAATTTGATGAATATGCAAACTATTAATACACATTAAAACAAAAAAAAAGATGAAATTGAAAGCAAGTTCTTTGTTTGTATTAAATAATAAGACATATTAACAAAAAGTAAAATAACAATAATAGACAAAAGACACAAGACGTCCTCACAGGTAATGAGAGCTAGATTACAGTCAATTACCCAAAATAAATACAAAATGATCATAAAGACTAAAGTAGAAGTCAGTGAAAATCCAACAGAATACTAGTGATGAACTCTATTGCTGTGAAAATATTCAGTTTCGTGTTTCAATTGACCAAAATATCTATAGTTTTATTACTTGATTTATTTTATTTGACTGGGCGGGGTCCATCTAAAGACTAGTGTTTTCAGATAAACCTATCGACTGTTCAGTAATAATCATTAATCCGGTTAAAATATATAAACACTTTATGTGTATTCGAAAATGAAATAGGGATACATAGTCATTGATTTCCCTATAAAAGTCTTTGTATATCCATTTGGTGACACTGATTTACTACAACCCTTTTTTTCTTAAAATGTGATGTACCAAGTCTGGAACATGGCCATTGTCATATTATAGTTCGTTTCTGTGTGTGCTACATTTTAATGTTGAAATTCTGTTGTTCCGTAATTCTCCTCTTATATTTGATGCGTTTCCCTCAGTTTAAGTTTGTAACCCGGATTTGTTTTTCTCTAAATCGATTTATGAATTTCGAACAGCGATATACTACTGTGGCCTTTCTAGGTGATTAAAAATCAATAATTGATTTAACGGCATCACCCTTATTACACACAAATTATTATCAAATAGGCTGTTCTTATGCAAATTAGAATGTTAGCTCCGCCTGATTAGTTGAAATTTCATTTGTATTACCGGAAAATGAAAAGAAAACTTTTTAACAACATTACTACAGACAGACTAGAAAACTATATTTATCAAAGATAAAAAAAAAACTCGACTTGTTTTTAATTTCCTAGATGTTAACTTTCAATGTGTATGTAGAACATTCTAGCTTTTCCTATACGTACCAGAAAAGGAGCACTCAAATAAACTATTGACCTATAATGGTTTACTTTTACAAATTGTTATTTTGATGAAGAGTTGTCTCATTGGCACTCACACCACATCTTCCTATATCTATTAAACATTAATGTAAAGTAAAATAAAACAAATACCGATCTCAAATGAAAATTCAAACTAGTTTACCCTAAAGCGAAGGATCAGCTGATTATCTATCTTCAAAGCTGTAAATTTGACTATGAATATATGGCCCTTAAAGAAAACGGTTACATAACAAAATGATATAGATATTATTAGTTACATAGTGTTCTAGTGACCTAATACGGTATATATGGAATTTACTGACCCCATATATACCGTATTAGGTCACTAGCACACTATGTAACGAATTTATCTTACAGACTATCTTAACGTGTAAAATTTAGACTAGTGACCTATCAAAATGAGCAAGTCTTCAATACAGTTAACATTAACATGATGCCAACAATGACAACTTGTTAGATTTAAATGTGTTTTCTGAATTTATTTCACTTTATCATCACTTTCTTCGTCTGTTCAAACCTTTAAGATTTTTTCTCAGTACTGTTTTGTTTTTCTAAAGGGACGTATTACCTCTACTAACCGTGTATGAAATAAGCCCCGCCTCCTTATTACCTTATATGGAATATAAAGGGACGTAACTCCACTACTAACCATTTATAGAATAAGGCCCACCTCCCAACTAACCTAATATTGAATATACACGGTTTCCACGAGGACGCTTTTAACCAATCATATTCCTAGAAATGTATAGGAGGTAAGATAAAAACGGTTACATAACAAAATGATATAGATATAAACGGTTACATAACAAAATGATATAGATATAAACGGTTACATAACAAAATGATATAGATATAAACGGTTACATAACAAAATGATATAGATATAAACGGTTACATAACAAAATGATAAAGATATACTTACAAGTATTGGAGTAATTTATCAAAAGCTATAGTTCCTAACATCGGATTTCGTTGATACTAAGATATACCGTGTGCATTGCTGTGTGTTTCTTTTTTCCACATTGGCTTGATATACAGGTGAAGAGTTAGTGTGCGAATCTCTAGCCTGTGTGAGTCTTGTTTTTTTTTGATTTTATTATTTATATGTTCGGTGTTACGTGTGGCGTCGATTTCGCTTAATTAGAATACATGATTATGTAGGGGCCAGTCAAATACACCCCCGGGTGCGGTATTCTCTTGCGACGTTGGACTGTTTTCTGCTCTTTGGTGAGATAGTTGTTTCTTTGAAACATTCCCTGCTGCCATTCTGAAGTGCAAGAAAACTAAAGATAAAACACTGTACCAAAAAATGCCTCAGAGTTCCAAATGTTCCGTGATAAATAAATCATGGCTACTTACAGACAAATATTAAGCGGCTTTATCCTCGTATAGGTCTTACCTCAATGATTTTATGCAATTTGAATTTAAAACATATGTAAATTGAGGTTCATAATATTATACAATTATAGCCTTTGTATGAGGTTGATACAAGAATATGTAAACGTAAAATAAGTATATCGACAGAGGACAAGGCCCGAGGTCGATATACTTCTTTGGGTTGATATATCTTGCATTGACCTTATATAAAGACTGCAATTGTTATGCTTTTAATATTATATCATATTTGTATCAAAAACGTCGGTGCTTTATATTCTATTTTCCGATCATTTAATTTTGTTGGAATTTTTGATAGATATCCTATTGTCTATTTTATGCAGTCATTGTTTATGTTTTTTGTGTACATCTTATATATTTGAAGATTATTTTTTAAGTAATCGATGATAAATATACACCTCATACTGTGGATTCATTATTATTCGTTGGATACCAGTTTTCGTGGATTTTGAGGGTACAGTTTAACCACGAAATTAAATTTTCAACGAATGATAAATTTTCTGTAAGTTTGTATGCCGACTTCAGCTAAACCAAGCCTGAAAATTAAATAACCGTGAATATCCAAGATTTCCTTCATCTTCGAAAATTGGTACCCACGAACATAAATGAATCCACAGTTAGACTTTTAACAACATCATAAAATTCATAAATATCAGTTTTTAAAAGTTCTAAAAATAACCATGCAATATCACTTTTCTATCCTCTTTTGAAAGTATAGTTTAACAGGTGACTGTTCTGGAACGAATCAAATTAGTCAACGCTTACAAATCAATGTTATAAGTCACTGAAATTATCATTCAGGAATAATGAAGGTTTAGAAATCTGATGTACAGTAGTTGTCGTCTGTGTATGTAGTTCAAACGTGTTTCTCAGGTTTTTTTTAAATAGATTTTTTCCCGTTTGAATGGTTTTACTCTAGTAATTTTTGGAGCCCTTTATAGCTTGGAGTTCGGTGTGTAACAAGGTTTAGTTTGAAGGCCGTACCTTGACCCATACTGGTACTTTTATAAACTGTTATTTGGATGGAGAGTTGTCTCGTGACAATTATACCACATCTTCCTATATCTATAGAAAGAAAAATCTGTTTTCTCAGTGATTCTACAATAAATAGTAATTTTGTACTTCTCCTTATAATCAAATGTACCATTTGGTGTTCAAATTGGAAGAAATTACAGTCAACCACACCATAAAATAATATCTTCGTACCGATTATTTATTAAACCTACATTTATCCTAAAATAATTTCTAACGGGATAAATTAAAACAACGATATATAAACAGGCTTCACCCACTTTTTTTCAGAAAAATGACTGAAAGAGGTCAGAAAATATGAAGTTGATTGCTTCTGACTTTTAAAAACTAAGGATTTTCTTATCCCAGGCATAGATTACCTTAGCCGTATTTGGCACAACTTTTTGGAATTTTGGATCCTCAATGCTCTCTAACTTCGTACTTGTTTGGCTTTATAAATAATTTGATATGAGCGTCACTGATGAGTCTTATGTAGACGAAACGCGCGTCTGGCGTTCTAAATTATAATCCTGGTACCTTTGATAACTATTTGTCTATTATCAAACACAATATTGATATATTCTTCTCTATTGTTTATCTATTGTTTAATAACGGATATAGACAACTATATCTAAACCTCTTGATACGATTTTATGTTTGACAAAAACCTGCTTTTATATTTTTATTCATCTTCACAGCATTTTTGGGCCCCCAAACCATGACGAGAACTTTGTTTATTGTTGTTGTCCGGATTCACACCAAAAACAACGTCGTTGAAATTGAATTTAAAGTTTGCAAACAAGGGATTATATATCTCCTGGTTTTGTGATTTTGGAAATGCCGCTATGACCATTGCCTGATTACTTTTAAAACTAAATTTACTTCGTTATATTATCAGAATTTCTTTTAAATGATAATAATCATAATATAAATGAACTGACAAAATAATTGACGTTGTGTAATGTGTAATTTTTGTTAAAATTAACTATTTGTTTCCTATGTTTCCAAAATGTGTTGATTAATTATAAAATCAGAAAATCAGTAACTATTATAAACTGTCCACGGAGATATATATTAATTACAAGGACATACATATAATTTATATATAAAAAAAATAAGATTACTTGTTGATAACTTGTGATAAAGATAGAAATTAATATTTCTAATGTTTTTAGAAAATGATATTTTTTTTAGAATTTGCTGATATTATATTTCTGGAAGATGTTTTAGTGACTATTTTATTATTGATAATTAAACTTATGTTTCATGAGGAAAATGTGGGTAAAAATGGGTAATGTTGTTAACTGTCAATCAATTCTTTTTTCTTTCTTGATCTATAATACCAAAAAAAAAAAAATGTAGAAATTACACATTGTGCTTCTCAATTTTATGCAATATTTGTAAATAAAGATCCATTGCAAAAGTTTTGATAAAATATTTTGTAACCTTGTGCATATATTAATTCAAAAATTATTGAGAAACTAAGGTTTCAACTATTGTGTTAAATCATTGTTTTCCCTTTATTATTCATATTGCTCTTTAGCTGTTCCTGTTCTTAAACAGTCGTGGATTCCAAATATTCAGCTTTAATCATTCCTGATGAAGGTAAATCCTGAAAACGCTTCGCTTGCAAGACGTTTATATTTTTCAATGCATATACATTTTTTTGTTAAGACGTTTTGTTTGAGTGAGATATTACCAATGATGAACCTCTTTATTATATAATCACAATGTTTTTGGATACACACTTTGGCTTTGAATAATTTATGGAAAACGTAGAAATGATAAAAACGTAGAAGTGGACATAATTTTTTCTGAAGATGTTTTTCTATAGACTTTATATAATTAAATACAAAGTTTAATCCTTGTATCTTTGATGAGTTTATTTCCTATCTTTGACAGGTTTGTTCCATAAATTAAGACAACCCATTCATTTGATCGTTGTTGGTATTAAGGAACAATCATTCATTATCCACACCTTTAATTGTTTCTTCACATATATTTACATAATATATGCATATACAGTACCATACAAAGATGAATAAAATGAAATTGAGAATGGAAACGGGAAATTGGGAACAACCCGGCCAAGGACCAGACGACAGCCCAAGCCCACCAATTTGTTAACAGCATAAATACTGTTCTCAAAACAGTGATGACGACGTACAGCTTGAAATTGTTGTGTTTGTAAGACACATATGATTTCTGCCGTAGTAATCATTCGTTCTATAATGTATGTTATTTTATTGGTTAATTTTTTTGTTTGATTCAAACTTCATTACTTGAATGTGCAAAGTTAACAGATTGTAAATAAAGGTAACAGAATTCTACTACTGTTCAAAAGTCATACATCGATTGGAAGAAACAAATCTGGGTTAATAGCTAAAATCGATGGGAACACATCAACTATAAGAGGAAAATAACCGAACAACAGACACAGTGAATTCAGGTGTAATACCACAATTGATTTTCCCCTATTAGTCTTTGTTAAATCGGCACTTTAACAAAAAAATGTACAATATTTACCTTTATTTCAACCAAAGAAATACTTTGCATGTATAAGGTTCAATCCTTTCCAGTGCTACAGTGAAAATTTCACACTACATGTTATTGCATATAAGAAAGTAACCATCACCGGAAGTAAACAACCCAATTTTTACACTGTTATTTACTGGTTTCCTGCTTTGGTAACTATGTAACCATAACTTTCCAAAATATTTTATAAGACCATCAAATCAAAAAGGAATGATGCTTTCAGACACCCAACAAACATGTTTATGACTCAGAAAAATTTAAGTGCATTGAAATGCAGAGTTAATTTTCTACAACTGTCAAATTCAAGGGAATATTTTTTTAGACCTATTTCGTATACAACCGGATGTGACGTATCATACTTTGGTGGTATTACACCTAAAGAACACCTAAATGTCGAATAAACTTAATGTTATTTTTTTTCCTCCAATTGCAAGTTATTTCAAGCATAACTGTCAAGTTTTGTCTAAGTCAGAGCTATAGGTTTAGAGAAAATCACTATAATGGAAGGCCATATCCTACGACGATTTCAGTCTTATTTCTTCGAAAAATCCTAATTTCAGTGTATCATTATAAAATGCAGTGTTGACTTATATCTGATCATATACTCATGACCTATGCATTCAAACAACTAAATAGGACACAAAAGACAACTTTAAGATAATAAACAATTGTATTGCACCTTTTAGAGTTCATTTGAAGGTCTGTTTTGGTCCATTTTTTCCTTCTTTCTTCTTTTTTCATCAAAACTTGATATCTTTTGTCTAAAAAACTAAACAAATGTGATTATTTTCCCCAAAAAATATAATAAATGTAATGTTAAATCAATAAGTAAAGTGTTTTAGTGAAAGAACTGTCTCTTTGAATGTTAACAGTTACCACGGAAGTTTCTATAAGCCCTTATGTGTAACTTGAGTTTTTGGTCTGTTCCCCTAGTGTGACAAATAACAGTTCCCTTTCGCCAATCATGTATTGTCACTGGTATCAAAGTCTTTTTATTTACTTAAAACAGTATATTTCTAATAGATTTACACAAAAAATCAACTTTCTTATATTTTATATTAGAAAATGGGGAGAAAGAGTAATAAAAAAATACCTCAAAATGTTTTTAAAAAGGGTTATGTCCCTTGGAATGCTGGTAAAAAAAAATTGGTAAGAATTATAAAGTGTAAGTATATGAGACTGGATTCTGATGTGCATAAATCCAGGGCAAATAAGTGTTTAGATGATGTTTTTGTCAGTGCAAAATGCAGACGGCACAATGGCAAATTGTAAACTTTTGCGACCAAAACACCAAAAAACATATCATTAGTTAATACATACTTTAATGCTTAAGTGTCATCTGCAGACCAATTCACATATAAGAGTTTTCAACAGACTGCTCTTCAGAACATGGTTAACACTGAAATGAAAATTCACATGTTGTATAAACAAAACTGTAAGGGTGATTTAAGATTTGTCTGTCGACCCATTTGACTTAGCAAACACCTGTAAACCCCCATTTCAAGACAATTTTACCTCAAACGTGCTTTCTGTGTCTCAATCCATTCCAAATAGTCCATGTTTACAATGTATGCTTAGTAATAATTTTTAAAAATGAAAGTACAATAAGGTCACGATTGCACATGTAGTTTTCCTAAATAGGTGTAATACCACAATTGATTTTCCCCTATTAGTCTTTGCTAAATCGGCACTTTTAAAAAAAATGTACAGTATTTACCTTTATTTCAACCAAAGAAATACTTTGCATGTATAAAGTTCAATCTTTTCCAGTGCTACAGTGAAAATTTCACACCACATTTCATTGCATATAAGAAAGTAACCATCACCGGAAGTAAACAACCCAATTTTTACACTGTTATTTACTGGTTACCTGCTTTGGTAACTATGTAACCATAACTTTCTAAAATATTTTATAAGACCATCAAATCAAAAAGGAATGATACTTTCAGACACCCAACATACATGTTTATGACTCAGAAAAATTTAAGTGCATTGAAATGCAGGGTTAATTTTCTACAACTGTCAAATTCAAGGGAATATTTTTTTACACCTATTTTCGTATACAACCGGATGTGACGTACCATGATTTGGTGGTATTACACCTGAAGTGCAACAACAAAAAAAACGACAGCATACATAATACAGTTTATTTGATAGCAACTACAATATTCCTGACTTGGTATAGATCATTTTGAGAAAAATTGTGGCGTGAATCTGGTTTTATAGCTAACCTCCAGCTTATGTGGGACTGTTATAAATACCGCTAAAATAACAACATCACGTGACAGGATTACAGTACAAACAAAGATACTCAGCACAGAGAAACACATCAATAAATAATATTATAGTACATTTCAACATGTAAACCGCATAACAACGAACATCTTCCTTAAACTAAAGTACAACACATCACACACAATTGCGTATTTTTTTACGTATATATAATCTTGAAATTTATACAATTATATGAAGCCAGATTCAAAAGTTTACAATTATTTTCATAATGCTAGTCTAAATATTATCATGATTATGACGGTCTTTAAAATCTATTTTAAATTAATGCTTTGACGACGTCATAATTATTTTGAACAACACAATACTTTATCCACGGAGAAAGGAAATTATCTTCACTATATTGACAAATGAGAAATATGTTAAGTATACCTAACCTTCGGATACAAACCACAAGCGTTGAGAAATAACAAAATATCTAACCGATAGCGTTAAAAAATCATAACTAAATATATAATTCACTACAGAATAGTCATTTTCGGGAATAGATCACGTCCAGTACTTAGCAAACCGACGAAAAATGTCGTTAATAGATATAGGAAGATGTGGTACGAGTGCCAATGTGACAACTATCCATCAAAATAACAATTTATAAAAGTAAGCCATTACAGTCATTTTAGACACAGACACATCGTATAGATCAACCAGTTCGTAATGGTGTCAATAGAATGTGTTATTCCTCCTCATAACTCTGTTGGGGCAGTTTCATCATAAGGAGCACACTCCCGTGTATCAAGTCCGTATAGTGAGAACATGCACGAGCATTACGTATCAATTGAGATAACACCATACGATGGAAAAGAGGGTATGTTTCTGCTGAGAAATGAGAAATTGATAATTTGGAAGTTGAAATCATCCCGTTTGTTATACATTTCAGTGTGCAGTCGTCCATCTATGTCAATATTAAAGAAAATAACAAGGTATGAAGCAGTCGTTCCCGTATCAGTAGTACCCTTAATTTCGAACTGACTGAAATATGAGGTGTTCAATAATAAGACATCATCAATAAATTTTAAAGACAAATTTAGCAAGTTGCTTTTTCTTTTTGTCTTTCAGAAGGTTCTGAATGAATTCTGCTTCATAAGGGTAGAAAAAAATGGGTCATTAGTTATGCACAATTGGTAGCCCTTAAAATACCGACTGTCTGTTGAAATATCATTCCTCAAAACTCAACAAATATATCGTCAATAAAAAAAGTCCAGAATTTTGATGATATCATTTACAGTGTATTTTCTAATAGTTTCAGTGAGGTTTTTTTCTTTCTCAAAAAAAGAATTATTATAACCCAAAACAACACATTTATATCTACCATTTCTAATTTGTATAGAAAAAGCTCTGTTTCATTAGATAGTGAAGTCGAGAATAGTTGTCAGCACTTTGGAAAGATGCTTGATGAATATCTTGATGATCCACTGCTGGTAAGTCCAGTAGTCAGCACTTCTGTGTTGACATGAATATCAATTATATGATCATTTTAATAAATTTCCTGTAGACAAAACTTGAAATTTAAGTCTTTTCTTATCCCATGAATATATAACCTTAGCCGTATTTGGCACAACTTTTTGGAATTTGAGGTCCTCAATGCTCTTTTACTTTGTACTTGTTTGGCTTTATAACTATTTTGATCTGAGCGTCACTGGTGAGTCTTATGTAGACGAAACGCGAGTCTGGCGTATTAAATTATAATCCTGGTACCTTTCACAACTAAATATGTAACCTTTTTTATACGGTGTGTGTGAAGTTTTGTGATTCAGTATAATGACGGTAGATTTCCTACGTTTTCTTTGATGTTAATACCAAAGGAAAGAAGACATATTTTTTTATTTTGTTAGATTTCATTCTTTCAAATTGATGTTAAAATATATGTAGAATTTTCAGTTGTGCAAATAATTCCATGTTCTTTTGTAATACATTGCTAAAATGGTTCTAACATACGAAATCAGCACTATTTGAGGCTTAAATCTTGTGTATGCTTAAAACCAGTAAGTTTTTATTTGGTCGTCTTTGTGTCTTTCTTAGTGATTTTTTCCTTTATATGTCTTAAGTGTTGTATGTCGTTGGTTTACTGTCTCTTAGGCGTTTAAACAGTAAATTTTCACTTGGTCGTCATCGATCCTGTCTTTTTGTTTACCCTGTAGATGTCTTAGGTACGTGTCGTTGGTTTACTGTCTGGTCGGCGTATAACAAGTAAGTTTAATTTTGTTTTTTGTTTTTTGTCTTTTGTTTTTTGTCATTTGGTTGTCTTTTTTCTTATTGAGTTTTTTTCCTGTAGATTTTGTGTTATTTGAATTGTTACTGTCTCGTATTTGTATAACCAGAAAGTTTCTATTTGATCATCATTGTGTATTTCTAAGTGTTTTCCCGCTAGATGTCTTTGGTTTTGTGTCGTTTGTTTTCTTCCTCGTACGCGTATAACAAGTAATTTTATCATTTGGTTGTCTTTATTTCTTTATTTGAGTTTCCCCCTCTAGTTGTGTTTATTTTGTGTCGTTGATGTAATGCCTCATTGGCGAATGATCAGTAAATTCCTTATTTTGTCGTCTTTTTATTTCCTATTCATATTTATTTTTCTCTAGATGTTTTTGGTTCTGTGTATTATGAGTTTTCTGTCTCGTAGGCGCAAAACTAGAAAATTTTGTATTTGGTCCTCTCTGTTTTTTTGTTTAAGTGTCTTTCTCTCTAGATTTCTTTGGTTTTATGTGTCGTGGATTTACTGTCTCGTAGGTTTATAACAAATAAGGTTTCATTTGTCGTCGTTGTTTCTTTCTTTAAGGTTTTCACTCTAGAAGTATTTGGTTTTATGTGTCGTGAGCTGTATTGTGTGCGTTTAACAAGTAAGTTTTTTTTATTTTGTCGTCTTTCTTTTTCTTCTTAGTTTTTTTTCCTTTCTTGATGTCTTTGGTTTTATGTGTCGTTGGTTAACTGTCTGGTAGGCGTTTAACCAGTAAGTTATTTTTGCCGTCTTCTTTTCTTTGTTAGTGATTCTTTTCATTTCTAGATGTATGTGGTTTTATTTGTCGTTTGTTTACCGTCTCATAGACGCTTAATTAGTTATTTTGCCGTCTTTGTTTTTCTTTCTTTGGGTTGTTTTTCTTCCAAAATTCTTTGTGATTGTATGTGTCATGTTCGACAGCATCATTTGTGTATAACAAGTAAGTTTTTATTTGGGCGTCTTTGTTTCTTCCTTAGTGTGTATTTTTTCTTCTATGTTTAGTTAAATGTGTTGTCCGTTTAGATGTCTTTTGTTTTGAGTCGTATGCTAACTGTCTCGTGTGCGTATAAATAAATTCATAAATCGATTGAGAAAAAAATCAAATCCGGGTTACAAACTAAAACTGAGGGAAACACAGTTGTATTTGTTAGATGGGACAATAGAACTGCCAAAAGTTTAAATGGACAGGTAACTATCAGGTGAATCTATGGAAAGGTTCAATTGGGTTCGCAATAGGTTTGTCACATTCCTATCGTTCAAAACACTTAGTCAACAACTAAGAAAACCACTAAGGGATTTTATAACTTGGTACGTGTATATTTAAAACATGTTGCGGTGAAGTTTTACTATTTTCAAGGTTTCAGGAATTCCTTTTTTTTTATCTCGATCATTGGAGTTATAAAATATAAGGAGAAAACTAAATTGTACTATAAATGTTTATTTTTCGCCTCAAAAATATGTGTCAATTCATAGAAGAATACCGTCGTATATCGAAATTTGATTCTTTTTTAAACAATCATGTTGACCTTTGAGCTATCTAACTTATAATCAAAACACGTCTTCTCGTTTCAATCCCAATATATGCCATTAATCAATCTTTCATTCAAATCCAGCCTCGAGAATCAAGCAAAGGAAACAGAACAAACCATCCAGAAACCATTTTTTCTTAATTCAAACTTTGACCTGTTGACCAGAGTATTATTAAATTCTTCCATTCTGTTATATATTTCACCAGTATATGTTTAAGTTCATTTCAATAAAGTTAGGGAACTCAAGTTACCATCTAGAAACAACTGTTTGCCAAGACATTATATCAAACAAACTATTGATCTCAAAATAAAAAGTCATTTTCTCTTTCCCTTTATCGGTATAAGTTTTTTTTAGAATCAAGCAAGAAAACACAAGTTACCGTCCGCAAAAGTATGTTCCCGATTTGTGTTAAATTCTAGTAACAGTGACCTTGACCTTTAACATATTGACATCAAACTAGGGGTTAAGACATAGACTTGGTTTTTCCCCCGTTTAGTGTAATTAAAACCATATATGTCTTTTGTTCGGTGTGACGTTTGTTTGCTGTCATTTTGGCGAAAAACCATTAAGTATAAGAATGAAGATAAGGCACGATTGCCAATGAGACAACTCTCTTCAAGAGATCAAATAACAAATAAATGAATAACATCAGGTCACTGTACGGCCGTCAACAATGAACAAAGACCATACCGCATTGTCAGCTATAAAATGCCCTGAAATGACAATGTAAACAATTCAAACGAGAAAACTAACTGCCTAATTTATGTACAAAAATTAACGAAGCACATACACACAGAATGTGGCGGGGTTTAACAGGTGAGCGGGATCTAAACCCTCCCTCCAACAGGGGACAGTGGTGTAACAGTACAACATAAGATAGAACTATAAAATCAGTTGAAAAAGGTTAAACTCATTAGATGGATACAAATACTTCACAGAGTGGAAATGTTTATTTGGACGTCAAACGGGCGATTCTACGTCAGATGTAATGTTAACTTAACCACGTGCCTGTCAGGTTAAGGATTCGGTCCTAGTACTTAAAATCTTTCAATCCTTTATGGGTGGATTTAACATAGATAAATGAAATCGTATAAATAAAAAAGCAATGAATGAGGTTTTTAAATTTGATATATGCCTTTTTGTGCTTCTTTGTTAAATATTTTTTTGTTTTTATTGTGATTAAGATTATAACACAATATTGACTGCTGTGCCCCTATTTTTGACTTTTCTACCTATGTATGTTTGTTTTGTACACGCATCGTTGCCAATACAATGGAATTTAATGAAACTGTCAAGAGAGGTTTGGCTAGCTATACAACCAGATTCAATTCAATACGTTCTACTTGAAAAAGTGCCTGTACCAAGTCAGAAATATGGTAGTTGTTATCCATTTGTTTGATGTGTTTGAGCTTTTGATTTGGCCATTTGATTAGGGACGTTCCGTTTTGATTTGTCTTCTGAGTTACGTAATTTTGTGATTTTTACTCTTTTCTATGTTAAATTTTATACCTATAATTGTTTTTTTTTTCTTGTATTATGATTTTTGTTGATTCCTATCTTATTGTTGATTATTGATATGTTCAGTTTCCATTTCTTCTCTTTAATGTTGAATAAAGTATTAATAAAAGAATTATCAGTAATCTAGAGTTTAATTCATATTAATTATTCTGATATTTCAGGTGCAAACACCATTACTTCTGACAACTGGAGGTATTCCTTGCCTTTGATGGTCACTTTGACATAACGACCTCTCATTTGCTTGTTGCAATGGAATACAAGATGCTCCTTGGTCTTTCCCGGACCTTTATAGTGTACACATAAAGACAATTCGTTCAAGGTTGGCCCAACCGTGATATCCACGTCATGGAGTCGTGAACCTGTGCAAACAGTAAACAGAATATAACAGATGTGATAAATACATACATGTATGTATGCTAATTCACTTTTGTCAGTCTTGATTTCGACCTAAAAAGCTTCTTTTTTTCTATCCTCATCTGTTCAACTGCTCGAGTTATTTGATCAGGAAAATTTTTTAATGTTCTACTATAAGTTTTTATATTATTTTAATTTGAAAATATGTACTTCAGACTCAGAACATACATATTCCTGATGTCTAAATGATAAATCAGCATTTATATCTCCGTCATCACCAATCTATTCATTCAGCGATGCCCTCTCATAATTTTGTAGATCGAAAATCATCCTCTTAAATCTGTGATTGTATTTCTTTTATTTGTGTTGTACTTACGTTGGACTATAAAAGCTTGTAAGCACTTCCTTTGAACTTAGGAAGATGGTTGTCTCATTGGCATTCATACCACATCTCCTTATGTTCATGAATGATTTAAGGATTGATTCCCAGTTGGGGTTGCTAAATTTGAAAGATAAACCATGCTCTATAATACAGTTTTTCGCTTAAACGGACAAAATTTATGTTGCAGGTCATAGAACATGATTCAGGACCGACAAGTTCTAAATGTTCTCTGAAATATACATTTCCAATAAAAATCAATAAAATGGAAAAATATGTTAGTAATCCCTTTTTTCCTATTTACAAATCTCCGTTCATACAGGACATTCGTTAGATCCAAAATTCATAAGTGTATAAAAATGTTTGGTTATCGAAATTTCATAATAATTATATACAAATTGTAGACAAAAAATAAATATAAGAACAGATTTATTATGTCCAGTAGAGGTTTTGTGATAAATATACGCTGGGCTACAAGAGGGGGTCAAGATACCAGAGGGACATTCAAACTCATAGATCGAAAATAGACTGACCAAGAAAGAAAAAGACAAACAATAGTACACAAGAATCAAAGTAGAAACCTAAAGACTAAGCAACACCAAAACTAGGAATGATCTCAAGTGCTCCGGATGGGTAAACAGATCCTACTCCACATGTGGCACCAGTCGTGTTGCTCATATTATTCCAAAATTCCAAACCCGGTAAACAGTCTAATTCGATAGGTCACAGTCGTGGAAAAAGAACGGGATTGTAGGTACGACATTAGGAACATATCCGAAATCATCTGTGAAACGGATATTCCTTAACGGTCAACCAACTCGTGATGGCGTCCGTAAAATTTACAAAGTTATGCTTTCAACTTCAACATTTGGAACTCTTTGTCTAATAGCTTTCTTGTAAGCAGCAACCCTTTATCAAGGAAATCATGATAGGAAATACAATCCCAGGAATATCGTATAATTGGGAGATATATATACTCCGTATGCAGGCGTTGTCGGAATGTTGATACACAGAAAAGGAAAGTTTAGATTTGGGAAGCTAAAATCATCTCTTCTGTCGTGAAGTTTTGTTTTCAACCAACCCTCATAATCAATTTTTAAATGTATGGTGAGCTATGAGGCAGACTTAACTGTATCTGTTATATCCTTTATCTCAAGAGCTTGATATATATAATAGATACTTGGCTACAGTTGACGATCGTAAATATGCATTTTATGCTTTGTTGTTATATAACTTCTATCTAATTGGGGTATATACCCTACATTTATCCATTTTAACTGCTCATGTATGTCATTGTGAAATACAGAATAAACTACGAATCAATAATGAAGACGTTATCGAATTGTGGATCGAAAGAGTGGAATGGCACATTCCTTGGATTTGTTTTTCTTCAATAAGATCAAACAATTTGATCCCCTTTCTGACAGTAGGGGGGATGAGTGATTTGTTGAAATAATGAAATAAACAAATATTCCAAAATCATTTAGTAAGTTTGCATCTTGTCATCTTAACAAAACCGTGGTTCCCAACCTAAAAGTAGGAAAACGAAAGACAGAACCGAACTTACCAGCATGATCCGATCTGTTTATAATTTCAATCCGCTTTATATCATACACATGTCCTAGATCTACCCACAAATATGGAGAGTTTTCATAGTTTGTATGTGAGAAGGTTGTTGCATTTCCATCGTTTGCATATTCAGTTGCACAGCATATATAATTTCCCCAGGAACGTGTCTTAGCATACCACGAGCTTTGTTGGATTCTTTTCTTCAGCGCAACGTTCTTAATTACACCATTGTTAGGTTTGTTGTCTGAAGAACAAAATTTAGAAGTGAATGATATTTTAGGTATAGATAAACTCATCATTGATATCAGGCTTAAAATGGTATCCCTTTCTGGTAGCGGGTTTCACTATATCCGTACGAAATTTGTTTTGATAATGGGCCATTTGCAAAATAAAAACGTCATCAACTTTTATTAAGGATGTATTTTTCTGACGTTTCAGTCTAGTTGCAATATCGTTCTGAAATTATTTCCAAAATATAGGAAACAAATTGTTTCTTAAATAAGTAGTTTTTTAATTATGAATTTTTCAATTTTATTATCTATCAAGATAGCTATTGAGCCTAAATTCTAATAAAATAAGTCAGGGGTACAAGAAATGATTTTACCAGAAACACGTACATCCGATATAATTTTTCTCTTTCAAAATTATTAGATATGCATTTTTCAACAAATTATAACAAATAAGTTGAAATAATATGCATTCGGTTCTTAAAATAGAGAAAAATCACGCAAAGTTGACAGCATGGTAAATTTTGACATGAAAAAGCGTCACAATATGATTAAACTTCTACCTATATTTTTTTAAGTAAAATTTATTCCGATTGGTCCACTTCATCTTTATTGAAAGTATGAAAAAAGTTTAATTGTGGAACTGAATTTTCACGATAATAGCCCATAAAATTGGTAAAAATTGATGAAAAATGGGAAAATCATCAAAATTTGGTTCTTTCAAAGGGCCGTAGCAAAAAAAGAATGGCATCACCATATGATTTTGTCTTCCCAAATTATTTATTTAAGGTCATATAAACCTAAAAATCAGGCTAAGAAGTAAAGTATAATTTTAGAAATTTTTGGCTCCTGAGAACTGTACATCCTTAAATATTTGCCGCTGAAGCAAACAAACATCTATCAATTCAGCGTTCAAAGATTTTCGTTCATTACTAAATAAGTTATTTGTCAATATATTAACAAATTTTAAATTTACATTAGATTTTTTCTTGATTTCAAAATAAAATTTCCAAATCTTGTTATTTAAATATTTCGTTCAGACTTCCAACAGAAGAGTCAAATTTTCCTTTCTTATCTAATTAGACATATCAAAGCTTCAAATAGCAAAGAAATGGCCCAATATTGGCCCAATTATGTTTATCAAATATAAGTTAACTATTGGTAGACTACATACTTCTGGTTTACATCCATTAAATAAGGATTTAACACACGCTGGTAATTTCTTTACTTATCTGTTTTTCTTCATTATGTTCAAACGTTTTTTAGGGAAAAACCGAATATCTCATAGCCATACAATGCACTCGGGTTTTATTATGGATTTAAAAATATGTAATCGATTTTTTGCATTTAGATTAACATCATTGAATGATTCTCTGACTGCGGAAAAAGGCGGGAAAGGGAATTCAGAAATATTTATATTCTTTAACCTCTTCAATAAAGTTTTTATAAATATAAAATTAATTCATTTTATTGTCCAGCTTTGTTATAACTGAATGTATTGTTTTCTTAAGTTTTTAATTATTTTCCATTATGGGAAAAGACTGCTAATTTTAAATGAATTTCTGCAGTTCCTAAGCAAGTTTGGTGATAAAACAAATTCATCAACAAATTAAATTTTGTATCAATGTCGTAAGAACAAACACGTAGTCACTGTTTCTCAAATGTGATACACACCCAGTTTTCAACAGTCATAGAATAATTATTTAAATTTTATTGAAAAGTGACCTATGGAATCTCTAATTGATATTCCTCTTAAACTATATAAACCCTGTTTGGATCTTGTTGTAATCTTACATGATTTATGTCGCAACAATATGTGAAAATACGTTTTTATAGTTTATAGGGGGAAAACTAGTACAGCTAATAATTCAGGCTGTAATTTGTCATTTCATTTATATTTTGAAAAACTGAAAATACTTGAGTTCATTATAGATTTGATTTTGCTGTTATTCTAGTAAATTAATTATCTAATTACATATTTTCTTCGTCCAGATTATTTATTTTTTCGAAAATAAGTATTTCAGCATTTCATATTTCACATGCAATCAAATATTTGATACATTTCATCCATTCACCAGCACTTACTTTAGCACTTACAAATATTTCTTGTTTTGTAACAAAGTATATTTTACTTTATTTAGAAGCCAAAATAAAGTTTTGGATTTATTTGGTGACATGTCTGCATCATTACTTTATTCTCTCTTTTTTTGTACATGTGTGAGGTTCTTACAAAAAAGCCAAAAGGACAATAGGATATCTTCTGTATTCCTGAATTAGGAATGATTCATCAAAATAAATCTTTGTATATATTTTAAAATCTGGTAATCCCATGGTTGTTTTATATATCTTTTCGTGTAAAATATTTTCCCTTCTTTTATAAGACTTATTAGCTGTTGTTTGAAGATCATACATTTTGTTGTTCAGGAAGATGACATCTTAAAATTGAATGTAACTGACAATTATGTGATAAGTAAAATTGAATCTATTTAAAAAAATATTATAGGGCCAAAACTATAGCTGGTGCAAAAAAGGAATAAATGCTTTGACTGAAGAAGGTATGTTCCATTATTTGCAATGTTTCAAAAATCATAACACAGAAAATTTCAAACAAAATATATATTTATAATTTTATAACAGCTAAAATCACAAAAGTAAGTAATATTATACTCTTAAGTTTTTGTCTTAAACGTAATTAGTGGTTTCCCCATGTCGGAATATATTCTTTAATAGTTAATATAATTATTTTGCACAAAATGAAAAGCCTAAATGATTGTTAGCGTATTTGTTTTTACTGTTGGGGTTTTGAAAAAAAAAGTATTAACTTTATTTCTAAACAACACTAAAATATCTAACAGTTTTGCACTCAACCACAAATACTTGAAGATTATTAACACAGGACATAAGGAATGAAATGAAATTTGATGTTTTAAGGAGCTTGTTTGACACTAGTACTTTCCGAAGGATCAAAGGCAATGCATAATCAATATTTTTTCAAAAAAAATTATTTAATGCGATTTTTATACAAATTTGAGGTTTAGCTTGCTATAAAACCATGTTTAATTGACGTAAGGAAATCCCTGTACCAAGACAGGCGTATGAAAGTTGTTTTCCATTCGTGTAATGTGTTTGAGCTTATGATATGAACATTTAATAAGAACCTTTCCGAATTGAATTTTCCTCGGAGTTTAGTATTTTTGTTATTTCACTTTTTATACAGATAGATATGCAACACAAGAATATGTTATACAATTGACACCAGAAAGCAAATGGCATAGAATATTACAATGTGATTCCCTTTCGGCTTCTAGTAGATAAACTACGGAAAACAATGTGATACTATTTCTGAAAAAGTTAGTAGTAAAAATCAAAAATGAAAATAATTGGACTATACCTACTGAAAGTTAAAATCTTTATTTAAAACATATTTCATTCGTCCAGATAATTCAGTTTTTCAGTAGGTATGTCTTCATTTGATATTTCATATGCATTTTAATCTTTAACATTTTTGAAACCAGTCATCAGCATTTTCTGTTATTTCGTAACAAAGTAATGTTGTACCTTATCTATACAGCCCAAATAAGTTTTGGGATTTATTTTCCGTTTTTTAAGACTTATTAGCTGTTGTTGGATGAACATTAATTTCGTTGTTCAGGGAGATTACTTCTTAACATTTACTGTAACGGACAGTGATGAGATAAAAAAAAATAAAAGTAAAATCACAAAAATACTGAACCCGGCCCATTAATCAGATTTAAAGCTTATTGATTTTAAAAAGTATCACAACATGATTTGAAAATAATCAAAATTTTGTTACGCTAATACTTAGAGGTTAAAAGTAAGTTAGGGCAGCAATTAAATAAAATCAAAACGCATAGAGACCTGCATTAAATCTTTAATCCCAAATTTAAAAATATAAATGTTCTGAGGAGTTCTTCCTTTTTTCCCAAGCACCCTATATTGAAAATGATAATAGGACTGAGTCAATCTATAATTCTTAAATAGAAGTATTTATATTTAAGAAAGAAGCATATAATCACTTTTGCAACGTACGATGATTATACTTTCTCAGATAGAAAATAAACGGTACACATTTTATTTAGCTTGATGCACATATCTACAAAAAAAATGTATCTTCAGTAAAGTTTAAGGCTCACAATTTGAAAATCCAAAATTAATTGCAAACATTGAAGAGCTGACAAAACTAAAAACGGTCTTAAATATAGCCAAAGCCAAAAAAAGAGTAAATGCTTTGCATGAGGGAGGTATATTCTTTTATTTGCAATATTTTAAAAATCGTGTTATAGAAAATTTCAACTAACAGATACAATCTTAAAAATAAATAATATTATACTGTTTAGCTTTCGTCTGAAACGTAAAGGATTTTATAACTGCTACAATAAAAAAATAAAATATAATACTATAAGGATTTCTTCTCAATCCTAATAAGTGGTTTCCCATGTCGGAATAAATTCTTTAATAGTTAATTTGAAAATTTTGCACGAAATGAAGAAGTAAAAAGATTGGTAACATATTATAATTATTTTTTTATATCTACAATTTTTAACATACCCCAAAAATTACTTGAAGTATTTTAACACCGGGAATTAATAGGGAATCAAATGAAATTTGATTTTTTCGGGGAAATTGTGTTATAAGACTCTTATAACAGTAGTCCTTTTTTAAGGATCAATATGTTTTTCAAGAAACCTAATTTTATGCGATTGTCAAATAAGAAACAGGTTACGCTAGCTATAAAACCAGGTATAGTCCAATTTTTTCTACATTAGGAATTGTCTGTACAGTCAGGAATACGACAGTTGTTTTCCATTAGTTTGATGTTTTTAAGCTTTTGATATTGTCATTTCATAAAGGACATTCCGATTTAGATTTTCTTTAGAGTTCGTGACTTGATTAGCACGTATGTCGATTTAAATAATAAGGGGACGGTTATTTGATATTACTAGTTATGTGGGGGGTTGAGTTGAGGCAGGAGAATTTCGATATAATTTTTCTGTCTAGGTAGGAAATACAAAATATACCAAATGGTCGTTCAATTATTAATTCAAACCAAAACGAAAACGCGTTTGTTTGCCTCACAAGACGCAGAAAATAATATTTACACAAAATACGATGTTTACAACAAAATCAATTCGATAATGTGCATGGCTATTAAATACATATCTGTCAAAATATGAATTTTCGAATTTAAACAAATTATCACACTACAAGATTAAAATTACAGGTGTTATTTACCTTTAACTAGCTCATTGATTGTCTTAAGCATTTGAAGACTACGATCAACCTTTGCTGTGAGGATATCAACCTTAGATTCGAGTTCACCGTACCCTTTACAAACATCTGAATTAAACTTTCCACCGGATATTGTTATTTGACATGCTGTCAAAAAGCAAACACAGTACACTATAATAAAAACTACTTGCTGCATTTTTAACGTGCTCAAACAAATTTTAGTATCAAAACTGAAGAGCATATTTAAAAACATTACAATGTATTCTCAGTTTCAAATGAAATAGATATTGAGGAAGACAGCTGCTTTCATGCAAAAAATGATCAGGGAAGTTTGGCCATGTCATGCAACACCATGACACAATGAATCATTTACAAGTGCAACACGCAATCTCTGCATTTGAAGCAATGTTGATGATTTGATTTCTGATGTATATTCGAACTTTATTTATAAATATGCATTAAATAAAACAAGAATGGTGACGAAACCATATTGTTTTGGTATTTAAGAATTAGACATTATAAATACCGTGTTAAAAGTCTACAGACAATATGATGATAAGAAAATATGGTATAATTGACAATGAGAAAAATCTGCCAAAGAACAGAATGACGTAGAAAAGTAGACAAGCATATGATCAATCACAAACTACTGACTATTGACCTTTTAACAATAAGAACTACAGGTCGGTAAATAATACTTAAAAGTTGCATAATATTTATCAGAATAAGACACAAGAATATATAAATTAGTAAGGAAAAGTGGAATTGTTACAAACAACAAAACGTGCAACAATTCTAAAGATGAAAATCATGACAAACTAAGTCAAGCAAGATGAACATTAAAGAAAGCAATCAAACACCCAAACCGAACTTTGGACAGATACTTACCATAGTGGCGGAGTAAATATGAAATTGAACTCAAAGCTATATCTTAGACAGTGACATTGCAACATAACATACAAAAATCAATTAGAAATAATTTTTCAGATGAGCACGTAACTAAAAAAATTTTTACATACAGACAAAAGACACATGAGGTTCTCGCAAGTAATGAAAGCTATATAAGAGTCAATTACTTACAATAAACAAATCATGTTTATCTAAACTAAAGTAGGAGTCAGTGCAAATATAACAGGTTACGTGTGAATAACTGTATAGCTGTGAAAATATTCAGTTTCGTGTTTAGATTGACCAAAAATAAATCGATAGTTTTACCAATAAATTAAAAAAAAAAAAATATTATAGATAACACAATTACTACAGAATGAAACACTAGAAACCATAACAATTACAAACTAACAAACTATGTTTATCACAAATATAAAAAAAAACCCAACTTCGTTTCAGTTTCTAAAAGTTAACTTTCGAATTGTACGGAGAACATCCTAGCATTTCCTATATGTACTTCCCAATTGATAATCGTTCAGACCTATCATTTCTATCACGAGTTACTTAATAGATAATAGTTAATTCTAAAGAAGTATCTATTAATCAATGTATTCTTAATAGTAAACTTTAAAAAAATCTCTTCAAATGTTTTTGGGTGCCATTATTGTTTAGTTGATGGTGTTATCATTTATCATGAATGTGTTCTATTTGTCATATCCACACTTTTTATCTCTTTACTCATTCATAAAATCAGAGCATTACTATGAATAAGCAACGTGATTATTTCAGATAAATATCAATTCAAATGCTATCGAATACAGTGATCCATTTCCCTTTTGTCTAATTTGCACATAAGTTCTCAACCAAAACACATATTAACAATAGACGTCAACGAGGATAAAACAATATGAATTAATGGTGTATAACACAATCGTCAGAAAGTAGGCTTACTTATATATCCATACTAATATAAATCCAAAATAGAATCAAAATGATCAAATATGTCTAGTAAAAAGGGGGCAAAAGATACTAGAGTGACATTCAAACCCATAAATCCAAAATAAACTAACAGTGCCTTGGCTACAAAGACAAAAGCACAAATATACAAAATAGTACATTAGATAAAACAGATAAAATTAAAAACTAAACAACACAAACTCTACCAAAACTGGGGGTGTACATAAAGATTGACAGGAAAAAAAGAAAGTTAGAACAATAAAACACCAATGTGTCAGTCACGAACGACTGCATATAACCTTTGTGCCCTTTGTAAATGTCATTTTCACTTTGCGTTATTATTCCATTAGTTTTAAAGGGCACTCCAATAAACTATTTACCATTAATGAAAAGTAAAATAACAAAAATACCGAACTACAATGAAAATTCAAACCTGGCGTTCTTTAACAAATAACATAACAATAGAGCAAACACTTCAAACGAATAGAAACAACTGTCATAAAAGTAAGTTGCAATCGTTCAGAATTGTTCATATAAAATCTGAAAGTACTTTTATTCGTGGGGTTAAGTGATTCAAGCAAAATTTACATATGCGTGGGTTCTTAAATTGGGGGGTTTTAGTTTTCTGAAAACAATCGAGTGAAGAACTTGAGCCATCAGAAATGAATCATATCATGTTGGTTTATAATGATTTGTAGCACTTTTCAGAATAATGTGTTCATTTTCAATGACTTTTTCGTCTATAATTGTTGAGAACATTCATTATTTTTTTTTATAAAATAATTGCTTTCGTAATATACAGATTCATTTATGATCACACATTATCTAGATTTCAGGAATTGCAGATTTAACATTTAAATTGTCGAACACATGTAAAAAGAGGTGATTCCACTAGTTTATCCACTTTTTTCTACAAAAATGACTGTACAAAGTCAGGAATATGAAAGTTAATTGCTCCTGACTTTGTCTATTATTTAAACGCAATATTGATCTATTCCTGTTTATTGTTTTAAGGTGCACTAGCTACGAGATATATTGAAAATGTTAAGTATATTTTTTTTTTGTTCAATCATTAATGAAAACGAAATAGTGAAATAATAATTCGCTTTTTGCAGCCAGTATGGTTTAATTTTGTCAAATTAAGATACATTGGTGACATTCCTAACTTGCAAGTGAATGATTCGATCTCATTGAATCCGTACTCATGTGAACTTCAATTCAACCCCTTAGGTAGAGATTGATAACGAATGCATTGCGGGTGTTTGGTTATTTAAAAAAAAATGTCAACATTGAAAGTAAAACAAAGGTAAATCATTTGATTGATTGGTGCGATCCACCCCAAAAAAAAAATCTTATACAGGTGAAAAAGGATGATTAACATATATTTTTAATCTATAAATGAAATTTGATAGACCTAAAAAATCCAATTGAACGAGTCCGCTTTCTATGTATATTTAAATGTATGTTTATATCGCTTATTTGACAATTTGAGGTCTTCAAAGGTCAACTCGATAATTAATTAGATTGCATCAAGACTAAAATACACACGAATCAAAGCTTCAAAATATCGAGCCCATGCCCTGTTTATTGTTTATTTTAAACTTATTTATAATTTGGATAAATGTTTTACATGGTGATAAATCAAATATGAGAATTTGAGTCAAATCGGTGACATGAATTTGACAGCTAGTGCCCCTGTAATTATGGATACGTACATCTAAATATAAAGCTCTAAATTGTTTCGAGTTTATTTGTGACCAAATTCATGACATCACTATGTAAAAATTGACGCATTTGCTCTAAATTGGCTACGTTCAGCATATATTTGTGAACGTAAATGTGAGTACCTATTATGTTATTTTACGCACATTAACATCGTTGTTAAAGACAATTTCTAGGAAAATAACTATGATACTCATATCTATATAATTTAACAATATTTAGAAATAAGGCCTTCCTTTGCAGATTCACCCCAATGCTAGAAGTGTTTTGCCCCGGAAATATGTTAGACAAAAATATGAAAAGTATAACAATCTGACAAATGTAGGGTACACATGTTCATTTTTGATACTGTTTTAAATTAAGACCTTGTATTTTCTGACATCGAAGAAGGTAGACAGTATTTTAAGTATTTTATCATACTTAAACTTTTATTTTAATCATCCAATTACCGTCCTCAAACTTTGGTATTAATAACAAATTACTTCGTATACATTTATTTTTGAAGTTTGGGTATGGAAATGCAGTCTCTTTTTTTCCTTAAAAGTTCCAAGTAATAGTTTTTTATCTTCTTTATTTCTTTCTAAGTATTTCTTTCCTTCTAGATGTCTTTGGTTTTGCGTCCTTGGTTTATTGGCACTAAGTCGTTTATCTAGTAAGTTATTATTTTGTCGTCTTTGTTTCTGTTTTAATTTTTCTCCCTCTAGATGTCTTTAGTATTTTGTCATTAGTTTACTGCCTCGTAGGCGTTTACATTGTTAATGTTTGGATAGTCGTCTCTTTTCTACTTCGATGTTTTTCTCTCTAATTGTTCATGGTTTTGTGTGTTGTGGGTTTTTCAGTCTCGTAGGCGTATAACAAGTAATTTGTTTTTGGTCGTCCTGTAAGTTGTTTCTTTATGTTTTTTTTTAGCTCACCTGGCCCATAGCGTCTGTCATCGGTAACTTTTACAAAAATCTTCTCCTCTGAAAATACTTGACCAAATTTAACCAAACTTGGCCACTTGGGTATCTCGTTAAAAAAAAATGTGTCCGGTGACCCGGCCAACCAACCAAAATGGCTGTCATGGGTAAAAACAGAACATAGGGGTAAAATGTAGATTTTAGCTTATATCACTGAAACCGCAGCATTTAGAGCAAATCTGACATTGATTAAAATTGATTATCAGGTCAAGATCTATCTGCCCTGAAATTTTAAGATGAATCGGACAACTTGTTGTTAGGTTGTTGTCAATGAATTGGTAATTTTAAGAACATTTTTCCGTTTTTGGTTATTATCTTGAATATTATTATAGATAGAGATAAACCGTAAACAGCAATAATGTTCAGCAAAGTAAGATCTACATATAAGTCAAAAAATGACCAAAATGGTCAGTTGACCCCTTTAAGGAGTTATTGCCCTTTATAGTCAATTTTTAACAATTTTTTCGTAAATTTTTGTAATCTTTTACAAAAATCTTCTATTCTGAAACTACTAGGACAACTTTAACCAAATTTGTTCACAATCATCATTAGGGTATCTAGTTTTTAAATTGTGATCCCGCCAGCCAACCAAAATGGCCGACATGGCTAAAAAAAAAGTGCATGTGGTATAATACAGTTTTTTTGGCTAATATCTCTGAAATAAAAGAATTTAAAGCAAGCCTGACAGGATAAAATTGTTGTTCATTAGGTCAACCTATCTGCCCTGAAATTTTCAGACCATTCAGGCAATCCGTTGTTGGGTTGCTGCCCCTGAATAGGTAATTTTAAGAAAATTTTGCAGCTTTTGGTTATTATCTTGAATATGGTTATAGATAGAGATTATGAAATTATGTACAAAACGGTCAATTGATCCCTCAAGGAGTTATTACCCTTTATAGCCAATTTTTAACAATTTTCATATATTTTGTAAATTTGTACAAAATATTTTCCACTGTAACTACTGGGCCAAGTTCATTATAGATATATATATATATATCATTGTAAGCAGCAAGAATGTTCAGTAACGTAAAATCTACAAACACATCACCATCACCAAAACATAGTTTTGTCATGAATCCATCTGTGTCCTTCGTTTAATATGCATATAGACCAAGGTGAGCGACACAGGCTCTTTTAAAAGAGCCTCTAGTTCCTTTTTGAAGGGTCGACGATTAACGGTCTTTTAAGCGTATATATAGATAGGGCAGGAAGATGTGATATGAGTGCCAATGAGACAACTCTCCATCCAAGTCACAATTTATAAAAATAACCATTATAAACGGAGCCTAAGCTCACACCGAACAGCAAGCTTTAGGGCCCCAAAAATTACTAGTGTAAATCATTCAAACGGGAAAACCAACGGTCTAATCATATAAAAAACGAAAAACGAGAAACAACAATGAACCACATAAACAGACAAGCACTGAAATTAGATTCCTGACTTAGGACAGTTGCAAACAATTGCAGCAGAATTAAACGTTTTAATGGTACCAGTAAGTTTTTTATTTGTCGTCTTTGTTTCTTTCTTTTAGTTTTTCCCCACTAGATGTCTTTGGTTTTATATGTCTTTGGTTTTATATATGCATATAACCAATAGGTTTTATTTTATAGACTTATTTTCTTATCTCATGTTTTCCCTCTCAACATTTCCCAACCTGGTGTGGGTTGTGGGTTTTTTTATGTCTCGTATGCGTATAAAAGGTTTGTGTTTAAATGATCGTCTTGATTCTTTTTTAGTTAGTGTTTGTTCCCTCTTATTTTATTTCGTGTGTTGTGGGTTTTTCGTCTCATAGGTGTAAAACAAGAAAGTTATTATCTTGTCATCTTTTTTTCTTTCTTTGAGTCTTTTCCGTCTAGACGTCTTTGGCGGTTTTGTGTTGTTGGTTAAGTGTCTTATAGGCGTATAAACAGTAAATTTGTTTATTGTCTTTGTTTCTTTCTTTGATGTTTTTAACCATTTGAATGTCTTGTTTTGTTGGTTTACTCTCTCGTAGACGTATAACCAGTATTTTATTTGTCGTCATTTTTCCTTTCTAACTGTTTTTATCTCTTTAAGTGTCTTTTCATATTTCCTTTTGTTGTTAACCTTTACTCAAATTATTTTTTTACTCATATAAGATTTTTTTAATTATTTTTTATTCATTTTATTTTGTAAGGAATAAATTATATAAGGAATATTAAGTATTATAGAGTTTAATTCATGGAAACATTATTCTGATATTTCAGTAGCAAACACCATTACTTCTGACAAGTGGAGGTATTGCTTGGCTTTGATGGTCACTTTGACATAACGGCCACTCATTTGCCGATTACAATGGAAAATAATATGCTCCTTTAACTTGGCTGGGCCTTTATAGTGTGCACATAATGACATTTCTTTCAAAGTTGACCCAACTATGATATCTACGTTTTTCAGACGTTAAACTGTGAAAAAAATTAAAAAAATACATACAAATATGATATAAAATGCATAAATATACGTTTATATTTTTTCCGACTTGCATATGCACCAGTAGATTTTCGTCTGTAAAGCAATTTGATCTTACTAGAATATTGGGTTAACAATGCTTTTCAACTTCGTACTTTATTTTTTCTCTTTTTTACCCTTTTTTTATTCGAGCGTCACTGATGGGTATTACGAATTAGAAACGCTCATCTTTAAGCTGTAATTTTCTTTAAAACAAAGACGTCTTAGAAAACAATCAGCTACATGGAAAACTACAAGGTGTTTCGCAAACCTGTTTTACCTTATTTCGCTTATACTGGATAGACATCGGATGCTATCTTCATAAGCGTATATTTCTGTTTGGTTTTTAAATATTTTGACAGAAATTGTATTCACAAGTATTAAATAGAATCATCATGTTAAAAATATAACAATCTTGATCTAGAGCAGCTAAATTTTCTGAATCGCTAGGCAAAGATAAAGACTTCTAGGAACCAGTATATTTCTGTATACCATTCGTAAACATAATATACCTTGTTAATGATATTTTTTATAATTATAGTGATTTTCATTGTAATTATTTTGCAATCCCGAGGAAGAAAGAACAGTCGGATTAAAATAAGCGCATATAATATATGATTGAGAGTCTCAGTAAAGGGAACACAGTACATACATTTTTGCAAATGGGGGGTGGGGGGGGGGGGGGTGAAATGATCTTAGCCTGATTTTTAAAACATAAAATGCAAAAAATACATTGCTTGTTTTGAGTGCTTTATCTGTTTTACTGTTATAACATTATTATATATTATAACCGGCAAACATTTCGTTAACTGACTTTTACATTACGTTCTTTTATGCTTCTTCTTTTTAATCCAATGATTGGGATTACAGAGAGGTAGGATTTATATTTCAATTTGTTTGACCTTAAGGGTACATATGCAAAGCATATGATATATATCAAATAGTAAAATCTTTTTAGTGTAAAACCTCAGTGTCTTTTTATGGTTACGGCAATTCGTACTTATGACAAATGCCTAATTTTAATATGTTTTAAATAAATTTAACTTTGGAACCAAAAGCTGAACATTTCATCATATATATACTAGAATATCGTATAAATACATCTTGATATGCCCTTTTCTTCTTGAGTTTTATTAGCTACGTATAATTGGCAAATATTCCCAATACATTTAACTGCTTATTATGCATGCAATATCCAAATACTTGATAGTCTCCGAATCAATTAGGAAGATGTATATAGATTGTGGTTCGAAAGAGGGGACGGGTGCAGTCCTTAATTTGTTTTTATATAATCGCATTAAAATCAGATAAGACACCATGGTCCCCTTCCTCAAAGTAGAAAAATAAAACGACAGATTTGTTGATTGATAAAATGCAATAAAATTTCGGTAACATTAGTTGATTTGCATCATGCCTCTTAGACTAAATCCCATAGAAACTTACGATTATAATCTGATCTGTTTATAATTTCAATCCACTTTATATCATACATATTTCCTAGATCTACCCACCAGTATGGTAAATTGTCATAGTTGGTATGTGAGTAGGTTGTTGCATTTCCATCGTGTGCATATTCAGCACAGCAAACATGATTTCCCCAGGAATGTGTTTTAAGATGCCATGAGCTTTGTTGGCTTTTTTTCCTCAGAGCAATGTTCTTAATTGCACATTTGTTTTGTTTCCAGTCTGATAAAAGAAAGTCAAGGTTTTAAAAAAATTGTCAATGTTTATATCCAAGCCACCTATGTTGTTGATGCATAATGAACAAAGATTTACACAAATAGAGTGAAATTTATCAGGCAGGTTCTACATTATTGGTGGATTTGTTGCCCAATCTTTAGTTTTCTATGTAGTGTTTTTTTATACTGTTGTTTTTTTTCTACCATGGATTATATATTTTGTGAAGGATGGTTGAACACAGTACATTAATAAACGTAAAATATTCAATTTATGGATAGAGCGACATCCTTAACTTTTTTTAAAGTGAACTAGTATTTTTCTAAAGCAATATTTCTATCTTAGAGAGTACTCGACTAGGAATACACCATACAATGTTTCCAAGGCAGAAAACCCTATTATCTATTACCCTGTTAGCTATTATTCGTGTGTTTCTCTGTCCTGTATGTTCTCCCATTTATTTCTATTGTAGTCCTGTCATGTAATGTTGTCATTTTAATGTTGTATTTAACATTGCCATAAAAGCGGGAGGTTTTGCATGCCCCAAAACCAGGTTCAACCCACCATTTTTTTCTTAAACTGTCCTGTACCAAGTCGGGAAAATTGCCATAGTTGTATTATAGTTCATTTCTGTGTGTGTTACATTTTAATGTTGTATTTCTGTTGTGACATAGGTCTCCTCTTATATTTGATGCGTTTCTCTCAGTTTTAGTTTGTAACCCTGGTTTTTTTTCTCAATCGATTTATGAATTTCGAACAGCGGTATACTACTGTTGCATGTATCTGTCATTTTTAAAGCATTAATAATAACTTTAAGATAAATGGCCATTCCACACTGTAAGGCTGTCTGATTATTTGGGATATTTCCCCTTAAATATTACCTTCTGACAGAGGATTTCACTTGATGCACTTGCTTTGGACAATTTACAGTACTTTCCTTGGTACGTAAATGTTTTTGTTAAATATTTGCGACAGATCTAATTTATCTGTTAATCATTGAAGAATACACCTATGATTGTAAATAATTGTTCTTTTTTGCAGTATTTTTTAAATTCAAAATGACTAATTAGATGTATGTTGTTAAATGTAATTTGTTGTTCTTTAAATGCTTTTTAACTGTCAACGATGAGAGAAGTCAGATTGAAGTTAATTAATTTCAAAAACGATTACGGAAGATAACAGAATAATCGGATAAAAACATTATATTGTGCTACTACTTAGCGTGTGATAACAAAAGAAGGCGGCAATCAACTCAAATCAAGACGCCTTGTGACCTGCCATTCAGTGGACGCAAGGTTTTAGAAATATACTGTTTGAAGAGTTATTTCTCGCTTGAGTTAAAGACCTCATCATAGGTCCTCCTTGATAACTAGACTGATTCACAGCTATTGTTATCGACGAGTGATATCTTATTAAAGAAAAATGAAAGTATAATTTCTTTTGCGACGCACATTAATCCTAATTACTTAAAGACCAAACAGCCTATTGTTTATGCGCATCAACTAACGCAACTTGGTAGTGACATAAAAGCTCTATGACGTTGTTTCTAGCAATGAAAAAAACGTCAAATAAAAACGTCCTATTTCGCGTTTTTCACGGATTCCAACATGGTGTACGCTTAAAAATACGTCTCCCAAGTAAAGAGGAATTAAGCGTCGAGCTGATATCTTGTGGAAATATAACACAAATGGACATAAAAGATACTACACTATATTTAACCTTCGTTCTAATAAAAACAATCAAATATAACTTTTGATCTTTACTTTTTTGCGCCGATCTGCATTTCATTTTTTTAAATTCTTTCATATGCGTAGATTATGTCTTGTATTTCCGCCAATATGCATTTCATTTTTTTTATTCTTTCATTTTGTCTTTCATTTGCGACGATTGTGCCGTCTGTCCTGCTTTAGGTTAAAGTTTTTGGTCAAGGTAGTTTTTGATGAAGTTGAAGTCCTATCAACTTAAAACTTAATCATGTTAATACACATGTTTTCTATAATTTGATCCTTCAAATTTTAATGTCAATTTTTCAAAATTTAAAAAAATTGAGTATTGTCATTTGTTTCATTTCAATTTGTCTTAAGAAGAAATGATAAACATTTCGCCTGATCTCACTGCAGCTTACAGCTAATTTCCTACTGTATGTAGATCATCACTTTAGTAAGTTGCTTGCTTTGTTGTTATATTTTGTTAATGTCCAATTGAATTATCATATATACAGGTTTACATACCTATATATGAAGATGTGAATCTTATTTACAAAGCTTAAATAAACATTTATACAAACAAAGCAAGGAAGCCAACCAAAGTTTTACCCTACATGCATTAGGAAATTAGCTGTAAGGCAAAACATATAAAATATTTGTAAATTTAACTTATGACAAAAACAATTGCTCCAAGAATGATTTCCAACATAAAATCTCTCCCTTTTATTTAGCTAAAACTATGACTGGAAAGATTGAAAACAAATTTCGATTTTCAATTCCGGCAACAACCTTGTCTTTTTTTTTAATTTACAAAATTAGCAATTTAGATTTATAATATTTTATCCTGTTGGAGAAATCTAACTTTGTATTTTTCAACAGAAAATGATTTCTAAATTAATTTTTGAATTAAAAACCTTTTGTATTCTCGTTTATTCAAAACATCGTCATGTGAGGTAGAAATAACAGGGATTGTATTTCATGATAGATGTATAACGTTTTAGAATCAAAAACTTGAATTCATATATTATACCTATAATTTTAATTTCCCTATATCTTAAATATTCAGAAATAATGACTTCACAAACTAGATGGAATAATTTCTATACCTTCGTCTTAGTCGGGAAATATAATGGTATAAAGAAGTCTGTCCATGCTTTTGTGTGTCCGTCTGTCAACAGTAGCAAATGAGTTCGTTCCGGCAAACTTCTGAAATTGACGCGAAAAAAACACACACATGTAGTCTGATATAGTCAAATACTCTGTAGTTAGCCAGTGCCATCTTTCATTTATTTTCAATATTTTTGCTAATGAGGGACAGAGGACAAAAACAGACTTTCCTCACAAAAGCGGCGAGAAAGGTTATTTCAAACAATTTCCCATTCCGACGGAGGGGGTTTCTGAAGGTTAATATTGTGCGGCAACATCATCATAAGATCTAATACTGACACATGCATTTAATCTCTTGTATTACCGGATAATAAAGAAGGCGATTATAGTTGTTATTCTTGGAAATTTAAATGTGGGTTTCAAACGTCCAATTTGCGATTTTTTTTTCAAAAAGTGCGCCAGCAAGGAAAGTTTGTACTATGACGTCAGATGCGATGTTCTGAAGAAAGACACTCTTTTCTTCAAAACGAACAAGAAAAAAACATGAAAATTGCTCATAACTTTTTTGAAAGGTCGGTGACACACACTTTTTTTGGCTTTATTTTGAAGAGTACACGTGGCACTTTCCTTCTTGAAATTATTATAAAGAAATCACTGGTAGATATTTTTTGATACTGGAAACGTTTTTCATTTTTACGTTTTATTTTTGGCGGGAATGAAATAAATCATATTTTTAAAGATCAAAATAATATGAGGCTTAAACTCTTGAACATGTATTTGATAGATACAAATCTACTGTTTAATGTGAAACAAGAATTATGCCTGTAGGTTTGATATAATGGATTTTTTGGAGAGTTTATATAACAAGCAAATATTATGTCAATATTCGGGAAAACACGAAACTGAGTTTGCTATAGCGACAAAACTTAGTCGATGACCCCCAATTTTTTTCATCATTTTTTGTTCTTCAAATCATAAAATACCTTCACACAAAATTTTAAGGAAAAATCACTGGTAGAAATAAATAGGCTGTTTGGTCTTTAAAGGGGCACTAGCTACGAGATATATAAAAAACTAAAGTAAAATTTTTTTTTGGTCAATCAATAATGAAAGTGAAATAGTGAAATAATAATTCGCTTTTAGCATCTAAAATGGTTCAATTTTGTCAAATTAAGCGAAGAAGCATTGATAATTACTCATTCACTTGCAAGTGAATTAGTCGACCTCATTTAATCCGTATTCATGTGAACTTCAATTTAACCCCTTGCTAGAGATTGACAACGCATGCATTGTACGTGTACTGGTTATTTAAAGAAAAAGAATGTCAACAATGAAAGTGAAACTACGGTAAATCATTTGATTACTGATTCGATCCATATAAAATCACTCCTATACGGTTAAAAACAATGAGAAACATATATTTTTAATCTATAAAATAAACTCAAACAGACCTAAAAAAAAAATCCTATTGCACGTGTTGGTTTAATCTATTCATATCTTTATTTCTGTTTACATCGCTTATATGGTCATCTGAGGTCAAATCGATAGTTAATTAGATGGCGTCTGGACTAAAATACACACGAAACGAACCTTCATTATATCTACCCCATGCTCTGTAAACTGTTTATTTTAGAATTTTGGTAATTAGGATAAATGTTTTACATTATTATAAATCAAATATGAGAATTTGAGTCAAATCGGTGACCAAGAATTTGACAGCTAATGCCCCTTTAAGGGCATATCCAACAGTTTGTTTCTGACTGTGAGAATTTCTCCCTTTAAGATATATAGGCTATTTTTTACCTGCTTAATCAAATATGTAATAAAAAATATACCTTCGCGTGCTACTTTTTAAGTAAAATGAGGTCGAAATTTCAGATATTTGCTCAAAATTCGGATTTGTGGACGTACTTTTCCTCCGGACAGAAATGCATTACTTTTTTGTTTTAAAAGATAAACACAAGCCTTTTTTTTGTTAAATGATTTATAAGTTCTCTATTAATATAAGTATCCTATATATTTATGAAATATTTGGTTTAGAAATAACTAAAATTTATCAAATGTTCATGAATGTAGAAGAAAAAATTTGCTGTATTTTTATAAAATTTAAAAAATTGCATCATTGACTTTTTCAGGAAATTTGGTAAAAATAATCTTCAAACGTAATCAAACCGAATGACATTTTAAAACAGAGGGGTCCACGAACTCGTTTCAAATTTAATTCAGTTTGAATGATAAAAATCAGTCGTAAAATGCATCTTTTCCCGATATGTCACAGTTTGACGTCACGAAAATAACATTTTACGGTAGGAAAGTCATTACCTCCCCTGTAACTGTAAAATATGCCCTTAAATGAAATAGAAGGTACCAAATTTACAAATCTAAATGCGCTTTTCGATCGTTATTGTCACATGAGTAAAGCTCTTGCCAAACAATTGAAAATCCAAATTATGTTTCAAACGTTGAAAAACTGATAAAACCAAAAAGTATAACCAAATAGAGACAATGAATAATAGCTTTGCATCAGGGAGATTTAATCCTTTATTTAAATCAAATCAAAAATTTCATTACAGAAAATTTCAATTGAACTATATACCCTAAAAGAATCTTATAACAACTTCGACTCTAAATGATTAAACTAAATTATTATTCTATTACGTTCAGTGGGTTTCCGTGTCAGAAAACATTCTGTAATATTCAAAGTAATAGTTTTGCACGAAATGAAGTAAAAAACAGACCGGCGACATATACTTTTACTGTTGTTTTTACAAATAGAAAAGTATAAGCAACATTTCCAAACAGCACTAAAATGAATACTTTTTTTGAAGATAATCTAAAAGTACCTTAACAATATTAGCATAGGGAAGCAAATGAAATATGTATTTCAAGAAACCTGTAATAAGACAATTGTACTTTCAATATTGATCAATATTTTTTCAAGAAACTTTAAACAATAATGTTTGGTTCTCTTTCCACATCTACTAAAGTAATTACGGGGGAGATGGGATAATGTTTTGGAGAAAAGTCCACAGTATTTACTCAACATAAAACGTTTTTGGAATAGTCAAACTGAAAATTAATCTCTATTTAGAACAATTTGAATGAAGACACGAAGAATAAAAAAAATTGAGGACTAGAAACATAAACTTAATTGTTTAGAATGTAGACAATGATGTGTAGTTTACAAGAAAGCTCACGGCCCTAATGATATCAATATGGATGAAAGTTGTTCATAGATAGAATTATAAATCAGCCAATGGAAAAAAATGTAAAATTTCAAGTTGTCTATAAACAGTAAAATCACAGAAAATAAACTCTTAAAGGAAAGTCATCAAATTGCAAAAGCTCAAACACATTCAACAAATGTATTACAACTGACACATGATATATAGTTTACGGGAAAACATCCTTGAATCCAAATATATGTTAAGCAACCTAAGCCAGCTGGAATAGAACACCTAAAATAGAGAATCACAATGGAAAAAAAAGACTTCCATGTGAACGTTCGTTGTTGATGTTATATGAAAGGGTTTTCAAAAGGAAATCTCGATGAAATAATCCAATATTCCAAATGCAATTGCAAATATAGTCTTTTTCATAATTTTTTTTTATATAAATTGTCGATCATGGAATCCAAGCGTCTGAACCGATAATTGATTAGCACGTGTCACTTTTAATGATAAAGAGATAAGGCATGACAATTTTTCATTAAGTAGGAAGTCCTGGTAAGAACCACAAAACGAATACTTTATCCTGAAACAAGATAAAGATGAATATTTGGCCTAACACGTTCTTGTAATTAAACAAATTATCACATTAAACGATAATAACTACTGGTACAATTTACCTTTAACTTGTTTATTGCTTTTCTTTAGCATATCAATACTACGATCGAGCTTCGCTGTGAGGATATCAACCTTCGATTCGAGCCTTCCGTCCTCTTTACAGTCTTCTGAATAAAATGAGGTACAAATAAAGACAACAGTACTATACCGGTATTCAAAAATCATAAATCACAAGTCACAAATATTATTCAACGTACACACGATTTGATGATGAACATTTATATGAAATACATGTCTGCGAAAATACATTTCCGTTTCAAACAAATAATCACATTTAAAGATTAGAATTGCAGCTTTTATTTACCTTTAACTTGTTTATTATTTTTCTTCAGCATATCAAGACTACGATCAAGCTTCTCTGCGAGGATATCAATCTTAGATTCGAGCCTTCCGTACCCTTTACAAACATCTGAATTAAACTTTCCTCCTGATATTGTTATTTGACATGCTGACAAAAAAAAACACAGCATGTTATGATAAAATCTAATTGCTGCATTTTTAATATGCACACAGACAATTTAGTATCAAAGTGGTAAAGAATATTTCAAACACTGATATTAAATCTCGTTTCAAATGAAATAGATATGAATGAAGACAACTGTTTTCATGCAAAGTTTGGTGGCCATTTCATGCAACACTATGACACAATGGATCATTTACAAGTTCAACACGCAAACTCTGCATTTGATGCAAAGTTGATGTTTTGAAATTTGATGAATATGCAAACTATTAAAACACATTAAAACAAAAAAAAAAAGATGAAATTGAAAGCAAGTTCTTTGTTTGTATTAAATAATAAGACATATTAACAAAAAGTAAAATAACAATAATAGACAAAAGACACAAGACGTCCTCGCAGGTAATGAGAGCCAGATTACAGTCAATTACCCAAAATAAATACAAAATGGTCATAAAGACTAAAGTAGCAGTCAGTGAAAATCCAACAGAATACTAGTGATGAACTCTATTGCTGTGAAAATATTCAGTTTCGTGTTTCAATTGACCAAAATATCTATAGTTTTATTACTTGATTTATTTTATTTGACTGGGCGGGGTCCATCTAAAGACTAGTGTTTTCAGATAAACCTATCGACTGTTCAGTAATAATCATTAATCCGGTTAAAATATATAAACACTTTATGTGTATTCGAAAATGAAATAGTGATACATAGTCATTGATTTCCCTGTAAAAGTCTTTGTATATCCATTTGGTGACACTGATTTACTACAACCCTTTTTTTTCTTAAAATGTGATGTACCAAGTCCGGAACATGGCCATTGTCATATTATAGTTCGTTTCTGTGTGTGCTACATTTTAATGTTGAAATTCTGTTGTGTCATAGTTCTCCTCTTATATTTGATGCGTTTCCCTCAGTTTAAGTTTGTAACCCGGATTTGTTTTTCTCTAAATCGATTTATGAATTTCGAACAGCGATTTACTACTGTGGCCTTTCTAGGTGATTAAAAATCAATAATTGATTTAACGGCATCACCCTTATTACACACATCAAATAGGCTGTTCATGTGCAAATTAGAATGTTAACTCCATCTGATTAGTTGAAATATCATTTGTATTACCGGAAAATGAAAAGAAAACTTTTTAACAACATTACTACAGACAGACTAGAAAACTATATTTATCAAAGATAAAAAAAAAAACTCGACTTTTTTTTAATTTCCTAGATGTTAACTTTCAATGTGTATGTAGAACATTCTAGCTTTTCCTATACGTACCAGAAAAGGAGCACTCAAATAAACTATCGACCTATAATGGTTTAATTTTACAAATTGTTATTTTGATGGAGAGTTGTCTCATTGGCACTCACACCACATCTTCCTATATCTATTAAACATTAATGTAAAGTAAAATAAAACAAATACCGATCTCAAATGAAAATTCAAACTAGTTTACCCTAAATCGAAGGATCAGCTGATTATCTATCGTAAAAGCTGTAAATTTGACTATGAATATATGGCCCTTAAAGAAAACGGTTACATAACAAAATGATATAGATATTTTTTTTTTTTTTTTAACGATAACAAATATTTTATTCAATCATTTCCTGCTAGATAAATACCTAAGTAGCCCAGGTCGCATACTTAGGGGCCCCTGTATTTTAACAGCCTCACTTGACCAGGGAAAATATCAAATGAGTTTATACAATAGTTTTACATACATAATTATATTTAAATAACCAATACAATTGATTTTCACACCTGATAAGCATCACTGTATAAAATCACTATCGTATATCCGGTTCACTGAACAAACATGTGTTGATTTAAACTGGAAAAACTTTAAAATTTGATTGCGAAAATAAGTTATAGTTTGACTTGAAGAATTTTGATGTGATTGAACAGAATTTGAAAGTATTCTTTAATATATATTTATGGATTATAAAAAAAAAATAATATATAGATATTATTAGTTACATAGTGTTCTAGTGACCTAATACGGTATATATGGAATTTACTGACCCCATATATACCGTATTAGGTCACTAGCACACTATGTAACGCATTTATTTTACAGACTATCTTAACGTGTAAAATTTAGACTAGTGATCTATCAAAATGAGCAAGTCTTCAATACAGTTAACATTAACATGATGCCAACAATGACAACTTGTTAGATTTAAATGTGTTTTCTGAATTTATTTCACTTTATCATCACTTTCTTCGTCTGTTGAAACCTTTAAGATTTTTTCTCAGTACTGTTTTGTTTTTCTAAAGGGACGTAACACCTCTACTAACCGTGTATGAAATAAGCCCCGCCTCCTTATTACCTTATATGGAATATAAAGGGACGTAACTCCACTACTAACCATGTATAGAATAAGCCCCACCTCCCAACTAACCTAATATTGAATATATACGGTTTCCACGAGGACGCTTTTAACCAATCATATTCCTAGAAATGTATAGGAGGTAAGATAAAAACGGTTACATAACAAAATGATATAGATATAAACGGTTACATAACAAAATGATATAGATATAAACGGTTACATAACAAAATGATATAGATATAAACGGTTACATAACAAAATGATATAGATATACCTACAAGTATTGGAGTAATTTATCAAAAGCTATAGTTCCTAACATCGGATTTCTTTGATACTAAGATATACCGTGTGCATTGCTGTGTGTTTCTTTATTCCACATTGGCTTGATATACAGGTGAAGAGTTAGTGTGCGAATCTCTAGTCTGTGTGAGTCTTGTTTTTTTTAATTTTATTATTTATACCTTTATACCTTATACCTTTATCTTCGGGTCGTTACATAAGCCAAAGGCTTCTACTGACCCCTCATCTTGGATTGTCGTATATGTTCGGTGTTACGTGTGGCGTCGATTTCGCTTAATTAGAATACATGATTATGTAGGGGCCAGCCAAATACACCCCCGGGTGCGGTATTCTCTTGCGACGTTGGACTGTTTTCTGCTCTTTGGTGAGATAGTTGTGTCTTTGAAACATTCCCTGCTGCCATTCTGAAGTGCAAGAAAACTAAAGATAAAACACTGTACCAAAAAATGCCTCAGAGTTCCAAATGTTCCGTGATAAATAAATCATGGCTACTTACAGACAAATATTAAGCGGCTTCATCCTCGTATAGGTCTTACCTCAATGATTTTATGCAATTTGAAAGTTGATTTGCATTTGAATTTAAAACATATGTAAATTGAGGTTCATAATATTATACAATTATAGCCTTTGTATGAGGTTGATACACGAATATGTAAACGTAAAATAAGTATATCGACAGAGGACAAGGCCCGAGGTCGATATACTTCTTTGGGTTGATATATCTTGCATTGACCTTATATAAAGACTGCAATTGTTATGCTTTTAATATTATATGATATTTGTATCAAAAACGTCGGTGCTTTATATTCTATTTTCCGATCATTTAATTTTGTTGGAATTTTTGATAGATATCCTATTGTCTATTTTATGCAGTCATTGTTTATGTTTTTTGTGTACATCTTATATATTTGAAGATTATTTTTTAAGTAATCGATGATAAATATACACCTCATACTGTGGATTCATTATTATTCGTTGGATACCAATTTTCGTGGATTTTGAGGGTACAGTTTAACCACGAAATTAAATTTTCAACGAATGATAAATTTTCTGTAAGTTTGTATGCCGACTTCAGCTAAACCAAGCTTGAAAATTAAATAACCGCGAATATCCAAGATTTCCTTCATCTTCGAAAATTGGTACCCACGAAAATAAATGAATCCACAGTTAGACTTTTAACAACATCATAAAATTCATAAATATCAGTTTTTAAACGTTCTAAAAATAACCATGCAATATCACTTTTCTGTCCTCTTTTGAAAGTATAGTTTAACAGGTGACTGTTCTGGAACGAATCAAATTAGTCAACGCATACAAATCAATGTTATAAGTTACTGAAATTATCATTCAGGAATAATGATGGTTTAGAAATCTGATGTACAGTAGTTGTCGTCTGTGTATGTAGTTCAAACGTGTTTCTCAGGTTTTTTTTAAATAGATTGGTTTTCCCGTTTGAATGGTTTTACTCTAGTATTTTTTGGGGCCCTTTATAGCTTGGAGTTCGGTGTGTAACAAGGTTTAGTTTGAAGGCCGTACCTTGACCCATACTGGTACTTTTATAAACTGTTATTTGGATGGAGAGTTGTCTCATGACACTCATACCACATCTTCCTATATCTATAGAAAGAAAAATCTGTTTTCTCAGTGATTCTACAATAAATAGTAATTTTGTACTTCTCCTTATAATCAAATGTACCATTTGGTGTTCAAATTGGAAGAAATTACAGTCAACCACACCATAAAATAATATCTTCGTATCGATTATTTATTAAACCTACATTTATCCTAAAATAATTTCTAACGGGATAAATTAAAACAACGATATATAAACAGGTTTCACCCACTTTTTTTTTCAGAAAAATGACTGAAAGAGGTCAGAAAATATGAAGTTGGTTGCTTCTGACTTTTAAAAACTAAGGATTTTCTTATCCCAGGCATAGATTACCTTAGCCGTATTTGGCACAACTTTTTGGAATTTTGGATCCTCAATGCTCTTCAACTTCGTACTTGTTTGGCTTTATAAATAATTTGATATGAGCGTCACTGATGAGTCTTATGTAGACGAAACGCGCGTCTGGCGTTCTAAATTATAATCCTGGTACCTTTGATAACTATTTGTCTATTATCAAACACAATATTGATATATTCTTCTCTATTGTTTATCTATTGTTTATAACGGATATAGACAACTATATCTAAACCTCTTGATACGAGTTTATGTTTGACAAAAACCTGCTTTTATATTTTTATTCATCTTCACAGCATTTTGGGGACCCCAAACCATGACGAGAACTTTGTTTATTGTTGTTGACCGGATTCACATCAAAAACAACGTCGTTGAAATTGAATTTAAAGTTTGCAAACAAGGGATTATATATCTCCTGGTTTTGTGATTTTGGAAATGCCGCTATGACCATTGCCTGATTACTTTTAAAACTTAATTTACTTCGTTATATTATCAGAATTTCTTATAAATGATAATAATCATAATATAAATGAACAGACAAAATAATTGACGTTGTGTAATGTGTAATTTTTGTTAAAATTAACTATTTGTTTCCTATGTTTCCAAAATGTGTTGATTAATTATAAAATCAGAAAATCAGTAACTATTATAAACTGTCCACGGAGATATATATTAATTACAAGGACATACATATAATTTATATATAAAAAAAATTAAGATTACTTGTTGATAACTTGTGATAAAGATAGAAATTAATATTTCTAATGTTTTTAGAAAATGATAATTTTTTTAGAAATTTGCTGATATTATATTTCTGGAAGATGTTTTAGTGACTATTTTATTATTGATAATTAAACTTATGTTTCATGAGGAAAATGTGGGTAAAAATGGGTAATGTTGTTAACTGTCAATCAATTCTTTTTTCTTTCTTGATCTATAATACCAAAAAAAAAAAAAATGTAGAAATTACACATTGTGCTATCTCAATTTTATGCAATATTTGTAAATAAAGATCCATTGCAAAAGTTTTGATAAAATATTTTGTAACCTTGTGCATATATTAATTCAAAAATTATTGAGAAACTAAGGTTTCAACTATTGTGTTAAATCATTGTTTTCCCTTTATTATTCATATTGCTCTTTAGCTGTTCCTGTTCTTAAACAGTCGTGGATTCCAAATATTCGGCTATAATCATTCCTGATGAAGGTAAATCCTGAAAACGCTTCGCTAGCAAGACGTTTATATTTTTCAATGCATATACATTTTTTTGTTAAGACGTTTTGTTTGAGTGAGATATTACCAATGATGAACCTCTTTATTATATAATCACAATGTTTTTGGACACACACTTTGGCTTTGAATAATTTATGGAAAACGTAGAAATGATAAAAACGTAGAAGTGGACATAATTTTTTCTGAAGATGTTTTTCTATAGACTTTATATAATTAAATACAAAGTTTAATCCTTGTATCTTTGATGAGTTTATTTCCTATCTTTGACAGGTTTGTTCCATAAATTAAGACAACCCATTCATTTGATCGTTGTTGGTATTAAGGAACAATCATTCATTATCCACACCTTAATTGTTTCTTCACATATATTTACATAATATATGCATATACAGTACCATACAAAGATGAATAAAATGAAATTGAGAATGGAAACGGGGAATTGGGAACAACCCGGCCAAGGATCAGACGACAGCCCAAGCCCACCAATTTGTCAACAGCATAAATACTGTTCTCAAAACAGTGATGACGACGTACAGCTTGAAATTGTTGTGTTTGTAAGACACATATGATTTCTGCCGTAGTAATCATTCGTTCTATAATGTATGTTATTTTATTGGTTAATTTTTTTGTTTGATTCAAACTTCATTACTTGAATGTGCAAAGTTAACAGATTGTAAATAAAGGTAACAGAATTATACTACTGTTCAAAAGTCATACATCGATTGGAAGAAACAAATCTGGGTTAATAGCTAAAATCGATGGGAACACATCAACTATAAGAGGAAAATAACCGAACAACAGACACAGTGAATTCAGGTGTAATACCACAATTGATTTTCCCCTATTAGTCTTTGTTAAATCGGCACTTTAAAAAAAAATGTACAGTATTTACCTATATTTCAACCAAAGAAATACTTTGCATGTATAAAGTTCAATCCTTTCCAGTGCTACAGTGAAAATTTCACACTACTATTGCATATAAGAAAGAAACCATCACCGGAAGTAAACAACCCAATTTTTACACTGTTATTTACTGGTTACCTGATTTGGTAACTATGTAACCATAACTTTCCAAAATATTTTATAAGACCATCAAATCAAAAAGGAATGATGCTTTCAGACACCCAACATACATGTTTATGACTCAGAAAAATTTAAGTGCATTGAAATGCAGAGTTAATTTTCTACAACTGTCAAATTCAAGGGAATATTTTTTTAGACCTATTTCGTATACAACCGGATGTGACGTACCATGATTTGGTGGTATTACACCTAAAGAACACCTAAATGTCGAATAAACTTAATGTTATTTTTTTTCCTCCAATTGCAAGTTATTTCAAGCATAACTGTCAAGTTTTGTCTAAGTCAGAGCTATAGGTTTAGAGAAAATCACTATAATGGAAGGCCATATCCTACGACGAATTCAGTCTTATTTCTTCGAAAAATCCTAATTTCAGTGTATCATTATAAAATGCAGTGTTGACTTATATCTGATCATATACTCATGATCTATGCATTCAAACAACTAAATAGGACACAAAAGACAACTTTAAGATAATAAACAATTGTATTGCACCTTTTAGAGTTCATTTGAAGGTCTGTTTTGGCCCATTTTTTCCTTCTTCCTTCTTTTTTCATCAAAACTTGATATCTTTTGTCTAAAAAACTAAACAAATGTGATTATTTTCCCAAAAAAATATAATAAATGTAATGTTAAATCAATAAGTAAAGTGTTTTAGTGAAAGAACTGTCTCTTTGAATGTTAACCATCTCCACGGAAGTTTCTATAAGCCCTTATGTGTAACTTGAGTTTTTGGTCTGTTCCCCTAGTGTGACAAATAACGGTTCCCTTTCAGCCAATCATGTATTGTCACTGGTATCAAAGTCTTTTTATTTACTTAAAACAGTATATTTCTAATAGATTTACACAAAAAATCAACTTTCTTGTATTTTATATTAGAAAATGGGGAGAAAGAGTAATAAAAAAATACCTCAAAATGTTTTTAAAAAGGGTTATGTCCCTTGGAATGCTGGTAAAAAAAAAATTGGTAAGAATTATAGTGTAAGTATATGAGACTGGATTCTGATGTGCATAAATCCAGGGCAAATAAGTGTTTAGATGATGTTTTGTCAGTGCAAAATGCAGACGGCACAATGGCAAATTGTAAACTTTTGCGACCAAAACACCAAAAAACATATCATTAGTTGATACATACTTTAATGCTTAAGTGTCATCTGCAGACCAATTCACATATAAGAGTTTTCAACAGACTGCTCTTCAGAACATGGTTAACACTGAAATGAAAATTCACATGTTGTATAAACAAAACTGTAAGGGTGATTTAAGATTTGTCTGTCCACCCATTTGACTTAGCAAACACCCGTAAACCCCCATTTCAAGACAATTTTACCTCAAACGTGCTTTCTGTGTCTCAATCCATTCCGAATAGTCCATGTTTACAATGTATGCTTAGTAATAATTTTTAAAAATGAAAGTACAATAAGGTCACGAGTGCACATGTAGTTTTCCTAAATAGGTGTAATACCACAATTGATTTTCCCCTATTAGTCTTTGTTAAATCGGCACTTTTAAAAAAAATGTACAGTATTTACTTTTATTTCAACCAAAGAAATACTTTGCATGTATAAAGTTAAATCTTTTCCAGTGCTCCAGTGAAAATTTCACACCACATTTCATTGCATATAAGAAAGTAACCATCACCGGAAGTAAACAACCCAATTTTTACACTGTTATTTACTGGTTACCTGATTTGGTAACTATGTAACCATAACTTTCTAAAATATTTTATAAGACCATCAAATCAAAAAGGAATGATACTTTCAGACACCCAACATACATGTTTATGACTCAGAAAAATTTAAGTGCATTGAAATGCAGGGTTAATTTTCTACAACTGTCAAATTCAAGGGAATATTTTTTTACACCTACTTTCGTATACAACCGGATGTGACGTACCATGATTTGGTGGTATTACACCTGAAGTGCAACAAAAAAAAACGACAGCATACATAATACAGTTTATTTGATAGCAACTACAATATTCCTGACTTGGTATAGATCATTTTGAGAAAAATTGTGGCGTGAATCTGGTTTTATAGCTAACCTCCCGCTTATTTGGGACTGTTATAAATACCGCTAAAATAACAACATCACGTGACAGGATTACAGTACAAACAAAGATACTCAGCACAGAGAAACACATAAATAAATAATATTATAGTACATTTCAACATGTAAACCGCATAACAACGAACATCTTCCTTAAACTAAAGTACAACACATCACAAACAATTGTGTATTTTTTTACGTATATATAATCTTGAAATTTATACAATTATATGAAGCCAGATTCAAAAGTTTACAATTATTTTCATAATGCTAGTCTAAATAATTATCATTATTATGACGGTCTTGAAAAGCTATTTTAAATTAATGCTTTGACGACGTCATAATTATTTTGAACAACACAATACTTTATCCACGGAGAAAGGAAATTATCTTCACTATACTGACAAATGATAAATATGTTAAGTATACCTAACCTTCGGATACAAACCACAAGCGTTGAGAAATAACAAAATATCTAACCGATAGCGTTAAAAAATCATAACTAAATATATAATTCACTACAGAATAGTCATATTCGGGAATAGATCACGTCCTATACTTAGCAAACCGACGAAAAATGTCGTTAATAGATATAGGAAGATGTGGTACGAGTGCCAATGTGACAACTATCCATCAAAATAACAATTTATAAAAGTAAGCCATTACAGTCATTTTAGACACAGACACATCGTATAGATCAACCAGTTCGTAATGGTGTCAATAGAATGTGTTATTCCTCCTCATAACTCTGTTGGGGCAGTTTCTTCATAAGGAGCACACTCCCGTGTATCAAGTCCGTATAGTGAGAACATGCACGAGCATTACGTATCAATTGAGATAACACCATACGATGGAACAGAGGGTATGTTTCTGCTGAGAAATGAGAAATTGATAATTTGGAAGTTGAAATCATCCCGTTTGTCATACATTTCAGTGTGCAGTCGTCCATCTATGTCAATATTAAAGAAAATAACAAGGTATAAAGCAGTCGTTCCCGTATCAGTAGTACCCTTAATTTCGAACTGACTGAAATATGAGGTGTTCAATAATAAGACATTATCAATAAATTTTAAAGACAAATTTCGCAAGTTGGTTTTTCTTTTTGTCTTTCAGAAGGTTCTGAATGAATTCTGCTTCATAAGGGTAGAAAAAAATGGATCAGAAGTGATGCACAATTGGTAGTCCTTAAAATACTGACTGTCTGTTGAAATATCATTCCTCAAAACTCAACAAATATATCGTCAATAAAAAAAGTCCAGAATTTTGATGATATCATTTACAGTGTATTTTCTAATAGTTTCAGTGAGGTTTTTTTCTTTCTCAAAAAAAGAATTATTATAACCCAAAACAACACATTTATATCTACCATTTCTAATTTGTATAGAAAAAGCTCTGTTTCATTAGATAGTGAAGTCGAGAATAGTTGTCAGCACTTTGGAAAGATGCTTGATGAATATCTTGATGATCCACTGCTGGTAAGTCCAGTAGTCAGCACTTCTGTGTTGACATGAATATCAATTATATGATCATTTTAATAAATTTCCTGTAGACAAAACTTGAAATTTAAGTCTTTTCTTATCCCATGAATATATAACCTTAGCCGTATTTGGCACAACTTTTTGGAATTTGAGGTCCTCAATGCTCTTTTACTTTGTACTTGTTTGGCTTTATAACTATTTTGATCTGAGCGTCACTGGTGAGTCTTATGTAGACGAAACGCGCGTCTGGCGTATTAAATTATAATCCTGGTACCTTTCACAACTAAATATGTAACCTTTTTTATACGGTGTGTGTGAAGTTTTGTGATTCAGTATAATGACGGTAGATTTCCTACGTTTTCTTTGATGTTAATACCAAAGGAAAGAAGACATATTTTTTTATTTTGTTAGATTTCATTCTTTCAAATTGATGTTAAAATATATGTAGAATTTTCAGTTGTGCAATTAATTCCATGTTCTTTTGTAATACATTGCTAAAATGGTTCTAACATACGAAATCAGCACTATTTGAGGCTTAAATCTTGTGTATGCTTAAAACCAGTAAGTTTTTATTTGGTCGTCTTTGTGTCTTTCTTAGTGATTTTTTCCTTTATATGTCTTAAGTGTTGTATGTCGTTGGTTTACTGTCTCTTAGGCGTTTAAACAGTAAATTTTTACTTGGTCGTCATCGATCTTGTCTTTTTGTTTACCCTGTAGATGTCTTAGGTACGTGTCGTTGGTTTACTGTCTGGTCGGCGTATAACAAGTAAGTTTAATTTTGTTTTTTGTTTTTTGTCTTTTGTTTTTTGTCATTTGGTTGTCTTTTTTCTTATTGAGTTTTTTTCCTGTAGATTTTGTGTTATTTGAATTGTTACTGTCTCGTATTTGTATAACCAGAAAGTTTCTATTTGATCGTCATTGTGTATTTCTAAGTGTTTTCCCGCTAGATGTCTTTGGTTTTGTGTCGTTTGTTTTCTTCCTCGTACGCGTATAACAAGTAATTTTATCATTTGGTTGTCTTTATTTCTTTATTTGAGTTTCCCCCTCTAGTTGTGTTTATTTTGTGTCGTTGATGTAATGCCTCATTGGCGAATGATCAGTAAATTCCTTATTTTGTCGTCTTTTTATTTCCTATTCATATTTATTTTTCTCTAGATGTTTTTGGTTCTGTGTATTATGAGTTTTCTGTCTCGTAGGCGCAAAACTAGAAAATTTTGTATTTGGTCCTCTCTGTTTTTTTGTTTAAGTGTCTTTCTCTCTAGATTTCTTTGGTTTTATGTGTCGTGGATTTACTGTCTCGTAGGTTTATAACAAATAAGGTTTCATTTGTCGTCGTTGTTTCTTTCTTTAAGGTTTTCACTCTAGATGTATTTGGTTTTATGTGTCGTGTGCTGTATTGTGTGCGTTTAGCAAGTAAGTTTTTTTTATTTTGTCGTCTTTCTTTTTCTTCTTAGTTTTTTTTTCCTTTCTTGATGTCTTTGGTTTCATGTGTCGTTGGTTAACTGTCTGGTAGGCGTTTAACCAGTAAGTTATTTTTGCCGTCTTCTTTTCTTTGTTAGTGATTCTTTTCATTTCTAGATGTATGTGGTTTTATTTGTCGCTTGTTTACCGTCTCATAGACGCTTAATCAGCTAGTTTTTATTTTTCCGTCTTTGTTTTTTCTGTCTTTGGGTGGTTTTCCCTCCACAATTCTTTGGTTTGTATGTTTTATGTTCGACAGCATCATTGGTGTATAACAAGTAAGTTTTTATTTGGTCGTCTTTGATTCTTCCTTAATGCGTATTTTGTCTTCTTTGTTTCGTTAAATGTTTTGTCTGTCTAGATGTCTTTCGTTTTGTGTCGTATGCTAACTGTCTCGTATGCGTATAAATAAATGCCACATAGTATAGAAATTCATAAATCGATTGAGAAAAAAATCAAATCCGGGTTACAAACTAAAACTGAGGGAAACACATCAAATATAAGAGGAGAACTACGACACAACAGAATCACAACATTAAAATGTAACACACACAGAAACGAACTACAATGTAACAATGTAACCAGTAAGATTTATTTTGGGGGTCTTTCAGTCTTTCTAAGTTTTTTCCCTCTAAATGTATTTTAGTTGGTTAAGTGATTCTTTCTTTTTGTTGTTTTCCTAAACTCAAATACTTTTTTTTATATAAGATTTGTTTAATCAATTTTTATTTATTTCTGTTTAGTGATGAATAAATTATCAAAGAAACAATCAGTTATTCAGACTTTAATATATGGAAAAACTACACTAATGCAAACACCATTACTTCTGACAAATGGAGGAATTCCTTGGCTTTGATGGTCACTTTGACATAGCGGCCACTCATTTGCCGGTTACATTGAAAAAAAAGATGCTCCCCGAGCTTTGCTGGCCCTTTATAGTGTGCACATAAGGACATCTCTTTCAAAGTTGACCCAACTGTGATATCCGCGTTACGCAGACGTTGACCTATTAAAATCAATTAAAAGCAAACTACAAGTAAGATTTTTTTTTTGTCCGACTTGCATATGTATCAGTTGATTTTCGCTCGTAAAGTTTTTTTATTTTACTAGAATATTGGTTGTACAATGCTTTTCAACTTCGTACTTGATTTTGTCTTTTTAAGTATTTTTTTTAGCGTCACTGATGAGTCTGTTGTACTAAGTCAAGAATATGACAGCTGTTATCCATTCGTTTGATATGATTGAGATTTTTATTTTGCTATTTGATAATGGACTTTCCGTTTCGAATTTTCCTCGGAGTTTGGTAATTTTGTTATTTTACTTTTATATAAGAAGAAACAACCCTTGTCTTACGTACACAAATTTCATTCTGGTATGTTGAGTTTGTCACAGGTCATATAATCATTATCCAGAACCGATAAATTGTAAATTACCTTGAAAAGACGGCTCCGAATTACATCATTCCACTTTCCGACAGATTCAGTTACATTGAATTATACGAGGAGATTAGCAAACCTTTTATTAGTATTTTTTTTTGTAAATCTTCGTTCATACTGGACAATCATTGGAACCTATCTTCTAAAACGCATATATCTTTTTGATTATCGAACTTACGAACACTTTACGAAAATGTGTATTCATCAAACAGGAAAAATATAAAAAAAAATCATTATTTTTGAGAAAATAACAGTCTGAAGCATCTAAAATTTCCCAAGAATTTTTATCAAAACCAGTATATATTCGTGTACCATTTCCAAACATAACACATTTATACCTTTTTAAATGATATTTATTATGAATAAGTTCATTGTGATTGTTTAGCCGTTATGATGGGGAGTAAGGGACAGGAGAGTCGGACTTAAAAAAAAACGCATATAGTAATATGACCATGGGTCTCATAGCAGAAAACACGATAATACATTTTGCAAATGATGGTGATGAAATGATCGTAGTCTGATAAAACATGAAAAATATACTGCTTTTATTGTGTGCTTCATCTGTTTCACTGTTATGAGATTTGTTTATATTTTTCGTGTACTGATTTTTATTACACGTTCTTTTATGTACTTTTTCTTTTATTCCAATAATTGGGTTTACAGATAGGTAGGATTCTTTTTTTAATTTATTTGATCCCATGGACACATATTCAAGTCATACTGTAGATACATAATTATTCGTTGGATACCAGGTAAAATGCGAATTTAAATGTTCAACTAAGTACAAATTTCAATCAGGTTGAATGCAGACTTTGTCTTAACCACGAAATCACATATTCACGAAAAGGCTAGTTTTTCAACAATCCACGAAAAAAGCTTGACATTAATTTTATCATCGATACTTGACGATCGTATAAATTCATCTATAAATGTATTTTGTTCTTTTGTTTCTTAAAGTTACTGTAAAACTGACATGCATTTTACTGCTTATTATGCATGTCATAACATAAGCCTTAATGGTCCCTGAATCAATTATGAATTGTGGATTGAAAGAGGGGAAGAGTAATGTACTTAATTTGTTTTTATATAATCGCATGATCCACTACCAAAAATGCAATAATATTTTAGTAACATTAATAACTAGTAAATATACATCCTACCTCAAAAACTAAAGCACAATGGGACTTACCAGCAAGATCTGGTCTGTTTATAATTTCAATCCACTTTATATCATACACCTTTCCTAGATCTACCCACCAGTATGGTAAATTTTCATGGTTGGTATGTGAGTAGGTTGCTACATTTCCATCATTCGCATATTCAGTTGCACAGCACACATAATTTCGAAATGAATGTGTTTTCAGATGCCATGAGCTTTGGTGGCTTTTTTTCTTCAGAGCAACGTTCTTAATTACACATTTGTTTTGTTTACAGTCTGTAGAAAGAAAGTTAGTGTAATACAAAAAACCGTGAATGTTTATATCCAAGCGACCTCTGTTCAATGACAGTTGAGAATGCATGCTGAATTAAGACTAACACAAAGAAAGTGTAATTTATCAGACAGGTTACCACGTTATTGGTTGTATTTGGGTTGCGCAGTCTTAAGTTTTCTATGTCTTTTATACAGTTTTGGTGTTCTTTTTTTCACCATAGAATTGCTATATATATTTTGTAAAGTACAATTGAACAAGTTTCAATAATAAGCGTGAAAGTACTCGATTAGGACCACATATTTGAAGCTGTTAGATTATTAAGCATACACATATGATTGTAAACAATTGTGCTTTTTATAGTATTTGAAATTAAAAATGACTTATTAGCTGAAGTTTAACGTATTTCGTCGTTCTTTAAATGCAATGTAACCGACTATGACGGGAGAAATCTGATTAAAGCTTATTCATTTAAAAAAAGATAACGAAAGATAACAACAAACGTTATATGGTGTTATTACTAAGCGGGTCGACTTCAATTTAATAGCTAAGTGTCCTGGAAATTTACGCAAGTTTAAAAACAAACATATAGTTTGAGGTTTTCTCTTCAGTTAAGAATTTTATCATGGGTCCTCCTTGGTAATAAAACTGAGTCATATTTATTTTAATCAAAGGGTGGAATTTTTTTTTTTAAGAAAGTTGAGTTTAATCACTTTTGCGACGTACTGTGATCATAATTTCTGAAATAAAATAAACTATACCGATTTTACCAAACTAGATGCGTATTTCGACAATAATGGTCTCTTTAGTAAAGCTCATTGCCAAAATTAGAAAATAAAAAATCTGTTACAAAGTTGAAGAACTAATAAAACCCGAAATTGCCTTAAGTATTACCAAAGCTGGACAATAAATAAGAAATCGGCATGAAAGAGATATATTGCATTATTTATAAAGTTTGAAAAGTCCTCACGCCAAATATTTCAATCAAACATTATATCCTAATAACAATCAATAATAGAATCTTATAACAACTTCGATCTCTTAATTTTAGAGACCATTAAATGATTAAAAAAAAAGTCCAGTGGTTTTCCGTGTCGAAATACATTCTTTCATATTCAATATAATAATTTTGCACGAAATGAAGTAAAAACAGATTGGCGACCTATAATTTTACTGCTGTTTTTATAAAAAGAAAAGTATAAACAGCATTTCCATTTAACAATACTAGAACAATTAACAGGGAAAATGACATATGTATTTCAGGAAACCTGTTATAAGACAATTGTACTTTTTGAAGGACCATAATAAATGCATCATGAATATTTTGTTCAAGAAACTTTTGGTTCTCTTTCCACATTTATTTCTACTAAAGTAATAACGAGGAAAATGGGATAATGTTTTGAAGAAAAATCCACCGTATTTACCCAAAATAAAACGTTTTTGAAATAGTCAAACTGAAAATTAATCTCTATTTAGAACAACTTGAATGAAGACACGAAGAATAAAAAAAAATCAGGACTAGAAACATAAAAGCTCACGGCCCTAATGATATCAATATGGATGAAAGTTGTTCATCGATAGAATTATAAATCAGCCAATGGAAAAAAATGTAAAATTTCAAGTTGTCGATAAACAGTAAAATCACAGAAAATAAACTCCTAAAGGAAGGTCATCAAATTGCAAAATCAAAAGCTCAAACACATTAAACGAATGTATTACAACTGACATGTGATATATAGTTTACGGGAAAATATCCTTGAATGCAAATATATTTTAAACAGCATAAGCCAGCTGGAATAGAACAGCCAACATAAAGAATCCCAATGACAAAAGACAGTTTAGGAATGTCACGAAGAACATGTTAGAAAATTGAAAGACTTCCATGTGAACATTCCTGGTTGATGTTATATGGAAGGGTATTCAAAAGGAAATCTCGATGAAATAATCCAATATGCCAAATGCAATTATAGTCCTTTTTCTTGTTTTTCCACTTTTAATATAAATTGTCGATCAAGGAACCCAAGCGTCTGAACCGATAATTGATTAGCACGTGTCGTTTAGAATGCTAATGATTAAGGGACGGCCATTTTGATAAGGCATGACGATTTTTCATTAAAAGTCAGTCCTGGTAAGGACCACAAAACGAAAACCTTATCCTGAATCAAGATAGAGATGATTATTTGGTCTTACACGTTCTCATAATTAAACAATTATCACATTAAACGATGAAAATTACTGGTACAATTTACCTTTATCTTGTTTATTACATTTCTTTTGCATATCAATACTACGATCAAGCTTCGCTGTGAGGATATCAACCTTCGATTTGAGCCTTCTGTCCTCTTTACAGACTTCTGAATAATGAAAAGTACAAATTAAGACAACAATAGTATACCGGTGTTGAAAAATCATAAATCATAAGTCCCACATATTAGTCAATGTACAAACGATGTGATGATACACATTTATAAGAAAAACATGTCTGCCAAAATTTATTTTCGTTATGAAAACAAAAAAAATTACAGATTTTATTCACCTTTAACTTGTTTATTGTTTTTCTTTATCATATTAAGACTACGATCAAGCTTCTCTGTAAGGATATCAACCTTAGATTCGAGCCTTCTGTGCCCTTTACAAACATCTGAATTAAACTTTCCTCCTGATATTGTTATTTGACATGCTGACATTAAACAAACACAGACCGCAAGAATGAAAACTACTTGCAGCATTTTTGATTTGCATACACAATTTGTGTTATCAAAATGACGGAGGATTTTTCAAAACATTAATATTAATTCACAGTTTCAAATGAAATAGATACTGATGGAGACAGCTGTTTTCATATAAAGTTTAATCAAGGAAATAATGCAACACCATGACACAATGTATCACTTACAAGTTAAACATGCAAACTCTGAATTTGTGTCTAGCGTAAACATAAAATTTCATTCTTGGTATCTATGATGAGTTTAGTTATAACCACGGAAGGGATGCCATTACTGGTGGATTTTCTTTGTTGACATAAATTTTCATTGATTTGGTCATAATAATGAATTTAATTTTTGAACTACTAATAAAGTTGAGAATGGAAATGGGGAATGTGTCAAAGAGACAACAACCCGATCATAGAATAGACAACAGCAGAAGGTCACCAATAGGTATTCAATGCAGCGAGAAATTCCCGCACCCGGAGGCGCTTTTCTACCTTAGGAATAGATTACCTTAGATGTATTTGGCAAAACCTTAAGGAATATTTGCTCCTGAACGCTCTTCAACTTCGTATTTTTTTCGGCATTTTAACGTTTTTTTTGTTCGTGCGTCATTGATGAGTCTTTTGTAGAAGCAACGTGCGTCTGGCGTTAACACAAAATTTCATTCCTGGTATTTATGATGAGTTGATTTGTAGCAAATTTGACGCTTTGAGTTCTGATGTATATTCAAACAATTTACAAATTCGCATTTAAATTTAAAAATAGATTGAGACGAAAGAATATGTTTGAATTTTAGAATTTTACATTGTGAATACCCCCGTGTTGAAAGTATACGTCTACTGACAATATAAACATAAGATGATATGGTAATTGGTATGATTGCCAATGAGACAACTCTATACAGAAATTACTTAGACAACTATAAATGCATAGGATAAATAAGAGACTACGGACTACCTAGCTTTGAATAATTAAGACTATAAGTTGGTAAATAATACTTTAACACATACATCACCAACTCTAGACTATATACAAATGAGGAAATGTCGTATTATTAGGATTCAGCTATTAATTAAAGAATCAAGCTTAAGGCAAAACATAACAAGCAAATAATGCATGGATAAATAACGGACACAGTTCACAGATTTGATTTGATAGTAGAATACCGACATTATTTATTTAATTGACAAGTATGTGTATGTGTGACAAAGGATGCTCAAGGTTAAATTCTAAAGAGAACAAGGGTCAATATCCCCAACACGTAGGCTCATATTCCCATTTTCCCCTGGTTGTCAGTGGAGCGAAGATTAACAATTTTTAAAAGATAAAACAGTTTAACTCGGAATTGTTCCAATTCATAACTTTTTTATAGACTTCCTTGAGCATTCAATTCTGCGACCGTTTACTTTGTTGTGCATGAGAACATCTCATACGTTATCAACATTTAATTCTACCGTTTCTAGCTTTGAAGACAAATAAATTGTCCTATATATCGGATATTGCTACTTGCTTTGCTGATCGATGTTACGAAGAAAAAAACGATTACTATGTCTATAAAAACTACGAGCAACATATCTGCACTTGCACGCAACGTATTTACGATAATCTATCAAAGTAACATAGACTACATGGAATCATTTTAAATATCCTGTATAACATCATTTGCAGTAACTATTTAAGTCAATATCTAAGGATAAAACTATTACCATGAAACATGTCGATCATATTGTTTATTAATAATACAATAATCTTTATATGCATATTTCCAAATTTCTTGGTTTACTTTGTGACAACAAATATATACATATATATATCAAGGCAATAAACAGCAAGCATGACATAGATCGTATAAAAGCAAGCATGAGATATGTATCCTTACGTCACCTTAAATTGGTTATTACCCATAATCGGACATCTTTTAGGTTGACGCTTTAATTTTTGATTTTTGTTGTTGTCCATGACGTTATTTCTTTTTATTCCTGAGTAAGTTGAACATCTACCATTTGTCATTCTTTTGATAAATATACCTGATGGAATAGTCGACAAGCATACATAAATACTTGCAAATAATTGTTAACAAATGCAAAGAGTTCCAAGGTAAATTCTAAAAGGAGAATGTCCATAAAACATGGAAAACTCAAACACTCGACTACATCAACTAGCAGAAAAAAAAACTGTCATACTCCTGGCCTAGTGCAGGTTTTTTTTCTGAACAATAAATAAATTAAACTTGACTGTATAGCAAACTAAAGGTTGGGATCCCGTTAACATGTTTAACCCCGCCCAATCTTATGTATGTGCCTGTCCTAAGTCAGGAACCTGTAGTTAAGTGGTTTTCGTTTGTTTATGTGTTACATAAATGTTTTTCGTTCATTTTTTGTACAAAAATTAGGCCATTAGTTTTATCGCTTGAATTGTTTTACATTGTCATTTCGGGGCCTTTATAGCTGACTATGCTTTGCTCATTGTTGAAGGCCTTATGGTGACCTGTAGTTTTTAATTGCTTTTTCATTTTGGTCTCTTGTGGAAAGTTGTCTCATTGGCAATCATACCACCTTTTCTTTTTTTTATATAAACCTCCCACTTGTACGACAATTGCTTATTGTTCCGGTATATTGACAAAATTGATAGAGCAACCCAAATAAACGCAATTGATTACTAGTAACGTGAAAATCCAGAACATACATCACAGACATAAAACATTTGGCTGAAAAATTCAAACCAACATACTGATAAATCTTAGAAAAATGCAAACTGAATCAATTTGTAGTAAATGGCATATACAGTAAAGTAAAATACAATATACGTACATGCGCCCAATGAGAGCTTTTAATACTGACATGTTACAGCCAGATATAAAATTACCCAAGTGTGTAATGCAGACCGTTATTGTTAATCTACTACCTTGTCATTTTGATAATGATTTTAATTTTAATTTTAATTTTTGATACTGGCTAAGGAAATTGACAATTTTCATCAAACGTGGTACGGCCGGTTCTGATTTTAATGTCAAATATAAAAGTCCTTGTAACCTAATACAGACCACATAACTCATTAAATATTGTAAAATCTTTAAAAGTATAGTTCGCATGTAACTAGAAGGTACTCTCATTTACTTTTTGTGTTGTGCGCATATATACGATATATAGCTTATATATACGATATATAGCTTATTTTTATACTATATATATCGTATATATGCGCACAGTCAAGACTGTGTTTTTCACACATGTAAATATTTACTATCACAAAAGATTTTTGGTTGAGTAAATATCATGATAAAAATGTCTGAAATTGCATACTCCTGTACCAAGGCAGGAGTATGGCCATTGTTATATTTTAGTTCGTTTCTGTGTGTGTTACATTTTAACGTTGTGTTTCTTTTTTGTCTTTTGTTTCCTCTTATATTTGAGTGTGAATTCAAATTGTTATAAGACGTGTCACAATACTTTTCTATCCCAAATTCATGTATTTAGTTTTGATGTTATATTTGTTATTCTCATAGCATTTTGTCTAATGCTTAGTTCGTTTCTGTGTGTGTTACATTTTAATGTTGTGTCCTTGTTCTCCTCTTATATTTAATGCGTTTCCCTCAGTTTTAATTGTAACCCGGATTTGTTTTTTTCTATCGATTTATGAGTTTTGAACAGCTGTACAGTATACTACTGTTGCCTTTATATATACTACTAGATTTGATCCATACTATGAAATCCCGACAAATATAATTTTAAATCGTTTAATTCGCATGTAACAACTATTTACAACAAAATTAAAAGATCCATGTATAAATTTAATGAGAATATTGATAATAACAATGAGGTTATATAACATCAGCATCATTTAAAATTCGAAAAAAATACGACTTTGCTCACAAAGTTTCTATGTATCATCCAAAAGTTTTTCGAAAAATTATAGCAAACGTCTTTGCTACTTATTATTTGATTTAGGCTTCCAAATGATTTGGTCACCATTGATAAGTCATTATAATTATCAAAGGTACTAGGATTATAATTTAATACGCCAGACGAGCGTTTCGTCTGCATAAGACTCATCATTACTCTCTGGCGTATTAAATTATAATCCTGGTACCTTTGATAACTATTGGTAGAGGCATTTTCTTATGTAAGGATAGCTTTCCTATGAAAGGATATTAAATTAAATTCCTGTGGGACTAATGCAAAGAAATTATTCTATCGTTTTTTGTTTCGTATGGTATAAATAGTCGATAATAAGTAACGTATTATTTCATAAGTTCAAGATCAAAACGAGGCTACTTGTATACACTTTAGACCTATTTCCTTTTTAGGGACCGTGCAATATTTATCAGGCACCAAACAAAATTACGACAAAAAATAGTTAATAACCTATACTGATTTTGGCTGTAAAAACTCAATGACCTATGACTTAAATGATGAAAAAAAAGTATGTGTCCTATTACACTATTCAGAGTCAGAAAAAAGACCATATTTTGACTGGTTGAGCAGAGATTTGATATGACTCTACATAATCTCAACAGCACTCTTTGGTCTTATCTTTACTTAATATATTCAAGTCTGATTGAGGACTTAATTATCTTGGTACAATCTGAATATGGTCTCAACAAATTGGAAGCTTGGTTCATTTCTATCAATTTTAAGGATTGAATTATTAAAACGATAAAAAAGCTAAAATGTTCAGTTGGAACTAATTTTAGACATCAATTTTTTTTTATTTTTTTGTTAATTTTCGAATCAACTTGGTTATATACTAGGTTGTTTAATAATTTTGTGTATTGCCCTCAAATTTATGAATTATATTAATTGATAAAAAAAGGTAAAAAAAAATTGAATTTAGGCTTAAATAAAGATAGTCACCTTTAAATTTTTTTTATAACTTTTTCAAATTAACTTGTATTTTCATATAGCTCTATCGCAATCTCATTTATATGTTGGGCTTACACAATTACAGGTTGTTTGGTAATTTTGTGTATTGCTGTCAGTTTTATGGATTAAGTTAATACCTAAAAAGCGATAATTTTCAGTTAATGCTAAATTCAAAAAGTCACCTTTAAATTTTGTTTTATAACTTTTTCATATCTACTCGGATTTTTATATACACCTTCATCTATCTCATTTATATATTGATCTTAGAGAATGCTAGGTTGTTTGTAGCTGCTATTTTTAAGGATCTTATTAATAGGTAAAAGAAGCTAATATTTTCGGTACAGGCTAAATTTACCTTTAAAAAAAATATACCTTTTTCAAATCAACTTGTATTTTTATATGACTCTACAGCTATCTCATTTATATGATAATCTTAGAGAATGTCAGGTTGTTTGGTTGTTTGGTGTATTGCTGTCAAATTTATGGATTTAATCAGTAGGTTAAAAAAGCTAAAATTTTCAGTAAAGGCTAAATCCAGATAGGTACCTTAAAAAAATGGTATAACGTTTCCAGATCAACTTGGATTTTCATAAAACTCTACAGCTATTTCAATTTTAAATAGATCTTATAGAATGCCAGGTTATATGGTAGTTTGGTTTATTTCTATCAAGTTCTATAATTTCATAAGAATGTAAATAAAGCTACATCAAAGTCAAAAACATGTCTGCTTTTGCTTAATATCATAATTTCTTTCTTGAAAATTAGAATATATAAAGTAAAGATATTGTCCCTTAATTTAAATTATTCCCTTTATTTTAAAAATTATATACAAATTGGATATTTACAGTTAATAATTTTTTTTGATTGTCAACAAGTTTGAATAAATCTTTATGTCCTATGTTCACAAAAGTGGAAAAAAGTGGTGACTCTTTGCCTGAAGTGGATGAAAATTGAATTTGTCCTACTAGGGTTTGCACCGGTCCTACCTGCTTGATAAATATTGCAAAGTCCCTTAACATAATCAATATACACAGGTCTTAATTAAAATGTATTAAAATGAGAGCTGTTCATCAAATGATTATTCCTCACAGCACTGTATTTTCTGAGGCAGAACCAGAATTAGGTAGATATTTCAAATGTTTTTCTGTTGCAAAAGTTGAAATGTTAGTACACTTTGTAGCATTTGAATCATGATCTTCTGTGTACCTAATAAAGAGATTTCTGTACATGTTCGCTACACGCGAGTTACATGTATATGATAGAAATATGTACACACCTTGTAAAGAATTGAATAACGAAATTATTATAGATAGGTGCGTCATGGCAAGAAATGAATCAATGATCTGCAAAACCCAGGTTATACCTGTCAAACTAAATAACTTGATATATATTACACTATTGTGACGGGTAGCTTTGTTGGTGCTTGATCTTTCCATTTTTGGTGTCATGCTTATTTTGCGCATTGTCATGAGAAAAAATATTATGTTGCAACAACAAATTACTGCTACAGGAATGATCAAACATGCTATTACTGAAGTTGCATTTTTGAGGAAGCAGATTGTTTCTCTTTTTCCATATCCTGTGTCGTTATACTGTGATAATGTAACGGTTATATTTATGACTATGATAGCAGCTGGTGTACAATAAGAATATAAAAAATATAGAAGCATAGTTCGTTTCTCGTGGTGTGCGTCATGTGGTGTGGTGATAGTACTAAATGCCTTGAACATATGGAAGGTACAAACGCTTAAACAGGCGAAAGAACTTAAAAGGAAGAAATGAAGAGTTATACCAAAAACTTTACAAAAAACATCATGGTCAGTTTTGCTAGCTCCGAAAGTAAAAACTGCTTGTAAAAAGAAAAGTGAAAATACGAGTGACATGTTATTTTTACCTGGAATGGATCTTAAGTTAGGAAATATACAATAAGTGACAAAGGTCAGAAAGAGACATATCATGGATATGACAGAGGCAATGGTCGTTACAATATTGAGTATGTAATTAATGCCTACTTCTGGTTTTTTCAGCGATTTCATTGTATCTACGCATATTCTTGCTCCTCCACTTGCTGTGAGTTTGAACATCCCTTGCTGTATTTTTATATTAGTCGACTTTAAAATGATGAATGAAGAAGATGTTGAATCTATAATTATTTCATCTTCTTCCAGGTTTACTTGTTGACATAAAAGGAGCTCAGACACGTGACTAAATGTATAAAATTTGTGTGACCGTCCATCGTTTGAATCAGTTTTTGATAAGTAACACATCCCAGTAAACTGTGCAGCGTTGTTTATCATTGTCTTTGTATTCCTTGCCCTCTGATCCAAACTCACTTTGAGACTGATATGAAAATCATCACTCGAGATGTTAACTATTTCTTCTCTTAGATGTACAAGCTTGGTTTCAATGTCTTTTCTAAATACACTTTCTTTGATGAAGAATTCTACATTTGCCAATATCTCTACGCCAACTGTTTCGTTGGTGTCACAAGAAATATTTGTAACCATGTTCGAAGAAACCTCATCTAGTTTCTTCTCAAGTGTTAGATAACTCTTAATGAATTCTTCTAATCCATTTTCAATATCTTCTAAAATTTTATCATATGCCACAAGATTTATAATGCATTCTATTCTGATCGGTAATATATAGCCCAGCTGATTGGTAACCAGGAGCAGTGGAGTACAAGAAACATTGACAAGGACATATCCAGGTGAACAAGTTACGTTTCTACATTTGTTCTGAAAAATAAATATTTCTGTTACAGAGAGGAAACAATTGTCTTGATACTAAGACCTTTAGTTTTGACATGGAATCGTATTACACCTACCAAATGCTTACACATATAAATGCACCAACAGTGTTTACCACTGTTCAAAAGTCATAAATCATTTAGGAGAAAGCAAATTTGGGTAACAAACTAAAATCGAGGGAAACACATTTACTATAAGAGGAAAACAACGGAGTAACAGAAACACTTTAAGTTATATAAGTAACAGTTTGTTGATTTATCTATATAATAAAAAGCGTATACACACATATTTCTTAACATCCTTATTACTGTGGGTATGTTATTATAGAATATATAATGTCAGGCAATCATATGCCTGATAAGAAGAATTGATGAAATATATACCCCTTCCACTAAAACAAAAAAAAAACACTTGAAGTTGTGTTAACAAATAATTATGCAAGACTGTGGATCGGTTAATCTTTTTAAAAGAGGGGCAAAATTACCAGAGGGACAGTCAAACTCATAGATCGAAAATAAACTGACAATGCCATGACAAAAAACGAAAAAGAAAAACAAATAAATAACAGTAGACACGACATAACATAGAAAACTAAAGAATAAGCAACACGAACCCCACCAACAATTTGGAGTGCTCGGGTAGGGAAGGCAGATCCTGCTCCACATGTGGCACCCGTTGTGTTGAAAAGGTTTGAAAATGATAAGAAACAAAGGAATAATGTTTTGTTTTGTTTGGCATTAATTATAGTTACGCTAGCTGTTGTTGTTAAATTTTAATAAATAATATTTCGGAGCGGTTTAAGGTTTTTTTGGGCGGAAGGAGGGGAAGGAGTTTGTAAAATAAGAGTGTTTTTTTACGGTTCTCACATTAGTGGTTTAATTTGTATATATTTCTCATTCCTGTCTCATTGCAAGAATCTCCTAGGGAATTGGCAATTTTTTTTTATTTATTCTGTCTTTGCTAAAAGAAACTTATTTTTTTTGTGATTCATTTTACGATATTAAGATGAATCTCCGTATTATTTACATCTTATACTTACATTAAGTTTATCTAATACTTGACCGCTTTTACACTCGGTTATTGTCACCTCCGTATCTGTTGGTATAAGAAACAATGTCCTGAATGTAGTATCAACTCCTCCCTTGTAGAAACATGATGTACAGACTATATTTTGAGGAGAAGGGGTTGTTGCTTCCGTTGGCATAGGTGGAGTGGATGGTTTGAATCCTAAATCAGGATTACAAAGTGTACAGAATATGTTCTTATAACCTCTATAACTTTTGAGATATGTTGTATTCAGTTTCTCACAGGCCCAGACGACATCTTCATCAAAATGAGGCCATGTACCTGAAACATTGCAAGATTTTATTGTGTTTTCTGTGTCATCACAAAAAACTTGATTTCTTTGATTTGGTTTATATTTAACACCACAGTTTCTCTGATTAGCATCTTCTAAGATGGAAGTTACGGAGAATTGAAAATAAATCGGTAATGACTTCTTGGCTAAACAAGTAATTTCTATATCCCAGGGTTGAAAAATGTGTGCAGCTGTCATGACATTGAGAGGTTGCATGTTAACCGAATCGTCTGCACAAATTGCACAAAATATATTTCTGAAATGACTTTTCGAGTCAATTTTGCTAACTGGAAGATCATACATCAACTCGTCACGCTCATAGCAGTACGCATTATAGCCTTGATCAGCATAACGACACATATTTGACATAACATTCCCTCCGGAACACTCCAAGTGCTGGTCAAGTTCATAATCAATACAACAATCACGATTAAACGAACAGTTGGCAAAACACGAGCACTGCAATGACTGGTTACCGGTTAATTGTTCTTGATTAACATTGTAGATTCCGCAAAGTTCGGGACCATATGATTGGGAGTATATGGACATCAAATTAGACATATTGACTTGCCGGTCATTGTCGTAATATAGGAGTGAAGAAGTTAGTTTTCTCCCTTCATTCACATGGATACCTGATTTATTGATATAACTAGTTAGATATTTTTCTAAGAAATCAGCAATGAAATAGGCACTACCTATTTTGTATTTAATTTGATCATTATTTTTATCAAATATTAGTGATAAATCTCCATTGATATCAGCATATTGATACAAATCATTTTGTCTATTACACAAGTAACAGAATCCATTTTTAAATGGGACTGTCATGGCAGATGTATTATAAACCATGCATGCTTCGTCCAGGGATTTAGATTTAAATAGTCTCTCGTCACTCTGAATGCAAGATGAAATGACAGTGGAATTTGAATCTGTCAGCGGAGGATTACAAATAAGGCAGAACACGCTTTTATAAATATCAAACGGAAGTTGAAATGAATTACAAGCCCAATCAATATCATAATCATATTTTTGCCAGGTACCAGTTATATTACAACGACCAATCAGATCTTCCTTTATTGGTTGGCATGTATGAGCCTCGTAATGAACGTTTTGTTGGAAATAACGAACGGTACACTTCTTTTCTATAACCATATCTGCTATTTCCTCGAAACTTGATAAGAAATTAAAATCTGCAAATTTTTTACAATTGATGTCTACTGTCCATGACTCGGTCTCGGTTTCATTATGACACAAAGCACAATGAATATTCCTATAGGTTGTATTTGTTACACTTGTTACCGGAACCAATGAAAGATCAGAAACAAGGTTTGTGTCATTTTCACACAGTTGAGTCAGTTTCTTATCGGTGCCATTGGGGCATGTTGTGATCATTGAAAAATAATGTTCTGAGAGCAGATTTTTAGGGTTATATATAACATCATTTTTACAAATTTCCTTATATTTGGGTAATGCTAAATCTGGGCAGCAATTTTGGTTTAGAACACATCTATCGCAAGTACATGTTGGACATGCAGAACGTATGTCTGTTAAATCTCTGTCATAATATCGAAGCGATAAACCGGTTCCATTACAAAACTGAAAGCCACATGTCGCAGCAAACTGGTTAAAGATATATTCTAAATCAGGCAAACAGTCAGTAGTGCTTATACAGCACAATACCAAGACGAACAACTTGTGTGTTCTGTAATAAAGATAAATAATGTGATATTTGATTATATTTATGATAATTATACATGGAAAAATTATGATTTCATAAATGAACTCTTTTTACTGTCGATGTACACGTCCAACCTGGATATTATATCAAATATTTACAATACAATGACACTTATCGACATAACAAACATATCTGAAAGTATGTCTGTCTTGTACATTGTATCCTAAAGCGGAAGCATGGACAAGATGCATATTTTTCTCGATGAATACACAGACATTGTGGAAATGGATGCTTTAGTAAAGTTGACACAGTCTGCAATTCAAATCATATCAAATCTGGGTAATTTGTTGACAGCAAGCATTTATGGCAATCCAGTTACTGGTAAACACATGGATCGATTACTACGCAGTCATTTCGCTCAATCGATATCATTAGCGTATTAAGGGGGATCTTTTTAAAATTACTAAATCAAAATTAGGTTTGAAATTATTCAAATTATGAAATCTGAAACATGATTATAATCTCATTTGTTTTATTCAAATAAGTAAGGAATATGACAGTTGCAATCAATTCGTTTGATGTGTTTGAGCTTTTTATTTTGGCATTTGGTTAAGGACTTTCCGTTCTGAATAATCCTTTGAGTTCAGTTTTTTTGTGATTTTACTTTTTTGATAATGTTAAAACAGTAACATGTGTACACGTCTTTTCTTTATTAAGCATATTTCTAAAATTGACACAGTCTGCAATTCAAATCATATCAAATTCTGAGTGATTTGTTGACAGCAAGCTTTTAGGGCAATCCAGTTACTGGTAAACACATGGATCGATTACTACGCAGTCATTTTGCTCAATCCATATCATTAGTGTATTAAGGGGGATTTTTTTTAAATTACTAAATCAAAATTAGGTTTGAAATTATTCAAATTATGAAATCTGAAACATGATTATAATCTCATTTGTTTTATTCAAATAAGTAAGGAATATGACAGTTGCAATCAATTCGTTTGATGTGTTTGAGCTTTTTATTTTTGCATTTGGTTAAGGACTTCTGAACTTTCCTTGGAGTTCATTTTTTAGTGATTTATTAATTTTTTGATAATGTTAAAACAGTAACATGTGTACACGTCTTACTTTATTAAGCATATTTCTATAATTGTTTTTAAAAATGATTCTCACAGAAGTAGAAACTCATTTTTCCGTAGAATTTTATCAAATAGAATTGATGAAGCTGCATTCTTAAAAATATGAGTACACTTGACTAAATCATTTGTTGTTTATTTTTTGTCTTTGATAATAATGATGCAGTTATGGGAAGAGTCTTTAAATGTATTTTAAAGTCATTGCTTACAAATTATTTTTGTGAAATATTTGCTGTTTAACTTATCCAAATTACGTCTAAAAACAAACAATTTATGGAATATTTGATAAAAGTTGTGTTTATGATGATCCTTTCAGTTTTATGACTGACTTGTGATGTGAATTAGATATTATAATTTCTGGTCTGTGCCTCCTCATTCACTGCGACTAGAATGAATGTCGCTCTAATATACCAACTCATATATTTATGCTGAATATGTATATAAGCACTTCTGTTGATTTTCTGTTAATATTTTTTCAAAATTTATTTATATTTTTAAATTATTTTTGATGAATAATTTTTTATTTTCATATATTGAGTTGTATTTTTTACGGTTTCTATTTTGATTCCATTGAAACATTGACACATAGATTTCTTTTATTATTTTTTTAATTTGTTTATATATATAATATATATTATGTAATTGTATCATTGTTCTTATGCATTGTCAAACGCTTAGAGTAAATATTAATTTAGATAAGCGCTATATAAGCACTGTAAATAATAATAATAATAAGCAGGCAAAGTACTATTATTCCTGCGGATTGTTTTGAAGTTTATGCATCCAGTTCAAACAATTCAAGTCCTCAGAATGAAGACGTATGGTCCCATATACCGTTGCTACTTATATCTTAGAGTTGTGCAAAATACAAACATAAAAAAGAGGGATAGCATGGCGTTTTGACTGCATTGCGTATCGAAATCTTCTTAGCAATTGTTAAGTTTCTTACTTGTGACACATAAATGTTGGAAACACAAATTGGATGACCATTTTAAAGTGCTTACCAATATAAAGGATACAATACTATAAGTTAATGTACGTCGAGGCATAAACATTATTTTGACTCGTACTGGGTTTTACACTTTCATTTTCGCAAAAAGTAAATGAATTTAATTTTGATACGATATTGCAGGTTTGCTTATTTTAGCATAGTGTCCTTGATAGATGGTTACTTCTCTTATAAAGAGGCATTTGCAAAAAGGGTACCCTATGGTAAAGTGTAAACATCCTTTTGAAAGTTGCATAGGTGCCATCATGAATTGATTGACAGTTAAGTACGAATGTTATCGTATATCAATCAGTCCTGCTTAACAAAATTCTACAGAATGCAAATTTTTATTGTATTTTACTTGCAGGAATGGTACCAGTAGAGCAGGAAGTGCAAGCTCCGAAGGCTTTATAGTAAATTGATACATAAAAAAAGTACGAAACATTAAAAGAACTGCAACCAAATTTCACAAAATAAAACATAAATCCTACATAAAGCAATAGCAAAGTTAAGAAATTGCAAAAATAAAGTCTGATCGAAAAACATAAAAGAAGGCACACGATAACATTTTATGATATCAGGGGCATTAGCTGTCAGATCAATCATCAACGATTTGACCAAAATTCTCATATTTCACTTATAACATACAGGAACGTATATCTAAATAACATACAGTCCCAATGTATTTTAGACCAGACGCCATATAATAATCCATCGAGATGACCTCTAAAAGCTGCCGGCGATCAAATAACCCGATATAAACATACATGTATATATATTCACAGTTTGCGAGCAGGTGCAATCTGATATGTTTTTTTGATTTCATGTAATAAGTTAAAATAAAATATGTATGCAAATTATTGAATTATTGTTTTACCTCAGATCAGGCAACAAAATGGTTATTCCTAGCTCCTCCCATGTTTTACTTTTAAATGTTGCCTTTAATTGTCTTTCAAATGAATAAACATTCTGACCATCACATGGTAAGTACGCGCACTAAACGGTCAAACTCCACTTTGCACGAAAATGGATTTTATTGCGTTGTATTTTTTTCAATAGTACATCAAGAATGTTTTAGTAGCCTATTTTGACGATATTGAAGCAGAGTGACTGCTAAAAGCAAAACATTTTTTCTTTATTCCGATTGTTGCAACATCAAAAAATCGTATTTTCGCATTTTATTAGTTTTTCAAATTAGTATCATTTTCCCCTTTGAGATTCTGAGAAGTTTCAATAAATTCTAACACAGAATAAGTAGTAACGGATGAAAAAAATTGAGTATTCACTCCCTGAATTAAGCAATTGCACCCCCCAAAAAAGCAAAATAACTATCAAAATGCAAAAAAAAAAACTATCAAAATGCAAAAAAACTATCAAAATGCAAAAATAAAAGGCATTATATGATATAATTTGAGGAAAGTCTCATTACAGTCTACTCTATAGTGTAATGTGGCAAACTCAATGTGATGCACAGTTCGCAAATATACATTATCAGAGGACAACATGATAAATGAGGTGCAATAAAACGTGAGTTGTTTAGAATTCTCTAACGTTCAAACGGTTCGGGAGCAGTTACGGAAACAAAAATGTGAAAAGAGACTGAAAGGACCGACGAACAAAATGACTCCATCATCACTTCATACATGATATGGATGATTAGAATAACGATTTTCATTTTTTTGTCATACACATTTTTTTGTCATACAAACAAATGAAATAATTGTAAGATATAGATTCAAAATCATGTTGTCCTCTTTATTAAAGGTTAACATCAGCAGTAGAAAATAGCAAATTCGAAAATCAACTGTCTGTTGATAAATTGTTTTCTGTTGAATGTTCGTATCACTATAAGTAAGACTTTGAATTTTCCTTACATGAGTTTGAAAATCCATAAGCTGGTCAATTCCTTTTTTCCAAAAGCAAAATCACTAAATCAGATTTTTTTTTTCAATTTATCTAAAGTCTTATAGTAAGTTTTACAATTACTTTTTTCGAAATTTGATTTATAAATTTCAACCTACCTTAGAATCATGGTTAGTTTCTGCAAACCTGGCAAAGTTATCAAAGTAGCAATTTGTTACCTGTGATTTTATTTTTTATCTTTTTTTCTCAAATGATGATAGCATTTTCCATTATTTGAATTGTTATCATAAATCCTTATTTGTACTGTCCTTACTTCAGAACGAGTTAAAACTAAACAATCAGATATTTCCATATGTAGGCTGTCAGTTCAAATACTACTCTGGTAAAAATACATAACAACATTCCCTTGACGAGAATGATTGAAAATTTCCGGGGTATGTACTAAAATCACGATTTTCAGTTTAATGAGTTTTATGTGATTGATCAGGCTCCATTAGTTTTTATGAAAGAAGTTGCTCTACAATTTGTTTTCGTAATGGATTCAATTTAACACTAGGTCAATTGATATTTATTCATATAATTTCAAAATTTGTCTAAATCTAAGAATTCGGCGATTATTTGAAAATAAGAATTAACATCATACATGTACGCACGCTCGTACACACGCACGTACACACATTTTTATTTGAAATATTACTCTCTTTTATCGACGATAACCTCATATAAATTGTTGTGTTCATTAAACATTTATTTGTGCTAAAGATCCGACTGAGACCCTACAATGAAAAATGTAAAATAACAAAAATACCGAACTCTGAAGAAAGTTATAAAAGGAAAATCTCTAAGCAAATGACAAAGTAAAAAACTCCAACACATCAAACGAATGGATAGCAACTGTCTTATTCCTGACTTGGTACAGGCATTTTCTTATTTTAGAAAAAATGGCGGTTTAAACTTGTTTTTATAGCTAGCTTCACCTCTCACTTGAATGACAGTCCTTGGACTGGTGTGGCGCTGTTGCTCTTTTTTTTCTAGGGTTAATTTTATTCTATAAATTTATCTGTATTTGGTTTGGCCGATTACTGGTTCCGAAAGATGTTCAAGGCACCAGTTTTGTGCGTACGGAAATCGCTTCAACTTCCGAATAAACTGTTAAAACAACAGATGTGCAGAAAGTTTTTTACCGGATAGGTAGAAAATCAATCCATACATTCTTCTCTTATAAAAGTAAGGGTTGCATTCTTTTTTTCTCTCAAAGAAGTTAAATTTATGGATTTTTTAAGCAGTTGAATTATTCCTTCTTATATCGAATTCTGACATATGGATATGTATTATATTTCCTTTATTACACGTATATACAATTATATATGAAGAAGTTCTCCCCAATTTTTTGTATATGAATAATTGTCCGCTTTTTGGAAGGGGGTTTGATCTAGGAAGTTGTATTATTTTCTTTTTTTATTATTATTATTATAGGAGTCGGACTTCTGTTTTTTTCTCAATCGATTTATGAATTTCGAAAAGCAGTATACTACTATTGCCATCGATTTATGAATTTCGAAAAGCAGTATACTACTGTTGCCTTTATTTCTAGATATGTTTATTCTTCCACTTTTTGTTTTTATAGTTTTCTATTGTTAAAAACCATAAAAGATATCATTACAATATGCTTTACAGACAGCATGATTGTGAAAAAAATGTTTCTCCAAAAGGTAAATGGTGAAATTTTTAGAATTTAGAATTGAAAGCATATAACTCAGTTATATATTGTATTAATATATAGAAAATGATTAAGAAATAGTTTGTTAATATTTGGCATTAGAAAAGCAAAACACAAAGCTTGTAAATACTCAGCTTATAAAGGAAAGACATATTATTTTTACATTATACTTTGCAGTTAGAAACATATCAATTAATTAATAGCAAAATCAATACACTGGTAATGTTCATTTTCATAAAACTGATAAATAAATAATTTCAATAGGATGACTGCTTTTATCGTTATATCTTAACAATCATTAATATTTATTCACGGATGTTCATTTTCAAAAGATCAAATTAAAAAAAAAACAAATAGGGAATATTTCCATAGGGACACAGATATGCCCTCGCTAGCAAATAACGTTATAAAGACACATAACTGTAGTAAAAGTGACGCTACCAAAATTGAACTAAAACTTAGATTTATGGTAATAAGCAATATATATACATTCCATAATGTTTAGTTTTTGACAAACTTTTAGTTAAATAACGGAAATAAAAAATTAAGCATTTTTTTCATTTGTAAAGGGGCATAACTCAAGAACAGTAAAAAATGACTCTACCAAAATTCATACTTGATCTGTGTTTTGTAGTTATAAGCATTGTATAAAAGCTTCATAACATTTGATTGGAGCAAACTAAAGTTAGAGAACGGAAACAAAAAATTCAGCAATTTTTCATTTGGAAAGGGCCATAACTCTAAAACGGTAAAAGTGACTACACAAAAATTAAAACTCGATCTGTGTTTTATGATAATTAGTAAATAGTGTCTAAACTATCTAACTAAATTTTTACCACATCTTAGATTGTGGTTTACCATCTACGTCGTCTGGTCTTTTAAGTATCTAACTTGACCTGTTCCCGAATATGAATGTTTCGCTGAGAATTAATTCGCATTGCTATCAGTCTAGTCTCGATATTTATACATATAACATTCATGTATTTAGTTATGATGTTTAATTTAGAAGAAAAACCGAGATAGTTAGATAATACAATTAATGATATCATTTCTAACACAATTTTATATAAATATTCTTGTAATTTTACAAAATACATCTTATAACATCATTACAAACTTTATCCCGATTGTTATATTCAATTTTTAGAAATTCAAATGTGACGTCACTTTTGTAGTGTTGATACATTCGGGTGACGCATGGTCTTTTACGGACTGTGCGTCACACGAATGTATCAACATCACAATTATCTCTTAAAATGCCCTGTACCAACTCAGGAAAATGGCAGTTATTATCAAATAATTCGTTTCTATAAATCTTGCATTGGCGTTTGTTTTTGTTTTTTGTTGTTGCATTCACTGTTTCTGTTGTTCCGTCTTTTTCCTCCTAAAGTTTCCCTCGGTTTTAAATTTAACCCGGATTTGTTTTCTCTCAATCAATTTATGAATTTTGAGCAGCGGAATACTACTTGTGTCTTTATTTATTTCACAAATTGAATAACTGCAAATTTCTAATGTATACAGTTGAGGGCTTTAATAGCAAGTATGTTAAGTGGGTTCGAGAGAGATCAAATCTAAGAAACTGAATCATAATATTTGTTTGTTTTTTATGGTGATTAGGATTATAACACAATGTTGACTGCTGTATCCGTATTTTGACATTTTATCCATTATGTCTGTTTGTTTTGTTCACGCATCGTTGTCAATATAATGGAATTCGATGCGACTGTCATACAAGTGAGAGGTCTAGCTAGCTATAAAACCAAGTTCAATCAACCAGTTTCTACGAAAGAAAATGCATGTACCAAGTCAGGAATATGACAGTTGGTATCCATTCGTTTGATGTGTTTGTGATTTTGATTTTGCCATTTGATAAAGGACTTTCCGTTTTGATTTTCCACGGAGATCAGTATTCTTGTGATTTTTGCCTTTTTTCCCACTCGTTGCATCAGTTGATAAATTCTCACATTTGATTTGGACAGTTTTTATAGAATTCTCCCTTTTTGAATTTTCTTTTTCACACATTTGACTTAGGTATTTTTTTTATATAGTTTACTGGAATGAAAATTTGATTTTGACGAAACTTTCTTTTGTCACAGCATTTTATTTTATTACTAGCTAATAAATTTATCTGATATCAGTAGAAAGTTGTCTTGAGTGTACAATTAGATGTTATATAATTGTCAAAATCAAATAACTGTTTTCTCTGACAACACTTCTAAAGTATACATATTGATAGAATGAAATTCAAAACAGTGTGGCTGTGGCCATTGATTGACACATTAAATTCATCCATTGACTGGGACAATTTAGTGAACGTTTGTATGTAACAACTACTGCTCACTATGACATAATGTACTTTTTAAAGACACCTAAACTATTGGGTCACCAAAGGTTCTCAACACCTTAATAAAGTAATTCGAAAAAATAATCAGAAATAACACGATGTTTTGATTTATATCAATTATATAAATCAAAACATAAAGGTTATTCCTGATTAATTTTTTGAATTATTTTATAATTAAAGGCGTTAAGAAACCTTTGGTCACCCCACAGTTTAAATGTCTATCGTAGGTACGTCGTGAACAGTGGTAGTTACAGACAAACGTTCATGTAAATTGTCCCAGTCAATGGATGAATTTAATGTGTCAATCAATGGCCACAGCCACACTGTTTTAAATTTCATTCTATATACTTTTTAATTTTGTTTATAATTCTCAAGTTGGCCCTGTAATATCATGAAGTTAAAACGTACTCATTACTCTCACATTTTCAATTCTCTACGTGATTTCCCATTGGTCGCTTAAATCATTACCATATTCATGTTTAAGCATGAGTAAAAAATAATAATTTAAAACTTGTTTGTCATATTTTGCGTCCACACTTAAACTTCCCTTATGTGGCTCATATTTATCAAACAGTATATTATATCTCCAAGCAAACTATAAAAGAATTCCAAAGGACAGAAGGTAATGTTACTGAAAATCCCAGATTACTAGTTAAATAAGAATGTTGATCATTTGTGAAACAATAGACTTGATAAATTTAAAATTGTTTCAGTATGGCTGTCTTTCTCAGTAGAAAAATAAACAAATACAATGTTAACAGTGTTTGTACTATTTTTTAGAAAACATGTGTAAAACATGAATGGAACATTCAAAAAATAGAATATAAACTGAAAACTCATACGATATATTCTTATCTTCATACAAAATATTGTAACTGACGAAAATCAGAACTTAAGGAAAAAATCATTTTATGAAATGTGTAAGGCAACAGTAGTATACCGCTGTTCAAAAAAGTCTAAATCGAATGAGGGAATACAAATCCGGGTTAGAAAGTAAACCCAAAGGAAACACATCAATTATAAGTTGAAAACAATGGAAGAACAGAAACACTGAAGTGCAAAAAAACAAATGCTAAAGCAACATATATAGAAACGTTGTTTTTTTTTATATCAACTGCCATATTTCTGAATTGGTACATTTTAAGTTAAAAAAAAATGGTAGGTTGGACTGTTTGTATGGCTAGCCAAACCTCCTGCTTGTATGAAAATGTAACACAAACTGTTAAAATGACAACGTGACCTGATCGGAATACAGTACAAATAAAAGCAAAAAACTCAGGACAGACAGAGAAATACATAAAAAACAAATGTTATACTACATGTTGACGACATGTAAACCACAGAATAAAAACGAACACCTGAGAGCCGTAGTGTAGTGGATAGTGCATCGGAATACAAACACAAAGATTCCTGGTTCGATCCCCCATTACGGATAAAACATTTCAGGGACTGAATTTTCGGCTATCCATTGTTCTCATATGAGAGTATGGTCTTGAGAAAACAATGATAGCCGTCAGAAGGGGACGATAAATGGCTGAACCGTGTTAGAAGAGAGCAATATATGTTGCACATAAAAGACATCCTTATAGATTTTGAAAAAGAGAAAGCTAATGTCGCTGCAAAGCAACACTCGTATCAGCAAATTGGAAAAGGATTGCTATAAGTTGTAATAACTTGTTTCCCAATCCACTATATAAAAAATATATGTTTAAACTAGCACCTAAAACTTATTTACGACAGTACACAAATACAGCAAAATAGACTTATGAACTGAGCGTCACACGAATGTTTCAAACGCTACTAAAAGTGTCGTCACGGGTATTTTTTCTAAATTAAATATGAAATCGGGATTAAGTTTGTAATGGTGTTATTTGACTATTTTCTATCAATTACAAACATATCTTTTTTGAATTGTGGTGGTAATGGTGCAATTAGTTGTATTTTCTTACAAAGTCGGTGTTTTTTCTCATTAATCAAAACGATGTAGAAGAAATAAATCCTTTGCAATCCTGTGCATAGTGGTAATGTAAACCAAAGATCATATAACTTAATTAGGTGATTAATAACTTTACTTTAACATACATATAAAAAATGAAAATAAGATTAAAACAACAAATGATAAGACATAAAACAATATACAATCAAAATTACAAATAAATAAAACCATACATAAATACGTGAGACGCAGTACAAATGTCGTTAGTTAGTTTAGCCACAGACACATCGTATAGATCAACAGATTCGTGATGGTGTTCATTTGATTTACGGAGTGTCATGTTTAATCTTTACTCTTCGTAACTCTGTTGGAGCAGTTTTGACGTAAGAAGCACACTCCTGAATATTAAGTCTGTATAATGGGAACTTTAACGAGCATAACCTATCAATTTGGATATATAGAAAATATACGATGGGACAGAGGGGAGGGTATTCTACTGCTTAGAAATGTAAAATTGATAATTCGGAAGTTGAAATCGCCCGGTTTGTCATAATTTTAGTGTGAAGTCGTGTATGTGTCAATATTGAGGAAATAATCAAGGTATGAAGCAGTCCTTGTAGCATCAGTAGTATTCTTAATTACAGTTTCGCTGGAATATTTGAGATGTGAGTACTGGCTGAAATATGGGTTTTAAGTTATAGGACATCATCAATATATCTGGAGGTAAAAATAAAGAATTTCGCATGGTGCTTTTTCTTTTTGTCTTTAAGAAGGTTCTGAATTAATTCTGTATCAGACAAATATAAAAACAAATCGGCCAGTAGTGCTGCACATTTATTACGTCGTAACTACAATCCCCTTCCCTTTCATGAATGTGACCTACCGAATTAGACTATTTACCGGATTTGTAATCACATAAGCAACACGACGGGTGCCACATGTGGAGCAGGATCTGCTTACCCTTCCGGAGCACCTGAGATCACCCCTAGTTTTTGGTGGGGTTCGTGTTGTTTATTCTTTAGTTTTCTATGTTGTGTCATGTGTACTATTGTTTTTCTGTTTGTCTTTTTCATTTTTAGCCATGGCGTTGTCAGTTTGTTTTAGATTTATGAGTTTGACTGTCCCTTTGGTATCTTTCGTCCCTCTTTTATTACCCGTTGCGTAGGTAAACAAACATGTAAGTGAAAACAAAATAATGGAATTAATTTTATCAATAAAAGTCAATTTGTGGAAGATAGCGTTAATCATCGATTGAAGTTCAGATATCGGTTCTCTATATATGATTGATTGATTGTTGGTTGCCTTGTGAAAGAAAATACCTTACAAAAATCGGAAATTTAACTAACCACTGATATTGAGCTTATGAGTTAACAATAAGAAACATTACAGTGTGTGTGTAAGATATTGCGTTGACAAAGGAACAGTTTGACTGTAATGTTTCTTACGAATGCATGTATTTATTCATGCATCCTCTACTTTCAAATGTTGGAAACAGGACATTTTGGTAGTGATGTTTTTCACGTATTCATGTATTTATACATTCCTCCTCTACTATCAAATGTTGGAAACAGGACATTTTGGTAGTGATGTTTTTTTTACGAATGCATGTAATAGTATTTATACATATATCTTCGACTTTCAGATGTTGGAAAAAAGTAAAATCACAAAAATACTGAACTCCCAGGAAAATTCAAAACGGAAAGTCCATATTCAAATGGCAAAATCAAATGAAAAAACACATTAAACGAATGGACAACAGTTTTTACATTCCTGACTTGGTACAGACATTTTCAAATGTAATATAGGGGACAGTTGTCCTATGGTGTTTTTCACGAATATTTGTATTTATACATGTATCCTCGACTTTTAAATGTTTGAAACGGGACATATTGGTAGTGATGTTTTTCACGAATGCATGTTTTTATTCATATATCATTGACTTTTAAATGTTTGAAACTGAACATTTTAGAAGTGATGTTTTTCACGAATGCATGTATTTGTACATATATCCTTGACTTTTGAATGCTTTGGTATAATCGTTCCTGTTGAAAGTATCCATATCGTATAATTCACTCACCTATTGACATTAATTTACCTTTCATTGTCACCTTTTCAATTCGGTTCAATCGATGGTATTAATGAAGTATTATTCAGCTTCAAATACACATCATTCAGTCAGATGATTTAAGTCACGTTCCTAGTGAATGTTAATAGAAAGTTATTTACAGTAATTTTTATCACAAAAACTCGTAATATTCGTATGGGATGAATATATTTAATTTTGAAAACATAAGGGACTGTCTGTTTGATTATAACCTTTAATCATACCATAGCAATATTTGATCAACTGTTTTTATCTTGTCTTATATCTCAGTTCGCTTATTATTCTGATTTTTGGTTGATATAAATACCTGAACAGATTAGTTAATAAAGTGTAGATACTAGTTTGCTTCTAGAAAGTACATGATACTATAACGATATAGATTAGTAATTTTTCAAGTTTCGAAATACGGACTGTAACGTGACAAATGTAAGAATAGTTTGCCTTGTTTTTCAGAAAGTACTGTCATCGTTAGTCTTTGAAGGTCGTTTTCATCTTTATTTTGTAGCTTTTTCAGCTGGATAATTACAGCAAGGATATGATAATCGAAGGAATCGATATTTTCAAAGTTGTCATTTTGGCTGTAATGTTTCTCACGAATGCATGTATCTATTCATCTATTCTCGACTTTCAAATGTTTGAATTAGGCAGTGATGTTTTAACGAATGCATGTACTAGTATTTATACATATATCCTCGACTTTTAAATGTTTGAAACGGAACATATTGGCAGTGATGTTTCCACGAATGCATGTTTTTATTCATATATCATTGACTTTTAAATGTTTGAAACGGGACATTTTAGTTGTGATGTTTTTCACGAATGCATGTATTTATACATATATCCTTGACTTTTAAATGTTTTGGTGTGATCATTCGTTTACTAGTAATTCTCTAATTTCTTAACATTTATTCACTTTTCATTGTCACCTTTTCAATGCAGTTCAGTTGATGGTATTTATGACGTATTATTCAGCTTCAAATACACATCATACAGTCAGATGATTTCAGTCACGTTCCTAGTGAATGTAAATAAAAATTTATTTACAGTAATTTTAATCTCAAAAACTCGTAATATTCGTATGGGATGAATATGTTTTATTTCGAAAACATAAGGGACTGTCTCTTTGATTATATCCTCTTATCATACTATAGCAACATTTGATCAACTCTTTTAATCTTGACTAATATCACAGTTGGTTTCACATTCTATTATTTTTTTTACTGTTTATTGATAAAAATGCCTTTACAGTTTAAATGATAAAGTTTAGATAAAATTTCACTTCTATAAAGTACATGATACTTTAACGTTATAGGTAAGTATTTTTTCATGTTTAAAAATACGGATCTGAACGTGATAAATGTTACTTTTACCTTGGGTCACTTTCAAAAAATTCTGTCACCGTTAGTTTAAAAAAGGTCTGTCCTATATGTTCTCCTATTTATTTGTATTGCAGTACTGTAATGTTATGTTGTCATTTTAATGTTATATTTAACATTGACATTAAAGCTTGAGGTTTGGAACCAGGTTCCACCCCCATTTTTTTTCTTTAAAAAATGTCCTGTACCAAGTCAGGAAAATGGACATTGTTATATTATAGTTCGTTTCTGTGTGTGTTACATTTTAACGTTGTGTTTCTGTTGTGTCGTTTGTTTCCTCTTATATTTGAGTGTGAATTCGCATTGCTATAAGACATGTCACGGTATTTCTATCCCAAATTCATGTATTTAGTTTTGATGTTATATTTGTTATTCTCATCGCATTATGTCTAATGCTTAGTTCGTTTCTGTGTGTGTACCATTTTAATGTTGTGTCGTTGTTCTCCTCTTATATTTAATGCGTTTCCCTCAGTTTTAGTTCGTAACCCGGATTTGTTTTTTTCTATCGATTTATGAGTTTCGAACAGCGGTATTCTAATGTTGCCTTTATTTATATTTATTTTATTGTTTTCTAAAACTGGATGTACAATAAGGATATGATAATCGAAGGATTTCATATTTTGAATTACAAATTTTTAGAGTTGTCATTTTACGTTTATGTTTGTTTAAAGGGTGCATACTTCATAAATTGTAAAGGAAGGTGCCAAAAAAAAAATGCGAAATTTGTAATTTTTTAGGACCATTTTTAACCTTCGTGAACCTTCTCCTTTCTGCACACTACACTTAACTATAATATCTAAGATTGCTTACATCTTGTTATATTTTTTTTTCTTTAGTTTAGTTTGCACAAAATTATGTTTGTCTGTCTGTACTTCGACATGAAATTTGAAGATGTTCAATGGACTGTAATTTCGCTGCATGGGAACTGACTTTGAAAAAGAAGTTTCCCTAAAACGACAAAGTGTGGTTTCAGAATTAATTCAATCAAATATTTTATGTTTTATCGTAAACGATTCGAAACAATTTTCAAAATTTCAAATTTTATAGATTAAGATAATAATTTCCCCTCTCCCTCCCTCTCCTAGAATATAATTATTAATTACAATTATTAAGATTTCTTATTCATGCTGCCTCGTTCTGTAGAATATCCTGAATACTTGACCTCTAATTCTTCTTTATTTTCTCATTTTATTTGAAGTTGTGTGGTTTTGAACTATGCAGCTTCAAAAAAACCTCATCTAATCTCATGATTTACGTCACGTTCAGAGAAAGTGTCAATAAAAAGGTATTTGCAGTGATTTTTATTACAAAAACTCTAATACAGTTGTATGGTTATAATATATTGTTTTTGAAAACATAAGGGACTGTCTGTTTGATTTTATCACCTAAACAAAGCATAGCAATATTTGATTAACGCTTTTAATTTGGTCTTGCAAATAAGTTGACTTCCAATTATTGATTAAAAACGATAAAAGATAAAAATCATAAAGTTTAGAGTCTGTCTGCACGTCTAAAATGCACTTGCTGCTTTGAATGATCTGGTAAAGGTAGGTCTTTTTTCTGTTTTAAAAAGCTTCAAGCAGAAATAGTCAAAAAGGGATTTGATAATCCAGGGTTGCAATCATTTAACAACATATTTTTCAAGTTCTTATTTCAAGTTGGATGATTTTACAACATGTCATCTCATTTTTACTTCTAACATTTTGTCTGGCCCCAGTTTTGAGTTTTGTTCAGTGACCGGTTGTGAACATAATATAACACATGAATTATTTTGGATATGTTTAACGAAGTTCATATTTTCTGACGGACAAACATTCTTCGAAGCTTAACACGAATCGTATCTGCGCACTCTGCCAGTAAGTGTCCTTACTGAAATAGTCAACGGTTAGTGGAGTCCAACGACTGAAAACTGCGGTTCGGATAAGACTAAATAGAATATCGACAATAAAACCGGAACAACAAATTATCGACGATAAAAACTCATTCGATTATTTAGTGACTATAAAAACACTCAATCATTATCGACAAAGGAAATCCGATCAATCGACTATCGAAAATATATAGTCGCTTGGCATTATTTTTTTTGAAGAAGTTCAAGAAAACAAAATTCCAGTTTTCCTTATGTCCTTTCCCGGTTTTTTTTATTTGAGGTCATATATCAAAAAACCTATTGCAAGAGACCTAATGGTTTAATCATGTACCGATATGAAGATATAGCAAATGTCTCAATTTAAAACATCAAATAATATTTGACCATAACCTCAGTTTCATGTTCATTGGTCATGAATCTGATATGAAAAGCCCAAACGTAGGGATAATGTATGGTTTAGGAGTTATGGTGACTTGAAATATATAAGGGGAGATAACCGTTTTAAAGAGACATTCATAACACTGTAAGTCAAATGTAAAGAGAGTTGTGCCATGTCGTCAAATGTGAAAAGAGGAATAACGTTAACTAAAAGTACATGTCACTGCAAAATTGATCAAAACATGCTGTTAAATTGATAAAATATCGTCCTATATGTTACGGTAACAGGAGAGGAATAGCGATAATAATAATAATAAATATATGCAGGGATATATCACCTATAGGAATAGGTTTTAACCATCGTCAATGTTTTATTCACGCGCTTAAAATATATTCAATATGTTGCGAAACAAAAATAAAACCATCTTAGGTGGGGAGGAAATAAACGATATTTAGGACAAAATCATATCCAAAAGATGAACTAAAAAAATCAACTGAATATAAAATTCTGTATTGTTTGCTTGAAAGGCTTACAAAAATATTTTTCAAAGTTCAATATTAACTTCATTTACTGTCATTTAAAATCATGGTGTTCATATGAGACAAGGCGATTGCTAAAATAGTTCTGAACAGTCTTAACCTGTAAAATTATCCAACCTCAAATAAGAACTTGAAAAATCTTCTGTTTTAACTCATTGCTGTTTTTCGCCCTTTAATATACATTATTGTTACATTATATTTTATCACTTATTTGTTTTATTATGGTCAATTTTATTTAATTCATACAAGATCAGGACAATATTGATATTATTAGAGAATAATGCGTTTTATGCCTTTATATTTCATATTTTACAGATAATTTCATAAAACAGAATGTGTGATAAAAACAAATATTTGAGAGTTGTCACCTTTTGTGTGCATTCATTCTTGATAAATATGCACATGAGTAACTGCCAGAATCAGCCAAATTTTGAGCGTATCTATAACCACTATGCTGCAGCCTGTGGATTGCAATTCTGCAATGTTTCACTTATATCATTGTCATATTTTCACAATAATTTAACAACTCTTGGCTCTGTTTGTCTTCCATGTCACTGTAATGATTGCATTCTGAATATAAACTGTTGTCCTGATTTTGGATTACCTCGCTACCGAGAGAAATGTATGAACGATGTTATATACAATCCATATAATCTGTTATCAGATGTCTACTTTTCTGTGCTAGACAAATGTCCTCCAAACACGCCCCCGAAAATTAGAAATCTCTGTGAAAAAGAAACTGATCTAATTCAAAATTTAACTCTTGTACCCGTGACGAGTAAGACCAGGACAACTTATAGAAACGTTTATTGTGCTCAGTGTCATGGCGAAACAGATTTAGAGCCATGGACTATAGACATAAATTGTCAAAAATTTGCAGATTTTAACTTTTTGTCCAGTTTTGAAGAAATAGCAGAACTTATAAAGGTAAAAATGTGTACTGTACGATACGTTCAACAAAATGCCAATAATAAGGCTGTCCCGTGTAAAAGAGCAGCTGATAACTTGATAGGAAGATGCAACATGACAGGGACTTGGAATTCATATGATTCAGATATCGATATGGCATGTAATCACTTTCAACTTCCATTTGATAAATACAAAAGTATATTTTGTTTGATGTGTAATCCTCCATCACAAGATCCGTTTACGGATTTAGTCTCTGCGTGTAACATAACAAAGGACAGCACAAAAAGTCTAGAAAACGCATGTGAAATGTACAAACAAAGCAGCGTAACGTTTCCGTTTAAAAACATGTTTTGCTACCTTTGCAACAGACATGACGACAAAGATAGGTACAATGATATAAATGGGTATATAAGTTTAATATTTAAAGATGATATAGTGGTTTATAACATGGAACAATTAATATTTAAGAAAGATTTCTTGACGCCATATCTTTCTAATCAAAGCATTAAACTAAACACCAAGTTCAAACTTGGGAACAGACTAAACAGTTCATACGATTTTTTTGACAATGAACGACAAGTTAATGTGACTAATCTAATGACTCTATATTCATTAGCATATGAGTCAAATTTATGTGGAATTTACAACGCCGGCCCTAAACCGTTGGAACCCGATTGTTCCTGTCATGAAACTTGTGTTTCGTATGATACCTGTTGTGTCGATTTTGAATTAGATCAGCTTTTGGGATGCTTAGATGGAAACATTGTGGCTGGTATATGCCGTTATACTGATGAAGGTATCAATTCATATAGGGGTGAATTCATGTATGATCTTCCTGTTAGTAGAAATGACACCAAAAAACACTACAAAAATATATTTTGTGCACTGTGCGCGGACAAGAAATTCAATTTCCCAATAAGCTTTCCCGTGAAGAAGTACGCGCATAAATATTTTCATCCATGGGACGTTGAGATAACATGCGCAATATCCAATCTACTTCCAATATATTATCAGCTCTCTATGACAGACATCTTTAAATCTGCTACTAGAAAAAATTGTGATATTAAATTTAAACCTGCCCAAGGAAAAGATGCATATTGTGATGACAAGGCAATCAAGATAAGTACATGCAATGTATCTGGTACATGGTCACATTTTGATGCTGATGTGTTATGGGCTTGTGAAAAGCTAAACACAACATTTTTGACAAATTACAGAAGATTTCGAAACGTGTTTTGTACTTTATGCAATCCTGATGTACACCTAGGATTCATTCCACCACCACCACCAACGACAGGCGTTATACCTCGGGATCCTGAACACCGTCCAGTTCTTTGCACTTCGTGTGTAAGCAGCGCAGGGGTTGTTACAACGTTTAGGGCATTATTTCAAATATCGAACGATGACGACGAAAAGGTAACTGAGTGTACTAGAGGACAGGTCTTGGATACTTTACATGTAAGTTAAACTTATATAGCTCTACAAGAGATTGAAATTTCCCTTTCACAAGGGTGGCACCGCTTAACTACTTTAGCTTGGTTGGCAGACTGGTGGTATACTATGTCTAAGGTACCGGATTTAATCCCAAATTGATTAAGTTGTAGTTTTGAAAGGAACGCCCTGCTCGATTGTCACAAATATATTTTGGAATGGTTTGTTCAATCAAAAAATGTCCAATTGTCTCGTATTTTATGGCTATAGCTCGGAAAATTGTTTTCACTTATAAATAAAAAGAAATCACAAAGCGGAAAAAAAGAATAATCAAACAAATTAACAAAACAAAATTGCTTTTTTCGTGTATTGTTTGTACGTAAATAAGGCCGTTAGTTTTCTCGTTTGACTTGTTTTGCATTTATTATTTCGGCGCCTTTTATAGCTTTCAATGTGTATAAACTACTATGCGGAATGGGTTTTACTGTTGTCAGACAATGTAAATGTCAAGGCTATTGTCTTCTTGTTTGTGATTAAGACTATTGGTGGAGAGTTATCTCATTGGGTAAACACCTCATCGGAATTTTTTTTTAACATTTTTTAACATTTCCACTTAAATTATACACCTCAAATACTCTCTGGATATGAATGAGAGGGGGTAAGAGGGGTATCCCGAAATCCCGGGCTTAAAAACACAGGATCCCGAGGTCCCAAAATTCGAAAAAAGAATTCCCGGATCCCGAAAGGGTCAATCCCGAAATCCCGAGCTTAAAAACACCCGATCCCGTAGTCCCGATAAAGGTCCTATCCCCCCTCATGAATAATATTACTTTTGCAAAACAAAACTTTTGGTGTTGCGATAATAATCTCTCTATCTTCAATTATGTATTTCTGTCAAGTTATTACAAAAACGTATTTAAATTGTTTACTTTTGTACATGTATTTATTTTTGTGTCTTTCAGAATAAATGCAGAAACATTATATGTTCTCCTGGATATATACTTCTTAATTCAACTTGCGAACCAATACTATCCATGACTAAAAATCTCGGATATTTGCTACCTATCCGTTTGGAATTTGTATCTAAAATAAATCCCGCCTCATATGATTCCTTGTTACAGAGAACGGAAACAGCAATAGAAGATTATTTGAACAGATACCTTAAGCTAAACACAGGCCTACAGTTTTTATCTGCCGACCTAATCACAAATTCTTCTTGTGTCAGAAATGAAACTGTAGGAATGGAGATACTGGCGAGCATTGAAGTGTTTATTGACGAGATAGTTTCTAGGAAAGACATCGAAACAAAATTAGCCGATATCAGTGATGATGTGGTTAACATCACTGGATACGATAATGTAAACCTGACAATCTCCTTAGATTATAATGCAATAAGCACAAAAACAAAAATAAATGATATCGGACAGTTTACTGGACTGTGCTATTCATCCACAACAGACTCAGAAATTAAAAGATCGCACATGTATTATAAGTTCAACCTCGTGTCTAATCTACTCTTTTGTAAGCAGGTAGCCCTCGATAAAAGTGAAGTTATCGTTCTTTTCAAACCATTTACTTCCGTTACAATCGTGTCAAGTAAAGTTGAAATAGAACAAGGACATTTTAGAATAGCCGAAAATGGCATGGTAAGAATATGTATCGATACACTGTTGTTATTGAAGAAACCTAAAGTGCTAATAGACAAGGTCATTTCTACAATAATGGCCGCAGCAACAATTATTTCAATGATTTGTCTGTTCGCTACTTTTGTTACATACTGTATATTTCCAAGCCTGCGATCTGTTCCTGGTAAGAACAACATGTCTCTGGTGTTTTCATTATTTTTTTTACAGGCTGTATACACTTTCAGTGGGAATCAAATCGAAAACCCTTTGTCTTGTCAAATGATAGGAATTATAATACACTTCTTTCTATTGAGCTATTTCGCTTGTTTGTGCGTTTGTACCTTTCACATGTTTAAAGCATTTAGCAGCATCAGCGGACCGTATAGTACAGGCTACAGTTATCAAATTATGTTAGCGTATTGTTTGTTCTCTTATTGTACTCCCACAATTATAATTATTATCAATATAGCGGTTACCTTTACGTTGGCTGATAACATTGGTTATGGCGTCAGGGGGTATATCTGCTTTTTAAAATACTCATCTGCAGTTATTGGAACAGTAATCATTCCTATTTCGTGTATTTGTGTGTGTAATGTAGCATTTTTCATCATAACAATGCATAAAATAAGTTCTACACCGAAGATACAGAGGACAAGTTCACACAAAACTACTCATGACAACAGCATCGTCTACATTAAACTTTTCAGTATAACGGGTATCACGTGGGTATTCCCGATCATCGATGCGTTTTTACCAATGACCTTATTAACTGTGATGTTTTCGTTGTTAAATGTGTTACAGGGTGTGTACATCTTTCTGTCATACATATGTAATTCACGTGTAAAAAGGTTGTATAAGAACTTGTGTGGTTATAATAATACAGATGGCTTGGATTCAAACTTTACTGGGATAACCAATAGTTCTCAAGTTTTGTCAGCGAGCAGTGTTAAATATATATCGCAACAAAACACAAAGTCTATCCGTGAAAGTAAAATTTGATCTGTTCGACTTAAAGATTTGACATGAGCCTTAGGGCTTGATTTTGCTAGCAGTACTAATTAAGAACAATTGGTAATCATCTTTTACTCGTGAGATTTTGGAAAATCAATTATTTGTATGTATTGAAAAATGAGTTATTTGTATATTATATTTCAATAAAACAGTGTTTTTTTTCTTGTCATTTTAAAACAGTTTCTACGTTTGTTTAAGAATAGTTTTTACAATGATAAGTTAAATTCATGAGATATAATTCATTGTTAAATAAAGGCAACTGTAGTATACCGGTGTTCAAAGGTGATAAATCGATTGAGAAAAAAAACCATATTCGGGTTACAAACTAAAATCGAGGGAAACACATCTATAAAAATCTGGATTTATTTGCCACAAAGTCCTCTTTTTCTATTAAATGCAATGAAACAGTAAAAAATAATGCTTTGCATCAAGTTTGCCCTTGGAATATGTACAAAATGGCCTATCTCTATTATTCATTATATCTGTAGTTTTGATACAATTGAAGTTTGAAAAGTTCGTACAAAAATGGCTACAGAAGGGTACATAAACCTTAACTAAACGCACCGAGGGAACACCTATTAATGACAATATGTCATGCGAGTCTTAATGGTCAAGTTGTAAAACAATAACAAAAACATATTATGGATTCTTAAAAAAGCTCTTGATAATCTCTGTTATCTTAAAGAATGAACATAAAGATTGTTTTAATCCTTAATCTGCTTATAAGTTATAAGAAGATGATGTATGATTGCCATTGAGCACGGGCGGATCCAGGAATTTCATAGGGGGTGGTCACCTTTTGAAATCTTAAATTAAAATTCATATTTTTATTGGTATCATGAAAATAGTTACAACTATAGAAGACAAAAGTTACACATTATTTATAAAATTGATTCCAATTTCATTTTTCTTCAATGCCTGTGTGCAAACATGTCAACTATAACATCAAGTTCTAACTCTAAATTGTAATGCACGTGCATCAGTGCAAGTCCATTTAGTCGGTCCTGGCCCATTGTTGCACGTTAAAATGTTTTCAGTAACCCAAGCTCACTATATATTCGAACGCTCACATTCACAACTTGTTACACTCAATTTTGAGAACAACACGCCCATGTAATACTCGAGAACATTAAACCGTTTCTTGATTTTTATCACTCTGACTTGCCTAGTCCATTTGGAATTTCTTCGGAAGTAGAGAGGTGGTTGCATTTCTGGAAACATACCACAGATACATTGCCAAAGTCAGCTGCTGAAACCATTAAAAAATGCAACAAACTCGATTATCCCAATATATATGCAATTCTCAAAATTGCTTGCACAGTGGGGTGCTCATTTTCGCCACATCTTTCCATGTTTTCTACAGTTTATGTTCAGGTCTAAATGTTTTTGAAGTATACTGATATTTCTATATGAAGATAACTTCAAATGCAAAATATATTTTAGCTTGAAAACCGGTTTGTTTTAAGAAAATCATTTGAAAAGTTAGATTAAAGGGTGTTTGAAATTTCCGGATGTTTTGTCAATGGGGGACACATATTCGCCGTTTTTACACATCTATTTAAAACCAAATAACCGCAGCTTTTAACAATTTTTATCAAATCAATTGCATTATAGATGAATAGCAGACATTTCAAAGGTATAAAGAATTCAAAATTAGGGCATTCAGTCAAATATTTACTTAGAAATACTTCTTTAAAATCGTGTTTTTTATTCAGGAAATTGTCCGAAAATCGTTGTCCGTTTTTCGGTCATTTTCGGTAGGAGCCGCAATTTTGTCTCAGTTTAAAAAAATATTATATTTGTTATAAAAATATAATTTACGGGTACATTTCTTCCATTTCAGCCATCCTTTGAAATTTTTACACCTCAAAATCCTTAAACGGCGAAATTGTGTCCCCGGCGAAAATGAGCACCCCACTATAACAAGTTGTGAATGTGAGCGTTCGAACATTTAATGTTTATTTATGTGACTTTAAAACTTTAAAATTATTTTTGAATTTTGGCATCACAGTAAAAAAATATTATTGGTAGAGAAAAGTTATTATACAAACTTTACAAATTTAGATAAACGTAATGTAAAAAAAGTATAAATTACCTGCTAAAAACATCTAAGATTAAGGACTGTCTCTTCATTTTTACACCTTAACATCAAAGAAATCGACCAAGTAATTAGCGATTGTTGATTACATGTTCATTGTATAAACATACCTGTCAACTGAAGGTACATGTATTTAGCCTTAAGATAAGTAATGACAACTTTATGACTGGTGATTACGATAGACAAATTGATTTGATCGACGAATTTATTTTTAAAAATGTTCAAGGTGCACCATTTTTTGGTACATGGTGCACCATTTTTGCAAACCCAGGGGGTGGTCTACGGCACCGGATGACCACCCCCTGGATCCGCCTCTGTTGAGATATCTCTCAACCATAGAAAAAATTACGAAGAAGTTAAAAACAATAGGTTATTCTATGATTAACATAAAACTGGGTCATCATACGGCCTTCGACAATGAGCAAGATCGTTATTGCATAGTAAATGTGAAACAATTGAAACGAAAACACCAACGGCCTGATTTATGACAAAACAGTGAACGAAAATCAAAATTGACGGAACAAACACACGTACAATGTGAAGGGGTTAATACATATAGAAAGATGTGGGATGAGTGCCAATGACACAACTCTCCATCTAAGTAGCAATTATAAAATTAAACCATTATAGGTAAAGGCACGGCCTTTAAACATGTTTATTAGCGATTAACTTACCCCATAACCTAATTTAGAGATGTAACAGCACAATTGAAGAACTAACTATAAAGATCAGATGACTCGTTAGATCGACACGAAGCACAAACACAAATAACACAGGTACAGACATAAAGTGTCGATTTAAGAGCAGTCTCAGTTTCTGGATGTCATTTCAAAGTCAATGATATCTAATAAATAATCATGTTCTCCCAGGCTAATAAATCAGTCAGTATACATCCAACAGATTCAACGTAGAGACGTCATAAAGAGCAAACTCAATCAGATTTAAATTAATTTATTTAGCGTAAAGCAATTTGTATGTAATGAGTCTTTCCAATGCCAAAACGTTTACTTCCGAACGAATGGTACTCTTGGTGACCCACATTTCTATTATAAAAACTATTCGGTCGGTCAAAATACAGTGGTGGTTGCTTCTGATGATTATTTCTATATTGGCATTCATCATGAACACTTTAAATGTCTAATAATAGGACAGAAAAATTTGGGATAATTGTATATATAACCATAAAAGTAAAAAAAATAATATAATCAGATTCAATTTTACATGAGTAAGTTTAATACTACCTACACCCTCCCAGTTCTCCTGTGGAAAAAAAGAGAAACTAAAAAAATAACATTACTATATATGTGCAATGATTAAAATGATAATGGTTTATGTTCTTTTTCATTTGATTTGATTTTTTCACCAGAATGAATTTACAAGGTGTTTATTACATACTGTCACATATAATGAGATAATTGTTAGATATTTTTTTGCTTAATATGAAAATACTTATGTGAGGAAAAATATACCATATTTTCATCTTTAATATGTATGACTCTGATAAATTAATACAACTTTAACCTCGTTGACTTAACAGATTGAAATATAAAAAAAAAGAATTGACTTACTGCCCCCTAATCAAAAGCCTATATTAAAAATTCTCAGAATTTGCTCGATATTCTTTCAGAATTTGGGAAATAAAATCCATGAAGAAAATGTTTATAAAATATATTTATCTTTCATATATAACTTTTTGAAAGATATGTTTTACTAAATCAGAACAGACTTTATCTTCTAAAAAAAGTTACTGAATGACTCGAGTCGATATTACATTTACTTTGCTTTAATACAATGTGCATCACATATATCTTAAGTGAAATAAACTTCCGTTAGTAACCACGTACTTTTGTACCGAGATTAGTAATCTTTGAATTAAAGTAAAATGCAAAAAAAATCGCAGAATTTGACAGAAAGATATGACAATTTCAATAGGTTTTGATGACGTTATTATGCTCAGTAGATACATGCTCCTGGTACACGGCAATTCTCAACAGAAGTGTCCATTCATATGCATCGCTTGTCAATAAGTTTATAAAATGCATCAGAGTTTTTGAAAAGATTAATGATTTGATTTTATATATATTAAAACCTTATTGAGTCATTGTAAAATTCATAAATGATACTTAAAATATGTATATTTGTAATGAGAGTTTATCGGTATAAATAATATAAACATCTATATATATAAACTTTTTGAATAAAAATAATCTATTGTAACGTGTAACCGGGCGATCAATGGATCCGTATCTGAATAAATCAGGATTTCAAGTGTTCAACTTAAATTTGCACCACCACAAGTTGTCCTATTTAAAACAATTAACACACCATTATATGAATTCACAATGTCAAATATATAAGCTACACAATGCACATGAATTAAATTACAGGGTGAAGTTCCTCATTCACTATGTATAAACACAATGCTTTATTACAGAATATATTCACACAATGTCACTATGCAATCACTTTGCAACATGTATTAAGCCTGATTATTCACAATGTCACTAATATATATCACTATGCAACATGCATCAGACACTTTATTACACAATGTCACTAACGGATTACTATGCAACATGCATCAATACATATCACACAAAACGTATGAACACATTACCACATATATACAACATCTATTAACAATATCCACCAATTTGTAATATCACCTTTTGAATGTTCAATAAACCACAATAACACAGTGACACAATTACACTTGCACAATGCTTCAATGCACAAGGAATGTATATGAACACAGCTCAACTCACACACTAATTATCACTATGAATCCGATCGAAATGAATATATTCTAAACTGATAATATTAAACACAGTGCACTTTCACTTATACACTTCCACAATATAACAACTTGCAACACCAGCAAGATTTCACCATGTATTCTCACTAATACACGTCCACAATATAACAACTTGCAACACAAGCAAGTATACACCTTGTACTTTCACTGTACAATAACTTATTATATAAGTTCACTTTATAACACAATCACTATTCGAAATATTCACATATAAATCCAAACACTATAACTATATCCTTTGAATCACTAAAGCCACTCTACTTACCAGTTGGAATATTTAATCCTAGAAGTTCACTCTTCAATGGTCCACATAAAACTGACAAAGTTTCTCTGTCTTGAGCTGGCTTATATACTACCATATGGAACGGTCCATTATACTTAAAGGGGTGAAAATCAAGACTATACCAAATTTAGGGGTGTTTTAACAAATAGACGGTGCTCCAACTATGGAGAAACTTATAAACATATAGAAACACAATTAACAGGAAAAGACAACTGGTATTTCACATCGAAATAAATAAACTATGACCAATTTTTGTTACACTACCCACGCCTCAAAAATCATGCGTCCTCGCATGACTCCTTGAATACATCTGACATGCTGATAAAACATCTATCAAATTGGTCATTTTTCATACCCAAACTCTTACCATAGTGCAGTCACTATTTCCATTGGACATATCTTCTGATCACAACGTCAGGCTACCCTTTTGTCCATCAGGTCTTAACTGATGACATCACAAGGCACAACCCGTAGAAACAAAGTCTACATATGTCCTAATTCCTGTCAGCCATATCAAACATATTGAACTATCTTCTTATGAACAAACACTATTCACAGTATATTTCTCCTTTTGTTCGAATAAAACTTTTTAAAACTTCCCACTTCAAAATATCTGTTTCCAACATAAACCTTTTCCTCATTAACATCTGTAATTTTGAGTGTCACTGCCAAAGAATAAATTTAAAAGGTCCTAACAAATTTTGCCTCTGCAGCGGCCCCAAGGAGCCTACTCTTAACGAAATCTGCAGGAGGGGTCTTTTACATGCACAGGGCGTGACATGTTCCTGTACATGGGGCCTCGGATTTAACGTCCCCATCCGACGGACTCACATTTAACTATGTACACTATATACACTACAAAACTAGAAAACTATCTATATACACATATACATTGATCCTTTACCCCAAAATGCTTCCTCTTTTCAGACTCACGACTACTGTCTTCCAAACACTACAGTATCTCTTATTAATTCAACACCATCTTTAATTCCTGAATCATTTTTCTTTTGTAAAGAATAAGAGGCTGAAATTGCATAAAACAGTGTCTAAAACAATTTTCCAATTTTTCAATTTCACTTGATAAAAGTCAAATTTTCAAATCAAACAGACTTTCTGCCATTTCAATTTCAACGGACAGTCTGACTTAATATTACTTCTTACTTGACAAAAATGCACAATACTTTGACTACAAACACAATACACAAGTAACTTTGAAAAATTACAACTGGTCCAATCATACATTCATATAAGTATTTACAGTAACAAAATCAACACATGAAATCCCACCGCTGCCACAAAATTTGTAACGTGTAACCGGGCGATCAATGGATCCGTATCTGAATAAATCAGGATTTCAAGTGTTCAACTTAAATTTGCACCACCACAAGTTGTCCTATTTAAAACAATTAACACACCATTATATGAATTCACAATGTCGAATATATAAGCTACACAATGCACATAAATTAAATTACAGGGTGAAGTTCCTCATTCACTATGTATAAACACAATGCTTTATTACAGAATATATTCACACAATGTCACTATGCAATCACTTTGCAACATGTATTAAGCCTGATTATTCACAATGTCACTAATATATATCACTATGCAACATGCATCAGACACTTTATTACACAATGTCACTAACGGATTACTATGCAACATGCATCAATACATATCACACAAAACGTATGAACACATTACCACATATATACAACATCTATTAACAATATCCACCAATTTGTAATATCACCTTTTGAATGTTCAATAAACCACAATAACACAGTGACACAATTACACTTGCACAATGCTTCAATGCACAAGGAATGTATATGAACACAGCTCAACTCACACACTAATTATCACTATGAATCCGATCGAAATGAATATATTCTAAACTGATAATATTAAACACAGTGCACTTTTACTTATACACTTCCACAATATAACAACTTGCAACACCAGCAAGATTTCACCATGTATTCTCACTAATACACGTCCACAATATAACAACTTGCAACACAAGCAAGTATACACCTTGTACTTTCACTGTACAATAACTTATTATATAAGTTCACTTTATAACACAATCACTATTCGAAATATTCACATATAAATCCAAACACTATAATTTATATCCTTTGAATCACTAAAGCCACTCTACTTACCAGTTGGAATATTTAATCCTAGAAGTTCACTCTTCAATAGTCCACATAAAACTGACAAAGTTTCTCTGTCTTGAGCTGGCTTATATACTACCATATGGAACGGTCCATTATACTTAAAGGGGTAAAAATCAAGACTATACCAAATTTAGGGGTGTTTTAACAAATAGACGGTGCTCCAACTATGGAGAAACTTATAAACATATAGAAACACAATTAACAGGAAAAGACAACTGGTATTTCACATCGAAATAAATAAACTATGACCAATTTTTGTTACACTATATCCTTGAACGCAGATCGACTTATATAAGTAATTAAACTGTTCATCTCACTATATAAGTGATTAAATTATTCATCTAACAAAGTATTCTTCAATACTACCTTGTCTGAGGTATATTGATCAAAACTTATATCTGATACAAGATACATATGCTAAGAGCTGTCTGGCTCTTCATTGGTTGTGTAATCCAGGTAAACAAATCCATACTAGATACGATGGAGGTGAAGACAAAGCTAAGGTTTTGTCTGGTGTTTTCCGCCATTGCATTGGTCCTAAAGATCATAGTTTTTATCAGTCCAGGATGGGTAGTGGTCAAATCTTACTTTCGGGATCCATTACCAACACATGTAGTTCAAAAGGCAGAACATGTGATAGACAGGAGACACGGAATTTCAATTTCTTTTGGAGTCTGGTTCTACAAGGTAAGTAAATAAGTTAGTAAGTAACATACATTTATACAAGTATATATTTTGGGGCCCTTTATAGCTTGCTGTTCAGTGTGAGCCAAGGCTCCGTGTTGAAGGCCATACCTTGACCTATAGTGGTTTACTTTTATAAATTACTTGGATGGAGAGTTGTCTCATTGGCAGTCATACCACATCTTCCTATATCTATATATACATAGCAATTTGATATTTACATCCGGTGCATTGGGCCTATATGTCATTTAAGCAATATTATATCCTATTTGAAAAACGTAAAGGTGTACAAAATTGAAAGATAAAATTAGACGTGATGTTGTTTTTTTCTATGAATGAATGCTGAATTTACAAATTTTGTGGTTGGAATTTGATAGTCCTTCATTAGATGAATGTCTTTCTTTATCAAGGTGTGTAGACATGAGAGGAACAACGATGAGGGGGATGAAGAGAAGAGGGAATTCATGGAGGAGAAGACAACACCTAAAGACACAAGACGGACAAGTGAAGGCCGCCATCACCACCACGAGAGACACCCCCATAGATGTTACCACAGAAGCTACAAGAAACAACAACATGGACAAAGAATTGACTATGTTGGTGAGGACTTTGAACAAGCCCAGAGGAATGACAAAACATTTGAAAATAACATACCAACAGATTTTATTGAGGCAAGAGAGTTTATCAACACATCAGTTGGTAAGTGCTGCAATCATTGTTCCTGTTCTTTGTGTTACTGATATCAAGTATATGTATACAAAATAAGACTTTACAATAAGTGAAGTTTCCAAGTAATACAGAATGTCGAGAAGAAATCTACCTGTAACATGTTAACTTATCATATGGTCATTACAAATAACATTTATTTCATGGTAGTCTAGAAATCAAAATCTGACACTAACAAAGGAGCCACTAAAAGTATAATTCAAACCAATGACATAAAACAGGAAAAGCAAAAAGAAAATAACGACAAAATCATAAACTGTTCAGTTGTTTTCTTTATCTGTGTTTGATGGTATTAATGGGATAGCGAGTCGGCTATGTTTTGCATAATGATAGATTAAAGTTTCTACCTTATACATTACTATGGTTTGTGGTAAACTGTGGAAAAGGAGGTCATGTCTTATCCCAAAATATGTATGGTCTTTCGTGTACTTTACGAAGACTTAATGGGAGACAACTTTATTTTGTGTTTGTTTTTATTAATTTATCCCCTATAAAGGAAAACTAGTACGTGATATAGGGAGGTGGAAGATTCCAAAGAGACATTCAAACTCGTATTTCGAAATAAACCGACAAGGCCATGCCTGGCTAAAAATAAACCGACAAGGCCATGCCTGGCTAAAAAAAACAATAGACAAAGAATTAAAGACTGAGCAATACGAACCCCCAATAAAAACTGGGAATGATTTAGAGTGCCCCGGAAGGGACTGCATATGTTACACCTGTCGTGTATCTCATGTTAGTACTCGATGGTAAAATTAATTCGGTATGTCACATGAGGGGAAAGGAGATAAAATTGCAGTATCATTTTAATATTTCCTGGTTTATAAAATCAGCTCTATTGTTGAATTCTTTCGTTTCAGTATATAATTTACTTAATATTGTGGTTTGAATAACAATGGCTTAAATTTGAATATGACGAAGAAAGGTTTTTTAAAAGTAAGCTAATAATGACTCAGGGTAAAACGTGACCCTTACATTCCTTATTGAACTACTAATATTTAAGTCAAATAGCAGTTGTATGGTCTGAAATGTTGAATGCGAGAATAATATCTATGTTTGTTTTAAATAAAGTGTTAATATTTGCTGATATCTGAACCTAAATATATGACAAATAATACACCGAAAATAATTTGGCAGTAAAACTATATAAAAAGAAGAGGGTGTGGAAATCCCGCATCTGTTCATAAGACTAATTTACTGGGATGTCTTTACTAAGAAAAAAATTAATGTTTTAAAGATGATCAATTTAAGTTCTACAGTATAATTGATGATCCTTTAAAAAACCATATTACGGCAGGAAGATGGACTTCCTAAATTGTATTTCTCTTGTCAATTTTGCTGTTAGATTTTGTTATTTAGGTCGTGGTTAGACGGTAAGAGAGACGAACAATATTGAATTAAAAAATAAAAGCTATTTTAAATATCGATATTCGTTGTAGCAGTTTGTTAATGAATGGTATAATGAGAGTACACAAAAAGAAGATGTGATATGATTACCAATGAGACAAATCTTCACAAGAGGCCAAATGACACAGATATTAACAACTATAGGTCACCTTACGACTTTCGACAATGAGCAAAGTCCATACTGCATAGTCAGCGTTCATTATTTGTTCTCTCTAAATGTACAGTCCTACGTCAGCATATACCGAAATGAACATGCAAATTACTGACACGAGGTAAAGAAACGATAAAGCACACTTTTAAAATTAAACAATAACGCTACAATTACCTTTCTTTTTCATGCTAGAATTTGCTCGCCATGGACGATATGAGTTGACATGTTATGTTACCATTGGTCTCATTCTTGGATTAATTGGTATGGCTGGTGCCATTAAGTACGCTCGTGGTGGTGGTGTAGGAAAACATACTGGAAGACTCATTTGTTCTACTCAAGTTTTCTCATGTAAGTATACGCATAAATAGACAAAAATGTTGTTCTTTGTATTTTGTTAATGAAAAACTCAATTGCAATTCTTGTCGTCAATAAATGTAAAGTGTACACAATATCCAGATCAAATTAGAAATACTCTTATACATGAATAACAGTTGTATCATCGAAAAATAACCGCTCAAGTTAATTGTTACCAAAATTCAAAATTAGTACTTCAATCGCATGCTACAGGTTGTAATGTAATTTATATTAAAATGATTAAATAAAGACAATTCAGTTACGTTCTTTTTACTCTATTACAAAATGTTTCTGTCTTGCAGCTTTCTTCTACTGGGTTGCCATTATCAGAGTTGCTACGTTCGTCATTCAGCTGAGAACTATTCAGAAGCATGAAATTCTAGACGATCATATGGGTCACGATGTTTGGTTTTCTGTTCCTTGGTGCCTTATCGTCGGAGCCATTGGGGCAATTGTCATGGATATATCAGCTTTATTCCATCTCATCATGATATCACGTGACCGGAAGTCTGATGGGGTAGAATACTCATTTCACACAGAAAAACACGGCTCAAGTAAAGTTCCGATTATTGCTCCGAGAGGATACGAACAACTTAAGATACCACCACTATATACTCGAGAAGAAGCCGGGCCACTTCCCGAAAAAGAACCTATTTCGTAGACTGATATTGTAATTTTGTTGTTGTTAAATACATTTGAGTTATATTAGATTAGAGAAGTCGCACGTGTTATAAGTTAGTGGACAATATTGACTTTTTGATAGATTATTTTTAGAAAACTCCACCGTATGAACCTTTTTATTATGTTTCATCCCACACACTTGAAATTACAAGTTATGTTTGTTGCTATATTATTCCAAGTGAAGGGATATGAAATACATGATATTTGTCCTAGTCTAAACAGAACAACCAAATGACTGCCAACCAATTGATGTTTTTCTGTATATAAAGAAGAATTGGCTACAAAGACCATTTATTTTTATTTATACTTTTTGGAGAATGGCAAAATCAGCTGTTCTCAACTTGTGTTATAAAAATACTACTATAAAGATAAGTTAAAGGAATTAAATGTTTTGTTTTGTATTTTAGGGTTTTTTTTGTGTCTGTCTCTTTTCTATATTGATCTAACAATTTTTTGAATATCGTACAAGATTTATTATCAAATCTTTTACACTATATTCTGATAAACAATAAAACTGCACTTTTACAATTACAAATTACAAAAAGACCCGACAGAGATGAATAGGTAAAACAAAATGAAAACTTTAATTGGATTCTGAAGCCTGTCTGGAATTTTCATGCATATTTAAACACTGATTAAAAAGGGGGAACAGACAAAGGTGTGTTCGGTGTGAGCTTTGAACTAAAATGGTTTACTTTTAGACTTGGATGGATAGTTGTCTCATTGGCACTTAAATCACATCTTCTTATATCTATATAAATATCCCAATTAAAATTTATTATTTCGAAAACCGTTCATCTAATTTTAAACGAGAGACAAAAGATACCAAAGGAATTTCAAACTCATAAGTAATAAAAAAAAATACTGACAGTGCCATGTCAAAAAAACGAAAAACGATGAAAAACCCAACAATATTACCCAAAACACAAACACAGAGCTACTCGGAACCGGGGTTGTTCTCAGATGCTCCAGAAGAATAAGCAGATCGTGTCCCGAATTACCTACCCGTCCTGTTTCTCATGTAAGTATCAACCCGGTGATAAGCCGAATTCGAAAAGTAACATTCGAGAGAATGGGGACAGGATTGTGGTCAAAACAAATGGAACATATCTGTCGTCATCTGGGAAATAGATATTCCATTAGATATGGAATTTCGCAATTTGGAAGCTGAAATCGACCCTCATAATCAATTTCTAGGTATAAGTCAAAACACGAGACGGACTCAACTGTCTCCTTTACTTCAATTTCTATAGAATAGATGAATTTAACATAGTCACCAAATTTGGAAGTATTTAGTGAGAGGACACTATTTTTGTAGCGGAACGTAAAGTATAAAATTAAGAAAATGCTAGTTTCTTTTCAGACTTCCTAAGAAGTTCTTGTATGAAGTCAGTCTTATATGAATAAGTCTTAGAGAACTATTCACTTGAAGAGGAGCACAGTTGGTTCCCTTGGGCATGAAGATTTTTTGTTGTTGAAAAACACGTCATTGAAATTTAAAAAATATTTTGTCAATCAAGCCATCAAGCATTATAATGTCATTTTAAGAGGGTTTTTTTAATCAGTGTTAGGGTTTTTTGGGGGGAGGGGGTTACATACGTGTTATCTCTCACTTGAACAAGATACTTGTATCTACGTAATCCAAAATGATTCTTGTTAATGAAACCAAAGCAGGACCATTTTTTTCAGTTTGTCTTTTAGTTCGAAGTGGGGAATAATTGTCTTATAAAGGGTAGAAAATTCAAATGCTTAAATACTTTTGCAAGAAGAACTTACTTGTAATTACTTTAATAGATCTTTCGATTTTTTTTTAAAGAATCACCATCTAAATTCACGCCGCTCTAATAGAAGGTACTTTGACAATAACTTTAAAGCCTGGCTTCGATTGCTTAACAAAGTTATATAGATATTTTGTGGAGCACTTGGAAGTCCCAGTAATAAAACATCGTTTGAAAGGTACTTACGTAATGTAGGTATCCAGGTACAGCGAAGAAAGATCCAGTTGTTCATCTATGATTTAACTTCAAATGGAACATAGAACAGAGCTATATGCTTATTGAAGATGTCCTCCACAGTAAGGTTCGTGGGGTATATTATATGTTGAGTTTCCAAGTGAATTGTCAATACCTTTCATTATCGAGTAGTTTATGTCATGTGACTTAAACCCAGACACGATGTTGTTTAATTGGGGCTTTATCAACAGCATATTTGTCATGGAGGTATAAAGACAAGTGTTTAGCAACACTTTGGTTTTTTAAGATCTATATACTAGTAGCGTGTGTAATAGACCCACTATTTTTTTTTTAAATTCTAATATTCATAACAATCTCACAGCCTTAACGGTAACCCATTCGAAATGGTATCTATGTCTCCTATTTTCGCGAATCCATCATTATTTTAACTTTGTGTTTCAACCGATGAATAAAGCTGCTACAGAGGACCATTATGTTTCTGAACGTTTTCGTTTCAAAGTCATTGTATCTAAACGTGAATTGATATAAAAAGCGTTTTCTAAACGTGATTTTGCACCTGTTGAGTGACTCAGAAATCACAAGAATCTTCATTGTATGTTGATCAGGCGGTGTAAATTCTTACAAAATTGAAGAAAATATACTCAGTAAAGATTTCGGGCCATAAATTGCAACCGCCAAATGCGCTTTTCTTCTACAAATGACTGATCAGTAACGGTCGTTTTAAAATGTTAAATGGCCAAAATGAAGCGTATGTGTACAATCTTGTTTCCGGTATCACTTCGAGGGTACTAAGGCTAAAACATTTCATAAATAGTGAAAGGAGGATCATTTTGTGTTTGTGTTTGATCTCTGCATACCATGGCAGTACGGGATATTTATATTAATGAGTTTTTAGACTTCTTCCTTACGAACCCAGGCCTGAAAAAAAAAAATCAAAATGCAATGTTTCGGCAACAATCAGTGAAAGCAATGCAAAGTCAGTCTTTGCTGGTTTGAATGGTGTACTTGATAATGCTTGAAAGTACCAACAAGTTTATCTCATTCAGTTGAAAATTTTTAAGAAAAATTTGAAAACCCATTATTTAAGACTCGCTTTCAGTGATTCCATTTATTTTTTTATACTGACAATGACTTTTTATCTTTTGATCTTTTCGTTGTAGCATATGCCTTTCAATTATGATTATTTATTTTAACTGTTCTGTTTCCTTTATATATGTATGTGTTCAAAATTTAAATTCATTCTTATGGCATTGATTTTTTAAAAATTTCTAACACCTCTTTCAACTGCATTGATTGTTTTATGTTAAGCGCTTAGAGTATTTTTAATTAGATAATGCGCTATATTAATATTGTAAATAATAATACTAATATCTAGCCTTTTTTGAACCAATAAAAATATACATAAACAAAATAACAGGAAACTCTCATCACGAAAAGGCCGTTTTAAGTTTATATATCATCTTCATGTCACGATATTTTACAGTTTAATATAATAGCATGGAAAATTTTCGTGTTCATAAAGACAATGTAAAAATATATCTTGCTGTAAAAAACAAAATTCTAAAACAAGATAGTGAGAGTTTTGGCTTTTATTAATGAAAAATATATCGTTAGCAATTTCTAAATGTTTAAGCTTATAGATATAGTTTCCGGGAATCACTTTATTTGTTTTTCAGTTTATCTGAGGAAGTTGTATGTTCAAATTGTTTGCAAGGTTAATGTGCAGACATAGTTTCAATATACTAAGTCTGACTCACAACTTTTGAATGTCTCCAATATGATTTAAGGAACAGTGGTATCACTGTGTGGGTTTTCCTCAGCAATATTGCAAATAGTCTAAATCAAAACCTAAAAAAGAAGATGTGGAATGATTGCCTATGAGACAACTCTGCACAAGAGACCAAATGACACAAAAAAAAACTATAGGTCACCATATGGCCTTCAAGAATGAGCAAAGTCCATAACGCAAAGTCAGCTATAAAAGACCCCGAAATGACAATGTAAAACAATCCAAACGAGAAAACTAACGGCCTAATTTATGTACACAAAAAAAATGAACAAAAACCAACATGTTACACATTAACAAATGACAACCAAAGAATTACAGGCTCCTGACTTGGGACAGGCACATATATACAGAATGTGGCGTGGTTAAACATGTTAGCTGGATCCCAACCCTCCCCCTTACCTGGGACAGTGGTGTAACAGAACGACATAAGAACGAACTATAACAATCAGTTGAAAAAGGCATAACTCATCAAATAGAAGTGGACGTGGTCGGGTACTTGTACATTCCAACAATAAAAAGACCCTAAGTACAGATCTGAGAGTACTTGCAATTACTGACAGCTAGTTCGAAGCCACTAACCACTATTAAAAAAATCATCCTTCTGAGACTAACATATCAATCCGTACAGATCCAACATCCAATGAATTTAGGTAAAAGACGTCATAAACAGTCAGAGAAAAACATGATCTTGTGCAATGCCAAGATATAGGTATCGACAGACTGTAGATCCATGAAGGTGTATATGTAAAAAACAATGATATTTAGTTTCCTATTTTACTGATAACAAAATTAATATTAATACCAATAAAACAATATTCAATGATCTAATAGGTAGCATTTTAGAATAAGTTTATTTAAAGGACCGATAAGTTTGCCAGGATCTTTCCACATTCCACTAACCGTCAAATGAATCGACGGAAGTGAATTTCTATTAGTTATAATAGAAGGATAACGTGACTTATGTATAAACAGAAACTAAATATCAAATCTTACTTAACTTTTTATCAGTATTCAAAACACAGAAGGAAAAAATTGAAATATATACAAATATTTGACATACATAGTTATAATGATAATCATAACAATTTGTTGAATCTTACTGTAATATGATACATGTAAGCTCTGTCTGCACATGTCAAGTGACTCATTGATTTATATAAAAAAAAAAACATTATTGTATGCTGTCTGGGAAGTGTCAATGCCAGGCATACTTGTACAAGATACAAATAAACTTATATTCAACTTCGCTAATAAACAGGCTAATGGGTTATGGGGGGGGGGGGTCGGGCCAAGTGGCGGACAAAAAAAATATCATTAAGGAGGCGGGTGGGCATTGACTGCCTAAGAAGGGTCCGATGCAGTCAGGCTTCAGTGATTCCCTATATAATCGACCAATTTTTCAAACAATTAGGGTCGAGGGAGGGTGGGGCGGACACCTTGTCCTCCTCTAAGTTCGCCTATCGTCTATTTTTTTTTTTTTTTTAAAGTTGAAAATATGACGCTTAGAGTTATTTTTGTTACTTTAGGTGAATTTTTTCACTTCTTCCTTGGAATAAGATTGAAAAAAGGCAACAATTCAGTGTATCGGCAAACACCGACATAAACGATTCAGGCGGCCTTTTAGGGATTCCACTTAAAGGGAATTTGAGTGATGTATTAAACAACCTGACTTGTCCTTCGCAGACTACTAAAGAATTCTTTTTATCCTTACGTGAACACGCAAGATTTTCACATTTAGGGAACCTTACAATAAAATTTTAAATTGTTCAAAATAGAAGAAATATACATGCAATCTGTATGCAAACACTATGCATGTTGTAGACACATATGACATTATGGCACAATCTCATAAGGTATACTTTGTATTTCTGGTGGACCTTATTGGGCGGTTACATACATTTAGACTAGGATTAAAACCTATAGTGACAAAGGTCAGAAAAAAAAACTGTTTATAAAACATTTATTAGATGACTTGACAATTTTTGCCACTCAGTCTGACGAAGCAAAAAAGCCTTCTTAAAATCAATAGTACTAGCATCTACGTATATAATTGAAAAGAAAAGAGTATTAAGTTAAGATAATCATTGATTATTAGGATCATAAAGCAAATATCTATGGTAACCATTTGTGTGTATTTATTTCAAATGTATTATGTCGAATACAAGGCATAGAAATCTGTAGTAAAATTGAGAATGGAAATGGGGAATGTGTCAAAAAGACAACAACCCGACCAAAGAGAAAACAACAGCCGATGGCCACGAATGGGTTTTCAATGCAGCGAGATACCCTTGCATTCGGAGATGTGCTTCAGCTGGCCCCTAAACAAAAATGTATACCAGTTCAGTGATAATAGTGGGTGCCATACTAAACTCCTAAATATACACAAGAAACTAAAATTGAAAATCATACAAGACTAACAAAGGCCTGAGGACAGGACAGGCGCAAAATTGCGGTGGGGATAAACATGTTTTTGAGATATCAACCATCCCCTTTTATCTCTACTGCGCCAATGTAGAAAAAAACAAACACACAACAAGACGCACAGTTAAACTCAGTTCAAAGGAGTCCGAGTCCGATATCAGAATGTAAATTATGATTTGTCCTATTCGTTAACTACCAATCTGAGTCTGTTATTTCAGACACATAACACTAATTGCTTTCCTTTGTCAATCATGGACTGGTTCAGTAACAGCCAGAATTGGCTTATGTCCACTGAAAGCAACTGTAAAATAGAGGCTCTCAAGAGCCCGTATCGCTCACCTGATTCTACATGGGTTTTTGAAATCATATAAAAAAAAATATAAAATTTGGTTTAAAGTAAAATTGAGAATGGAAATGGGGAATGTGTCAAAGAGACAACAACCCGCCCAAATAAAAAACAACAGCAGAGGGTCACCAACAGGTCTTCAATGTAGCGAGAAATAACAACATTTGGCCAGCACCTCATAAGGAAAGGAACAATCATGCTATGTTTGATTTCATTCAATTCAGTGGTTCTTTAGAAGAAGACTTTTGTATGCATTTCCCATAGGTTCCTATGTTAAACTAAGTCCCCCCACCCCACTGGCGGCCATCTTGGATGTTGCAATGACAACAAAGTAACAACACTTGGTCAGCATCTCATTAGGAACATTCATGCTTTGTTTGGTTTCATTCCATTCAGTGGTTCACTAAAAGAAGATATTTGTATGTATTTCCCATATGGTCCTATGTTAAACTAAGTCCCCCAGTGGCAGTCATCTTGGATGATGGATCGGCTACAAAGTAACAACACTTGGTCAGCATCTCATAAGAAACATTTATGCTATGTTTGGTTTTGTTCCATTCAGTGGTTCTCTATAAGAAGAAACGTGTATGTATTTCCCATAGGGTCCTATTTTAGACTAAGTCCCCCACTGGCGGCCATCTTGGACGTTGAAATGGCGACAAAGTAGCAACACTTGGTCAGTATCTCATTAGGAACATTCATGCTATGTTTGGTTTCATTCCATTCAGTGGTTCACTAAAAGAAGACATGTGTATGTATTTCCCGTAGGGTCCTATGTTAAACTAAGTCCCCCGCTGGCGGCCATCTTGGATAATGGATCGGCTACAAAGTAACAACACTTGGTCAGCACCTCATAAAGAACATTCATGCTATGTTTTGTTTTATTCCATTAAGTGGTTATCTAAAAGAAGTCATTTGTATGCATTTCCCATAGGGTCCTATGTTAAACTAAGTCCCCCTGCTGGCGGCCATCTTGGATGTTGGATCGGCTACAAAGTAACAACACTAGGTCAACATCTCATAAGGAACATTCATGCCATGTTTGGTTTCATTCCATTCAGTGGTTCTCTAAAAGAAGACATTTGTATATATTTCCCATAGGGTCCTATGTTAAACTAAGTCCCCTGCTGGCGGCCATCTTTGATGATGGATCGGCTACAAAGTAACAACACTTGGTCAGCACCTCATAAGGAACATTCATGCCATGTTTGGTTTCGTTCCATTCAGCGGTTCTCTAAAAGAAGTCATTTGTATGCATTTTCCATAGGATCCTATGTTAAACTAAGTCCCCCGCTGGCGGCCATCTTGGATGATGGATCGGCTACAAAGTAACAACACTTGGTTAGCCTCATAAGAAACATTCATGCCATGTTTGGTTTCATTCCATTCAGTGGTTCTCTAAAAGAAGTCATTTGTATGCATTTCCCATGGTGTCCTATGTTAAACTAAGTCCCCCGCTGGTGGCCATCTTGGATGATGGATCGGCTACAAAGTAACAACACTTGGTTAGCACCTCATAAGGAACATTCATGCCATGTTTGGTTTCATTCCATTCATTGGTTCTCTAGAAGAAGTTCAAAATGTAGAAAGTTAACGACGACGACGGACGACGGACGCCAAGTGATGAGAAAGGCTTAGGTGAGCTAAAAATGTGTTTAAATTCAGTCTTTATGTATATCTGGTTGGTTGTTGTTATTGATGATGTTCATGTTGGGTTTGTTTCAGTTTGTTGTAAAATTTTTGGTCTCTGAACTATTCGAAACTTTTCCAGACATTCCGTTATTTTGTTAATGTTGTTCTTGGAGATCTTAAAATGGCTACCCGTCCTTATGTGTTTGGTTCTGATAACAAGGTTGAATCAGATACTCGTATGTTGCCAGGAAGAAAACGAGTCTATTTAAAACCGTATGTTTCCCTGCAGATGCATTTTAGATATTGATGTCGGATAAACGCTCAGTGTTAAAGACTGCAAAGACTGCAAAGTTTTATTTATTATTATATTAATCCAAGATTATTTCTGCTGCTGTTTCGTTACGTCAAGCAAAGTTTTACTCTAGTGGTTTAAACATGGTTTGTATTTTGGCAAATTTCAACTGACTCATGAAATTTGTATCAAAATAAGAAGATGTGGTATTATTGCTAACGAGACAAGTTGAACTCTCCACCAAATTACAAATGATATAGACGTTACTAGTAACAACTATAAAAGCCCAGAATACAATCTAAACCAGAAAGCTAGCGGCCTGGTTTATGAAAATAAAATAATAAACGAAATATTAATTTGATACACAGAAACAATTTAGTTTGTTAATACTACCTTTATTAGTCTAGAATGAATGAATGAATGAATGAATATTTTAATATTAAGTGCAACCTGAATTATAACAAACAATTACATTCATATATACAAGTAATTTTCAGCCAGCCAAATAGGCTTATGAGGAACAACTGCTGAAATCAATATCATCGATGTAATTAATTGTAAAAGGTAGCATATTAAAAAAATTATTGATTTCAAATACATTGATATAAAACGTATGCTCACATGGGAAAATCCATGCTAGTAGCCATCTTAGTTTTTTAGTCATGGTTCAAAAAGTAGGAACAGTTTACAATTTTTGTTATAGCTTTTAAACATGTCATTGATCACCTTTCTGAATGCATATAGTTGATTTTGTTCAGTAACGGAAAAAAACGGACATAGATAACAACAAAATAGAAAAAAGCTTGAATGCGAAAATAGATCACCATAGGTGAATAAATTGACTGCAATTGTACTCTTTCGATGGCTTCAATGAAGTCCTTATAAAAATTGAACGGATGAAACGCCATATCCTCTCCCCTTTCTATCAAACATTGTTAAGCTAGAAGATACTGATATTTATTTTATTCATGTCAGTTTATAAATCTATTGATATCTTTTAAATCTAAAGACGAATACTGACATGACTTTACAATTACGAACAGTGATACTAGTATTGTTTTCTGTCATGTCCCCCTCTGTGTAATGTGCTCTACATTTTACATGATACTTATTATGGTAATCTATGAAATCAAATAGTGACCTTGTTTCTTGTTTTGCCTGAGTTGGTATCAATAATCTTTTAAAGGTATACATAATTCTACCTATTGATCATATGACTATGTTTTCATACCTATGTTTAGATTTACCTGCTTCCTGATTGGTTATATAAACACAGGTAATACTTCTCCGGGTAATCCATAATAAGGAAAGACAAAATGGAGTTGGGAAGGAAGCTAAAGTTATGTGTGGCTATTTCTGTTTTAGCGTTGATATTTAAAATCATCGCCACCGCTAGCCCAGGATGGATGGTGGTCCACACAAATGTTTACTTCGATCCAATGAACGATATCAAACCTGAAGATGATGGTCTCCGTGTAGATGAAACTGAGTTGATGAAACCACAAAAAGAGAGAGTTACCATTTCCTTCGGGTTGTGGTACTACAAAGTATGTAAATGTGGTGGAGGCAAGGACGACCACGACAGTAGCGAAGAAAAGGATAGCAGCGAAGAAGTGCCAATTGAAAAAGACGAGGTATTCAAGGATGATATGGATACAGAAGACGGAGAAAGCAAACGACACCATCACCATCACAAAAAACATCACCACGGGCACCATAGATGTTACCACAGAAGTTACCACTGTGACAAAAAGAGGAACGATCACAATAGCCAAGAGAAGGATGACGACATGAAGGAGTTAAACGATGATGCATATATGATACCCGGGGAATTTAAACCGGCTGCTGAATTTATCAAGGGGTCTGTTGGTAAGAATAAATCTTTATCATTTTTAGAAAGCAGAATAACACTCATTTTGTTATTTTAAAAGTAACCGAATATATAGACTTATCAGAGACATATAAACACAAATATGTAAAAAATGTCTCTGGGTTTTATGTCGCTATAACGAGAGTTTAGCAGATTATGTTGGTAAGTCTGTAAACGAATAGATACATATACATATTTCAATTTATTCATTCTTGGAAGAAACCAATGCAGAAGCACATAAGATTTAAATTTCAAATTTATCTACAGTATGATTCAACAATTTAAACTATTTAATTTCAAGATCGTGACAGAATTTGAAAAGAATTTTTAAAAGTCTGTTAACAATACCATTCATGTGTATAGAGTGTTTTAAAAACTTCTAGACAATGAACTCTAAGGTTACGGTCGGGTGATTTTTTATTTACATAACATTACATTCAGACAGTTTGTTATATCTATAAGCATTGAAATATATTGTCACAGGTAAAATACAGAAGAATATATTTCGAACTTGTATTTGTTTAGGCTTACACTTCAATTGTAAATATTATTTAGACCATAATCTATTTTAAAAAATCAGAAAAAATATGAATTAATCCGTAATTTAGTATCACATGTTTACAAACAAAGGCATAAGAAGACAACATTTCAAGACTTGTTTTGTAATAACAGTAAATTAACTCATTAGGATTAAATTTTTTTCGTAAGATGGACATTTCGTTTAGAAAGACTCATCGGTGACGCTCGAATCAAAAATTTTAAAAAAGGCAAACAATTTACGAAGTTGAAAGACCTATAGATTTCGAAAGGTTTTGCCAAATACAGCTAACATTAATCAAGCTACGCACGCTCGAAACATTTAAGTTGGCAAGACATCAACTATACCTTACTTTTTGTATGTCTTTAATTATTCCGTCAAGAGAGGGATAAAAAGGAAGTATTTTCCCTTTTTGTGAGATTCCGCCGCGATATATCCTTTTGGTGCTAATGCGGCGTACAAGCAAACAACAATCAATCAATCATATATTAATAATTCTATTGTCGAGTATTTATTTACTTTACCTCTAGAAGAATATATCTTTAAAACTTTAATGAAGCTATATTTAAGTTTTGAATTAACATGAAATAGTAAAATGGTAAAAATAAGGAATTATTTAATTTTAGAATTTTGATTTATAGTGTACTTGTGATCAAGATTTTATCCTTTTAGTGCGCATCATGTGCATCTTATAGGACCTATTTCGTACCAAGGTTTCTATGTTTTCATCACAAGCACTCTATGTTTTCATCACAGGCACTTGTCTCAGAACAAAATTCCTATGTACCTTAATGTTATATTAAGGTACTAGTATAAAAGGGGGAGGGGGGTCTGAAACAATTGACTGTGGCTTTCATTCAAAGTTAAATAACCGTTTACTTAATCAGAGATTGTCCATACAAGTAAGGGATTGTCCATTTACGTAACAAGATACGACGGAGTTTGGGAACATGTTGTATATATATAGACTACTAAGTTAACATTTACCTTAATATAACAACACCATTTCTTAGCCCTTCCTTTAATATTAAAAGTTTTATTTGTTCCCAGATGTAGCCCGACATGCCCGCCATGAGTTAGCATGGTATGCTGGTGTTGGTCTGGTACTTGGACTGGTCGGATTTATTGGAGCTGTCTTTTACGCACGAGGAGGAGGAATGGGAAAACACCCTGGAAGATTGGCATGTTCTACACAAATCCTTTCTGGTATGTATGACCATGAAGATAAAATGTCAGTTTGTGTTCTTCTTCTTTTTTTTTGTATCACAACCATTTTCTCTTATAAAACGTGTGATATGGCTTTCATACACACAACACGTGTTTCCCGAATAACCTGCGTCAGGTTTAAGTAAATTTATGAGTTCTATACAATTCATAGGGTGGGACTTACACAAATTCAAATCGCCCGTTTGAAAAGTGCATCATCAACAACACAACCAGACGGTATACGGTCTTTGACAATAAGAAAGTGTCTATACTGTTGTCCAATGTATGTGAGACTATAAATCGTCTTGAATCTTAAAGGAAACAGCTTGTTAAAAAAATAAAAGAAATTATCAAAGAAGTGCCATCAAGTCCAACACACAATTCTCCCCATAACAGGAATTAAAAAAGTGCTCCTCTTTTTTGATATATTAAAAGAAAGTTGTTTTCATTATGGTCAGTTATCCCTGCATGTTCTATGTTATAAATCTTTTAACCATTTACATATTTTTTCCAGCCTTTTTCTTCTGGATGGTCATCATTAGAGTAGTTGCGTACTACATGATGATTAAGAAGATGCACCATCATGGAGGTGACGAAGGCATGTTAGGTCTTGGCATGACAAAAGACCTTGATCTTGGATGTCCATGGTGCCCATGGGTAGCCGCTGTAGGAGCAATCGCAATGGCTCTGGCATCGTTGTTCCATATGATGTTAATCTCCCGTGACAGGAGTAACCAACGCTCGGAGTATTCATTCCACAACGATAAGATCCCAATCATTGCTCCACGTGGATATGACGAGTTGGTATTTCCACCAATGTACGATGAAGCAGGACCACTACCAGAAAAGAAAGTTATTCCTTAATTTTGGATAACTTGTGAATTCTGTACAGTTTCATCTTTAAAAATCTCCTGGCTTAGCACGCAAATTAAATTTATTGTATAACCCGTTTTCGGAAATTTACCTTGTGTTGATGTCTATCTCTTTGATATAAGAACATTTTACTATTTTCTGATTTTGTCTTTTGTATTCTTTGTATTGTATTGTTTTGTATTGTATGATTTTTGTCTAAGATTTTATTTTACGTATTAACTTTCCTGATTCAATGTTGTTGGTTTTTTATTTCTATGGAAATCTGTTTATACTCGGATATTGAACAAAGCTGGTCTGTTTGTTATTATGAAGACTAACTGGATTAGTCGGAATTTATGAAAGTCGTTAAAAATATTTTGTACCTTTTCTCAATAAATGTTTAATAAAAATTGTAAAAAAAAAATTAAAGTTATTTCCGGTAACGTCGCCATCAACTATGTGTTTGTGGTCAGTTTAAGCGGGAGAATCATGGTGATATGTTAATAATTTAAAGTGTGCAGGCATACATTTACATTTGCACAGCTCGTTTTCATGAATATTATTTGGTCCCAACTCCAGACTTGACTGAAACTTTTACATTTTTTAAAAGTTCAGTTTGTGTTAAGTAAATTTATAAATCGATTGAGAGAAAACAAATCTGGGTTACAAACTAAATCCGAGGGAGACACGTCAACTATAAAAGGAAAACAACGAAACAAAAGAACACCGAAGGTCATTTCAAAGAAAACAACGAAACAAAAGAACACCGAAGGTCATTTCAAAGAAAACAACGAAACAAAGAACACCGAAGGTCATTTCAAAGAAAACAACGAAACAAAGAACACCGAAGGTCATTTCAAAGAAAACAACGAAACAAAGAACACCGTAGGTCATTTCAAAGAAAACAACATTTGATAAGTCGATGGCATTGGGTAGTACTAGCATTTGTACATCTCGGTTTAGTCGATGGCATTGGGTAGTACTAGCATTTGTACATCTCGGTTTAGTCGATGGCATTGGGTAGTACTAGCATTTGTACATCTCGGTTTAGTCGATGGCATTGGGTAGTACTAGCATTTGTACATCTCGGTTTCACATAGATTATTTGAATTAGACTTTCACTCATGATTAATTCGCCGTTTCAGAATCTAATGCATTCTGGGTAATATTTTCAAAAGCGTACACCAAAACGGTGTGATTGGTTTAAAACGTTCTAAACAATTGAATTTCAGCCAATGACGTGACGTTACTTTCATTTTGGTGTACGAACAATGAGATTACCCATAGTCCTTTAGATTCTGAAAAGGCGAATTAACTTTTAATGTTTGCACAGTTTACATGTTAAAGTTTTGCCATTTTGTTTTCATTTTGATTAAAAAAAGAAAGGAGGCGTGATACATTGTTCAGTATGAATCTAAATATGTGGAAATAAATTCCATCTTTCGGTAAAAGATACCAATGTCTATACAATCATTAAATAAGATTATAACACAATGTTGACTGCTGTACACCGATTTTTGATATTTGTACCTATTATGTCTGTCTGTTTTGTTCACACATCGTTGTCAATATAACGGAATTTATGCGACTGTCATACTAAAGGCTACAGTAGTATACCGGTGTTCAAACGCCATAAATTGATTGTGAGAAACGCATAAACTATGCGAGGAAAACAAAGTAGCAACAGGAACATTGAAGTGCAACAACAAAAAATCCGCCAGCACACATAGAAACAAACTTATAAGTGAGAGGTTTAGCCAGCTGTTAAACCAGGTTTAATCCATCTTTTTTTCTGCATAAGAAATGCCTTTACCAAGTCAGCAATATGACAGTTGTTATCCATTGGTTTGATGTGAATGAGGTTTTGAATTTACATTTGCTAAGGGACTTTCTGTTTTGAAGTTTCCTCGAAGTTCGGTATTTTTGGTATTTTACTTTTTATTTGTTTTGGTAAAGTGCATCTGATATCAGTGTGCAGTCTATAACCAAACACATGTCAATAATACCTTGACCAAATTGTATACTTCAACAACGTAATCTTTTAGCGTCCAAGTTAAGTTTTTGACGATATCAAATTCTAACCACCTGTTGTAAGAATTTATCTCTGAAAATCTTACAGACAGGTCACTTTGACGCGTATGTCGCAATGAGAATTATCTAAATAGAAAACTGACTTGCATTTCATACTTTCATTTAAAATCTTTATAATTAATGATATATATGCATGTTATGTAAAGAGGCATCCACTACAATCTCCAAACTTAACACCACACAATACTGCGCTTGTCATTTTCTGAATTTTCAGTTTTTAATGCTCTTCCCCTTCATATGTTTGATTTGATCTTTCAACGGTTTTGATTCCAGCGACATTAGTGACTGTTGTGTAGACAAACCGTACTTCTGTCAAACCTTATTATAAGCTTCATTACAACCACTTGGTCGATGTCACTGCTTGTTTCGCAAAACTTGAAGTCTATACTTTTGTGTTGACATGACATATCATTGATTTGTTCATTTACTTTATATTTTCTGTTATATTTACTGTTTATAAAATGTTGAATTGTTCGAAATATTTAAATATTTATTCGAAACACTTTATATTGTTTCTTCCTCCAGCCAAATATTGCATAAACCGTACTAGAATTTCCGGTTTTGATCGACAACTTTGTACCTGATTGGCCTTTATTCCAGTGCCATTGATGAATTTTATGTAATTGAAGTTGAGTTTATGACGAACCAAATTATAAGCTTGGTATCTGATGAGTATTTTTACAACCACTTGGTCAATACGAGTACTATTAATCCTTTTGTCTCCGAGGGTATCACCACCCAAATAGTCAACGGGACTAATCTATAAAAAAAAAAAAAAACGAGAAACACTTATGAACCACATCAACAAATGACAACTACTGAACATCAGATGACTACGGCATATGTTGTCGTGTTCGTATTAGACATACATTTTCGGGTTTTGATGCTCTCCAACTTCGTATACGATTTAACATATTTCAACTGTTTGTGCATCACTAGAGTCCTATATAGACATAAGCGCGCCTGGAATGTTTGATGAGTTGTCGATGGCTCTGATGGTGGGCGTTTTGCCCCTAACGTCATCTCCAATCCAGTAGTCGGCATTTTTGTAGACATGAAATATTATTGATATGTACATTTTCTGAAAATTAACTGTTCATAAAATTTTAAATTATCGAAAACGATAAGGCTTTTATTCTTGCAAACATTGGTTGCCTTGGCTAAATTGAGCATACCTCTCAATATTTTCGGTTTTTATTGCTCTTAAATTTCGTGTTTGATTCGGCAATCTCAGGTTCTTTTAAATCAGTTTTTGAGTATTTTGTGATAATGGTTATCAAAAATGTGATTCTAGATGTATGCTTAATGTGTTCATTTGAACATGTGAAATGGTATTTATGTTTTTTTTGTAAAGCTCAAGGTTAGGTAGATAAAAAGATTGGTGCGAAAGTCTTTGTCTCGATCACTAATTACATAGTACATGTATTTCCGTTTGCAAACCAATTAAGCACATATTCACCACACTTGCTATTATTTGTTTGTCCATCTTTCCGCCAACCTTGCTTGTTTATCAGGCGTTCATTAAAAGACGTCAATAGAAAGGTAAAAGTGGTGATTAGATATAAGTAACTGTTATTAGTCCTTGGGGTATGGAAAATCTACTGACTATTATCATGGTTGTCACGATTGTTCAATGTAGGTTTTTATGACGGATGATGCTGAGCTAATATATGTTGCTGGCTCCAATTTGTACCTTTAAGATGCATAGCCAACATGGTTCAGACCTGACATTTTACCATATCTACATATCTTTTAACCCTTTGATTGATGTTTTTCCACCACAATACTCAGTGTATAGAAAAGAATTGAATAGATGGGTACGGGGATGTATTAATAGCTGTAAGAGATATCATCAACACTGAAGAACTACCAATACAATATGACACAAACTCATCATATGTAAGAGTAACAACTCCACACAACAAATCTATCACAGTAAGATGTCTCTATAGACCATTCAATAGTGAAATCACCTACCTCGATAACATGTGTTAAAAGACAAAACATATTTAAAGAGAATAAATACTCAATACTATGGCTAGGAGGAGACTTTAACCGTCCTGATATTGACTGGAAATCCAATGCAGTATGTGGCAACCAATATTATACACAACTCAATAATATATTTATTGTCGTTGTTCTCCTCTTACATTTAATGCGTTTCCCTCAGTTTTAGTTTGTTACCCCGATTTTGTTTTTTGTCCATGGATTTTTGAGTTTGAACAGCGGTATACTACTGTTGCCTTTATTTATAGATATGGTAAATAACTGCTTTTAAATAAGGGCTTTAAATGCCGACCGACAAGAAGAAGATATGTGAGGTGAGGTGAAATAACTGTTGTCTGGATGAAGATAACACTTGATATGTCATCAAAAACACACGATTCTTAGTAAATAGATGCGAGGTAATTTCGGGAATATATGACCATGACATTGTCTTAATTGATAGTAGTGTCATAGCAATCGACCCTTAACCAACACAAAGCAATACTTACATCTGTAGGAGATCAAACATAGAAAAAAAAGAAATCAGATGCACATGAACTATCCAAAATAATCTATGGCCTATACAACGAACAGAGCTAAATATTCTGGATGTGGGATTTCATAAAATCAAGACCCAAGAATAACCAAAACAAAATAATACCATCAAAATGTCTTCAAAAAGATTCCACCAGCCTTGGATAAATGTTACAATAAAACGTATCACACGTCAGAAAAAAGAAGAGATACAAAACCTAGAGCAGAAATCTGCTCCTAAGAAGTTCGAGTCCTTCATAAAGAAATAAAGATGCGAAAATGAAAGAGTTGCGCGACTTAGAAACACATAGGGGTTTACATACTTGGATTACAAGATGAAGGCAAGTATACTCAATTATCAGTTTTCATCAGTAACAGCAATGACATTTCAACTATAAAGAAAATAAAAACAAACTCATAACCCTAAAAATATATATAGAAATCATCACTATATTGAAAAATTTAAGCATACATAAAGCATTAGGGCCAGATGAACATTACAATATTTTGCAATCAATAGCTCTTGAAAATTATCCATACTTACCAACCTTTTTCAAGCGTCCGTCGACCAAGGCATTTTATCACCTAATTGGAAAATTGCAAATATACTCCCAATATTCAAGGAAGGGGATCGTAGCAAAGTACAAACTACCGACCTGTCTCGTTTACTGCAATATTGTCTCCAAAAATACCAACTCTGTAGTGTAACAACAAAGCGAACGAAGCACTACAAAATATATGCCCATACCCTAAAAGAGGGTGACTCGGCGAAATTTCTTGGCGTCTCCATAGACAAAACATTGAGTTGGAACAAACACATCGACAACATCGCATAGAAAGCTACCTCCTACCGAGCTTTTTTCAAAGAAACTGTCATAGTTAAACAAATCCCTTATGTTAACAAACGCTTGTAAGACCACTCATGGAATATTCTAGCACCATCTGGGATCTGGCTACTTAGGACAACATACACCAGTTAGAAGCTATAGAGCGCCGATATGCACGATGTGTACTATATGACTTTAGAAGAACTAGCATCGTAAAATCAATGCTACAAGCACTAAACTGGAATACACTGCAGGAAAGAAGAGCTCAAAGGGAAGTCATTATGTATCTTAGAGTAGTGCACAAACAATTGCCATTCCATCTACAAATTTACAGCTAGTCACGCTAACAGCAAAAGGACACAAAGAAAGATTTTTTACTCCTTTAGCCTGGAATACTTGTATATCGACACCCGTTTTTCACAGACACCATTAGAATCTGGAATGGACTGCCACAAACAACTAGTAAGCTGTACATTCCTTAAATCAGTTAAAAGGGGTGTGCAAGTGGTTCAACTTCGATAAATGTGCAACCTTGTTTAACGTTATTTAAAAGAAGCACCATTTCACTGTAGATAATAATTCGCACATCCCCGCACACTCGTTGTTCTAGAAGAAGAAGAAGAAGAAGAAGAAGAAGAAGAAGAAGAAGAAGAAGAAGAATTAATTATTCATACTGACGTGTTGTTTAATCCGAACGATGACACCATAGATAGAAGCAGTCTTCATTACGAATACTCGATGGAAAGAAATAAAATAGAAAGAGTAACAATTTCTTTTAGTATGCGATATATATACTGCATGGTAGTAGGTCTGACGGCGGAGATGATGAAGGCATGAAAGAAGTGATGAAAATAAATTTGAAGAAATACCATTAAAAAAATAAGGTTATTCATATGATGAGGACAAAGACCATAAGTGGAGACGACATCTTCATTATTTAAAACACAAATGCTATTTCAAAAGTTATGATTTTAGTTGAAACATATTTATTTAGTTATGATTTTAACAAGATTTCGCTGGGCTTCAGAGGGTGTCGACTTTCAGAACTTCATCCGTTGGTTAGATCGTTACTGAAAATAAATTATAGAATTATATTAACTCCAATGCGCAAGCAGCTCATAGTAATAAAATACTCATTACGCATCATGTACTCCAAATGTTCGTGTACACGGTCTTTCTTTACCTTATAAAACAATAAGATTTATTGATTCTTTAAGTTGGGTTTTAGACGACATGTCATAAATCTTTGCGATAAATATATATGTGCACATCAGGTAAGCTTTGATAATTTCAATTTGTTTTGGTATATACCGATAGAACTGTTGATAATGATCTTTTAAATAAACTTATGTCAGTTACATGCAAAAGAATACTAGTAACTAAAATAACATTAACGGTGCCAATTTTTCTGCACCAGATGCGCATTTAAACAATAAATGTCTCCTCTGTGATGATTTAGGCCTAAATATTTAAAACTCTGAAGCTGTATAAATATAGAAATGAAGAGCTAATAAAATCAAAAGGGGACATAAGCATAACCAAAGATGAGCAAGGAATCGGAGCTTTGTATTAGGGGTATATGTTCCTTGATTTAAAATAATATTTGAACTGAATAGGTAAACAAAACAATGGAATTTAAATTCGTTTTACAGAGACTACTCGTCATTATATTCATGAGTTTTAGAATTGCATCACCTTTTATCTTCTCTCTTGAGTAGTTTGGATTGATTTGGTCGTTTATCATACAAGAAGTTGCAGAAGGGATGGACTTTCGGACAACTGGTATGTTGTTGGTAGATATATCATATTTTTGTTTCTAGTTTCCTTGACAAGCTTCATTCCCCATGCCAAACTTTCATGACCATGATAATAAATTGTAATTAAAAGTTGATGCCCGGATAACAGCAAAAGTAAATATGAAATTTGACAGACATTGGAGGGTTAGTAGCTATCGACACAGAACTTAAAAGATAAGTTTGAATTATACTTTTATAAATTAAGTATAGGATAAAGTTGCCAACCAAAAGTACATGCGTCTCACTTTGAGGAACCTAACATTTCTCAGCACAAAACAAAGAAAAAGCTCGGATAGTGCTTTGAATGGAATGCTGGTCTCCTGGAAGTAATGCTCAAATTTGTTTTCCTGGTGACAAACTCAAATCAAATGAAAATAAAACTTTGCTAATTTCGTGCGTTTGAAATGCTTTTCTTGATTTTCCGTCTTAAGGAACGCCCAAACTATAGTATTTGAAATCCAGGGATGAAACGTACATACGATAAGAGTTATATGACAGTACAGGATCTAAAAGCATAGATAATTGCATATATATGAAAATCCGTTTTAATATTTATTCGAACTTCAAGATATCTCACACCGGTATGTAAGATATCTTAAAAACAATATAAGATATCTCATAAGGTTTATTAGATATCTTGAAGTTCGAATAAAAAGTAAAACGGCCTGCCTTTCAACTAAGGTTAATTGTGTCCAATGATTTAAAGTTCGATTTAAGAATTGAAATGATTAATAAGTTGAATTGAAAGCTTTATCCACTTACACATTGTACCCTGAGAATACTATAACATAGTAGTATAACATAGTAGTCTCAGTTGTATGTCATAAAAATTACAACTTTTGTATTTATTAATTATACTATAGAGTTACGCTACTTTCTTTTCAGCATTTTTCTTCTAAACGACAATTATCAGATTTGCTTCATATTATACACTTCCGGGGAAACATGATCAAAACGAATATACAAAAATGTAAACCTAAATAGACTCGTATAATTAATTGTTATGAATTGCTCTGAATCACAATATACGGTCAAACTCAGTAAAGACCATTGGGAATTCAATTCAATTGATAAATTCAACAAACCTCATGGTGATTTTTGTTAAATAATCCAGAATCCAGAATTCCCTAAATCACAAACATAAAAATGGACTACGTGATAACAGCTGCCTTATGCATGACTTAGTACTGGACATTTTCAGATACACCTGTGGGTTAAACATGGTTTCTTGGTTAGCCAAACTTTCTGCTTATAAGGCCATGTTGCAAATACCGCTAAATGGCAACATTGTGATCAAGTAAAAATAAACGAAAGAACACTCAGGACAGAGAACTACAGAAATAAATTACGCAATAGTATGTTACAACATGTAAACCACAGAATAACAACAGTAACCTAATATCAATGTACGACAGTAAACTAGTACAGCACAATACATTTATAAACTGTGCGTCGCATGCATTTATCAACGCCACAAAAAGTGACGTTACAGGAAAATTTGTAAACATAGAATATAAAATTGGGATTCATTTTATACTGTTTTTTTTTAATGTACTATCTAATCTATATTTGTCAATTGTTTATTCGTGTTAGTTGTTTTTGGCTTTGAAGTAGCTTTCAGTAACTGCGAACACTTTGAAATCTGTATTTGTAGTCTAATTGTTTTTTGAATTTCGTTTAGATCTAATGAGTTCAGTACTTTTCAACACATTTTCATCATATGATGTGCTGTTACATCAGCTTTCAAGGTAAGGAGAGGGTTGGTACGCCCGTAAGCATGTTTTACTGCTACGTAGTTAGGAGCCTATAATGCAGTAGTTGTCTTTTATTGCTGTATCTCATATTTTGTTTTTCATTAATAGTTTTGCAAATAAATCAGACCGTTAGTTTTCTTTTGAGAACTGTTTTAAATATCTCATTTCGAGTCCCTTTATATCTCGATAAATGGATAAGGGTTTCTCAATGTTAAAGGCATACCTGAAGGGTAAAGCAATCTTTCATACTGCAATGAGAACTTAAATACAAAGAAACGTTAAATTACAATAAACACATTTAGGCAATTTTTGAATTGGAGTTACTTTTCTTTGTTCATATCTGCAGTTAAACTTGAAGTTTACTGAAGAAGTAAGAATATACTTCACCTAATGTCGAAACTTGAGTGTCAGAGTATATTTTGATACCGACTTTGGCATGAATGGGATCTAAAGAAAGATTATCACATTTTTCGATGCTGTTGAACACTCAAAGAACGAATACAAAGTTAACACCAATCATCAGTTAACACCAAGCATCAGTTAACACCTAGCATCAGTTAACACCAAGCATCAGTTAAAACCAAGCATCAGTTGACAAGGCATTGACACAATCAAACAGATCGGTACTAGTTATGAATAAAAAAGACACAAAGTACATATCTTAGGGTTCTCGCAGTTACTGAGAGCTTTTTCAAAGACAAATTTCAACTCCTTTACGTTTACCATGTAAGAAATCATTGGTTACTTATTTTCGTTGAATTAGTCGGTTTAGATGAACCATGAATTCAAGTGTTCATTTCCGATAGGCTCGTATGCAAACCTAGATTATACCACAAAACCGAGCAATTTCGAGAATACAATTGTTCCTCGTTCCACGTAAATCGGGTTCTCCAAAAAATTATCGAATCTACAATAAAAAAAAATGGCGTTTTCTCAGACTTGGAGGATTGCCTACGGATGTAGTTTAAAGACGTCATAAGCAGCATAAAACATCATTCAAGTGTGCAATGCAAATATATATATCGAAAGTTTACAGCATCATGAGTGTTCATAAATAGATGGCAGTTAATACTATGTTATGTTAAACTATCTAAATAAAACAATTTTAGCTTTTCGAAGATCTTACTAATACACACTTTAAGAATAATCTTATTCAAGTGATTTTGAAATAAGTCTTCATTGATAGTTTCTGATTTTACCAGTTCTATTAACAACATAACCGTAAAAATAAGGATGTAAATGCAGATAGTAAAAAGTTTTCTACAGTTACAGCTTAACCTCCGACCCATTTTCTTTTTGTTTCAATGAAGAATATTTGTCAAGATTTAAGTAGTTTTTGAGAATTATATAAATAACATAAAATACAAATTGTAAAAGAATAGTAAGGGTATATATATGTTCCGGACCATATGAGTATTTGGATCATACGCGTATGGTCATGACCATATGGGTATATACTCGTATGGTCCGACCGTACGCGTATGGTCGGGGTAATTAACATTCTGTTACTGTTTACTTTTAATACTTCTAAACTCTTCATATGGTATGACCGTTCATTAAAAGACGCTATCATATAGGTAATTGTATTATTATATTATAATAAAAAGATAAGCTAAATAAAAATCAGAAGTTTCACATAGTTAATTTTACTTAATTGTCAAATTTAAAGTAAGCACATTTTATACCGATAGTCATTACCGATTTGTTATTACGAGTGAATGGCAATATGTCGACTAAAAAAATTAAATTCCAAAAATTCTTAAGTCACTGGAAAGTAACATACTATTAGTTTAGGCAGCAACCATTTGATTTTCTGGGGGTGGGGGTGGTGGGGATTGGGGGGCTATGGTTTTTTTTTAAAGTTTGTTTCCAGTTTTTGGAGAAAAAAAATAATTTGTTTTTGATTCTGAGAAAAAAAAATTGTTTGTTTCACCCTCAGCTGCCACTATATGTAATGCTAAAATTAAAAGAAAAAAATTGTTTTCGACCCCCCCCCCCCCCCCCCCCCCCCCAGAAAATCAAATGGTTGCTGCCTTATTCAAGTTGTGTTGTGAATATGGTGTATTGCAGTCATTTTACGATATTTGAGATCTAGAGCTTCTTAAAAACGCCGTAGACATCAGAATGGCCAAAGACCTCGGTATCACTGTACGCAGCTGCAAAAAAGGCTTGTTTTTCTCTCACAAACAAAATGTGTTAATGAAAAGGATCGTGCACAAATTTCTTGCAAATGCAAAAAAGCTATGATACCGTGCGGAAGTGAATGTCACCCAAGCCTACATGCACGAATGTGACTAGCGATGAATAATATTGATAATCGTCATAATAATTCGAAACGATCTTTTAATCCATCTTTTCTACATAAAAAAACAAATGCCTGTACGGTACCAAGTCAAGAATATGACAGTTGTTATAAGTTAGCTGATGTGTGCTTTGTAGACGAATTTTTCCTCGGAGTTTGGTATTTTTGTTATTTTACGATTTCCACATCGTTCTACTTAAATAGTTCCAAAACTCAACTTCTCGGTAACCTTTTTGTGTATGTAGCACCTTATAGGTTGTCGTTTTCTAACGTTTGAACTATACTGTTATAAGAAATAATAGAACATAACTACACACTGAAATAGGTTGAAAACCTTTAAGTATGATAGAGCACTGTGTTAGATATATGGACATAGCTAATACATGTTCATATTAACTATTCTTGGTGTGTTTAAAACCCTTTGAACGTCTTGAATAAACTCCATTCCTTTGGAAGTTTTGTTCTTTGCCAGTTACTTTATAGCGGGATATGTTTTGCGGGGTGTATTTTTTCGCTTATTTTCGCGGATATAACAAAATCGCAAAAAATAAATTCCGTCAATTTTAAAAAGCACATGCAAAGATCGAGATAAAAGTTTTGAATCCGCCAAATATTTCGTTTACCTTATTCAATGAAAATCGCGAAATTTTACACCCACGAAAATAACCCGCTATACAGTATGATTTATCTGCTCGAGTCTTTTGTAGACGAAACGTGTGTCTGTCGTACAAATTGAAATCCTGGTTTTTGTGATGGTTTTATTTACAACCACTGGGCTGATGCCATTGTTGATGGAGGTTTTCTACAAGATGGTATCCCCATCCTAGTTATTATAGTAATTACGGTATCATTGATATGTTCACAATTGTGAGTTGGTGGTGAAAACCACATGTTATCGTTATGCGTCTAGAGGATTTATGCAACTCACTATCACTGTATGTAAAAAGAGAACCGAGCGTGTCAGTCTCTCCTGTCATTACATAACCTCTACTCTACCAAGACTCCATTGGTGCTTTCTCGTGGTAACACAAATACTGGTCTCACTAGAGACCAGGCCAAATTGATGGAGATCGGGGAGCAACAAGGGACCCATAGATGCAATTTTAGGCCCACCAGCGTGTGGATATGCCAAACCACTCATCAATCTTGTCCCAGCTATTGGTAGATAGTCGGTTAGATGGGGGTCGATATCCCAGAAAGTCAAACCATCTAAGATAGACAACTCTGAAACCAATGCAGGTAGAACTTTGCTCGTAAGCTTTGGCTGGTATTCGATCTAGGTTAACGAAACCGCAACTAAAATTCCACTGGCCCTTTTGGCTAGGGGATTGAAAACAAGGTTAATTATCTCGTCTCGTTAAAAAAAAAAATCTAAGTTACAGAAACCACACCAATTAACATAAACAACTGCAACGGTATACCAGTGGATGTAAGTTGTCAAGGCAACAGCATGAATGTTTTAGTGAAAGTTTTCTAGAAGCTAACAACAGGAAATGCAACCTCTGGGGTCGAGAGAACACCTTAAGATAGAAACCATGTATGAATGTGCAAAGACTGCCCAGATAGTTAAAGAGGTGCAATCGTACAATATTGATATTCTTGGAGTAACAGGTGGACTGACTGAGGGCTAAAAAAGTACAATAAACATCAGCATGGGGTTACTATCATCATAAGGGCTAAAGTATAATAAACATTAGCATGGGGTTGCTATCATCGTGAACAAAAAAGCGAAGTATAATAAACATCAGCATTGGGTTACTATCACCATGAGGGCTAAAGTATAATAAACATCAGCATTGGGTTGCTATCATTATGACGGCTAAAGTATAATAAACATCAGCATGGGGTTACTATCATCATGAGGGCTAAAGTATAATAAACATCAGTATAGGGTTGCTATCATCATGAGGCTAAAGTATAATAAACATCAGCATGGGGTTGCTATCATCATGAGGGCTAAAGTATAATAAACATCAGCCTGTTGTTGCTATCATCATGAGGGCTAAAGTATAATAAACATCAGCATAGGGTTGCTATCATCATGAGGGCTAACGTATAATAAACATCAGTACGGGGTTGCTATCATCATGAGGGCTAAAGTATAATAAACATCAGCATGGGGTTGCTATCATCATGAGGGCTAAAGTATAATAAACATCAGCATGGGGTTGCTATCATCATGAGGGCTAAAGTATAATAAACATCAGCATGGGGTTGCTATCATCATGAGGGCTAAAGTATAATAAACATCAGCATGGGGTTGCTATCATCATGAGGGCAAAAGTAAAATAAACATCAGCATGGGGTTGCTATCATCATGAGGGCTAAAGTATAATAAACATTAGCATGGGGTTGCTATCATCATGAGGGCTAAAGTATAATAAACACCAGCACGGGGTTGCTATCATCATGAGGGCTAAAGTATAATAAACATCAGCATGGGGTTGCTATCATCATGAGGGCAAAAGTATAATAAACATCACTATCATCATGAGGGATAAAGTATAATAAACATCAGCATGGGGTTGCTATCATCATGAGGGCAAAAGTATAATAAACATCACTATCATCATGAGGGCTAAAGTAAAATAAACATCAGCATGGGGTTGCTATCATCATAAGGGCTAAAATATAATAAACATCAGCATGGGGTTGCTATAATCATGAGGCTAAAGTATAATAAACATCAGCATAGGGTTGCTATAATCATGAGGGCTAAAATATAATAAACATCAGCATGGGGTTGCTATAATCATGAGGCTAAAGTATAATAAACATCAGCATGGGGTTGCTATCATCATGAGGGCTAAAGTTTAATAAACATCAGCCTGTTGTTGCTATCATCATGAGGGCTAAAGTATAATAAACATCAGCATGGGGTTGCTATCATCATGAGGGCAAAAGTATAATAAACATCACTATCATCATGAGGGCTAAAGTATAATAAACATCAGCATGGGGTTGCTATCATCATGAGGGCAAAAGTATAATAAACATCAGCATGGGGTTGCTATAATCATGAGGCTAAAGTACAATAAACATCAGCATGGGGTTGCTATTATCATGAGGGCTAAAGTTTAATAAACATCAGCCTGTTGTTGCTATCATCATGAGGGCTAAAGTATAATAAACACCAGCACGGGGTTGCTATCATCATGAGGGCTAAAGTATAATAAACATTAGCATGGGGTTGCTATCATCATGAGGGCTAAAGTATAATAAACATCAGCATGGGGTTGCTATCATCATGAGGGCTAAAGTAATCATCATGAGGGCTAAAGTATAATAAACATCAGCATGGGGTTGCTATCATCATGAGGGCTAAAGTATAATAAACATCAGCATGGGGTTGCTATCATCATGAGGGCTAAAGTATAATAAACATTAGCATGGGGTTGCTATCATCATGAGGGCTAAAGTATAATAAACACCAGCACGGGGTTGCTATTCATCATGAGGGCTAAAGTATAATAAACATCAGCATGGGGTTGCTATCATCATGAGGGCAAAAGTATAATAAACATCACTATCATCATGAGGGCTAAAGTATAATAAACATCAGCATGGGGTTGCTATCATCATGAGGGCAAAAGTATAATAAACATCACTATCATCATGAGGGATAAAGTATAATAAACATCAGCATGGGGTTGCTATCATCATGAGGGCAAAAGTATAATAAACATCACTATCATCATGAGGGCTAAAGTAAAATAAACATCAGCATGGGGTTGCTATCATCATAAGGGCTAAAATATAATAAACATCAGCATGGGGTTGCTATAATCATGAGGCTAAAGTATAATAAACATCAGCATATGGTTGCTATAATCATGAGGGCTAAAATATAATAAACATCAGCATGGGGTTGCTATAATCATGAGGCTAAAGTATAATAAACATCAGCATGGGGTTGCTATCATCATGAGGGCTAAAGTTTAATAAACATCAGCCTGTTGTTGCTATCATCATGAGGGCTAAAGTATAATAAACATCAGCATGGGGTTGCTATCATCATGAGGGCAAAAGTATAATAAACATCACTATCATCATGAGGGCTAAAGTATAATAAACATCAGCATGGGGTTGCTATAATCATGAGGCTAAAGTATAATAAACATCAGCATGGGGTTGCTATAATCATGAGGCTAAAGTATAATAAACATCAGCATGGGGTTGCTATTATCATGAGGGCTAAAGTATAATAAACACCAGCATGGGGTTGCTATCATCATGAGGGCAAAAGTATAATAAACATCAGCATGGGGTTGCTATAATCATGAGGCTAAAGTTTAATAAACATCAGCCTGTTGTTGCTATCATCATGAGGGCTAAAGTATAATAAACACCAGCACGGGGTTGCTATCATCATGAGGGCTAAAGTATAATAAACATTAGCATGGGGTTGCTATCATCATGAGGGCTAAAGTATAATAAACATCAGCATGGGGTTGCTATCATCATGAGGGCTAAAGTATAATAAACATCAGCATGGGGTTGCTATCATCATGAGGGCTAAAGTATAATAAACATTAGCATGGGGTTGCTATCATCATGAGGGCTAAAGTATAATAAACACCAGCACGGGGTTGCTATTCATCATGAGGGCTAAAGTATAATAAACATCAGCATGGGGTTGCTATCATCATGAGGGCAAAAGTATAATAAACATCACTATCATCATGAGGGCTAAAGTATAATAAACATCAGCATGGGGTTGCTATCATCATGAGGGCAAAAGTATAATAAACATCACTATCATCATGAGGGCTAAAGTGAAATAAACATCAGCATGGGGTTGCTATCATCATGAGGCTAAAGTATAATAAACATCAGCATAGGGTTGCTATCATCATGAGGGCTAAAATATAATAAACATCAGCATGGGGTTGCTATAATCATGAGGCTAAAGTATAATAAACATCAGCATAGGGTTGCTATCATCATGAGGGCTAAAGTTTAATAAACATCAGCCTGTTGTTGCTATCATCATGAGGGCTAAAGTATAATAAACATCAGCATGGGGTTGCTATCATCATGAGGGCAAAAGTATAATAAACATCACTATCATCATGAGGGCTTAAGTATAATAAACATCAGCACGGGGTTGCTATCATCATGAGGGCAAAAGTATAATAAACATCAGCATGGGGTTGCTATAATCATGAGGCTAAAGTATAATAAACATCAGCATGGGGTTGCTATCATCATGAGGGCTAAAGTTTAATAAACATCAGCCTGTTGTTGCTATCATCATGAGGGCTAAAGTATAATAAACATCACTATCATCATGAGGGCTAAAGTATAATAAACATCAGCCTGTTGTTGCTATCATCATGAGGGCTAAAGTATAATAAACATAAGCCTGTGGTTGGTATCATCATGAGGGCTAAAGTAAAATAAACATCAGCATGGGGTTGCTATCATCATGAGGGCTAAAGAATAATAAACATCAGCATAGGGTTGCTATCATCATGAGGGCTAAAATATAATAAACATCAGCATGGGGTTGCTATCATCATGAGGGCTAAAGTATAATAAACATCAGCATTGGGTTACTATCATCATGAGGGCTAAAGTATAATAAAAATCAGCATGGGGTTGCTATTATCATGAGGGCTAAAGTATAATAAACATCGGCATAGGGTTGCTATCATCATGAAGCCTAAAGTATAATAAACATCAGCATGGGGTTGCTATAATCATGAGGCTAAAGTATAATAAACATCAGCATGGGGTTGCTATCATCATGAGGGCTAAAGTATAATAAACATCAGCATAGGGTTGCTATCATCATGAGAGCTAAAGTATAATAAACATCAGCATGGGGTTGCTATTCATCATGAGGGCTAAAGTATAATAAACATCAGCACGGGGTTGCTATCATCATGAGGGCTAAAGTATAATAAACATCAGCATGGGGTTGCTATCATCATGAGGGCTAAAGTATAATAAACATCAGCATGGGGTTGCTATCATCATGAGGGCTAAAATATAATAAACATCAGTATATGGTTGCTATCATCATGAGGGCAAAAGTATAATAAACATCACTATCATAATGAGGGCTAAAGTATAATAAACATCAGCCTGTGGTTGCTATCATCATGAGGGCTAAAGTATAATAAACATCAGCATATGGTTGCTATCATCATGAGGGCTAAAGTATAAACAACATTAGCATGGGGTTGCTATCATCATGAGGCTAAAGTATAATAATTATTAGCATGGGGTTGCTATCATCATGAGGCTTAAGTATAATAAACATTAGCATGGGGTTGCTATCATCACGAACAAAAGGGCTAAAATATAATAAACATCAGCACGGGGTTGCTATCATCATGAGGGCTAAAGTATAAAAAACATCAGCATGGGGTTGCTATCATCATGAGGGCTAAAGTATAATAAACATCAGCATGGGGTTGCTATCATCATGAGGGCTAAACTATATTAAACATCAGCATATGGTTGCTATCATCATGAGGGCAAAAGTATAATAAACATCACTATCATAATGAGGGCTAAAGTATAATAAACATCAGCCTGTGGTTGCTATCATCACGAGGGCTAAAGTATAAACAACATTAGCATGGGGTTGCTATCATTATGAGGGCTAAAATATAATAAACATCAGCATTGGGTTGCTATCATCATGAGGGCTGAAATATAATAAACATCAGCATAGGGTTGCTATCATCATTAGGGCTAAGGTATAATAAACATCAGCATGGGGTTGCTATCATCATGAACAAAAGGGCTAAAGTATAATAAACATAAGCATGAGGTTGCTATCATCAGGAACAAAAGGGCTAAAGGTTCACTGAATGGGCACCTGTAAATGAGAGAAAATCTATTGCAAGATTCCATTCTAAATATGACAATGATACGATGCTATGCACCAAAATGATGCAGATGATGAAACAAAAAAGCCTTTTAAGAGAAACTTCAATCTATTACTTGCAAAACCCGACATGAATGCTAAAGTAGGAAATAACAACTAAGATAGAGAAAAGTAATAGGCAAACATGGACTTGGAACTTGGAACTTTAATGGAGAACTACTTGTTGATTTTTGTGGAGATAATGACCTGGTATTTGAGTTTCACTTTTTCCACACAAAAACATCAATAAAATCACTTGTACTCCCAAAATGGACTTGATAAAACGAAATAGATCATTTAATTTTGAAATTATTTTCCTTTACCTTAGTAGCGATATACCAACTTCACCTGCATACGGGATATTTATATTTCCCAACTTATTCGATATTCAAAAGCTTGCAGCTCCTACTCAGACTTTGTAAAACGTCATCAGTGTCTAAGTGGAAAGTTGATGAACCAGGGGTATGTGAAAGAACGTCTCGTCCTTTTCTTTTTTTAAAAAAGTTCATCGGAAGGTACCAAGACCTTGTTGATAAATATCAACTTCACAAATAATACATGATGGTCTTGATGTATAGATTCTGCGTTCTAATGTTTTTTTTATCATCTTAACAACGTGTTATATTGTTCTTTCATTTGTTTTTGTTCTGTTGATATTACTTTTACTGTTGGATTGTTTATGTGATATCCGTTTAACGTGGCTCGGTACTTAAACATCCCGTCTATGTGTTTGTATTATCTTTCATTTTTTGCTGGTGTGTTTTGTATATGCGACTTTTTTGTTTCTTTGGTTCTTATAACGTGACTCTGTACAATATGATATTATTCTATTATATTTCATATGATATATTTCTATTATGAATTAGAACATACGTTGAACCACAAACGTCAAATTTATTCAATCGCGTAGTGGAATGAACTATTTGTGGATTCTTATAAATTATATATAACTTTTGGACTATTTCAAATCTCGGTCTATTTCTGAAATTAATTCTGACATACTTTGATTTTTTAACCCTGTAGGTTAACATTGCCCATATGAAATTTTTATATTGTTTGTATATACATTGAACGACAAATTTATGTGACGTATAAAATTTTCTGACGTCAGACACGCGAACCAATGAATGTGTTTGTAGATAGCTGTTTTTTGTGTTCTGTTAAATTGTTCCTTTTCAAATTGTAACACGATGATGACTGCTGTACCCATATTTTGACTTATTTTATTTATTATGTCTGTTTAGTTCGCGCATCATTGTAAATATAACGGAATTTGACAAGACTGTCATCAAAGTGAAAGGTTTAGCGCTTTAAAACAAGGTTTAATCCACCATTTTCTAAATTTGAAAATGCCTGTACCAAGTCAGGAATATGACAGTTCTTGTCCATTCGTTTTTTATATGTTTTGCCATGTGATTATGGACTTTCCGATTGTATGTTCCTCTGAGTTCAGTATTTTTGTGATTTTACTTTTTGATAATAAACGGAAGATGGAAAAACTCATTGTATGACGTAAAAACTATAAAGGGGAGCAGAATGTGGTAGTGACCTTCATTTGAATCGTGGTAAAGTTAGGCTGAAGCTAAGAAAAGTAGTAAAGAATCGAACCAACAACCAGTCAAACTAAAACATCCTGAAATTCTGAAATATTTTAAGATCAAACTCAGCACACATTTTAAATGTTAGAAAACCAACAAGACTATAGACCAAGCACTGTAGAAAGCTTAGAACAGGGATGGAGTAGGATTGAAACTGTATTTAAAGAAACATAAAAAAACCACTCTAAGACTCAAAAAACGTGAAAGAAAGAAATGGATAAGTGATGACACATGGATTAGCATCCAGCAGAGAAAACATATAAAGACAAAACTAAATAGCACAAAATCAGAACGAATCCAAACTTCTCTATGAAAAGAATATTCATTCATAGACAAATAAGTAAAACGTAAATTCAAAGAAGATAATGCAATATACCTAGACACAATTGTCGAAGAAGCAGATACAGCAGCTTCTTTGAGAAAACTAAGTACTGTTAATAAAATCAGGAAAGAACTAAGTGGTGAACACACAAGCTCCAGTGTACAGTGCAAGTCCAAGGATGGTAATGTATTAGCCTCAGAAAATCAACAACTGGAAAGGTGAACAGAACACAAGGGAGATGTTCCAATTAACAGTTCGAGTGGAACTATACATAGATATTTTGAAAGTATAAAGTAAAAGGCAATACGTAGACTGAACCATGGGAATTCACCTGGCTTGCATGTAATAACAGCTGACATTCTGAAAACAGACAGAAACTAGCACGACCATGTTTCATGAACTGTTTAAGACATATCTGGAGGCATGATACTATCCCCAATGATTCGGCAGGAAAGGAGATAGAGGTGACTGCAACAACTGGCATGGTATAACTTTTCTGTGAGTACCAAGCAAGATACTGCTGAGATGATAGATAATACTATAGATGAAATTCTGAGAAAAAGCAGGCAGGGTTTAAATCGGGTAGAGTATGTATCGACCATATTTTTTACAATCAGAAATAATTATAATTGAGCAAAGTATAGAGTGGAAAAACAAACTAGTCCTTAATTTCATCGACTTTCGCGTTTGACAGTATTAAAAGGATTCGCTAATGGGCCATCCTTAGGACATATGGTGTACCATTCAACATAATCACCTTAATACAAGCTTTTGTCAACAACTACGAATGCTGTGTATTACATAACGGTCAACAGTCGGATTGGTTTCAGGTAACATCTGGAGTACGATAATGGTAAATAATATCTCCGTTCTTATTCATCACAGCAATAGTTTGATGCATGGGAACAACATTGGGAAATGAAATTAAAGGCATCAGATGGACTATGAATTCCTTTCTAAAGGAGTTAGATTTTGCTAATGATATCGGTCTACTTTCCAGCAACAGAAACAACTTGCAGAACAAAACAGCTCAAAGTATAGACCTGACTATAAAAGTTAGAAAAAAGATCAAGTTCGTGGACATCAACAGTAACACAATACAACCAGTGTACTTTGGAAATAACATCATAGAAGAGGTTGAGGACTTTATATATCTTGGAAGCATGCTAAGTTGCACCAATGGAACAGCAAAAGATAAAAGAGCCAGAACTAGTAATGCCAGATGTGCATTTTGCCAATTATGGAAGAGAAGGTCAATCAGTCTGAAAACGATGATCAGGATATACACCTGCAATGTAAAGTCAGTCCTTCTATACGGGGAAGAATGCTGGAGAATGATCCAATCAGGCATGAAAAGGCTTTCCTTATTTCATAACACCTGTTTTAGGAAATGTCATTGTTTACCTTCCATCTTGTTAGCCTAACTTTTATGTTCGTCTAGTAGTTTATTCCAGTCTCTTATGGTCCGAGAAAAAGCTGTACTTGTAAATACATTGTATCTTTATTTGGCCTGATTTGTACCAGTGCAATTCCATGTGTACTTTCTGAACTATTTATCAGAATAATTTCAGTTTCAAAACAATGACATTGGCTTACAACATTGTTACCTAAATATTAATAGAAAAAAAATCAATAGGGATCCTTTCTATGTGACTACATATCAATGTATAGATGCAATCCCATTTGAAGTACTGGAGTAAACATCTGGAAACAAAATACTAAATTGATAACTCAAAATCCAAACGCTTCTTTTTGCTTTTGGTATGAGCCCAAGAAAGGCATGTTCCCGTCTAATGTATGGAAATGTATCAGAACATTTTTTTAGTTAGATCTTCATGTGTTTGTTCTCTAACTTTTATAACACCATGGTAGCACACCAATGTCTAGAAATACTAGGCTAATAATTTTGTTCAAAACTAACAGATAAATGAAATAATAAGATTTCAATTTTTTTATTTTATGGAAATTGATTTTTCTTATGACATGATAAATGGTATAACCATAAAATGATCATATACAACAAGCTTCATCTTAACCAAGACACTATTTACAAACATTCTTACGACCATTATTTGAGACATTAATGGGACAACATATATTGCCTATACATTCTCAGGATATTATATACAATCCATACTTTGGAATTTTCTGCACATTTTTTATGAAAATAGTGATGAAACTTTTCAGAAGAACATCATATAATAACAAATAACTTAATAACCCCAAAATGCTAATAATTACTATAGAAATATTAGCTTGAAGAGATAGACCAAGATTAAGGGAAATAACTCTTTAAAATCATCAGAACGTTTATGTCAACCATTTTCTTCATTATATTCTAAGCTTCTAGGTTACATAGATGATTTCCAATCTGTTTTATGTAAATGCTTAGAATACATTGATGAAACTTGACTTTTACAAACACATCACTGATTTATAGAGTTTTATTACCCTGAACCAAGGTCTTACCCCTTAAATCTTTATGTTGTGTATGAATATTCCCTAGTTTTGCTTGAGAAGTGAAAATGTAACAAGAAATAATAAAATAAATATAAAATCACATGAACAGTATCAAAATTATTGCACATTTATTATCATATCCCCCAACTCTGAATGAGGTTTAAATTATGCTTTTACTTAACCAAGGAAAAATACACAAAAATGATAAAGAAATAACAGTAACAAAATGTATCTGATCAGATCACTTTATATTATGGCATCAAAAGCAAATGTTAAAACAATCATTCAGTTCGATACTTGTAATAGCAATTTTCTAAATATTGTTAAAAACAATGAATATTTCTACTTAAAATTTAATTCATGTTTTTTTATTATAACATATTTGTATAAAATCAAATCATTAAAAATCAATGCGTTAGTATGCTGTGCTAAAATGACAGAACTTTTTATCATGAAAACAACTGCAATTTTCAGTTCTTTGATCTTTCCCAAAAATGAAAACATGTGCCATGTGTATGGGTATTGGAATAATATACTGTAGTACTACTAACACTCATTAACCAAACATTCTTTATAAAGTGTGATACACACATACATATCTTCCTTCAAATATTTCTTCAGATATTGATTCACACATACATATCTCTTTTTCATAAATTTATAAGATAATGATATTAATCTTTCAAAATTGGCAAAATCTATACGAAAAGGGGATGATAAAATTGAATGTCAAAAGCACCATCTTAGTATCTACCAACTTGAAGCACTCTTTTTTACAATCAAGTGTATGTCTTTCATATTGAAGCTTGCTATCTTTTTCGACTGTATGTTAAAGCAGAGAAGAACATTAAAATGCATATTAAGCAATGTCACAAATTCTAAGCTTATTTCAAAATCAATACTACCCATGTGTATGAAATTTGATTTTCTAAACATTTCTTTCTTAATTCAGAAGATCAAACTTTTCATCAGAACTGTTTCAATGATTCAATTTATATACTTTAGTTAAGATCTCATAAAAATATGACAAGTTTGTTTCAACATTATTACAAGTGAAAATAATTCTATAACAATATGGTTTTAAACAGACATATCAATTCTTCTTCAATAAATAACAATAAACAACAAACACATAACAAGTCTGCAGTCAATGGTAGATTGTTTTACTATTGGTTGGTTTTAAGTGCCGCAGCAAATTTAAAACTTATTTTGATAGGTTCTATAGGAAGACCACACTGTTTTATTGCTGTTACACAGTTTCAGAAAAGTATGCACTCTAAAAAACACAATGTAAGAAACTTCCTTGGAATTCTTCTTCATCTAGTTGTATGAAAAATACATACTATCATTTCTCGTTTGACTCACTGAACATCACAAATCTGGATAGCAGCATACTGTAGTCATAGCAACCATGTATCACAGTCAGCAAAATAAATAAAACTTTGATCAACAAAGTTTTGGCTACATATGAACTACAAAGTTTGTCTGCAAATGGATTTCTGTTTAATCATGGCTTTCCAGATCCAATTTTTGTTGCCATAGATACTGTTTTTGAATCACATGACAATACTATAGTCCTCTGACTAGATAAAACCACTTTTTATACTTTCATCAAACCAATGCCCCCTGAAAAGAAAAACAGCATACATTAAAATGTTATTTCTTCATACAAATTTACAGTTGATGATTGAGTTCTAAAAACTGAAAGTTAAGATTGCTTGTGCCTTAAATTTTGTTTTGTGGTCATACAAATTGAATTGAAAATATGAAAAAAATAAAATTATTTTACACAAATCCTTCATCAACCTATTTTTAGGAGACAGCATTCATTATAGTCTCAATACAAAATTTGATTTTTCTTTAAAATAATATATGAATGTAAAAGCCATAAACTGGAAAAGGGAGGTAGGCATAGTTCATTTAACATTCTTGAGTCTTTCTAAACAATATCACATTTCAGTTTTTCAAAGTCTTGTTGTACATACATTTCCAGCAATGTCTATTCACATCTAACATATATGAAAGCCAGGAAATGTAATTTACAAAAAGTGGTGAGGCAATAGTCCGTTTTCTTTGTACGAGTAATTCTAAGTGTTTATATGGATAATCACTACATTGGTAAAAAGCCTTCAATGATCACCATGCATGTTTGTGCATTCCGTGAAAACCATGTGATAAGTGAAAATTCTCCATACCTAGCAGTGCAGGTTTTTGTAGCTAATATTTTTTTTCTTTCACTCAGCTAAAGCAAATAAAATTGAATTGAGAAGCAAAAGCAACAGCAATAGCAGAGTGGAAAACACAAAAGACACAGAGACTTACATCAGATTTTATCCTCTGGGAAAGGGGCCGAATGTTGTGATGATGACGGAAAAGATGGTTTATGATAGGAGGGAAGATCTTCAACTACAAAAATAATTATATCTTTAACTTTCAGAAATTTAAATCTTCTAGTTAGCACAGTTAAATTGACAGATACTCTACAGGTCCTATGCCATGTTGCCAAAAAATATTTTTTTTTTTTTAAATATCATAGTTTTATTATAGTCTTATTTTGTAGCATAAAATGACATGTACATTTCCCCATTAAGGATTGAGAAATTTCCAAATTTTCTTAGTACTTCCTAAACTCTTCAATAACCAGTGGCTGACCAAAAAAGTGTTCAATGAAATTGGGTCTCCAATACAAAAGTGTTATTGTTTTCAGGGAGGCTTAACATATTATCTGTTTTAATAAAAGAAATAGTTCAGCATTCAGCAGAGTAAACAAATTCATTCAAATGAAAATTAAAAATGACTACTAAAAAGATATTTGTTAAATTAACTAACCATTAGCAGGAAGATTTTGGGAAGGTACACCATTGGGTTGATCTTTTCTTTGCCATTTCCCTGAAATTACAGAATTTAATTTTACTTTTCTGTCAAAAGGGAGATAATTCAATAGAAAATTATTTTTTTTAAACATCACGGACAACATGGCACACTCTACTATGTTTAGCAAAACATCACTGACAACATGGCACATTCAACTATGCATTTAGTCTCAGTCATTTGAACTATACAACTCAATAGTTTTATATTGACATAGTTTGAGTTAAAAGTCTTTTCTCTTTGGCAGCTATGATACAGGACAAACAGATTGATATTCCTTTTTGACAAACCAAGTCTGAACATGTGGTATAAGTGATCATAAGTAAGCCTGTAAAAACCTATCTAGATCATATTGATAATTTAAATAAGAGATTTACAACAAAAAAATAGTTTGAATAACGACTTTTTCTATAGTCAAGCTGTCAATACAAGTTGAATTCAGTAGAATTATTTGTGAACATTGCCCATCAACATTACATTAAAGGGAAACAACTCCAGTCATGTTATGTCAATGGAAAACTATCTATTCTATTTTAAATGATATTTAAGGTTTTTTATACAGAATATGCTGAAGTTCATGACATAAATATCTAATTTGATGGGAATCTGCACTGAATGTTTGGGATTTAAGAGATCACCACATTTGTTTTTTGTGGGTTTCCTGTTGCTGTGATTTTCTATTTCCATGTAGTGTTATGTCTTTTAGTAGATTTTTCTTATTTTTTTCACATGATCTTGTCAGTGGTTTTTTATCAACTTATGAGTTTGCATATTCCTTCGTCTACCTCTCTTCTTTCTCAAAATGGCTTAAAAAATAATTACAATGTGGGTTATTTTTAACAGAAAAATAAGTTCTTGCTATTTCAGTTTTAAGAACAAAATAGGCCAAATGCACTCTCTCAAATATTACATATCTTTACTTAATTGATAATCTTAACCAAAAACTATACAACAATTATTAAACATTGAAAAAAAAGAAGAAAAATGACCACTGGTTCTATCTTTAAGAGAGTCATTTGGCCTATTCATTGATCTGTAAAAATTGTTATCATATTATATTGATTTAAATACAATACCTTGCTCAATCAACTGTTTCTTTCGTTGTGACTTTGGGTACGGCCTGTGTGGTACTGCGCTAAAGTTACTATCTGTACTGTAGGGACTAACTGGTCTAGCTGGCCGAGGACGTCTATGACGCTTAACTAAAATAATGGATTTCATATTGAGTTTAAAATGAAAATTTGGTAATTTCTTTGCTAGATCGATCTAGATACATGTATTAGTAGTGCTATATTAATCTATACTGTATATTTTAGAATGCTTGAAAAAGATGGACATTTCACTGGGAAAAACACATAATAGTTCTTATAGTCAGTACAAGGCTCACAGCAACGTTTTCATCTGTATTAGATTGAACTATTCACAACTCTTATAACAATATCTAGCATGTTTAATCAAGTCCTACTCATAATTTGATACCAGACTTTTCTTTGCAGGCACAAAATTCCAATGAAGTAACTGCTATAAACTTCCTAGAGTATCAAAGTATACCTCATAATTTTCTTTTGAGCTTAATAAACCCAATCTTCAGTTTTCTGTTTCTGTCATTCCAATATTTTTCTTAATTTGCAGCAGGTTTTTCTTAAATGAGTAGCGATGTCTCTGGTATATACTTTTCACTCCCATAATTGTCTCTTACCTGGTTTACCAGTTTTAGGATCACAGACTGTTGTACCAACAACTGTCAGACCAGACAACTCGGCAGCTTTAGCTACGGCACTGGCAAAGTCTGCCTCGGTAAGGAATGAAGCATCACTATCACTGGCAGCACTCGACCGATGACTGGAACAATCTGTATTGCTCTGGTCCGTCACACTGGCCCACGATGCCATCATGGAACCTATAAACAATACATTAAAGGTCTAAAGGACGGACAATACATTAAAGGTCTAAAGGACAGACAATACATTAAAGGTCTAAAGGACGGACAATACATAAAAGGTCTAAAGGACTGACTACATCATAAAAATAGTCCCAATCACAAAACTTGTAATTTTATGATAAAGTAAAAATAATTTCATTTAAAAAAAAAGAAAAGATTTTTTTTTCTTTCTCCAACATATGTGTTTTAACTCCACTAATAATTCAAGTTGATTTCAGGTGAAATCCCTTATGTAAGCCTAATACATAAACTAACTATTTGAACTTTTGTTTTTTTCCCCTCCTTTTTCCAATAATATTCCCTTTTTCATTCTAGCATTCTAAAATATACAGTATATAAATATAGCACTAATAAATAATACATTTATCTAATTCTATCTAACAAATATAGATATTCAACCTTATTTCAATATTATGTTAGTGTAAAACCACAACATTCCAACTCTAAACAGCAAATAACAAAGCAATGGAAACAACTATAAAGGTCAGCTGTTAATATAAAAGGGTAATTTGATGAACTTCCCCCTTTTTGAATTTACCTTGCAGTTTTCTATTTTTTTTCATACTTTTTTCCTCATTTGCATATATATAAGATGTGGAATGAGTGCCAATGAGACCGCGATCTCATGCAAGTTGTCAGAATTTATAAAAGTAAACAATTATAGGTCAAAGTACGGTTCAGCAAGCTATGAAGGGCCCCAAAAATGACATGTGTGAAACCATAACTAATTCCAAATGGTTCTGTTCAATATTTATATCAGAAAGCATTTCGATACGTTTACAGTAAATACAGGTAAATGAAGAAGCCCTCTTCCTATGTTTAAGATGATGAAGATGGAAGAGTTTAAAGACTGGCTATACAGCCCTCGCATAGTCAGTCAAGATGTGACAAATTTAATAGACCAAGTTGGTTTTTATTTTTAGTAATGAATTACACCAATTGATCCAGGTCATCATTGTAAATGAAGTCACTGAAAAATGTATTCTTACTGTGACTTATAACATAAGCATTGTGGCAAAGGAAATTTATGAGAAAATGCAGAGATTTGAAAGACGTCTTGTATTTTTCTAATAGAGTTTTCAAGCCAAAGCATCTCCATTCAAGATAAAACCACACCCTAAAACCAATCCTAAAGTTCAATGCCTGCAGGTATATATTATGAGAAAATGCATGGATTTTAAAATTGTCTTGTATTTTTGTAAAAGGGTTTTAAAGCTGAAAGCATCATCATTCTAGATAAAGCCAAACCCTAAAACCAATCCTAAAGTTCAATGCCTGCAGGTATATATTATAAAAGCTTGCAGTGTGTCAATTCAAAAGCAGTAAGCGATATGACATGTGACTTGTCACCTGACACGTTGCCTTCATCTTCGGGATTTTCATCACCACAGTCCTCCCCATCTTGCGGGGGATTAGACTCGGAATCAGACTCACCAACATAGTCTTGACCACCTGACATTGGTGAGTCACCATTTCTATGGTAACCCTCCACAGCTAGATTCATGTGGTGATGCCCTCCATCACTCAGTCTACATGGTCCTCTACAATCAAATATAAACATTGTTTTTAAAATATGTTTCTACAAATTTAAAGTTTGAAATTAAAATTTACCAGAGAATGTAAAAATTAATTGCAATTTTAATTTTACATCTAAAAGCATTTATTCAACTTTATAAATTGAGCTTAAAATTTCAATTTACAATATTTACAGATCTCTCCTAAAGTTAAAACTTCTAAAACATTCCTTACTCGACTTCAGTACATTATAATATTTCAATTTATTTTTTCTGCACAATACTATCCTTGATAATGCAATTTTGACAAATTTGAATTAGCTCATACATCGATTTTTCAATTGTTGGCAGTAAATTTGCTAAAAGCTGATATTGTTTTAATTTTACAATTTCTTTGATGTGCTGCGGTTTTATGGTTTTTGTTTTTATGTTTTTACATATTTCTTGACAATTAGAATGCACTGTAAGTGCACTTAAGTCTTTTTCTCTGTCAGATATAAAATTCTGATGGTGTAATAAAAAGAACCATTATTAAACAGTTATAATGAATATAAACTTTTACTTTGGTACATAATACCGTTATTTTGTTTTGAACTTAAATACGGGAAATTTAAATGTGTTAGGAAAGTGGGCAATTTGCATACCATCAGTACTTTTGTTCAACAGAAAGGGAAACAAATAAAACACAATCAAAGGCATCTAACTTCATTTTTATTTCTTTGTAAAAGTGAGAAAGCATGCATAGATATGATCAAAGAAATTTTAAAACTTTCAAATTGTTCATAGAATATTGAAGAAAAAACAGTGTCTCGTTCAAAAAAAAGAAAGAGATTTTTCTAGTGACTTACCGTGACTGACATTCACTAGCCACACTCGGTAATGAAGACTGACACGCTCGGTCCATACAATGTCCATCTACTGGACACCGTGAATAATGTCCACTATCACTAAAACACTGATATTCCCCTCCGCCATCTTGTTCATTATTGTTTATTTTATAATGATGGAAGGGAGGTACAGAGTTTTGTTCATGATCACTATGACAAGTTCTACTATGACAATACATTTCTACTGGCGCCCTCTGTGAGGGATTTGTACAAGCTATTGTTCGTTGTCCCCACGTATCTGAACGGGGAGACTGCACTCTATTTATAGCACTATATTGACCATTGTCACAGTATTTTGGAGAACAACATCTAACACATCCAGAATCAGAATATGCCGGAGGTGGAACGTTCCACGTCTGGGCACAACCAGGATGTTGACTATGTGGAGCTGGACAAGAACAGGATGAAATCTTAGACATAGGTGACATTGGACTTCTATTTGCCATTGCACGGTTCTGACTGACCTCTGCATACTGAAGAGAATTAGCGGGAGAATCAGATCCTACTTCACTTGGTGGTGGATGTTCGGGTGGGGGAGGTAAAAACTCCGCCCAGTTCACCATGGCTTGTTTAGGTACAATTATCTGTCCTTGTCCTTTCCTTCCTTTCTTTATTAACATTCCGTTCTCGTCCGTCGTGTGACTACCGCTGTCACTTGTGGGACTTTGCATGTGATCGCTATGATGGTGTCCACCAGAATCAGTGTTAGATCCACTACAATCATGTTTACAACAGCTATCTCCTGATCCACTGTGCTGATTAATAGGTCTAAACATGTGATCCATGTGTTGTGCTGCCCCTGGATTAATCAGGGTGGTTGTGGCATATGGTGCCACTGGATCTTGTTTGTGGTAGAATGTTTTCATCTGTGGCACATTATAAATATTCTGGTCCTGCATTTCTACTTCCTTGTGGCCATCTAATAAGTTTGTGATTTCTGGTGACATATGTTCTGCAAAACAAGAGATAAATTGTTAAATAAAGCTGATTGTTTTCTTGATGCAGGTTAAAAAGAGGTAAAGTGTGTGTTATTGATTTAAATTACTGTTAGTTGTTGTCAGTATTTGACTTTTTCCTCATCTTTTGTTTGTTTTTTTAATTCATTCTTTTTAATTACTTTTATTTTTAGATCAACTGGGTTGCTACTTGTTATCTAGTATACAATGAATGTTATTTTTCAAGTTCTACCTTTTTAATGATTTTCTTTCTATATCTAATTCTAACATCTAACTTGAAAAAGACAAAAAAGAATGTACTTGAAGGTTGCTATGTTTTCCACTACTCTGTACAGATTTTTAAAAATCCATTTTGAATTGTATTTAAGGTTATGATAATTGTATATATTTATTAATTTTTTCTCTCCAAACCATTATTAAAACAGACTATAAACAGCTGCACCATTGTCATCATTTTTACCATCGTCAGATCTGTTTAATATCAAAAGTAATAACTATTTTCCTTCACAAAAGCAATGTATGAATTTATCATATTTTTGGAAATTTATTAATAATCAGCATACTATTTTTGAAAAGATTCAATAATAAATATTTTACCTACATAAAAAGGACTATAATTTTTCAAATTGCTTGATGGTTTTATCATTAAAAATCTGTCATGTTATTAAATATGTAACATATGTAAATCAACTGAATTTTTGATAACTTATAAATTTAATGACAATCTAAACCTTGGAAATCAATGTTTTTATAATAGGTCTAAATTGAATCAAAAATGCTTTTGAGATAAATATTTGTGAGAACAGATGCTAGTGTCTGTTTAATTTGCATTAAATAACTAGTTTTAAAGTCTCAGGTAATCGTAAACATTAGAGTTTAGTACCTATAGCCAGGTGTCAGATTTATTCTTGTATTTTTATAATTTTGTTATCAGTTGAAACTTACGAGTATCTTTCTCGCCATATCCGTTTCTATAAAATGTAGTACATGGTTGCTGTTCATTGCCTTTCTGCATGGGTACTAAAATACAAAAAAAACATAATCAGGTTTGCAAGTAGAAAAAATTTGGTTCAATCTCTGAGAATAAGATATCAACTATTTTTTTATCCAGTAATGTTTTGTTCTTAAAGTAAAGATTTTATTTTAACAGTTTAAATATATTTGAAAACATTCTTTATATTCTGGAATGATTTTTTTTTGTAAATATTTACCACTTATTCAACTATTATTATTTTTAAACTTAAAAATTCTGAGATAAAAGTGCTAGTTTTTTTTATGTGTCTGTGTTTTTTTTTTTTTTGGTTTTTTTCTATCACATTACTTTAATGTGAAGACTGCATAGGACAAATAAAAGTATTTCTGTTTCTAATGACATTTTTTCCACTTCAGTAAGAAAACATTATTCTTCAGAAATTTAATGCACCCTAAGAGATGATAATCTAGTAAATTCTACAGGGAAATGAAAAACTTGTAAGCATTTAGCACTATTTAAACATTATCAAGGAATACAATCTTAACATCAATTTGGTCTTTTATTTTTAAATGTCTCCATGACAACGGTTGTCTTAACACTTACCCGTGTATAATCCATTCTGCATCATCTTCTTTTTACTCTTTCTTTTCTTACACAGCCATATGCTAAAGACACACAATGCCAGCCATAAAGTCCCACCCACTACACCGATCAGTACACCAATAAACCAGGGTTCTTCCATCAAACTTGGTTGTTCTGGTCCTGTAATTAAAACAACAGCTATGTAAGTACTTTAATAATCAAGACTAAGGAGAAGTTTCTAAAGCTAAGTTGAGCTATAACATGTTTTTTTCATATCTATCTTTCACATATAAAACGTGCTGAAAAGAAGTAAAAAAGTGCTGTTTGGAAAAAAAACCAAGGCGTGGGATAAGTTCAGGTGTTGGTTTTTTTTAATCTTAATCTTATTGAAATCAGATAATGACATAATTTGTAGATTGATAATTAGATTACACTTTGACAATACCAGCAGGTGATTTTAAGATACAAATACACAGGTGTTTTACAATTTACATCATCTTTGTAAAATCAAATCTAGCAATGATACAAACAAAAGTGAACCATAAATCTCAAATACAACTTTTAAAATTTCGTAAGCAATAGCCGGAAACAACTTGTCTGAATTCATTTTCCTCTTTAAACTTTTTAAAAAATATATTAAAATCTTTAAAAATTGAGAATTTTGATAAATGATTTTCTACAGACAAGTCATTTTAATTATAAGCCATTTTCAAGCAAATGATTCAGCACTCTATTGTATGAAGGAACGACAAGATTAGAAGTGTTGCCTACAAGAAAAAGGTCAGATGAAATTTGATAACATCACATGCCTAAAAGAACATGCATTACGAAGACAAAGAAATGTTGTAATTTATATTTTAAAGGACCTAGAGGCATGACTAGAATATTGCTTTATAATGTCTTACTTAGTTAGAGAATCTTTAACAAGGCACGGAACTTTCACAAAAACGAACCTTATAAAACGTCAGACATTTAATGACAAAAACAGCTTAAAGCTCTCAAAAATAAATTGATCTGAAAGCCGTAACGAACCCAATATAAAACCCTCTAGCAAAGTCATTTTTTACTCTGTCATTTCAAGTTTTGGCTGGAGAAGGTTTTTTTCTGATGATATTAGATATTTTAGCGTAAAATGTCAACAACCAGACAGATGTGAAACATAATTAACATGCTAACGAGTCACCTCTTTAACAATCCTTAAGAGAGACGTCATACTATAGTCAAGAACCATTGTAGTCTCTAAAGAAATAATGTCATTTTTCACTGCAGCAATTTTACTGATTAAAGACGGGAAGAAAACATTAATAAACTTTACAATTTTTTTCACCATGAAAATTTGCGGTTTTCTAATTAGTTAACGCCATCATCAATTTAATCACCATGGTAATTGAAGTTTATAATCAAATTGCAATCACGGACTAAGAAAGAATCATAATGTTTTATTACACACAAATTTATCACGTTTATTTTACATAATGGAAGCGTTTAGTAGTGGTGTCTCGGCATTGTGACTTGGGGTGAAATATTTCCTTTGTCTAAATCTTTTAATTGCCATGGCATTTGTACCGAGCCATTGACTGGAATAACTTCTGATTACTCTACAGATTTAAAACTGTTTTGTCACTTGCAATGGCCATTGAATAATAATAGCATAACATTAGGGACTCAAATAGTTTTCAAATCAATCATTTATGTTTGAACGGTTTAAAGCACCTAATTAAAACAAAAGAAATTGGTTATTTTTTTAAAACTGAAATTGATCTCATTTCAAGATATGGAAATTCCAAGCTTTTTTAAAAAAAGAATATGTGCATTTAATAATATGATTTTATTTCACTGCTAAACAGCAATATTTTCATTTTTAAAAGAATGGCCAGTCTTCTGCATAAAATCAACACTTTAAAATTACAAAATGTAAATCTTAAACCTGAAATTCTAACAATAATTTCAAATAGGACAAGTGGGTATATATCTATGAGACTGAAAATAATTAAAAGACTTTTGTAGATAAGCACATAATTTTCAACAATAGACATGAGTCTGTATAAACTACATCTCAATCACCACGACAACAAAATTGTAAATAAATTCAACAGAGACTTTCAAAGATATGCCATGAACAACAAATTCTTCTTCTGACAAAAGATCTTTATATATGACATAAGACAAACACTTGAGGGTTTCAAAAATAAAATAAATGGGGAATTCCAACAGCTCTGATTTTTAACTATCAATCTAATTATTCTAGTTTGTCTTAACTACAATGCATTCTGGTTTAAAAAAATGCAAGTACATGACGTATATTAGTTAAACAGTCCTAGCATGGTGGTATCTAATAAATTTGTCCAGATGTTTAATTTTTGTGAAGACACTTTCAACTGAATGCTTTGTGCAATATTCAATGTTCATCCGCAAAATATTTAATTTGAAAGTACTTAATGCTCTAACAACATAGGGTACTTGAGACTAACATCGAATAATGGTTCATATTCTAATTAATTTAAATCAGTCTATTTGGATTTGTCTTGTCCAATTACTGTCCAAATTATCAAATATCAAAATACGGATTCAAAAGCTTAAATATTGAAATAAAATGATTCTTTGTATTAAACGTATAATTTTCTCTATTAGTTCTATAAAAACTGATTACCAAGCACTGACAATCTTAAAATGACAGAAAATCAGTAAATCTGAAAACAATTGTCTCGTCCATTTCTTCAATTATTGTTCAATCGTCTGGAGACACATTTCATTAATACAGATATCAAACAAAAAATAGAATTGTTCATGTTTCTTTGTTAAACCATTAATATGGTTTCTGTAACAGGATCTCACGGAAAAATGAGAATTTAATGTCCGATAATTTTGATAACTATACCACTAGAGTATGCCTTGGGCATTATTTAAATCCTCGCCATAATAACAAGATAAAACGTCATGGTTATTAATGAAAATTAATATTCTTTCATTACAAATAAATAAACACATTATCTTAATGGTATAATGGCCATGGCAATTAGTAAATCAGGACTTATTGTCATTGAAAATGAACATTTTTTCAATGCAATAGGGAGATTACGACATTATTATTGTAATATAGCATCAATCTTCTTAAGTTTAATGAGAAACATTCTATTGTCTGTTTTTTCCATATTTCCACTTGTGATTCCAGATTTTTTTTTAAATGTTCCCAGTTCAATTCAATGAAGACCTTGGATTTGAAACACTTGAACATCTTGTATAACTCTGTTTTGTGTCGTAATTACCACATTAACCCTGAATCAACCTCTATGAAAAGTTAAAAAAATATTGCTGCAACTCCACCATATGCTTATTGTAACTATGTTGTCAGTGAAAGCAGGTGACAGTCCTTAGGATTAATTACCGAAAAAAATAAACTCTCCTTATGATGCAAATTGTGTCAAAACATTTATTAAATTAGGAGTTGAATTTCCGGACCCAAATAATACATTTCATATATTACGTTTGTCCTATTCTTTTTTAGCCATGGCGTTTTCAGTTTATTATTTTCAATCTATGAGTTTGTATGTCTCTTTGGTTTTTTTTTGCCCCTCTTTTAGTATAGGAAGAGTGTATATACTTCTCAAACAAAACTCTATCAACCATGTGTTACCAGGCAGTTTAAATATATGACTTACCAATGACATAGGATTGACTCCATACTCCAACACCTTTTGATGTACGTGCCGCTATCTGGATTGAGTAGGTTACGTCCTCTTGAAGGTTATTTATAGTGTACTTGTTACTGGTCCCATTGATGCTGACACTACAGTCATGTTTACCATCATCACTCAGACATTTGATCTGAAACAGGAAACCAGTCCATTACTAAATATACACTATAAAATATTTGTTTTTCTGGAGATTCCACATTCCCCCTAAAAATAAATCTGTTTCTTTGACGGGTAATGAGTTTACTATCTTTATACAAGGTGAAAGTGTTTTTTAGGAAGATTTCAGGGGAATGTTGTCACAGAAAAGTATAAAATATATGCCTGAATATCTGTCAATTTCTATTCTTTAGACTTCTATTTTGATTTTTCCCAGTTTTGAAAAATTATAGACTGAGAAGAGCATGATCTACTGAGAAATAACATCACTTCTTCATGATTGACCACGATAGTTATTTCATTAAGGAGAATAAAATGTTTTGTCAGACCCTGCACTAAAACAAATATAGGCTACCAAACTACTTACTTCATATCCTTTAACATCGCCATTTCTGGACTCAACCGGAGGTGGCAGCCATTGTACAAACACTCTCGTCTTTCCATGTTTATTTATGATAATATTTTGTGGTGGATTAGAGGGAACTGATTCTCTAGTTCTAACTTTCAACGGACTACTACACTGAGAGCCTATATCTCCGTTAAAGGCTTTGACACAGATCTGGTACCAGGCGTGACTATTGAGGTTGCTAATGGTATGTGATTCCATATGGTCCTTGGAGGCATGACGCTGGACCAAGACTCTGTGTGGCTGACCTGCTGTCATGTCCTCTAAGTTATAAAGTCTCTTGTACACTATTTCATAATGCTGGATTAATTCTTCTTCTTTTACAGGCTGAAATAAAAAAAGTTAAGTTTTGAAAGATCTATATGGAATGAAGAGAAACAAGGCAATTTATGATATCTAATAGGGATTCTCTATCTAAAATACAGATGATCATTACATAAAAAGTTAAGACTTGTAACAATAAAATTTATATTGATAACTCACTTGTTTACTGTAGAATCATTTATTTTTGTGGATACCAATTTTTTTAAATTGAGGAAAACTTTCCTTTTAGTGGATATTTGATTTCAAGGTTTTCCAAAAGTATGCATATAATTATACAGTAAATTTGCCAATTGTTGAACATTTAAATTTGTGGTTTCCTTGTACCCATGAAATCCAGGAAAACCACTGTATTCTTTATATAATTTGTTCTCAAACATATCAGTTTCTTATGAAAACAAGAATGTGTCCATAGTACACGAATGCTCCATCTGCGAATGTGGACCGTGACGTTCGGGTAAAAACTCTAATTTGGCATTAAATTAGAAAGATCATATCATTGGGAACATGTGTACTAAGTTTCAAGTTGTTTGGACTTCGACTTCATCAAAAACTACCTAGACCAAAAACTTTAACCTGAAGCGGCAGATGGACGGATGGATGAACGAACGGACGGACACAGACCAGAAAACATAATGCCCCTCTACTATTGTAGGTGGGGCATAAAATACCCAACTCACCTTCCATTCAAACCTTATGGCACTCGAGTTGACAGCTCCTCCTTTCTCGATTTGTACCACTATACCACTCATCCTAGTACGGATTTCATCTGCAGGAACGGCAACAGCAATTTCTGATTTAGATCCTATAGGTGTAAAAAACACAATGTAAACTATTTCCTAAAAAGATATGATTCGGTGAATTTTTTTATTACCCTTGAATTTGAAAACCATAGGAAGTACACACTTATCAAATATCATCCTTTAGCTGTTATCAAATCTATTGGATATCAGAAATATTATAATTGCCTTTCTATTACATTACTCATTGCATTATGGAAAACCGAATGATACCAAAATTGCTCCATTTTCAAATCTTCCAATTCATACTTAGGCAAGAGCAAAGTCATGAAAAAAATTATTTGCCCCAAGGTGTCTTGATAGAAAAAATGTTGATAGATGTCTAATAACTTTTTGAGTAAGGTTGTTGCTCATATTCAATTCAACCTCAACGATATGTGTAACGGAAATATTAGGTTAAATGTATCAGTTTTGACATGTTAAAATGTATTGTAATTAGTTAACATGGCTTTTTGTGATGATAAACGTGGCTATTTGTTATGATAAACTTATGACTTTTTTAAATCTTTTCCTAGGCTTTTTTGTTATTTCTACATTGAGATTGACATCTTTGTTATCCCAGCTTTTTTTAAACCAATTAAGATATAAGTATTTACTTACTATCAGTTGTAATAGTCTGACTGAAAAGACTAGGGTTTCCTATACCATGAGAGTTCCGTGCCCTCACTAAGAAGATGTAAGGGGTACCTGGCTTTAAATTTTTGACTGTATATTTGTCTTTCTGTATTGTATCTGGTACTACTACCCAACCCTGTATGAAAAAATATGTGTAATGATAAAAGTATAACAGCTTACAAAACATTCTGGTTATCTTTTTATGTTCTATGTTAAACTAAAGTTCTTTCCCCTGGTCAAATAAATCTCAAATTAATCAAGAGGTATCGAAACAATCGGTACACAGATAGTTTGCTCAGATGAACTTGTTGAATTCAGGTAACTTTATCGCTGTTTTCCTGCATAATCAGTTAACACAATTTGTGGTAAACTGAAAATTAAAATCTTGTAAAACACTATTGACTTCTAACAAGAACTAAAGCATGTGGTTTGTTGTAAGTTTATCTGGATCTTTTATCATGAGAATTCAGACATGGAAACTAAATTTGAATTTCATGCATCTCTCTATTTTGACAAGAACTCAACATTTTTAAATGTTTGTGCGTCATTGCCAAATGTTTGAATACTCTGAAAGTGCCGACATGCCTTTTATAATATGGCTCATACTTCTTTTGAATGTATTCCCATTTTTATTGAAATACTTGGACACAACATGTTTTGTACTAATTGTGACTTACATCAGTGGTCTCATGGCTGAAGTACTCTACAATGTACTCAAAAACTGGTGAGGCTCCAGAATTACTGTTAGGTTGCCATGACAGCATAATAGACGTATCTTTAGTTTCTATGGCAACAGGTTGGGATGGTGGCCCAGGGAAATATTTGGAATCTTGTGCTCGATGAAATAGTACAGAGCTGCCATCAGGCACTGCAAATAAATAAATGTCACTGCATTTAAACATCTATTAAAGTTAAGGCTGTTATACAATAAACCCATCATAAATACTAGGATTAAAGTTTTTGAACCATTACTAACATAATATGGATAATACCAGATGTATAAGTTTTAGCTAAGGGCTGTTCCAGAAATAAATATATGATATGTCAGCATGTACTTTTTATTTTATCCGATCATGCGTGTAAGTTTAATTAATTACTTCCTGTTCTGTGTATTTCTTAGGGCAGCTTATATTAAGATGATAATTATAGGGATGTGTGTTGCTGCAAATTGTTATATTGTATAGAAAAAATAAAATAGGAGGAGCATATATAATTACAACATTTTTTCATCATCAATTTTTTTTTCAATAGAACATTTACAATGAATCAAAATTTACGATGGGAGTAGTAGTATCTATATTTTGCTTTCATCACGATTGCATCAAACTTATCATATACCGATTCAAAAAGATAATTAAAAAAAAAAAATGATCACTTTTTTCTTTTAAAGAATCAAGAAAAACCACTTTTTGCTATATATTAATATATCCAGTACAGGAAATATGTGACAACCTTCAATAAATCTGGTTTATAATTCCATCAAGGTTAAGATACACCTGTTCCCAGCTTAACAGGTTTCCAGCTTAACAGTTTAAATCTTGTATGTTTATGTTGACATTATGTTGACCTTGAGAACATTAAATAAATGTATTTTTAATGTGAAATTGTTATTCATACAGAGTTAGGTTGTTATTATAGCATTCTTTCAATCGCTGTGTAGTCAAGAGAACTGTACTGAACTGTTCTGATAATCATACAAGCAAGAAAAGGGAGTTACTGCAAATAACAGCACAGGTTTAAGTAAAAATTCTACCCCAACCACTAGTATTGAAATGTTCTTTCTGTCACATTTTTGCGTTAAATAAAAGGAAAAAAAAAATTGGTTCATTGATTGCTTTTGTTAATTACTATAGTCCTTAAAGTGTATACTTAAGATTGAATAATTTGAGCATAATCAGATCTCCAATAAAAAATAAATATACAAAATGAATCTCAAAACCATCTTAAATTGCAATGGCCTTTTTAATTGGAAATTACAAAGTGTGTAAGTACCTTCTACAACTAGACTTGCTATCCAAGTTGTTTCCCCTGTCTCACTGCTGGCTTTACAGGAATACATTCCAGTGTCAGATACCCGTAATCCTAAAAGTAATCAAAGGTCTATTATTGTATTGTTTTAAAATCCTTAACATTGTTGTCCTTCACCTTGATTAAAACCCTTTATAAAGGTAAATAGTTATCAAAGGTACCAGGCTTATAGTTTGATACATCAGACAGGCGTTTTATCTACATAAGACTCATCAGTGATGCTCAGATCATAATAGTTAGAAAGCCAAACAAGTATAAAGTTATAGCATACTGCATGTAAATTTGGGTTTTACCCTTCGACTTGCAGAATCGTCAGTAATGTTTGTGTTATAAGTGTATTTAACCTTTTTACACTGTCATTCTTGTCGATTAGCAATTATAATTATAAACTCTGAGGTGATAAATATTAAATATTTGCACTGTAGAACAGTTTTTTCTTGTAAATTAAATTTTTTATTTATAAGAATATCAAAAATATTTAAAAACCCAAGCAACAAAAAATCCCAAGTATAATTCCAACTATTTGAATGTAAGTTTCCTTACCAGATATCTGCAGAGTGTTTGATGATTTCTGTTGTATTCTAGGATCATCAGACGACAGAAGATTTCCATTTTTATACCACTGAACAATGGGTTGTGGGTTACCAAAAGCATCACAATGAAGAAGAGCTGTTTCATCTGTAGCCAATGTCTGATTCTGAGGTACAATCCTGATAACTGGAGGGGGTCGAGAATCATTCTCTATAAATCAGAATAAAAGTGAAATGAGTTGCTTCCCTTTCACCATATCATTACAATAAGTATTGTGGTTTCATATGAAAATTATTTTCAATTATTCATACACATATATAAAAAAAAAAAAAAAAAAAATCAAAAGAAAAGTGATACTATTTAACTAAATTCATAAAAAAAATAACATATAAACAAAACAAAAAACAAAAAGAAAAGGTTGAAAAAAATCCAATATTTCAGAATTTTATTCTGTACTGATAACAGGCAAAATAAAATGTAAAGATAATCTATCAATTATTTAAGTTCTTATGTAATTAAGACCATATTCTGGGAATGCTTACATATATATTACATCTTATATATATGTTGTTTGAAGTGTAATTTTCTTGCTTTTTATTTCATCAATAACCGACCAATTTTATGTGCATCATTATTAACTCAAAGAAAAAAATAATTATCACAATGAAGACATTTGCAATGTTGGTGTGTTAAGTGATGGTGACCTCATTGAACATTTATTTACCCCGAACTTTAAGTTGAACAGATGTTGATGCTGTTCCAATTGTATTGAGAGCCTCACACTCAAACTCTCCAGCATCGGCAGGCTGAACATGGTCTATTTGTAAAGTACCGTCAGGTTTCACAGAGTAACGGCCATCTGGCTTGTATGGAAATATCAAACTCTGAAAATAAAAAAGCAAATTTCCGTCAATGATTCAATAATTCAATGGGCCATAGCCTGTGGCTTTGTTCAATTTTAATGTCTAGCGCTCGTTTTATTGTATTGCTTTTATTACACCCATTTACAGAGTTCGGATCAATAGTCTGTGAAATATCTATTTTATTCTTTGTTTCCTCGATTACTTTTTCCTTGAAAAAAGGAACATTCTCATCGATACGATATATGCAATAACCTTTCATTTGACTTTTTCATTTATTTTATAGGGTAATTTAATAATTTTCTCTTCATTTAAAATTTAAAATGTGAATGAAGTTACAATTTCTATAGGAAAACATTGAGAATGTCACAAAACTGTTTGTTAATTTTCAACCTCAATTCCAAAACTAATAATTCATGATAAAATACTTTTCTAATTTGAGGCAACAACTAATAAACTGCCAGCTAACACGCAATGATTTGAAACCACTTGTAACTGTATCTAGAACATACACACTGTTTAAGTGACAAGTTATGGCGGGGGGAAACCACTTGTAACTGTATCTAGAACATACACACTGTTTAAGTGACAAGTTATGGCGGGGAAACCACTTGTAACTGTATCTAGAACATACACACTGTTTAAGTGACAAATATTGTTGTTATAATTGGATGGATTTCTCTGTGAAATCTATTCTCAAAAGAAAACAATTCGAGCAATCAATCAAAAGCATTCTATATGTCATATTTTCCTCTATTTCATTATTTCAGAAGATGATCCTTAAAATTATATCAATCAAGTATAAAATACGACTTTTATAATTTTCTAAGACGGATTAGTATGGAGTCATGGGTCGAGTTCTAAAGATACAAATTAATACTGATATCGGACGCGATACACGTGTGGTTTGTTCAGTGTTAACTAAGATTTCTTAGGACAACATAACGAGATACAGTTGGTAATCAATAAGCATTAGACTTGATTGTATAGTTGATCCAATTTTTCTGGATGTTTTTCCTAAGGTTTCTCTAATATCGATGCCTATGTTGATTTATATTTCTCTGGGTTCTTTTACCAAATGTAGCTAATAACATGTGCAATCTTAAGTCTCTATAGATACCACAAAAGTTTTAAGTTTTTAATACGATCACAGTTCTAGGTTTGATTTGCGTAAGAAGCTTATCAATAAAAAATGATGAAATTTCATCTAAGGAGTTCAGACACTAATTGAAAATTATTCAATCCAAAACAAGATTTGTAAAAAGTAAGACAGGACTATTTATATAACAGTGAAGTCATTGGAATTGGGTCCCTAGTTGTACTTTTGTATTATATGAACATGACCTGGGAATCATGACTCACAATAAAACTTTGCACTTTTGAAGGAAACCACAATTGGGTAATGCTTTATAAAATCTAAAGAACAGTATATCTTAAAGACTTTGCCACATGACATTGGAGCTAGCTTATTTTTATCACATATCACAGTACACCATGACTTTATCAGATGTCAGAGTGATAGATAGTTTATCTTAACCTTAATTGTTACTAGTAACAAGAAAAAGCAAGTTAATTGTACCTTTGTCACATTTCAAATAATTTATTTACATTTGTAGTTTTTTTAGTTTGTTTTAGTATGTTCGGTAAGGCAGATCTAAAAAAATAGTCATGATAACATGAATTTCAAACAAAAAAACTGGTCGTGCAAAACCACCCTTTTTGTTGCATTTCTGTAATTGAAAAGGTAAGAATCTGACACTAGCTGCCCTTTATACTATTGCACAATAGATAAAGTCAATATATATTGGATAACCATTACGTTTCCTTTGATATTCCTACGATCTTCTGTATTTTATCAAATCAAGAAAAAACTGTTTATCTTTCTCCCAAACAGAAAAGTCTTGTTTTATCTTAATTGCCACTCCGTTTACGATAACAGAGACCTATAATTTTTATTAAGTGTTCATCAACTGTAGACCAATTTATATAAAAGCTATGATGAAAGTTAATGAGAGAAAACCGTATTTTATTAGCTACATTTAATAGCTCGAAGCATGCTATGGTTGAAGTCTGTTAGTTCTATTTACAAAGACATACAAAATGTCCCTGGCAGGAATTCTAAAATGTTTTCTTTGCCTTCCGTTGGATGCTGGTGATATCAAATGAATGGAACCCCAGTCATCCCTTTAAAATTTCATAAATGGAATTTCTCACTAGGATTCTTTTCCTCATTTATGCTCCCTATACTATTTTGTGTATTCATTAAGTAATAGATAATGAACTAATTAGAAAGTTTTAAAGTTTTGTTATTATCGTATGACATAAAAAGGCTTTCAGCATGCAATAAATTGTGACAGAAGAAATAGTATAAGGTTGTCCTGGTACAATATCTGCACACTATGAAGTCAAAACAGGACATTAATTTAGTCATAATAATATTCCCTTCATTGAAATATTAAAAAATCTCTAAGACTGAATCATAATATTGAGAATGGAAATGAGGAATATGTCAAAAGAGACAACTTGACCAAAGATTAGATAACAGCTGAAGGCCACCAATGCAAGTTTTACAACTGGAAATTAAAGAGATTGTGTTATGTGTTTGAGCTGCACTTTTAATTCTTAGTCTGAGGCAAGTAAAATATCTTCTTTATTGGTAAGCCAATTGAAAATAGAAAACCAGACTAGTCAGAAGTATGTTTGTAGACTGTAAACCAGACTAGTCAGAAGTATGTTTGTAGACTGGAAACCAGACTAGTCAGAAGTATGTTTGTAGACTGTAAACCAGACTAGTCAGAAGTATGTTCGTAGACTGTAAACCAGACTAGTCAGAAGTATGTTCGTAGACTGTAAACCAGACTAGTCAGAAGTATGTTCGTAGACTGGAAACCAGACTAGTCAGAAGTATGTTCGTAGACTGGAAACCAGACTAGTCAGAAGTATGTTCGTAGACTGGAAACCAGACTAGTCAGAAGTATGTTCGTAGACTGTAAACCAGACTAGTCAGAAGTATGTTTGTAGACTGGAAACCAGACTAGTCAGAAGTATGTTCGTAGACTGGAAACCAGACTAGTCAGAAGTATGTTCGTAGACTGCAAACTAGACTAGTCAGAAGTATGTTCGTAGACTGCAAACCAGACTAGTCAGAAGTATGTTCGTAGACTGTAAACCAGACTAGTCAGAAGTATGTTTGTAGACTGCAAACTAGACTAGTCAGAAGTATGTTTGTAGACTGGAAACTAGACTAGTCAGAAGTATGTTTGTAGACTGCAAACCAGACTAGTCAGAAGTATGTTCGTAGACTGGAAACCAGACTAGTCAGAAGTATGTTCGTAGACTGTAAACCAGACTAGTCAGAAGTATGTTCGTAGACTGTAAACCAGACTAGTCAGAAGTATGTTCGTAGACTGTAAACTAGACTAGTCAGAAGTATGATTGTAGACTGTAAACCAGACTAGTCAAATAGATAGAAGAAGATATGGTATGAGTGCCAATGAGACAACTCTCCATCCAAGTTACAATTTGTAAAAGTAAACCATTATAGGTCAAAGTAAGGTATCTAACACTGACTTGCTTCTTTTATACTGGAAACCATCTTACCTTCTCAGCACTAGCATGCTGACTTCTTTTTCTCCAGTATATGGTAGGTGGAGGGTTACCCTCGACTACACACTGTAGACTAACACTGCGACCTACACCTACAGACTTGTCCACTGGTCGAACCTTGAACTCAGGTTTATCTGAAAAATAAATGTTAGGAAATACAGTTCAATGAATCTTATCTGACAATGTTTTTATCGTAGTCAATAAAATTAAAACATCTTTTTTTCCCATTCCAACAATTTACTTTGCAGCGAGTGAGAAATAGATAACTATATGCTTAATGAAATAACCTGAATTATCTGACTTCTGACAGTGCCGTGTACAAATCAACCACTTTGAACTGAAGCAGTTAATGAGTAATCAATAACAGAACTCACAGTACAAATAAAGCAAGAAATTACAAAATTGTTTGTGAAATCTGATAAAAAAAAACGCTGTAGACAATTGATACGACCAAGTATGTGTCATGAGAAATCATGTATCCTGATTCCAGACTAATAGAAACACATTATAGGGTGTAATATGCTCATGGAATTCACAGACTAATAGAAGTGCATTATAGGGTGTAATATACTCATGGAATTCAATTCAGTCACTTGATGTTGGATATCAAGAAATGTTTGCATAACTGCATGTTAAATATTGTGTCACAATAAATTTGGTATAAAGTACAACGACAGATAATTTGAAAGAAGCGACCTTCATTATACTATACCGAATAATGTCTTTGGTTTGTTGAATTCTATTTTTCTATTTGAGTTTGAAGAACACTTTAAATTAATGAAATCTTCTACAATTTTTACTCATAAACACCCCACCTATATCCTGAATATATCATAACCTTGGTGTACAAACTTTATGTAAAGACATGTTTGTTTTTTTTTAAGGACAAACTTCTCACCATAGTACATTTATCCCTGTTTTGTTTTGTCACCTCAAACTAATTTAAGTTGTATGTTTTAGGCTTTATTAGAGAGAACTTGATATTTATACTGATTTAACATTTCTGATAAACTTAATTTATTTCCAATCCCATAAATAAACTCTGGACTTAGTGATATATCCTACTTGACCAATATTTCCCTTGGTCCTGCCTGGGTCACTGATCTGAAGGGTAACATTTTAATGAAGGACATATTTGATAGAAATGATTCCTATAGAATAATAGATGCAAAACTTTAAAATATTAAAATGAAGACAAGTCTTATCTGATTCTCAAACTTATAGCATATGATTTATCGACTCCACACACAAGTTACCCCACAATAAAAATAAATCTTAAGACAGTGACAGATCACAGAATAATTTAAATACCATGTCAAAAATTCCATAAATTAAACTTAAAATAAATTCCACTGAAGTCAATTGGATTTAACTTATCAATGACAGAGTTATAAAATTTCAATAAAAATGAAGACTAAATGTCAAGACAACCATCAAATATCTATAAATTACCATTACATGTGATAAGACATTATAGTATTGTGATAGGGTGTCATTCTAACAAGACAATGATAAAATGGATGGGTTTTACATAGCATCACAGAGTTTGATCACATGATCACATGTCACTTGTTCAGTATACACACTCTCGGATTATATAGTAAGTTTCTTTAACAGTTCCACAAGACAAAAATAAAATTGTTCGAATTACATAGCATCATAGAGTTTGATCACATGTCAAATGTTCCTCTCTGCTTAGTTAGAAGGTATTTTCCACATGTCATATGTCCAGTATACACACTCTCTACTTAGTTAGTATGTATGTTCCACAAGACAGAAATAAAATTGTTGGAAATTACGTAGCATCACAGAGTTTGATCACAAGCTGCATGTTCCTAGAAGACTCTCTGCTTAATTAGAATCTTAAGTTAGAAGGTATCTACCATTTCTAACAATGGACTCCATTCACAGAACAGGATGTAATAAACAGCATGCTCTATGTAAGTAGGATATGTTTACCTCACATCAGGTGTAGGACACTTTGATCTTAGCATGTAGTATTCATTACTAGTAGCAGATTCTGAATCAGAATTATTTGACCTATTAGTATGACACTGTTTCATGTACCACAGAATCAACTGAAGCAACATTAATGTCGTCATCGTTCAATTTAACTTTTGTTTTTCATTTTGGACTGATTTGTATTATCCTTGAGTAATTAAAAATGATAATTAAAAGATTTCTTTGAAACTTTAATCTAAGAAAACTTAAAAAGTGACTAACAATGTTAAATATACCATTTAAAAATTTCTAAGAAATGCTATAGTAAAAATTCATTAGCACTTTCAAACCAATTAAAAGTGTAAAACATTAAACACCCATTGGTGGCCTTCATCTGTTATCTGCTCTTTGGTCAGGTTGTTGTCTTTTTGACATATTCCCCATTTCCATTCTCAATTTTATTAATTACTTTTGATAGGCCATCCAATTTCCAGCACACCATTCCCACATTATTCAAGAATACCATCTAGTAAGATGTGTCTGTTTTGTCATTACAGACAGATAAATGTTTTAATAAAATGAATATTACATAACAGGAATTCTTGTCATCAAACGACATCTCTAGTTCCCAGCAGCGCTACCACAAGACAACATCTACTGAGACTACTTCACGTTGACGTTAATTTTACCCCCTAGTTTTCGTCATGATCAGATAAATTATTTTTGATCTTGAAAATCAGCTGTTTGGAGACAATCACACTATGGCTAGGCGCTTTCTTCACACTTTGTCTTAAGACTTAAAAGATAATGTAAGTGTTAACCTTGATAAAGACAAGTGTATCGGAGTATTATGTCACAGTTTGAGAGCTTTATGGAATGATTTTTTTCTTTATCTATGATGAATTTTTAATTAAAGACGAAAAAGTTTCCAAAATGTGATCTAAACAATTAGCTAATAGAAACTCAGCATAGGGTGAGACTGGTATCCAGTCCTGGGGTGCAGAACCAGTGTTGACATCAGTTTACTATAAATTTATTAATGGATAAGATATGAGGGTACTTATAGATTATATAATGACAGAGTTTGAGGAGGAAGGAGGATTTGTGACTGATATGATAAAAGCTTCTACAGACATCTTTAAAGAGACTACAATTTTATAGTCATTATATCTTTACTGATATGTAGAGAAGGTTAAATTCTTCCTAGAAAAGATTTTGTAGCTGTTTTATGTGCAGAATTTGTATTATCTATCATAAGAAATATGTTCTGAAGTTTTTAAAGTCTAAACGAAAAATCTCGAAACCAAATATAACATGAATGCACAAATTTCTATTGACAATGATGAAGTAAAAAGATATATCAATCTAATGATTTGATTTCATTTGCAAAAATTGGGAATGGAAATGGGAATAACTTTGATCAGTAATTTTATTGATTTCAAAAGTCCATCAGTAAGCATAAATGCAATTTCAGCTTGAAATAGGTGATATATCAATTACATATCAATTTGTAAACCAGCATGAAAATAAAATTGACTTTCAGACATAAATAAAAATATCAGTTTTTAAAGCTGTCTAGTATATAACTTTGATGAATCGAAACATTGCAGAGACAAGATACAAAATTCAATATGTTTGATAATGTTTCTATAACTGTACATCAGTGATCATAGCTCTCTTATTTATAAAACCCAGCGCGATATAAATGTAACATGCTTTCATTAATTAATGATTAAGGATATCTACAACAGCATATCACTTTAACAATTTATTTTGCAAGGTTTAAAAAGTTAATTAACAACAATTGTCAAGATCTGGTATCCTTTTATCTTACTGATACTGAAACTTGTTCCAAGTAAATTATATTACAGTGGCTCCACCATATCATCTCACCTGATAAGATCAAGGTGAGACAACTCTTTGAAAACTGATGCTCAGGAAATATCAAATTTACACCTATAAACAAAGCATCCTAAAAAACTTGTTAAAAATTACATCTGACATTGAAAACAAAGGGACAAAAGGTGATATTTATCAGTAGTTTCACTTTAAGTGGCTAATAGATAACACAGACAATCCTCCACAAATAAAGAGAGGCAAAAAATATTAAAGGGATATTCATACTCAAGAAAAAAAAAGCACACCAAAAAAATGATTATACCATGGCAAAAACATAAAATTACAACATTAGAAACAAAAAACTTAGCAACATGAACCTTGCCAAGACCTTCATATTAGTGCTCCTCCCTTTTATTACCAAATAGTCATTGCCGTAAATGTATTGAAATCTACTTACATTCTACATTGAGACGAGCAACAGCTTCAGCTTCTCCAACCTGGTTTTTGGCGACACACACATAAATCCCACTATCGTGTCTACTGACATCCTCTATACGTAAAGTGTGATCCCTTAATGTAGATATACGACCGATGTTTCCGTGCTCCTTTCTCCATGTGACTTGTAAAGGTTTATCTCCTACCACATCACATGGAAATTCTACAGTCTTCTTTTCTCTAGTGGTGACATCGATTGGGAACCTTCTAAAGCTTGGTTTTTCTGTTGGAAAAAATATATAAATGTATATATTTGAACAGTTATACAATATTCTATTATTCTTGTAGATATAATCAACTTTGGAAAAAGAATTCAAAAAGCATCTTTCTTATTGCTTTTACATTTGGTAAAATATCAGTGACAGGATTTGTTAAATGTGTCCTTTAATATGTATGAATTCATATGCGAATGATTCAACCATTTGGATTAAAGCATATATCAGGGGAGATAACAACTGCTTAATCTAAAAGCAAGTTTAATACATCTTGTATTTTTCTATGCAATCTTGAGTCATTTCGCAAATTTTAGGTAAAAAAATGTTGTCTATAAATCACCACCAACAGAATGATAGTCTGAAAGACTTACCTATAACTCTTAAAACAGCTGGTGCACTCTCTCTTTCTCCAGCATCATTGGTTGCTATACATCTAAATATTCCAGCATCCTGTTTCCGTACTTGACTGATGTTAAGAGCCCCATTATCCGTAACAACAAATCTGGTATGACTTGGATCTTGTATAATTAATTCTGTGTCCTTTTTCCAGATAATTCTTGGTTCTGGCTCCCCTCTTGGTGGACGACAGGGAAAACTCACTGAATCTCCGATGGCGGCAGTTACATTTTTAGGTTGTACTCGAAAATCGCTTCTCAGGACTGAAATGAAGAGAAAAATATTGCATAGAGATATTGGAGATACTAAATATGCTAGTTAATAATTATGTAAAGCCAAAAGCTTCTATATGAGTTCCTACTCTAGGTCTACGGTATGAGCTCTATAAATAACTGTATGGAAACCTGAAAGGAACTGACAAGATAAAAAACAGCAATAAAAGTACCCTTCTTAAGATGCATTAGTTATTTACTTGTATGACATTTAACTGTTGTCTCATAGACACCCACCAATATAGCCTTTTTTCCGAATCAATAATACTCTTGCCAAAAAAATGTTTTTATCATGAATCTCAATTTTTCAACTGTCCTCAATTGGCCCATGTTTGCCCCAATGAACCTTGTATCAAACCTTATAAATAAAAGCTAATGAGATAAAATTCTTTAACATTCCTCTTCTTATATTTTCCTAGTTATATACTGTTATTTTTATGTGCTGAAAATGTGTATTTTTTATATGTAATTATAGTAGTTGGTATATTTTATGTATACAACTGTTCATTTCACTGTATGGCTAAGACAAACAAACACAATCAGACTCAAGCAGCTGAAATAACAAGCATGATTTCCTTCCCTGTAAAACTTTCTATTCAAAGTCAAATGAATCAGAGGTATCAGTAGCCCTATCAGAAGCTAAACCATCAAATACAAATATCAAAGTTTTCAATATCTTTAGATCTTATTTTTTATTAATATTTTAGATCGAAACCTTTAATGAGGATACAGTATTCTCTCCACACGGTTTTCATGTGGTTTTTACAAGGCGGAGTGATAAGGGGAAAAAGAATCTGATTTGTAAATTTTATGGGAATCTTTAGGATAACTCTGTGACCTTAAATTATCATGATAGTTGAATGATCAAACAAAATTAGAGGTAGTTCTCAATTAGACAACGGCAAATCCAGGAAAGACAGAAATTTGTATTGTAAAAATACTTTGTAAATCTTTTTTCTTCATAATAAACCTTATTATATCTAAACAAAATTTAGAACCTTTTAAAATCTCAATTAGATTGTTTTGAGTTTTGACCAATTTTTCAGAAACAAAGGACCAGAAAGTGCCAAATTTTCAGGGGAGGTAATCAGACTAGTTTTACTTAAGTTTCAACTTGAGGAATATTGAGTAAAGAGTGCAGCCATCAGGTTCTAATGCATGGGAAGTGCTTGACATCATAAAATTGAAAATAAATCACATTCAACATGTCATTTCTACATTAAACATCTTGAGGTACTATAATAGAGAGTCTTAAACCATAAAATATTAATTTATTCCTTAATTTGATAATTGCAGTCAACTTATATTAATTGTGTGAATCTGTAATCCACATGGTGTACTGAAGATGGATAATAAATAATCAACGACTATACTAGTAAAGGTGTTTGGGAAATGTGAAAAATGTTACATAAATTCATAAAAATGTTGCGAAAAAAATTCAATCTTTCCATCTCCTCCCAAACATAATTATTTTTTGATAGGATAATTTAACTCTGATTTTTCTCATTTATTTTGTCATAAATATATGAATTTTCTGTCTTGAGGAATAGATTTTACAGCTTTGTTAACATAATGTATCAAAATTGCACCAGATCACTTCAGATACACCCTTTATTGTTTATTTCGAGCTGTCAAATTCTGAGGTAAGCTTGTCCAAAAATTACTCAAATAATTCATGACTTTTTTCAAAATAGATTCTGATTTTTAATCAAGTTTGATTACAAGTATGTTGGAAGCCAAAATAAGTGCTACCAAAATTTTTATGACCGATTAATAATTTGGGATTTAAAAATTCCAACAGAACAGTCTGACAAGAGGCTACTATTTTTTATGATTATTCTTCTCTTGGACTAGATGCCAGTTAAAACCTCATGAATATGTGCATCTTTTTCTCAGTTTCTACACATCCAATAGCGTTCTTTTTCATTCAAAGGGGAAATTATTAGTTTGTTTTTTTTTCTTTCTTTTGTCACAGTCAATGGACATTTACTTTATTTAATTTACTTGCATGACAAGACGACAAAGGATGTGTAATGCACACAAGCTGTAGCTAGATATCACACTGACACGAGTAATGTATCATCCGTAAGTTACATGTGCAGGATACATGCAGTTTCACTTTAAATTTCTTTGAAACCTCTTTTTTCTATTGTTATGCAATATACAATTGTCTTCTAATTTCAAGGAAGTTTTATTTATGTTTCCTTTTATTTTGATCTTTGACTATTGTACATTAATTTGGAAAAAACTAACATCTAAATATTGCTGCATAAGTGAAGGTAATTAGAATATTGTTGTTTATATCTACAGCTTACCTGTAAAAGATAAAATGGCATTTTGTCTGATGGGAGATCCATTAGATGTTTTGTTTTTTTTGTTGCTTACTTACTACTGATTTGATTCTCTGTGTTTTGAACGCCACTTTTGGGCTATTTCATGGAGGCCATTATTTTTTTTTGGTGAAGAAAGCCGGAATGCTTGCGAAAACCATCAACTTTCAATAGGAAAATACTTTCTACAGAAAATATTGCTTTACAACTAGTTGCAGTTACATAGACATTTGTTGCCTTTAGTAACCTTCTAAACAAAAGTGTAACATTAGGACTAGAGGCGGTTAATGAATGTTGTAGCTTACCTGCGATAGAAAGTGTAGCATTGCGACTGATAGCAGTTCCATGGATGTTCGTAGCGTTACAGTAATAAACTCCCACATCAGTTTTATCCTTTTTGTTGTGAACTACACTTAAAAAGAATAACTTTCCATCAGGGAAGATCATACGATTAGAGAATGGGTTTTCTGGTGTTGTCTCCACTTTTCTTCCATTTCTATACCATGTTATTTCAGGTTTGGGTTCACCTTCAGCACGACAGTTTAAAGAAGCAGGTTCATCCTTGGCTATGTAACCATCTTGTGGGTGTTCTACGATTCGTGGGTTGGGCAAACTTGAGGCAGCTGTAAAATAAAAGAATGAAAATTCATTACCATATTGAAAGAAGTAAAAGTAAACTTATAACCTGGAAAAAGGTAAATGTAAATTTATTCCGTCTTTGGAGTGAAATAAACATAACTTCAATAGACCTTTAGGAATAAGGCATAGGCAAATTGTATCACCGACAAAGTAAATTTTATTGCCTCACCATCTTTGAATGAGAGATGACAAAGTAAATTTTATGGCTGAGCCACACTTCTCTATTGATGGTAATTAGAGTACATGTACATGTACTACTATATGAAATTAACATATTGTCTTATTGTACTTTTTATACTTTTTTTTTAATGTAAGAATTTCATTTACTTTTTTAGTAACAGTTTTCAAGATGTTTACATGAAGCCAACAACTGTTACATTTTTTATGACTAAATTTCCAACATTATTACATTAAAATTAAAACAAAATACAAATGGGGAATCATTTATGTTGCACCAGCTTGATTTCCACCTCATTCTAGACCAGACACTCCATGTTTTACAATGACATCATCTTACAAAATCTTGCCAATCCAATATGGAACCTTCCCACAGCCTTCAAATAAAGTCATCAAACATTTATTGAGTTTGGCTGTCCACTTAAAGTATATTGATTCTAACTGTCCACCTTCTGGACAACCCTTGAGTATATCCATTTATTGACTATTAAATTTCCATTTTGTTTGATGCTACCATAGGGAGAAATCATTTATAAAGTTATTACAACAAGGGAGCAGTAATTTATGTCATTGTTACATCACATGCCTCTCAATATGTTATTATCTCATTGAAGTGGCAGGTGGTCACTACTGTAATTATGGATTAACTACTTGATATAATGGTCAGTTTTCTGGTGGTCAATTCCACACAGAAAGAAGTCCATTTTATGATAAAACTAATGGCCATAAAAATATTCATCATAAAAATCTTGAACCTCAACATTTTGATAAATGATTTTTCCCCACTAGTCAAATCCCTTGCACCAAAACAAAACTGTGACAATCTAATAAGGACATTTGTGGTCAAAGTTCATCCAGTGTACAGATTTGTGCCTTCAGTCAGTCCGGCTGTTAACAGCAGATACCTATATATGAGAGTGATGTCATGACATTATAGAGAATTTCTGATTTAACATGCTTTATGCCTAGCAGCAAACAGTCATTTTCATTAACTGATAAATGCTCATATTTCTTCAGCCAGAATTACATGCCATTTTTGATATATTGGTCAGCTTCTGTAGAATTTTTTTTTCCACCTTATCTTCCAACAGTGTTAATTATAGTAATTAATCAACAACTGAGCATTTAATTAGCAGTATAAACAGCTTTATATTGGAACTGTCCATCAAAACAAATAGAATTTCATTACCCTTAGACTGGCAGGCACGATTTATTGTTTTAATGGTCAGCTTTTGGTCAGCGGATGTTGATGGTTATTACAATCTTGCTGTTATCCATGATAAAGAAGGTTTATCCATTTGTCTGGATTATTGTGTCACAACAGTACACAGATTATGAGAAAATCAGTGAGGTAATTTGTTTGCATAGATTAAGAAAATCTGAAAATGTCAACATAATCTAAGATAGGTGTTAACAACTTAAAAGGACCATTTACTGTCTCTAGATTGTCTAGGATTCAAATTATCATTGTACAGTACATAGGATTTATCTTACAAGTAGAACAAGGACCATACAAAACAAATATATATAACTCAAATTCTTAAACGTTTCATAATTTCTCGTTTTAAAATCTTTGTTATGTGAATAAAAAAATAACACAGAATGCTAAATTTAATGTTTAAAATAGTTCATTAAAACAACTGTCTTTAATAGACAAGGTATTAAAACTGAAAATGCCAGTATAATAACCATGTCACTGATGTTGGTATTGATAAATATTTTGGTCTCTCCTGTTGAATTGCCTAGTTTCACATCATTGCTGTGTATTATCCCTAACTGCAAACTTAACAGCAAACCTTGATTTCCCTCCAATTCTGACAGAACAAACAAAAATGCCATATTTCTATCATGTTGAAACACACCCAACACAGACGACATTAACAAACTATTTCTTTCTGGTGATATTTATTTGTTTCAGTAAGAAATCATGTAACACCACATAGTTTCCTGTATAATGAAATGCAGCATTGAAATGTTTATAGGAGTAACACAGAAAACAATGCAGGAATCAGTAATAAGAAGAGTAGATAGATCATAGAGTCTGTTTGAGTTGGAGATATTTATGTCGGGTTATTACCGCTTCAAAGAACAGTGTTACTTGGTGCAATAATCTCTCAACCATTCCCACAGTCCTTAGATGAAATTCTGGCTGATATTATTCTAATGCATGCGATGTAAAAGCCAAAAACGTTTGGGCATTGAGTTTTATTCAATTTCTATTTCCAACTTTGTTTCGTACATGTTGTTTATCCCAAAATTAATTTAAATTACAGAAATATAAGAACAAAATAATTTTACTATTGGAAACTGGTCACGTCACCAAAACATAAATGTTTTCCCCCTTGTATATCAATTAACAGATGTATACATATAATCTTAATTAGTAATTTTCATACTAATTTCAACATTTTGTGCAATAATGGAAAGAACAAACTGTCAAGTTATTTTAAACATTACAGTTAGAAATGAAGTGTCTAAAATGTAACCCTCTAGTCTACCATAGCCAACTGTAGACTTTAGAGATCCCTTTCTAGCTAGAATAATTTACCCAACAGACCCAGTGAGGCAGACTTTTTACAATGTAAATGACTGTCATCAAAGTCATTCTACTTGAGACAGCAAAATGATTTCATATTTTATATTTATAAAAGTTTAAAGATAATACATTTGATTAAACAAAATCATCTTCTTGTGAAAAATGAATCATAAATGTTTCAAAACAACCACATCAAACTATGGTCACAGCTGATCTTGATCGAAGGATGGGAAACCCCTTATGTCATTAAAAAAACAATTTCAAACAGAAATTCCATTTTAGTCTTTTTCTTGCTTCATTTAAGTGCATCTGAGGTATTTTGGTTATTAAAGGTATGGCGTTAACTGAAATGAAATCAATTTGTGCATCCAATATGTAATAAGTTCGTTTATTTTAACCCCATAACAGAGTTTTAAGAGTCAGAATATTGTGTTTCTGGCGCTCACAAGACATAAATAGAAAATGTCAGCTGTTATAAAGTCCCCCATTTTATACCCTGCTTTATAACCCTTACTGTTTATGAGCTGATTCCTTTTACTTTGTCATGTTATTGAATAATAAGAGGTATTTTGATGGCCTTTCATCCTTACTCCCATTCAATGTGTTATAGTGCAATAAGAAACAAAGGTTTATTGAAAGCTTGCCTTGTAATAAAAGTTTATGATGTAAATACCAGCCTATGTATTGAAGATGATTATTACATCTGTGCTGATGGTTCTACTATAAACAGTCTGATATACTTTGTTATTGACTGCCAGGGTCAATATAAACAATGTTATCACCCTAGTGTTTACAAATTCTGTATCAGGCACAGTTATCATAATATTGACCAATTGGCCAATGGTCAGTTTCTCTCTGATTTTACTGACCAGCTGATAGATAGATTATAAACAGACGTCCTACTGTATATATTACCTAATATAAACACATCTAGATAGTTATCTTGTACATATCTATTTAACAGATCTAAAACTTTTATTAATGACTATTTCATAACTTTATGTGAAAATATCATTTCAGAAAGAAAAACACTTTGGTATAAGCCTGTGAAATTTTACGTATGAACTAAGATATAATGTTTACTAAATGAGATTGAAACATGGAAATGTAGAACTTAATTTCAGTGCATGACGTTCTTCAACAATGGGTAAAATAATACACTTCAAAAGTAATAAATCAACACTTTATATAACATGTGCAAGCCAAAATAAATACTTCATTCATTTTTATGAAAGGGTATTTAGAAGAGGAAATAATTCTTGATATTTTACAGGTTAATGAAATAATTCCAGCAGTTTTGTGAGGGAATTAGAGCTTTCTTCAACAGTATCAATCATTTCACTTGACCATGACATTTATGGTTTAATAGGCATATTCTTTGATTTACACATGATCTAGATGGCACCACCTTTATGTTCCAGAGATAACAATGACTGTATTATTCCCATGCCAAGTCTAGTACAGTTAAATAAATCTATCTCATCTGACACTAGACATAAGGGAATCAAGGTAAACTTCCAAGACAGGATTTCTGAGTTATGTGATAGTCAAGTCAGACGCACCTTCACTCTGATGCAGATAAATTTAAAAGTTGGATCATATTTCTACCTGATGAAGATGTCCAACCTTTTTATCTTTGAAATGTTGAAAGCTTTAAACTTTTAAAGGATATCTGTTTTAAGAAAAGTCTTTGATTATCAGGAAACAATCTTCCTGTGGGTTTGGACACCAATCAAACAGACCTAATTTATGGTATGCAGAATAGCTCTGTAATCAAGGTTAAAAAAGATAATGAACGTTACACAACCATTTACAATAAAAGAAAAGATTTATTTGTTTAAGTACTAATTAAGCTAGCTAATATGCTTTACATCTGCAGAGTGACTACTAAATTACAAATACTCAAACCTATTAATGCATTGCTTCATGTGTGTGCCTTTAGTTTCCAGACAGATCACGTTCTTATATATATTTTATTGCATATTCAACCAAAGCACCAGCGAGTTAGTTCACCAATTATAAGGTAAAATACACAATCAATTTGTATTTGAATTCAATCTCAATGTTTATAAAATGACACATAAATGTTGAACCTAGACATTCCAGCATTTCAATTTAAATTTCCAAGTTTTAATTAGGAAAGTCAGCAATATTGTCAGCAATATGGAAAAGTTTGGACAAGATTGGAATCCATATATCTAGTATATAAAGACCATTAACAACAAAACAGATGTACCAACTGCTGGGTCAACAACACAACATTCCATTAACCAATCAGATAAGCTGAAACATTCCATTAACCAATCAGGTATGTTGAAACATGCTGCTTAGCCAGGTACATCAATGATCTTTCAACAGGTATGTTTCTCTGCAGGTTAATGGCCAAAATTTCAATCATCAACCTCTACTTAACTCTCAGGCTAACCTTGACCCTCTGTATCTACCACCCTAGCGTTTACTTATATTGATAGATTTATTTTAGTTGCATGATTGCAGTTTTGTTTATCACTGACAATAAATCTTTCTACTTTAATAAATATCAAAAGTTTAAATTTACTTTTTTCAATTCTCAATGAAGACTTATCTGTCAACACAGGAAGTCAAGCTAATTATTTTTATTTATCAATAGTTCAATTTTAAAACTTTAAGTACATCTAGATTTTGAAAACTTCCCAAATTATTATCATTTAGTTTACTTTATGTGAATTAATCCTCTCTTCTTATCACAATAAGAACTGTCACGAGCATCCATGAACTTGTTTTATCTTAAGTAACATTTTTGGCGGTATAAATATGATTGCTTATTTCTCATATGTCTCCAATATCTAAAATATACTTTTATATTTTATTATATTACAAATAGATTGCTTTCCTTTCAACCTTTGTCTCTAAAAAGAAATTTAGTCCCACATAAACATTCAAAGGCTTCATAAAAGTGTGATGTGCCCCTAGTTTATGACAGGCCCTTCCATTAAACATCTGGTCAGATCAAAGTAATCAAGTTCACCCTATTATCACGTACATCCCATTTTAAAATGAAGTCTTCTGTAAAAGTTCTGCATACGATAACTTGATTAAAATCTGGCAATACCCAAAACACATTTTATACTTACGATCATAATAACCCTACTAGCTTTCACGTGAACAAAATAAAGTCAGTCCCTCCCACAAAGTGATTTTCGAGTACAGTTGATGTATTTCTAACAACTTCTTTGATTCGTTGTTTATAATGCATAAAGTAATAGCACAACATCAAACACTTCATGAAAATCACTGTATATTTAAAATATAAAAAGTTTTAATGATACTTGAACCTTATGACATTATTACAGAGAATTGTCTGAAACCGTAGATGTCTGCTGTAGTGTAATTAAGGTGCTGCACGCAGGTAAGAAAAAGATTGCAGGTAAGAAAAAGATCAGCATCATGGGTAAATTGTCTTGTGAAGTTGGATAGTGACAGACACAAGTTTGTACTAATATTTCTAGAACATCCTCTACAAAATCTTCATTTAAGAAGTTAATAAGGGCTAACTAAGCCAACCAAAACAAAAGACAAATTTTACAGCTGTGGTGATGCATATTTTAAAGAAAAGCAAATATATGTCATTTTAAAGAAATGCAAATATATGTCATTTTGAAATTTTGTTTTGTCTGTTTTTTTTTTTCTTCTGTCAAAATTAATGAATCCTGAATGCTCAAAACACCAGTATGTCTCACTACAGCAGTATATGCACTCTATGAAACGTTGTAAAGAGTTACTGTAAACCTGTAACCTTTCCTCATACAGGTCAGTAAAGATAAGAATGATGAGCAACACTTTTCCATTCATGCATTGCCTGTTTCTACATGTTGTGGCAGCAATTATAATGTTTTGATGATGTTTTAAATACTACAGTGTTAAACCTTTCATGTAAGAGCTTTTGTAACCATGAATTAACATCTGTTACCATGCAGTGTTTTCAGGCATTAAAATCTAATGATTAAAAACTTATGTGGAGAGGTTGAATTGCAGAAAAAATATTGCAAAATGGATACATTTCATAATAATGAGTATATTTTTTCTTTGCTTTACAGCGTTTTGTCCAGATAACATTACAATTTCCAACAGAGGACAGAGAGATGGCAGTAAGCCCTGCAGGTGGCTAGTGCACATGAAACATATTTTAGTTGCAGTAAATTCATAAATTATTGGTGCATTTGTTATTGCGATTTTGACATGACAGACCAAAATGTGAGAATAATAACTGTGACAAAAAGAAAAGCAGCATACACACATGTGTGTCTGATTTCATATGTAAGTTCTATTACTGGGATACACCTATTAGCATTATTCATAAAATAAAAATTAAAAAAAATCTTATAATATCTGAAGAAAAAGTATCCATATGTACATGCAGAAGTCGGTAAGTGCTAAAAGAAGTCTCAAAAAAAAAAAAAAATATATAAATAATCAAACACACCCAATTGTGTTGGAGATCATTTTTCTTAGCCAATTAACCGATCTCCCAACTTTGAAAAAAAACTTGTTAATTCTGAAAACAGTTTGCAGTTTTAGAATGGTTTAACAACAATAAGACATTTGAATATTTAAATCATTATATTTTAGCAAAAATATTCATCCAGACAGATTACTTTCAATACAAAGACTATTCAACATTCCTAACAAACTTCTGCCATCCCTTAGAAAATGGCTTCTTGACAATTGAAAGTACTCAACCTCAAGGTGCATTAACTGTATTTTCTTTGAAAGACAGTAAGTACATTTAGAAATTGAAAATTTGCAAAGTATCATATTCTACCAGAAGGTACCAAATCCACCATTATCCATAAGTAGCTAGCATCTGGTCAACCCATTAAACTCATCCAAATGTACTCATAAATGTAAGTAAAAAGCATAAAGCTAATAGATTCACATGATCCTAAAAAATCTTGAAGTTCTAGACAGGAAATCTGCTACTTAAAGACATCTGGGAAATTATCCTCTACTAAAATTCTATAACATACATGGCCGAAATCCTTCCCCCTTGACAAGAGCCATGCGTCTGTTTGACACCCACAATAACCAAGGTGATGGGCTTTCTATTAAAATGGCAAATTGTAGAATAAAATATGCTAATTTTTTTATTGGGTTGGGATATAAACTCAGCATGGTACCCTTTTAAGAAAAGCCGCCATAATTATGTCAATTTGTAAAAATATAAACCTGACGGATTTATTGAATGTGATAGATTAAAACAAAACTTTGTGTAATGCTATATGCTTAACAGGATGTGTTTGTAGAAAACTTAATTCTTCATTTATCAACATTTCCATAATTCTTTTATTTAATTCGTACTATCTATTTCTGTTTAAGTTGAAATGCTATGATTTAAGACAAAAGCATTGAAGAGAGAACACCAGCAGAACAGATAGCTTTTCCATTAGAAAGTAAATATTTTCTGATTTTCTTTAGATTTATCAAAAGGACAGAATCTATTTACTTTTACATATGATAAATTTCTTCTATACAATGCTATGCAGATCTACAGATCGGTAGAGGAAAGATCAATGTCTTCCATATCTCACGAAGATGCTTATGCAGTATTGTCAATTAATCAACTTAAAAGCTTACACAATATCCCAACAGTAATAATTATGTGCTGTAGCTAATTGATGATTAAAGGTTGTTAACTGAAAGCAATAGGTAATCCTTTCCTAAATAACAACAGTAAAACCTTAAAATGGTGAAATTTGACATTGCAGAAGTTAGAAATACAAGTAGAAAATGGAAAATAGAATGAATATCTGACCCGGCTATCTGTCAGAGTCAGTGAGGATTTATGTCCAGTAGAGAGACCATCAGTCTTTAGAGATCATCACAGACAGACAATAGAGTCGACATACCACAACAAAATACTCTAATTAAGGTTTTGACATGTTTTGGGTTTATGTTCCTACTTTTTGTCTATCCTCTGTTTAACAGTAATTGACGGGGACTTAAATGCAAGGACAGGGTCAGAGCCAGATTTTATAATTAATGATGTTAATGATACACATATACCAATGTATGATAATTATAGTTGTGATGTTATTCAAGAAAAAAGATGTAGTTATGATATGAAAGTAGATTCAAGAGGTAAACAACTTCTGGACTTGTGTATTGCGTCCAAATTACGTATTTTAAATGGGAGAATGTGGGGCGATTCTTATGGTAAACACACTTGTATGAAAGCAGTGGGTAGTAGTGTGGTTGACTATGTTATCGTATCAGAAGACTTGATTGCAGACACTTTATTTTTTCATGTTGCTGATTTTTTATCAACTCTGTCAGACTGTCACTGTAAACTAACATTTGGCATGTTAGCTAGTTATTCACATAAAAATAATGAGCAAGACATTACTATTTTATTTCCAGGAAAATATATATGGTCAGAAACTTCTACACAAAAACTTCAAGATACTTTATGCCAGCCAAATATTAAAAACAGTATTAAAAAATTTTTAGACTCAAAAATTAATCTTTCAGAGGACTATATTGAACAAGCGGCTAATGAATGTTTTAATATAATAGATAACGCTGCTAGTAAATGTTTAATATTTCGTAAAACAAAATTAAAAGGTGTACGTAAACATAAAAATAAAAAATGGTTTGACATAGACCTAGTACAAAAACGTAAAAGTCTTATTTCTAAAGGTAAGCTATTATCAAAATTCCCGTGGGACCCAATTATAAAAGGGTCTTACTATAAATGTTATAGAGAGTATAATAAGCTACGTAAATATAAAGAAAGGAAATTTAAACAAAACATTCTTGACAGTCTGGATAATTTATGGGATAATAATCCAAAGAGTTATTGGAATCTCATTAAAGAATTAAAAGAAGACAATTCGGATGGTCCAGAAAATTCTATTCAAAGTAATGTCTGGTTTTCATATTTTCAATCTTTAAATTTTAACTCTGACAAATTTAAAGACAGATTAGAGGAAATTAGTAAAAAAGTAAAAAATTTAGAAAAAAATTCAACTTTCTGTGAACTAGATTACAAAATAACCCTAAAAGAAATTTTAGATGCTATAAATAAACTAAAGAATAATAAAGCTGCAGGATTGGATGGTATTCCAAATGAGATATTAAAAGCTGGGGGAAGTATATTTGCACCTGTTTTGCAGAAACTTTTTAATTTAGTATTCTGCTCTGGAAAATACCCTCACAAATGGGCATTATCTTATTTATGTCCAATTTTTAAAGCAGGGAGTCCTAGTAAACCTGAAAATTACAGAGGCATAGCAATAAATTCATGCATTGGAAAATTATTTAACAGTATTCTTAATAAAAGACTTGACATTCATCTTGATAAAAATAATATAATTCATCCATGTCAGATTGGTTTTTCAAAAAAGAGTAGAACATCTGATCATATGTTTGTTTTAAAAACCATATTAGATAAATATACTAACAAAAAAGGGGGGAAAATCTATGCTTGCTTTGTGGACTTTAAAAAAGCTTTCGACAGGGTCATACACTGTGGTATTAAATATAAATTATTGGAAAATAACATATCTGGAAAATTTTATACTATTTTAAAAGATATGTACAGCAAGAATGAAATGTCTGTGAAAGTGGGCAATGTATTAACACCATCTTTCAGTTCACTAGTTGGGGTAAGACAAGGGGATGTTCTAAGTCCAAACTTATTTAAGCTTTTCATTAACGATCTGCCTCCAAAATTTGAGCCAAGTCCAGATGCTGTTGATATCAATGGGCGTAGAATTGATTGTCTTATGTACGCTGATGACATTATTGTATTATCAAACACTAAAAAAGGTCTTCAAAACCGACTTGATATATTGCATACTTATTGTATTGACTGGTGTCTAGATGTAAACTTGTCCAAAACAAAAGTTTTAATTTTTAACAAGCCTGGAAAATTTTTAAAGGAATCATTTTATTTAGATAAAGAGGCTATAGAATGTGTTAATAAATGTAAATATTTAGGGATAGTCTTTACTTCTAGTGGTCTTTTTCAACAGGGGAAAGAAGAGCTATTCAAAAAATCCTTAAAGGCAAAATTTAAATTACAAAAATCCATGTCAGCTTGTAATCCAAATATTGATACTGCAATTCATTTATATGATCACACAATAAAACCAATTTTATTATATTGTAGTGAAATTTGGGGTTCATTTAAAATTAACTCTGCTGCTTGCAAGAAAAAAAGTGATTATCTATTTGAATTAATCTACATAAATGATTATTTGGAAAAATCACATTTCAGATATTTAAAGTATATTCTTGGTGTAAATAAGAAAGCCTCAAATTTAGCAGTGTTATCAGAGGTTGCAAGATTTCCTCTTTATTTTTCTGTCATTATATCTATGGTAAAATATGTACACAGGCTTAACAAGTTGGACACAGGGTTACTTTATGATGCTTATGTTTGTAATAAAATTTTAGATGCAGAAAACATTAATTGTTGGTATTCATCTATGAAATATGTACTTCAATCACTTGATATACAAAATTTAGATACAAAGCTCAATAAATTAATTAAATTTGTAAAATGTAAACTTTGTAATAGTTTCAAAACATTTTGGTTGGTCAAAAGATCTGAAACCTTATCACAAGGTAATAGCAAATTAGAGAATTATTTCAACCTCAAGACTGACTTTGTAAAGGAGGCCTATTTATCAATTAAAGATTTTAGTATAAGAAGAGCTATATGTAAAATGAGAATAAGTGCTCATGATCTTAAAATTGAGAAAGATAGATATAATAAAAAATACATAGAGAGAACTCAACGTCTATGTCATCATTGCTTATCACATGGATCAAATTCTATTGAAGATGAGACCCATTTTACAGTAAATTGTCCATTATATGATGAACAGAGGAAATTATTATATGATAAAGCTACAACTTTTTGTACTAATTTTAAAGAACTACCTAATGATAAGAAATATTTCTGGCTGTTCACAAATGAGCATTTACCAACTCTCATGTGCCTAGGAAATTACATTATTAAAGGGTTAGAAATAAGATCCAGATGTAAACAAAATATATGAAGTAATTTAGTATTTTATTGTTATAAGATTTAATATAATAGTTATATAAAACACATGTTGTGTTAGGCTCTGATCCTGTTCATAACGTTAAAGTATGTATTAGTTTTCTGTTTTGCTTTTTCCAATCATATTGTGTTGTAAAATGATGCCCTTTATGGGTTCTTGATTAGATTAATAAAATTCTTATCTTAGTAATAAATCAATCTAACACAATATCATAGTACAAAATACAGTACATAAAATCTCTTAACAACATTGTAAAACAAAATGTTATGAAGACTGACTAGCATTTTTAATTAAAATTTGCCTCAGTGAAATATGTAAAATAACATAACTGATGGATTTTTGCATGAGGTAGGGGATAACCAGTATGAATGCCACATTTATGCTGTCTGTACTTCACTGAAGATTTTGGAATAATCATATAAAAACCTGAACATTTACTTTTCTTTGTTGGAAACAAGACCAAGAACATCAGACATGTTACACCCTCATACATACTGTTGCAGGAACACATTAAACACCGTAATGAACAATGCCTATGTATATAAAGTAGATAATCACATTATCCTGTGATTTCATAGATAATCTCATCATGTCTGTCTGTGTCCAAACCAATGGACTTTAAGAACCTAACAAAATTGTCTCTTAAGTTTTAGTTCACAAATTCTAGAAATGTTAGCAAATTTGAGGTATTGGATTTTTAGTCAAATCACCAGCAAAATTTTCAAGATATCTATCTATTTTAAAGTTTAATTTATAGCAACAATTTAAGATATCAATCTTTCAATGCCTACCACTGCCAAAATATACATCTGTTTATCTTAGTTTTAATTTTTTTTTAAGCATGTTAACTGATAGTATTAAGTAATTGAAATGATTTACATAATTCTTAGTTCCTCCCCTACGATTAGTATTTCACCATCCACCCTAAGAGATATCATTTCTTTAGAGTACATGCTCAGTACACAAGAATAATTATGGATCACAAATAGACTACTGTGGTATTAACATCTTTCCTTTAGAGTGCCTCATCCTATCCAGTTGTTGCTTTCACTTTTGTGCAAGCAGAACAAATTACTTATGTTGTCAAAAGCCACATTCTATAATTGAATTGTGAATTTTTGTTTTCTGGTAGACTAATTTAGAGAAATGTAATGACACCCTGGTATGCAAGCATGTAATTACTTAATGGCTATACAGGTCATGCCAAGTTGATAGATAAAACACAATCACGGAACCAACAAAAATCTCAAGATATTATTGCTCATCATGCATGGAGTCATTTTTAATATTGTGTCTCCATTGCATGACAGCAAATATGCTTCATCTGTAATGAATATTACCAGTGTACTTCAGAATGGTCCAGTATCATGATGGGTGTGAATACAAAGCAGGAGTCATTATTAATGCTCAAAACCAGGTCAGGTTTATTAATGAAGAACAGCATTAGAGTCATATTTTTTTATCTAGATTATTGCTAATTCAGAAATATTTGTATTGCAGTTGTTAAATAAAGGAATAAAAAAAAGTGTGAGATTATCCATTGCGACCTGAGGAAACGGTGCATATAAGTTGTGCTATCAAATTTTTAAGATTTGCAAATCCTATCCCATCACAATGTTTCCACTAAAAACATCGCAAAAATTTCTGAATTTACAATCTTTAAAGTATTTTACTGAACTCCTGTCTTATTTATCAAACTACTGTTTACAATATCTGTTCTTCTAATTTTAAACCTTTATTGTGTTTCTTGAGATGTATATCTTTTCATTTTTGTTTTGTTCAACTTTCTCTCATTTTTTTTAAAATCAAATAAAGCTATAAATATCAAAAAGTCAGACAAGGTTAAATTTTAATTACTTCAGATTGTAATCCTATTCTCTATGGGTCAAAAAACAGGATTTCACAGAAAAATAAAATTTTATGTCCAAGTCATGGAAAACTGTAAAAATACTTTTTTAACACAATCTTAGAGCTTACTGCATTACAAAAATATCATGAAATGTCAAGTCTGTGTGATATGTGCACAATAAAACTATGTATTCTGCATATAAATTCATCAAAATAAAATGTCTGCATGTCAGATATTCAGTTTTACATTTCACCACCTTGTAAATCCATGTTCCAACATGCATGTTTAAAATATATAAAATATTTCTCTCCATGTAACATTTTTGTATAATTCCCTTACAAGGTAACTTAAGTACTAAAATGGGGGTGGAGCCAAAGCTAAAAAAAAAAACATCAATAAAAATGTCAAATTTCAAGGATTAAACATTTCCTGAACAATTAGTGATAATGTAATACAAGCTATTTACACAATGAAATACACCCAGAACTTCTTTTGTTTTATTTGATAAATTTGTATGTACTAAAAACTTACAGATTTTATAAAAAGATAAACTGGATATTTTACACAAACCTGTAATATTAATAGTACCATAGTTTCAATTTAAATAGCACTGAGAAATAAAGAGTTAAGGAACCTAAGGAATGACAAGATTAAAAGAAAATTCATTTATTATTGTTACAACTCCCTCCTACATGTTATGTACAATACTACCCCATTTTTTTTAATGAATCTCTCTCCGCATTCCTGCAGGTTTAATACAATTAACAGTATTATTTGATTTTCACTCTATATAACAATTGACTCTAAGATTTATTTATGCAAGCAATGTGTATGTCCATTGTAAACTCAGTGCGAATTAAGACTAAATTGTTTGTATCCAATCTGAAATCTAGATTGAAATTAGAAAATGTCTGCACATTTGTAATACCAATCATCAAGAATTTGTAAATTTCATGGTCATGATTGTGAAATGAAAATGGGATGTCAACAATCCTTTGAAACTCTATCTATACTACAAGTTCATTGATTGAAAAACTTGTGAGGTATGTGAAATATATTAGGGTAATTAACTAAAGTAAACAATAATAATTGTAATCAATGGTCATTATCTAGTCAACACTACCATAAATCCAGTATATATTTCATGCAAATTAGCCTAAACAAATAACTATCTGCACTTCTCAATTTATGGCCTGTTATAAAATTGAGCCATGGGAAAAATTTATTCCATTCAAAGGTTACTTCTAACAGCAATTAATTGTACAAATATTTTGATGATAGAATGGATAACTTGTTGGTTCAAATAATGGTTTACAGTCTTTTTTTATGGAAGTAATAATTCACTGATTAAAGATATTATACATTAAACAAAATATTCCAATGAAACATCTTTTCTAACTGGCAATCACTATTGGACCTAGGATTTTTCAGATTGAAAGTTAAAAAAAAAATATCTTCATTTCCCAGTTATGACTTCTGACTTTGCTGTAAAATTTGGACAAATGCTGGCATACACATTTCTCAACCTTGGCACTAAAGACATTTTACAGATCAAATCTTTCAAAGTTATCTTCAGTATCAAAATTAAGTTCACTTTCCCAGAAAATTAATGACTTTATGCAGCTATTAGATGGAGATAAATCTACCCAATAATTTTACAAGCAACAGAAAAAAGAAGCACACTCTAATTATTAGAGAAAATGTAAGAGGCATGTATATTATTAAAGCTTAAACCTCCCAGGAGAGATATGTAGAAGTATTTTACACAAGTGAATTCTCAATTCTGCAATAAACACAACAGAATAATGTCGATTTAAACAATTTATGTAATCTAAATGGATTCACCATAGATGTAAGCTTTCTCCTAGTCAATAAAACAGTGTCAGCAGAAACGTATTGGTCTTCAGATTTCAAATCGTTCCATTAGACAAAGTCAAACAGTCTGCATTTCATAAGTTTTTATTTTTGTCCCAGCATCTTAAAGACCGTGCTCTTATGATTTGTAAAAAGGCAAAAGTACTACTGTGTGGGTAGAAGCTTTCCCAGACTGTTAGCAAAAATATCTGTAACAATGACTTCACCGGCAAATTTAACAACCAAATAAAAATATGGTACAGTATAATGATCTCCTATGTTCTCCTAGTTCTGTTCTCTAAAATCTATTCGATAGCGGGAGTAAGCTAACATTACACTCTCAGGTACAACATGGCCTTTCTACTTATACAATAAAACCTATAAACCCATACAATTTTGAAATTGTCTAAAATGCAGGTTGCAGGTTGCGGGTTGCAGGTTGCAGGTTGCAGGTTGCAGGTTGCGGGTTGCGGGTTGCGGGTTGCCACAAGGGTATAAGCATGGAATGGTGTAATCTACATTATTTTACTTGTTTCACTTGTTATAACAATTTTATGATCAATGTTTAGGGCATGGTATTTAATTACAATACACATCATTCTTATGTAAATAATCTTACACCTAAAAATAGAAATCTATCAATTTACATTACTTACAATATCTTGATGGGTTTATGTAATATTATACACACATTTTCGTATGAAAAAAGAAAGCTTAACAAACATTTAAGTAAAACCTTCAACAAACGCGTAGATTCTCACCACTTACTAATACATATTAAGCATCAAGACTTGACACAGTTTTAATTTTAAGTGGTAAATTAAAGACTTTTTGCCTTTAAACTAGATATATATATGTACATCATTGTATATATTTTTGATTAGCAGTGTTTCTGGATTCTTTAGCTAAGTTCTATTGCATTCTTAGCAAAGGTCCTTCTCAAAATTCTACCTATTCAAAAGTCTTGTTTTCGCTTGATGCTCTTTTAATTTTTTATAAATACGCTAGGAAAGGCATTTTGTTAGTAACGTGTTGCAGGGGAAATAGAAATACCTAGCGTCTGTTAGTCCTTTCTTTGCCGGTCTCAGTGAGTATCCGGCTTTTGTTATCGCTCCCACGTGTACAACTTTTGCAATTTTTTTTTATAAAACTATTCTATAAATAGGTTATCATAGGTTAATATCAGCAACATCTATGACAAGTTCTAAAAAGGTTGACGTATTTAAAAGAGTTATGCCCCTAAGAAGTATTATTTTTTTTAGAAAATGTCCTGTGAGCTGAACATATACATGTATCTCTCGGTTTTTTTTGTTGCTGTCCTTGAGTATAAAAGTTTCAAAGAAACAAAGTTTCAGTTTGACTTGAGAATTGAGAAACTATGATAATTGCAAAAGACAAGCAAAAATTCTGAATCACTGAATATAGACCATCAAACAGAGCTGCCCCTTCTGCCAAAACAAATCCCAATTTTTTGGAAAACATTTGAAATACTCTGTAGAGCCTCCAGGATTACTTGGACATGTCTTCCCATTTGAAAATTTCTGTATTCGGTCCTGTCTTTCATGTATTGTCAAAATATGAATTTACATGTATATATATAAGAATTGCACTTCCAATTTTCATCAGGACGCAAAAATAAGCCAACTTGAAGGTTCTGTGTTGAAGGCCGTATTGTAAAATAATACTGCTTACTTTAACTTCATTGTCTTGGATGGAGAGTTGTCTCATTGGCACTTGTACCACATCTTCTTATTTGTGTACTAGTGTTGTACTCATGTTGTTTTTGTATCAGGATTATATGTTCTACTAACCTCTAGCTTTCAGTAAGTGTTTATTTCTGCCAATTTAAAGCACAAAAGTGCACACGCTAAAATGTATCGCCTTCTTTACTTGTCATTGATATTATGTTGATAGTCCTAAATATATAGCTTTATTACAACTGTCACATAAATTTAACATTTACCAAGAATACTAAACATTGACCAATGAACCATGCCAGACAGACAAACATGTACAGCTAACAATTCTTCAGTACAACAAATATAGTTGACCTATTACTTATAAATTAAGAAAAACAGACAAAACACAAAAATTTAACACTGAGCAATGAACCGTGAAAATACATATAATATTTATGGATGACCTGCAACCTGCAAACTTCAACCCGCAACCCGCAACCCGCAACCCGCAAAATAGCACTTCCCTACAATTTTACTGACATTGATCGAAGAATTAAGCTCCTCGCCACATAATAACAGGGGAAATGACTTTAACAGAAACCTGATGCTTTAGAAGCTAGATCAGATGGACATTAATCTTCACAGGAAAGATGTTATTATGTATAATAATTCAAATAAATCTGTATTTGTCAATTATTATTTCTTTAGAACTTATATAATGTATTTCTCAAGGTTTGATTTCACTAAATGACCATGGTCTTCTTGGGGTCAAATTACTCTTTTATGAGTACACATCAAAAATTGTAACCAAAACCAGAATATTTTAGCATCTTTAAATATGCATTTGAAAACAAAAATCTAGTTCATTATTGTAAAAAAGAAAATTTTCTTCAAAATATTTCCTCACATAAATTTTATTCAAGGCAGATGAGAGTCAAAACAAGAATGATGCAAACATGAAACCCCACAAACAATTTAATTTCTGTGAAAAAATCTGTTTTACAGTATTTGAGAAGGGTATGTTAAGGCAAAAAGGCAAATATTTCTTACCCATAACAGAAGTATGATTCACCTTTAAAGTGATATCAATTGGTTAATGGAAGTTTCAATAATAAAACAATCCAAGAAAAAAAATATTATGTGAGGGAAAGACGAATAAATTTATAAGTCTATAGTCCATAAACAAAGATTTAATATCATTAACTGACTCAAGTAAGGTTTTACAGAGTAATTAAATATTAACATCTAAAGCTTTTAACAAATTTGATCCTTCAGAATGAGACTTGGCACTCATGTAAACATTTATTTGTGATAATTAAAACACAGCTTCCTTCCAAATATTAATTACGATAGAACATTAAGTTTTAAATGTTTACATATGTAATCATAATTTGACTCAATAAAACCTTGTTAATAATAATGGGATACCTGAAACGAGCTTCGTAAATTTAAAATGTTGTAATCTAAACTTGATATTGAATCAAATGGCACCAAATGCAGGGACACATTTAGTTAATCAAAATCTCATCTACTAAGGCAACTCTCTTCCAAATGGACAAGCACCTAGAAATTACAAAACCATTTGAAGAATACTTCAAAAAGGATTAATTATATAATGCACATGGAGGGCTGAATTACTCAAGAGCAAATTACCTCATGCAAGAGTTTTTTTCCTGCAACATGGTTAGTCCTACCATGACCCTTCATTTCTACGCCTGTAACAGCTGATAATAATTGTTCCCCATAACAAATGCTTCACATCAAAGGGAGGGAATATCTTTTAAGATGCAAAGATATGTTTTATAGATTGTGATGCAATCATTGTCAGACCAAATGCCAGTATAAAAAAGAAATAATTATCAATATCTGTCTCTTACATGATAAAATGTGGTTATTTCGTATTCATTTAGGAAGGGTTCAAATCAAAGTTCAGAACATGTGAAAGTACTTTCTTAAATAGCTAAAGCATAGATGTGGTTTTATAGACTTTCCGAAATTGATTTTCCTCTGAGTTCAGTATTTTTGTGATTTTACTTTTCATTCGGTTATTTGCATGTAATATTTTGCTGATTGGTTACCTCAGATTGCTTATACCGACATAACTTTCAAATATTTGTGTAGTTCAACAACAATCTATCTTCTCCCTTAGCTATCACACATAAAGTTTTCTCGTTCTTGTTGTAAGAACCCTGACAGTATTCATACAAGTCTCACATTCTTAGCCACTTGCTAAGATAATACCAATCACGAATATCTATAACCACCCTGTAAATAATAATAATGATGCCCCATCATATCTTACTAACAAGTTTCATTATGTTTCAGACAGAAATCCGTACCCCTTGAGAAATGCTGTTCAAGGAAACCTCATACTCCCTAAACCAAAAACAGAATTATTCAAAAAATCTTTTATGTATTCTGGACCATTCTTGTGGAATAATTTGCCAATACCGTTAAGAAATATTACAAATATTAATTCTTTCAAATACAAAATAACAGATCATTTATTGAAATCAACCTAGCTGTATAAATAATATAAAAAACTGATCATGTCATCATGTTTATTTTCATCACATTTTATCAAGTTGTATTGAACATTATTATCACACTTGACTTTTTATGCTAATGTATGTATGCAATGTACTTGTATATGTTTGTGTTTTGTTTGATTTTTCATTACGAGGGCCTCAGGGAAGATTAGTTATATAGCTAACTGTGTAACCCTCTTAAAATAAAGTATTGTTGTTGTTGTTGTTGTTATTTAAACATATCTTCCACAAAACTGTGAAATTTTACCATTTAATCTATGTAATTTTGATTAAGTAAAACTTCTTGCCCGTTAGTTGCACTCTAGGGTAAATACTTTAAAAAATAATTAGTCAAATTACAAAAACTTCACAGATAAGTTATCTGTAAACACACTGAAGTTTAAATTCTGATGTTCGTAGAAGATACCTATGCTATCTATTTCAAAGTGTCAAAACAACTGGCAATACAAAAATTCTTCCTTTTCATTAATTCTCAGAATCCTAAACATGTTTTTCTCAGTTCACATCTTTTCCATCTTTAACCTAAAAAAAATTGCGTCTTTAACCTAAAAAAAATTGCGGACAATGCATTTATTTTCAAATGCCATCAAAGTGTGCAAATTGTTCATGATAAACAAGTGTGTAAATCAGAAAAGAGTGACAACTTAAAACCGATTAAAAAAAGTTCATTTCAGCACTATTTTGTCAGGTGGCCATGAAATTTTCTAAAATTCGTCAAAATGCATAGGGTGTGTCACCAGTTTGGGACAAGATCTATTGTGTGGATAAAAGGCATGTCAACACTTGTCATACTGGGATAAACTGGGCATTCTCTGCTGGACTGGTTTCCTGCTGATTTTAGGTTACAGTTTGACATTTGACTAAAAGATCTCATTTCTCTTTATAATAAACAGCTTTAATTAAAATGTCCCTATAAATTAAATGGAATGTTACAATTCATTTATAACAAAGTTTTCCATTTATCTTGAGAATTTTCTTGACCTAAATCTGCACTCCACAAGATTTTCAGTTATAGTTGGTTTTCTCACTGATTTGAGTTAAATAATTTATCAGAAAATATCTTGTACAACCAACTGTTGAGTCCTAGCAAAATTAAATCCATCAATCTGGAAGGGAATCACACATTTTTACAACTTTAACAAGATCCTGATCAGATCATAGTAATCTGGTAGGCAGACACAACTGCAGACAGTCTCTGAACAATTTCACTATTTAAAACATCATTATAACATCCCCATAAGAAACAAGAAAGTTTTGAACTTTGATTGTATAAAACTACCTATACAAATAGAACTCCCCTGAAACTGGTCAAGTGTGTCTTAAATTTACTTGTTATTTCTTTCAAAGATCTAAATTACAAGGTATTATAAAAATATTTTTCTTACAAATGATTCTAACACTAGTATATTTATCTTACAAAACCTTATAACATTAACTAGACTATTGGTTTAATAGTACCACTTTACACCTATGATTGATTGCATCACTTTGTCACCTGGTCACACCTGAGTCCAGCAGTCTGGAGCCCTGTTACACCTAGTCTCCACATGTAACCTTATTTACTGGTCAAATGTCCACATAACATGTCCTTTCCACCTTTAACACCAGAGACAAAAGTCTTAACCAGATACTTAAATGAGACTATTTACTGGAAGTTCAATCAATAGAGACACAATGACTTAATCCTACTTCATAGATGATCATATTATTATAACACAGAGAGACACTGACCATGAGAGGTACATTCAAAGGTGACTTTTGTCCTGACTACGCTCATAACACATCAAATGGTCAAAGTTTGGACATAAATGATAATAATAAACTTCCAGCAGAGCTGTAATGATAGTGATTGTCAAGTGCCCTCACTCTAACTTTGTGTAGTGATAGACACTTGAACACGACTGATTCAAGAAAGGTGAAAAAACTGCCTGCAATCAAAGCTATAATATAAACTACTTGAGGAAATAATCTTGTAAATTAGACAATCCCTTCCTACCCATTTATACCATATAAACAATTGACATTCCTCATAAAATCATTCACTTATTCATAAACAAGTTTCTTTCAATTGGTTTTGCTGTTGATTTTGGCGATATAACTCAAGTAATTAATAAGAAAACTAAGTTCACATTAGAGAACAACTTGGTACATGTATATGTTTTTTAATTATATAGTGAACTATTTTCCGCTAGACACTAAGCAATCAACGATCAATCTCACTATTGCAAGTAAATTCATTTGTTTTTAAATCAAATACAATCAGCTTGGGATAGTGAAATTGAGTCTGGGAAAGTTGAATATCACAGCATTGGCGGATCCAAGGGGGGGTGGGGGTGGGGGGGTAGAACCCCCCCCTTTTTTTGGGCCAATCAATGCATTTGAATGGGGACATATAGTTGGAACCCCCCCTTTTAAAATGGCTGGATCCGCCCCTGCACAGAATAAAAGAATGAGCTTACAGGTATATATATATATATATATATAATGATATAACACTCTAATCAAAGGGTACAAAGGAGTAGGGGCATTAAGGCCTGGTTTTGGCCCAAGAAAATAAAATATGTTTGATAACTTTCTCAAATTAGCACATAATGTTTAGAAATGCATAGGGTCAAGAAATATCAATGAAAAACATTAAGATTCTTATGTGATGACGTCACAATTACGTCATACTGTGGATTCATTAATATTCGTTGGATACCAATTTTCGTGGATTTCGTGGGTACAGGGAAACAATGAATTTAAATGTTCAACGAAATGCATATTTTCTAAAGGAATGCATGTGAATTTTAAACGAATCTAAATATCCACGAATATGCAAGTTTACCTCTGTCCACGAAAATTGGTACCCACGAAAATAAATGAATCCACAGTAATATGTACTGTTTTCACAAAAATAATGAAAAATACAGAATTTATGCAGTTTTCTATCTTTAATCCTGTTGTGGAAACATAGTGCGCAGCCAAGAAACAACAAAATAATTTAACAGAAGCTTTATTATAACTATTGACAAAATCTCACTAAATACAAAGTTGTTTCTTGGGTGCGCACATACTTTTTCAATCTAAAATATACTTAAAAATTAGATGAAAAACAAAGAAAATCACGAAATTTTACAAAATATGCAAATTAAGTCATAATTTGTTGCCATGGTAACTTGTTCAATGTCCAAAATTGTTTTGTTTTTCTGAATACCTTGTACCATAGATAATGTACAGTAATTAAAAAATATGTATGATAACTTTTAAATTTGCAGTAATTTTTGGGCCAAATAAGGGCCTTATTGCCCCTACTCCTTTCAAAAATTTGTAAATATTTTCAACCAGCTGATTTTTCTGAATATTTGCCAAACAAATCTACAAAGTTTTGTGAACCAAATGATTAAGCTGATCACTCAATAATATCATTTTGACACCTGTGATTTGTGAAGATTTAAATAATACCTGTTATTTATCCATTTGGACAAAAAAGAAAATAAGTGTTATCGATCTCTCTGTAATTTGTACCTTTATAAAAGTTTTGTATGTGTTCAATGTTATCTCTACTATCACATGACATGATATGTATGGGAACAAAGTGGGCTATAACCCTGAAAGTCAGGTAAGGTTTGTACAGGGAACCATATAAACCCATTATAGAGCCAACGGTCATTACACATCAATTATAATGGGCCCCCAGGACTGGTTACTGGTCAATGACCAATTAAAGATTTATGATACCATATTTTGCTTCATTGACAAATTTAACGTTTGACCTTCAGAAGTTTTATTACGTAGACAAACATAGTCTTAGATTTTGACTACTTTACATTTGTAATGCTATACTGCAGGTATTATGCCACCTGTGCTAAGGTGAAGGCGACAGTTTTTTTATACAATGGATTTCATGAACTTTTCATTTTAAAAATCCAATTGTATTCGTAAATTATTTCTGTAATTTAAAACTTTGATTTTAACGATTGATTCAAAAACATAAATTTGCAATTTTGCAGTTATTTTATGTAATTTAGTACAAATTATATCATTTAGATGGCTATTATTTAAATTAATAGTGATATTTTCCAGCATTTAAGGGTAATGAAATTTTAAACTTTTGTGCATTTAAATTTTTTTATCTGATTTTCTACACTCTGCTGTATTATCCCTGTTTTACTGTTCCAAGTTTTATCATATCCCCTGCTGTAAATCAAGCGAATTAATTACTTGTTTATTCCTTCAGTGACAATTGTTTTGTCGTATAATTATTTCACAGCCATTCAACTGTCAAAGATCTCATATAACCAAAAAGATGTCTTCACAAGATAAATCATACAAACATTTTAAGATTATATAATACCCTATAATTTTAATCTGATAGTCACAACAATAAAAAAAGACAGGTATTTTGTTTAATATTTAAAAACTGCATAGTATCAAAATTCTCTAGCATACCACATATTATTAGCATGTATGACCCCAATAACATGTCCTTTTGACTAGCTCATACATATTTTTTTTTTAAACATCTGAATTTAATTTATACCTATTGTACCAATGTTATTTTTTCTTTACATTGTTCTATAAATCTATAACAGCTCCATATCAAATCATTATTCTTTAAATAACTTAATAGGACCAATCATAATTCAAAATTTGTCTGATGTATTGTATTTAATGGTAACTAGGATTTGTGGTTTGTGGGCATGCTTACTTTCTCAATAAAGGTGCGTTAGATTGCTATCATTAGACATTGCTCATTTTTTGTCCCAGTAAATACCTAAACCTTTAAATGCCAAAAGTATTGTTCATAGACTTCATTATTTTTGTATAGACACTTACATTCAATTAAAATTATTATAGGAAAAAGTTGTGGTATTTGTCAATTTTCTCCCTTATAGCTATAGAATAATAATAGGCAATTGTGTCAACCAGAGCAATTTTATTTAACACAATGGGAAAATTTTGTCATTTATTGTAATATCGATAACTATTATTTTGACCTCTAAACATTGGATGGAACAACAACCCAGTTATATGAATGAAGAATCATTCGGGTGCGTTTGACGTGAAATAAATTGTGACAACAAGACAAAGGGCTGATTACAAGCTTATGATGAATGGATCCTTGGCTTGCAAGTTTAAATTGGTTTATTTCTGTAAATTGCGAAACACAAATAAAAGAGTCAAATTTATTAAACTTTCAGAACAAAGCCAAATTTTTATGTTCTGAGAAATGTTAAATACACATTGAGTTTAGGATGATTAAGTCTCGCTTCACTCTCAATATTCTCTGCTGTTTCTCAATTATTGTGAAGATATTGATTTGGATAGAATGCTGTTGACTTCAAATGTGTTGATAATTCCAGTGAAATCAAGTGAACATTATTTTCTTCCCCAATTTCCCCACTATTTAGTGTTTTCAAACTTATTTAACACACATAACAATTCAGCTGAAATCTTTGTGTTTTCTTAAAATTAATATTTTGTAACACTATATTTAGACAACTGATAGTGAAAATTTGTTCCTAGAATAAAGTAATAAACAAATTGTTTCTGCCAAAATGACTAACATAAGTGATAAACGGACAATGCACTCTTGTTTTTCAGTGTTTGTCCGGAATTAAATTCAGTCTTTAATAATAACCTTATCAAAACATTTATCCATTAGCCCCACAAGTAAAAGCTTTTCTGTCAATTTTCGAAAATATAAATCTATTTTGTTGCCGTCTAATCATGGATAATTTGTTCTTTCACAAATCCAGTACTCTTAAGCTTCCATTACACAAATTGTTCAGAAAGATTCTGTTTTTATTTGGACGTAGATCCCCCAGCGACCCTGAAGTTATAAGTCCATTTTCCCATAACACTTGGTAGTTAATTGGTATAAAACACATCCTGAACACAGTAATTTAGTATACTGGCATCTCTGACACCGGTCCTATAATTGCTTCTAAATCTATTGTTTAACTAGTAAATGAGCTTTCTGGTGGAATTTATCAATGGAAAATCAGATGTACTTTGGCAAAACATGGCCTCTTAACAGAAATTAACTAAGATGTTAAATCAGCAGCCATAGCTAACAGCATTTTATACTTTATCTAAGTAAAAAAAAAAGTGTTTGTTTTCACTTGCCTAACCTTACTGTTTATAATCCTGAAGTTTTTACCATTTTAAACACTTGTTATCTGTTCAAATATGAAGCATGTAAAAACTAAACAAGCTTGCTCTCCCCTAAATAGGGGTTAAATTGCCGACCTACTTGCCCTGTGGCCTGTCTATTACATTAGGTACATGTAACACAAGTTTTGTGTTCTGTAATTGATAAACAATGCGAAATAATGTTTCAGGGTAACCTTCAAGTAACCTTAAAGGAACTAAAAGACAGGAACTCTAGACACCTATGAATCTGGGATTAAAAGCAGGCTATCCACAATATAAACCTTTAATTTTCCTATTGCTCCACATAAATAACAGATTTTAAAACCATTTGGTCACAGTTGCTATACACATCTGCAATGACCAAAGGTTGTGGTTATTTGTGCTGGTAGTGATGTGATTTTAGCTGTATCAAGTTGGTCTACACTTTTTTTCTTCTTTTCTAAAGATATTTTCTTCAATTATTTTTAATCAGGATTATTCTGCCTTGATCAAAATATGATGGAATTTATCTAAGTAACTTGTAATCAGGTGATAAATAGAAACTAAATCATAAGATGACATGGTAAGAAACATCTGTCCAAGACCAGCTTCATAACACAATGGCTGATTTCTTATAAACACAACAGGAAAATTGAAAAAAATAGAACATTTATAAGACAACCACTTATTCCTTTACTGTAAGAAAATTAAAGTGGGAAATTGAATTTACATATTTAAGTACCGACTGACAATTTTTTCCAATCCCTTTATGCCAAACTTACATAAAATTTTCTATTCAAAAGGTTTAATAGTCTGGTTTGCGGTAAATAATTATTTTTCAAACGTCTGTTACGATTGCACAATTATTAAATTGGACTGAAAAGAGAACTATTATTATATGAATACATGTAATGGGCCGTTTAGACGCTGCAAGTGCATCCAGCTAATTACAAACTAGATTTACTACATACGGATGTAAATATTTCATTTTCTTTTTACAATTTACATTGAATATTTAATTTATTGCAATCTAATGTAATATAAATGTATCACGCAATTGATTTAATAGGTTTTTTTTATATTGTCTGGATTTTTTTTCTACCACTGTTATGGCTATAAATTGAATATTGACAATTTTTTTTATGGTCATGCACCGAGTTACTGCTATTTCAATGAGTTTATTCAACGATCTCAAGATAAATGAATTATGTAGAATCAACAGGATTCGGAAAATATAAATTCAATTATTTATGATTCACTCGTATTCTTCCCAAAAAGACATGAGTCAAAGAGGTTGTCATTCGATACAATGTTCTTTCTTCAATAGGACACCTAGAAAACATATTGAAACAGAAAAGATTGGAATTATGTACACTTAACTTATCACAGAGTGACGAATGATGTACAAGCATAGCTTGTGAGATGAAGCTAGAAGGAAGCTTGCTGAGTTCTATCAATATTTTGTCATGTACATGTTTGTATTACAAATGAATCAATGATAGTGTTTGGACATGTTACAGCTGTGGTCAGATCAGCATAAACAAATTAAAACAAACAGGGAAAGTACACAAAGGTTGCAACTCTAAATATTCCAAAGAGAATTCAATAAAAATGCCATTTTTTTCTTTTTTCTTTAATGTAAATTCAGAAATTATTGCAAAAAATGTGAAAGGATTAAAATTGCAATAATTTAAACTTGCATTTTGAAATTTTTTATATGAATTAAACAGGATTTTTCACAATATCGCATAAATTAAAAGTGCATTTTAGTCAAAAACTACAAAATCACAATCTTAAAATGCATGCAATAATTTTGAATTTACAGTATTTCAAACTATAATCAAAACTACATGTAATAATGTATGATAACAGTACTTTTATTTCATACTGAACATTATTTCAAATTCAATTACTTTATTCCTTTTCTTTTAATCAAATAAACATATATTTTCAAAAAGCTAAAGATCTAAGTTTGAGTTAAGAATTAATTTCTTTTTGATAAAATTTTCTTCCAAGCAGAAAGGTTATTGAACATATTAATTTCAACGGCTATATAAACTCCTTGTTTTAATTTTGTTAAAGATAAGTCCTTTGTTCAGACTTACAACTTGTAGTAAGCATCAGATATCGAGCATAATTTTCAGACCCTTTGAAGTAGGTAAAACAATAGTCAGACCTCCCACACGCCAAACCTGTTTCATACATAAAGATAGAATTATGATAGTACATATGGACATAAGTATTTTAATTTCCAAAGTGTGAAATACCGACCATTGTAAAAGGTAGATCCAAAGACCACAAACAAAAGCAAACAATTCTATTGTCATACATATTGTTAAAATACAAAAATGTCTTGTTTACTGTTTATAACACAATGGGTAAAAACATTGCATTTCTTTTTAAATACAACTTGCTGATCACAAGATTTTGTATATTTATTTAGCCTGTGAGAAATTCCAGTATTAGATATTCGTCTTTATCATTTAAAAAAAATAAATGTTCTTGTTGAGATATGGCCTTTTGCATATTTGCATCATCCAGATAAATTAAAAAGATATGTTTAATCCCACACACAGAAAGGCATCTGATAAACTGCAACATTTCCTTCTGGTCCAGTTTATTTTGTCCCCTGATAATTATGTCATAAAAAATGTGTTGAACTTACCAAAACAGACTATAGTCCAACTGACAATGGTTTGTACAACAAACTGACAGCCCCTCATTCTGATCTATACCCCACACCCATCAGCTTTCTGCTTAGTCCTTTATCTCATATCCTGCAAATAAAACAATGATTGTATATAATGTCTTCTGTCAGAATACAGCAAGAACTTTAAGATTACATCTTGTCAGGTCTACAAAGTTATAAACTTCTTCATTAATAATGTGTTTACAAATTGAAATATTTCTTTTTAAGGGGGAGGGGATAAAATATTTTGCAGGATGGAGGGACGTAAATTATTATTGTTTTAAGGATACTTTCACTTTTCCAAGTCATTAACTATCACTTCACAAAATAACATGAATTTCACTGTTCATGAATTAAGACATCAAGTCAACATTGAACTTTTAAAATTTCCGTAATTTTCCTCCAAGTATATAGAAGAAGTTGAAAGATTGGTCATAAAAGCCACAAGCATATCATGACACCATACTTTGTACCTTACATTTCCTCCCTCCATTCTACCGATCCCACAATTAAATCGGATAAATCCCTAAAAATCCAGTGAACTTTGTGGTTGTATTTTACCAGTAGTATTTACCCTTTACATCCTGTTTGATATCGTCTAGTTTTCACAATGATATACAACTTTTATCAGATCTTCACAAAATACAATTTACTTGAGCATCCTATAAAACCGTTTATAGAGCACTCATCTTTTTATGCAGGAATTATATGAAAATTATGATGTCGCCACTTAAATGATTCACAGATTACTATCAATGACTAGGATTCAGTGCATTTCTTTCTAACTTTCTCCAGGGCAATCAATTTACATTAAGGTATAGAATGCAGTCAGTGTTAAAAAAAAACTATTCTATTTCAACACCTTGTCATTTCTCATTTTTTCACACTCAGGTTGAAAAGTAGGCAATCGTGTACTGAACAAAAATTAACATTTTACCTTTCCGTCTTAAGCAACCTACATCTTTTTGTGTCATATTTCATAATACGCTTCAAGCATCACAGCAAAGATAAGTATAAAAGCTTCGCCATCTTTTTACTTCACCTTTGACTGTTAAGTTATTAACAGTTTAGAAGCATAGCTTTGATGTACAAAAATCATTTAAGAAATTACAAAATCTGTAGTGTGAAATGTTCAGTTTTCATTACTCGCTATGAAAATCAGCGAAGCTTTCACTACGTTGATTAAAATAACACCTATCGGTTGATCTGTGATATAATAATGATACTATCTTTTATGTGCAGTTAGAGCCCTTGAGGTGCATTCAACAAAATATGATAATCATCGTATGTTACAAAGTTATGAATTTTGTCTGATATATCATAATACTTGACTCTCACCATTTCCGATGACTATCTCTGAGAAAATATGAATTTCATAATGGCCTATAAAATTAGCCTCATTATTACAGCCCTGGATTTATAGACCTTTTATTCAACATAAAATAAGTGTTTGGTGGTCTGTTGCATCTTTTGTGAAAACAGTCAAACCTTATGAATTTAAAATTTAGATTTGAGCACAAATAAATTTATAACCTTATGAATTTCAAATTTAGATTTTAACACAAATAAATTTATATGTCTATCAATACATTAAATGATCCATATCAAGATTGATTGTGATGTTAAAAACCCTGAACATAACATGTACACTTGTATTTAAAATTACATTGATTTCTTTTTTTTATAGAAATATGAATGTTTTGTTTTCTCCTAACTTCAATTCAACTTGAACTCTTTTATTAATTTTAAGCTTTACTTTGGAACAGGTTGTCGTACAATAAACTTAATACTTTGCGTCTCCTGATTTTAAATACTCCGGCACACGTAATCCCCTAGGATAAGGTACTTGTGAAAACTAAATCCAATTATAACACACAATAACCTATACCATTTCTATAAAGTACTCTGCCTTTGTTATAAACTAATGTTATAGAAAAAACTGTTCTCATTCATAAAGGGGTATATCTTTAATGATTTCGACCTCAATAACCAACGACTGATTCTGTTGATGCATAACATTAGCTATTAAATAGTAAAGATCATTTAGTATATATCCTGTGCCTAAGCTCACCACAGGGAGGCGGGGATTTGTATTGTATGTTTACCTTACAAAAATTAAAGAAATAAGATATTTGAGTTTGTCAATAGAAAATGACTTAACAGTGGGTAATTCATTTTCTACCCTTTTATGTGAAACTTTCTTTGAAGATTAATTGAAATTAGAATTGAATTTTAGAGTGATCAGCAAATTTTCAAAACTGGTTAGAAAACAAGAGTGGCTGATCAAAATATGAGTTCAAACATCACAACATATAAGTTTGCTTTCTGCAGATATTGATTTTTTAATAACTCCCAACACAAACTTTTATACTAAAAAAAGAATTAAGAAAATGGTTTTATAGATTAAGTGGTATTGAGGCCTTGACCGATTAACGATTCACGTATAACATGTCTGTATTTATCACACTATAATACCATCAGCATTTATCACACAAAAATTCAGCAATATTTTTTCTGGCACTTCTTTACTATTATATCTATAAAATCTGCCAGATCAATTTGTCTTAATGTGTAAGCTGGACTTTCTGTCTGGGATGTTTAAGTCTGAAATTATCTGAGATATTTGTTAGAGGGAGACAAGATGAGCATGACATAATTATTTTAACCAACTGCCTGCAACAATAAAGCTTTGTCATTCCAAGGGAAATGATCAATACAAACTAAAGCTGAAAGAAACATGGCAACAACAAATATTAAGAAAATGAATCGGTTAAAATTAATTTGTGATAAAACAGCTAAGTGTATTATCACACCCCCCCCCCCCCCCCCCCCCCCCCCCCCCCCCCGCCCCGCCCCCCCCTTTTTTAAATTTTCTTTATTTGCAAATATGTCGTCTACAATGCTTCAACTTATGGTTTAGCATGATAATGAATGAAATATTTGCCACTGGACTTTAAGCAAACAATAATTGATCAGTAAATATATCATATTTTCAGATACCCCTGTCATGCCTGTAGTATTGTGATCTTCTTAAAATTCATTTTTTTTCTGATAAAGATTACAAAAGTTGAAGAAATGTAAATATTTGAACTGGTAAATATATTGACTAATCTTTGATTTGTAATGTGGCAGAACTCTACACAATACTGAGCAAGCAATGTTAACTAGCATCCAACAGAGAGGTAATTGTCTCTCCTTCAGAAGTGAAGCAAATGGCTGCACACCTTAGATCTAGGTACAGAAACCTCCTGTGTTAAATAAGAATAAAACAGCACCTTCAAATCCATTAAGATCTTATCCAGATAATAAGAATTATACATTGTGTCATTTTACAACTAACAAGAGGGCTTCAAGCAAAACCTGACATCAACTTTAAAAAAACAAAATAACAAGTTGTATTAAACCAACCAAGGTGTAAGAATTACCTAACCTGTCCATCAATGTACATAGTTCAAAGGTAGTTAATTACAGGTAAACAGCCCTTTTAGGTAAAACATTAAACATTAACTTGCCAGTGTTCCCCAACTCTCATGCATCAATGCCACTATCAAGCCACCCTGTGGCTGATTTCTTTATTAAGAACTCACAACTGTGAAAATTCATAGGATTATCTGTATGCCTCTAGATATATGTTTGTTTTTATATAATATTTACAAAAAACTTGTCATTTTTACAATCAGAGATTACAAACTGTGAAATTTATTGTTTGTTGTTTCAATGCCATGTTGTTTTAAAACTCTATAACCAAATGAAAACTAGTATTCACATTTCAAAACTACGATTTTTTTATACTTATTTTAAACATTTTTCACACTTACTTTAATTTCCATTTAATGAACTTTAACAACAAATACTTATTATTAAAATTCCAATTTTAATGAATCACCCGGACTGTTACAATATTCAAATTAAAGTTGACAGTTATACAAATATTGAAAATGGTGACAATAGATTCTATAGTACCTTTATATGTAATGAAATATAACAGAAAAACTGTAAGTTTTTGTTCATGTTGAGAGTCAAGTGAAATGTAGTCCGATTTATACTGAAACAAGAGCATATATATATTGATATACTTGTAACTGACTAAACATGACTATACAAACACAGTTAGAAACACGATGTAGTGTCATATCTAACTTTAATACCACTTATGTAAGAAGTTTGTTTGAACAAAATACACAACAACAAACATTTAGAAATTTAATTTCAGATGAAAATGAATGAATAAATATATCACTGGCATGAGAAACACCTTGTTAGCAAACTTTCTACTCCTTTCAAGAAATCCGGTCAATTTCTAAATGTCATAATTATTTTAGGAGTCCCAACGTTTCGTAAATAAAAAATAAAAATTTGTACATAAAAGTATAGCAACCACAAAAATATCCCTTAAAAGTTACACAGTACCATTATTTATGCAATTTCAGGATAAAAAGACAACTCAAGGTTAAAGCTGAACCAGGATGAAAAGACAACCAAAAGTTAACTTTGAACAAAAGAAATCCTTACATAATAAATCAATGGGAAAGTTCCTGCTTTGGCGTGTACATTCAATACACACACAATCGAAAAAACTTCCATTAAGTATTGCTAAATCATGATCTATTCAAATTCTTCATAAATCTTGACACTTGAAAAGTGAATTACCATGTCGTCTCAAACTAACATGGAGCCCGAAATAATTATCGAAAGTAAACATGAAATCTGTCCACAACGATTCATTTCATTGTAATTTATGCTATGATATCTTTATATTTTTGAATTTTAATTTATTAATCCTTGAAAGATTTTAAGAATCATATATCTAATATTTACTCTCCGATTCTTGACAAACTTTGAAGTTGAGTTTTCCTTTAAGGGTAACATAATTCAAAGTAAGCTTGGCATCTAAGATTCTAATAAATCAAATATTTACTATACCATTGTTGTCTTTGATAAAAGAATAGTACAAAAATCTAATACACTTTAACATAAAGCTTACTTCATATGTTATAAAGGCTTTTATTTACACCATTGAAGTGGACCAAAAACTCAGATCTGTCATGCCAAATTTTATCTAGGACTAATTAATATACATGTAAGGGAATTTTTGTGTATTGTTTTGAGGACTGCATTGTACATAATGTATGTGCAGAGTGCAGAGCACAGTTTAATGTCCAATCATCTTGTAATATTTCAACTTAAAAATAAGCACCAAATGCTTTCACCATACAACACATAAAATTGAGAATGTAAATGGGGAATATGTCAAAGAGACAACAACGCAACCAATGAACAGAAAACAGCCGAAGGCCACCAATGGGTCTTCAAAATACCTGTCTGGTGGACTAATTAAGCAGTCTCAGCCAGGAAACTTTGATGAGTTTTCTGGCTGACTAAAATCCAACTCTACTGAACATGCTGAAACAGCTTATACTTAAAAACACAGAGTGTACATGTACACTTTATATCAAAACAGAAAAGACAACCACTCAGTCATAAATAACAGGATGACATCATGACTTTGAAGCACTTCTGAGTACTCTTTTAAGGTATAAATTGTATAAAACAATGAGCAAAAGCCAATAAAACAGTTAAAACCTTCAGACATATAAAAGATAAATAGTCCTTGACAAATATGACATATCTTAATAACTGTCTTTAAAATCCATGTTCACAGGGTGTTAATCAACTCTACTTCTAGTAAAATATTGATTTCAAGTCAACTTAAAGTCACTTTATTTGGCATTAATGGTTATTTTCAACTATTTTACTGCTTAGTGTTTTCACCCACAAGTAAATTGTTTAAATCATAAAATCTTGGCACAGAAAGCAAAATAGCTTTGTATAAATCTATCTTCAAAAATTCACTGTCAATTCTTTCTTCAATTATCTGTTTTCACTTGATAATTAGAACCACATTTCTGCTATATTGACTCCAGTGTTTTTTGTTAACTATTACACATGTACAAAAAGAGACTAACATTTCTGAATATTAAGTAACATTTTGTTAGATTGAAGTTCCATAGATCACAAGGTAACTCGCCATAAAACAATTTGTTTGAAAACCCCCGGACACACCCATTATGTCATGTCTTCAAACCTTATTTACTGTGTTTCGTCATTATACTAAAGCAACTTCCCTTTACCTTTGATTTTTACTCTCGTTACTTTAATGTTTGACTTTGCACTAGTTCTATTTATTTAGCACTCGGTTTCCATGCATTTATAATTGACTTAAAAAGCACATGAAAGAATCCCTCTCCAGACTCACTCCGTAGTACCAGACAAATGTAAACTGCTTTACCTTTTAAATACCTAGATTCTGAGTTGTTACGAATTATTGCTCCACTTGACACTACCTTATTGGACTGAAACGATTAACACGATCAAAAGAATTAAGATTTACGTACCCTGGTACATTATACCCGAGTGATTCATAAAAATAATTTGATCGTTTACAAGAGAAACAACGAAAATAAAGTTGTATGTGTTCGTTTATAGAACCACAAATTGGCCATGGACCCACGTATGAAATTTGTATGATATTATTTGAAACTTACTTGACTATTAAACTACTTACGAGAGGTATCAGATTAATTAGTATAGTGATACCTGATCATTGACGAATACATGACTCTTTGTTGTTCTTAACGATCAGATTTAAAGATCTATAAAACAAATTACAGGTGTTATTTCGTTAAAATTTGAAGAATTTGATACGCTTTTAATTATATATGATTGTATAAACGACGCATTGTAGCCACTTTGTAACTATCATAAAATATCGACTTTAACATTTGCTTCTGTATGAAATCGGTCATTTCACATCATAAATACATTTAATTTACATAAACTTTGTAAACCATGTATAAAAGGATTAGGTATCGGTTACGAAACGTTGTCCTGTAGAGGAAAGAGTTATAATAAATTTTGATGTAAAACCATATTTTGTGCATTTTCATGCATGGACCAACCACTGAATGAAATAACCACATCAAGGGTCAATTTTACATGAAAAATACATTTAATTTACATATCTTTAATACCGTATTTAGTTTTAAGTACTTTCTACAGACATATATATCATTAGCTGTTATTACAATAAGTACAGTCAATGAAAGCCCACTCTACGGTGAGTAAGTGAATTAAAGTTCTGTAAAGAATAAGCAGGGATTGATTCTGTTTTCGTACAAATGATATTAACTAACTTATGTCATAATGGCTATGTACCTAATAGATTGTTTGTTTGCTTTAGTTTGGGGGAAAGGCACTTAACCAATTTCTTTTTTGAAAACTTTAAGTTACAAGTATCTTTTATTAAAGACGTTTTTCTTTGGGGGATTTTATTCCTTTTATGAGCAAAACCTCTTCTTACCCCAATAATTCAGTTGATCTAGGACTACCTTACACCTCAGAACTAGAAGAGATAGATAACAGGGTTCGACCACTTCCCACTTTTCATTCATGTTCATATTTTACATTTTCCTACAAGAACAGATTTAGTTTATCACAGTGTTAGTTAACAGACTTATTTCAACAGCTTGAGAAATAAATTCAAGGAACAAACTTCAAAAATTACTTTCTTTTTCACCAAGAGAAATGTGCCTAACGGAAGGTCAGCTATATTTCTCACTTTTCTCCAGATATTTTGCTCATCAAATTCTTGTTATTACATGAAACTTAGTATGCCTCAAGGATGATTTTTAATATAAAGTTTGTTTTATCAATCAGGGAACAAAACTAAATTTAAAACCCAGAAGACTAGTTGTAAAACATACTATAATGATTTAACATGACACATTAATAAACTAATGAATATTTTCCCTCTGATAAACAGTCAAGATTCTGAAGATGTAAACATGGTGAAAAATCAGCAAGCAAAACCGTACTCTGAAACCTCAAAATGTACATACCACATTGTGTTGTAACAAGTTAAAACATCTTTTGATTTTCACACAAGCTTGAAATCTAACAATTAATATGAAAACATAGAGATATGGGGTTAACCTCAAAGAGACAGCAACCATATGACAAAAATAACAAAAAGTCAGTTTCTATTGGTTAATGAAAGTTGTAATAAGATTTAACAGAAACTATCAAGACTATATATAGATTCTTTTTCATAGCTTTGTACAGTAAACAATAGGGTTTATAACTCTACATTACGAAAAATTTATAGCTTTACACATTTATCCTAACACAAAACAAAAATTGTAAATGTCCAACTTTCAAACTAATTTTCTCTAAACATTACACTAAAAATTCCATTTATTTTTAGCCTTTCATCTCACATAACAAAACAGGTTGAATGTCAAGTATAGATCTGGTAGCTGATAAGCAATTTATATAAGAAAGGAACAAAGTTGAATGGCTGAATGACTTAAATTAATATGAAAAACCTATAAACTAATAAAACGGTCTTGATTTATACCAATAGAGACTATTAAACAAACTAGATCCTATTTTCCCAATGATAAATGTCAATGATAAATGTATCTCCTCAATGTAATTTTCCTTGCATTCAATTCTCTGTCCTACTAGAATCTACAGTTGCCAATTTTTATTTGGTATTGATTGCCAATAGGTAATGATGTTTTCTTCTGAACAAGATCTTTATCGGAGGCCCATCTCAGATAGCTTTAACAAGGAATCTATTGACGACTACGACTCTTTCACATGCAATATGGCCATTCTGAAATATTTTATTAAGAAACAACCAGGATTTTAATGCAATTTTCACCATAAAGTTTACTTAGATGACCTAATTGAACTCTTATTTCAGCCATTTTACATTAAGGCAGTATTGTTAAGTCAATATGTTCATGTTATAAGAAAGGATGTGGTCTTAAGATTTTCTGCAATAAAACACAAGTAAAACATGAAGAAAGCTCTTAAAAGGAAAATTACAGGCTAAAATATTAGTGTAAAAAAACAAAGCAAATTGAAAATATACAACTATAAGTGGGTAGAATACTAAGATTGTAAATGCCTTTCTTTGCTACAGTAGATGGAAAATTTCAATACCTGTACAAATGTAGGATGGATAACGGCTGAATTTATGTAAAGTCTGACAATATCTGTCCATGCTGACCTATCATTTGCTTATTTGATATGCAATGTAGTAACTATTTTTTCACTTTTACAATCTATCTTCTATCCTCCCAACCAAACAAAAGGTCTGTTGATGTTTGGATACATCTTACTGTTGGACTTCAGTGCTTCAAGACTTTTATCCAATAAATCTTTTTACTTTAATTGCATCCATTATTGCATTTCTGTATATCATTTCTTTCTGTATGTCAAATGCAATATCATTTGTAACTGTAATGACTGCACAATGTTCAAATTCTCTATAGGTATACATAAAATCAAGATTGATGGCTCTTACTGTGCATGATTTCTGAATAAAACTAAAATATCTAACATTTGTTTAACAGATGCATTTAACTAAAGATAACATTTTCATTTGCCTACATGTACATCAATATATGTTTAATAATACCATTATACATTCTCATAGAGTAATAGTGATTAACTCATGTTTTGTCTTGTTTACATCACTATGAATTGGAGTAGGAATGACTGACTCGTTCAAATTCAAGAGTAAATGTCCAGTTTTAAATGGGAACAGCATTGTTCTGAATGTTTATCGGTAGCCTTCAGTGAACTGTTTTGTTGACTTATTGTTCTCTTCTTTTTTTTTTGGTCACTTAAATCATATAGACTTTATGATATAAGATGCCAAATGAAATGCCTGTAATTCAGTGGTTGTTGTATGTTTATGTGTTATATATTTGTTTTTCGTTCATTTTTTTTTTTACATAATTAAGGCCGTTAGTTTTCTCGTTTGATTTGTTTTACATTGTCTTATCAGGGCCTTTTATAGCTGACTATGCGGTATGGGCTTTGCTCATTGTTGAAGGCCCTACAGTGACCTATAGTTGTTAATGTCTGTGTCATTTTGGTCTTTTGTGGATAGTTGTCTCATTGGCAATCATACCACATCTTCTTTTTTATAATGTATGTACTTGCTTAATTTATTAGCTAGTAAAGCGAGTTTGATTGCATCAACTGTACAATTTACTCCATTAAACATTTTGAAAATGAAACTATACATGCAAGTATGTATTAGGCCATTACCAGGTATGTGAGTTTGGACCTTTTCTAGATATATTACAGGATAAAATCAGTGTTGGCATGAAATGTACCGGTACAATGTACATGATGTGAAGATACTATTACAATGATCCAATTCAGTTATATTACAAAATTGACAAGAAATGAATCTCTCTAGTTTCAATACAGACAGAATCTTAATGGTGTAAAACCTCATAAATTACAGAAAGAATAGACCAGCGAAAAATGATTCTTGTCCATATTTTAAATACACAAATGAATCAAGGATATCAAGTGACAGAAATCTGACAACAATACCAGTACAAACTGCATAAATTAAATCAAGTTACCATAACCCTACAGAAAAGAAAAGTGGAGCCCGTCTCCCACAGAGAAACCCCTACTTCATGGTCAACAATGTACCCTGTAACAAAAAGATTCCTAACAACAGGAAAATAGTGTATAAACTGACTTCACTCACTTGTAAATACAAAAAGCAGGAGAAACATGTATACAATGTTTACATTACATTCCTCCCCATGTGGTCCAAAATTGCCTTACACCTTTGGCAGTCTTAATGTCACATGACATAATGGACACATTGTTTACATCACTTTCATTTTGGGTCATAATATCTTTCACCCCTGCACTAATTTGCTATCAAATGTAGCTAAATCCTTAAGAAAAGCCCTGTCACCCTGAAACATGTCCTATACAGATAATCTTAATCTAGACAAGCTCAAATAGTTGATACTTTCAACAAACAATTGTTTAAACATATATCAAATATGATGGTTTAGGATATTTTAGAAATAAAAGTGATGCTTTAATCACCAGATAAGTATGAAATAGAATATTTTAAGCGGTGTTAATTAAATTCAATATCCAGTTTTCACTACAATTCAATTATAAGCCAAGTTTTAAGAGGGCAAACCTGAGTACCTTTATTTCAAACTGAGAAAAAACATACATCTTAGAAAAAAATCAAAATAGACAAAAAATGTAGAATATGAAAGCACTCAAAGATCAAAAGAGCAAAAGGTATGTTTCATGTGAAGAGTGCTGACTTCAACTTCTTTTCTGTACTGTTTTCAAGCCAACAATTTAGTATCGTTTTCTATGACTACTCAATATACTGTACATCTGTGCAAGAAGAGAAAGCAATAAATGTCCACGTAAAAATTGCATTATATCTTTTTATATCCTTAAGGATCAAACACGAAAATGATTTGTCTGACAAGAAATAAGTTAACTATATAGTCTGTAAACAATATATATATATCTGATGAGACAGAAGATAAGTATATAGTCTCTAAACAAAATAGATGTTATATAGTCTCTAAACAATATAGATGTATTATAAATATCTCTTCATAACTATTGTGTGACATCATGATCATTGAGAAAACAAATTAAGTATATAGTCTCTAAAGAAAATAGATGTTTTATAGTCTCTAAACAAAATAGATGTTTTATAGTCCCTTAACATTATGGATGTATTATGAATATCTCTTCCTAACTATTGTGAGATAAAATTGAGAAAGGAAATGGTGAATATGTCAAAGCGACAACCACCCGACCATAGAGCAAACAACAGCCGAAGGCAACCAATGGGTCTTCAATGTAGCGAGAATTCCCGCACCCGTAGGTGTCCTTCAGCTGGCCCCTAAAATATGCATAATAGTACAGTGATAATGGACGTCATACTAAACTCCGAATTATACACAAGAAACTAAAAATTAAAATCATACAAGACTAACAAAGGCCAGAGGCTCCTGACTTGGGACAGGCGCAAAATTGCGGCGGGGTTAAACATGTTTATGAGATCTCAACCCTCCCCCTATACCTCTAGCCAATGTAGAAAAGTAAAAGAATAACAATACGCACATTAAAATTCAGTTCAAGAGAAGACCGAGTCTGATGTCAAAAGATGTAACAAAAGAAAATAAATAAAATGACAATAATACATAAATAACAACAGACTACTAGCAGTTAACTGACATGCCAGCTCCAGACCTCAATTAAACTGATTGAAAGATTATGTCTTCATCATATGAATATCAGGTACAATCCCTCCCGTTAGGGGTTTAGTATCATACTATCATAAAATATATGAGAAGAACATAACCCGTGTCATGCCAACAACTGTTTTTTTAGAAATAAATGTGTTTAGTTCCGATGCAAAGACCCTATCAGTGAATCAATGTTAAAGCCAAAATATGCAATCTTTAATGACCTGACAACAGTATCGTAACTATATCCCCTTTTAATAAGTCTATTTAAAGGTTTTGTTAGTTTCTGAGGAGAATACTGACATTTTTGTGCTTTATAAAGAATATTTCCATAAAATTTTGGATGTGAAATACCTGAACGTATAAGATGTCTGCATGTTGAGTTATATTTACGAATTATTTCCTTATACCGGTGATAAAATTTAGTAAATGTTTTGACCAGTTTGTGATATCGAAAACCCTGGTGTAATAATTTTTCAGTAATACATAAATTTCTCTCGCTAAAATCTAATACATTGTTACATACACGAGCGAATCGTACAAGTTGAGATATATAAACACCATAAGATGGTGACAAGGGAACGTCACCATCTAAAAATGGATAATTAACAATAGGAAATGAAAAATCATCTCTTTTATCATAAATTTTTGTATTAAGCTTCCTGTTTATGATATAGATATCAAGATCGAGGAAAGGGCAGTGGTCATTGTTATCATTAGCTTTATTTAAAGTAAGTTCTACAGGATAAATTTCTTTAGTATACATACTGAAGTCGTCATTATTTAGAGCCAATATATCATCCAAATATCTAAAAGTATTGTTAAATTTTTGTATCAAATGTTGTTTTGATGGGTCTTTGCTAATGTATGATTGAGAAAACAAATGAGTATGTCACAAAGAATCAACAAACCATTACACTGTCCCATACATACCATGACAAAACAATGTCTTATTTCATACTAAATCCTTTTTCTTGTCTAATTGCTTACACATTACATGCAAATAATCTACTGCCCTTTTGACCCTCAAAGCACATACTAGAACACAACTAGCAGATGTGCAATGATATATATGCTGGGAAAAACACAATAGAATGTAGCTTGAGTTCTTTGACTTCCATTCAAAATGAGTTATAATTAAAAATAGATAATATGGAACTGAATCCTGATTGAAGTGATCATAAATGTTTTCTGAATAAAACATTAAATAAGAATGAAGGAGACCAAGAATTTGAAAAGCAAAGTACCGATACATGTATATAAAATACTCAAAAACATCAACACCAAAGAGGGCCTTAAAAAAACTGCCACATCATACATTTCTCATAGAAGACTCAAGTATATTTGTTGAAGATGCTAAGCACCATGCTTGATATGTAACTGTGTCTTTGATAGAATTAGAAAGTCAAAAGTTAAGAGGATGAAACATGAATACATTACTGTTACATAACAATTAAAGCAACTGGGGTACCCAGTACCAGATACATTCAAATTCCTTCTTCAAGATTTACGCTTTTGGAACTACCAATTCCAAACGTGAACAATTAGTTTAAAAAGAATTTGAATTTTGAAATGGTGAATTTTGAAATGGTAATCTCTTCTAGAAATGTTTCTTTTTTGGTATGCTATGAAGATGGTTACAATCTTTACAATGAATCATTATTCTTAAAATATGTTTTTGGAGAAAACAGCATTACACAATTACGATTCCAAGCTTAACTTGACAAAATGAAATAGATTAGACATGTACATTAGACATATTAATCCAAGCACTTATCACTTTAATTGTTTCTATTTCTATCTAACTCCAGGAAAGAATTGGTGCACACTTTATTACAAACAATGCACATTAACCTTGCGAATGCTGGTTCACAAAACAGAGAAACACAAATTACATCCTGTTCTCAATTTATTGTTATGAAATTCCTGTTTACGAACCCCAGATGTAATCGTTTAAGATGTCATTAGAACCAGAACCCTTTAAGATTCATGCTGAGATAATCTATAACTCCGCTGTAAAAACACCTATTTAGACATGATTCTTAATAACTTTATGAAAGCATTGCTGAAAAAATATGTAAACTTGGCAAAAACCCGCTAAAACTTACAGGAAACTTGAAGAATAGTAAGGCAGGGTGTAAAACACCTACATGAAAACTGGGGGGATAGTATAATCCTGGATTTAAAAATGGTTTTGTTTTGTAATATGACAAGGAATCAGAATGCCAACAATTTATAAAACAAAACAAATACATGTATGGGCTTAACATTGAAAATTATATGTACAAACCAATACTAACCATGCTAATAAGACTACATAGCAGTATAGAGATGGTCTTAACAATGCTTTCAGCAATAACATCCTTATATTGGGCAATCATCAGATTTTTGTAAATAATTTCATTTCAACACTATAACTGTTATTGGTTTAATCGTGACCTTATTCTAAATTACCCAAAATTTTGGCATCTGATGGTCAAAATTACTGCATGGCATATGTCCTGTATGTTGCTTATTACTGTCTTCATTCAGTTTTTTTTAAAATGACATCTGTATAATGCTACTTAGAATTAATTCAAGTACAATTATAAGTTTAAAATCTAAAATATCAACATTTACAAGTGACTACTTCCTATAGAACCTCTTACCCCTCCCTAACACTGTTATCATTTTTAAAGAAAATTCCTATTGTCAATAATTTATTTCAATTAATAAAATCCTATTTCCCTCCTAACCACTTCTCTAAAATTCCCTGCATCCCATATTTATATTTAATCCAGAAAATAAACATTTTGAAGTAATTCCATCCTGTATTTCCGACTGTAACCCTGTAGTGCCAGGCTGTAAGGTTTTGTTGAAATCCCTTATATACACAAACTATAGAATCAAAATTGATCTTTGAACAAACAACTCTGTCCTAATCTATAATATGATGGAAAAGTTCAATATTTATCCAATTTTTTATTTTAAATAAATTTCTATACACTATTAAATTCACCTATATTAATAATGTTAATGGCTGAAATAGAATTTGTAATATTTGTTGATGCAGAAAAAATATATGTTTGTATAAGAAATGAATTACTTATTATACAAAAAAAATATTTTTGATATATTTCAATTTAAAGATGAAAGATCTAAAGAGAATAATTATATACACAATTTATTAATTGTCTTAAACAGTTGTTTTATCAATTTGAAATGAAGCTCTAAGAAAATCAATTTAACTATGTTCAGATGGGCTTTTTTTTGTTACATATTTGAATATTATACTGAGAACTATCATATATTTTGACAAATTTATTTGTTTTTACTATTGTCAATTTTTTTTTTAAAGTTCATTTCTCATCAATTGAATATTATTCAAATGCATGAATACAGAATATTTATCAGCATGTATGAATAGATGTACATGTATAGATACAAAAGTTCATACATGTATATTATCTTTATATTTATAGCAGGCAACATTTCAAAGTTTCAATTAACTGACCAGCTTTAAATGTGATTTCACTAAAAATTAGAATTGTACAAGTGAACAAGCCTCCTATTGATGTTTATATTAAGGAGATTAAGTTGACTTTCTGTCATTGATGATATAATGACCACTGCTAATGTACACTTGACATCACTCCAGGGACAGGGAGTTAATGTGGTTCCATATGTCCACACCAGCTGGCCATTCGGACAATGGTCACTTATCACATCAAATCATTAATAAATGATAGCAGTAATTTTATTCATAACTTGACTGGGTATGGATATTGAGTAACCTTTTAATAAGGGAATATTTATGAAAAACTAATTACAAATTCTTTTGATGTTACATTTGCATAATCATATCCTCTTTTGAGATACTTTTATTAAGAGTCTGGTTGAGTCGTAATTAAATTGTGTGACAACAATTTTAAATAGGATTTTGTATTGATGTACCACTGGACCAAATATAAATCGCAAGCTGAGAAGATGCACTTTAGAAAGAATTATACTGCTGTCATGCTTTGATTTTTTTGTAAAAACTAATGAAATTACTATTGAAAGCCCCTATGGGATGTTTCTTCACTATGAATACGAATCCATTAAATATAGCAACTTCCATACAAGCACACAGTTGTGAATCAAAAGGAGAATTCTAAAAGAAGGTTAATCTTCCACAATAACCATCCAACCACATGGCCTCAATAAAACATTTCATAACTGTCATTTATTTTTTGTCATACCAAAACCTAATTTGAAATTCAGTCAAAAACAGTTAAAAAGATTAGAATACCACTGAACCACATTGTCAGTTCTGTAAAATGTCAAACTGAGATTTGAAATAGCCTAGATTGAATGACTATAATATCACCACACATTACTGTGTAACTGTTCTGACTGTCAGCCAGCCTAATTGTTATCTAGGGATTTACAATCAAATATGACAGATATTTTCATAAAAAATAAATATTGCAGCTTTATCCACTCCAATATCCATATATCATATATATTGGAAATACCGAAGTGGAGACGCTTCTTTAAAACAATACAATAATAAATTTGGTAAATTATTTATTTTAACAGACATGTGTGATAAGAAATATTGTTTTATCAAATTAAATGTTTGCACGGATTTATCATATTTCAACACAGATAAAATAACTGACTACACCTCGAACCTTGGCTTAACCTCAGATATGTTTTTTCTAATTTGTAATCGCATCTCAATTCTATACATTTAGCAGCAAAAAGTTTTATAGCTAACTGGTATTTTTTATTCTGATTTCCATTTTCCATTTTTTGTACATACTTAGTTGGTTTGATATTAGTATTTCATTAGAAGCATGTTGTTTGAATAAAATCCTGTCTGACTTACAGCATAAAGTATCATGTAGGATGTTAAACATCCCAAACTAACTTATTGGAATCATTTTTAATCATAAACTCTAGATGCAAAATATTAGCTTAAACAACCACCAAATCAATTTACTTTGAGCAATGTCCAGGACGGCAAAAATGGCAGGCCGATTCATATCAACAAAGAATCCATCAATTCCCTGATGACCCAAGAGATACATCAACATCCCATTGTAATGGCCAGAAAAAATACACGATGTCCAGGTGCATGTTAATCCTCCTCCAATCCACCAATAAAAAAGATAAAAATCCATCAATGTTTACAATCAATAACTTTTGTCTTCATGTTTAATTGCATTACTTAATGAGAAAATACAATTTGTATTAATTGGTTTATGGCAAAAATATTGATAAAAGATCATCTTACCTGACAATAATAAAATGTCCAGTGCGATAACCATAAAATATCCTGTTATCTCTATAAAGATCTATTTAAATAATCCAATATTTCTTCTATTTCTCAGTGCATGGTATTCCAATTTCAATATAGAAAACAGAATATACTGCAGATTATAAACACTTTTGTTAAATTAATCCTCAAATATCAATATTCGTAAAAGTCCATTCACAAAATCCTGTTCTCCTAAAAGCAAAAATAGAATATTATTAGGAGTTACTTTCTACACCAAATATTTAAGATTGTAAAATTTAAAAAAAAAACAATCTTATTTTTCCACTTTTTTTTCCTAAATATTTCTTCTATCTATAATGGCAATAGTCACACATGTGGCTTGATGCTAACACATTCTCTCAGTGTTATCTTAACTCTCAATGTTGACAATGAAGCCCCTCCCACTTAACAATCAATTCTAAAATTCCCAGTATACAAGAATAAACAAGGCGTGTTAATATTGTCCAGTAGGTGTGTTTAAAGAGTTGATTGACACAATATAAAAAATAGCAGAAATCTCGTTCCTGCTGGGGCCTTCAGAGGGTAAAATCAATATTTGACAAATTGGCTACTACTAAAAGGCTTAGGATAAAAAATCTATAGTTCATACCAGTTTTATGATTAAAGAACTATAATGGCAAGATTAAGCCTCTGTCCAATTGAAAAAATACTTTTTATTCATTTATTTCGTGGAGAAGACCTCTAAATATTGACAACTTTTCCTGCAGTGATTTTTGATTTGAACTCGTAACAATATTATTACATGGTACAATAATATTTAGAAGGAGAAAAGAAACAAAATCAATGTAAGATCCAAATCTTTGAAACAGCTGCTACTTCAATACACATTTATGGAAATTAGGAAAGAATTCATTAAAATAGTACCAGAAAATGATTTCTAAATTGTAATGGGATGTTATCAGTACAAAAAAGGGATACTTTGGAATGTATTTGTACATTACGAACTTGTGGCAACAGAGTACAAAACAATTTTCATTAGGTTTGGTAGAAATACCTCCATTAAAAATATCTATTGTTGTATTGCAGTTCTCTATAATTGTTAATTATTGTTAATTTCTATCATAAACTTAACATTCTTTTTTTTATTTTATGGTGTTTGTGTAGAATATAAAAAAGTTTGATTTTGGTCAATAAAAATTACAAATTGAAACATGGAATAAGTCAAAGGGCAACAACCTTACCAAAGAGCATCATTAAAATTACTGAATGTTTTATCAATTACACTTTGACATTATTTTTTTCCTGTTGATTATTTGTAATGATCTCTTAAATTTTTAAATATTGTTGATTCATACTAAATTCATTTTAATTGGAGAGAAACTATTTTTTAAGTATAGTCTTGTTGGTGAACCACAAGAACAAATTTACTTTAGACTTTTCCAAAAAAACTATAAAAATCAAATATCAACTATAATATAAGTATTCCCATCCCACTCAGACGCCTAGGACAATAATTTGTTAAAAAAATACTATTAAATGGGTAATTATTACAATTATGGTTATTATTCAAAAAATAAATTTCTTAAGCATTCTATTGGATGACCAATACCATTTTCATAGTTTATATTGGTTTATTACAAATAAAAAAATATGTAAAATGGACAATGATGGCAGATTATTAAAAATAATATCCATATAAACATTGACAAGCTTCAAAAATATATAAATAATTTCTAAGACAACACTACATGTATTTTTTAAACTGATTTATGAGTACATATATTTATACAACAATAATCTGACAGGTACAACTGTAAAAATTATTACCAAACATAGATAAAAAGAAAACTTAAATATTTAATCAGGGTCTTACTTGGATTAGGAGAACTTCTTATTGTAAACAAGTGGACAATAGTTATCTTTGAGAATACAACACATTTCCTAATCCCTCTCACGATAATAATACCCTTATCCCCACAAAGGTGACATATCAAAATAAAAAAATGATCACTACCCAAACAAAAGACAAGCATAAAAGAGGATTAAATTTTAACACTCTCTGAAGCCCTATCACACATGATAGAAAGATAAAAGCCCAATGAAATGGCTTACTGTCCTTCTTTCATTCTTTTGATCTGTTAGTGACATGGCTTCATTAATTAATTTAAAACATCACAAATGTTACACTTTTAAGTTTTTTCTTGAAAAAAATAATGCTGTTTTTCAGTCATAAATTAAGATTAATGCCAGAATTTATAGCAAAAGGAGAATTTCATTACATAAAAACCTTGCTTTACCCAACAAATATCTTTATTTATTGTCTTGAAATATAATATACATGTATATTGGCAAAAAACACATCTGACGTGTGTATGAAATTACAGAAATCTATACCATTTTGATTTTACACACAAGGAAAAGAGTTTTTTTAATGTATGGGCCTTTTTAAAGAGAAAATATTAAATTTCTGTTTAGAAGAAAGTGTAAGTTGTTCAGAAATTTTAATTAAAAAGAACGAAAGTTTTATTTTACATATCCAGAAATACCTCAAAACAATTTAACTGAAATGTTAAAATGTAAACTTTGCTCTGATATTTTGTCTTATGGCGATTGTGTATTGTAAATTGTATATGATAGTTACTGAAATTAATCTTTTTTTATTCAAAGTAGATTTTTTCATCTTTTAATCAATTGTTTGTCTAGGTCTCTTCAAAATTCCCAAGTATCAAATAAATTAAGGATTATCTTTAAAAATTGTGCCATTTCAGCCTATGAAAAAAACCCATCATAGCTGACTATGCAGCATGGGCTTTGTTCATTGTAGAAGGCCGCATGCTGACCTATAGCTGTTAATTTCTGTGTCCTTTGGTCTCTATTGGAGATTTATCTCATTGGCAATCATATCTCATCTTTTTTTTTTTCTTATAAAGTTTGAAATATTTTCCATGTAACTTACCAGTAAATACATGTATTACTGGGGTGATACAGATGTTCCTTAGCGACTCCTCCCAGTCATGTGACAGTCATGTGTCAATAAGTAAATTAAACACTGAGGTGTGAAGTGATCAGTAGGTATCATCTCATTATCCTTAATTGACTTCACACCTTGGTCAGGTAGAGCCTTTCATCTCTATAGGTATGCCCCTTTCATCTTCAGAAACACCTGGGACCCCCATAGGTTTAGTTAGTTTAGTTACATACAAATTTGAATTGAGCAATAAAGTTAACTGGATCAGAGAAAACTTGAAATCATAGAAAATTCACAAATCCATGTTTGAAATTTGCTTTCTAAATAACAGGTGAGATTTTCAAAAGGTTTTATATCTATAACACAGGTAATAAAAACAATTAACGACAGTATATTGCATAAGCAAACTTAGTGCTTACCGTCAAAAACTTTGTACACAATTACACCTGCTGTCTAGAAACATATATCTTTACTGTAAAATTTTCTGAAAAGAAAAAATGAAACTAATTATCTTGAGTAAATATTCTCATCATGTCAAGCATTCTTTTATTTTTTATCATGCAAATTCTTTTAATTTTTTGGCACCCTTTTTCTTATTTTTCAGACAAAATCTATGCCTTTCACTTTAATTAGATTCAAGTTTTGTTTGTTTTAAATTTCATTTAAATGTGTATATTTTAGTGCATGTTTCAATTCTATAGTCTATACAAGAATAAGAGAGCATTTTTCTTACGGAAACAGGGCTCAATTGTAAATAAAAAGTGAGAAAAGTCATCTGGCCACTTCAAAATTCCCCAAATGCAATTAATTTTGATATCTTAAAATCTAATGCTAATTTATATAAATATTGATAAACAAGATAAGCAATAGAGACAATACACAGGCATATGACAATAAACAATGATTGAGAGAGCAGAGGCAAATTGTGTATGGTTTATAACATGTCCTGTGGCAGGTCTCAGACCAGATTACTGTCAATGTATTACAAGGATTAATGCCAAACTTGGTACACATGTTTAGGCAACAAACTGCTAACTGTGGATCTCTGTGGTTCTCAGCAGGTGCCAATTTCAACAAGTAATATAATTTTAATTCATTTTAAATTCTTGTAAAAAGATCTCATTTGTACATTGTTGGTTTTTTTTTAATATTTTTGCAGGATTTTAAAAACCTGGTAGATACTCTGTTATCAATGAAAAGATTATAGCAATCTTTAATTCACAATGAAAGAATAATCTTAGAATTCACTGTTCAGTTTGGTATCAACAAAATTACTTCATACAAAGGGTCTTAATATTTTAAATCATTTTTCAATCAGTTTTTTTTTTTACATTCTTTTATCCCCAACTAGAATTCATATAGACATTGATCTTTAAAGAATATAAAGGCTCTGTGCTGAAGACTGTACTTTGACATATAATGGTTTTTCTTTTACAAATTATGACTTGGATGGAGAGTTGTCTCATTGGCACTCATACCACATCTTCTTATATCTATGAAGATTAAATTGCAGACCATTTATCAATAACACATTTTAGGGGTTGTCAGCATGTGGTGTTTTTTTTATATAAATAATAAATAAGCTTGCACTTTTATTTATTTTTGTTTATCAAATGAAAAAATCTAGTTTTTCTTGAATTTCACAACAAAATAATTTGAGGACATGGACTTGACAGAGTCGTTAATTCCCACAAGTACAAACATATGTTTTGTACCGAATTACATCACCTGTCTATAACAACTACTAAGGTCCGGTATTGACAAGGTGTGATGATGGCGGCCTGACTTAACCCCTTGTCTACAACAGAGAAACATGACCACTGTCTCACTATGATTAATGTACTTTATAATTATTGATCTCTCTCACTCAATCCTGTTTTGTGTAAAAAATGTCATCCTTGTTATTAATCTTTTTGACAAATACATGTGTTATCTGCCTGGATATATGTACCCAACTCAAAAATGTGTTTGTATTCTCTCCTTTACTAGAAAGGGATGGTACTGGTTCTTCTTCATAGAAATGATAGAGAGACAACTACATACCTGCCAACTTTTTATAATGCCCATGGGGGTTTTACGTGCAAGATGGCTTTTATAGTCATACAAGGGGGGCTTCAAATACACTTAAATGTTGTTATTTGGCTTCTTCATACTTTAACAAGTCTATGGCCATTGTAAAATTAATTGTTTTGTTTAAAATTGTGGACACAATTACTTTTTCAAAATTTCAATTTGGGAGCCTCCATGGGGGAAATCACCCGCAAATAGTGACAGTTGGCAGGTATGCAACTAGAGTGAGGAAGAAGTGGTAGAAGTACAAGATAAGAGTTCAATAGAATTAAGATTTCCAGTAAACATCAATAAGACTGTACCTCAACAGCACAACATAATTCAGATAAGTCACACATCACCTCAAAATTATTGAGAGAATAAACACACTTTTATCATTTTAAATGAACTTTAACTACAAAGACACATCTGCACAATAAATTATATATAAAGCAGTATGACTATTTGAGAAACTTGAGTTTAAATCATTTGTTTCTATGGTTTTCAGCTAATCTTAAGTTGAGTTCCATATAAGGATATGTGGTATGATGACAAAAAGACAACTATCCACCAGAGTCCAAATTATATAGATGTAGGTAATTCATATGAGAATATCAAAACCATTTTCATATAACTGAATTTTGACTCTGGGTTCTAATTTTTTTTGACAGGTTACCTACTCCGTGGTAGCACATCCTGGTATTTGGTCAACTACGAGTAACTTAAAAAAGTAAAATCAAATATATAATCGGTGCAATTTCTGGAGGGAAAGCTTACTGAGTTGTTATGTTTAGAAAGCATTTAAACAGTTAACTTTCTCTTTATTTTGTACTAGTTAAAATCTTGAATTTTCTTATTTACGTTGCTCTTGCTTGACCGAGTACCATGATGTCCTACCACAGAGAAGGTAACCTGTCAAATATGTATAAATTCAGAAAGGAATCAGAATTCCCTTATATGAAAATGATGTACGACACAAGAGGTAATATGCCTTAATTTTTTTCTTTCTTTACTGGATAACCTGTATATAAAAAAGACCAATTTAATTTGAAAATCACAAGAAACTAAATTTGATATTATTATGTTAAAACTTTGACAGATTACATTACAAACGGTTATATTTGTTGCATGTCAAGGTGTATAATTACAGACCAAAACATGCACTAAACCTGTCTGAAACCACAACCTTATATCACACTCTCTATACTGTATAAACATAATCAATCTATGTTTGACTTAGACCACAAATATTCAATTCAATTAGAGATTATAATTGTTCTAATGGACCAACACTGAAGTACAGAAATATAATGAATATGTGAAATTTCCCCATTAAAGCTGGCCAGCATCTCAGTTCCAATGTGAATTGCAAAAACACAGATTGAACTGATAAGACATTGAATAACCGTTCCAACTGTTCAAAGGTATAAAACATGTATTAATTTTGTTCAGTGTTTAGCCAAAATTAATCAGATTTTGATGCTAATTGACTTTTTAGGTCAAGATGAGCTAATTTACAAATATGCTGACCTAAGTGTTGGAAGAAGCTCAAACCACCTTCTGTGAATGATAGTCAGTAGAGCTGATTCTAATCAGAGTCATTCACACTTCATTAGTCGCAAGTTCTGTTAATTGGAATAATTCTATAAACTTGTTATGACACATCATGCTTGTATAGATACAAATATCTAACACGAACATTATGGTAAAGCATGGTAAATAACAGGAGGAAAATTGTTCCAACATTTGGTTCAATGGGCCAACCCCATCTTTTAAAATAGATTACTTGATCTAATTAAAACTCTTAATCTTTACCATTTGCTTTTGCTTTTCCTCTCTATTTCACTCTATTTCACACTCAAACTGCTTTACACTTTTGCATCTTAACATACATGAAGACTGTTCTTTGACCTATAATGACTTTTCTTTTACAAAATTAATTGTGACTTGGATGGAGACTTGCACTCATACCACATCTTCTTATATCTAGATATATAGACCGAGAATTGAATTATTGTTATTTGCCAAGAATAATTTAGTCTATATTATTTGTAGATTTTACTGTTACATATCCTGACATGTATAATTAACTTCTATAATGGAGCAACCTTTATTTTAAAGATTCAGAACACCTGAGTAAGCAACTGTAAGTGTGGACCACAAAATTCACCTGTAATCAACAAAAAAAGAAATAGATGCCACTTTGAATAAATTCTACATGTATTAAATCATGTAACATTATGACAGCTACCTCTATATGACATCAAGGTACCAGATAACAGATCAGACAGACAAGACATGGAAAGGTATAACTAACAACTATCTAAATGACATAGCCTGGCATCCTGGCCCAATCTAGCTGTGAATCACAAGGGCCAGTTGGGGGAACAAATAGCACGTGATCGATTCAGTGTCAGATGACTCTGAATCTAAAGTGAGGCTGAATAAATATTTGCATAAATTTTGATGTTTGATGTAAACCAGCAATTTCAAACCAATGATTAAGAAACATTGCTTCTGATTCAATTAATTTTGCTCTCAGATTGACCAGTCCCCATTGTCAGTAATATAATAAAATAAATATATATTAAACAGTATGAATAAATACTAGTATGTGTAATCAAAAGAAACTTTGATAAATGTTGTACATTAAATATACATGTATATTTTATCAGGAAAGATTTTATGGCGTAAGAGTCAACGAAACAACTCTTTAAAATAAAAAAAATAAAACTTAATATATATTGCTATTGTCTAATGTAATTATAATTTAAAATAGATGTACGTTGGTGTATCTTCGCACATGTACACATTATTTAGAATGTACCCCCCCCCCCCTTGTTGGCCTTTACTTTTTATGGTTTTCCTATGTGTTACCATATTTTGCCCTTTGAGATACATGTGTACATCATACTAATAATTAAATATGATAACACTAAACATCAATTAATAAAGTACAAGAATGTGTCCATAGTACACGGATGCCCCACTCGCACTATCATTTTCTGTGTTTAGTGGACCATGAAATTGGAGTAAAAACTCTAATTTGGCATTAAAATTAGAAAGATCAGATCATAGGGAACATGTATACTAAGTTTCAAGTTGATTGGACTTCAACTTCATCAAAAACTACCTTGACCAAAAGCTTTAACTTGAAGCGGGACCAACGGATGGACGAACAGGCGGACGAACAGATGAACGAACAGACAGACACACAGACCAGAAAACATAATGCTCCTCTACTAATGTAGATGGTGCATAAAAATAAATACAGTCTAACTTTTACTAATTGATGTTAAACAAAAATTGCACAACAAAATCAGTATTAACCAATCATTTGACAGGCAGTACATTGATACACGCCTGGCTATACTGACAAGATTAGCCAGGACCCAGGCTACTAAATGACATAGATGCTGGATAACAGATCAGACAGACAGGACCTATGAAGGTACAACTAACAACCATCAGCCTGACATAGATACTAACATGGATAAAACTGAACTCTGAATCTGACATCTTAGTTATTCTTCATGGGCTAAAAATGTCTGTAAATGTGCATTACTTAACCAACATGTAGATTTACTTTCTTACATGATTATTAATCTTCCAATATAACCCTGAGGCTGCACACATGTACAGTTGGACTTTGTAAGTTCTAACATACCTCATTAAATAGCTTATCTCAAAATGTAAATAGAATTTAATAATGATTTTGGGGTGTTTACCCTTATGATTTTTACTAAATATGAGGCAGGTACTACCTGAAGAGCTCCCATGGGTTATTGGTTTTCAAAAGATGGTTTTGCACATTTTTTTTAACTTGTTAATATACTTTTGACAAGCCTATCCTGAAAATATGTTTTTTTAACCCCAATGTTTTTATTATTGCAATGGGAAAGGTTTGGAAAAAATAACACCTCTGACATTTCAAATTTTGGATGGCAATATTTCCATGTAGAATTTCCTAAACCCATAATAATCTACTTTACATTTTTATCCATTGCTCAACAATCCCAATCATAAATTTGTGATAAAACAATACCCCTCCTTGTTAATCTATCTGTAAGGTAGTTAGTCTAGTCTAACAGAAAGAAAAAAATACTGTAATACCTAGCCTATTCACAGCCTTCAATCAGGGATAAACATTTGGACCATGCAAGGTCTATTGTAGAGACTAAGCTGTTGGTCTGTTTCTGTCTAGTGGATACTGGTAGGAGTCCAAACTGATCTGAAAATAAACAGAAGGTCAACATTGAACAGCTTTATACTTAACTTAAAATAAATCTTTACAAGGCCCTGACACATTGACCCTCTATTCATTATAAGATCATGGTAAACTTGTTTTACACCCTAAATGCTCTATTTATGAATGAAATCTGATTGTAAATTTGTATTTAATACCAAATATCAATCATATAATGTTATTGCACCTGTTGCAGACATGCAGATTAAATCTCTCAAAATCCTGCACAGTTTATATAATTTTAAATCAATGATGCAGGGTTAATTAAATCATAAATCAGATTACACTGACTGACATTGAATACATGTGCCAGTATACAGTCTGTACCCAATGGAATATGTCCTTATTTCATTTCCCAACATGCCAAGGATTTTAATTGTCATATTTTTTGTTTATTATTTTAATACCATATCATGTGTTGACAGAAAAGAATTTTGCTGCCAGGTTTTGACTTGTAATTTGAGTTAAAAGTTCAAAAGGGCTACCACAGAATACAATAAGGGAGATAACTTTTAAAAGTTCAAAAGGTCTGCCATATTTACCCCCCCCAAAAAGGGAGATAACTCATCAAAATTAATTTACTCTGCTCATCAATTATAAAACTTAAATTGTTTCCACAACCAAATTTGATTTTATGGCATCTTGTCAAAATTAATTCATGTTTTCCAATAAATCATCAATCCACCTCAGTATACCAGGAGTGTGAAATTTCAACCCCATTAAATAGCTTTTTCCCACCTGAAGTCATAAAATTCAAATTTCTTGATTAATTTGGAATAATAAAGTGTGTAGATCATGTATCATTTCATGTTAAATTACAATAAGATTTTGACAAGTAACTAATGTAGGATAATTATAATGTGTCACTTGATCAAATCACTGTTAACAAATTGTCTAGAAGATCATGAACAAACTTTGCATGTGGATACCATCTATTAATTGAAACCGGTAGAAACTTTGGACCACAAAATAAGATCTGGTTACATGTATGATGTCATACAGTATATTGATACAAACCACAGCAGTGATAAATGTTATCCGTGGCAAAGAACAAATTGTACATACTTCAACCCAAGTAATGTGGCAGTATGAACTGAGAACTACTTCAACCCAAGTAATATGGCAGTATGAACTGCAGTGTTTATATTCCTTACAGTCATTTTGAAAGAAGAGGATTTATGTAGGTTATATTGCTTAATTACATCTTATGTAAGAATCCTGGGTTTTTATTGGTTGATAGACAGTTCACCAATTTACTGTTATCAAATGAATATCATCATTTTTTAACGCAGCTGGGGTATATGCAAAAAGGACTATGCCTTTTTTACCCTCTCTGCCGTGGTATTTGCAAAATATTTTTTATCCGACTGGATGCTTGCAACATCACAATCATCAATGCGTTTTTGAACGTTAACATTTGGTGTAATTAAACAGATATAGCATGTTCTTGAAGGGTATTTTTCATAAATACCCCTCCTGAAGATGATATATCTGTTCAATATGCTTCTGTAAAATTCAGAAGAAATAGTATTTTGACAGACAGGAATTTGAGATGCAGGCTTTTGAAATCTTTGTGAGTATGCTTACATACCCCACGCCCCATATTGTCGCTGGAAAAACAAAATCTCACCAGATTCCTAAGTCCAAACACTCTTAACTCTACAAAAGTCGACTGATAAAAACTTTCTTTCACACACTGTATAATAAGTTCAAAGGGCAAAACTGCTAGAACAAAATTTAATTATAATTTTGTGTCGATATGCACATCTACAAACTTTCATGAAATTCTGTTGTGTGGTTTCACAAGAGTTGTGATGACAAGAACAGGACTGACAGATGAATAGGGCCACACATAAATTATTTTGGTTTGCCCAAACCCTATCCAAACATCGGGTAGGTAGGTAGGCATTTTTTTTTCCAAAGATAAATTGAAGTGTCAGATGTTATTAGATTTTCATGCTCATCTTAATAAAAAAAAAAATTCACATCGCGACAATAAAAGATTTTGAGTAGGCAGCTTTTTTCTGGGTAGGTAGGGTTAGGGCAAACAAACCTATTCTTTTTTATGGCCTAGACAGACAGAAGGACGGGTCAAAACATTATATCCTCCGCAACTGCATTGGGATGAGTATAAATATCTCCTATAACTGGAGAAAGACATAACACTTGAAAGTCAGGTGACCATACATAAATATTCTCAATACTTCCTACAACCAGCTGAAAATATAACACTGGACAGGTATGTGACCATACCATGAAAACTCAATACCTCCTAAGGCTTGATGCAAAATTCTACCTTATTTAGCTCTATATAAATATTGGACCAACAATGTTAGTTAAGACGTTGCCCACCTGTCGATTTTTACAATTTACCATTTTGACAAGCTTCCTCAATAGTCTTATTGTTAAATTGTATGGAGTCAATTTACTGAAAAATTTCAAATGTTGTTCACTTGAAATTCTATACAAAAATTTAAATAGGTTTATGAAACAGACCACCCCTCGGCCAATGATAGCTAGCTATTTGACCAATTTCTTTTCTTTTCTGAATGTGAAATAATTAAATTTAATCATCTGTAAATGGGCTATCTGCACCTTTTGATAATCAAAATCAGGTAAAATTTGGCTATCTGTATCTTTTTATGACAAATCAATCAGGTAAAAAAGACAGGTGAGGTGGATCAACTAACTGCACATCTTCAGAAAATAATTAGTGACCTATAAAATAGTGAAGCTTTATTTAAGGGCTGCTTGCATGTATTTGAATAAATGCAAGAAAGTCAAGCTTTCCAAATCACTGGGAGGAAGACATTGTTTCAATCCTAAATGATAATTAAAAGGTGAAGATACATTTAATCTGTTTAAGCATATATTTTCATATTATTTTCAGTGGAGGATCTAGAACTTATTATAAGGGGCCCCACTGACTGCCATAAAAGGGGGCCTGCTACAGTCATGCTTCAGTAACTCCACCTATGATTTTGTGAGTAGAGAAAATAAGGTTAATATAACAGTCAAAATATGTCTTAGTTCTTCTCTTTTTAATATATGAATACACCAGCATGTAAGAAAATTGCAAAAAATTTAAATGCAATAAAATCACTCGTAAAAGACTGAAAGCTAAACAATAACTTGGTTTAAGTAACAGATAAAGCTGGATGATCTCATTTAGTTACACAATTAGTTGATCTGGCAAAATTCAACTGATATAAATATTTAACAAATTTCTCATGCATCTCTGTTTAATTTTTCATCTCTGTTTAATTTTTTTGTTTAATTATGCTGAATATCATAATACAATAGACAGATGTTTAGTTAAATAGAAATAAGAGGATACATGTTTATGTAATAGATCTCACTAGAAATAACACCTATTACAGTCCCCCATGGTACTATAAACTTTCTACCAGTCATCCTATTAAAATCAGCTTCTAGGCATCTACTAAGAAACGAACTAAACAGGAGATATGGAACTTCAGTCTGGAACTGTAAAGGTAACACATATTACCCTCTTAGAAGTTTAAGTTATCTTTTCAAACATAAAGAAAGGTCTTACAGAAATGGACTGTACTATTATAATAAAAAAACAACTGTATTGCAGGTAACCCCTTTACATTTTCAATGGTAATATGAACTTTCAAACAGAAAAGCACTTCAACAACTAACTATACTACAAACACTGTATTATTAAAGAAACAAATTTCGCCTTCACAGTAAACAACAGTAACTTTTAGCACTACAGGGACAAAAAATACAGAAATAAGATGCACTAAATCATTTTTATTTCTACAAGACTCCAGGGACCATCCAACTCTCACACCTTCAATAAGCAATGAAAAATTTAATTGGAACTGAACAGAAAACATACCAATTCAAGGTAAATTAAAAGGTTTTAAAAAAGACAAATTTTCATACAATAACATCACCATCCCATCAGTATAACAATGCTACCTGATATTCATTTAAAGAATGAGTAAGGATATCCTAAGACTTATTTCAATCCTTTTGGTATCAAATAAAACTCTTTTTAAAGCAACTGATTAGCTTTCAGCTAAATTGATGGTAATTTGGTAGATATTATCATATGCCTTCTACAGTTAATTATCATTGGTAGGTATGGTTTTGAAGTCAGACATCAATGCATCTTCCTATAAAAGAGAGGGAATTAAAACTTTAATATGCTGCTTTAAACAGGAAGGCTTCAAAGCAAAAAAATAAAATAGTCTTTTAAGATATCATAATCATTTGGACTAGGTCCAGTTTACCTATTCATACATCATTTTTCTGCATACCCTAAACCACCAGATAAAACATTATAGAATGAATTGCTTCAAATAATAAAATAATTTTTAGTTTAAATTGCTGGACTCTCTGGAGTATCATCAGACAGGAGACAATCAGAGACTTGTGAACACAGAAAACAGCCATTTATACACAGGACTACCCACAGCTGGAATCCTTTTTTGATCACAGAAATAGGAATAACCTTAGGTTAGAACAAAAATTTGTAAGGGTTCCACGGAACCCAGTGTCTCGCCTACGTTTGCTGTTAATCGCAGACTCAACAAAAATGAGGAAAAACATCAATAAAAATTTCCCTCTCGATACTGTCTTTTGATTGAAAGAAGCTTCCAAGTTTGGTAAAAAATCCAGGATAGTTTATGAATCTAATAAATGTTTTATAAACTTTAACTGCAGACTGTATGTAATGTTAACTGGAAGAAAAACTAAGTCCATTTATAAGTAAAATACGGAAAAAGTGAATTTTGTTTTTACAAAATTTACTTCTGAATAATATCTTATGATCAGAAACAAGCTTTTGTCTAAGTTTGGTAGAAATCCAGGATAGTTTAAGAACATTATAAAAATTTTAAAAATTTAAGCCACAGAGTGAATGTTTTGTTTCTGGCAAAAAAACTAAGTCCATTTATAAATAAAATACGGAAAAGTGGAAATTTACTTTTACAAAATTTTCTTCTTGATACTATTTTATGATCATAAACAAGCTTCTGTCCAAGTTTAGTACAAATCAAGGATAGTTTATGAAAGTTATTAAAATTTTAAAAACTTTAACCACAGAGTGAATGTAATGTTACTTGCAGAAAAACTAAGTCCATTTATAAGTAAAATACGGAAAAGTGGAAATTTATTTTTACAAAATTTTCTTCTTGATACTATCTTATGATCATAAACAAGCTTCTGTCCAAGTTTGGTACAAATCAAGGATAGTTTATGAAAGTTATTAAAATTTTAAAAACTTTAACCACAGAGTGAATGTAATGTTTCCTCGCAGAAAAACTAAGTCCATTTATAAGTAAAATACGGAAAAAAAGGGATTTTTATTTTTACAAAATTTACTTCTGGATACTTTCTTATGATCATAAACAAGCTTCTCTCCAAGTTTGGTAGAAATTCAGTATAGTTTAAGAAAGTTATTAAAATTTCAAAAACTTTAACCACAGAGTGAATATTTGTGGACGCCGCCGACGACGACGACGACGACGGAATGTAGGATCGCTTAGTCTCGCTTTTTCGACTAAAGTCGAAGGCTCGACAAAAATCCAATCATATTTAATTTAATAAAACCAAAACAGCAAGCTATCAAATTTTTCAAAGTTTTAATGAAAAACCATTTAAAATTTTCTACTTTGATGCATAATTATGTAATTAATATGCATTTGAATCATCGTATCTTTTGTTATAATTACACTTCATTTAACGTCTTCCTAAAAATCTAACAAAAACACTTAAAATACGCAGGAGGGTATATAGCTACATTACACATGACTAATATTTTTTATCCAAAATTGAATTTTTCATCAGAATATTTACCGTCATGTTATTATTCCCATTAGGCAAGAATTATTTATTTTAATAACCAATTCAAAGTAATATGGATTTGAATAAATCAAATTTTTTAATAATAAATATTTCCTTTTGAAGAAAATACAAATGTCTTCTCCTTTTAATTAGCATTTTGGTATGAACAACTGGCAGAGAGTAAAGGTATCAAAAGAAGTTAAATGAATGCATCAGGGGGATCCAGCCATTTCGAAAAGGGGGTTCCCAAACCAGGATAAAAAGGTTCCAACTATATGTCCCCATTCAAATGCATTGATCGTCCAAAAAAAGGAGGGTTTCCAACCCCCAGAACCTCCCCTCTGGATCCGCCACTGTGCATTTCAGATATTTATATTTTTATGACGAATTTTTTAAATGTAATTAAGTCAGCTCTCAAGATTAGGAGATTGTGGATTGCAATGGAGAAAGTTCAGAAAAAGGGATGTCAACTCAATTCCTGAAAACTAAATTGAAATAAAAGCATAATCTTTCAATGATTTTAGTTACTTATTCTATTGGTTGAACTTTTTACAATCAGACATTTAAATTGATCATTAAGAAATTGATAGGCTAAAATAACATGTCAGGTAAACTATCACCTGTTAACAATCATTTGCACTAAATACCGATTTTAAGATATATCAAAAGTGCAATTGTTGCATTCATAAAAAGAAACAAAATTTAGCTATCAAACCGCAGGTTTATTTACCTGTACCTGAATTCCCAGTTCCCCTGAAGGTTTGTTTATGGTGAATCAAGATTTGTTTCCGGTTCCACAAAATTTTGTCCCCCTTTTTTTTTCTCTAAATCCTGGATCTGAATCGGATTACTATTCAAGACAGAAGAAAACTTATGGAATTGTTTGTCAAGGGAAGTAACAATATATAAAGAAGTTGGCTAAACATAATGAAATTTCAAGTGATGCTGTAGGGGTGCAATACAGAGTTTAACAAAACTTTTTAAATGTCTTTTATTGGTAATTTGACTGAATAAAATTGAGAATGGAAATGTGGAATTTGACAAAAATATGATGGAAAAAAAAACAATATAAACCTCTTACGTGTGGGTTATAAATATGGTAATGGTATAATGATATAAAATTGAAATGAAACCAACATTCCATCAAAAAATAACTAAAACAAGAAGAGAAATTAACAAGATTCAAATTAAAAACTTTTAAATGAATATACCACCAACAGACAAATTTGAAATCTGATTAAATTTTTTGTTTATCACTTTTAGTTTCACTGCCAAGATGAAACAACTGTTACTGACAATTTAATTTCAAACATTTATAGAACTTTCTGCTTGATGAGCACATTACGACTTAAAACTTTGATTGAAATTAATGTGATTCTATTATTTGACAAAAAACCTCATAAAGGTTCATTAAAAACATGTTCTGATGAGCTTACTGAGAGAATAATGACTATGTTACCGTCTTACTCTGTTAATGAAATGTAAATACAGAAACGGATTTATTTTTATATCATGGAACAAGTATAAAGATAAAGGTCAAATTTGATTTCTAATTAGAGTAGATATATCACAAGCATTAAAAATTTCATTATATATGACAGTGATTTTAGGTTATATCTTAAAATAAGGGACAGTACAAAAACCACACCAATAACCAACACCTGACCCTTCCAAGAAAATAGACGTTGAAACAAAGACACACAATACATGGTCCAGATAGACTAACATGGAATATCTTTTTTCATAATCAATGTGTAGTTTGATCTTTGTTCTTTATAGGTCAAAATTCAATTATTACATCAAGTTACCTTGCTTTTCTGTGAATTTCATATTTTGACTTTGTGAAAAGGTAAACCATGCCTTGTGACACAAACAAAAAGGTTAAGAAAACTTCTTTTTGCAACTTTGAAAAAGCAAGAAAAATTTTGTCTACATACAGCCTAGAGAAACAGATTTTACCATTGAAACACATGATAACAATACCCCCCCCCCCCCCTTTCCCCGACAGTTAAAATTCAAATAATCTAAAATGTTTGGTTTATCTTGTGGTGAAAGTTGTATGCAGCAGTAAAATATAAAGTGAGGTCACTCAACCCCCTTTTACCCCTTTTTTGCCTACCTAGAACATATGTTGCAAAAGTAAAACACAATCCAAAATATGCACAGTGCAACTAACAAAAAGCATGAAATCATAATCTAAAAAAAAAAAAAATTATCCTCAGAAAGATGACCATAGTTTTACTAAATCTTCAGCGTCAGATAACAGAAAAATGACAAACAGTATTACTGTATCCTTCAAGTAAAAAGATGACCCATTGTTTAAACTCAACAGCAGAAACTGGATTTGACCTTTATACAAGAGACATATGACCTGGCTGCGTGGCTTCAACAAGTTCTAACAATAAGATGAAAACTCTAGATAACTTATTTTCCTTATAAAATATATCAAGTTTTATAAATGCATATATATAAAGTCTGCAACAGATGTATATATGTATTGTACTCTTTTTATGTGGTTGCCTTAACATTATTTCCTAACGTGTAACAACTGCTTTATATATGTGCATAATCCCATGTACTAAAACTTATTTTCTCACCTTTTTTCACCTTAACATTATTTTTATCTGTCTTTTTTAATAGAATCCTACATCAAACATGTCACAGTGAAGTCGTTTTGAATACTTAATTCATTTTAATAAACTAGTTTATTCATTGAAAATAGGAAAAAAATCTTCTTAAGAAATGACCATATGTTAACATTAGACTTATTGGCTGCAATTGTCATTTTTACAATAGAAAAATGCCACATGATAAATTTCTATATAAAATAGTGACCTAAAGAAACAATTTCTTTCGCTGGACAATCTAATCCTTCAATATTGTACAAAATTAACATGCAACCTGCATTATACCTGACTCACCTGTAATTAACCTGTAATTAACCTGAATCCTTTGATATCAAATATTTTCTTTTGATGTCTCAAATCTGGATCTTTCATTCACAAAGCAGTTGGGTTTAAACCTAGAAATAAAGATGAAAAAAGTAAAATGATTTGATACATTGCTTTTATTTTCATTCAAGTATTCTCATTAAAGTTATACAAGTCAGCACAAAGCAGGATTAATTGCTCCAAGTTATAGAACATCTATGGTGTTTCGTTACAGAATAGTTCTGTAATGAAATGTTCTTTAATTTGTGTTCAACATGCAAAAGAGTAATCCTGTTTGAAATGGAGATGTGTGTATGACCTCATATCAAACTTAAAAAAATGACCTCATATTAAACTTAAAAAAACGCTTATACCACCAATATTGACGAAAAGTACAAAGTAACATTTACTGACAATAATAACTGCACCTACTTCAAAATAAATATTGGAGAAAGAAAAGTATCCTGACACAATGAGAGATATGTATTATACAAATCATGATATCATTTTTTGCTTTATAATTATGAAAAAAGTTTTTGCTCTTGAATTATGTCCATGTACAATTGTATTAGCTAAAATCAGTTTTCCATATCTCATACCAATGTTTTTTCTACATCAAATTTTTCTTCCATAATTTTTTTTAAATGATGTTTGTTACAAATTTAATATTTCCTAATGGATACACAGCAGTAAAAAAGGGTCAATACCCTATGTAATCTAAATGTCCCAATGGGTCCAGGGGATGGTTGACATTTTTATAATCATTGCTAAGTGAACTTCAAACTACTTGAAGAACCTAACTTTTTATTATGGACAAAAAGCCAATATTTTTTTCCATATAAAGTCAAGCAGGAAGTGATAAAGCTATCAGCGGGCACGCGACGGAGATCTTAACACCTGTCCTTCACCTCATTTAACACTACTTATTCTCTACATTCACTGAAAACATAATTACATGTATTCAATGCAGAGTTATAACTAATAACAACAAAAATCACAAAACGCTCGACTTTCTCCATGAAAAAATGCAATAAAATCACCAATAATTGTTGACTGAACACTTCATCTAAGAAAACAAGCCTACCGTTTTCTTTGTGTCTGAGGGCAATGGTTCTAAGTAACCCATCAAACCCTCAATAACCCTGTAATATAATACAGTCATTGTCACTCCGTGGACAAAAGTTATAGCGGGCACAGAAAATAAAATATCACAAAGGATCTATTCTGTTGTCAACTCAATCTTACATGTTATTAACAAATGTTTTCATTTAATTTTAAATCAAATTCTATTATAATTGTTCCTTTTCTTTGTTGCCTTTTTGTGGTTATTAAGTTGTTTTTATTGCCAGTATGATATGTAAAAGATACATATACATGATTAACAGCCTTGCATACTTTTTACGCCAATTTCCGTTTAGAAACAAACACTGTATACTACTTTTTTAAATGACGAACTTGGGATCCCATAAATCATGGAGGTCATGAAGTTTAATAAGTCAGCAGATGCTTTACAGTGTATTCAGATCGGTCTAACATTTCACAAAATGAAACATGATACAGTTTTAACACCGATCGGACATATGTTTTTTAAATTCCTACAAATTTTGTTACCAAAGAAAACTTGTTAACATGTCCATCAAAGTTGAGGATACAAGCACATGGTCAAAGTGGTAAACCGTACAACTAGCTTTAAACAGATGGTAGGACACATAAATTCATCCAACAGAAAGGAGAATTTATGAGCATTCCAATTGAAAATCTATATTCAAATATTTTTATAATGCCAAAAGCCAATTTGAGCTACAGCATTTTCTTTTTTCATCTTTTCACTTTAGTATCTTCACAGCTCATTTTGATATGTTGAATATTTTAAAGCCTTATTGTCATTGGGTCAAAGGTTAGAAAAAGTCAAAAGATCAAATGACAGTTGTATTAAATTGTTTGAAAACCATAGAACATCAGAAATTAACATTAAAAGTCATGTAAAACTTCAAAACTGAGATAAGATATTTCACTTGCATACAAAAGGTTGAGTTGATGTGACCTGTTTCAGGTCAAAGTAACATTTAGACCAACATAACTGGACTGACATTGACTGTTTGAACATTTGTCCATTTATACTATTATACATGTCAAAGTCATATAGTGGAATTTTAAGATCAAGGAACTGGGCATATTTCAAGCATATGTAATGGAACATGTGAGTGCCAAACTCCTTTCACATATATGCTTCTGAAAGTTAATATCAATGGGAAAACTATGCCAAATAGACTAACAAATTCCACTTCTTCATGGAAACATGTTCATGTATCAAACAGGTCAATTATTTAGTTTTGGATAACCATACAAGTATTCTTTAGCTCACCAGAAACATTACAGTTAAAAATGTTCCCATGAAGACATCTTTCTACATTGCCAGACCATATTATACATCATCATTTTTATTTTTTGTATTTATAATATTTAGCTGTTATTGGTCAGCAAAGATGCCTGAATGGATAATCAATTTGATGTTCATTTAATTTCCATGGTTTAAATAATTCTTATAGCACAGGTCAGTGCACCTATCATATTTTGTTTAATTTGAAATGAATCTAATCATCAAAGGTCAAATCTGAGTTTTTGAAGATTCAACCCCCCTCTTTTCCTTAATTCAAGTCAACTTAATATACCAAAGAAATAAAACAGATGTGTCATAGAATATTCTAAACAGAGAAACTGACCATTGTTTGACCACTACAATTTGACATAAGGTTACAGAAATGTCAAGTTGCAATTGAAGATACAAAGGACAAGGTACAATAAGGGTCAATTTTGGCCCCCTCTTGAAAGACATTGAATTTTATTATTTCAATAGACTAGGTATAGAAGCTTAAAAAAAATGGCATTTTTTGGCGATTCTCATTTTTTGGTTGCCTAGCAACAGATTTGAAACCTGTCAATAATATGCTATTTTAAACCTTATCTAAAAAATCGTAATGTCCATATGAATCAAAATGTATAATTGTAAAATACATATATGGAAATCTAAAGCAGTAACGTTTTGTTTATCTTTATTAATTGAACGAGTATTTATCAACACTTAACCACCAGTATGTCCCTTAGCAACAGTAATGTATATTAAGCAACAGTAGACTTTGGTATATGTTCATGGCTTATGTAAACAATATGTTAACCAAAGCTATGTTTTAATGCTTGGTACTTTTAGGACAATTGTACAAATCTTACAATTTGTTTGGCTTGTTTTTTTTTCGCTGAGAAACTACCTAGCAACCGTAATAACTGCATAGCAAAAACCTTTTTCATTTATGATTTACGTTGATGTTGTATTTCTCTAATAGTGTATTGTCGTCTAAGTAAATGAGCTTTTATAGATTAATCTCTGTCCGACTATGGATGAAAAAAGCTTGGTGTTCACTTTCAACAAACAACCCCCCCTCCTCCTTCTCCCCAAAAAATAGCAAATAAATAAATAAATAAACATGACAACCCTCATATTTTAGTCCGATTATGGACCCCTGTCTCAAAAAGAAATATGCTCTTTTTTCTCAATTTTCAGCTCTAAAATTACCAGTTGTATATCATTGTATGAAGACATCGTTGCAAGATTTTGTTGGTGTCGTAGTGTGATATTTTGTTTCCAAATCTATTGAATTTTGTTCACAATTTATGCAATTATAACTTATTCCTTCTCAGAATGCAGAATTTTGCACATAATTTTCCAAAATTTTTCTTTAGAACCTAGTCCCCAAACCCACTTCAAAGTTGCAAACGGCTGGTACTGTGTGCCATCGGTATAAATAAACTAATATATTTTCCCACAATCAAACATTTCACGAGCTTTATTCTCAATTGCATGGGCCCTGGGCTCCTTCCCCTAAATACTAGGAAAATCACTGCTGTCAAACTCATCAATTGAAAAAAAAAACTGACAACGACATGGCTGAAAAGGAGAAAGACAAACAGACAAGCAATAGTACACATGACACAACATATACAACTAAAGAATAAGCAACACGAACCCCACAAAAAACTAGGGTAAGCAGATACATAACTTTTATTCTATGATTGTTCATAACGATACATAACATCATTTTTGGACTCCGATTTCTATATGTTGTTAGATTCAACAAATCGAAGAACCCCACTAATTCATTTTTTTTTATGAAATCAAAGAAAGTCTGATTTCAGACCTCAATGTAAAATAATTTGAAAACATGGCCTAAAATCTAAAATATATATAAACGGTACATACAGATCAAGTATCCCATGTATTCACTTTTTTGTTGAAGAATTAAATTTGAACCCTGTTTTGCACCAATTTGAAAACCAGTTCCAAAATCAAATATCTTAATACACATACAGATTCAGCTCATCAAAAGAACCGCAAGAATTTTATTTTGGTAAAACCAAAAAAAAATTATTTTGGACCCTATAGACCTCATTGTAGACCGATATGAAGGGGGCCCAAAAATAGACAAATATATATATTCACGGATATATTTGACATACATGTTAATGTTTGATGAAATTAAACGAAGTTTAATTTTGGACCTTTAAACCTCACGTTTAGACCAATTTAAACACTGGGCCTTGAATCCAAAAACATAAAACACAGTTAGATGCAGCATTTAGAAAAAAACCCGGAATTCAATCCCATTGAAATTGGTCAAGAAATAAACAACAAACACCAAACAACAACATATGATAATATAATACGGACGCAAAAATGTTCCCTTAAAAAGTGATTTGATCTTTGAATACAAAGATCATTAAGTCTTTAATGGTATACAACAAAATAACTATACCATTTACTGAGAACAGACACAGGACAGTCCATGTATTGCATTATGTTGCGCCCATGGTTTATATTTTCAGGATGCCAATTTCATATTTGTAAAAAGACAGGGTTAGATGTAAAGTTATAAATTGAAAAAGAGTTTGCGAGTAATACATATATATTATAGCAAACGTTACATATCATAATGATCAGAGTAGCCATGATTTTTTTATACCTTTTTATCATGTCATGATTATTATTCATTTCAATTTTTGAAATACAAAAATCATTTTGAAAGGACATCTGTCTGCTATCAATTGACAAAAGTTATACCCTTAAAAATGCATGTGCCTTTGAAACTACATGATGTATATAGATAGATTCTTCCTTAAATATAATTTTTCCAAAAAGCTTCTACATATTTTTTTTGTTAAAACTAAACCACCCAGAAACAGCGGAAATCAGCGGCATATATAGAAACACTGTAAGTGAGACTAGAACCGTGAATAATGTCCCTAAACATCCCATTGAAAAATACTATAAAAGAATGTTTATTGACAACCAACTAGATTGATAGCTATTATAATCAAAGCAAATACTCCAGCCATTCTATCTCGTTGAAATATTTTTAATTATTATTAGAAGAAAAACGTTTAAGACAAAAATATACACCTTGTGAGATTCGAACGTAAATCGCGGCATTCACAAGCCGACGCGATACCACTACGCTACGTTGCCACAATGTCTCTGATTTGGTAAATGTATGTATTTATTGGCATACTGTAAAGTCATGATAGAAATGAAAAAAGATATCTGGGACTAGGGCTAACTACCTCCCCGGGACTAGCTATCAATTTGTTTCCTTTATATGAGACGATGTGTACTCGAAACAAAAAAGATTCACGTTAATATTAAACAGAATTAACTTGTTCTTTTCGGCGGTGGTCTTTTGCAAAGTCGTATGCGATTACAGACTCGACCCTAGTCCAAATAATTATGACATCTTAAAAGGCTATTATATTTTTTTTTCTTTGACGCCTTACTTCGACGTAAGGCGTCAAAGAAAAAAAATATAATAGCCTTTCAAGACGTCATAATTATTTGGACTAACTCGACCCAAGGTATCTTGTCCCGACTTTACACATTATTCCAAAGAACCCCAAAAAGGAAGAAAAAAAAATATTCAAACTTTTTTCGATTTATTTAATGAGGGGGACACTTGCAAAACGCCTGTTTATCGTGTGTGCCGAGTGCATATGTTTTCACTATGTAAGGTGTTGATCATGTTTAAATCGATAAAACACACTCCACCTTGATATAAAGATAAAAAAAAATACAATTTGAAACTGAATGATGGCAAAATCCTACAACTGAAAACCTTGAGCACATATCGAAGTATTCTTGGTTTAGTTGAGGGTGTCTTGCCGTAACAGCCGAATGCGGATATTTTCAGCTCTTTCTCCGATTTCGATCCGATACTACTATTTTGACACAAATTGTTGTTTTTTTACAAGATTTTTTTAATTTTTGAGCATCTCCGCCAATGTGAGCCAATAATTTCTTTTCATATTCGGAAAATCCGGTTTGTATGCCATCTTTATCACTAATTATTTCTGTGGCTCACGTTGGCGGAGGCCTTTAAAAATGAAGGATTGCAGTCCACAAATGGACATTTTTCTATCTTTTGACGTTATCAACACAATTTAGCCAACCCAAAATCAGGTTTCTGCCATACAAGAAGACAAATTGGGCATGTAGTATTGAAGAACAAATATATTAAGATATTTTATGATGCTCAGTTCATTTATAAGATGAAAATGATTTTTTGACAAAATAGGGGGCCAAATACGGCCCTTAATGTACCTTGTCCTTTCCCTATGTCCACAGTATAAATATAGTTCAAGGTCGTAGCTAAATGTCAGGAGCACAAAATAAAATATTATAATTTCAGAAAATGAATAATTCAAAACTGTTTACCTTGTAAATGGGCAATTCACCAGGACATAACATTAAATATTAATTGAAGTTGAGATTAAAATGCTGCAATTAAGGGAATATAACTATAAAACTTACATTAAAATGTCAATTCTATATAATACTTGAATAAAGGTCATTGTCAGATGAATATTGTCATACCAGTTATAGTTATTTTCAATGTAAAAGTAATGTGTATCAATTTACCATCTAATGTGTATGCTGACCAAATATAAGCAACAAACAACTTAATGCTCAGGGTGTAATTATTATTGTGAATCAAATCAATTTTTGTTTACTTTTACCATTTTTATGGTTTTTACATTAGACTATCTCTTTTATAGCTTTAAAATAAATATTTCATGCGAGTTTTTTGTTTTGTTATCATTTTTGTATACAAGGCATTGAACAATTATTTATTATTTAATCAAAGGAGACAGTGAAATAACACAGTTAAATATCAATATCTCAAACTTAAAAAAATTTTCACATTCAATTCCTTCCTTACATCTCATCCCAAATTGTACGGTCTTTTATTACACTCTCAACTTGCTTTGACTCATACCACATTCCAAACTTGTCTTGACTTATATATCTCATTCCAAACTCAGATATCACAATCTCAAATTGTGCTGACATATCTCACTCCAAACTTGTTCCAGCTTATATTGCAACCCAAACTTCAGCCCCAACTTACACGACACTACCAACTCAATGTCCTGACTCATATCTTATTCCAAACTAATCCTTACTAACATGTCCAGACTACTATATCGTTCACAACTTCAGTCCTGACTGAATTGACACTACCAATTATCCTGACTTTTATCTAACTACCAAACTTGTATAGACTTATATGACACTATAAAAATTTCCTGAAATATGTGATTATGTCACACTTCAAACTAATGTCCTGACTTATATCACATTTGATAATTCACCTGACCTTATATCACACTTAACTTGTGCCGACTTATCACTTTCCCAACTTGTACTGACATATATATCTCATTCCCAACTTGTTCTGACTTATATATGTCATTCCTAACTTGTCTTGACTTATATATCTCATTCCTAACTTGTTCTGACTCATATCTCATTCCTAACATCCTGACTCATATCTCATTCCTAACTTGTCCTGACTTATATCTCATTCCCATCTTGTCCTATCTTGTATCTCATTATCTGGTTATCCTGACTTATATCTCATTCCCAACTTGTCCTGACTTATATCTCAATCACAACTTGTCCTCAGATTATATCTCCTTCCCATCTTGTCCTATCTTGTATCTCATTATCTGGTTATCCTGACTTATATCTCATTCCTTACTTGTCCTGACTTATATCTCAATCACAACTTGTCCTCAGATTATATCTCCTTCCCAACTTGTCCTGACTTATATCTCATTCCCAACTTGTCCTGACTTATTTCTCATTCCTAATTACTTGTCCTGACTTCTAGCACACTCAAGCTTGTATGGATTTCTATCACCATATTCCTACCTTTTCCTGAAATATATCAAACTCTAAACTCAAGTCCTGACTTATTTTACACTCTTCACTTGTTCAGACTCAAACCTCTGAAATGTGCCTGATGTCTGTATACAGTACAGTGAAATATCTTCTTTATATTTTATTATATTTTACAAAAAACATGAGATAATTAGCATCAATGAAACAATCATTTAAATAATCTCATATATTTTGATTTAGGGGTTTTATGGTTTGTACCTGATTCGACTAAGTACTCAAGAAGTACAGCCAAATCAAAAACAGCTCCATCCACTGGAATTATTATTCAATATTGAATGCAAACATTGCTGAAACAGCTGTATACAAGTTACAAGAGCTTATTAGTGGAAAAGTTTTTAAGTTTTACCAAAATAAGTTAAAAAATTAAATTTTCAAATGAATTCTTTGTAAATTATATCTTACAAATGTCCTCTCATTTATAATCAGCAAGGAATAAAGCAGTTTTTTTTTTATGTCAACCTTTATGTTGCGACTATAAATCCTTCTAATTTTGCAGTCTTAATGTTGGGGGTTGTGAGAATATTAGATTTTTTTAGAATTTTAAAAAGTAGCCTTGGTTTGACTTAATAACATAGAAGGGAGTAGATCACAATAATCTCGCCATAAATCTACCACCCTCTTCTCTGATCACCATCATCGGTGGTCGAAACAATCTAATCTCAGATCAAAATCACTAGAACTCTTTTGTCAATGTAGTAACAAAGTTAAAAACATAGCTTTAAATTGTCACAGGGTTTTGGTCAGCCATTGACAGACTGTTGATAAAGTCTCATTTTTGTACTTATTAAAATCCAATGAAAATTCAATGGCCATAAAAAAACATAGGAAGCTTTTTGTATTTAACTGGTTTTATTCACTCGACTGGACATTTATACCCCTGTCCCCTTTGCTTTATCTCAAGATGACACTTGTTTTCACATGAGTTATGGCTTTTCTACACTTTTAATACAAATTATATTTATTCCTTTTATGCATGATACCCTGCTACAAAACGGTAATTTGTCAGTTTTATATTTCTATTTTATAAACTGTCAAAAGAAGTTTTTCAGGCCAATTTTTAAAATGATGGCTATTTCTATTGGTATGTACGATGTTTAATCAACCCTACCAATTATAATAGCCTTGCTGGAAATAATTGCACCAGGAATAAATTTTCAAAGCTTTGAAATTGGATAATTTATTCAGGGATTAAAAGAATTTTAATATAACGGGACACTTACAACATTTCAGACAAAGAGTTTTTGACGATTTTTATTATTTGATGTAAAGAAGGAAAAGGAAGCATGTTTTGTAGATAAGATCGTATTTAGGACATCAAAAAGTCACAATAAGAAACTCCTAACTATTTCATATTTCTGTCCCCTGGACCAGATATTGTCTGTCTGAAATTTAAATATGGCTACTTAATACTTTTTCTTTGAAGAAGACTCAATTACTCTGTAAAATAATAAGTGTCAAATATTATATATTAAAATAATAGAGACACAAACCATTTGAGGTTTATACAACGTGTAAATACATATTTGAACAACTTAATTCATTTGATTTTATATACTTTTTTAGCTTAAATTTTGCTTTGTAACCGTGAGTGAAGTTTCAGTGCAGATAAAAACTACCTTCGCTATAGACTTACACACCTTAAAACATTTATACTGAAAAACAATCACTTGAGAAAAATACATAAATCACTGAAAATATTCTGTTGACAGTTCTAACACAATATCAAGGGTATATTAACATCGTCTTTTATGACCTTATAAAAGTTTAATCCACATAAAAATACACAGACAACCCAAATAATTAAGTTGTTTGATATGAAATATAAATATTAAATTTATTAAGTTGGCGTTGTCACACGAGATTGCATGATGAGTGCATTTTAGTCATCCTAAGTAAATTTGATATGTCTGGGACCAAGTTAATATAGTTTCAAACACATTATTTATCTCTCTCCGTCCATTATTCATACCTTAATCCATTATATCAATAAATTTATCATTTTCATATACTTTTAAAATCTGTTGAGTCTGGAGTGAATATTTTTTTTATGATATTATACAAAATTCAATATTTCAAAAGATGTAGAAACTTTAGACGGTTTCTGGATGTTTTTTATTTTACATTTCAAAACATGGTAACTGCCTTATTGCATGTCCTTTTTCATTATTATTAAAGGTTTGGGTTAAATCATATTCTTATATCTTTTTCTTTATAAAAGAATTTTTGCTTTGAACAATAAGTTGACTTATCTATGAAAAATATATGAAATCTGTTTTTTGCTTTTAATTTTCCTCTGTCTCATTAAAAGACTACTGATTCTGTAACTTAAGTAAGTAAGAAGTATTATTGTTATTCATTATCTACAACATAAATAATATTTGTTAATTAAAAATTTAATGCATTTTTTTTTTATTTTACATCATACAACAGTTAATTGCAAATACGCAATGGAAAAATAAGTAATTTTTGTACATGTTGCAGTTAATTAAAAATTCTTCCAGATACATTTTTGGCAATATTTCAGGAATCTAAAAGTGTACAGAGACCAAATATATATCAACTAAGCTTATAACTACTTTTTGTTACGTAAGTAGATTTCACCCACCTCAGAAACAACTGAGTTATATGTCAGACAATTAAGTGTTGGAGCTTAAAAGGAAGACATCATTTTATTCAGTAAAAGGAATACATTACATAGGTCAGACAAAATGGTCAACCATGTATGTTAATGCCTAAGTATGCAGACTTAAATCTCTTGTAACAGAGACACAGATGGACAATACTTTACAATAACAGCCTAAGAGAAAGGATTAGAAATGGAAACATCCTTTACACCCTTTCTATGACTTTAATCAACCTTGATACACCTTTTTAAAAGGATCATATTGAGATTATAAACCTACATTTATGATTTGTATTATTTTTCATGGTTGTCCAGTGTTGCAATTTGTTATCACCATATCTTGAAAAACTGCACAAGTTATCAGAATGTGCTCTTCTCATTCCAAAAAAAATAGGACAAATTTCTAAAATTCAATTAGGGAACAAAATGATGAAATTCTGTGGATATCTCAAAGTGTGAACAACAAATGATAAGAACAATTTTTTTTATAGGGACTGATAAAACAGTTGACAAAATGATATCTGCTGTGACTCTGTAAGGTGTAATTTTTTTTTGTTTAATGAAAAATATGAAAAATCTTCAATGCCTTTTTCTTTTTTTTTTTTTGAGAAATGTTGCATTTATCTGACCACTAACACATTGAAAGTATTGAGCTTGAAAATACATTCTCTAGTTCAAACAATGTTTTTCTAAAGGCAAGATGTTTTTCTGTCAAGAAGGATTCATTGGAATAATAATATTTGTTTTTAATTTAATTTTCAATCAACACCTTAATACAGTAATTGATTACTACAAATAACATTATTATCATTATTACTTCGTTATAATTTTTCAAAGCTTTTGAACTTTTTGCACAAGGTATTATACTTTCTTCAAGAAACGTTTGAAAATCTCAAGTACAGCCTCTAGTAATTAAAATAGAAAGTAAGTAACAAATTGAAAGAGCTTATACTGGCATTGTACTTTTATAAAGTATAGATATATAGTACAGGTATCCCTACAAGTACCTTAGTACCTATTTCACACCTGGTTTGATAATTAAATTATCTACTAACAATACTTGTTTATTTTCCAATCCCAAAATGACATAATTTTACTTACGCTTGACCTAGAATAAGTATCTGTTAATAATTAATTAATGATGGTCAATTATTTACACTCTATTGTGAAGTAAGTGTTCTAGTTTTTATTGTAACCACAAATAGCAATGAATAGTGGTGTTGGATTTCAATCCTGAAATGGATTTCCTTTATTGGAAATTAATTGCAAGTAATTAAACAGGTATAAACACATCAACTTTCCTTTCCTCTTTATTAGTGGTGGTCTGTCCTGTCCAGCTCAATGGTCAGGAAAACCACACATTTCCTTCTGTCTAAAGTTATGATAAATGAGATGTAATGACAGCTTTTAAGATATCCACATGTTTTTTCTGGTCTTTTACTATTGGGAGGGATTTTTTGTTAAACCATTTTAGCAGATGCTGACTCAGTGTATTTAAGGTTTGCAGGCATTCAATTTAATCAAAGAATGTATTTTACTAGTAACCGTATTTCAAATTATTTATCTAGCTGCTGGCTTTAAATGCACACACAAAAAGAATATTTTTGAGATTCTGAAAAAACTCTTTGAAGACACTTATCTTCTAGCTATTTGGTTAAATATAAGTTTTAAGTAATTTTAATATAATAAATCCATTCCTAAAAACCTACCTCAAAATATCTACCTTAAGTATTCATTCAAAAATAACCATTGGTAAATTCAGTATGAGACTCTTGCTTTTAAAGGAATAACTAATTCATACATCATTTTTATATTTTTTATTCCATTTTTCGTTTAGAAGGTCACTTCATTTACGATGGTTTTAATCACATACTACAAAAACTCATACTTTAAAATATTCCAAGAATAAACACAAAATTATTTATTATTAATATAGTCATGGTCAAGAACTCAACAATAGCACACTCAAATTATGGTAATGACCAAACACATTTTAGTCACAAAACAAAACCATAAAATATTTAAATGACCAATAAATTGAAAATGAAGATCACAATCAAAATATATTGAAAAAGTAAACAAAAGGTGAATAATGTTATCAACACAATGTTGACCAAAGTGCAATTTTTAAAACCAATCATAAGCGATCTTTATCTTTTTTATAAACAATAAATCAAATTTGAACTTGGGTACCCTTTGACAAATATAAAAGTGACCTCAGGAGAAGAAAAGACATTTTTGTGGAATGGGGAATGAATCAGCTTGAAAAAGAATGCAAAAATATTCTTTAAACATTATAAAATGACCTAATGTGTGTGGCTATAGTGTGAAAAAAACCATTAGACAGTGGAGGTATGAGTGGTTTTTATTATAAAAATGTGTATAAAAAAATTCCTTCCATGCAATAAATAAGTGTCAATTCTTTGCAACTAGTAGTGAGGTATTTTTTGGCCTAGTACATCATTCTTAGGTGCCCCTAAAATATTCTATACATCCAGGATGAACACAAAGGTCATTGTCTGCTTAGAAATATCCATATGACTGAATGATGAGGTATTGAAATTTGTTTGAGACAAAGCAATGTTGGCAGAATCTTGATGGCATTTAAAACAGACTTATAATTGACCAAATATAGGGCTATGGGTTTTTTATTATTTTATACAGTATTATATGGCAGTAAAATTGGTCACTGAGTTATGTAGCACCTCACACGTCAAAATGAAAAACAAGGCTTCATTGCACAAAAACATGACCAAAATCATGGTAGCATGATTACTATAAATTTCTCTCATTGTTGCAGGCTGAACAATGTCTTTTAGCTGTTTACAGCTTACAATACAGTATGGGTTATTCTCATTGTAAAAAGGCTGTACAGTTAGTGTCCTTTAGTTGGTAATTATTGTATTGGTACAGCTTACTAACCAGAATTATTAAATAATTAGATGCCTTGTAATAATTAATACCTACCGAAACAACAGTCAGTAGAAAAGGCTCTGATACAGTTCCTTAAACAGCGGTGTTTGTAAATGCAGTGTTAACCAACCTAAACAACAAAATCCAGGCATGAATTAACTTCTAATAGTAAATCCATATACAAGTGACTTGGTACCTTTAAAAGTCAGCAGCATCGGGGAAATAACATATTGAGGTTAGCGGGAGAAGTTAGTTAATGACAAGACTATTGCTTTACAGAACCTATAAATTGTTATAAATCTGTTGAAACATTAGATTCTTGTCACATAATAACTATGTATGTTTGTAAATGTTTTACATCTGGTTAACAAATGCTTCTAATCCAGCTTGAGGATTTTTTATTCTGATTTATTAGACAAGCCATCTAACTATCAGTTTCCCCACAAATTTTCTGCTTTTTACTTTTCTCTGTGGGGATTCAGATGATCATTGATTACGGAGGTTACAAATCTAACACTGATAAATAGTCAAGGATTTGAAACCAAACAAGATGTCCATTAATCTACTTTTTATTACGGACAAACAGCAACATATGCAGCCATAAAAAAAACTCATTTCTTAATTTTTTCTGCAAAATGGGTTAACTCCCTTGTTCAGAAAAAATATATAATAGAAAGGTACAAATTTTAAGGAAATAAAACCATCATAATTGTATATTTATGTTATAAACACAGATGGTGCATGTAAGGAAAAGTTTAAATTATTGGAAATGTTTAGTAGTAATAAATTAAGTAAGGGGTCAAGGTCATCATTTCATGAATAATCAAAGGATAATCAACGTATTTTCCAGCACCATAGATTTTTTATAAATCATATTCTATAAACTTTTGTAAAGGTGAACAAAATATTCTTGAAAGCCGACCCTGCCAGGGCTATATTGCCAGTCAAGGTCGTTAAAAACTTCCATCATCAAAATATTCTTACATTTCTTCCAACAATCTGACCTGAAAGGTTAGTTATAACAAAGGGTGTTTAAAATATACTCATTTCAAAGCAGATGCAAGATATCTGTTAAAATTAAAAGTATGCATTTTTTTTTCCAATATTGAGTTTCTTTTTAAATCATAAAATACTAACAGATTATTTCTTAAACGTGACTTTATCATGAACTAAATGATGCTGTCAGATAAAAACGTTTCAAACATTTTTTTTCGCTTTTTTTACTGACAAAAGTTAATAAAGTTGACTAAGAGTACATCAAGTCGAGAATAGACAAAAACAATAAAGATTGTACACTAGATGCCTGGGTAGTTAGATGTACCGATACCAATATACATCACATGTCAAGCCTATCTCCTATGTAACACATACATGTATACATAACTCTATTGTCAAACATATATGTACATGTACTTACATTTAGGGAAATAATAGTTATCTTTTCTGACTTAGAAACCTTCATCTGAACATACTGCTCCCTATGAAGTCAGATCCTGCCTCTAACATATTTATTAACTATAAACAAATTTTTGACAAAAAATATGTATTTTGTCATGTTTATCTCATAAACAATCATCTTTTATTTATTTATTCATTTTGTGGGAGGTCTAACTTAATGTTCAACCAAACAGAAAAAAATACTAATTTACTAAAAATATAACACTTATGTTTTAAGTTTTACAGAAAAGGCTTGAAACAAAACATACATGATAAACTACATGACTGTAAGGTTATGATCTGCTATGCGACAGCCTCTCAGGGCACATAGCTGGTCCAATTAACTGTAAATATGTGTCACAACTGTCACTGTTTTACAAGCTACTAAACACTATACATTAAATTATAATCAGTTATTATTTTCGTTGACATTTTTTCAAATTATGATAAACTTGGTTATTTTTTTGTCAAGTTATATCCTGCACTTTTGCTATATCTGAAGCTAGTGACTAAATAAACTCATCATAGATACCAGGACTAAATTTAGAATATACGCCAGACGTAAAAGACTTCTAACCCTTTTTATTTATAGACATATATTATAGGGCCCAATCTTAAACTAGACACAAATATCAATAAAATGAAGGAAATAATTTAATAGTTGGATTCCTAGACAAAAGAACAAACAGCTGGAGGAAACATAACAAACATTAGTGTAACACACTAATAAAAACTAAAATAAGATGTCTAGGCAACAATTTTCTTAAATCAAAATAACTTTTTGGTTTAATTTCTAACTTTTCACTCACTTCCTATATAAAGTAAGAGGAAAATTCAAATATATAGAAATGAAGCATTGAATTAACATAACGAACATCAAGTCCACATGTTCAAAGGTGTTACTTTTTATTTAGATCCAGTATTTTGACAAAAGGGGTCCAGAACCCCTGTGCACCCTCCTCCTTAAAACCACCTCAGTTCTTCTTTTATTCCACAAATATCTTTCAAAAATGTATAAGAAGAGGGTCAGTGATCAAAAAGATAAGTTCATTTACACTTTCCGTAACGTCAGTGTGTGTTCTGAAATAAAACAATTCTAATGAAGACTGTGTAGACAGATGTAGCCAACCTGGCCACAAACGAGTTAAAAAGTGCTAATTAACATTTTAAGTAATAACGAATCCAATAATTCTGTAACAGTTTGATAGACAGATCCCTCGTTAAAGGATCTTCACATTTCATTAACAAACTACTGCGAACTTCATGTTCTTTTAAACCAATATGTGTCAAAAGATTGAATTTCTCAAAAACTCCATCTTATGCTTACGTTTTCTTGTTTGATTGATTGAGTTTTAATTGGTTATTTATCAAAAAACAAATACATCACAATGAAGTAAGAGGAATATTAACAGCTGTCTGGGTGGAAAAAAAGTAAACAAGAGAAAATTGTGATCCCTGACACCTTGGTAAATTGTTACAAAAGAAACAAATGTTAAATGTCATGATTATTTCAAATTCTAATTCTAAACTGGTTCCTATTGAGTGCCACCCTGTCAAACATTAGCTGATTTCTATCTTTCAAGAGTTATCTCCCCATATGTTTGGATAGATATTTTTAAAAGAATTTCAGTTGTGTAAGCAAATCAAAGACACAGTTGCATATTTACCCCCTGCCCTAAGATCACTGCCAAGAACATTTTAAGAAGTATCAAATTGTTAGACTTTCTCAAATAATCTATTAAGTCAAATATACAAAATGAATCAAAGGAATTTTTACTTTCTTGTTCGCCAAATATTCATCTTCTTATATAAATACAGTGTATTAAATTTATGCAAACAAATCAATAGAATTTCAATAAAATTGCTACAGGCTACTCTTTTCAAAAGTTAACTATTTTAACCGTCCTTTACTCTGATACAAATCTATCAAGTGCATATATATATACAACTCTTCTAAAGTAAAGAACTTTCATCCAAATCAATATACATAGAGATAAAAATGTTAAGGACACTGAACTAATTACGAAGTCAAGAATTCTGGTGGGGAAAACATCCTATTAGTAATACCTGCTCAACTAACTTATTTCTAACAACAAAAATATTACCCCCTTAATTATAGTCAGCATACTGCCTACAAAACTTATTTCTAACAACAAAAATATTACCCCCTTAATTATAGTCAGCATAATCTGCATACAAAACTTATTTCTAACAACAAAAATATTACCCCCTTAATTATAGTCAGCATAATCTGCATACAAAACTTATTTCTAACAACAAAAATATTACCCCCTTAATTATAGTCAGCATACTGCCTACAAAACTTATTTCTAACAACAAAAATATTACCCCCTTAATTATAGTCAGCATAATCTGCATACAAAACTTATTTCTAACAACAAAAATATTACCCCCTTAATTATAGTCAGCATAATCTGCATACAAAACTTATTTCTAACAACAAAAATATTACCCCCTTAATTATTGTCAGCATAATCTGCATACAGATCTTTGGCTTGATCTAACATTATACCAAGATAAAAAGATAGAAAAAATGACTTTAATCCTGTTTTTTCCATGTATTGGTATGCTTATACAGTTGTCTTGTTTTGCTGCTTGAAAATTCTATTACCAATGTACCAGAAATTCATCTGTGAAAAAAAGTGCTTTTATCTGATTTTTTGAACATGCTTTGTATTCTGTATGCACTTGTTCTGGAATCTTTGACAAGTGAATTACATCGCCATTGTCACTGGAACATACAATAACAATGTTAAGGTATAACTCGATAAAAGATCAAACTTAACAGTTGACAAAACAAGAGAAAACAAACACATGGATACCAATAATTGATCACGACTCTATAAAGTGTTAAGCATCATTATACAAAATTATATCACTGGCCTGGCTGATTTTCCATTTCTACGACAAAATTCCATTACTGACTGACCTGCTAGTAGCACTAGATTATCAACGATGTGTAAGTAAAACAATTGATGGCCACACCAGATTTCTGATGGCCAATTCAGATAGGCTCATTATTTCCTAAATTTGATGATGAATTTGTAAATGACTATCTGTCTGTAGAAAAAAACAAGGTTTAAATCCTAATGCGTCAAATTTGTTCCCCTCCAATACATGGAATAATTGCATAAATGTTTTTTTTTCCTCAGGATTTTGTGTTAATGTTGGTTCAGTATTATTAATCATTGTTATAAGAAGGTTGTGAAGAGAATACTTCTCGTTTATTGTTCTCAACACTCATGTTGATAAAATTATATTTTTTCTGTCATGAGAAATACTTAAAACAAATTGTGCTTAATAAAAAGGTATTAAGGATTGTACTTTGCAGAACAAATCCTACTTAACATATAGTACTACAGGTTGTACTCTATCTATTACCAACAGTACTTGCCATTAATATTACCTGTCAAAGTCAAGTGACTATATTGCTTCACACAGTAAAAGAAGTCATATAAATACCAGGAAACGTTCAAGTTAATAATTCCATAGATTTCACATATAACTATGTTAAAGAGCCTGGTACAGGGGTCAAGTCTGTTACCAGATTTATCATTAAGGTTACTGAGATCTTAACATAACCTCTGTAAAAACAATTAAAACACAAAACAACCAAAAACTTAGGAATATGAAAGAAAACAACAAAATAGATTAAATTAGGAAAAAAGGATAATCTTACATTATTTGAGTTGTACAAATGTTCATTCATGGTTTCTGATCCAAGTTTTTAGACCTTGACCTTTTGACCCCGACCAATTTGCCTTTTCCCTTTCCATATATTTTTTCATCTGTTACTGTATATAATTTATTCAACTCAAACATGGGAGGCTCAAGTTCTCCAGTTAGCATCCACAAACCATTCATTTCAGCAAACAGAAAAATGGACAGGACGGACTGACAAAGTGAGTACTATGTGCTTCCAAAAGGATTTTCACATGCAAAATTGTAATGATGTAATCATGATGGAATCAGCAATATAAGAAACTGAATGATGCAACAGTTAATTAATACTAGGAGTATTTAATAGTATTTAATCAAGTAAAATGTTGGATTCAGTTTCATCATGCAAGCTTTCATAAGTCTGATTGCTGCACATCTGAAGAGGTGTTAAGTAATACCTAACATTAATTAACTCTTTTCATATATCTACCAGACAAAATAAATCTTACAGCATTTTTCATTTTTCCTTATAATTATATCCTTATATTCCCTGAAATTGATCTTATAAAAAAATGACCATAATGTAAGGAATATATATCAGGACATAAATTTCAATGAATTATGTTGAATTTTTTCACTTCATCTTCTATAAATTATAAGTTACACCCTAGGTGGTCCAATTAAATTAGTAGATTTAATAAATTGGCGTAATGTATACCTTAATATTATCCCAGCAGCAAGCCCCCTTTACATCATTAAAACATTTTTTCACTTTTTTGTCGGCACAGATGTACAACTTCAATAGAATTTCATCCTCAACTTAATTTGTTTATGTTTCCTAAATGTTGCAAGTAGACTGGGGTTATGACACCCGATTGTCACATAATCCCATGCGAGATTGCAGTGCATGCATCAGTTAAAAAGGTTTATGTCGATTAAAGTGTTGGTTGTGCAACAAACATGCATTAATACTTGTAAAAGTATTAAACACTATGTACAAATGTTTGTAAAGTGCACATTACCTTCCAGAGCTTACAAAAACTTAAGATAAATGTATTTTACCATTTTACAAAGTGGTACAAGCTTTTCTATCTGTTGACTCAATTATTGTTGAAGTACAAGACTTGCTTCAAAAGTACCATAGTGACAAAGGTTAAATATACCTCTTGTCACAAAGAAAATTGTGTGACCCGTTAGTTGTTAAGTTATATTTTAACATATTATGGAAATTATTAGTATCTCTAGGATTTATCTATTCAAATCTATAAACAAAACTATTCACATTTTGCCAATGCCCTGTACCAAATACTATGTTAAAATGTCTTTTAACATTTTAAGATCTTTTAATAATGCCTCACATTCAGTCTTTGAGTTCATGCAAAGAAAACTCTTTTCTAACATATGATGTAATTTGTAATAGACAAGTGCTGTATTAGTTCATTTCATAAAATAATGCTATACCACTTAAATAATTTACTATTAGACCATTCTGAACAAATACAATATACTGAGAGAACTCAATTATTTGTTTTTCAGTCTCATTCAATTTTTTACTGAAGTTTGCATATACTTTTCTGAATGTGATTAGACAAAAAATAGATATTATATTATAAACATTCTATTATTTCTATACTTTTCAATTGAAACAAGTATGTATTTGTACTCTTTAAACTAATGTGTTTTGCTGAAACCGTTTTGCTGATGGAAGTGAAATTAAATTTTTGGTTTAAAGTGATACAGGTTTGAATTCATTGCAGTGTTAATTCTCATTTTAAATCTTTCAGCTAGATGGTTGATGCAAGTTTATAAGCAAAGTGTGAAAATAAATCATAATTGCTGTCATCCAGAAATTCCTAGGTCACATGTAGAAAATGACACAATTTTGTATGCAATTTCAAATCATTATTGATGTCTTATCACACTGGGTACCTTGGTCTGAAATCAGCAGAGGGATCAAAATGGTGGACCAGTAAAATCTGAATCAATTGCAAAGAGCATAATCCTCAATGGGAATCTGATCCACATTTTACTTCCCACCATTTGTATTTTTTATCAACTATACCTAGGGTTTGGAACAAAAGGGGTTTGAGATCCCTATCTGGATTTCAGATCCCAATAACTGGTGTGCATATTGAAACTTACAGCTCAAATAGAGCAAATAAAACAATTTTGCAATGTCTAATATAAACAATGTATTTATATGTTGTTGATTACAGCAGCTGGAAATTTGATACATGTCCCTTGTGACTTTACCAATGTAATACATTTAGAGATCCAGACATTACAAAATAGCTGTCCATTTCAATCATATTATCACAATTTAAATCTTATTATCAACAACAATTTTTCAGCAATGGATAATGACTGATGTGGCAACATCTGAATTATCAAGTCTTAGATAAATATTGAAAATACAAGTGGGTAAATTTGTTTACCATAGATAGGATTTGTCAGGACTTTTCATCTCATTAGTCTGTTTTACAATCTGATAAAGACATGTCGGGACAGTAACAGATTGACAAATAAAAAGAAAATTTTCAAAAAACAATTCTCAAATAGAGTCAATTAACAAGTTGGCCATATTTAAATAACAATTAAACTGTCTATTGCAAGAAACTGCTCACTTGATCATTGTCTATTAAAGACAAAAGGTTACAGAAAGCCTGTGTCCATATCAAAGTTAAGTTTATTGCCATAGAACAATCCAAAATAATGTTAGTCTTATAATAATGCATGTAGCCAAAATCAGAAGTAAGTCAACTGTACAGGGTTTTGCTTACTGCAGCATGAATTATAAGTAGTCCTAAATTATTCATGAAGGTCCACAAAATTTCAAAAACCCTACTCATACTTGGAATCTTTGGCTGAGGGAACACTAAGGTAGCCGTCTTATGGTACTGACCTTATCACAAACCAGTCAACCTAGTGGTCCAATGATACTGACCAGAGCAGCAGACAATTTGGGTCAATTTCAAGGTATTCACAGGACAACTTATTTAGTTCATAATTTTAAAAGCTTCAAAAAGTATGCAACAATTGATACTTCTTTAAAAGAGTTATAATTCAGATATGAAAACTTAACTATAAAGATAAGCTATATTGCAAATCAGTTCTGATGTGTAAAAAAGGGTATGCCAATTGCATCCAGTAAAAAAAAATAGTCTGAAAAAATTATGAAGAGCAGAAGTATGAATTATACACTGAACTTTTAACATTGAAAAACATAAGTGCTGACACAGCAGTTTACATATACATCCATTCACAATCATTAATATGATCACAGACAAAGTGCTGAAAAACTGGCAGAGGAAGGACCTTAGGATTTTAAAATTCTCTACAGTCATCTAGTTAGAATATTGGTAAATCTAAACTCCTTGAATGAAATTTTATCAAATGAGATCAAAGTTTGGAGCCAACAACAGCATTCCAGAGATTACAGTATACATCATAAGAGTGTATTGCCAAAGATTACACTGTCTGATAGGGGCTATTGTAGAGAGACTCCATCTGATAAATAGCCTACCTTTGTCTCAAAAAAATATGTGTCAACATTTATATCTTCAGCAATTATCATCAATTTATTTCTGGAGAATAACAGTCATCATATTTTTCAGTAGCATATTTTTCAGTTAACTCTTAAAAGAAATGCAAAGTCAAGGTCTTCTGGAGAAAAATACTTTGTAAACAAGAATGTGTTCATAGCAACCAGCAACCGTATGCCCCACTTGTTTTATCATTTTCTTTGTTCATTTGACCATGAAATTGAGGTCAAAACTCTAATTTGGCATTAAAATTAGAAAGATCATATCACAGTGAACAATTGTGTACTAAGTTTCAAGTTGATCGGACTTCAACTTCATTAAAAACTACCTTGACCAAAAAATTTAACCTGAAGCAGGACAGACGGACGGAATATCTTCAGGATGAACATTCACAGTTTAGTCCAAAACTGTCTTGTGGGTTGGTAAGCTGGGAACAAATTCTGTGTAAAATTTTCTATACATGGAACAAATATCAATAAAGAAAATAAAGAACCATATCTAAGTGTTCTGACTTTAATTGGGATGGACAGCTTGTGAGTTGTAGTTGAGAAGACCAGAAAAATAACATCTTACATTCAAGGCTCAGACAATTACATGTATAAACCGATTTCTTAGCTACTGTTATATCTACTTACAACATCAACTTCTAGGTTAACCAGGCAGTAATCCACTTGTCCTTTTAATGCAATCACCTATGAATAAAAAGAGATTTGTGAAATTTAGTCAGACAGTAATCAAACAACATTATAAAATCAAATAAGTTGTTTCACATAACTTCAAATATCATAAATCATGTGTTAAATAAGATATATATATCATGTATATAAACTCCTGTAGTTTTGCTATAACCAAAGCACAGGTCTTTTAGTTTTGTACCTACAAGAATTATTCAGCAGACTTGGCTTACAAGGCAGAACAGAAGGTTATTTGCGCTAATGTGTGTTTATATATATAAAACTACAAAAAAGTTGAAAAAAGCAGAAATTTTTAGATCTGAATGAGAGAAAAAAAAACATTTGTCATCACAGGTGCTCTAAAAGGGCAAGATGTTACTTTCCTTTCAAAGATAATGTGATCCAATTTAGTAAAATTTATATATAAAAATGTATGTCACATCTTAAAGCTGATCCTGCTGATATCCTGTTTCATGAAGGTGTAGGTGACAAAATATTTCAAAAGTGACAAGATTCTATTCTTGATTCAAGATTTTATTGTTTCCACACTTGTTTAGCGATGAAGACTTCAGAAAACAAATTGTGTCATTGTATTGCAGTCTCAATGACATATAACCGTCTCCTTTCATTCATATCTAAATCAACGGTGTTATGTCAAATATTAAATTCAGACATAAAAAACCTACAAGTCTATTTACCCTAGTCTAATCAAAACTTAATCTTACTCTTCAAGATAGAGAGAAAAAAGTCAAGACAGAAATTCTAAACATTTAACACTTCTGTTAGATTGCACAAGACACTGATAAAAATTTCTTCAGAAGATACCAAAAAATCTTATCAGAACCAAAATAAACAGAATTTCTGTGGAAATTGTCATGGGGAAATGTTGGCTAATTATCTGAATATATCTGTTATTATTTTAATGATATGAATTCTTCAGTTAGTTTATATAATGGAATCCAATCAGAGGTATTAATCACAACTACAAAGAAACAGCAGATATTCACAAATAAACACAAAAATATGCAGAAATTTGAAATCATGTTGTATCAGAGATATATAAACAGGAAAAACATGTAGATTGTGTATCACAAAGGTAAAGGTGTTTGTTTGTATAAGAGGGGGGGATGTTACAAATCATCTCCAGCTAATATCAATTATCTCCTATCAATAGATCAGATACAATCTAGGTAGGAGTCAAACCCTCAGCAGAGATTGCAGTGCAGTACTGCTAGGTAGGAGTTGAACTCTCAGCAGAGATTGCAGTGCAGTACTGCACATATATCCTATTAATGGCTTTTGAAAATGGATTCTAATTCAGTTAAATTCTAAGCTTCCATCCGTTATAATAAAAGTTTTTCATCCATTATAATTAAAGCTTTTAATTAGTTATATTCTAAGCTTTTCATATTTCATATTTTTTAAATACTGGTGTAAGTAACCTGCTAGCACTGAAAGTATTTCATCGATTGGTTATAACACCAAAGAGTGATTATGAATAAGAATGAAGTGTTATAAAGCTTATAAGAGGGTTCGTTGTAACAAATGATTGCTATATTTAGAAAAGTGTGTTAAAAGGGATGGTTTTGTCATCAAAAGATAGAGTGCGTAAAGGTTTTCTATAATCTTCATTAAACATTATAAAGTATTGTGTCTATTTAGTATTGTCTTTGTCCAATGTGAAACTGATATAACTCAATTAAGTGCTTCAACTTTCAGATTCAACTTTTAGAACTTCATTTCATTCTACCAGATGATAATACAACAGTAGAATACAGATATTTCTATGCCGATGAGGTTGAATTTAGAATTATTTAGCAATGTTCATGTTTAATTTCAGCACTTGTAACATTTCCATGCTTTATTTCAGCTTGAAATGGCGGTATTTGATTTCTGCTTGCTTAGCTTGTTCAGCAGTCTTTGGGGCATTTGGCAAGCTTGGTGACAATGGTTGTGGATTTTTTATGCTTGGATTTAAGCTGTTATGTCATTTTTCATTTGCCATCTAATCCATTGCCACTTCTCTGCTGAGCATTGAATAAAGACTGGTTTAAGCATGGTGTCAGTATAGTATTCCTTGGAAGGTTGACATGTCTGTCTGTGGACTTACCTTGCTGCTTCACTGCTGAGCACTGAATAAAGACATGTCAGCATGGTGTCAGTATAGTATTCCTTGGAAGGTTGACATGTCTTTCTGTGGACTTACCTTGCTGCTTCACTGCTGAGCATTGAATAAAGACATGTCAGCATGGTGTCAGAATAGTGTTTTTGGGAAGGTTGACATGTCTTTCTGTAAACTGTTACCTTTGGAACAGGCTTTTACATACAACCATCTGACTTATACTGTAAACCAACTTAAATTGTGTGGATACTTACTTTTCATGAATAGTCCTATCTAGTCCCCTTCATTGCTAATAGTCCTATCTAGTCCCCTTCATTGCTAATAGTCCTATCTAGTCCCCTTCATTGCTATTCAATTTCGCAATTTTCAAATCGTGAAAACAATTTGTTTTACAGAATTCACTGAAGGATTGTAATTGTAAGACTATACTATACAAATCCTGGATTCCCCTCTACATGTTGAGCTTCAATTTTATGTATTTTCTTAATATATTTTTCATCACTTGTTATTTTAATTTCTTGACCTCCTGGTTAACTACCAACCTTGGCCATGCTCACCTTAGAAGACTCCAATCAACTTCTGTTTTGTCCAGTATTAAAAATAAATATTATATTATCCCAATATACATGTCTGCCAACATCAATATATAATAAGTATCACAATTCTGAGTCAATATATCAAAACAGAGTTAATCCCAACATGATAGTACATATCTTATGAGGGTTATGATGGTGTATCCTATATAGAAATTCCTTTTCAAAATGTTTGCCGCAAATAATGATGAATTTTTAAATGAAATTTTCTTTCGGTATAATAATTGTAGTACATGTAATACACTTGAAACAACAAAAATTTAAATAAAATTTGCATTCTGTAGATTCATAAATATTTGTTGGATACCAATTTTTATGGATTTCTTGGGTACAGAGAAGAAGAAGATATTTTATTTCCAATTATGGGCCCCAAAGGCCATTTATAACATTGCAACATCAATAATTATCATAATACAGTACATGTACATACAATGATAAAGATTAATGGTACAAGAGAACCATGAATTAAAATTTCAACAAACTTCCTAAAGGAATATATGCAGACTTTGAAAAAAAAACATGAAATCAAATATCCACAAAATGCAAATTTCTCAATACATGAAAATTAATACCCACGAAAATAACTGAATCAACAGTACTTATGAGTTGTTCAAATCACAATATCAAAATGATGCAATCAGATATATTTGTTTTCAAAAATTACTTAAGATAGATTATAATGTTCAATGATCTGGATATGAAAAGTGCTTCCATTCTTAACCCAAGACATATCATCAGTAACCTTTACACAGAGGAAATCAGAAACAAACCTAAACTACTGAGCAATGCCGCCATTACACGAATAGCTTTAACCCGCAACATATCATGGGTAACCTTTACACAGAGGAAATCAGAAACAAACCGAAACTACTGAGCAATGCCGCCATTACACGAATAGCTTTAACCCACAACATATCATGGGTAACCTTTACACAGAGGAAATCAGAAACAAACCTAAACTACTGAGCAGTGTTTCCATTACACGAATAGCTTTAACCCACAACATATCATGGGTAACCTTTACACAGAGGAAATCAGAAACAAACCTAAACTACTGAGCAATGCCGCCATTACACGAATAGCTTTAACCCACAACATATCATGGGTAACCTTTACACAGAGGAAATCAGAAACAAACCTAAACTACTGAGCAGTGTTTCCATTACACGAATAGCTTTAACCCACAACATATCATGGGTAACCTTTACACAGAGGAAATCAGAAACAAACCTAAACTACTGAGCAATGCCGCCATTACACGAATAGCTTTAACCCACAACATATCATGGGTAACCTTTACACAGAGGAAATCAGAAACAAACCAAAACTACTGAGCAATGATGCCATTACACGAATAGCTTTAACCCGCAACATATCATCAGTAACCTTTACACAGAGGAAATCAGAAACAAACCGAAACTACTGAGCAATGATGCCATTACACGAATAGCTTTAACCCGCAACATATCATGGGTAACCTTTACACAGAGGAAATCAGAAACAAACCGAAACTACTCAGCAATGCCGTCATTACACGAATAGCTTTAACCCACAACATATCATGGGTAACCTTTACACAGAGGAAATCAGAAACAAACCGAAACTACTGAGCAATGATGCCATTACACGAATAGCTTTAACCCGCAACATATCATGGGTAACCTTTACACAGAGGAAATCAGAAACAAACCGAAACTACTGAGCAATGCCGCCATTACACTAATAGCTTTAACCCGCAACATATCATGGGTAACCTTTACACAGAGGAAATCAGAAACAAACCGAAACTACTGAGCAATGACGCCATTACACGAATAGCTTTAACCCACAACATATCATGGGTAACCTTTACACAGAGGAAATCAGAAACAAACCTAAACTACTGAGCAATGCCGCCATTACACGAATAGCTTTAACCTGCAACATATCATGGGTAACCTTTACACAGAGGAAATCAGAAACAAACCGAAACTACTGAGCAATGCGGTCATTACATGAATAGCTTTAACCCACAACATATCATGGGTAACCTTTACACAGAGGAAATCAGAAACAAACCGAAACTACTGAGCAATGATGCCATTACACGAATAGCTTTAACCTGCAACATATCATGGGTAACCTTTACACAGAGGAAATCAGAAACAAACCTAAACTACTGAGCAATGCCGTCATTACAGGAATAGCTTTAACCCGCAACATATCATGGGTAACCTTTACACATAGGAAATCAGAAACAAACCGAAACTACTGAGCAATGCCGCCATTACACGAATAGCTTTAACCCGCAACATATCATGGGTAACCTTTACACAGAGGAAATCAGAAACAAACTGAAACTACTGAGCAATGCCGCCATTACACGAATAGCTTTAACCCACAACATATCATGGGTAACCTTTACACAGAGGAAATCAGAAACAAACTGAAACTACTGAGCAATGCCGCCATTACACGAATAGCTTTAACCCGCAACATATCATGGGTAACCTTTACACAGAGGAAATCAGAAACAAACCTAAGCTACTGAGCAATGCCGCCATTACACGAATAGCTTTAACCCGCAACATATCATGGGTAACCTTTACACAGAGAAAATCAGAAACAAACCGAAACTACTGAGCAATGCCGCCATTACACGAATAGCTTTAACCCGCAACATATCATGGGTAACCTTTACACAGAGAAAATCAGAAACAAACCGAAACTACTGAGCAATGCCGCCATTACACGAATAGCTTTAACCCGCAACATATCATGGGTAACCTTTACACAGAGGAAATCAGAAACAAACCGAAACTACTGAGCAATGCCGCCATTACACGAATAGCTTTAACCCACAACATATCATGGGTAACCTTTACACAGAGGAAATCAGAAACAAACCTAAACTACTGAGCAATGACGCCATTACACGAATAGCTTTAACCCACAACATATCATGGGTAACCTTTACACAGAGGAAATCAGAAACAAACCTAAACTACTGAGCAATGCCGCCATTACACGAATAGCTTTAACCCGCAACATATCATGGGTAACCTTTACACAGAGGAAATCAGAAACAAACCGAAACTACTGAGCAATGCCGTCATTACACGAATAGCTTTAACCCACAACATATCATGGGTAACCTTTACACAGAGGAAATCAGAAACAAACCGAAACTACTGAGCAATGATGCCATTACACGAATAGCTTTAACTGCAACATATCATGGGTAACCTTTACACAGAGGAAATCAGAAACAAACCGAAACTACTGAGCAATGCCGCCATTACACGAATAGCTTTAACCCACAACATATCATGGGTAACCTTTACACAGAGGAAATCAGAAACAAACCGAAACTACTGAGCAATGCCGCCATTACACGAATAGCTTTAACCCACAACATATCATGGGTAACCTTTACACAGAGGAAATCAGAAACAAACCGAAACTACTGAGCAATGCTGCCATTACACGAATAGCTTTAACCCACAACATATCATGGGTAACCTTTACACATAGGAAATCAGAAACAAACCGAAACTACTGAGCAATGCCGCCATTACACGAATAGCTTTAACCCACAACATATCATGGGTAACCTTTACACAGAGGAAATCAGAAACAAACCGAAACTACTGAGCAATGCTGCCATTACACGAATAGCTTTAACCCACAACATATCAAGGGTAACCTTTACACAGAGGAAATCAGAAACAAACCGAAACTACTGAGCATTGCCGCCATTACACGAATAGCTTTAACCGGCAACATATCATGGGTAACCTTTACACAGAGGAAATCAGAAACAAACCTAAACTACTGAGCAATGCCGCCATTACACGAATAGCTTTAACCCACAACATATCATGGGTAACCTTTACACAGAGGAAATCAGAAACAAACCTAAACTACTGAGCAATGCCGCCATTACACGAATAGCTTTAACCCACAACATATCATGGGTAACCTTTACACAGAGGAAATCAGAAACAAACCGAAACTACTGAGCAATGCCGCCATTACACGAATAGCTTTAACCCGCAACATATCATGGGTAACCTTTACACAGAGGAAATCAGAAACAAACCTAAACTACTGAGCAATGCCGCCATTACACGAATAGCTTTAACTGCAACATATCATGGGTAACCTTTATACATAGAAAATCAGAAACAAACCGAAACTACTGAGCAGTGCTTCCATTACACGAATAGCTTTAACCCACAACATATCATGAGTAACCTTTACACAGAGGAAATCAGAAACAAACCGAAACTACTGAGCAGTGCCGCCATTACACGAATAGCTTTAACCCGCAACATATCATGGGTAACCTTTACACAGAGGAAATCAGAAACAAACCTAAACTACTGAGCAATGCCGCCATTACACGAATAGCTTTAACCCGCAACATATCATGGGTAACCTTTACACAGAGGAAATCAGAAACAAACCTAAACTACTGAGCAATGCCGCCATTACACGAATAGCTTTAACCCACAACATATCATGGGTAACCTTTACACAGAGGAAATCAGAAACAAACCGAAACTACTGAGCAGTGCCGCCATTACACGAATAGCTTTAACCCGCAACATATCATGGGTAACCTTTACACAGAGGAAATCAGAAACAAACCTAAACTACTGAGCAATGCTGCCATTACACGAATAGCTTTAACCCACAACATATCATGGGTAACCTTTACACAGAGGAAATCAGAAACAAACCTAAACTACTGAGCAATGCCCTCATTACACGAATAGCTTTAACTGCAACATATCATGGGTAACCTTTACACAGAGGAAATCAGAAACAAACCGAAACTACTGAGCAATGCCGCCATTACACGAATAGCTTTAACCCGCAACATATCATGGGTAACCTTTACACAGAGGAAATCAGAAACAAACCTAAACTACTGAGCAATGCCACCATTACACGAATAGCTTTAACCCACAACATATCATGGGTAACCTTTACACAGAGGAAATCAGAAACAAACCGAAACTACTGAGCAGTGCCGCCATTACACGAATAGCTTTAACCCACAACATATCATGGGTAACCTTTACACAGAGGAAATCAGAAACAAACCTAAACTACTGAGCAATGCCGCCATTACACGAATAGCTTTAACCTGCAACATATCATGGGTAACCTTTACACAGAGGAAATCAGAAACAAACCGAAACTACTGAGCAATGCCGTCATTACACGAATAGCTTTAACCCGCAACATATCATGGGTAACCTTTACACAGAGGAAATCAGAAACAAACCTAAACTACTGAGCAATGCCGCCATTACACGAATAGCTTTAACCCGCAACATATCATGGGTAACCTTTACACAGAGGAAATCAGAAACAAACCGAAACTACTGAGCAGTGCCGCCATTACACGAATAGCTTTAACCCGCAACATATCATGGGTAACCTTTACACAGAGGAAATCAGAAACAAACCGAAACTACTGAGCAATGCCGCCATTACACGAATAGCTTTAACCCGCAACATATCATGGGTAACCTTTACACAGATGAAATCAGAAACAAACCGAAACTACTGAGCAGTGCTTCCATTACACGAATAGCTTTAACCTGCAACATATCATGGGTAACCTTTACACAGAGGAAATCAGAAACAAACCTAAACTACTGAGCAATGCCGTCATTACACGAATAGCTTTAACCCGCAACATATCATGGGTAACCTTTACACAGAGGAAATCAGAAACAAACCGAAACTACTGAGCAATGATGCCATTACACGAATAGCTTTAACCCGCAACATATCATGGGTAACCTTTACACAGAGGAAATCAGAAACAAACCTAAACTACTGAGCAATGATGCCATTACACGAATAGCTTTAACCCGCAACATATCATGGGTAACCTTTACACAGAGGAAATCAGAAACAAACCTAAACTACTGAGCAATGCCGCCATTACACGAATAGCTTTAACCCACAACATATCAAGGGTAACCTTTACACAGAGGAAATCAGAAACAAACCTAAACTACTGAGCAATGACGCCATTACACGAATAGCTTTAACCCACAACATATCATGGGTAACCTTTACACAGAGGAAATCAGAAACAAACCGAAACTACTGAGCAATGCCGCCATTACACGAATAGCTTTAACCTGCAACATATCATGGGTAACCTTTACACATAGGAAATCAGAAACACCCCTAGACTGTTGCATTGTTTACATCAGATAGTGATAAAAGTATATCAAACAATAGATCAAGATGTATTATTACCAATTATATGTCTACATCTGATGATCAGCTTATCTGTAACCCTCCATTAGAGGTATAGTCTTCTGGGACCAAAACTATGTCTGAATAATGATCAAAGTAATCATAAATTCATCATACAAATGATAAGTGTATAACAAGGCCAGCATGTATTTGTAAAAACTTTTTATAGATGGTTAGCACATTGGAAGTCTGAGCAATGATTGGAGTTTAAGATTCCTATAATATTGTCATTGGTCATGGTGATGTTGGTTTGTTTCTAAATACAGGTTAAGTTGCCTCCCTTTGCAAAAGAGTATATCATATTTACAAGTATTTGCTTCCATATCCCATTTTAAAAATCATAACCATGTGAGGTAAATGCTGAATAAAAAAACTCACGACATTCCCGTTCATGTAATAATCTAACATTTACAGTTCTTCATACTTTCAAGTGAATACCATATGGCAAGGTATAAATGCACATTTAGCTGATGATGGTAAAAAAAACTTTAAATTTATGTATTTTCACTTGCTCTTGTCTAAGTTTTGGCACCAGAATACACTTAAAAAAAGGTAATCTCTTTTTAGTCACATAAACCTATTAACTTGGAGTAATATTTTGTCAGTCTGAAAAAAAAGAAAAATGCAGTAATATGACTATTTGTTGGCAAACATGTCCAGCCAAAATTCCTCCTTTAATTAGCTAGTATATTTGCTTAAGGCTGATTGGCAAAGACCAATTAGTTTAATTGTTACTGCTGACTGTGATTATCAATAGAAAAACAAAACTCTTCAAAATACAACCATTGTAAACGGACACTGTATTCTGGATATTTTAACAACTTTTCTGGTCTGTTCACATGAGAGAAAAATACAGAATGGTGGTTATTTAATATAAATAAGAAGATGTGGTACGACTCTACTGTGCCAATGAGACATCTCTCCATCCAAGGAACTGTGTGCAACAAGTTAACAATTATATTGCTTGATTGATTGGTGATCACCACATCAGCACAAAAAGGCTATATCACGGTTACAATAATAGGTCTAAGTACTGCTTTCATTACACAGAGCCTTCAGGTTCACACTGAACAGCAAGCTATAATGGGCCTGAAAAAATTACTTAGTGTAAAACAATTCAAATGGAAACCAACTGTCTTATCTATATAATTCTGTTTGGTGGTTATTTCCCTCGACTAAATAATATTGTATCATAATGATGTTGCACAAGATTTTTTCCCATCAGATTATAAGCAGAAAACAATATCAAATTTAGCCTACACTTGAAAATTGACCAGCCTTAATGGGGATATGTATAGGTGTGATAGGAACTAATTCCTATATTATGATATCCATTATTATTGAACTAGTATACATTTTTGTTTTGGGGACAGCTGAAACATGCCTCTGGTTGCAGGAGTTTCTCGCTGCATTTAGACCCATTGGTGGCCTTCGCCTGTTATCTGCTCTATGGTCGGGTTGTGAGTCTCTTTGACCCATTCCCCATTCTCAATTTTATGTATATACATGTATAATAAACAGATCATTGAATATTTTACTTACCAAAAAAGTATGCAACTTTCTTTTATAAATCCCATCCACTAAAACTACTGGATATCTGAAAAACAAAGACACATAATGCATTTCCTATAATGTGAAAATAAACTTTATTTTGTCTTTCCTTCATTAAACTTTTTAACTTAAGAAATGAAATTTCTGCGTATTGGGAATGGGGAATATTATAGTTCTCCATCATTTACCTGTCAAACTAAAAAAAACAACCACTACAAATCTTTAATTAAAAACATGAGAGCAATAATTAAAACAACACTGTATTACTGAAAAGCAAAAACAACAGCAAGACCACTTGCCAGGTACCGAATGTTAAAGATGTAAAAGTCACATGTCCTTCGTGGAAATCTACACCCTTGCTGAGCTGTAAATCCATTAGTTAATCACTGTACTACTCTAGCAATGACGACTTCAAAGTGAGAGAAAATTAGCGATTGGCAACCTTAGTTGATGTAAGTTGCCAAACTATTTCTCAGTAATTAACAGAAAGTAATTAAACTGCCTTTTCTCTGGACTACTATGTAACCAGTGTACTGTTTACCATTATAAACAATTGTCCAAAACTATTCTGAATTACTCTTTACATTTTTCGCCAATATTCATGCACAAATGACAAAAAAATCCCAAAAGTCAAGTTTGAAAATTAACTAGTCCAGTTTACCAACCAATAAATTCAGGAAACAATATAGTTTTATAATACTATGACTATTCTTTATACATAAAGTATATGTGGTAATGAAAGAAGTATGGTAACAATAACTGCTACAGAAAACACTGCCAGAAGCTCTGATAACCAATAATAACAAAGGAATAAAATTATGCAACCCATGTTTTGATTGAATGTATGGTGTTTTAAGCCACTTGTGTTGTGCTATATTGTAGCGACCAGTTTTTATTAGTTGAGGAAGCGGTAGTGCCCACTAGAATCACAGACCTTCAAAAGGAATGCAACTCATGTAAAAAGTTATTAAGTGTATCATTGATATACAGTCTCTAGTTTAGCCGGAATTTGGGATACAAATGGTGTGTATTAATTAGTAGATGAAAACAAATGAATGGATAAAGCAAAATGTCTTTAAACATCAATTAGCAATACCCTTCTATAAAGATGGTTTCAGAAGAAAGGAGTAGGTCCAGTAAGGGACGATTTTGGCCTCAAATTTCAGGTTCAGGAACGAAAGATTTTGAACACTTTTTAAACACTTAAGTGTCTATTTCAATTGATTCGATTAGTTTATGTGAAAGATTTTAACTGATTTAGTCATTAAAAATGCTCCGATTCAAGCTCAAGTATGAAAAATCTATCAAATATGCCAAAAAATGTCACTTTTCAGATGTTTTTTGTCAAAAATGAAAGTGGCCGCATCCGTGTTCATCCTCAACCTTTAAATATGTTATGTATTATCATCAAATACAACTTACATTTCAATATTATGAATGAACACGAATGCGGCCATCTTCATTAAAGACGGAAACTGTCTAAAATTTAACTAAAATGCTAAAATTGTGAAGATTTCAGTAATATAGCAAGACTTAATGATGCTATTATATATAGTACCCGATATATGTGCACTGTATTGTCAAAAACAGCCCATATTTATGTAGCAGAAGCATTCTACTTTCCAATAAATAGCTACCAGATTACATTTTCACAATTTTGTAAAACTGCTATATATATTGGGGCCAATAAGGGGTCTTACTGAACCTACTCCTTTTCAGATGCAAGCCAAAAAAAATCCAAAGATTATATCAAGGGGTACTGAACACATTCAACTATACAGACACTTCAATGTAAAAATGTGCCATCATCAACTCTCACAAAGATTATCATCTGGTTCTGTAAACGTTCAGACTTCCAGAATTTATATAGGAAGATTTATGGATAAAGTTAGATAAATAAACAATACACCAACTGTAGAAATGTTTAATACCTGAACATTGACTTAATCTGATGCTATTACATCAATCAAGCCTGTATATTAACACTATGTAATTATATATACTCTCCAAAGTGGCTGCTGTTTTTATGGTAGGTGGTTTTTAAATTGCAATAAGGTTCTCAATTTAGTTTTCAATTTATTTTTTAATTAGGCTTAGAGAAACTGTGAAGTCAGACACTTAAAGATAGGCTGCTTAACTGTAAATTCTGCATAGACTGTCCGATCTCAAGTCCTTTCCATTATTTATCACTATTAGGAAACAAGAATGAAATACCCCTTCTTTTCTTTGACGGGAGTATTATAATGTAAAGAAAATCCATAATCATGTCTGTTTGAAAAATATCTTTTTCTACGATCACAAAAATTGATATGAACAGTATTATATTCTTGAAAAGCACAAAAATATTCATAGCCAAAATGTGAAGTCTCTAATCAAAAAAAGAAAGAAATTTTCATTTTATCCTAATCTAACAAGTAAAAAAAGTTTCCAAAACTCAAAAGAGCATTTGTTTCATCAAGCAGAAAAATTACATACAATTGATTGGTGAATATGACTCAGAACATTAAGTACCATTTGTTTAAAGTACAAACTGACCCTATGACAATTGTTGTCAATATAACTTAGTTAAATGTTGCTTAAAGCTTTAAGTATAATCTTGTGTACTGTTATATGTAAAAATGCCCTGAAAATTTGGTTAATAAATTGATCTTTAGAACAAAGTACTTTATTAATCCTGAACAAATTTTAAGTGCTGCTTTTAAAATTAACAATGGCAGAATATAATTCTCTAACCTCTAGCAGCAAAAATAATCAAATATCCATTAAATTAGCAAAAACAGAGAACAAGCAATGGTTCACTTAGAAAACAGACTTACATATGGTATTCCTATACTAAACATAGACAATCATTACTGCTAACTTCTCTCTGTGATGAAAGAGAAGTATTTACATACAAAAGAAATTATTACATTATATTATAGAATTTTATTGAGTTTGACTATTACTGGCAGCAAAGATAGAAATGAAATAAAGGAAAAATTAAAGGCCATTAAGTTACGAGTGTTGTCGCCTGTGTTGTCTGAATGTGAGAAATAAAATTGTGTAGCTCTTTAACACGAAAATGTTGTTCTTTTATAGTTTTTATTACTTAGAATTGCTGGAGTTTGGAATTAATCACCATGAAATTGAAACCCTAAATCCTACAAATTAAAGGACAGTGTATCAAATATTACAATATTGGCTTTTATCTGTGATCATTACCAATCAATCAAAAGATTTTACTTATTTTTGTGTAGTTCTCAGTGTCCATTTACAAATATCACATGCATGATTCAGGACTATTAGTTTACATAATTGGTACCAGTGATTTGATAAAGTGAATTAGTTTAAATTGTCTGTTATTCTACTGATTTGTACACTTGAATGTGATCAAGTTCCTGTATTTTTTGTCTTTGATATCTCAAGTACCACATTGTGTCTTCTAAGAAATCCTCAAACCTTCTATTTTTATGCCCCCACTGTAGTGAAGAGCACAATAAGTTTTACCCTCGTCTATCCATAAGTCATGTTCCTTTATAATGTTTTATGCAAACTGGGGCATCATCTGTGTGCCATGGACAGATTCCCCATTTGTTTGTGAAAGCATTTTTTTCCTTCTTTTAGTAATACACGGAATATATTCTAACATGTTCTTTTGACAGCTTTGTCAGACCTTGATGTTATATAAAGTTACATGTAAATCATTTATTAGCTCTGACAAATTGTGAGCTTTTTTAAAAAGAATTCCTATAATTGTACCATTTATCTGTTTTATATATGTATGGACATCAATCACAAGAAAATGAATTTACATTCTCTCATATCTATATGACCATAGTTATCTGATCTACTCTCAGTTAATATATATTTGAATGTGTATGCTATCTCTTAAGTCAAACTGATTGGCAAAGACAAATTATACAAACAGTTTAAATATCAGCAAATGACCCATGTTGATAGAAATAATGATTAATGACTGGCCCCTGATGTGTGTTACATCATAGAACCAGTCTACAGACTAATTTCTTTTGATAAAATTTTCTGCACAATTCACTTGAGTTAACTTTAATAATAAAGTGATGAAAATGAGCAATCAACTGAAAGGAGTTTAGGTAGGGAAAGACTTTTTGTAATCTGGTCACATAGCAAGCCATTTATATCAAAATTATCTGCACTGGCATCATATTTTTAGACTAGACAAATAACATCATTCTCATAAATTTTTAGTCCTTCATATTCGTTAATGGCACAGTCAAATGTTGACATTTTGAAGCTGTAGTTATACTCCTAGCATATCTATTATTTTATAAAGAATATATATGAGGATATGTTGTATGTCTGTCATGTTTAACAGAAAATTGGTAGACAAACCATGCCTTGATGTGCTGGTATACTTATGGTAATGATCATTTGCCAAATAAATGAAATAAGACAGTTAGTTTTCTCGCAATTACTTCAAATTCAATGTACGTTTTACTGCAAAATTCACTAAATACCTTAGTACTTCACAAGAACCTATTTTTATGCCATTGGACTGAGAGTTTTAGTTACCAGTATTAGACTATATACATAAACTGCATTGACTTGATAGTTGATTATGCCATGTCCATGATGTCTCAATATACCAATCTATTGCATGAAGAAACCACAATTACAGCAATGTCAACCATATAATATAAAGTAACCACACATCAATACAATTACAAAACCTTTATAACATACAAGTACAAAATATATTACAAGATAAACAACAATTACAAAGTCTATACATGTTGAAATTGTTTTTTTATTTCTAGCTAGAGATTTGAGTATATCTTTTTGCCCTTATGTAGTTCTGATACTATTATCTACCCATCTAAACATTAAATAGACTCCATAAAATTACTTCTTTCCCTATTTTATGACTATTAAGGTGAAGAAAAATCTTGGAATTTGACATTCAATTGCATGTAACAAATTAGTCTACAGACAAACTCCATGTAATTTTCCAATAATAAGTAGTTTATAGCTCGTTTCTCTCTAGATCACTATTTCTTTCCTTATCTCTGACATAAAGAAGGACATTTAACAATTTATTTTCAGACAAATTTGTTTTTATATATTGGTGATAGACTATGGAATACACATGAGCTCTCAAATGACTCTCAATTTGTCAGGAATGACCAGTCAACTGGTTCCTGGAAATTAAATCCTTTGACTGTCTACTGGTTTTATAAAGTGTGACTGATTGAGATGCTCCTTAATGGTCCATATTTGATATGTCTGAGCAATTCCAAAACAATTGATACTTAAGTTAAAGCAGTGTTTGAATGGAGTTTCTTTAAATGTCTTCGCAGAATTGATCCTAACAATAATTCAACAAGGTGCTCCACAGGGCGCAGTTTTATACGACCGCAGAGGGCAAACCCTAAACAGTTGGGGCAAGCATTGACACAACATTCAAGCTTGATACAGCTCTGAATTTGGATTGTGATAAAATTTTTGACATAATATGAGTTTCTGAAACAAAACAAATGTCAAGATCTTACAAAATTATTGTGCAAAATTGTGCAATAAAAGATTTCTTCTTCAAACTTTTAAAAAATTTGGATTTTGAGAATTTTGGAGAGAAAAAAATTGAAAACTACTGTCCCCCTTTTTTTTTTGCAATTAGTCCTTTTTATACCTACCGAATTAGATTATTTACCGGATTTGTTATCACATAAGCAACACGACGGGTGCCACATGTGGAGCAGGATCTGCTTACCCTTCCGGAGCACCTGAGATCACCCCTAGTTTTTTGGTGGGGTTCCTGTTGTTTATTCTTTAGTTTTCTATGTTGTGTCATGTGTGCTGTTGTTTGTTTGTCTTTTTCATTTTAGCCATGGCGTTGTCAGTTTGTTTTAGATTTACGAGTTTGACTGTCCCTTTGGCATCTTTCGTCTCTCTTTTATATATTATTTACAAGTAGTGTAAGGCAGGTAAATCCGAACATACCAAACATTGTATGTTATCTGAAAAAAACCTAGTTCCCCACTTTTTTTGCCCCTAATTCCAAAACATTTTAGCCATAACCCCCCAAAGTCATAACTAACCATCCCTTAATGGTATAGAAACTTGTAGCATAATTTCAGAGAGATTCATACACTTAAACACAAGTTATTGTTTGAAAACTACAAAAAAATATTATTTTGGCCCCTAATTCCTAAACTATTAGAATCATAACCCCCAAAATCAATCTCAACCTTCCTTTAGCATGTTTCGTGGTATTGAACCTTCTGGTGAAAATTTATAGAGATCCATCAACTAAAACCCTTTAACACCCTTCAGTACCCTGTACACCCTTCGGCTACACCTCATGGTGTACTTGGGTACTTCAGGGTGTTAAAATATCCATATCTACGGATATGAACGTAGATAACTTACAATATCCTTCTGAACTTTTGAAAAGTAGTTCTATGCAGCAGTATCATGAATGGAATTGCACGTTCTTGGCAAAAATTTAATAAAATAGTAATACAATTCTATTAAGTCTGTTAAAGTTGTCCATCTTTTATGAAATTCATATGACATGGGAATTTCATTTTGACATAATATAGATATAAGAAGATGTGGTATGAGTGCCATTGAGACCACTCTCCATTCAAGTCACAATTTGTAAAAGTAAACCATTATAGGTTAAAGTATGGTCTTCATAATGTATGGACACCTGCCTATTTTGTCAATAAGATGTCATTTTTTATTTCTGTTGTTGGGATGCGTCTCATTTAGACATAATAACCCCACAATTAAATATGTTGTGGTCAAGATCTGTTTTGGAGTCTGAATTTCAAACACACACTTTTCTGTCCAATTTATCTCCTTGCAAATAGGATTAAAAAAAAAAACTCATTTTCAAACTTTAAAAAAAAGCTCATGGATAGTTTACAGCAAAACTATGTAATATCCTATACTGATATTCAGTGACCTCAAAGCAGGATGAAAAAACCTCATTGTGTGATAATTGTATTACTTTGTGCCTACTACCCTGTACCTTATTGATGTGATATTAAAGTATTTTTCCAAGTCCTAAAGTCAATGAACACTACAGAAGAAACAATGAATGCTAGATATTTAAAAAGCCATCAATCGTAAAATAAGTTTATTTGGCATACAAACTGACATCTCTTTTAGATAAGTTACTATTATTTTTCACAATATTTATCACTGGCCGAAGGCCTACCACAAGTTTTTGTTTAGAAAACGTTACAACCTACCTAAAGATTTCACGTGAATGAGTATGACAAATTAGTACCCTGCATCCAGTCTAATTATCTCCCTTTGGTTTCTTAAGTCATTCACACCATTCCCCCTGATTATTGACAGATGGCCTGGCAGGGAGGCTGACCAATATATCAAATATTATCTAAAACAAACATTTCCTTCACTGAAAAAATATTTGCCCTTTCCACTGTTACATAGCCAAAATAATCAACTGGTCAACTTGACCTAGTTTGTAGACATCAAGTCTAAACACAGTGAGAAAAAAGAGTTTTTTGTTTGTTTTGAATGTTAACTGAACTACAATGGTATCAAGTGGACTACTTCAAACCATATGTGTTATGATCATCTTTCTACATATACCTCCAATGTTGCTGACTAATTTAACTTACACAAGAAAGGATGGTCAATGGTGTGTGGATCGTTAGGCAAGAAAAATATTCAGTATCAAAAACATCAATTTTCAGAGGTCATTTCTGTACGCATTTTATAATCAAAGTAAAACAAGGACAAAGATTATAAAATAGTAACATAATTAAGTCTTTCATCATGTAATTTTATTTCTTGACATCTACTTAGTAATGTCAAAGTTTGTTACTTATAACATCAAGTGCCATCTTCATTTTTCCCCATCATTGAAAGATGTATCAAAATCCCATCAGCATTCATTATGTCCCAGAATTGTCATCACATGTTAACCATTGATGTTAACCATTGATAAATTGTCTCCAGAGTGAGTGTCCTGATGCATTAGGGTAAAGGTGCAGGCTTTCCTATTTTCTAACTCACTGTCTTTGTTCTTTAGCAGATTTTTACGTAGTTATTTCCCTGTTTGTACCACCTTAAGCTGACATAAATTTTATGCTTTATGACCTACTTTTTGATTATCATAAATTCAGTTAATTTTTTAATTGATAAAAAAACAACTTTTAGCCAGACTCTTGTGCTTGTAATTAAACTTACTAAATGGTACTAGATTAACCCTACCATGTATCTTTACCGGTACACTACAAAGTATAAATGATAAGAAAGAATCCTAAAACTAACTGTCAAAGTAGATTTCTACTAAACTAAAACTTGTTTTTCCCTTCACCTTCTGCAAGGGTGACCGACTTATAAATTACTATAAAACAATCAATAAATTTATAATTAATCAAATCACAGACCTGGAAATCCATCATTAATATATAAACCTGATTATTGAAAGTCCTAAAATGGCTATAATTATAGTATTTGGAAATATAATTCTTTAAATCTTCCAAGAATAGACTATCAGTATCACTTCTAAACATAAATGTTTGAAATAACCAATACAGTTAAATGATATATACTGATCACTGCCAAGAACTCCCAATTTTTATGGCTCTAAAAAATCCTCTTCTAATTGAAAGGATGGCAACCAAACTGCCAATTATATATGACCAGACAGCCTCAGAATTAATTGGAAAGATGAATTTAACACCCAAATTATGGCCAAACAACTAGTAAAATATCTTGTCATTATCTGTATGTTACTGTATAACAAGATAATAATTTGTGGCCAAACCTCCATCACACCCTACAGCTATCAAGCAGACATGATCCTCCCCAATAATTAAAGCCATAATAACCTACAGTTGGACATGAACCTCCCCAGTAATTAAAGCAACGATAGTCTATGGTTGGACATTAAATTTTCATTGCCTCAGTAATTGATATAGTAAGCTTGATGCTCTAAATTCATTAAATATTCAGACATTAAAGCATAAACATGTCTGGGATATAGACAACCAGAAACATAAATTCAAATCACCAAGCATACAAACAAAACATAAAGACATAGCTAAGCACTCCACCAACTTTTTCCTTTTTTTGAGTGAAGATTGAATTTGACTAGAATATTTTATGGTTAATCTAAATTCTCAAACAAACAAAAAACTTCAGAAGAAATTCAAAATATATCTGCAGCTTTTATTAGATTTTTAAACTAAAATAAACATTTTAAGAGGCAACAATTTTTCATGGTGAATTAAAATCTCTTCAATCTACTCAGCCTATATATCTTAAAAAAAACATATATATTTTCCAAAACTGATATTTCCTAATTCATCAAGGTAATAAACATGCAGTGTAATTTTAAAATCTATGTACCAGTAATATTTCATAACCCCATCACTAATAAACTATTTTGAAGGAGGTGACATTCGTTTTCACTCTTGACTCTTAATATTTTTTAAACTTCTCCTGGACACTATTATACCTTTATAGAAATGAAGACATCTACATTATCTTAACACCATCTACAATAGAGATGACATTAGATACAAACAATGATAGATTAGTACATGATGCAACAACACAAAAGGTGATGATTATCTCCCCCTAGGGGAGTTCTCCTTCATGTAATGTACAGATAATGGGACAACATTCCACTTCATCAAAGACAAAAATGACCATCATATCTCATTCTGTTTGGTAATTATAATTAAGAATCTGACCTGTACCTTTTGTATCTATAGTAATAACAATTAAGGGCCATCAATTTCACCCTTTTCATCTGATAAGGACAAATAGATGTCCAACAAAAGGAAAGGTCTAATTTACTGTTATTAAACATCACACAACCTACTTTGACATAACTAGAGGTGATATTTCAATAAGTTTAAATTAATTTAGAGAACAAAAATTAGTTCAAATTACATTTGAAATTTTGATTCTGGAATTGATTGGAGTAAAATTATTTTAATTGCCCTTCAAATTATATTTATAATGCCATTCTATCATTTTTACCAAATATCTATGAAGCAGAAGCCTGGGATTCCCAATATAATGCAAATTTTTAAAAAATAGCTAAAATTAAATTGAAATATTTAAAATTGAAAAAATCATATTGATACATTTGAGGTAAAAAAAAAAAATCACAAAAATACTAAAACTCCAAGGAAAATTCGAAACAGAAAGTCCTCCTTAATCAACAACAGCTTTAGTGCCATAACAAATTGCACTTAGTGAAGAATAAAATTGAAAAAGATTTCTATTCACACCAAACAAGAGTTTAAAGTAATATAATATACAAATCAATGTTGCTAATTCTCTCCAGTATAAATGGTTAAACCATAGAATTCAGACTCCAGAGAAGAAATTTACAATTACAGAAAAGTAGAATTTAGACTCCAAATGTCAGTAACCAAATGACCATACAATCAGTGCATTATAGAATACCAGACTCCAAACAAATAACGAAAGCATAAACCTGTCACCCTTCTCTTATCTAATAAATAAACTGTCAAACAAAGGTATTATTATATCAATATGATCAACAATTTCTTACATAATCATAACTTTTCTTTTTCTTTGATCTGCTTTGTGTATTGCTAAGCCAATACACTGCTATGCTTAATGATAACTTTGTTTTCTTTTGATGTGGGATGTGTATTGAATCTAGTGTGCAGATTTTGCACTAACTTGTCAATTAGATAATGCTATTAGCTAATGTAAAGAAAGTTTACAATTGCACCTCTAACATCAGCCATGATTTAATACATTTTGTATGGGGTTCTGTAATGTTTTCGTGATTTACTACTCCTTTGTCTTTATATATATCAGTGCTAATAGTACTATATTTGTTTTCCATTAAAAAATAAAAGAGAACAATATGGGAAACGAAGGTTATCTGCCAATAGTAAAAATCCCTATTGTAACACAATTTATTGTTAAAATCAGTGCCATTGCACCAATAAATCACTTTTTTTTATATTGCTTATCCAAAATAAAGTCCCCTAGCACTGCTTATATACCAAAAAAAAAACTCAAACATTTAATGTTAAAAAAAAGGTAATCTGAGATATCTCATAAAGGATATCAACAATTTACAAACTGTGACCTTAACCTTAGCATATATAACATTGAGTCAAGGTCATGACACACAATTTTGAATTATTGTATGATGGCTTTAGTGAGTACTAGAATGATTTAGGATAACAGAACATTCAGCAGCAAACATGAATTTTGAGCATGATAAATAACATGAAAATGTGATATGAATATACACTTATAGGAACTAGACTTGCACACTACAACAGACTAATCCAAATGGTAACATTACATTAGAAACATTTCATTCTATTAAAAAAATATAATTCAACTCAAATACAAGTAAAAGTCCATGACCTATTTATAATGAACCTGCACTTCCAAACAGAGGAGGGTCAAGATCATGATATAAGCTTGTATTCTGTATTAGTGAGATAAACAGACTATAAAGATACCAAAATCTCAGCTTGGACGAAGGTCAAGACACATCTTAGTCATATGGAAAACTGTATATGACATTATCTCAATACAAAGAGACACAGCAAGATTATAGATCCTACATAGGAAAAATTGCGACATATGTTTTCATATGTTTAACATATGTTTTTCATATGTTTGAAAACATATGTAAACATATGTTTAGGCCCGACATGAAAACATATGTTTTTGATCATATGAAAAACATATGTTAAACATATGAAAAACATATGTTTCTAAAATCATATGAAAAACATATGTTTCTAAAATCATATGAAAAACATATGTTTTTCATGCATGTAAACATATGAAAAACATATGTTTTTCATACGTTTTTTATAAACATGTTTTTCATATGTTTTCATCCCAGACCTAAACATATGTTTTCATATGTTTGGCCTAAACATATGTTTTCATATGTTCGGCCCAAACATATGTTTTCATATGTTTTTATATTGGTCCTAAATAAATATTTTTTTTATGTTTTTTTTTTTTAATTTTTCAAATGCATTTATTTTTTCATGTATATGTATTTTTGTTTGGTTTGTTTTTAATGGTAATGTTTTTGATGTTTTTCTTCTTCATCATCTTTTTTTTCTGTCAGGAACTCATTTTGAGTGTAAATACTTCAATATGATGATTTTAATAACCCCAAATACTTGACTCCACAGAAAATACATGGCAAAATCAAAAGCTCTTAACAAATAAAAAGCAACTGTATACATTAGCATTCCTTAATGCAGAAAAATAATTATCACAGTCAGTGCTCCATAATTTGTATTGTATATCTAGTTTTTTTTTATTAAGTTGTTGTCTCTTCTATTTTCATATTTTTATCTCTTTGACATACTCATTTCTATTGCCTATGTTCTATTTTCATATTTTTGTCTCTTTGACATATCCCATTTCTATTGTCTATATTCTATTTTCATGGTTTTGTCTCTTTGACATATCCCATTCTATGTTTGCCTCTTTGACATACCCTAATTCTATTGTCTATATTCTATTTTCATCTCTATGACATATCAAATTTTTATTGTCTATATTCTATTTTCGTATGTTTGTCTCTGTGACATACACCATTTCTATTGTTGATAATCTATTCTAATCTGATGTATGTGATATTTCTATTGTCTATATTCTATTTTCCTCTGATGTCTGTGATATTTCTATTGTGACAGTCTATATTATATTTCCCTCTGATGTATGTGATCTTTCTATTGTCTATATTCTATTTCCCTCTGATGGATGTGATATCTCTATTGCTATATCACCATACACATTGATATGTAATTGTCTACACTGCTAGCTATTACAGGTGCTAGTGTATGCTGCCACTTTTGTGGCCCTTATAATTAATGGCTTGCTGTTTCGTGTGAGCTCTGTTTTGAAAACTGTATTTTGACCTGTAATGGTTTACTTTTACAAATTATGACCTGGATGGAGAGTTGTTTCATTGGCACTAATACCACATCTTCTTATATCTGTAATTAAGAAAGACAACTAGATTGACTTTTGAGTTCAATATTGTATTAATTTAAAATGAATGTTCTTTGGTACTGTTTCTTTACTTTTCAGTTCCTGAAAATAAAAATAACAGAACAGAGTTTCAATGTCCACTGAGTTGCACATATTTTATTCAGCAAGGGGCAATAATTAAAAAAAGGCACTTGAATAAAATTATAAATAAAAAAGTGTGCTTGGAAAAAAACTTCTTTTTCTTGTATACGAAATATTTCAAACAGACCTTCAAGGGCATTACTTACAGTATACTATGTGTTTTATAAAAAAAATGAATCGATGAGAGCGCTTACAAGGCCATTTTCCTTTATTTAATATTTTCAAGGGCCATAACTCTTTTGAAAATAGTCAATCCGTCAAAAGTAGTGAACTTGACCAATATTATATATTGCTGATATTAAAGTATGAGTCATTCCACAGTAGTGGTATCAAAATGTGGGACAGTGTTTTTTTTTTTAAAAGTGATAGTATCATGCAATAACTGGATATTACAGATAGTTTAAACATTTAACTACATGATATTGATAATAAAAAGATAAAATAAGGCAGATAAAATGCCAAAATGTGCTTCTGAAAAATGACTGTGGGAAAGTGACGTAGGTTACATTGGTGTCCAGTAAAATGATTTAAATACACATATTTTGTAACAGTGACTATTAAGTTTATGCATTTTCAGTTCTTTCCATTGAACCTAATGCACATTTTCTCTGTTAAGTGTCTCAAGACTATTTTTGGGGGATGTTTGACTCTCTACAGTTTTGACCAAGCCTCACGAAACATCCTTATTCATGTTTAACCTATTATAAATTAACACAGAGACAACACAATATAAACTGCCTTTTGAAAACTATTTAAAGACATAGTTTTAGTGAAAAATATATGAAAAGTTATTTTTTTATGAGTATGGAATAGAAAAATAAGAAAATTTGTAAAAAATGTAACGATCATTACAATGGACACCAAAAATTGTGTCAAAACTAATATCCTAATAAAAAAAAATAACCGTCAAGTTTTCTTATATTTTGATAATGAATTTTATAGAAACTCCATCAGAATAGTTATACAAAGAATAGATATAACATCTACTAATCAAGAGGATGTTGAAATTCAATACAAGTCTAAATATTCCATGTAACAATCGTCACAAAATGTAATTGAACAGCCCCGTACAATTATAGAACCTGTATGTTTAAATAGTCATCTGAGTTTTGTAGAAAGCATCCATTGACCTATAAATGTGTAGAACTCATTAAAAAATCTTTCTTTTCAGTCTAAATCTAGGTTATTTAGACAAATTTTGGGCGAACCAAATGTCTGTTATACATTGAAACACCATAAGAATAAATTTAGTAATTAATACATTGAAACACCATAGGGGGTCTTGTAATTAATACATTGAAACACCAAAGGAGGTCTGTTTTTTTCTGTGTTGAGTTTTTTAATGTTGTCTCTATCTAGAATATCTCTTATGCTATATTGATTGATTGGTTTTTGGTGTTTTAACCACTGCATTTAGGCTTTTTTGTTGCTGCCAGTATTTATTGGAGGGAGACGGACGGACCACAGACCTTGGATAGGATATCTGACAATTTGCCTGTACCAAGTCAGGAAGATGACAGTTCTTGTCCAATCGTTTTTGATCTTATGAAATGTCAGTTCAAAATTTTTTAAGGTGGGCAGTGATTTGCATTGGTCAATAGCATGGAACCGCTGGGAGGGAGTTTCTGTAAAATGAAATCTTGAATACAGTTTTAAAATTGATTTTTAAAGGGCTACCCAGAACACATGTACATTAAAAGTACTAATTAAAACCATGAAGAGATGCCAACACAGGGAATCAAGAATAAATTATCAGTAGTTAAAACTCAAGCATAAAAATGTTAACCAAATATTTTATTTGATATAAAACTTGGAACACTCTCTGGCGGACCCTCTCTGGCACAGATTCAGTTCAAAGATCTGAAAAAGAGGAAAATGGTACAGCATTAACTTTTGATATTAACTGAACTTTTCATCATAGTATTCATATATATATATATTACATTTTGCTATGATACATGTGTGGCAAAATATCTATTTTAACCAAATTAATGTGTATGAATAAAATAACATTGCTCTGTGTGTGTGTGTGTGAACATATGAACTTTTCATTGTACAGTACAAACAATGTACATATTTCTTGGTTGTTCTCGGAAAGATTTATAACTTTATCTTCATGTACATGTCCACATACTTTGGTGAACAAATGGCTACAAAAATTTACATTCAATTGAGGTATTTGTTTCAATTGTCTCAGCCAGGACACAAATTTACACATTCAATATATATATGTCAATGTATGTGTTATAGATCATCTTGAATTTAGTTTAGGGTATAATTCAGAATCATCACTGAACATTTTTTGGAATAATAATTTATGACTTATTCTTTTTGTATGTGTGGACTTGGCCTACCACTCACAAACATGTGACGTGAACTACTTTGTCAAAGGGTGATCTGAGTTTAAACACTAAATTTTTTATATCTATATCTTTGGATAATGTAACCTATGTTTAATAAATAATCTCATATCTACCTTTGAATTTGTACATAAATCGTCTAGTTCCAATCAAACAGACATCTGGCGGGTCTATTGGTTTAACCACCTCTGATGATATTATGGAATGGCGTATTGATGCACTTATCCACAAGTCCTCCTTCTTGTGGGTGTAGAAATACACATAGGGCCACACATCAACCTAAAACAACACAGTATTGATTTTTTATTGTTCAAAAAGGTATCAAAAATAACAACCACTTCTATATCAATACCATACAGTTCAATTTCATCAGACATGTCAGATCAGCAAAAAGTTAAAGAAAATGCTTATTACAACTGTAGGCTGATGTTGTTGCAAACACCAATCACAAATAATTATGATATGTGTAAACTAACTATTTATCCCTCTAAAATTGTGTATTAAATTTAAAGATACATTTTAGAAATTTATGTAATTATATAGAAATTATAAAACCTACTACATGTATAATATCTAATTATTTGAACTGAAGATCAATCAAGAATACAAGAACCCTTTATTAGAATTCAGGGAATTCAAAAGTTCTACAAAAATGACAAAAGTATCATACAAAATAGTGGTTAATTATACATTTAGAAGTTTCTGAAAAACAATCCTAGAAAATATAACAGTATAACATAATAAAACTTTAACTTAAACTGAACAAAACTGCAATACTTACAACAGCAGGGTATGTTTTTGTCCCTTGGGCAATAAGCAAATACTGCCCACTCATATAACTAATACAATGTAAATATAAAGTTGAATAAATTTGGAAAGCTGAATTATGAACAAATAATTACTGATACTAAGTCAACTTCAATAATTTATGAACAGTTGCATACATGGTTATCAGACATATGTAGAAGCATTACTTGGACAGGAATTAGTCATCACTCAAGACATTTTATCATAGCCATCATGAGCTGATCTGCCATTATGACAACAGTGTGTCAGAAATTGTATCTAGTATTCATCCTCAGTCACAATAAGCCTTCCATCATTAAAGGACTGGACAAAGAAATAACACAACAGGTGCCTTATATTGTGCCAGAAATGCTTACCCTTCCAGAGCACCTGATTTCACTGCCAGTTTTAAGTGGAGTTCCTGTTGTTACTTACTTACTTTAACTGTTTGTAAATGTCTGTTGTTTACTCCTTGATTTTGAATGTTATTGTCTTATGTACATTAAAACAACAAATCTATTCATCACTAATATTTTCCTTACCTCTGTTGTTCATTGCATCTTTTAGTGTGCTGCTCAGAGACTAAGAGCTGGTCATATAAGGGCTTCTCTTGGGACAGTACAATACTATTGTCCCTCTGTTCACTTTTATCCTGCAAGTTGGCCGTCAAAGCCACTTCAGGTTGAACTAAAGCAAAAGGATGGACATCCATTGGTTTAACTGTCATCGAGGACTGGTTATCTGTCAGTTCATCCAATAAGGAGTGTTGATCAGCTGTGGTCTCATCCTGAAAAACAGCATGAAATTGTAATGCATGTAATGGCATAAAATTCTTGCACACCTTTATTCATAAAGACAAAAAAGATCCACGTACCAAATGAAATCAATACATTAATGGGTCTAAAACAGCTTATTTAATTTTTTTTTTTAAATGAGTGGCTTCATCATTGTCCATTATAACTGTATGATCATGCCCAAAGTCTGGGTCTGCAATTTACATAATAAATTATAGATACCTTAGACACAACACTACTTTTGTTGCTCTGTTCACTGTTATCCTGCAAGTTGGACATCAGAGCCTCGTCAGGTTGAACTGAAGCAAAAGGTTGGACATCCATGGGTTTAACTGTCATCGAGGACTGGTTATCTGTCAGTGTATCCAATAAGGAGTGTTGATCAGCTGTGGTCTCATCCTGAAAAACAGCATGAAATTGTAATGCATGTAATGGCATAAAATTCTTGCACACCTTTATTCATAAAGACAAAAAAGATCCACGTACCAAATGAAATCAATACATGAATGGGTCTAAAACAGCTTATTTAATTTTTTTTTTAAATGAGTGGCTTCATCATTGTCCATTATAACTGTATGATCATGCCCAAAGTCTGGGTCTGCAATTTACATAATAAATTATAGATACCTTAGACACAACACTACTTTTGTTGCTCTGTTCACTGTTATCCTGCAAGTTGGACATCAGAGCCTCGTCAGGTTGAACTGAAGCAAAAGGTTGGACATCCATGGGTTTAACTGTCATCGAGGACTGGTTATCTGTCAGTGTATCCAATAAGGAGTGTTGATCAGCTGTGGTCTCATCCTGAAAAACAGCATGAAATTGTAATGCATGTAATGGCATAAAATTCTTGCACACCTTTATTCATAAAGACAAAAAAGATCCACGTACCAAATGAAATCAATACATGAATGGGTCTAAAACAGCTTATTTAATTTTTTTTTTTAAATGAGTGGCTTCATCATTGTCCATTATAACTGTATGATCATGCCCAAAGTCTGGGTCTGCAATTTACATAATAAATTATAGATACCTTAGACACAACACTACTTTTGTTGCTCTGTTCACTGTTATCCTGCAAGTTGGACATCAGAGCCTCGTCAGGTTGAACTGAAGCAAAAGGTTGGACATCCATGGGTTTAACTGTCATCGAGGACTGGTTATCTGTCAGTGTATCCAATAAGGAGTGTTGATCAGCTGTGGTCTCATCCTGAAAAACAGCATGAAATTGTAATGCATGTAATGGCATAAAATTCTTGCACACCTTTATTCATAAAGACAAAAAAGATCCACGTACCAAATGAAATCAATACATGAATGGGTCTAAAACAGCTTATTTAATTTTTTTTTTAAATGAGTGGCTTCATCATTGTCCATTATAACTGTATGATCATGCCCAAAGTCTGGGTCTGCAATTTACATAATAAATTATAGATACCTTAGACACAACACTACTTTTGTTGCTCTGTTCACTGTTATCCTGCAAGTTGGACATCAGAGCCTCGTCAGGTTGAACTGAAGCAAAAGGTTGGACATCCATGGGTTTAACTGTCATCGAGGACTGGTTATCTGTCAGTGTATCCAATAAGGAGTGTTGATCAGCTGTGGTCTCATACTGAAAAACAGCATGAAATTGTAATGCATTTAATAGCATATAATTGCATATTTATAATTCTTACACACTAATAATCAAGTGAAAACAAATCCATGTACCAAGTGAAAGCGACACATTAACTGTTTAAAAACCTCATCATAGATACAAGGATTAATTTTGTATCTAGCCAGACACGCGTTTCGTCTACAAAAGATTCATCAGATAGGCTGGAATCCAATAAAGTTTAAAAGGCCAAATAACTTATTGAAAAAAATGTTGCTCCATCATTGTTCATTACTGTATGATCATGAACACATCTAACATTATAGAAATATTTACCATATTATATTGGTTATTGCTGACTTCTGAATCACTGTCATCAAGTAAATCCATGACCCATGGAGCCAGCTGCTCAGATAACCCACTGATGTTTTCCAGGTCTATATCTCCAAGAGTGTCAGTACTGTATTCAAGGACATCATCATTTATGGACATCTTCAAAATTGGACAGAAATGGTTTGGAATCCAATGAGCATATGTCATTTCATCACTTCTGTTTGATGACCAGAGGATATATGCAGGTGTGTTGCTTTCCATTTCCCTTGGCAAGATTGATCGATTGAGATCTTTTCTCACATTTGGATTTCCACGATTTGGATAAACTGATTGCAGAGGCCTTCCCAAAACTGATGCAAGTGCAAAAAGCTGCCAAATTCCCATGAATTCATTTGCACTGCATACTTTCCTAATCTCTTCAAATAGTGTTCTTTCTATCAAAGATGAAGTAATTATATCTCCAGGTGTATACAGCTCTGAATACATAACGTAAGACTTTGGGAGAACAAGCGCTTCTTTATCAGATAGTTGTTCACCTCTCCTTAAATATGTATGGTCCACATATAGCGGCAAATAGCATGCCAGTTCTAGTGCAATTCTTGCACGTAGTTCTGTATGATTATTTTCCGTTCCATACATTATCACACTAGCAGACCTAGGCAAACAATTTCCATCACCAAGTACACTTGCAGGGAAATATCCTTCCTTCTTGACATCATCCGGCAACAGTTCCATGCCGAACTTGTCAATGTGTAACCCACTTCCAGAAATAGAAATGTCTTCATCTTTGTTGCACCTAAGATTTGGTATTACACTTGCGAGTTCAGTTCCTTTAATCATGATGTCATCTATTGAAGTACAACTCTTCAAAGTTTGTAATATAACATCAAAAACAGAGTGCACTTCTTCAACTGTCGTGTCTTGTCTGTTAAATTCTTTTTGGTTTGGTGAATCCTGTGATCTTTCTTGTGAGTCTGCTGTTTTGTGGCTATTTGAACGAGTTGCTCTTTGTTTTCTTGGCGTTTCCTTTAACAAACCTTTGACGTTTTTCTTGTCAACTTTCTTACTTTTTTTAGAGGTGTCTTTCTTGTTCAACTGCCTTCTTTGTGTCTCTTTTATCCAACCTTCTACCATGTCTGCATTATGACAGGAACCAGATCCTTGTATGCATGTTGAGCAAAAGCAGCTAAGTGTGCGCTTTTCTAAGGAGGCAGAATCATCGGCAGCCCTCACAGAATGAAGTTGTCTGGTTTCAGGAACAGCCTTTACATTGGTCCTCTCTGGGCGTTTTCTGTTGACATCACCTTCCTTTACTATAAAGAAATTTCTTCTAAAATGACAACATTCATTCTGTGAGTCTAGTGTTGGACGTCTTAAATTTGCCTCTGCAAAATCAAAGAATTCACTTGCATTTTTCACCATGGCTTTTCTGTTTTTTACAGCATTTGTTACAATTCTTTTAATCACCCCAAATTCACCATCACATGGTCCTTTCCCGTGCCTGCTTCCAAAAAAGTGTTTTTCAACGGGAAAACCAAAGTCTGATTTGCTGTGAAGAGCATCTGCAAATGGGGTTTTAGACTTGAACTGTGAAGCTGCTCCATCACTGAAGTGAATCTGCCTCTTAGATTTCATCTCATAGACTCTTTGTATATACTCGTTTGCCAATGAAATACAATGTTGAACATAATGAACATCATGTTTTTTGTCTTCTGACACATAGATCATGCTTTGCGTTACGACTAATTCACAGAATTTGCATCTGATGTACGCAACAATGCTGAAAAGTGTGACCGTGTCGTGAGACCAATGAGCACTTTGTGCTTCATCCTGGTATAAACATGTGTAATTTTCGGCAAAATCACTACAGAAAACAGTCCAATCAGATGGCAAATTCTGTGTCACATGTCTGAATTGGTCATGTTGCCACCAGGCAGTATTTAAGTGAGCACTGAATGGCTGTAATTCTGTTTTGAGCTCTTCCAGGAAATTAGAGACACTCTCTTTCTTTAAACTTAGAACCTTCTTTGATTTTTTTTCATTTGCATACATATATGTCTGCGTTTCCCATTTATACCATTGTATATTATGCCTTTTGTACAAGTCTAACTGGGATATAAACTTATCCACCCCACATAATTTGCATAACCTTTTGACGCATTCAATTTTGTAGTATCTAGAACCCTCTGGTTTTGGGCATACAGTTCTTGATAATAATTCATATCTGGTTTTTATTCCTTGTATATTTAAAGCCTTTACCTTATATTGAATGTTGGTACAATATTCGCACAGACAATTGTTAAAAATTGATTTACTCATAGTCTGTACAGTCTTGGGTCTTAATGCAGTGAACTTGGAAAAACTTAAAGTACATTCTTGGTTTTCTTTTAGGAATTCATTGTAGTTGTCCCTTAAACTGCTCTGCAAGATTCTTTTTGGTTCTTCAGATTTCAATGATGCCTGTTTTTTATCCGGCAGACATACAGTGTCAAAATCTTTGTAGAATTTTTCTATCTTGTCAATTGTATCTTCTGTCAAAGCATCACTTCTTTTTGGTGTTTCAGAATCTTCTTCCCATACATCTTTAAGTTTTGAACATTTTACTGCAAATTTCCAAGAAATGCCAGCCTTTCTCTTTTCAGCATCTTTAAGTATGAAGCTAGTTAAAAGTCTTCTTTTCTTTAAAACCTCCTTAGTGCGATGTTTTCTGGTTTTATGCAAATCATCTTTCATCTTGCAGATTATTTCTTGGCTTAGCCTAAGATGTCTTTTTTTTGTTGGTGTCAGTAAAAGGCCATGTTTGGTCAATGCTTCTCTTTTTCTAGGAGTTGCCTTAGCAGTCAACCCTCCAACTACAGATGCAAACTTTTCAGGTGATGAAGGTAGATGCAACGAGGCTCTGTATATAGCCTTTCTTTCTGCTTCCTTTGTTGAATACCCTTGATGAGTTTCTGTTGATTCAGCTGGCATTAGGTTTTCAGTTGTGCTCTTGGATTTATCCAATTTGTATTGCGACCGCCTTTTTTCATTAATTCTTCTTCTCTTTTGGCTTGAGTACTTCGCTCTTTGTTCTTCTTTTTTTCTCTGCCAGTATTCTCTTTGTGAACTTACTTGTGCACGTGTTTTTGGTTTAGTTTTTTTTTTTAATTTAACAATTTCCTCTGGTTTTCTTTCTTCTCTCCATTTACGTACTCGTAATCTCGTTTTTTCCCTCTGATGGATTTTTTGTTCAGAAGACCAATTTTCCCTACATTTTCTATTTCGTTCTTTTTCTCTTTCTAAGTATGTTATATATTTTTCAGGGTCTTGTTTTATTTTGTCTCTGTAATTCTTTGACCTTTGTGCAGCAGTTTTCTTTTGTGATGCAGATTCTGATATATGTATGGTATTTGTTTGGACATCATTGCTGACCTGTGGCCGCATTTGCGACCTCAACTTTAAGCGTAAAAACGACCTGAAAGAAATAATACAGTGGCATTATGCTTTCTGGTCTGTCCCGGATGTTTTTGGTAAAAGTTGTTTATTATGATGTTGAAGTCGTATCAACTTAAAACTTGGTATGTGCATGTTCCTTATGGTATGAACTTTCTAAATTAATTGTATGTTAAATAAAGGTTTTGATCTCATTCTTATGTTGTTATGGTTTACTGAACTTAGAAATGTGATAATGTAATAAACTGTTGACACAGGGATATGTCTCGCCTATATGCATTTTTGATAGTAGGCCGAAATAAAATATCTGTTTAAGGTTACATGCTTTAAAAAAATAGGGTAGGTAGATCGGTATTTCCATTTTATTTTATTTTTTCATTTTATTTTTTGTGATATGATTTTGAGTGCGATTTTGTCTTGTTTATAACAATAAGTTGCTAAGCATATCCCCCCATGTAACCTAAGTCAGAAAAAGGGCTGAACAAGGATAATATTAATTGTGTAAAAATATGCAAGTGTTCGGTAAACAGGAAGTTGTCGAGTAATGAATCTGAAAACGCATCACACGGTATAGCTGACTTATATTAACCCTTAAACCAAATTTCAGAAATCCTTGTATTGTAGTTCCTAAGAAAAATGTGACGAAAAATTTTCAACTTGGCTTTCATGTGTAAAATCAAACAAGTGTTCAGTAAACAGGAAGTTGTTGAGTGATGAATCTGAAAACGCATCACACGGTATAGCTGACTTATATATCAAACCTGAAACCAAATTTCAGAAATCCTGGTAGTATAGTTCCTGAGAAGACTGACAGACTGATGGACTGACGGAAGGACAGACAGAGGTAAAACAGTATACCCCCCTTTTTTTCAAAGCGGGGGTATAAAAATTTCAAAGTATCGGGAAACAAGAATTTTAAAAAATCTAAAAAGTGCTCACACGTTTCAACTCATAACTGTTAAGCTAGTGACCTAGTACGTCATTCTGTACATTTATATTGGAAAGGTGTTTGAGGACTAATTTTTAATTTTAGTTCATATAGTATGAAAGTAGTATATATTGTGAAAGTATATATTATAGCGGATTTAAAGTGGTTTCTTCGGTATCAGGCAATCACACCACATTTTATTTTATCCGATATTATTGTGCAAAGTTTATTTCAATAAATTTTTCCTGAAATATAATAATTTCTTTAATGCAACAAGATCTTTGTTTAAATATAAAATCTTCGTGTCCATGTGTAACAATCTTTAGGTGGACTCGTGTCTCAATGTTACAATCATCACAGAAATGACAGTATATAATCATTACAATAGTGGCAGTTCATTGGGAGTATGCAAAAATAAACTTTTGACATTTGAAATAGAGATGGCATTATAATATTTATTAAGTCTAACATAAACATGTTTATTTCTGCAATTCAAGATTTTAGTGTCCCTTTGTAACCATCACATAAAATTTTGGAGTCTCAATGTAACAATTGTGTTTTATTCTGGCGTCTCCATGTTACAATCATCACAAAAATAGTGACTATATTGTCACTTCAATATTTGCAGTGCATTTTACAAGTATGTAAATGAAAAACATTGACATTAAAGTCCATTAAAATGAAGTTGGCATTACTGCACATAAATATTTTCTAAATAAACATGTTTTTCTGCAATTTAACATGATTGTTACAGAGACGCATAATTTTGGTGTCTCTATGTTACAATCACTTTGAATTCTTGTGTCTAATTTGTAACAATCGCTACATATTTTGGTGTCTCAATGTTACAATCATCACAGAAATAGGGAATGTATTGTCATTACAATAGTTGCAGTGCATTTGCAAGTATGCAAATGAAAACTGGTGACACTAAAGTCCGTGGTATATTTAACAATTATTATTTGCTTTAAAAATTATGTGTTTTCCACAATTTTGCTTGATTGTTACTGAGACACAAGATCTAAGTGTCCGTATGTAACAATCGTTTCTTAAAACGGTGTCTTTTTGCATGATAATGTAAAAACATTTTTTTATTGTAACCGAGGGAAATATAAAGTTCGTGGATATCGATAGACTTTCTACATTTCTTCTTCATTAAACTGGTAAATATTTGCATTTTTATACAATACTTCAACTATTAATAAAAAACTGTGAATGATCGTTACTTGTGTCGATCGTTAAATTTCAGGACACAGAAACGTTACCTACCATTTCTCCGCCATATTCCATTTGTGTTCCCCGCTTGTACACGTCACTGATTCATGTGCACATGCTACGTCACTAACACAAACATTGATGATTTGCTGATGCGCAGTAAGAAAATATAGGTGAATGAATGATCGTTACAAACTGGACGCGAATGTCAGCCGGTGCATTTCAATTACGATCACGTGTCAACGGAACGTCTTTATGTTATTGTTTTCACATTTTACAAAGAGAAGACATAATTGGTGCATTTAGATATAATCGCTCATGCATGGCACCTACAATTAAAAATCCTGAGACCATTAGTTTTGGGTTTAACAGTGGACACGACAGTAGCGATCGTTTACATTAATTTGAAAACAATATTTTTACCTTTTTTGTTTATTTTTCGCCGACAAAATCGCGTATTATAACGGCTTAAACCATCTACTTCACCATAGATAACTCAATAAAACATAAATAAACAAATATAACGTATTTGTGTATAATTGAAAATACCGTACCAGAGATGTCCCAGAAAATGGCCGATTATTTTACCCTACTTCATCATAAACTGGTTTCAAAATTTATTTAAAAAAACATTAACAACCGAAATTATATCTTCTTTTATTTCTTTGATATGTTATTTAAAGCATGACATTACGAATTGACCTTAAATATAGATCAAAGACTTTGTTTTTACTTGTTTTAAATGAGAAGTCTATTTTTAGCCACTACCGTGGAATGACTCGTATAGTATAAGTTTTATAAAAATCTGGCAAGAATTGCACCTGCAAGACAAGTATAAACACCTTACAATCATTCTATAAACATAGTAATTAATGTCTGCCATACAATATGTAGTTTTAATTTTTCAATGGTTCACATTTTGCATTCTTAAACAAGTTGAAGGTTACTTTATGGTATGAATTTTGATTATTGTTCATTGCTGAACAGTGACCAGTAAATGTTTTATCTTCGTTCTTTAGTTTTTTAATTGATAGTTGTCACATTGAGGATCATACGCCATCTCCTTATATCAATATTCTAGTTCTTTAAAAACACTCTACGGTTAAAAGAAAATTATCAAATTAATTTTTCTTGTTTATTTTAAGGTACAGTGGCAAATATTTAATGTAGATATTCAAGACAACTGACAAGAACAACTTTTGATCATGTTAAATATACAATTCATAATATACGGTCTGTGATGCAAATGCTATAATTATTTGAGCTTCTCATTTCTCATGCATGTGCAGCAGAAGCAGATGAGACTGGTAAGGATTCCTCGATGCATACTTGACATCAAAATGACAGAAAAATAAACAACTGTATACATGTACAATTACACTTGAAAAAGTTTTGAATAGATAACATTAAATTATTTAAATCAAATACAATTCTACATATGAACTTACTTTGATACCAGTCTTTTTTTTTACAGGACATCTGCACCTACATGTACATGTACACCGTAGCATGTACCTCAGTAATTCTTATACTGCACTTTCCTTTCATTTGGTAACAAGCTAAAATTATAAATTTTAAGTTAATCCAAAAGTCCAGACAAAAACTAAATGTACATGTAGTATGAACTGATGCTCACTAATTAATTTACTTTTGAGTTAATGGAAACAATTTATAAACAATCAACAAATATATGTATAGCATGAACTTTTCTTATATCATGTATATATAAAAAACTATTCTTCTGCCTAAGTTTAAAAAAATCCATTTAGGCATTAACTCTGGTTTATTAAATCTTGATTTGCTGTTTCATAGGCAAAATTGTTGAAATACAACATTTATATATAAATATTAAACTCATGAACATAACATGTTGTCATTTGTGTTACCATCTGTATACTTCATGCATTTAATAAAAGAACAGTGTTTCAATGTACCTCACCAATTGATGGATATATAAAATTTGCTGTCAAAAAGCAATAACCACATCAAATAAGTATGTTCTTTTTTTTTTTAACATTTTTCATAAATTATAAAAATAATCTACAAGAAAAGTAGACATGTGTGGGATGCAATTCCTTACAAATTCAATATCTATTTCCAAGAGGCAAAACTCCTGTAAACATATTTTATTAATAGACTGTTAAGTTTCTCTTTATCTTCTTTAGTTCTTGCTCAAAACACAAAAGAGGAAAAGATTGCAAAATTTATGAGAAAGTTGTTAAAAATTGACTATAAAGGGCAACAACTGCTTAAGGGGTCCATTGAAAATTTGGTTATGTTGACCATTGTAGATCTTACTTTGAACATTATTGCATGAAACTTTTCAAAAATCAAAAATTTAAAAAATTTTGTAAAAAAAAGGAATCCCTTTAAAAAGTTGTAAACAAACTATCCCCCCCCTCAACTTATTGAAATCCCCCTTGGAGCAATAACCCTAAAACTCAATCCCATCCTTTCTTTTGTAGTATGGAACCTTGTAGTACAATTTCAGAGAGATCCATACACTCGGTGGCGGATCCAAAAAATTTCATATGTGGGGGCCCAGTGACTGCCTAAGAGGGGGTATGATCCGGACATGCTTCAGTGTTTCCCTATATAATCAACCAAAATTTATGACCATTGTAGATCTTACTTTGAACATTATTGCATGAAACTTTTCAAAAATCAAAAATTTAAAAAATTTTGTAAAAAAAAGGAATCCCTTTAAAAAGTTGTAAACAAACTATCCCCCCCCTCAACTTATTGAAATCCCCCTTGGAGCAATAACCCTAAAACTCAATCCCATCCTTTCTTTTGTAGTATGGAACCTTGTAGTACAATTTCAGAGAGATCCATACACTCGGTGGCGGATCCAAAAATTTTCATATGTGGGGGCCCAGTGACTGCCTAAGAGGGGGTATGATCCGGACATGCTTCAGTGTTTCCCTATATAATCAACCAAAATTTTCCCAGAAAAGAGGGGTGGGGAGGGGGCAGGGCTGCCTGGGCCTCCCACCTTAATCCGCCTATGAGTTACTTAAACACAAGTTATTGTCTGGAAACTAGAAACATGCTTCTTTTTGGCCTCAATTCCTGCATATTTTGGGCAACTAACCCAAAACTCTATCCCAGCCTTCCCCTTGTTATATGGAACATTGTGGTACAATTTCAGAGAGATTTATACAATTACACACAAGTTATTGTCTGGAAACTAGAAAAATGCTTGTTTTTGGCCCCTTATTCCTAAACTTTGGCCCCATGACCCCTAAACTGAATCAAAACCTTGTACTTGTGGTTTTAAACATTGTGGTACAATTTCAGAGCAATTGAAATACTTATAAACAAGCTATTATCCTAAAACTAGAAAAATGCTTGTTTATGGCCCATTTTGGGCCCCTAATTCCTAAACAGTTGGGACTTCCGACCATCATCCCCAAAATCCTCCCAACCTTTTTTTGTGGTATTGGACCTTCTAAACAAAATTCATAAAGATTTATGCACTTAAACCCAGGTTATTGTTCGGAAACCAATGTGTCTTCGGACGCTGCAGATAACGACAACACCTTACCATTATACAATCCCCAAAAATTGTTTGTGGTCGTATAAAAAGAACAAGCAATGGAGTGTATATAGAGCTTCCAATGCTATTTTCAATAAAATGGTCCAGTAGAAAAAATATTTTTTCACAGCTTACACGAAATCAAAATGTGTAACATGTAGATAGTCTGACAACAACAAAATATTCAAACAAAGTTATCCTTTTTATTACATGTACATACCTCTCGTCATAAAATAATTGCCGGCTGCTCTTTATATGCACATAAATCAATATGAAAATCTATGAATCCATCATATAATCTAGAAAGCAATGCCTGAGAGAATTCCATTCTGTTACTTAGCTTCTTCTTCTTCTTGACGTACATGTACTTCCATAGAAAATGCTAAAAGAAATAATGTAAAATGAAATGAAGTTAAAATATCTGACAAATTGCCTTAAATATTTTTATACATGTTATATATGGCAAAATTGGCTTATTTTGATCTTTTAAAACAAGACCAACAGATCTAGACTTGCCCGGAAAAAAATTATACTAGTACTATATATACATGTACATGTACATGTATAATATAAAAGTATTAAATTATTTAAATGTTCTAATCCATCTTATTAAATCCATATGCCTGTTGTATGAATTCAATGGTGTATCAAAGTGGTTAAATTTGATCTCTGACTAAATAAGTTCTTGTCATGATTTACAAATGTATAATGCCAATTTTTTTCATCAGTTAACAGTACAAATGTACATGGGCAAGGGGATAACTTAATTCAGGAGCCTGTAACTCAGTGGTTGTCGTTTGTTTATGTGTTACACATTTGTTTTGTGTTCATTTTTTGTACAAAAATAAGGCCCTAAGTTTTCTCGTTTGAATTGTTTTATATTGTCATTTAGGGACCTTTTATAGCTGACTATGCAGTATGGGCTTTTCTCATTGTTGAAGGCCGTACAGTGCCCTATAGTTGTTAATTTCTGTGTCATTTTGGTCTCTTATCATATGGACAGTTGTCTCATTGGCAATCAAACCACATCTTTTTTTTTATATTAAATAATTAGTTATTAGTGAAAATAACATGCATGTTGTTATGCCAGATAATTTCATGAGTTGTCAACTCTTCATTTCTAAAATTTTCTTCGGTAGTAACATATATTTATTGTTTTTGGTGTGCACTAGGGAATTTTTGAAACTTTATATGTGCAGTAACTAAATACACAGCCTTTATAACTAATTTTCAAATTAAATGTATACATTTTTAATCAACCATGGTAACTTCTTTAGTCGATGAGACAAGGGATTTCACTTAGCTGTAACATTTGTACATGTATAACATGTATAAGCCTAGTTATCATGGTTATTACAGACATGTATAAACATGTTTTATATGAGACAGTTTGGTAATTACTGAAAAGGAAGGGTGTGTTAAATTTTAACCTTGTCCATCCGTCAGTACATACATTTTGTTGTATGTCCCAAATAAAGGGCTGCGCTTTAGCGCATAATACGCCCGTTGCTCTTTTAACTTGTCTTTTATTGGAAAATTCCCCCTTTTTTAAGCATAAAAATTCATATCAAGAAAATGTGAAATCTGAAATTTATAAAAATTGAAAGGGAGTTTACATCAATAGATATAAACAATTCACCAAAGTTTCATGGACATTGGTGAAAGCCTTTTTGAGTTATTGTCCGAAGTGTTAAAAATCCCCCCTTTTTTATGAATAAAGCCCCATAAATCCAAAACTTAAAATCTGAAATTTATAAAAATTAAAAGGGAGCTTACATCAATAGATATAAACAATTCACCAAAGTTTCATGGACATTGGGGAAAGCCTTTTTGAGTTATTGTCCGAAGTGTTAAAAATCCCCCTTTTTTTTATGAATAAAGCCTCATAAATCCAAAACTTAAAATCTGAAATTTATAAAAATTGAAAGGGAGCTTACATCAATAGATATAAACAATTCACCAAAGTTTCATGGACATTGGTGGAAGCCTTTTTGAGTTATTGTCCGAAGTGTTGAAAATCCCCCCTTTTTTATGAATAAAGCCCCATAAATCCAAAACTTAAAATCTGAAATTAAAAAAAAACGAAAGGGAGCTTACGTCAATAGATATAAACAATTTACCAAAGTTTCATGGACATTGGTCAAAGCCTTTTTGAGTTATTGTCCGAAGTGTTGAAAATCCCCCCATTTTTATGAATAAAGCCCCATAAATCCAAAACTTAAAATCTGAAATTAAAAAAAAACGAAAGGGAGCTTACGTCAATAGATATAAACAATTCACTTAAGTTTCATGGAAATTGGTGAAAGCGTTTTTGAGTTATTGTCCGAAGTGTGGACGACGGACGGACGGACGGACAACGGTATACCATAATACGTCCTGTCCCGGGCGTATAAAAATTGGGTGGTCACTGGTGTTACTTTTACCTTTCTTCAGTTATGCATTGCTGAATTGTTATTGTTCTTTTCTCTCAAATTTAAGTTGCCTCAACCAAATGTTATGAAACTTATAAACACACCGCTGAAAAATGACTTATTTTTTTTGTTTCCGTTTTCTTATTGTAGTTTCCGTTTGTTTTGACCAAATGCAACGAAAATAACACACAATGCTTATATTAAATTGTAACACAGATCAAGTTTTGAATTCTAGAGGAATTACTTATACATTTCAAGAGTTATGCTCCTTTACAAATGAATTAATAAAATTGTTGATTTTTTGTTTCCACTCTTTTTTGAAATTTGAAGTTACATGTACATGTATACATAATGATGTTTAAATTTGGTCAGTGTAAATGAGATCAAGACAAGGTCAAATGAACCTTGATCATGTTGATAGACACAGACTTGCAGACTTATTCATGCCCTATTATAATTATTGCATACATTTTACACCAAAACCTGAACTATTTTGTATGCTGTAGTTACTACTTGTATCTGGAATAAACCTTAACCAGGCAAGGTTTGGTGGTAAATAACTTGTTGTTAGCTTTGAACTAGTTATCAGTAACTAAGAGGTAACTCTCAAATCTGGACTTAAAGAGGTTATTTTTGTTGTGCCTGTGGTGATGTATAAATACCCTGTCTGGTTTATGTTTTTGTTGGATGTCTTTTTGCTTTGTACATATCTGATGGCAAATGTGTTAACCCCTTTTCACACCACTATCCAAGGTTGGGAGGGGGTTTAATTTGGCACCAACAAACTGGTTTGACTCCATCACATCCTGTACATGCTGTATGTTTCTGTCCCAAGTCAGAAGTCTGTTATTAAGTTCATGTTGTAGTTTGTTGCTATACTAGTATATATCATGTTTGTTTATTTGTTCCTTGTTTTGTTTTAAAATCATTATCAGTCTGTAAGTTCCTTCATTTGACTTATAAAGCTGACTTTGCATTATGCACTTTGCTCATTGTTGAAGTCAACTTGTAAGATACAAATGAACATGTAGTCCAAATTATTATGACGTCTAGAAAGGCTATTTTTTAAATTATTTTTGCATTGACGCAGCCATTCTGCGACATAGATGTAAATAAAATTAAGTATAATAGCTTTCAAGACTTCATTATTATTTAGACTACATTGTACTTGTATTTTAACTTATAATTGTCAGGTTGGGAACAAACCCCCTGTATGGTGATTATACCTCTATAGAGGGATAATCCTTCTCTAGAGGGATAAAATTATCCTTCTATAGAGGGGTATTTTTGTTTGCACTGGATTTAAAGCAAATTAGGGCAGAATGGCATTATCTAGTTATATTGGTTATAATCTCTAGCATTATATGCATCAACATATGCACTTTACTAAAAATTGGGATAACCAGTTTTCTGCTAAAGTGACAAAACTTGCAATCTATTGTAAACCTATCTGAACACCTGATCAACAACAAAAGGAATATATAGTTGACCTTTAAATTTCATGTTAAATCTAACAATAGAAATTCTGTTCAGTGAGGCATAGGTGAGTAGAATTTACCTGACCATCACAGCTTTCAATCATGGTGAACAATAGATTTTATATTTGGTCAGATAAGCATCAAACTGGGCATGTGCATATTAAATTAAGTACATGAATTTGTGCATCGACTGTTCCAGGTTACTGCCATAACAAGTAGAGAATGCCATTCTGCCCTATTTTGATTTAAATCCAGTCTAAACAAAAATACCCCTCTAAAGAGGGATAATTTTACCCCTCGATAGAAGGATTATCCCTCTATATAGGTATAATCACCATATAGAGGGTTTGTTCCCAACCTGTTGGTGGCCGAGTGTAAAGTGGTTGGTATGTTTATGTCTTGTTCTACTGTCCGATTTAACAAGAAGATCTTTAGGGTAAATTGCTATGTGTTGGTGTATGATCTTATAGAATACCACTAGTCTTGTTTGTATTCGTCTCAATTCTAATGTAGGCCACTGGAGGTGATCAAGCATATTTAAGACAGAGCTGGTATTGTGATATACCGGTTCTCCGGTTTACAATCAACAGTCAAATAGTTTTTTTGTGAAAAATTTGCCACAGGAGGTTGAAATCCTATCAATGAGGGTCTATAAATATGTCAACTCGACTATCACAGTAGAGCTTCTCTCGTAGAGAGAAGCGAGAGAGAAGCGCTACTGTGATAGTCGAGTTGACATATTTATAGACCCTCATTGATAGGATTTCAACCTCCTGTGAATTTGCACACACATCTTCCTGTTTTTGGCCAATTATAATAATAAAAAAGGTGCATTATTATATTTACCATTCGTTTCCCTTTTAAGGTACATAAATGTACGTAATCCATGAAAACAAAACACTTTCGACATTTCGAACTTTCGTTGCGTTGACTTTCTCTAGACTTTCATTTCTATGTTTCGTTCCCCGGTTTCTTCTATTTAATCGACAAGTCACTCAATTCAATTTATCTGTTTATAAGTAGAAGAAGAAGTAGAATCTATCTCTGTCCATTCTTAAAACTTAAATAAACAGCTGTAGACTGCTGCAGATGATCGCGTGAGCGTCCATGGTTTGCGTCATAGTGCACAAAACGATAACGGTGAAAATATTTCCGAGTTTTCCCGGTTTTTCAATTCGACGTGCCAAGTACGTAATACGAGGGTCTGGAATCAAAATTAGGGATTTAAGAAAAGGGAATAAGAAAAAAAAAATGCAGAATAAATAATAAAAAATAAATAATAAAGAACAGAGAGAGAATAATGGGATAATCAATAAAAAAATTAATTTAGAATAAAGAACAAACTATAAAAAGTAACTTGAAGAATATTTATTCATTATTCATATTATTATCTATTAATCATAACTCATTCATTTATTTTACATTCTTATTAAATTAATTAGAAAGCTCTGCTGTTAGGATGATAGGCTTCAATACTAATTTAGACATTTTCTCCAATTTTCATTAATGTATTTTAACATTAAAACATATGAAAACATATGAAAATCATATGTTTTTCATATGTTTGTAAACATATGTTTACATATGTCATAAAACATATGTTAACATATGTTTGCTAACATATGTTTTCATATGTTTCAAATCATATGTAAACATATGATTGTAAACATATGTTTATCATATGTTTGTCCTAAACATATGAAAAACATATGATTTTCATATGTTTTTCATATGTTTTGAAAACATATGATAAACATATGTTGCAATTTTTCCTGTGTAGACCCAAAATATGGGACAAGACAGTCGAGACAGACAGACAATGCATCCCTAAGACCTTGGTCATTTCATCAAATGATGACAACTGACTAATTATTTCACACCATTTCTACAACATTTGCTAAACCTCACATCATATTCTTTAATCTCTTACAAAAGGGGTTAACAATAAATTGTCCTCATCAGAAAAAAAATCTAAGAACCTATTTTTTTTTAAAACAGTGACTGTTTGGCAAAGAGCTCTCTTTTTCGGGACTATAAATTGGATGAATTAACAGAGTAAAACAATGCAATGTTCCATCCATTAGTACTGTTGTACAAAATTAATTTGACTAAATGGAAATGAGGAACACCTCAGGTCAAGACTAATACAGTTTTACTCGGTAACAAGAAAGGAATGTATGCATGATCATTTGATTTATATCCCCATACCTATGATTAACATCAGGTGTAACAGAACAACAAGGGTGGACATATTTTTTAGCCATAAAATTCAACAAACAAATGAGATTTCTTTTGAAGTAGCATGCCCTATGACACATGCAGTTGTTTATGGCAGTAGAGAGCTATTGTGCATCTTTTGATTCAAGTTTCTTATAAATAGTTGATGATTGTGCACTAGAATAGCATCATTACATGAGAGGACCCCATTAAATACATTTAATATAATGATCAAATGTACAAAAGATAAAAAGTCAGGTTCAGACACTTATAACCTTTGTAAGACATATGTTAATTTACAATTGTGTAATAAGTAAATAATTGACTGCCTTTGATAAATCTTCAAGTAACTGGGGGTAGTAAGAGCTTTTGGTTTCTTGTAACTGGGGGTATTTATTGCTGTTGGTTAACAGGATCCATTTGGCTGCATCTGTTCAATTGGAACTATATGTTAATTCATGCCTATCATATTCCAAATATTCTGGCTCAATGAGTGAATTCACTTTTAAAATGCATAGAAAGCTGCTTTTCTGTCTCCCTTTCCCACTGACCACAAAGCTTGCAGTTATGCCTTACGAAGCTTCATATATGATAAATCAATCCAAATGCTGGCTTTTAAGGGGGGGGGGGCATCCCCATTTTCAAAATCTTGGATCAGCGTCTTTGACTCAGTATAACTTATATTACTTTACCAGTACTCTTGAAGATAAATTATACTGTATAAAAGAGAATACAACAACTTTTAAGTTTGAATCAATTATTCTGTTCAACTTTAACAAATTATTCTGTAATACATAAAATAAGATTATGATTGATGCATTGAATTAAGGATCATACCTAACAATGTACCATTAAACACTGTTCAACAAACATCCTGTCCATGGATTAACCAGATAAACACATTCAGTTTCTAAGTATACTTTTCATTAAAAACATGTTAGAAACCCCTCCAACAACTTCAGGCTACTTTTGATGTTAGCATGCGATAAGAAGTTTTAGATTTCTAAAACAAGATGTATTTTTGTTCAATCAGCCTTCTGTCTATTTTCAAATCACAGAAAAATTTTGTAATTTGCCAATTAGTTATAAACAAACATGACTGACTTCTCTTAACAAATTGGATAAAACTAAACTACACCTAGATGTCAGAAATCTTTGTTTAATCTCAGAATGTGGTATATTTTAACAAATTATTGGAATTATTTGACCTCCTAAGTAAACATTGAGAATTATTACCTACATACTGCATTCTATATAGTTCTACATCACCTATAATTCCAACCAGTTGTAGCGATCTAATGGTCAAAGGAATATACAATACAGTTCTATATTACCAATAATTCTGACCAGTTGTAGCAATCTAATGGTCAAAGGGATATACAATACAGTATAATTCTGACCAGTTGTACAGATCTAATGGTCAAAGGGATACCTTGTTATTCAATTATAAGGAAGCAGCTGTTTAATTGTTTAAGTGTGGAATTATTAATTATTTCCTACTGAAATGGACATTAATTAGTTGTTTGGTGTGAACTGATAGAGGCCATGCAGTACTTTGGTTCTGTCAAACCAAGGAGGTTATATTAGAAGGAGAGTGAACACTCTGCTTGAAACAAAATTAACATCCCCAGGATAGCAGTTCGATCAGAGAAAAATGATAAAAATATAAAGAAACCGACATGTTTATCACCCACTTGACATGGCCCTCTGATGTACCGGGCTGTTACCGCGAGCAGTTCGGCCTAATAGATAAATCGCATATGTCACGTGGTTGTTATCAGTGAGTGGGTCATTAAAGTTCAGGTGTATTTTTGGTAACAATGCAGTATATAGGTGTTTATGATATGGAAAAAGATTGGACGCGCAATTTCAAAATCAATCGTCTGTCTACCGTGAAAAAAGATGAAGAAATGACAAAGTTATGAGGGTTTAAAGGAAAGTTGGTGTGCGATTTTTATTCAACACTACATTGCTTTTAACAAAGATTTTCGCTTCACCTGTCAATTCCTGTTGATGAGAATTGGCAGGTAATAATCATAGAAAATATACGAATATGCAAAGTACTTTAGTTACGGTGACCGGTAACGACCGGAAAGAATATTTGCAATTGAAACATAGAGAAAATCGGGTACAACGTAAAAGTGCTTTCTGTTGGTATTAACATTGACGGCAATAAGACAGATATTCGTTTCATTTCTATTGGTTAGAAGTTAACTTTTAGCATAACACTTTAATTTTTAATTACTTAATAAAAAATATCACAAAAAATCGTATTAATATATCAATAATTATATTTCCGGTCAGTTTATGACACCTCGGGTGTTTCCGTTCTTACTCGGGTATGTAATTAGGACAAAATCTCCCTCTGTGACAGAGTCGATCTCAAGTAATTAACACCCACTTACAGAAAAGTCGGTAACATTTTATGTGTAATTATCGTCTTTCGTCCTCTCTCCTTCTAATATAACCTCCTTGGTCAAACTCACTTATGTTCTGTCAAACTCACCTAAGTAATGTCAAGTTATTCAAGAGATTTCCATCATCAAAACTCTTTACAATGTTGTTTTTTTTATTTAAGTTGTAAAATTAATTTACATTTCATACGTTTTCAGTTTCACAAAAGAGCCAACCTGAATAAGCCCATTCACAATCTATCTGAAATAAAACCTAAAGTCTCTGTCTTTAATAATTCCTACATCTATAGCTAGGTACTGTGGATTCATCTATATTTTGTGGATACCAATGTTCATGGCTTGAGGAAAACTTTTAACATGGATATTTCATTTTATTTTATGAATTTATTATAGGCTGTATACAAGCCAGTGGCAGATCCAGAATTTTTCATAAGGGGGGCCCACTGACTGACCGAAGTGGGGGCTGCTCCAGTCATGCTTCATATTCATTAAATTTTCCCCTCCCCCTTCCTTTTGTCCTTAAAAAATCTAAGCTTCTAGAAGCTATATAACAAATGTTTTTGTAAAACATGGAGAAAACCACTGTCACCACAAGTTGGCAAACCTGACCAAATATAATACATTTTATGGTTATAAAATTTAGAATGGAAATGGGAAATGTGTCAAAGAGACAACAAACCAACCAAAGAGCAGACAACAGCAGAAGGCAACCAATGTGTCTTCAATACAGCAGGGAATCAGCTGGCCCTAAACAAAAATATGTACTAGTTCAGTGATAATAGACATCATACTAAACTCTGAAATACATAAATAAAGGGCTGCGCTTTAGCGCATGATACGCCCGTTGCTCTTTTAACTTGTCTTTTATGCTTTAAATGAATTTATATGATCAACTAGAAATATATATACAAATCAAAAGGGATGTTACATTAATATATTCACCAAAGTTTCATAAAATCCCCCTTTTTTAAGTATAAAAATTCATTACTTAAGAAAACGTAAAATCTAAAATTTATAAAAATGGAAAGGGAGCTTATGTCAATAGATATAAACAATTTATCAAAGTTGCATAAAATTTTGTGAAAGTGTTAGTTATTGTCCCAAAATTGGAAAATCCCCCCTTTTTTAAGCATAAAAATTCATAACACGGAAATGTAAAATCTGAAATTTATAAAAATTGAAAGGGAGCTTACATCAATAGATATAAACAATTCACCAAAGTTTCATGGACATTGGTGAAAGCCTTTTTGAGTTATTGTCCGAAGTGTTGAAAATCCCCCTTTATTTTATGAATAAAGCCCCATAAATCCAAAACTTAAAATCTGAAATTTATAAAAATTGAAAGGTAGCTTACATCAATAGATATAAACAATTCACTAAAGTTTCATGGACATTGGTGAAAGTGTTTTTGAGTTATTGTCCGAAGAGTGGACGACGGACGGACGGATGGACGGACAACGGTATACCATAATACGTCCCGTCTAAAAGACGACGGGCGTATAAAAACTAAAATTAAAAATCATACAAGATTAACAAAGACCATGTATAACTAATACAAACACAAAAAAGACCTGTCCCTGCATTACACAGCATGTTTTCAAATTTCCTCAATACGATTTCTATTTGTGAAAATGGTGGACTAACCATTGACATTGAGTTATGATTGAGTACTTTAGCAAAATAAAGTTGGTAAATAGCCGACATACAAAACTATACTGATCAATATTGCCTCCCTCAAAGTATCTTTACAATAGAAACATGATATAATTCCAATAAGTAAGAACCAGCCATCCATTGTGATAGGTTTTATTCTCTATTCAGAAGTAGATAATAATTCTCCCGATAAAACAATAATTTATGATGAGAAATTGGAAGATTTTTGATAGAGTACTTGCTGTTTTTCTGTAATATCAATAAAATTACATCTCTACTTATAAAAAACATCAGGAAAATAGCATTTTTGTGATGTTTATCAGCAGTATTCAGTAGTACAATAAAAGATACATAATTTATAATCTTTTGAGTTTGTATTGAGATCAAGTGATTTTCCTATCAATGTTAACTATAATCTATTCATCTAAAATTATCCCCTATTAAGATAAAATGTGATAAAATCATTTAACAATACTGATATGTCAAAGGAAACAATTATTTAATAAATTTATTCAATAATTATTTCAACTGAGACTCTGTGGGTCTAATTATAAACTCATTCATTATAAGTCAGAGATGAGGAAAACAGTTTGAGCTGAGCACAACTCTAAAATCACTGATATATATTATGACTTAGATAAAGTTAACTAAACAATGCAGATATATGTATATTGGTAGACAAATAAAATTGAGAATGGAAATGGGGAATACGTCAAAAAGACAACAACCCGACCAAAGTCAGACAACAGCTGAAGGCCAACATTGGGTCTTCAACACAGTGAGAAATCCCAGCTTTAAAGAATATATATATATATGAAGCCCGTGGTCGTGTGGTCAGGTGGTCTAGCGCTGGTTACAGTCCAGGCGATTTGGTGTCACAATATCTCAGTATCATGGGTTCAACACAGAGAGAAAATCCCCCACCTGGATGCTGGCTTCAGCTGGCTACTATACAAAAATGTGTTTTGAGTTTAGGGAAAATGTTTGCACCATAATGAGCATATGTACAAGGTTTCAAGTTCAAGTGACTTTTTCATGGTAGCAGTCTTAATAAACTAACATTCTAGCCTGGAAGAAACAGCCTACATGAACCAACACTTTAGCCTGGAAGAGGCAGACTAAGTAAACCAACACTTTAGCCTGATAGAGGCAGACTAAGTAAACCAACACTTTAGCCTGGAAGAGGCAGACTAAGTAAACCAACACTTTAGCCTGAAAGAGGCAGACTAAGTAAACCAACACTTTAGCCTGGAAGAGGCAGATTAAGTAAACCAACACTTTAGCCTGAAAGAGGCAGACTAAGTAAACCAACACTTTAGCCTGGAAGAGGCAGACTAAGTAAACCAACACTTTAGCCTGAAAGAGGCAGACTAAGTAAACCAACACTTTAGCCTGAAAGAGACAGACTAATTAAACCAACACTTTAGCCTGGAAGAGGCAGACTAAGTAAACCAACACTTTAGCCTGAAAGAGGCAGACTAAGTAAACCAACACTTTAGCCTGGAAGAGGCAGACTAAGTAAACCAACACTTTAGCCTGGAAGAGGCAGACTAAGTAAACCAACACTTTAGCCTGGAAGAGGCAGACTAAGTAAACCAACACTTTAGCCTGGAAGAGGCAGACTAAGTAAACCAACACTTTAGCCTGGAAGAGGCAGACTAAGTAAACCAACACTTTAGCCTGGAAGAGGCAGACTAAGTAAACCAACACTTTAGCCTGGAAGAGGCAGACTAAGTAAACCAACACTTTAGCCTGGAAGAGGCAGACTAAGTAAACCAACACTTTAGCCTGGAAGAGGCAGACTAAGTAAACCAACACTTTAGCCTGGAAGAGGCAGACTAAGTAAACCAACACTTTAGCCTGGAAGAGGCAGACTAAGTAAACCAACACTTTAGCCTGAAAGAGGCAGACTAAGTAAACCAACACTTTAGCCTGGAAGAGTCAGACTAAGTAAACCAACACTTTAGCCTGGAAGAGGCAGACTAAGTAAACCAACACTTTAGCCTGGAAGAGTCAGACTAATTAAACCAACACTTTAGCCTGGAAGAGGCAGACTAAGTAAACCAACACTTTAGCCTAGAAGAGGCAGACTAATTAAACCAACACTTTAGCCTGGAAGAGGCAGACTAATTAAACCAACACTTTAGTCTGATAGAGGCAGACTAATTAAACCAACACTTTAGCCTGGAAGAAACATAACTTACCAACAGATGGACTGACAGGAAAACATCTTATAAATTTGTGGATGGACTGTTAAATTGAATTTTGATTCCAGCAATAAAAAGATACTTCTTCACTACTTCTTTTTTGTTTTTATTTTCGAATGAACAATGTCTTTATAATAACGATGGATTATAAACTATTACTAGGTATTAATTTGACAATCTTAGTAGAACTCCTAATGTAATTAAATTCAACTTGCAAGTCCTCATTAACAAACACAATGAAAAGTTCATGTAAACTTTTAATCAGAAGCCAAAACAAAAACTTGACAAATTACAAACAGTGACTTCTTTAATTTACTCTGTACCAGATTAAGATTCAGATCCTAACAATCAGGAAACCCTAGAGAAACACCGAATGACAAATGCCTACAAACTTGTTAATGAGTGATCAGTGTTTAATTCTGATTAAGTTCTTGACATTTGCAATAAATCTATCAACAAATTAAGGTTACTAAACATGATAGATGATGGCTTGCAAATTTTCTCATTTAATTTAAGCTTTAGAGATAAAAATTCTAAAATCTCTGGAATCCTAGAATGTGTTGCATTTCATCTGCTTACTCTATTTCTGGTGACTGTTCATTTGTATAGTTTGAAGAATTAAGAAAATAATATTTTTTATCTGACTAATAGCATTATTTGATGAAATGAGCAGAATTTTGTTGGTAAAAAAATTTGAATTCTCACACTGTCAGAATGCTACAAAGTACAGAGCCCAGGAAATACTGAAATTACAAATTATTTCTACTTATTACTTATAATACATAAATGCATTCTTTCATATCAAAATAGAGGTATGTTCACAGTCTTACCAAGGTTGATTTGGAACAGATTATATTTTAAAGACTGGATGGTGCCATTGTATTACATGTGGATTAACTAATTCCAATGTGCACATAAAATAATATTGTCATAATTGTGTAATACAGTGCACCTTTTTATTAATCAATTTCCTTCAAACAGGATGTGTCTTGATAAAATGCAACCAACTGCAACAACACTCCCCCAACCAAAATTCTATAAAATCACTGACCAAGATATGTTTTGCAACTTTATAAAGTAAATTCACCACCTTGGAATGTACATCAAACACACCTCTACAATACATAAAATAATGTTATGCATAAAAAAATTGAATGTATGCATGTCTATTAGAGAATCAACTTTTGTGTTTTAATTGGTGTTTTAAAACTGCTTTAGATAATTAAAAGTCATTGTATAATAGACAAGTTATTCGCAAGGTAAACACTTTGTTCATCATTGTTATTAGACATGCATGTTTATAGATATTTTAAGTGAAGTTTTGACACTGTTAAATGTAATCTATGATGTAATATAATTTATATTTTTCCGATTAATAAACATAATCCTTCAAAAACATGCAGAATTTAATGAATAAAACCATCAGTAGTTTGACTTATCGGCCATTTTCTATACAAATGAACAAAAACTGTAAAAGCCTCATAACTTTTCTATCATTAAGACACGCTACAATTAATGGTGGAATAATAGAGATGATATTTCTGATGGAGTGTTAATGTAATGCATTGTGGGATGTATGACAAAATAACGATTACGCCAGCTGAAATAATCGTCTCATCTGGAGCACCATCTAAATTAAGCATGCATTCTCAGTTACAAAAAAACGTATAGTTAGATTGGCAGCGTTCCCTCACCTCGAGAAGAACAAAGTATTCCTGCAGGTGTAAAGAGTGTCGTCAACGAATTAAAGACAAGTATGTCTGATTACTACTACTATCTACAGGTAGATTATTATGTCAATGTTACAATATTACATTCTTAGAATTGTGATTGATTCATGCAGATGCACTCATACCACATCTTCGTTCTTATATCTGTAGAGTATTCTTAGTGACACTCATTAAGTTTTCAGATGTAGGATGTGATTCTTTTTTTAATACAGGTAGATTGTTATGTCAATGTTACCATATTACATTCTTAGAATTCTGATTGATTCAGAGTATGCTATGACACTCCGTATGTTTTCAGATGTAGAATTTGACTCTTTTTTAATTCCACTTGACCAATTTTTATGCTAAATGTTTTAAGTATAGATAAGCAGATATAAGGATTGACACACACAGACTGCAGAACATTTTATAAGTAATAGTCACTAGTACATTGCCATATTCAGCCCTCACTGACCATTGACAATGCCTAGGTTTACAACCTGGTACATTCAATCTGGTGTTTAATTTTTTTTCATTAAAAATGTCTCAATCGAAGCTGTTATAATATGTGGTCAACAAATGTTTTACAAAACCTGTTTCATTGATGTCAAATTAAAAGCTTGAAACATGTGTAACATCAGATTGAATACAGTCAAGTGCTGTCGCTACCAACTGAGGCTTTTCAAACTGAACATTTATGAATGGAACACAATTTTACTAAATATAAATGTACTAGTTCACTTGGAGGGTCAAATACTCATGTACTTATATTGGTAGTCACCCGTTTAAATGTAACAATTCATAGAAAGATACCATTCTCAACCCGCAAATTCTAAAAATACTAAATATTAACTAAAAGTGATCTTCACCTTTGACTTTAGACCTATTGATACAAAAAGGCCAACAATTTCCTTACTTCCTATTCCCTTTAATCAATGGAAACTCAAGGATCTAAGTGGAAACCATTGTTTCAATTGTTTCTATTTCAGTAACAGTGACCTTGACATTTGACCAGAAAATCAAAAGAAATGCATTCATTTTCCTATACCTTCCATCTTTTCAAAGTAGTATTCAAATCAGGCAAGGGAAAGTCAAGTTACTACCGGTAATCAAGAAACAATTTTTCCTTTAATTTTAAGTAACAGTGACCTTGACCTATAACCCTTCAACACCAAAATCAGTTGACATTTCTCTATAACTTTTATCTGTATTAAGTTCATTCCAATCATGCCAGGAATGTAATAAAAAAAAATGTTTTCAGATTCAGAAAAAACTAAGGAAGGACAGACCAAGAGATTACTATGCTCTCAAAAATTTTCTATGGGAAAAAAATTGTAATATTGCAACATGTTTCAGATATCAACAAATTTTAAAACATCACATTATCTAAAGATTCTTTAACATTGAAGATGATTAAAGTATTGCTACATGTTTCAAGTAAAACTTGAGGTTGATCTATGAACTATGAAAACAAAGTTAGGTAACTCCTAAGCTAGCTGTCTACTCCAGATATATACTGGTATATTTTAAATTTTCATTAGATTTCAACAATAAAATTAAAAGCAGAAGAGGTAACTTTCATATTAAGTGTTATGATCAAAAGTTTTAGATAGAAATATTTTAAAAACTAGAAAGAACTTTAATTAAAACTTATTTATGTTGCAAAGATCACAGTATCTAAGCTAAAGATCTAGCACCATGTGCAGAAGGTTAAACTTTTAATTATCACACTTTTGATATGTAGAATGATAATAAATTGTGTCCTTATGTCTAAGGTAATAAATAGTTTAACACCATTAAGCAGTGGGATAAGTAATTTAATTTCAGCTGCCAAATTCTTCTTCCTTCAGAAAAAAATAGAAATCATGCATCACTTTCAACAGATTAGGAACAAAAGGATGAAAACGAGAATTAATAACTGTGCCTTCTGTATGTGTCAATCTTCCAAAAGATATAAGTCCATAAAGGCATTACTAATAACACGCTTGGTCTCCAAACTCAATTACCAAAGACAATTTACCACATATTAAACTGCTTTTAACATTTACTTCCCCATTACGTTAAAAATATGTCTAATTCTGTCCTGACAAAAAATGGAGATTTGTATCTTCTACATCTGAAGATGTCTCCCGTGACAAACATAGAACAAAAAAACATCTTTACAAAAAAACATCTGATCACAATTATTCTTGATCATCCTAATGACTTAAACATAAAGAGAAGATGTTGTTTTTGTTTGTATGTATTTAAGTGAGAAACATTTACAAAGAACTGAATCGTTTTCCAAAAATTCTTTCTTTCAACCAGCCTCTTCTAAAAAACTACAAACACTTTATCAGAGGGATTGTTGACAATACAGCATCTTGTCTGTAACACTGTCAGTAAACTCAATTACAGACCCAAGGCTTAGCAATAGGTATAATATTAGTAAACATCGTACAAATGAAAGAGTCCTAGGACAATTTCATGCATGGGGTAAAAAATAACATGAAAACAAAGAAATAAATTGACTCCACAGAACTCTGGCACAAGTTCACCAATTATTTTAACATCGCAGGTTCAAAAACATATTATCAAGTCTCTTGCAATTCTCATTTTCATTCCAGATAAATTATAACAGACATGATTTTACCAAATTTATGTTATTTTTAATGAGTTCCAAACACTTTTTTTATAAACATAATTTGTTCCTTCTCAAAACATTAGAGAAAATTGTCACCCTTTAGTTAACATAAATGCATTTTCACACCAGGGGTCACACCAGGGGTGTGGAGACATAATTTAATGCTACATTTACTAAACAAACTTTAAGGTTCTCCTTTGTTTATAAGAAATTAATTATCATTGGCTTTACACAGAGTTGCAATTATAAAAGTTCCTCTCTGTTTCCCTGTCTGAATTAGCCAAGCAATACATAGGTGGTATTCAATATAAGGTAGGTTAAATAGAGCATAAAAACTAAGCCATGGTTCTTTCTTTAAAAACTTACATAATCAGTCCTATGATAACAGCGTAACATCTTCAAAAACACATCTAAATTAACTTTAATTTCTTAATTTGGTGCACACCACCTGAAAAATTCCAGTGTTATAGTAAATGTACTTTACCAGCTGCCCGATGGATTTTATTGAACAAACAAAACCTAATTTCACCTGAAACTTTTTTTTTCAAAGAAATATCTTATACACATTCAGCGTTAATAATATTATCAAAGCATTAGTTATTACAACTGCATAGAAGATTTTATTCAGCTGACTGATGATTTTTCCATTTCTCTCCGTTAGAACTAAAGGTACGGTAGACTATACCAGACAAAGAAATTTAATATCAATGCAGACTTATTGATGAACTCCATGCAAAATAGTCTAACTTTATTACTTTTATGACTAATGTGTTACAATTAATGCAACACTTATTATGTTTTAACCTTTTCTAACATTTTTCTCTGACTTGAGATTTAGAACTTCCATCTGACATGATAGAAAAGTCAGAAGATAGTTCTTACAGCTGAAACTACCAAAGGGACTATTTAAATTCATTAGCTGAAAAAGAATCAAACACAGGGACAATCAAAATTTGATTCATAAGTAAAAAAAAAAAAGTACTTTGACCTATAATAGTTTACTTTTACAAACTGTGACTTGGATGAAGAGTTGTCTCATTGGCACTCACACCACATCTTCTTATATCTAAGTCTACAAAACACAATACATTAATTTTTGTCTAGGAAACTATATATTATCCAGGGGCGGATCCAGCCATTTTAAAAAAAGGGGGGGGGGGGGGGGGGGGTTCCAACTATATGCTCCCATTCAAATGCATTGATTGTCCAAAAAAAAGGGGGGTTCCAACCCCCAGAACCCCCTGGATCCGCCACTGTTATCCATGACAGAACAACATTAACCGAACAAAAAATGAGGGAAATGAATTAAACTTACAGAACAAGGCCAGTTTTGATTCTGCATGTCCAAGTCTCTTTGATCTATTGAATTTCTGCATAAAATATGCAGACATAAAAACATTAAACAGTTTGTATCAGTATTCACTGATAAAGTCAGGCCATGATTATAATTGTATTGGACTTTAATGTCCACTTACCAGTGGTCAAGTGAGGTCAAGTACATACTGACAAATTATTACTGTCCATTATAAATTTGATTTCTATTATTTCCTGTGATAACCTTCAGGTCAAGCGTACTTCTGTTGTGCTTTTATAAGTTCTGAGACCAGAAAAGATAAAAGGAAGGGAACTTTGCAGGGGTGACAAAATAATTGTAAATAGAAATGACCTGTAAGATTTTACAAATCAAGATACACCTTCAGTGTTTACATTTTTCTGTCAGACAACTTTGACAGTCTTATTTATTACTCATGGTTGCTAGCTATTGGTTAAAAAACTGTTTTTTTCACTTTTTCTAAAAATTGGGGACTGCTAGAAATACTTTAGATTAGGGACTTTACTTATAAAATTTTCCTCAGAGTTCAGTATTTTTGTGATTTTACTTTTTAGAAGACCCACAATCAATTAATTTTATCAGGATTTCTATATATTTTTTCTGAACAAAAAAGAATCTGGCAGCTGAAATTAATTTATTACCCCACTGCTTAATGGCTTAAACTATTATTTTGCTCAGACATAAGGACACAATTTACTATATATATTATCATTCTGCATGACAAAATGTCATAATCAAGTTTATAACTTTTGCACAGTTTGGTGCATAAATCACTAAGGATCCAGCAAACAGACAAAAAGTAAATATGGACAAGTACATGTTGATGTTAAATGAGTCTAGACTCTGCTAAGAACAAGAGGCAGACCTGAGTAGATTTTCAATGAGCTGATGTATAAAGTGCAATAAAAACACTGTTCCTTTGCTTTTGGTGCAATTTTTTGTTGTTGTGCATGAACTGTTTTGTTTCATATATAGATACCACGGCCCATATCCATTCCTTTTATATTAGTCCATTGGGCCAAAAATAGAAAAGTCTCTACCCACACTGACTCAATATTCTGAGTCGTTCAGTCTTTACTCTTTCTTATAAATGCTGTATCAATAAAAAATTTTAAAAAAGGAGTTGACTGGTATGATTGGCAATGAGACATTTCTCCATAAGAGACCAAATGACATAACTATCAGTCACCACTACACCCTTCAACAATGAGTAAAACCCATACTGTATAGGGTCTATAGACAGCTATAAAAGGTCCTTAAAAATGCCTAGTAGAGAAATTTGTTTTGTTTTGATTCATACAGATATTTTATCCACAACTGAACAAAGCATGTTAGATTTACTGAGGTATAAATCAAGTGAAGTCTTTCTACAGATAACAATTTTTTCTAAGATATAACCCACAACCTTCCTATCATAATTTGAAGAAATAAAAGATGTATATTTTAGAATATCAATTTTCAAAATCTACATTTTTACTACTGTATCTTCATGTCATTAAGTTTCTCAAAATTTGAAATCTCGTAAAATCTATTTTGAAAAAACATAAAATTTATGAATGTTTATTAAGGAATAAATAAATGTTTTAAAACTGGCTGATAACATTCTATTTTGAATCCGCCATAATTAAACAGTCTCTACATCTTTTCGCTCTATACCAGTCTAATCCATATCTATGGGAAGTGTTAGGTCTAACACTATGAAACTTCACCCCAAATTTATTTCTCCTTTAGAAAACTTTCAAACTTCAAACAAAAACTAATCACTTTTTGAATGTTACAGGTGTTTAAATTAATTACCTGTCAACAGGTGTTAATTACAGTATTACATGATAAATGATCCCTATCTTATCAAAGTGATGAGGAATCTGTGAGGCTGTATGCTGATCAAAGGGAAATAACTCCATTTGCCACCTATCAGATAGGATTTTTTGGAAAATTATTCAATACAAAAATTAACTTCTTCATGCTGATTCAAAAATACAGAAGCATCTATGTATATGAAATCAACCTAAAAAATATCCAGTAATAGCATCTTTTTTAGAGAACACATCCAGTACTGTCTGTTAGCGTCATTTCTGAGGAACGATGTTGTCATTAATTTGACACCTACTACTGCGTCTATGTTCTTAAAACTTGGCAAGAATATATCATTATCTTAGTTAAAATCATATGACTTTTTTTTTATTTAGTGCATTCTTGTTTTCTTAGTTGTTAAATGATAGATTATATAAGAATAAACAAGTACAGTTTAAGGGATAACACCTTTCCTCTTGTAAGAGCAGTCCTATGAGCAGAGTGACACCTTTTTCAGTTTAAAACAAAGATGAAACTGATCATCCTACCATTAAACACATCATAATGTAGGGATCTGACACATCCTACCATTCAACACATCATAATGTAGGGATCTGACACATCCTACCATTCAACACATCATAATGTAGAGATCTGACACATCCTACCATTCAATACATCATAATGTAGGGATCGGACACATCCTACCATCAACACATCATAATGTAGGGATCTGACACATCCTACCATTCAACACATCATAATGTAGGGATCTGACACATCCTACCATTCAACACATCATTATGTAGGGATCGGACACATCCTACCATTCAACACATCATAATGTAGGGATCGGACACATCCTACCATTCAACACATCATAATGTAGGGATCGGACACATCCTACCATTCAACACATCATAATGTAGGGATCTGACACATCCTACCATCAACACATCATAATGTAGGGATCTGACACATCCTACCATTCAATACATCATAATGTAGGGATCTGACACATCCTACCATTCAACACATCATAATGTAGGGATCTGACACATCCTACCATTCAACACATCATAATGTAGGGATCTGACACATCCTACCATTCAACACATCATAATGTAGGGATCTGACACATCCTACCATTCAACACATCATAATGTAGAGATCTGACACATCCTACCATTCAACACATCATAATGTAGGGATCTGACACATCCTACCATTCAACACATCATAATGTAGGGATCTGACACATCCTACCATTCAACACACCATACTGTAGGGATCTGACACATCCTACCATTCAACACATCATAATGTACGGATCTGACATTCTATTTATTTTCTCATGTAAAATGTTAAATTATTAAGATTTCTTTTCCCATTTATGGTCTAGACCAAGCATATGTGTGATACAGTGGCAGATCCAGAACTTTTTATAAGGAGGGGGCCCACTGACTGACCTAAAGGAGGATGGGGCCGCCCCAGTCATGCTTCAGTGATTCCCAATATAATCAACCAAATTTTTTCCACAAAAGCACCATCCCCCCACCCCACACACTCCTTATCCTCCTATGTGCTTAATGCGCAGATGTAAGTAATGTTGTCAATAATTCTAGCAAAGAATTTTACTCAAACCAATGATGTTGCAATTTTGGAAGTGTATGATGTGAGCTTCAGTTGAATAACAGCAATAAAGGTACTACCTCTTTTGAGGTTTGTCAAGTACAAGTATGGAATCAATACACCATGGAACTACAGTGTTACTGTTACAATTGATGGCTCGTTAAGTTTCTTCTCAGGCTGACCCAACATTTTTATTCACTTCTAACAGTCTGTATAGTGCACTTTTCATTATCTTTAGCGTAAATGATAATCAATGTTAAGTTTTAATGTTTATCAGACGGTGTGACAGATGCTGTGATCCCAACCATCAACCTTCAGACATTCTTATAGTTTTAGTTGTGTTTTTGTTTTCATTATAGCAATGAAATAACAATTCCTCCATTAATGAAAAAAATCACAATCAAGATTAACACGTTAGCAGAAACAAGACATTTTTATAGTTCGCCAAAGATCTACATCAAGATTCTAATATGGGGACAAAACAAACTAGACATTTTAATGATGACAAAAAGGAGAATTTAAAACAACTGTCAGCCTTTATTATTCAAATGGTGACTTAAATGCTTTCATGTTTCCTCTGCTGTAAAACATGTGTCACTTGTGTCCAAAACACTGCATAATATCTACCAATCTCAATGCTTAACAATGATTGTAAATGTCTAATTCCATTAGTACTGTTTGAGACGAGACCTGTCCATCACATCTGTCTTTGGATTATATAATTGTCTTAGTGTGATGTCATGCCTGATGACAAAACTCACCAGAGTTGAACTTTTTTTTCTGACAATGTAATTTACGTAAAAATTAGCACTGTCGGAAACTTCCAGAACAAATGTGTCTATGAGGCTAATAGTCAGGGAAAAACAACTAAGTTTGTCTCAGATTCTGATGATAATTTCTTGCTAAATATGGCAGTTTAAATCTAGTATGTCAGATGCGGGAAGGATAGTTCCATAAACTTCAGCTTTTTATGCTATTATTTCATATATGCCCTTTTAAACTATTGATAGTAATTAATGAGCACGAAATTACATAAAACAGATGTAACTGTGTCAACATAGTATTAATTACCATATAAGGGCATATTGAAAAGTCAAGATTATTTGACAGATGTTTAATTTGCATATTTAAAGAAATCTTTGATTCATTCTGATTGAATTTAACAAATTCCCTGGGCAGTCAAAACAATATGGAGCATTATATTGATGGATACTCCAGTGACTTTGTGCAACACCATGACTTCTTAGATATGCTCTTTGACTGGTTTTTATCATGATAACATTTTAACAGAGAGATTTTCATCATGAAAGGTTATTGTTTTACATATATAATCAAAGTACTGCTCCTGTTATTCTACATAATAGATTTTGTTATTTTAATTGTAGAATATGATGACTTAAATGAAACATACATAAGCTTTCAATCAGTTTAATTGAAGTCTGGAGCTGGCATGTCAGTTAACTGCTAGTAGTCTGATGTTATTATGTATTATTGTCATTTTCTTTATTTTATTTGGTTAAATCTTCTGACATTGACTTCTCTTGAACTGAATTTTAATGTGCGTATTGTTATGGGTTTACTTTTCTGCATTGGCTAGAAGTATAGGGGGAGGGTTGAGATCTCATAAACATGTTTAACCCCGCCGCATTTTTTTCGCCTGCCCCAAATCAGGAGCCTCTGGGCTTTGTTAGTCTTGTATTATTTTAACTTTTAGTTTCTTGTGTACAATTTGGAGTTTAGTATGGCGTTCATTATCACTGAACTAGTATATATTTGTTTAGGGGCCAGCTGAAGGACGCCTCCGGGTGCAGGAATTTCTCGTTGCATTGAAGACCTGTTGGTGACCTTCTGCTGTTGTCTGCTCTATGGTCGGGTTGTTGCCTCTTTGGCACATTCCCCATTTCCATTCTCAATTTTATAGCTAATTAAATAGTTGACATTGGGCTCTGAACTTAAGCTTTCTACGAGTACTGCCTTGCCCTGGTCAAAGAAATTTCAAACAAGAAAACTTGGTCAAAGTCATTTGTTTTCATGAAAAACTTGGTCAAAGAAAAGGCAAGAGTTAAATGTTTACAAAGAGAAATATGGGCCATAATGGCTCCAATATATTCTCACATTTTTTCTCTTCTCAGCTGATTGACATTTTAATAGTCATGCCCAGTCCAATTCAATAGTTTATTATACAGTATGGATTTGTTCATTGTAATTGGCAAAATGGTGACCTGTAATTGTTCATATATTTGTCTTTTTGTCTTTAATGGATAGTTGTTTCATTGGCAATCTGACATCTCCTTATTTTCAAATGAAAGATCAACTTATCCATGATAAATAAGGAGATGTGGTAAGATTGCCTATGAAACAAACAAATATTGACCATTGACTGCAGAACCAAGATATTTTACAATTAATAGGTCATATATTGCCTTCAAAGATGACCATAGTGTATCTGGATTGATAAAATAATGTAAGAAAAGTGACGGTGACCGTGACACAGATCAACTTACTAACCAGATCATTAGGTAGGATCATAACACAAGTCACAGCAGTTTAAATGAACTACAAAATATGTCTATTAAGAATTCAAATTTCTTTTCATTTAGATAAATACCTTTGTGAATGATATACCAAACCTAACTAGAATAGTGCATACAATTTAATATTATCATTTTAATCGAATTTCAATCATTTCTTCAAAGTTTCAACTATCTTGTCAAATGGCACAAGTGATCTTCTGTAATTTTCAATAGGATCATGAATATAAGATCAGAAATCATGATGGGGTGTCCCAGTTAAGGAGTTTCTTTTCTATTACCTCAACAGAAATCCTTTCACACCTGTCGTTAATGTCAATGCCTTGAACCACTCAAAATTTCTCTATCAAGATAGTTGTAAAAAAAGTAATTTCAGATACCCATTAAAATTTTTTATAATTGTTTACACAGTTTAAATACACATTAATCAAAAGTGATATAACACATTTAAACTTGATCAGTTAATGAAAAATTGATAATGATGGCTCAATAGGTCTTATACAAGTGTCGCCAAATTTGAGACTTTAGTTCTACCAGAATTCCACTCTGAATACAGTATTACAATACCATATCCAACGCATTCATCTGATTTGAATTTAAATAATTTTGGAATCAATATCTGCAGTATTGTAAAAAATCATCAAGATCTAAGCAAGATTAACATAACAATACAAGTGATATGTCCGTTAACAAAACAACTCAAATTACTGCACGCTGAGGGACTAAAAACAGATCTGACTTCAAGATTGTAGTCTATGTAGGAATAAAATAAGGTGGGGTATATGTAAACTAAACAGCAACCTAACAAAAGTAATAAGTCATCTGGAAGGCAACATACAGTAACAAAAATAAACGTGAATATAATGTGGTTCATATGTGGCTCAAACAAAAACAGAAAGCAAATGAATACATATCCAAACATTCTTTAAAAGGTCTTTACCCAGACTCCTGAAAAAATCTTATTTTCTACTGTTTTATCTTTTTACTGACTTGGATGTTTTCTGAATGTTTTGGAATTTATTAAAAGATAATTACATTTTAAAGGTAAACATCTCAATTTAAAGGAGAGGAAATTTGTTTGGTTTTAAAATGGCATTTGTCAACATAGGAAAACTTACATCCTAGTTCTAATCTCAAATGATAGGACAATGTCCTAGTAAGGGATGTCTTTGCAATTATGGGTGGTATTCAACACAAATGAAACATTGACCTTTTAAAATTAAAGGTGCATACGACTAAATTGCTCAGCTGCAAACCCCAAAACTGGGAGAAATAGAAACAAATGCAGAATTCTTACCAAGGACAAAAATTTTTAAAATTGAAACATAAGTTCTGACCACTTGGTTCATATTTGCACCTAAGTTAAAAAAATTCCATAAATCTGATATATACAAAGGAAACATTTCAAACATGTAAGGCCGTTTTTATTAAATAAGTTGGTTTACAGATCTGCCGACCCGAATTTTCGCTAATTCAAATAAAAATAAACGCACATTTGCCCTTAAAAATTATTTCCGCCGACCTCATATTTATCGATTTACTAAGAAAATTTTAAACGGTATTTTTGTGTTTACGTTTCGTAATTCTGGTTCCTATTACTGCATTAAAAAATCGTGAACCAGTGCACCGGAAACGTGACTGGTTAGCTGTTCACGTGTTTGCGCATCCTTAAACCCTGACTTCCGTTTAGGAACCAGACGATATCAGGGCATGGTTTGTTTACTATGAATGAACCAGTGTACATCCATCTGGATGTGGACGTCCTAAACAATTCAATATTATCAGACAAAAAATTTGTGAAATGCCTTCGTCATGAAACCATAGGTCAAGTCATTAATGAACAATTAGAAAACTTTAATGTTGTGATTGAAGAAATAAGGGCCGGCAGTAGTGACCACAACAAAATAAATGACAATGGAACCGTTACACCTGAAACTTATAGGTGTTGACATGCAATATGCTCTTAGATTTGCCTTTGTCTTTTAATATTGACTTGTTCTATGTGATGTGTTTTTGTTGTCGCATTTATTAATTCCACAAAACCTACAAAAGATGCTGAATAAAAGGTATTATCAAAAGGCTTTTCAAGTTTTACAGAACTATAAATAAGTCTTTTCAATCAAGTTTAAATTATTTTTTTTTTTTCCTCCTACCCTATTTTTTTGTGGCTGATATCCGTAAACCAAGTAAAAAAACAAAAACTGGAAAGATCTAGTTTAAATTTATTTTTTTCCCCTCCTCCTACCCGAAGTTTTTTGGGCTGATGTCCGTAAACCAACTTATTAAATAAAAACGGCCTAAACTGTAAAACTCTAGGTAACATCCTGTGGTAAAGTAGCCATGCTAAATGGGACTATGGTTTCTATAGTTTACTAGTAATGTATATTATAAGTAGAAGCTTATTTTATTTATTTCAGCATAATTGATAAAAACCATCACTAGTTTTGCATGAAAGAAGAGGTACACATGTCACACTTATTTGACAAGACATAAAAGAGATAAATGGAATTATCAAAAACTTTTGACACTCTTGAAAGCAATGCACAAATAAAAAAGTTAGAACATCTAAAAATGAATAATGATTTTTGAGATATTAAGTATCAATTTACAGTAAAACCATTTAAAGAATGCATTGCAATGAATTGCGAGATTTTAAGGAGCAATTTACAGTTAAATTAAGAAAAGCTAATATTACAGAGATTTTTGAGAATTTGAGAAGCAACTCACAGTAAAACCAAGAAAAGCATACACTGCAGTGACTTCTGAGATTTTGAGGAGCAATTCAAAGTAAAAACTATAAAAAGAATACATTGCAGTGACTTTTGAGATTTTTAGGAGCAATTTACAGTAAAACAAAGAAAAGAGCACAGATTGCAGTGATGTTTTGGGAGATTTTAAGACCACTAAGTCAAGCTTTAACACAAGTCATTCTAATCGGGACACAATAGTCTTCCTTTTTGGGGAATATTTTTCTTAAATTTTGTTTTGGTTATGTGTCAGAAACATTTATTTCATATCCTATCCTTCAATCAGTACAGATGTTCTGAAGTTTAACAAGAGCATAGAGATTGCAAGCTGTTAGCACACAAGTTTCTGGAAAGCAAGATTGACCACTTCAGAGATACAAGCAGATAAAATCTGACAAAAGGAAGAATAAGAAACCTGCTTACCTTAAATCAGTGTTAATAGATAGATAAATAAAATTGTTTTACCTGTCCAGGTGTTAAAGGTATGCTGAACAAAAACTTATCTACAGAGCTATCAGTTCTCTGTAACCTTATGTCAACTAACACATGTCAGACTATAAGACAACATTATTATAAACTATATAAATACCATTTTTCAAATTTAATTTACTTGTCCTTAAATTGTAAGGTGAAACATCCGTAAATGATCTTCATTCTTAAATAAACTTCCTCTTTAGGTTGCCATACAAATGCAGATTATTGTATAAAAGTAATTGGTTTGTCATTAAAGTGTTTTTTTCTACGAATAAGTTAAATATAGACCGTAATTACTCAATTCTCAATACTGAGAAAAAAGTAAGAAGACATTTTTGTAACAATAATAAAATCTTTATGTTATTTCGGGTGAAGACAAGAGAGAATTTTTATTATTATTTTACAGGTTGCAAAATCCAGATAGCCATTCTTTATTTCAAGTTTCAATCTATAACTTTGTTAGTTGCAAAGAAGAGCATTGAATGGCTCACACTTGGCAAAACTTTCAAGTTTTACAACAAACATTTTGGTAAAAATTTGCAAACAAATTTAGAATTCAATTTGACAACTTTCGGAAAATTTTAAGAATAAAAAAAACATTGATTTATATTCATTCTATACAAATGTAATTTAAAAAGAAAATCATTCAAATACATTTCAGAACATAAAAGAAATCAATACCTTATTATTTTATATATTTTGTTAAAGTTTAACATGTCAATTTTACATGTAAAATCTCCCAAAAAAACATTGTTCCACTGTCCTTGGCAAGCAGTCTTATATACAACACAATTAATTCAGTAAGTAAATGTTAGTTGTCATTTACTCTTAAATCAACTGCATGAATCCCATCTGCATATTAACCAATATCTGGCACTGTATTTTTGAGAAAATAAAATGCCATGTTTAATTGCTGCAACACCTGTACCTCATTTTTGTAATGTAAATTAACAATATTATGTAACCATCACAAAAGACATAAAACCTCACAAATATTCCTACCCGTCAGTCACTGTCAACACTTATCAATATAACTCATATCCTCTAAAAAACATCATATTTTTTTTATCATTCTTAAGATTTACATCATGTCATTCTTATTGCAATGCCTAATCTTCAAATGCACAGATCAATGCATATCTTAAATGGAAAAAAATCAATGCATATCTTAAATGGAAAAGAATATCTGTTTCACAGAAGACAACAGGTATCTGTGTTTCACAGATGACGACAGATATGTTCCAATCCTTTTAACCACAATCCCTTCCCCTTTTTCCTGATTGTTCCCTACCAAATTAGACTTTACAACAGGGTTTGTACTACCATTAGCAACACAAAGGGCACTACTTGTAGAACAGAATCTGCTTACCCTTCCAGAGCAACTGAGGTCATCATTTATTTTGAAGGGGGTTTGTGTTGCTCAGTCTTTAGATTTCTTAATTGTGTTCCCTATACTGTTGTTAGTCTTTTGGTCTTTTAGTCTTTTGGGCACAGCATTGTCATTTTATTTTCAATTTTAAAACCATGACACAAAGTTAGCCAACTAGCTGCTTTACTTTGATGAAAGGAAATCATTTTTCAATAAAATCACAAAACAAGATGCAAATCATACATGAGTTTAATGAGTTATGATATGACTATAACAGCCATCTTGAATATCAATTAGGATTGACACAACTTTGTTAAAAAACAACTATAAAATAATCCCTCATATAAAGTTTGTTATCCAAACAAAACCTTTCACGCATTTTTCAGACCAAGTTTATAGCAAATTAAACCAATTGTTTTGCAGGGAAAACAATATTTTTTTATAACATAAATTAGCTCAAAGGTAACACGAAACATGTTCAAAGAACAAAGTCTAAATGATAACAATAGCTGTAACAGGTCTTTAATTTTAAGTGATTATTACAGTTTGTTCTTATGTTGTGCTGTAACACCACTGTCCTAGGTTAGGGGTAGGGTTGAGAGTTCTTATGTTGTGCTGTAACACCACTGTCCTAGGTTAGGGGTAGGGTTGAGAGTTCTTATGTTGTGCTGTAACACCACTGTCCTAGGTTAGGGGTAGGGTTGAGAGTTCTTATGTTGTGCTGTAACACCACTGTCCTAGGTTAGGGGTAGGGTTGAGAGTTCTTATGTTGTGCTGTAACACCACTGTCCTAGGTTAGGGGTAGGGTTGAGAGTTCTTATGTTGTGCTGTAACACCACTGTCCTAGGTTAGGGGTAGGGTTGAGAGTTCTTATGTTGTGCTGTAACACCACTGTCCTAGGTTAGGGGTAGGGTTGAGAGTTCTTATGTTGTGCTGTAACACCACTGTCCTAGGTTAGGGGTAGGGTTGAGAGTTCTTATGTTGTGCTGTAACACCACTGTCCTAGGTTAGGGGTAGGGTTGAGAGTTCTTATGTTGTGCTGTAACACCACTGTCCTAGGTTAGGGGTAGGGTTGAGGGTTCACAAACATGTTTAATCCCACCACATTCTATATGTGACTTTCAAAATCAGAAATCTGTTGTAACACTGTTGTCATTGGTTCAAATCATTTTTTTGTTTTCAGTCAATGGTTTTCTCTTTTGAAAATGTTTCACATTTTTCAAATTGTGGTCACTTATAGTACACTATAGGGTAAAGGCTTTTCTCAATTTAGAAGGAAAAACCCTATGGTTGCCTATAATTTGATAACATGCACTACATTTGTAACATTGGCAATCATACCACATTTTATGATTGTTATAATAAGGAAGATATACAAAACAGAATATAGAAACACACAAAACAACATAACATGACATACCTTTTAGTTATCCTCTATTCCAACTGACAGATTCTTGAACACAAAGTGTATAAAACTTTTGATATGTATTTCTCTTGATTTTTATTCTGCTACAAAAACTTACAATCTAAAAAAAAAAGGCAATAAAACTTCTATCACATAAGATGCAAGAACTTTAGAATGACAGAAAGAGTGTTTGCATGTCTTGTTTTTTTGCAGCTTTGGTGCCAGTATTTTTTCTCAGTCTCAAATTAAGAAGGTGCTCTAGTGCACATGTAATTCTGAACACGAAATGACTACACAAGCTGCTTACATGTAATATGTTATATTTTTCTCTTATCTATCTACAACAGCAATAATTTCAATGTCAGATTTAATGTATTTAAGAAGTATATAAGAAATTAAATTCCTCATTACACAGCATTACAATATGGCAATAGCAAGCAAAGTGAAAATATCATACATAGTTAAAGTACAACAAGCACTGCTTGTTCAATCATAGAAACTTTTTTTCTGTTTTCCATAAATCATGGATATTGCATCTGGTACAAACATGTAAATCAACACAAGTTTTTATTCCAATAGCTTAATAAATATTAATAAACAAGTGCCTCTTTGATTGCTTTTTTATTTGATGGTGTTTAGCACCACTTTCAGCAAGCTATATCATGAAGTTTGGACCATTGACCTTTGGCAAGAAAACTGGCAACCATGTCAAATAAGATACAAGTCAAACATACCTCAACACTGACTTGCAAACTCAAGACTTGACAGACTTTAGCTCACAGTAAATAAACTACTTAAAACCACTTGGCCAATGAGGCTTAAGCACTGATAAAAAGAATTGTTAAAATATTCCACTGTCTATAACCTTCTTCTTTCACTGTTGTATCAGAACAAATTCATAACTATTTTTGGGTTAAGTCACTGAATTCCGTCTACATTGATTTTAAGCTTATTAGTTTTCCCCCAGTAATATAATTAGAAATTGTTTACAGCATTAATCTTTAAAAAAAATTCTCTATGAGTGCATCATTAATTAGTTAACTATTTACCTTTTGTATTTTTGGGACATATCTTTGATAGTCTCTGCTAGATTTATTCACCTTACTTATTAGACACTTGGCAATTTAAAGCTTAAAATACTGTACAGGCACTTTCTATAGTTGAAGACTGTATATTGATCACAAGATGTCTTTTGATTTTGATGTGTCATTGGGTTGCTGTTATTCTGTTTTGTATGTGTCATTTGGTTGTGTCCTTTGTTTGTATGCATCATTGGTTTGCTGTCATTGTTTTGCATGTGTCATTAGGTTGCTGTCTTTGTTTTATATTTGTTATCAGGTTACTGTCTTTGTTTTGTTTGTGTCACTGGGTTGCTGCCAGGTTTTTTGTTTGTCATTTGGTTGACGTCTTTATTTTGAATGTGTCATTTGGGTTAGACTAAGTCATTTGATTAGTATAGGTCATTGGGTTGCTGTCTTTATTTTGTACTAATTTCGAAACTAATTTCATTATTAAAATTCTTAACATAATTGCATGGTTACATAATAATAAACTTTGTATACACATACATCCTAGATTTAAATCACATGAAGTTCCACTTTCTTAAAGGAGTAGGTCTGGTAAGGACTGATTTTGGCCTCAAAGTTTAAGTTCATCTGATGAAAGATTTTGAACACTTTTAAACCACTCAAGTGTCTACCTCAATCGATTCAATTAGTGTATGTGAAAGATTTGACCTGATTTAGTCATTAAAGACACTCAAATTCAAAGTTAAATATGGAAAATCATCAAATACGCCATAATATGTCACTTTTCAGATAGTTTTTGTCAAAAATGAAAATGACCACATCCGAGTTCATTCTCAACCTTTATATATGTTATGTATTATCGTCAAATACAACTTACATTTTGATATGAAGAATGAACATAAATGCAGGAACTTCCATTTCAGATGGAAACAGTCTAAAAATTAACAATAATGCTAAATTGTCAAAGATTTCAGTAATTAAGCATGACTTTATGATGGTAGCACCAGATACATGTGCATATTGTCGAAAACAGCCCTTATTTATGTAACAGAAGTAACCTACTTTCTAAAAAATAACTATAAGTAGTTTAAACAATTTTGTAAAACTGCTATATTTTGGGGCCAAAAAGAGGTCTTACTGGACCTACTCCTTTCTTTCTGTATTTATAGAGGGTCCTAAAGTTGAAGCAAAACATATCCATTATATGTTAAGAATAAACAGAATTCAGATTTATCTTTTATTAGGAAGATAGCTTCCAACCTACCAACAGTATTATATTAAAGTTCACATCACTTCAATGACATTTCTATTGAAAGGAATTCTAAATGACTTAAGTCTCCAAATAATGCCTCTCAGACTAGACAACACCGCTTACAGGGCAAAAATAAGTGATCAATTATAGCAAATCTTACATTCATATTACCTGGTTGAAGAGCATATTTACACAAAAAATGTCAATGGTTAAAACTAAATGTGGGAATATCAGAAAATCTACTCTTGACAAAATGTAAAAGTGGGAATCTATAAGGCTATCTGTCAGACAAAATATACACAAGTATTAACTACCAAAATATTATCTGACAAACATACCACCACTACAATCTAAACATGACAGTTGGTTACTGTTTTATATTGCTATTTTACATAAATACTGGACCATTGCACTAGATATTAATGATAAACCTATGTTCATGGCCATGAGCAAACATTCCAGTAAAACCGTAGTGTTGTCAGACTGTGTTTAAACGTCTTAGCTCTGCAGTCATCAGAGACTTGAGATAAGGGATAAAAATACATCAGTGACACAAACACACATACCATAAGTGTACTGGTGTTGTCTGAATTAACTTAGATGTACTCACGTTCCCCTCCACAGGAAATTAGCTAACAGGTGCCCCTTCCTATCAAACTTTACTTTATCATCGATGACAAAGACAATTAACACTAACCACTAAGCTACTTCAGATAAAATCACCTACTCTATGATGTTTTAGTTCTTTGATTTTGACACTATGGATATAAGTCATTGACTTTGTAATGGCTAGGGTCTATGGTATGGGTCTATGGCTAGGGTCTATGGTCTGGGTCTATGGCTTGGGTCTATGGCTTGGGTCTATGGCTAGGGTCTATGGTTTGGGTCTATGGCTAGGGTCTATGGCCAGGGTCTATGGTCTGGGTCAATGGCTTGGGTCTATGGTCTTGGTCTATGGTCTCGGTCTATGGCTTGGGTATATGGTCTGGGTCTATGGCTTGGGTCTATGGCTAGGGTCTATGGTCTGGGTCTATGGCTAGGGTCTATGGTCTGGGTCTATGGCCTGGGTCTATGGCTAGGGTCTATAGCTTGGGTCTATGGCTTGGATCTATGGTCTGGGTCTATGGCCTGGGTCTATGGCTAGGGTCTATAGCTTGGGTCTATGGCTTGGGTCTATGGTCTGGGTCTATGGCCTGAGTCTACCCACTCAAACAAACAATAACTACAAACAATGTGTCCACACAAGGCCTATATTTCAAATGTATATCTTTTGTATTGCCTTTCAAAAGTATTACTCACTCCATGATAAAAGTGCAACTGCTTATATGGCAAAAAAATAATACTTAACCTCACTTAATAGAATTCACATTGAAAAGATTATTTAATTCAAACCACCCTTAAAATATAACTGACACTTTCAGGAGAATATCAGAATATATATCTCAAAGAAACAGGTATTTTAGAATAAAGTTGTGTGCCTACAGTAAAATGTCTACACAAAACCAAAATTGGGCTGAAAGTTGTGTTCAGATTAAAAAGAGTTTGGATTAAACTACTGTAACCTTGTATGTCTAACATCTTGATGCAGTGATTTAGATTTGAAACATTTATTACATGTCAGAAACTTTTAGCCTTCTTCAAATCCAATTTTCACAATTTTAAAATGTTTCCCAAATGTCATCAGGATTTAATTCAAAACAAATTACTTGATTCCTTACAACTCCCAAGTTTTAATCATTTGACATGGATACAAAATAAATGAAAAATCATTGGACTTATATCAATTGTAAATCCCTACACGGTGGATCCAATCTCATTAAAGAATAAACTGTAATTACAATTTACAGACACCAATCTTAAATTAAATAAGAATTCTAAGTGCTGTAGGCAAATCTTTAATGTTTAACGATTTTCTTCAAATCAATGTTAACTATAAATAAGTGTCAGAACTATTGTGATCAATAGAAGAAACTGTTAAAACAAACAGCTCCGTGCAGAATCTTGGCGCAAACGATAACAAATTTTTTAATCGAATGAATTTCTGTATCTCTTTTATCTCCCTGACAATTAGATAGAAAGAGTGTAAATTTATAACACCGTAATGATTTCTATGCGGTTAATTTCTGGATATTGCTCATACTCACTAAAACAAAGCTTTGTAATTAGTTATGGCACAGTATGAAAAATCCGATTATCATATTGTCCTATTACATATAGCTTTTAGAAACTCAGAACAGAAACAGGAAAGTGCGGCCAAGGGTAGGGAGCCTCAGAGAATGGACAAGTTCAAACTGCTCACAACAACCTATAGATTTGGTAAGAATGCTAATGATACAACTGTGTCCACCATAATGGAGTAAACAATTAGACCAAGTTAATAAATTCATACATGTATATTGCAATATTTATATATATATAGCCAAGAAAAATCTCTGAACATAGAAAATAAGTTTAAAGGTGTCATATCTGTCTTGTAGTTGACCTTTTACCTTAAATGTCTGAAAAACATCAAATATTAATATAATGCATGGTTCAGTGAATCATGACAATGAGGTCAAGGTTAGTGTCAAATATCAATATTTATATGACTTGGTAAAGAATCTAGGGGTAGGCGGAAAAAGGGAAATACTGTTGGTCCTGATATTCCCTATGAAAGTTACCAAACATGAAAATGATGAAATTCAGTCACAGAACAGTAAACTTAGGTCAAGGTCAGATGACATGCAGTATATTTGTACAGAAAATACAGACCATCGGGTATCTTTGTGAAAAACTACCTTGTATACTATTTCTTTTACCTTTTGCAATATAAATTACTTTTTCTTGTTTATTGCATCACCAACAGCATAAACACACCTCTATGCCTTTATAAAGTTATGTCACATATTTATGAAGGTCCATCTTACTGAAGGTGAGACATGTTGATCATGTTATTTGATATACCATCAAAGAATAAGACTTTTCTTGTAACTGTCACCTGGCATTGATTTCATCCCTCCCTTTTAGTAATGCACATGTAATTCAAGGTTAAATCATTTGTCATCTGCTGTACTGAATTTATTTGTCAATATCTATTTGTTTTCTTAGTCTGAACCCTGTCTGTCCTTTTGAATGCTTTGTTATCAAATTTTGGTTCTATTCTGTATAGTTAGAATTTGATCCTTTCGAACATAGATTTCATGAACAAGGAACATGACAACTTATATGAACTTACAGCAGAATGAATTGAGCGTGTAGGTAAAGATAGAATCTTTGGTAAGCTTGCTTTCTAGCTGAACCGTGAATAAATTATTAGGTTAAGCTATCTAAACCTCCTTTCTGAGTAGTCTAGTCCTACAGACAGACAGATTGGATATCTGTCAGACTAGTCTAAAGGAGGGAAGTTACTAATGACTTCACGGTTCAGCCAGCAAGCAAGCTAACCAAAGATTCTACCTTTACCTACACACTCAAAGCATTCTACTGTAATGTTTTTCCTAATTTTGTTTGAAAGCTGTCTCATTGATACGAAAAATATCTTTTCTATACATGTCAATGCAACGGACAACAGTATTGCCATCATTTAAACTAGTGTACGATATATATCTAAACAATAAACTTTGTGCCAATCCTTATGTAATATTAAAGCCCATTACGAATTTTGAATTTGATGTTTCATTTGGGACATGATATTAGATAGCACAACCCGTTAATCATGTGACGCTTTATGAACCAATTTTGAAACCAATTTAATTCTAGCTGTCATATCTCACTAGCAGTATGTATCTATACCGATATTTTTATAGCGAAACGGTAGAACAGTAGTGTGATATTGCCATTTTATGGCTGAAACATGAATGTAAGATGCCAACGGAAACCATTTAACCATTAAACAATATGCAAAAAGGATATATATCTATAAATTTATATTGTAGTTATTCAATAAAATAAGGTAATTGAATACACCACATAGTGCTAACTAAAAGCCTTTTATGTGTTACAGCATTTGTTTAACAACAATAGTAAGATCCAATAACGTCATAGATGTTAACAGTGGAAACATTAGCTATTATCTAACTTGAAAGTGAGAATAATACGATCCTAGAATATATATTATACAACTTTTTATGGAAACAGTACTAGATACTAAATAAATTACTAGCAGAATAATAGCTGTCTGAATCATTTAACAGTTAACATATTTACAACCGAAGAACTCTGTGACATTAACCTTATTCTATTCAGCTTCAAAGCTCTATAAAATAAATACAATAAACAAAATACATGAACAATTAGGACTAGTATTGATACTTCAGAAAATGTTTAATTGCTGTTTAATAAACTGTGGCCAACCTTTGCTGATAGATACTGCCTTCTGTTATAAAAATAAGAAGATGTGGTGTGATTGTAAAGGACACACTCTCCACCAGAGACCAAATGGCATAGAAGTTAACAACTGCTGTTCCTTCAGTGGTCATTGTTGTCTCTGTGTTATCCTGTTAACTATTGTTGTCTTCGAGTTGTCCATTGTTGTTGTTTCAGTGTTGCTGTTCCTTCAGCATTCATTGTTGTCTCTGTGCTATCCTGTTAACTATTGTTGTCTTTGAGTTGTCCATTGTTGTTGTTTCAGTGTTGCTGTTCCTTCAGCATTCATTGTTGTCTCTGTGCTATCCTGTTAACTATTGTTGTCTTCGAGTTGTCCATTGTTGTTGTTTCAGTGTTGCTGTTCCTTCAGCATTCATTGTTGTCTCTGTGCTATCCTGTTAACTATTGTTGTCTTTGAGTTGTCCATTGTTGTTGTTTCAGTGTTGATGTTCCTTCAGCAGTCATTGTTGTCTCTGTACTATCCTGTCAGATATCTATAGTTGTCTTTGAGTTGTCCATTATTGTTGTTTCAGTGTTGCTGTTCCTTCAGCAGTCATTGTTGTCTCTGTGCGATCCTGTTAACTATTGTTGTCTTTGAGTTGTCCATTGTTGTTTCAGTGTTGCTGTTTGTTCAGCATTCATTGTTGTCTCTGTGCTAACCTAATATATTGTTGTCTTTGAGTGGTCCATTTCTTATCCTGATATGTGTTGCTGTCTCTGGGTTGCTGTTCCTTCACCATTCATTGTTGTCTCTGTGCTATCTTGATATGTTTTGTTGCCTCTGAGTTGCCCTTCACGTCTTGATATGTGTTTTGTCTCTGGGTTGGCCATTTCATATCTCATTCTGATATGAATTGTTGCCTATGCACTGTCCATTTCAAATCCTGATATGTGATGTTGGCTCTGTGCTGGACTTTATATATCCTTGTATCTGTTTTTGGCTTAGTTTTGCCATTTCTATATCATGGTTTCTGTTGTCTCAATGCAGCTCCTTGTTATGTTTTGTTGGCTCAGTGTTGCAATCTACATAGCATCTGATGGATCTATGCTGCTCTCTGTTACCTGTTTTTGGCTCAGAACTGTCATTTTATATCATGGTAGCTGTTTTCACTATGCTGCTCTTTGGTTTTTTTTTGGCTCAGTGCTGTCATCTGCATAACATGGTATCTGTTGTCTCTATGCTGTTCTCTGATATCTGTTGTTGGCTCAGAACCATCATCGTCATATCATGGTATCTGTTGTAAGCTCCACGTTGATATTCTGGTTTCTGTTGTCGTCTTTCTACGGAACCCTTCATACCCTGGTTACAAACATTGTAGTAGTGGGCAGATCAGGCAGTATATGGCCAAATAATTTTGATTTTGTTGTATATTTTCTGAATTTTTACTGAGAAAAAACTTAATAATAACTGTTTGGAGCATACCAGAATGGATCAGCACAATGAGAGATGATCTTTATCTATATTATTTTTTTCCATATCAAATTAGAGACCAATTTAAATCTAATTGATTCAACAGAAAGCTAAAAAATGTTACTTCACCCTCATATATAGTTACAGTTTTTCTAAGTAGTTGTATGAATAAAAAGAGATGTGGGCAAATGTTATGGATGATCTAACTCTACAACATGAGTTTTTTCCTCTTCAAGGAGGAATTTCAAAATTAAAAAACAGTCATTGCAGTGTTGCACTCTTGCTTTTTAACACTAATTATCACTAAAATCAGTAACATATCTTTACATTACTATCAACGCCTAACATAAACTATTATCAAAAAACTTATTTTCTCTATCTTATAAACAACCCTACAATACACATTTATATAAAAATTATCATTGGACAAGCAAATGTTATCCCATCCATGCAATTGTAAAGAGTATTAATTCGTACAATTGATCCTTCCTTAGCGACAAGCTAAACTCTGAACACATTTAACACCTCATCATTTACAGATTTCTGTCAAACATATTACATTAAATCCACGTCAAATTGATCATCATGATCTCAACTCGACAGGTAGTCAAACACCTGTATCGATAGGTTTATCAATATACAAACATGGGTAATCTCCCCTGGATTGTATTCCTTGACAGCATATCTTAATGAAGTACCTGGTATTATTGCTAACACTTCAAATTTAAATTTTTTTTCCTTATAAGTATTTAAGCATGGGCCGATAAATAAAGCATGGTATTTACACCTCTGTTCTGGAGGTTTGCTATTTAGTTATCTAAAGCATGGTATTTACAGCTCTGTTCTGGAGGGTTGCTATTTAGTTATCTAAAGCCTGGTATTTACACCTCTGTTCTGGAGGGTTGCTATTTAGTTATCTAAAGCATGGTATTTACACCTCTGTTCTGGAGGTTTGCTATTTAGTTATCTAAAGCATGGTATTTACACCTCTGTTCTGGAGGGTTGCTATTTAGTTATCTAAAGCATGGTATTTACACCTCTGTTCTGGAGGGTTGCTATTTAGTTATCTAAAGCATGGTATTTACACCTCTGTTCTGGAGGGTTGCTATTCAGTTATCTAAAGCCTGGTATTTACACCTCTGTTCTGGAGGGTTGCTATTTAGTTATCTCAAGCCTGGTATTTACACCTCTGTTCTGGAGGGTTGCTATTCAGTTATCTAAAGCATGGTATTTACACCTCTGTTCTGGAGGGTTGCTATTTAGTTATCTAAAGCATGGTATTTACACCTCTGTTCTGGAGGGTTGCTATTTAGTTATCTAAAGCCTGGTATTTACACCTCTGTTCTGGAGGGTTGCTATTCAGTTATCTAAAGCATGGTATTTACAGCTCTGTTCTGGAGGGTTGCTATTCAGTTATCTAAAGCATGGTATTTACACCTCTGTTCTGGAGGGTTGCTATTCAGTTATCTAAAGCCTGGTATTTACACCTCTGTTCTGGAGGGTGTTTACAGCTCTGTTCTGGAGGGTTGCTATTCAGTTATCTAAAGCATGGTATTTACACCTCTGTTCTGGAGGGTTGCTATTCAGTTATCTAAAGCCTGGTATTTACACCTCTGTTCTGGAGGGTTGCTATTTAGTTATCTAAAGCATGGTATTTACACCTCTGTTCTGGAGGGTTGCTATTCAGTTATCTAAAGCCTGGTATTTACACCTCTGTTCTGGAGGGTTGCTATTCAGTTATCTAAAGCATGGTATTTACAGCTCTGTTCTGGAGGGTTGCTATTTAGTTATCTAAAGCATGGTATTTACACCTCTGTTCTGGAGGGTTGCTATTTAGTTATCTAAAGCATGGTATTTACACCTCTGTTCTGGAGGGTTGCTATTTAGTTATCTAAAGCCTGGTATTTACAGCTCTGTTCTGGAGGGTTGCTATTTAGTTATCTAAAGCATGGTATTTACACCTCTGTTCTGGAGGGTTGCTATTTAGTTATCTAAAGCCTGGTATTTACACCTCTGTTCTGGAGGGTTGCTATTTAGTTATCTAAAGCATGGTATTTACACCTCTGTTCTGGAGGGTTGCTATTTAGTTATCTAAAGCCTGGTATTTACACCTCTGTTCTGGAGGGTTGCTATTTAGTTATCTAAAGCATGGTATTTACACCTCTGTTCTGGAGGGTTGCTATTTAGTTATCTAAAGCATGGTATTTACACCTCTGTTCTGGAGGGTTGCTATTTAGTTATCTAAAGCCTGGTATTTACACCTCTGTTCTGGAGGGTTGCTATTTAGTTATCTAAAGCATGGTATTTACACCTCTGTTCTGGAGGGTTGCTATTTAGTTATCTAAAGCCTGGTATTTACACCTCTGTTCTGGAGGGTTGCTATTTAGTTATCTAAAGCATGGTATTTACACCTCTGTTCTGGAGGGTTGCTATTCAGTTATCTAAAGCATGGTATTTACACCTCTGTTCTGGAGGGTTGCTATTTAGTTATCTAAAGCATGGTATTTACACCTCTGTTCTGGAGGGTTGCTATTTAGTTATCTAAAGCCTGGTATTTACACCTCTGTTCTGGAGGGTTGCTATTTAGTTATCTAAAGCATGGTATTTACACCTCTGTTCTGGAGGGTTGCTATTTAGTTATCTAAAGCCTGGTATTTACACCTCTGTTCTGGAGGGTTGCTATTTAGTTATCTAAAGCATGGTATTTACACCTCTGTTCTGGAGGGTTGCTATTCAGTTATCTAAAGCATGGTATTTACACCTCTGTTCTGGAGGGTTGCTATTTAGTTATCTAAAGCATGGTATTTACACCTCTGTTCTGGAGGGTTGCTATTTAGTTATCTAAAGCCTGGTATTTACACCTCTGTTCTGGAGGGTTGCTATTTAGTTATCTAAAGCATGGTATTTACACCTCTGTTCTGGAGGGTTGCTATTCAGTTATCTAAAGCATGGTATTTACACCTCTGTTCTGGAGGGTTGCTATTTAGTTATCTAAAGCCTGGTATTTACACCTCTGTTCTGGAGGGTTGCTATTTAGTTATCTAAAGCCTGGTATTTACACCTCTGTTCTGGAGGGTTGCTATTTAGTTATCTAAAGCATGGTATTTACACCTCTGTTCTGGAGGGTTGCTATTTAGTTATCTAAAGCCTGGTATTTACACCTCTGTTCTGGAGGGTTGCTATTTAGTTATCTAAAGCATGGTATTTACACCTCTGTTCTGGAGGGTTGCTATTCAGTTATCTAAAGCATGGTATTTACACCTCTGTTCTGGAGGGTTGCTATTTAGTTATCTAAAGCATGGTATTTACACCTCTGTTCTGGAGGGTTGCTATTTAGTTATCTAAAGCCTGGTATTTACACCTCTGTTCTGGAGGGTTGCTATTTAGTTATCTAAAGCATGGTATTTACACCTCTGTTCTGGAGGGTTGTTATTTAGTTATCTAAAGCCTGGTATTTACACCTCTGTTCTGGAGGGTTGCTATTTAGTTATCTAAAGCATGGTATTTACACCTCTGTTCTGGAGGGTTGTTATTTAGTTATCTAAAGCCTGGTATTTACACCTCTGTTCTGGAGGGTTGTTATTTAGTTATCTAAAGCATGGTATTTACACCTCTGTTCTGGAGGGTTGTTATTTAGTTATCTAAAGCATGGTATTTACACCTCTGTTCCGGAGGGTTGCTATTTAGTTATCTAAAGCCTGGTATTTACACCTCTGTTCTGGAGGGTTGCTATTTAGTTATCTAAAGCATGGTATTTACACCTCTGTTCTGGAGGGTTGCTATTTAGTTATCTAAAGCCTGGTATTTACACCTCTGTTCTGGAGGGTTGCTATTTAGTTATCTTTCTTTGGATGATCATTACTTTTATGTAGTTACTTATAGTGTACTAAATAATGCTGTAAATTCAGAAATTATTGCGAGGTTTTTCTTATTGCAAAAAATGCGACAGAGTTGTAAACACAATAATTTAAACTCGCAATTTGAAATATTTAATATGAGTTAAACAGGATTTTTCTCAAAATCGTTAAAATTAAAATCGCATGACAAAATAGCAATAATAAATGCACGCAAAAATTTCTGAATTTACTGCAGTCAACAAAGTCTTTTTCACCAAGATCATGCAACAACAACATAATCATAAGATATAATTGCTTTCTGATTTATGTAATTTTCTACTGAAGAATAAATGCAAGGATATATACATAGTTTCATTACTTGACATACATTTTTGAAATGTTCATTTAAAGTTCATTTTAAGTCCCCAACTCTGCAAAAACCAACCTGAAAATTTTGTTTAAATCAAGGAGATTGGGTCTCTTTGGTAACAAAAAAATTTGTTTGAGACATTTTACTCAGATTCATTTAACTATGATACATGCACAAAATAGTTGAATATTAACTCTGTAATTATGTCATAATCTAAGCAAAGAGGAAAAGAGGATGGAATTGTAGCTAGGACAGTTGAAACATATCAAATTTAATCTGTTACTTCTAATGATATGACTATAGGGTATAGCAATTTCTAATAATAGAAGCATTATACAAGAAGGTGTCAGGGGGGAAACTTCTTAGATGGACTGACCGGATAGAGTGCAAACCTAATTTCCCTTCTGCTTCTCCAATGATTACAAATCGAGAAATTCCCGCAACCAGAGGTGTTCTTCAGCTGGCCCCTAAACAATTATATATACTAGTTCAGTATGGTTTACTTTTACAAGTTGTGACATGGACGGAGAGTTGTCTCATTGGCACTCATACCACATCTTCTAATATCTATAGGCAGGTTGTCTATGATGTCCATATAAGATAGAAAACATAACAATGATACCTTCAAATGGAGAAAAAAAATTACTATATATGGCAAGTCTTAAATCACTCTAGTACTAAAGGCAAATTGTGAGAGATCTTATATTTTATCACAAAAAACAACCTAATGTCAGATTCAAGGGACCACCTCAACCTGTGTGAATATCATTACTGTAAACAGAGACTAAAAAGCCAGATTCAATGTAAATGAAAATTGTGTTAATGCCATTACCGATAGAGACTAAAACGTAAGATTTAAATTAAATGAAAATCTGAGGGAGTTGACATGAAGTATTTCCTTATCATTCATGACTTTATACATAACATGAATTTGTTAAGCAGCATGGAGCCAAAAGCATCAACAGTCTGACATTCCTAATAAGATTAAAATTATCCCAATAAAATAAAAAAACCTCTTGTATGAGTCAAATATAAAAACCATAATTCAATTCATATATAAAAAAAGATTAATTCGTTGTGATTTAATAATCAATTTCATTGCCAGTTTTAAGCTTTTTGTCGTTTGCAGACATGCAACTGGCAGAGACAAACAAATCTAGATTTTTCAAATTCATTTATACATAGCAATATGGATAATAATTCACAAAACATGTATATAATATTCAATATAAATCGCGATGTGTTACATAGAAAATGGAATTTCCATCATTATACGATAGACAATTCTACTGTTAATCAATAGAGAATTGAGTCAGTAGAATTGAGTCGGTAGTTCTGTTTATAATGAATAGAAGCCAGATGATGTAACACAGGTATTCAAAGTTAGAATTTCTAGAATTACACTTTCTTTGAAAGATGAATTAGGCCATAGATATAAGAAGATGTGGTTTGAGAGCATATGAGACAACTCTCCATCCAAGTCACAAAGTGTAAAATAAAAACAATTGTTGGTCAAAGTACGTTCTTCAACACAGAGCATTGGCTCACATGGAACAGTAAGCTATAAGGGCCCCAAAAATGACTATTGTAAAACCATTCAACTGGGAAAACCAAGTCTAATCTATATAAAAAACATGAAACGAGAAACTGTCTATTTCTGCAGCTTTTCATAAAAAGCAGTGTTGAGTGGGGGTCTCATTGGGGGGTACCTTTGTATATCACAGTACAGAAAGATGGGCAAGGGTGGAAAACAATATATGTAACATTTGTAGAAGGGCATAATAACTAATCATTGCTGATCTTATCTTAGACTAAACCAATGATTACAAAGCAAGAACATCACCATTATTGGATTTAGTAAAACTTATCCAAAGTCAAACAAGTGTCACATGAAGGTCAAGGAGACCAAAATACTGTTGAATAGTGATGTTGATGGATGGCTATTAAACTAATTGTGCAAGAGTAGAAAAAAGAACATAAGAATGCCATATGAAGATAAACCATGCTTTATACTAGAACAACACTAGATTTTTAAAAAGTGCTAGTTCACAGGGTAACAGTACACACCAAGACATATCATCCTACTCAGATATATCAATCTGACTCCAAGTTAATCTGACTTTGCTCTTAATCCTTGAAGCCACATGCTTAGGGGTGAAGAAGAAAATACCAATTATGAAGCCATTAGTTTGACCCGACTGGAATCCTCTAAAGTTAAAACACTTCTTAAAAATATCCCTATATGTTAAACACTCCTCAACAAGAATACTTATATATGTTTATCAATATTCAATGATGCGATAGTGATAAAAAATCTAACCAGTTTATGTAGACCTGTATTACAAAATATCAAACTTAAGGACAGGATCTATAGCTTATCTTGTAATCAAAAACCAATCCTTGCATTACACATAGACATCTTAACCTGTTACAATATATCTCATGAGGCATAGGACAATTTTAACGTGCAAGCATATTTATTATCTTGGAATCATCTGTGAGAAATTTTCTGCGGTAAAACTTTCAAAGGAGTATCTATAAAAGATACATCAGAAAGAAAGAAACAGCAGCACAAAATCAAAAGATAAACAAGTACAATCCTATAATCAATCATGCAGAAAGAGACCGCTATCAAAAATGTTGTCCCTGATGTAAATTCTATAATGGCACTTCAATACCCATAAAAAAATCTTCATAATGTAGTTAGAACAAATTCTGCCTTGATTTCCTTATATCCTGTACATCAGAGCTTCTGTTTACAGGATAAGCTTAAAAGCCATTATAAAGTGTTAAATTTATAAAAGTACAGAGAACACTGATATTATCTCGTACATTACCATTGTAACAGTAAACGATACAACCAAGAACGTGTGATTGTATGTTTCTATTCTTACTAATGTGGTGTGAAAATTACATCCGATCAAAGTCAACAATAAGTTTGTTGATAGTATCAGTTACAAAACATGCATTATCTAGTACGTAATTTGTCACTTTGAAGAAATGGAATTATTTAATTACTGTAACTTCACTATTTGAAAAAAAAGCGGAGAAAAACATTTATGATGATTTAACAAGTTTATAAAAGCTGTAAAAAACATATATCTTGATTTAACAAGTTTATAATATGTAGATTGATACATGTTACTTTCTGTTCAATGTAATTATAGTACTCGCTCTCATGTAAAATATTTCATCGAAGGCAGATGATATCATCAAGTTTATGGATGGTAATTGCCTTCCTATGGGACTTATATTCACAACAAGTCACAATCTATATTCTTTGTATGTAATAAAAGATAAGGCAATATGCAATGGCACTGAATTCTATCAAACCTAATCAATATAAACGCCAGAGAATATACCAATATCAAGCGTTCTGCTTTTCATATTTTTCTACGAATGTTTATATTGGCAATTGGACTAACAGTTTGTTTATGGAGTTCTTTATCTACTCAAAATGACATAAGTCTAGTGAGGTAATTGGCCAGGTCTCTATTGATTTCTACATATAAAGTTTTACTCCCATGTTTTATCAGGACAGTTTATTACCATTATAACTTGTTTTTGAAGTAATAACTTTGTAATTATTTTATCACAGAAAACCAATGTCTCAATTGAGTCATAAAAATATAGTTGTCTAATGTTTTTACTGAACTGCCATGACAATGTGTCTATTTCAATTAATTTGAGATCATAAAGATTCAGTTAAATCATACAAAAGTCCAGTTGAATAGTACAACTCCACAGTCTACACAAAAATCGTATCCAACTACTAGTCCAGAGACCATTATTTCAACATTTTTCTTATGTGTCTAAACAAAGTTTTGACAAATACTTAATCGACCGAAAATGTCCAACTTCTCTAGGCCATCAAACTAGTAACTTTTGCTGCAGTTTGCACAGTCTGTGGTCTTATAATAGACCAGGACCATTTTTTTTCCAAACAAAACACAATTTGTCAGAAACATGGAGATTTATTTTATACAAAGATCCTTGATAAATTGCTAATTTTTTCCTGTTTTTATATTTAGGTTATATTGCCAAGTATTAATTATTGTTTGTATTCAATAAGTCTTAAATGTCAAAAAAAGATATGCAAGAATTAGAATTTCAAACAATAATATGTCTTGAACTAATGTCCTGTAATGATCTAAGGAATAAATTAACACACAACTCTTATTTTCTTTTTTGATTCCAAGGCCAAAGAGAAGTTTTGTCAAACCCTCCCACTTAAGAACTTCTAGGTTGATCTTTGCAAAAGGGAACATTAAGAAGAAATAGTATGAATTACTTCCCAATACATCAAGATCAGCCGTTGTTAATCCATGTTAAACTAGAAACAACTTGCATTCAATAGAAATGCAAAAATCAACCATTTAAGAGCTTCGTTTGAACTTACTACTTTCATTAACTGCAATTCAAATCATATAAAAATAATTTCATTTTGCCGAATCCCTTTGAAATCTCACATTATAGAGTATTATTTTTCTATTTAGTGACAAAATGACAAATTTCACGATTAAAATGAAAAATGCTAGAAATACGGCATGATGGACAAAGAGACATTAAAACAGCTATCAATATCTAGTAATGAATGGAATGATAATAGAACTGCAGTTTACTGGCGTGAATCTCTGCACTTTACTTTTTATTATTGGTCATTTTTCACTTTTATTGTTTGCTAACTGTGTAATCATGTGAAAATTGAGTTGTAGGAAAGGGAATAGACTCTTTTAATAATTAATGATACAATTTCAGTCAAAGCTTTTAATCAACATCTATCGTACTGTTTTATTGTCTATTGATGTTTAAAGAAACTTTACTGTATAGAACCTTGTACTTATTGCCTCCGCACATGCATCTTTGTAAATTGGTCTTGTTTGATAGACTTGGGTCTAATTATTAAAGGACATTAGATATTAATGATGTGAACCACTTATTGTCTTGACACATGACATATTTTGTCTCAAATTTCATTTATAGTATTGTCCTTATTTTTATATTTTTCTTAATTATTCTAGGTTACTTCCCCTTTAATATTAACTTTTAAAAATACCCAAAATCGATTATAATTTACAAGAATATTTGGGTAAATCCTTTCTTTTCAACTTCTTCCCTGAGCACACACTTAAATTCAAACAGCCCTCTTCTAGGTGGTCATTAAAAATCAATATATTATCTTAGTATGCTGTTTTTCATTTTTGCTGTAAACAGGTCTCTATTATTGTTTTCAAAATAATGTCAAATAATCTAAAATTGATAAAAATCATCATGTTAAGCAAATAACCCTAATATGGAACCTGGCCAATTTGAAAGTTAGAATATGATAATCATGTACCCTTGTCAGATCTTCACAAGTTTTTAAGTGTGTATTATATTCCTAGTGGCAATATGTTGGTTGATGAACCAAATGTAATATTCACAATCTAAGATCTAGGCACTAATGATCATTCATATCTGATTTAAGGTTTTAATTGGTTCAGCAGTTTTGGAAATTAAGATCTTTTCAACAAAATGCAATAATGGATACAAAAGGTTATTCAAGGGCAATAACTCTAATAAAAAGTCAAGGCCATGTGAAGTTTTTGTCTTTCCAGTTTTGGCAATCAATTTGTTTTGTAAAGTTACTTTCATATCTACAATAGTTTGTGAATAATAGGCAAACCATTCAAATTGCTCAAAATTGTCATTCAAGGGAATTTACCCTGAAAAAAAATTCATTCATTCATTTAGACATTTTGCAAATCTTTTATTCAAACTTCTCCTGAATTTTGAAGATCTTTTACTAAAATTTCTGCTACTACATAGCTTGGTCACAAAGTTTTGTTCCTAAACTTCTTAGTTTTTCTTTTGAATTACCTTTTTGTATCGGAGGTTAAGTTCAATTCGTCTTAAGGCTGACATTTTATTTAACATACCGGTAAATGGTTTAAGCATATTGCCTTTATTAAGGTTAAAGGTGGCATCCATATAAACAAATAATCAATGCCTGATTCTAGAGCAGGAAATGCTATGAATGGAGAATGTAATTGTTAAATAGATCTATAAGAGACTTATGTTGAATAAATATCAATCTATATAAGAGAATTATGAAGAAATGATCATTATAACAATTTGTATGGATCTTCTTCTGTCCCAACTGTCATTCGAAACCTGAGAATCGATTCCTGGGTATAAAATCTCCAAGTTCGTCCAATTAATTCTCAACTTACAATCAAAGTCATGACAGATTTAACAGAAGCAAATTAATATCGCATTAAAATGCTACATTCTGTCACTAACTTAATGTGATTTTTATGCAAAATAAATACCAACATTGTATTTTCCATTGCGTAATAAACAGCAAGTTTTGTTACGATGTTGCCTGAGCAAGCCGAAAATAAACAATTGTTGTTGACGGTTAAAAATTGGATAACCAAATGCAATAATTACCAATTTGTCCAGCTATAGAATTCTAATCATTGAAATCATTGAAAGAATTACGTTACCCTTCGATAATGGAATAAAGAATTTAAATATAATAATAACATTGTTTGCATTTTGTAATCGGCAAACAAAAAACTGACAATACTGATGCATTAAATTTCATTTATTTCACAACGAAAACACAATAATGAAGAACATCAAATAGAATTTTTATCCACGAAAAAGATAAATTGCATAAAAATAATAGCTTCCTCGCTTGCTTCCTATAAAAGATGAACGTTATTAGTTGAAGGAAACAATTATACTATTTCATTAAGACAAATCTGTATCATGCAGATAGTGTTTCTGTTATAAAGATAATTTGTATTTCAATTAATGTATCATCCATTGTGTTTGAAATTTTCCAAAGTTTTATGCGCCTAGTAATTAAAAGCAAATTTTATTGCCTACAACTGAAATACTGCATGGTTTGGTAACTTTTACTTTAACAATAAATCCAATATTTTCATGGTTATACTTTAATGTTTTGTCTTTACATAAGTTTTCCAAGCTTAGCTCTTATGTTATGTGTTACACTCAAGACATTGAAACCATGCAAGTTCATAAATCTTTTTGCGCAAAAATAAAATTTGCTAGTTCTTTTGATATTTGCTTACAATATGAAAACAGTGTGTTTGCTCATTGATCTTGACCGATAGTTGTTGACATCTTTGTCCATTGGTCATTATATATATAGTTGTCCCATTAACCATCATACCCCATAACATTAAAGTCAGCTTTCTTTGAACTAGAATTTTTCCGTACCAAGCCTATTATGGTTCATCTAGGTTAATTCAATGTTCTTTTTTAAGTGTATATATTTCTTATTCTATAGCCTTTCAATATAGTTAAAATAACAGACACACAATCCCAAATTTACAACCATACCTCAATTTGAGAGCAAAATTTTAGGTCAATAACATATAAAATCTATTCTTACTAATAAATTGCAATACAACACATGTCAATTGATTATTCTTATAAGGGAATAACATCATAACCATAATAATAATAAATACCAATTAGAAATTCTTACAAACTCAATCCATGTTACTAGTTTTATTCTAATACAAGAAACATGTCAACGTTAATTTCAATGACAATAATATCGATCTCAGTTGTAAAAGATTGGTGTAAAACTTATCACTGGCCACAATACAGATAATTATAGGTCTGTCATTGCCAGTTTCTTGTCCATTGATTGAGGTCAACAGAACTGGACAATTATAGAAATACAACATGCTTTTACACTTTGTCGATATCCGCAGCAAATGTCCGACCTGATAAAGCTTATAACGAGTAACGAGATCTAAGGAGGACGAACGACAATCAGGTTCTTTAATCTTATTATACTAAGATATAAAAGCATCAACGAAAAATGAATAGTGTTATTAGTACTAAACAAACATTTACCCTAACTGTAGCAGGTAAAGATTCAGATAGAAGGAGGGGCAACATAGGTGTTTACCCAATATCAACTAAACAAACATTACCTTTACTGTAGCAGGTAAAGATTCAGATAGAAGGAGGGGCAACATAGGTGTTTACCGAATCAACTAAACAAACATTACCTTTACTGTAGCAGGTAAAGATTCAGATAGAAGGAGGGGCAACATAGGTGTTTACCCAATATCAACTAAACAAACATTACCTTTACTGTAGCAGGTAAAGATTCAGATAGAAGGAGGGGCAACATAGGTGTTTACCCAATATCAACTAAACAAACATTACCCTTACTGTAGCAGGTAAAGATTCAGATAGAAGGAGGGGCAACATAGGTGTTTACCCAATATCAACTAAACAAACATTACCCTTACTGTAGCAGGTAAAGATTCAGATAGAAGGAGGGGCAACATAGGTGTTTACCCAATATCAACTAAACAAACATTACCTTTACTGTAGCAGGTAAAGATTCAGATAGAAGGAGGGGCAACATAGGTGTTTACCCAATATCAACTAACTTCAAAAATGAGGATTTTCTGTCAGTTTTTACTTAAAAAATAACAATTTCATTGAAAGTTTACAATTCTTTTTCTTCAACTTGTATTTCTGGATTTTATAATGACAATTACTTTTCAAAAGTGATGGCTGTATGAAAAAGATATGTAAAAAAGGAATGGATAATAAACTTTCCTAAGTCAAAGATAAACTGACAATGCCATGCCAAAATAAAAAGACAGATTGCTAATACCATTACACCATAGCAAATACTAAAAGATGAACAACACTTTTTAGACAGAGCTACACCAACCCCATAAAAAAATGAGGTCAATCTCAATTCTCAAGTGCTTTGCTGCTTCAGAAAGGTGTGCACATTCTGCTCCATGTATGCACGGATCATGTTGCTGATTTCAGTTAAATTGGTGATCAGTCTATTCAGTGATTTTACATTTGAGGAAAAGATCAAGCAAGATGTCCAGGATATATAACCCATAGAAGAAATATATATAGGACTAGCAAAATCAGTAAAATGAATAGAAAACATCAAACTTAAACAGTATTGCACTTTAGATACCTTGAGGGGAAACCCAAATCGTGAATTTGAAACAAGGTTATTTGATGTGGTATAATATCTTTACAGGTTCCTTGAAGGAACTGGTATGTTGCATTTTTAACTGAAATATGACATATTTTTACACATGAATCATGAGGAGATATCATCAAATTCTCCCTGAATCCGTTTAACTTTAAATCTGAATAACGTCTAAATGAACCAATATTACGATCCTTAAAAGTTAACTAGATTTTTTGTAATCAACAGAAAAACTTGACAGAGTGATACATCATTACGGAGCTAAAGAAAAAATTTGAAATCAAAATTAGTCAGAATTCCGACGCAGGCTTTTACTGTTAATTAACCTCTACAATTCTCATAAAACCACTATTTGCATTGTAATTCTCAATCATACTTTCACCACTTGATGGTATTTGACAGTTTCAATTATCTCCTACCGCCAAAAAATTGTCATGTCACCACGGTGTAACGACAATTCAAACAGTGAGATTGTCTCCTCCTTCCTGTCAATCTAATTATCGTGGAACAGTACGAAAAACTCAACAGTAACATAACACTCGCCTCTCCAGGGGAAATTCTGAAGGAATGAAAGAATGAGACATTGAAGGTTTAAAAAATGGTGTCTTCTTAGATCATGACACAAGCGATGGAGTTGGAGCCGAGATAATTTACACAGGGATCAGTACTGACAGATCTGTCGCATTTCATATCATAGTCTTTTCAGAAAAAAACGCAACAGTGCATAAAACACTTTTTACCAGAATTCTTAATTATAGATACATGTATAATAATCATTCTTTTGTTGTTTGATGCAAGATGAATGCAATAAACAAATTATCGTAGTTTTACACAGTCTCATCAGACTTTGAGGATTCAATAGAAAGATAAAGTTTAATTGGAAAGAGATGTCCTTCACTATATTACATACACCATGTAATAAAAGGCTTTGTTATAGCTGTCACAATAACATTATAACTGTAACTAATACAACATAATGGCTATTTTATTGGAAAATGTGTCTTTTGAATTCATATAATGGCTTCACATAAAGATTTCAAAATACAACTAAGTTGTCTTCACCAAAATTAAACTTGTCAATATAATACAAGATTAAAATCTTTGATGTCCCCTGAGCCTTTCCTATAAATTAAACTGGGAATTTAATTTGTTCGGCAGCATGGAGTTCTTTCAGCCTTAAATTTCCCAAATCAACTGGGTACTGAAGTGGTTAATTATAAAACAATTATTCAAGGTCCAGTTTGATTTTTATACTTCTAATAGTCAACAGCACATTCTTCAGATGAAATGAAACAATTTTACTACCTTCCTGTTTGGATGATAAGAATTACAAATATTCTACTTATTGTTGAAGGCTGAACAGTGACCCCTTTGGTTGTTAATTTCTGTGTCATTTGGTCTCTTGTGAAGAGTTGCCTATTGCCAATCATACCACATCTTCTCAGTTTTTTATTAGTTCTTTGTACAAAATTGAGAAACGGAAATTGGGAATGTGTCAAAGAGATAACAACCCGACCAAAGAGCAGCAAGTTTTTTTATTTATGTGAATAATGGGACTGGATGAGGTTTGCAATAATAAGAGCTGTAAGTCTGATAACTGAAGCATAAAAATATATGCAGATTTTTCAAAATCGCAAAAATCGCGATAATTGAAAACCCATCTTTGTCTTTTCTTGAAAACACGCATTTTTTTTTTTTTTTTTTAAATTCTGCAACAACAGTAATTAACAAGAAGGCTTGCATTATACTACTCCACTTCCAACTCTTCACTAAGCAGGGGAATTATATAATTGCTGATTCTAGAAAAAATGCTCAGTTATATCAATGAATGTCATTGTTTTACTGTCTTCCAATTAGAATGGGAACAATAATACAGCTAATCATTTAGACTGATGTATACCTAATTAGCTTATAATCCTTGGAGATCCACTTTGAACAAAACTTCAATGTTAAAAATCCAATATAAAATATATGAATGCAAGTCTATATGTTCCCCAATACACCTATTATCCATATGTCTTATGTAATAATCCCTATCTTCATGTAATAACTCTCCTTTTTATGGAACAAACTTTTCCAAGATATCCTAAAAAAGTCAATTTCTTCATGGTGTGATATCATTTCTTTTGAAATCGTTAAGAAAGTAGACTCCAGGGCCGCTTCACAAAGGCTGATGCAATAGATACAGCTTTTAATAAAGAAATATCATCTCTAACAATGGGCAAAGAACCAAATGTCTTTCTGGCATGTAAATGATTACGTGTTCATCATGAAAATTTCAAGTTTAAAGGATTTGCTTCCTGGTTGTAGAAAAAACAAGGAACTGCTTGAAGAGGCTTGGCATGAGAGCCATTATTTAATTCTAAACGTGTTTTCATTCTACTTACACAAAATATATCTCAGGACAAATTATATGTAGTTAACATACCACAATATGAAACTAAATATGATGCTGGCTGGTAATTCTGTTTGTCTGGTAAATACATGTTACAGTCATGAAAACAAAATAACTGAACTGAGGGTAGTATATACAAATTCTCCTTATACTTTTATGTTGAACAAACTCCTAAACCTTAGACCTGAACAGTTAACAACAGATTCAGGGTGGGTATATATAGATTCCACAACTGCAACAAGTGTGTTACGATATTTCTCCACTAGACAGTTAAATTTTGATATTTAAAGCGTGAGGCTTGCCGAACTTTATAAAATAATTAAAATCTAACTGTCGAGGGTGGTGGAATCTTGTTTCTCTAATGATTTTTATCCTTCTTTTTCAAAGATTTGAACAAAGTTGTGTACTTTTTATGTGGCGTTATCAGGCATGGTCGCCTTTTATCATCAGGAAAAGAAAGACGAAACCAAGAAAATTTAACGTCACAATCAAATGTCGAACAATCATTTGCCGAGAACAGATTTTTCACTAGTGTGGAGAAATATTTTTCTCACACGGATGAAGAAATGTGAAAATAGGGCAAAAATTAGAGATATTATATATGGTAAACCCTTTCCAACAGAATGGAATAGAAGCTGTCAGAACCATTCAAAAGACCAGGAGTTTTATAAAAGATAGCAAATGCTTAATCCATAAATAACATACTCATTTGATGGGAATTTTTACTAAAACAAATTCAAAGTATTTTTTATAACAAAAATAAAACAAAGTACAAAATAGATTTTCGAAGAATTTCCTGAATGATTTTTGAAAATTGTATCCCTTTTACTTTGATTTTCAAACATTCTGTTCAAACTCTTTGAGGATACTATGCTATGTAATGTTTGTATTTATATTCTGGAATAAATTACTAAAACGACTGTCTTTCTTCATCTTTCTAAGCACTGACGAATCAGCCTTTACCTTTCCACAGATACAAATAACAGGATTTGAAGGGTACACTAGAATGAGACAGGAACCCAACCACATGAAAACCAGACACCTATATATATTAAAGACAATTCAATACACACAATATAAAACATACAGTGGATGTATGCATATTCCTAGTTACTTTGCTTTTTGATGAAATATTATCAATCTGTGATAGAAAATCATTTTCATTCCTTTAAAGTTAGATAAATTTTGTCCTTTACTCATAAACCACTTGTCCCTTCTTTAAATGTAAACCTATTACAATAGTATAATCTATGATTAAACTGCTAAGGCATCTTCAAAACTCATTTGACTGAAAATTTCTGTGGAGTTTTAATAACTTGTATACATAACTCTTCTTTACTCTTTGGACCATAGCCAACGGAATAATTTTACCACCGCTAATCATAACAAATTGAATTCACAGTAAATACTAATGCAGAAAACCAATTATAGCCTATAAAAGGAAAAACACAGCTCATGAAAAGTGAAAGTAAATATAACTTACGATTGTTTTCAACGTAATGTTACGTCCTATAAATTTTTTAAACCGATCTGGAATTGAAAATTAATTAAGTTCCAGGAACGGCCATACATAACTTAAAAGAAGCATAGCCGGAATGGTTGTGCATCAATTGTCTGTTCTCTATTGAAGATTGTCTTTGATCAATATTCAATTGGTGGATAGCTGCATCTTTCGTTAGAAGAAATATTCCATCATTCTCACTCAGAGAACGTGTCAAAGAAGTTAGTGTTTAAATAAAATCAATTTACACAAAAAAATCTATAGAGCTGCCCACAACAATGGGTCAAGTCTGTAAAGTACAGTCATTATACAGGTGTTATAAACTGACCAAGTGCATACTTAAGATGCAGACAAAATACTCAAAAAAGAAGGTTAAAAGAAAACTTGACCGAACAAGTGCCAATTCAAAGGGGTTGCTAAAAATGTCAAAGAAATTTCCATGTTGCAAATAAGTATCTGATTATTGCTACAAAAACTCTTCAATTTGACATTTATACAATAAAATGTAACTAGTATAGGAAGTCATTTCATTCCAGATAACTTCCCAAAAGGTATCTCAAAAATTATTAAGACCATATGTTCCGTGAACATATAAAATTTTTTGAATTAGGTCTAACTTTTTTATTAAAAAGAAGTATTGCCATAACCACCAGCAGAAGCAATGTGATTAGTATACCTTAAACTTATGTACTGATGATAACTTTACTGTTGACAAATTCTTCTTCAATTTTAAAGATATCAAATTAATAACCTCTTAAGGGATTAGCAGTATATCATGTTTTTAATATAAAGATTTAGAATTAATTATAATTGTCTTTTATATTACATGTATGATGTACCTACCTATTTTTTTCTCTCTTCGTTTCTTCATCGGTTAAAACCTTTTAACAGGATCATAGCAGGTTTAGGCATAAGGATGTCTTAATTAAAAAAGAAAGACAGAAACATGATATAAGCAACAGGATTGTTATAACCAATACAAAAGAACTTTTGGAGTGTAGTATGACGTCCATTATCACTAAACTAGTACATATTTTTGTTTAGGGGCCAGCTGAAGCACGCCCCAGGTGCTAGATTTTCTGGTGTACTGAAAACCAATTGGTGGCCTTCAACTGTTTTCTGCTCTTTGGTTGGTTTGATGTCTCCTTGACACATTCCCAATTTTCATTCTCAATTTGATTCTATAACCTGCCATCCTTTATGTCTTGTCTCTGTTTTTGTTTGACGTTTTTTTTTGTATCAATCTGATGAATTATACATTTTTCAACTGAATTTAATAATTTGTTCTTGTGTTGTGTTGTTACACCACTGTCCCTGGTTAGAGGGAGGGTTGAGTGCTCACAAATATTTCCAACCTGCATATTCTTTTTGTGCCTGTCCCTATTCAGGAGCCTCATATTTGTTTTTTCCCCAATTGTTTTGTTATAAATTAGTATAACAAGAATGTGTTCCCAGTACACGGATGCCCCACTTGCATTATCATTTTCTAAGTTCAGTGGACCGTGCAAATTGGCATCAGACCTCTAATTTGACATTAAAATTAAAAAGATCATATCATAAGGAACATATATACTAAGTTTCAGGTTAATTGGACTTCAACTTCATCAAAAACTACCTCGACCAAAAACTTTAACCTGAAACTGGACAGACAAATGAACAGATGGACGAATGCACGGACGAACAGACGAACGGACGCACAGACCAGAAAACATAATGCCCCTCTACTATCGTAGGTGGGGCATAAAAAAAAATCAATGTGGAACCTCCCATAACTAACAGATCCCTGCAACTTATCTAGAAAATCATTTCCAAAACCCATAAAATTATTTAGAAATTACAATTTTATATAAATTCTTCCCCTTCCAAACAAATATTTTGGAACTGTTTTATACCAAATATCTCATGACTAATTTGTCAATTCCATATATTGTGCCTGTATTCTACCCATACTGCAACTCTACCCCTTTTTAGACTGTAATAAAATAAAGTTAAACGAAGTTAAATTAAACTAATGTAAATTGAAATAGTTTGTGACAGCAATAGCTGGTGAATCATTTTATGTTCTTAGCTTACAAATAGAGGTTTTATGTCATCACCAATATCTTACATACATAAATTCTCTATGGCTTAGAAATTTGATAAATGTGGGGTATTTTACACTCATGGAAAATAAATTCACTTCCTTAAACATCTGTCAATAACAAAGTTATCCTTTACAATTTCATTATATTGTATTTAGTTACTTATGCATAAAATCCTGAACACAGTCGACAGTGTTTAAAAAAATTAATTAATTTTACATTGATATAACTGTTAACGATTGAACTAGTCTGAATTATAACTATAATTTTGAAATCATTCACAGTTAGAGATATGACATTATTGCAAAAACATTATGAGATGGCCTGTCACCATTGTCAAGAATGTGAAAAGATATCTTATAAAGAAATTAAAAGGGTTATTACACTTCAGTGAATCATGCTTTCAAAATTACATAAAGGAAAAAATATGCTGGTGAAAATATTAATACCACATAATGTTATTATAATTTTAATATTAATTTGGTGTATTATCATTCTGTTTGAGGTTTAATGACCATAACAATAGCCTGTGTAAACAAAATAAGGCAGCCTTAACAATCAAAACAGACAACAGAACATGTGAGATCGGTCTTTTTCAATCTTAATGTTAATAATGGCTTTGGGGATTTTTCTCTTCATCTCTCCAGGTTTGGTTTTTTTTTTTTTTTACATATTTTCTCTATGACTTTTTATCCTCCTTTTTTAGATTTATAACATATCAAAGGGCAAACAATCGTTGTTTAACGTATGTTTTTTATTTTTGTTTTTTTCTGACAAATGTGGGTTGCTTGTTTATGCTACAATTTTGGTTGAATTCTCTTGGTATTTTTTGATAGAATGAAATTCAAAACAGTGTGGCTGTGGCCATTGATTGACACATTAAATTCATCCATTGACTGGGACAATTTAGGTGAACGTTTGTATGTAACGACCACTGCTCACTATGTACTTTTTAAAGACACTTAAACTATGGGGTCACCAAAGGTTCTCGACACCTTAATAAAGTAAATCGAAAAATTAATCAGAAATAACACGATGTTTTGATTTATGATCATTTATATCAATTATATAAATCAAAACATAAAGGTTATTCCTGATTAATTTTTCGAATTATTTTATAATCAAAGGCGTTAAGAAACCTTTGGTGACCCCACAGTTTAAATGTCTATCGTAGGTACGTCGTGAACAGTGGTCGTTACAGACAAACGTTCATGTAAATTGTCCCAGTCAATGGATGATTTTAATGTGTCAATCAATGGCAACAGCCACACTGTTTTGAATTTCATTCTAGAAATCATGATTGATTGATTGTTCTCAATTAACACCCAGTGGCAAATATTCCATTCCTGTTCATGCAAGATACAAATCCAAGACATCAATCCTATCAATAGTAAAATCAGTAAGATTGAGAGTAGTTAAGAAAATTCCACAAACAGAAGAAAAAAACATTTTCAACTTCAAAATTGGAGTAAGAAAAATATTTGTGAAAATTTCCACAGATCAATCAAAAACAAAAAACTCTTTGTTTCAGAAATTTATTCATCAAATCTCAATATTTCATTCAACTGATGAAAAAAAAAAATAAAATTTAAGCAATTCTTTGCTTGGATTTTTTTTCAAATAAGAGTGTTTCATTCCTTCATTAACTCTTAAATTCACTGCTCAAGCACAGCAACAAAAACACCATTTGATTTCATTGAAACATTAAAATATCCATTTTAATGTACAAGAGACGACTTTAGCTTTCCCAGAAGTTACCACAACGACAGTCAAAAGATTTTCCATGTACGCTAGTTCCACACCAGTTAACATAAAGATTCATCACTCATTCCATGTCAGATTTTCGTCTTTAATATAAATGTTCACTTAACTAAAATCCATTTTCACGTTTCCTGCATCAGATGAGCACAGTTCATTTGCTAGCCAATTAATAACATAACATCATGTTGCATGGGGAGGAATACTATTGCCTACACAATGGGAAAGAGATCAAATTTCCACTCTCGGATTCAGATTTTCCGTTAATCGATGCAAAATTCTGTCAGGTGTAAAAAAAGATCAAAGATTTGAAATCTTTTTAACAACCTGTTTACAGCAGGATAGAACTTAAATCTGAGGAGGTCTTCGTTCAATGCTTAGGAAAATGTATTCTCGGTGAGCAGCAAGTCAAGGAAAACCTAACCATAGACATGATATTTAACAGTCTAGTTTATATATATATAGAATAGTGGGAGTTTTTTTAAGCTTCAATACATTATTAAATAACATTCTAATTAAGAAACAAACCTTTTCAATCAACTTGGAATTAAGACTATGGCTCCAATACTTCACTATTTTCACAGTGAGAAATGACATGTAATAATCATACTGACTTTGTCCTTTTTTTCGACAATGGAATTCACTACATAATCACCAAGAGCAGGAAATCTATTCAAAGTAAAAACAATATCAACATAAAAACTATAAAAATAAAAGATTTCAAAATCAACAACAAAAAAGAGAACTCAAAAAATGAAAAAATATTTGAATTACCCTCAACTTTGACATTAATGAAGCTGTGAATTCATTCATTTTAACAGCTACCAACTTACATTGATAAATTAAGATTTTTATTTTTGTGGTTTTCAAAAATTTTGCATACACTACAGTACCTGAAGGAAGTTTGTATTTTGTTATTGAATTGAATTCTTGGTTCATAGTATTTCCATAAACTCAGTACCTCACAAATAATAATGAATCTACCATAACTGATAGTGTACTTTTTAATTTTGAAATAAGAATGGAGATCAAACTCTTTCATTCATTTCATGCATGTGACTTTAAAGTGTATATTCATTGGAAAACAGCAAGATTTTCTGGAAGAATATTTTTTCAAAAATGCAATACTTATTTCTGAGTTAACACTATCAAGATTTATTAACAGTTATGGATTCTTTATCAAAAAGGATATCAAGGATACATTCCAAATGTTTTGTCTTTATCCATACCTCCTTTCAGATATTCTTGAAGGGGAAGGTATCACACAATTTTTAATGCCATGATTAACATCACTGTAATCAATGGAAGAGCAGGATCTGTAATCACTCCAGTTTTCATTTTGGGGTTGGTGTTGCTCAACCTGTAGTTTTCTGTGTAGAATTCTATGAACAGTTGGTTTTTTTTTTTATCTTTTTTTCTATTTTCATTTGACGATTGTGTTGCCTGCCTCTCTTCAACTTGTGATTTTTTATTTACCTCTTGGCGTTCCTATCTAGTATAATTTGATATTAAGAAAAAAGACTACTTTATTAATCCCAATACCAGAATTGTCTCTCTTCAATGAAAGTAATTTTAGTGAGGCAGTTTCTAGTGAGGTCTAAAGGTATCAGAATGAATTATCTAATATGTGTCCTTAGACTGGCAACTGAATGATGAATACAGTATATAAAGTTTCATATCTTTTGTATAACTTACACAAAAGTTATCAGAGTAAAAATAATAATAAAAAGTTCACTAAACGTTCCATAAAATCTTTAAATGATATTGAAAACTGTTAAATTTATTTCTTTCATTTCCAACTTGTACTTACTACTATAATGCATCTATATATCTATAATTATAAGGTATATTAGTACAATTTCTTTATCCTGTCTGATGATCCCTATTACTTAAATATTAATATCACATACTATCCATTTTACAAAAAAATATAAAGAAGATGTTTTATATATATATACATTTTCTTACCCTTCATACTGCGAAAAGTACAATCAGACTCTGTTTGAAATGTATCATTAAACAGTCTTTTAAAGTCTTAAACACCCATTTTATGCTACAGGTCATTACATTAGAGCTTTTTATGATTTATGTCATTCTATTTATGTGCAGCAGCATGCCTTTTAAGCACAACATTTTTCACTCTTGTCAAAATATCAGAGTTTGCATGCGTCTAAAAATGTAACACATGTCATATATTAAGAAAATACAATTTTCGGCTTAAAAACTTTTAAGTGCATACAATGGGTTTGATGAATCTCCTGCTGGTGGCATGCTTTCAAACTAGCCAAATCAATGATTGTTACACAAAATTAAATCTTTTTGTCCACTTCAGTTATTAGTCGCTTAAATGTAACCTTTCAAATTGATCCCTTAAACCTCCTTCACTATTCATTCACCAATGGACTTTTATAGCTTTTGTTCGTTAAAACATCTTTTCAACCAGAAATCTCTTTTAAGATTTCTAAAAGAAGGTGGCTCACAATGTAAACAAAAAATCTTTACTTTTCTCATTTACCAGATGTCCAAAAAATATAATTATGTTTTGGTTTAAATAAGTGGATTAAAAAATCAATGTAGGAAAAAATGTAGGAAACAAATAGAAAATGACAGGAAGGGTGTAATAAGGTTACTGTTTATTGTGCCGACTTAACTAGATTTCTTATAGCTAGACGAGAGATAATTCTCTTCCTATTCTTATTTATAGCAATTAAAAGATTTCCTTAACACTGGTGTATTCTATGTTCTATTCTTGAACAATATCAATGATTCAGCTTGGGAAAAAAATCAAATCCATTCAATTACTAACTGCATTTTTGAAACAAATTTAGCATTGATTATAAGATTTTGCCAATATTTCTAAATATTTTGCAACTTTAAATGTTAACATATGACAATTTAAATAAATGAGGTTTTAAGCTTTTAGCATTGTCTTGTGTTTTTTTCTTCTTTGGTGAACAAAAAAGTATCATAATGAATCTATTCTGTCCGTAAAAATGTGAGTAATCTATCTGTTATGACAATTTGTTGTGCTCCAATCAATGCATCTATGATTAAATGAAGTATACTTTTTTGGTAAATTAGTCATTTATCTGCCGATATTGTGATTACATTACATAACTTTGTAGTGATAAATGCTTTAGGTGGCAAATGACAATAAAAAAACATTTTCTCATGTTGTGAGAACATTCCAGTAAACAAATTTGTGTAACATTTTTGTATATTTCTACATTTGATATGAATTACGGTTGCAATTACCACTCAAAACTCAAAGGTAAATACAGGTTTGGTGAATTATCATCATGGCCTTGATTTACATCATGAAATGTGTACCACACACATGTACCATCACCATCCATGTACTATCCTGAACTTTCTTATAATGTTTTATTATAATGTTTTATTTTAGCTACCTGAAAAAAAATCATGTTGAGACCAGAAAGTCTACTATCTGGAAGACTTGTATAACCCCAGGCAGCAAATGGGGCAAGCATTGAAATATAAACACAGTGAGCTAGGTGGTCACCTTGTATGAAAACTTAACATTTATCCCTAGCCATTTACAGTTAGCTATAAAAAGAAGTCAAGGTCAGATTAACCCTGACAGACAGACAGGTACACTTTAAAATCATTGCTAAACAGAATATAGTTGACCCTGCTAATGCGTATATAGCTATGATAAAATAAATCTTATTCCCACAGAGATGCGCACAAATTTTAGGATTTCTTTGCTATCACTTCCAAGTTAATATGAGATATTTTGAATTTAATGCTGTTTAAGCAAGTAATTAAAATTCCAATCTGAAAATATTAAAAGTAATACAATAACAACTTTCAATCTCTTAAATGCAGAAAAGGTGAAAACCGGAACAAATTGTGACTGAGATCTAAGCAAATACCAAAAATACAGCTCAGAAATCAAAACAACAAGAGCTACATATACATACAACTCTGTCATACCACAAATCGGCAACATACGATTGGCACAGAAACTGTAATTTAGATGTTACTTGATCGGATAATAAAAACATGAAAATTTTAACCTCTTCTGTTATTTAGCAAAGTGTTGATTGTATAAAAATGGAAACTAAATTGCTTTGAATAAATATTGTCAAATGTATTCTAATTTTTCAAATAATTGTCAATAGAGAGTGAAAGAGTTTCCATATAAAGAAACCATTTTTATAAGTACAACTTATTAACTGCTTAAAATCCAGTCTCAAATATTTCATGTATCTTCTACTGATTAACAATTATAAGTCATCAAAATACCTTTTTTATATTACAAGTTCCTTCTATCCTGTGTTACATATACATCTAAAAAAAATCAAATATGTACATTGATTAACTAGAAAGGTATTTCTTCTTTCTTGTAGATATATGAAGATTATACATTCAAGATAGTTTTTTTTTCAAACTATAAATGAAACCTACTGACTGTTTTGATAAAGGTTTTTTTCAATCATTCTCAAGAATCATTCTGGAAATTCTTATTAACGATTATATTTTGTTTATACCAAAACCATTGATTTAAATTAAGTTGCATTGCTCAGATTTTTATATGATGTAACAATCTATAAAGTTTCACACATCTCAAAACATTTCAAATAAATTAAAAAAATTATGATGGAGCTGATCTTGCTTCAAGTTGTTCTACATTTCTATTCCAAATAGACGAACAACTAAATTGCATATCTATCAAATATTACCGGAACAAAATTCGATTAGCGAATGTGATGGTTTACAAATATTATTTGATAAGGAAGGGGGATAATCATAAATAGTCAATTAGAGAATTGATGATATCGTAATGACAACTAAACTTCCGCTGGGAATTAATTTATATTGCCTCCAACCTGTATATGACTTTTAATTTCATTAGAGATAGTATCATAGCTATAGTTATTTGTATAACTACCATACGTGAAAATAGAATGAAAGTTACAATGCATGAAATTCCCTTACAAGAAATCAAATTACAATCTGACTTTTGTGGAAGCAGTTAATATTTCAGAATATGAAAATATGACTTTTACAAATTAACTGTATATCGTATACAATTTTGTTTTATGATCAAATAAAGGTAATTGTATACTACAAAATTATTTGGATATGTTATTGTAACAAATGGTGGATCCCATTAGTACATTAATCAATTTGCTTATTACTTGAATATTGGAATATATGGTACTGTGGATTTATTCAGGGTTCTCACTAAGGTGAGTCCATGAGTCCTGGACTCATCAAAATCTGTCTGGCTTCACCATTTTCAAAACTGGTTAGTCCACAGATGCATCAAGATTGAAATATTTTGTATAAACTGAACACAGTTAAACACAAATATCATCATTTTATAGCAAAAGTTTAAAAGTGATCTGAATTTAATGTCATTTCATTGCTGTGTTAGCATGAATAGGAATTGGAGACTAAAATATTACATTATATTGCAATAAAATATTTTCTTCTTTCTGTTGGACTCATCATGGCTAAAAATGACGAGTCCCTGGACTCGCCTTCAAAAATCCTTAGCGAGAACCCTGTTATTGCTAGTTAGATTAAATAGGTGGATTTTGTTGGTATATATGAGCCACAGATTTAAAAGGTCAACCAAGTACAAATATTCTATTGGCTTGTATTCAGTCTTTTGTAAAAACACAAATCAAATATCCACCAAAATTCAACTTTATTTCATTCCCGAAAATAAATGAAGCTACAGAACTTTGAGTGTGTCACAATTAATGTACAGTAGTTCAGAGAATATAGTTCTTGCAAAAAATAACCACTGTTACATTTTGTATCCCAAAACAATGCAATATTTTTAGAATAATACAATAAGTTGCTTAACTGATACTAAAACTCCTTATTCAAAGTATCAGTAACCAGGAATCAAGTGTTTAACAGAACCTCAAACGGCTGACACATTGCAAATCATCACAGTGAAGCAGTTGACAAAATCTGACGTAATTCTGGTTAACAGTTACGGAGAACAACATTCAAATATTTAATGGCTATAGACACATTGTTTGATAGACAAGATGTCTTTTTGGACAATTTCTAAAGTTGCTTACATCTAACAAAACCTACCAAGAATAAAATTGTAAGAAAGGCATTTCCAAATCAATGCCATTGCATATCATATAATTCTAATCAAATCAAGTTAGAACTGCATTTGTCAATGTTTTGTTTCAGAAATCTCATCTTAATTTCATCTTGAATATGTGCAAAATTACTCTGAACTTAGAAAGCAAGCACTATACAGCAAGTTGTTGTAATCTTTATAAGACCCTTAACCTCTCACCTTGAACTCTATTTACCCAGTAGGTTCATCCATAACTATTCATATGCATTCTTCTGAGGTTGATGTAGACTCAGGCAATTTCTCTCACACTAAGACTTGGACCTAAAACCCTGAAATTATAAAGAGATCAATCTCAATCAAAGATCAAGCATTTTACCATGTTTGGTCAACATTACCATATTGTATCATTTCTTTAAACTTTTAAACTCAGTCCCAGACAGTATTTCTCACCATACCTCTCAGACATTGTAGTGTAAACCAAAATTAAAACACTGGTAAATGATATATATTTAAACTAGTTTTAGTTCTTTCGCTACAGACATGTTATTCATTTGCTCCCGCTTTCTAGATTATTTGCCATTTTTATTTTCTTGTTCCAGTTACTGGTTATCATGTTAGTAAATTCAATGTGAATGATTTTTATTGTGTTTAAAGTTTTGTGACGTATGGAACTTGAAAGTCTAAGTTGGAGGTTTATGCATAAAACAGGTTTAATCAACAGCACCAACTTTTGTGCCTGTACCAAGTTTGTCCACACGTGTTGTTCAATGTTGTTTGTCTTTGTTTATATGTTTGCTATTTCAGAGGTGTCCCACGTTGGTGGTTGATCTCGTCTGTTCATGGCAACAAAAGTAAGACCAAAGAATGATTCAGTTGGAATAATTAGTCCAAGAATGGTGACAAGTCTTTCTCCAGTCTGTTACCCTGTGAACTAGCACATTAAAAACTAGCTCAGGTTGTTGTATTAACATTTGATATAAACATAACAATCCTTCAAAGAAATGTAGGTGTGAGAGTGCTTACATTGTCATTTTCTATGAAATTAATGTTTCTAAAGGGAATAATCATGTAAAATGGTTGATAAGTGCTGATTTTTTAAATCATTTGAGACATTCTTGATATAAATTGTTGATATAAATTATTGTTTTCTGGCAATAATTGGACATTTGAGGGCACTAACATTTTTCTATAGAACTTACAATATTAAGGGCAGAAATCTTGTACAAATCACTGATCAAAACATTCTTGTATTAACCTTCAATATAAATTTCATAAATATCTGGGAAGTATTGTACTCAAGAGAGCAATTACAATGCAATTTTCTGTAGAATTAATTTTTCCAAGGAGTATAATTCTTTTAAATAAGTTGATTAGCACATTTACTGATTTAGAAACCAGATATCATCCTGATTTAGACTGAACTGTTCAACACTATTTGAAGTATATTATGCTGAATTACAGTAAGTGTACTGTGTGGCAAGAAATGTTGAGGCTGGGTGGAAGACATATTCCTAATACATATTCATAAGTGGATAGATAAACAAACGGTAAAGCATACACACAAAAAAGTGAGTATAATCCATTTGCAACTTTGTATAAGTTTTCCGCTGATTAAAACATAAAATCTAGTATTAGGCTTGTTGAATGTTCTCATGGAACAATTTTCCTCCTTTTATTTCTCCTCCTGAACTAATAAACTCTATCTCTCATTCTGTAACCAAACAAACATGGTTCCTTAACCAATTCCATACAAACTAGGCGAGCTAATTTTTCTTCAATTTGCAAACTTATTAATCAATCAATCCTATCACTGACCAATCATTTGATCTATGGAAATACCGCCAGACAATGTTATCTAATATGTAACAAACCATGAGGAAATTCCAATCTCATTTCAGACAAATTATACTGACAGTTCTCTGTATCAATAATAACTGGCACAACACAAAGGTCAGAGTAGAATAGAATATCAGTAAGTATAGGGTGTATACAAACTATTGACAAAGGATACAGACATTAGTACTATTGTAGTGTACTGTATTAATCAAGGGTGTCGTTGACGTTAAGTCATTGATTAATAATCAATCACAAAATCATCAGCTGATGATAGTTGGGAGGAAAACACAGATAAACCAAACTTAATTCCCAAACATTATCAGCAAAACAAGCGGAAATTATAAATTAGCTGTCTAAATGAGAAACTGGAAGAAATGCCCTCTTGTTGCCCGGATTAACACAAAAAATGATGTATATTTATAAGAAGGTTATATCGTGGTGGCAGGATCATGCATAAAGATAGTATCGTTTCAATTTGGACACAGTAATCAGAATGGCGATTACTCACTCAGAACATATATAATAGAATCTGTCAGATTGATTCATTCAACGATGCTCATCATATTTCTGGCCACAAAGTACATAAATGGAATTGTTCATATTGAAGATTTTATTAATTAGGTTTTATCTTGGGAAGGAAAGATGTAACCGACAATATCTGACAAGGGAGGCGTGAGAACCAACAGGTCCATTTTTACACTTGTCATATTTTTTTATACCGACCCAACTGTTGTATTTAATACATTTCTACTTTATTAGGTTATTGCCTGAATATATGGGATTGTCTATTGACAACAGTTTTCATACTCATTTAACTCTTAAAGAATCTATATCAATAATCATTTGTATTTACTCCAGCAACAGGTAAATCATTACAGTCAATGTATTTTGACAGCATATTCAATTTTATTGTGGGGCCTAAAGTCTTTTAAATATTGATACAAATTGTTTGATAACATTCCACATTTAGAGAATTTTCATTTTTCAAGGAACTTTTCTCTAGGACACTGACAGATAAAGGGCGTTGAATCATTAGAGTTAGTGATGTCCAAGAAGTTTACCCTTTTGAGTCATTAGAACTGTTTCATTTTTAAAGTGTTGCCTTCCCTCAACTATTCTTGATAACTGCTATGAATCTAGTGCAATTTCAACAATTTTATTTGTGAAACTCGCACCAACTTTGAACTTATCTCATGGCAGAAATTGAGTGGAAACATTTCCAGATCCTTGCTGTAAATCTGGTCTTTTTGATAAATTTTAAGAGTTTTGTGGCTGGAAAAAAAAAATTCAAATCATGCAAAATCAGTTCACTATGCAGAGTTTCGCATATAGTTGAAACTTTTTGGGTTTTTTTTTTACAACATCTATAAGCTAGTCAATAAAACATCTTATGAGAGAAAAAATATGGAAATCCTATTGTGAAACATGAACAATAAATTTCCATTTTCAAAATTCTAGTTTATTCAAGTTCAATTCAATTCAACTATTATACAAGTCATTCAAAATACAATTGATTTTTTTTTTTTTTTTTTATTATTATTTTCTTGTTCACTCTTAAGGTTATATATTTATCAAGGAATCAAGCAATAATAATCTGCATATATAACCCTTAAAACAAAATGTTTAACCCTGCTCTACCACAAACATGTTTATAAAATCACCTCAAACCATGATTACTATTCCATTTAAACTCAAATAAAAAATGTTTCCAGTAGATCACCATCAGGAAAATTAAATACGATAATTTTTTTATCGTAAGCTTACGGGAATGTTCAACATAATTTCAAATTAAATAGTAATACAGAATGACATGATTTTCCGCCCTTGGCTTTTTAAGCAGGAAGTACCGATTTTTCAAGTAAAATGTTTTCTGCTGTTAATATTAAACTCTAATAGGTTTATCAGTTAGGTAATGAGGAACCCTCCACTGAAATTGACATTATTAACTTGCAAAGTCATAATATGCATTAGAAGTATTTCATTCTTGATTGAAAATGGGGAGGCAAATTGTCAAATGCATTAAGTTAATGAAAGGGTTGACAATAACTACATAGTTTACACAATGTATTTCTATCTGTAGGCTATAAGTTACATTTGGATTAACACAGTTTTAATACAGTTTTAATTAGTTTATAACATATTTCTTACATGAGCAAAAAAACAATACCCATTTTCTCACTGCAGTAATAAAATAAATTAGTCACAAATGGTAGGCAAATATCTCACTCTTCAAAATTCCAGTTTAAAACATTGTTTAAACTTGTATAAGTTTTCATTTCAAAATGGTTAAAAAAAAACCTGCAAGGAGGCACAAAAATTGAGGCTTGGTAAGGTAAGTATAGTTTCCTTTCAGGTCTAAAAATATTGTTTCAATAGATTTCCACATTTTCGTATCTGTTTATCTCTATTTCATGTAATTGGTTATATAATTATTATTATTTTAGCTTTCATACTTTATCTAATCAGACAAACCACGAAAGAAGAAAGTAACAAGAAAGTGTCCAAAGTACATGAATGGACAAACAAATGCATGCACAGTCAAAAAAATATATAATGTCACTAAAAGGGGAATAAAAAGAACGACCATTATGTTAATCAAATTAAAATAAGTAGGTACCAAAACTATCTCAGTTTATATAATGTGTACTATAATCCAAAGATAAAACGACCCTGCCACGTAAGATAGACGTTTTTTTTCTTATTGACATCTTCTCTATATTTTTTTTAATTTTATTATTAGATCTCCTTACCAGTGTAAAGTTGTTGGAAATTCATATATACAAATTTCTATACAACTTCAAATATATATAAATAAATTTAAGTCATCAATCATACATGATTTACATCCTGATTAATACCTGGATTTTGTTACTGTATGTTGTAGGTAAAGCTTACTGCTATCAACTAAGATGATGTAACAGTCAGCAAAGAATGTGAGACCTTTAAGTGGTGTCCAACTTGTGTACTACCTTTTGACTTTCCTGAAATACATGATTGCAATTAATAGAAAAAGATACTAAATTTTTTAATTAACACATATATGATAGAAAATTTCATGACCTATAAATTGTTTTTAATTTTAGTTCATTATATGATTCACAGTTCAGTGTGACATCCATTGTCACTGAATTAGTAAACATTTTTCAGCTGAAGCTAAAAGTATAGGGGCCGGGGAGGGTGCCAAAAACATTTAACCCTGCAACATTTTGGCGCCTGGTAAAAATATATTTTGTAAGATTGTAACAATGAAAATCAAATAACTGTTGGATGCTCACATGTTCAGTCATTGCCTTACCTTAAAGCAGCATATAGAATTAATCATTAGTTCCTTTTGATCAAGCTGATACATGCTGTTTTGTTTTTTTTCTAAAATTTGAAAAAAATGGCGACCGAATAATTTTCAACGATGCTCGACACTTATTTTGTCCATGCAAATAATTCAATGCAATTTCACTGTTTATATTGCAATTAATTATGTCACGTTATAGAAAATGCATGTACCAAGTCAGGAATATGACAGTTGTTATCCATTCGTTTGATGTGTTTGAACTTTTGATTTTGCCATTTGATTGGGGACTTTCCTTTTTGAATTTTCCTTGGAGTTTAGTATTTCTGTGATTTTACTTTTTTCTGACCATCTCTCTCACCATCAATGGAAGTCAACCATCTCATTTTAATATGGGTCAGAGGCGGATTTAGGGGGGGGCCCAGGAGGCCCGGGCCCCCCTTTTTGGGAAAAATTTTGGTTGCTTATATAGGGAATCACTGAAGCGTGACTGGAGCGTGCCCCCTCTTAGGTCAGTCAGTGGGCCCCCACTTATGCATACTCATAGGCGGAACCGGGCCTGGGGGGTCCAGGCCCAACCCCACCCCTCCCTTTTCGTAGGAAAAATTTGGTTGATTATATAGGGAATCATTGAAGCATGACTGGAGCGGCCCCCCCTTTTTAGGTCAGTCAGCGGGCCCCTTTAGGAAAAGTTCTGGATCCACCACTGATTCTTCGTTTTATTTGTGTTTATAAACGATTTTTTGTTCAGTGGAAAGTTGATCAGAAATTAGACCCATAAGTTTTGAAATGTACCGAATTGAAATAAAGCTTTAGAATATTTGTCCCCAGGGCTATTGTGAGTCGATTTACTTACTACTTGTCTTTGGGCAGTTACTAGTTTGGCGGGAAATTGACGATTCATCTAAATCCCAACAACCGAAAGAAGATGGGCGAAATAAATGCAACGAACCAGGAAAGGGTATACTTTTCTTTAAAGTAACAAACATTTGTGTATATTTTTGAATAAGATTGTGATTAACAATACGAAAAACCTTCTTTTTTTTTTAATTTAATTCGATTTTCTTTTCAATATAGCCTAATATGTACAAACTCTGAAAATTCAAATACATGTAGACAATAATATATTCAACGACATATCATGAAATACAGATCCATGTAACAACAAATAACTGAAAATAAAAAATAGAAACAGAGTTGTATTTAGAAATTGCACAACAGGATGAATGGCAATTTTGCCAATAGGCAGAGGCGGATTTAGGGGGGCAGGGGGCCCGGGCCCCCCTCCTTTTTGGGAAAAAAATTTGGTGAGGGCCCTCATGGGGTTTTTGATTATGTGATTACTTGGCCGTTTTTTTAATGATTATTTGATTATTAAGCCAAATATTTCATGATTATTTGATTACCTAGGACTGTATTTTTAGTTTATGATTATTTGATTACTAAAGATGGGCAAATATTTAATGATTATGTGATTATATTGGCAAAAAAATGGTGATTATGTGATTACTAGGACCCCCCCCCCCCCCATGAGGGGCCTCTTTGGTTGCTTATATAGGGAATCACTGGAGCGGGCCCCCTCTTAGGTCAGTCAGTGGGCCCCCACTTATGAAAATTTCTGGATCCGCCACTGATAGTGAGTGACTTACAATGACCAGGTAAATCAAGTACACTTCAAGACAACTTGAAGGGCCTTTAGGACTTCACAACTATCAAGACAACTTGAAGGGCCTTTAGGACTTTACAACTATCAAGACAACTTGAAGGGCCTTTAGAACTTCACACGTACTTTTCGTCACTTAAGTTTATCATTAGACTATTTCTAGATATATTCTTATGCCATGGGTACCAATTGTGCCTCTTTTTAATAACAGACTTATCCCTTTGTTGTAATTAATCTCAGACTATGTCTTAACTTACGACTGTTTCGTTTAAGATTAATATTTCAGTTACACTGTAAACAATACAAAACTTTGCTACAAAACAAGTCCGGGTATTTTCGTTCCCAATTCAGTTTCTTTTCCAAGTAATTGTGATATTCCCTTTGTCCGTTCTGACGGTGTATTATGGCAGTGTACTGATTGACTTTTTTGTTTGAAATGGAAATCATGATTTTTTTTTTCTGGCTCCGAACTAGCCTTAAAAACTGGGAGTACTCAACAGTAGATCGGTAATATTATTTCAATATGTATCTTTCGCTTTTTTGTTATTTGTTTTTATGTCTAGAACAGATCTGGTGACGGTCAATTAGGCCCTTTCCAACTGATTATAACAATGTTTTCTAATGTTGTGCTACTACATTTTTTCCGAGTAAGGGGACAGTTGATCGATCTGAAGAATTTATTCCCTTTAAGCGTGTCTGTGCAAAGTCAAAAGCCTGTAACCCAATGTTAGCAGCTGGTTTAAGCGTACAAAAATTGTTGTTTTTTTTCCCCTTTAAATTAAATCAAATTTCGTCTTACCAAATTTACCATACGGTATGGGTTGTTGTCATTTTTTAGACGTTATCCTCATGCAATTACACAGTGGAATCTCTGAAAATGGAATTAAGAACTAAAAGTGGTATGGGAGTCTAAACTAAAAATGATAAAATGTGTTCATACTTTGCAAAAACGTAGTGTATACTGATTGATTGATGGTTGCTTAACTTCCTAGTATATACTGATATATGTTCAAAAATATAATAAAAATGATAGGTCACCGTGCGTTTTCTCAAGCTACAGGTTGTGACAAAATGACACATTTTGTATGGATTATTATACAGGAAAAACATCATTATGTGATTAGAAATTAAACTGAATGATAGAATTGTAAAATAAAATATAAGAAGATAGCTTTTGAAGAAATGTTTAGAGAATATCAAAAGAAAAGATAGGATCACCGTACTTTTTTCCGGGTAAACTTGATACAAAGTAGGAAAAATCCATGTAGATTCTTACAGAAAATGCACTATTTCAGAGTTATCTCCCCTTAAAATGCCAATTTAAAAACATTATTCAAGTAAAAATAATCTACGATTATAAATATATTAATTTTATCAGTTATTATCTTATAAAATTGTTCTTTTAAATTCATATTAGTTATCTGCTTTACTGCATCATATTTTGCTAACTTGATTGAAATTCTGGAGCTTAGGTTCTCGGCTAGGCTCTGTTTTTTACAATCTGAGATTGTGAAAGACACCCATACCCACGTGGCTTAAGAGAACTTTATGAGCCTGAGACAACATAATACCAGAAAATGATTTATGTTTGCTATCCATTATTCCTATGAATTCATCATGATTGAATATTGTAAATAGTTATATCTGAACGATATTTTTCTATTCAACTTCATCACGGTTTTTGGCTTTTGCCTTACTATTCTATAGAACTGGAGTTTCATAAACTGATTCCAAGTTTAATATGATTAACAATTTTAAAATTAGTAAAATGTTTTTGGCAGTGCAAACTTTGCGTATCATGTCCAGTGGGTTTCACCTTCGTTTTCACTGATTAAACATTGATTTTCTTTCTACAGGAAATAAATAAACTGGTGTAATACTGCACATCGTCGATAAGTAAGCTGATTCCAAAGTATTTTTTTTTAATTTCCAATTGCATGTTAAGGATTTGTCAGGAAACCACATCTCGTGATAATCTCGTACCAGACGGGGTAATCTGGTGACATATAGATTATACGGGAAATTACTTATTATCAATAAATAACATACCGCCATCGATTTTACTTATATGTAGGCGATTTACAAGCTTTACGGTTTTTTGTGGTTATCTGGAATCTAAAAATATTGACACTGCATTTGTCTACATGTTAGTACGTCGCCGTTTTCAATATTAGAGTTAAACCGCAATCTTAATTTATTATTTGGTTTCCTTCAAAGTAATCTGGCATTAGCATGAAAACTATACAAGATAAGAGATTTATCTGTGGAAATATTGAAACTAAACTCAAACTTTATAAATTGATAAAATAATTGAGTAAATAAACGTAATTTATTACACAAAATTTAAGTAATGACCATTTTTCCGAGCAGAAATTGAAGAAGCATGTAGGCCATGCAGGAAAAGTTGACGAGAAACAAGTCAGTAAGAAGATGGAAAAGCACTCGATGATACACTAAGCGAATGTCGGACCTGTCGAAATATTCTTTAATTTAGATAAGATCAGACCAGTATGAAAAGAAATTTTCGTTTTTTTAAAATACGGAAGCGTATTTGCGCCACACATTTTTTTTTTTTTTTTTTTTTTTTTGCTATCTTTGCGTTAAACGCAAACCTTTCCGTTGAACGCAAACCTTTGCGTTATAACGCAAATATAACGCAAATATCTTGATTTCAATTATAATTCATTTAGTTTTGTATATATGTCCGCCTGTCATTCATTTCGGATGTGATTTACTAGTAGATAAAAAAAGAAACATACATACATCTTTTGTGGATAGTTGTCTCATTGGCAATCATACCACATCTTCTTTTTTATATATACAAGGCCAAATCATTATAATAAATATGCATAGGAATGATGGAATACTTGAAGTGAAATTATACATAAATTAAGACTGATTTGTGCATCAGAAAAAGTATATAATTCAACAAGTAAATAGATATATTACTCACACCACATCTTCCTATATCTATATAGTTTAGTATATAGTCATTTTCAAATTGAAAGATCAAAAATAATGTCATACAATTGCAAAACCTCCAAGTCAAATAGACAAAATGATCTTTCTGCTTTAAAATGAATTATTAATAAGGAAACATTTTTTTTTAAATCTCAGAATATGACCAAGAGTCTTTGATAGAAAGTCATTGAATTTTCATTTCAATATAATGAAGTATTTTTAAGATGCTTGGGTAGCAATTTGAATAGAGAGAACATAATTTTATTAATGAAACATCTTCATTCTATACATTTATTGCCAAAGGGTAGCTTGTTTGAATCTAACCTACTTTACACTGTTCTCAAACGAGAGCTTACTTTGGAAGTATATTTATATTCGGTTATAGTTATATTAGCAATGTTGATTTTTTTCTTCGGTATAACCTAAACTTTTACTCGATTTTCAACATGGATATCGTTCTTGGGGGCTTTTATAGTTTGTTGTTCAGTGTGAGCCAATGCTCCGTGTTGAAGACCATACTTCGGCCTATGATGGTTTACTTTTACGAATAGTGACTTAGATGGAGAGTTTTCTTATTGGCAATCATACCACATCTTCTTATATTATTCTGCTCATTATTAGTCAATGATCTAATTTTTCAAGCATTTTACTTTGAAATGACTCCAAAGGTGATAAATGTTAATATATGCAGCCTCCTCCATTAATAACTACTGTTTCCCTTGAATCTTAAATAAGAAATAAGATAAAAACAAATGTTTGCGTTAAACGCAAAGGTTTACGTTATTTCGCAAATGTTTACGTTATATAACGCAAAGGTTTGCGTTATATCGCAAAGGTTTGTGTTATAACGGAAAGGTTTGCGTTACAACGCAAACATAGGAAGAAAAATAATAAAAAAAAAAAATGTGTGACGCTAATACGCTTCCGTAGTAATTTCACAAGCACTTTTCTCAGATTTTTTTTAGCAGAAGTGATATGACTCGAAAACATGATATAACGATCCACGGAAGTATCGCTGTTTTTTTTTTCATCACGATGTTTGATATGGGTTCTTAGATATCCTTATCATGCACAAACACTTGAACCTCCAGTTAACAAATGTGCGTGTTATTCAAATTTACCTGCAAATGCAAAATGCGCATTAAATAAGAACAAACAGGAAACAATCAACTGGGATACTGGTTGTTTTTCAAAAAACCTCTCCTTCAGACAATTAATAGGGGAAATATAAAAGTACATTCTTTTATGTATAAGCGTCATTTGTAGACTAGTTTATATGATTTGTAATGTGAACAAATTACAAGTCAGGAGCCTGTAATTCAGTGGTTGTCGTTTGTTCATGTGTTACAAATTTGTTTTTTGTTCAATTTTTGTACATAAATATTTCACGTTTGAATTGTTTTGAACATTTGTTGTTTCGTGGCCTTTTATAGCTGACTATGCGATATGGGCTTTGCTCATATTTAAAGGCCATATGGTGACCTATAGTTGTTAATTTCTGTGTCATTTGGTCTCTGTGGAGAGTTGTCTCATTGGCAATCATACCAAATCTTCTTTTTTATAAAGACCAGTGAACCAGTTCAGGGAGCTGAGTTGATTCCATAATCCCCCCCCCCTTTATGTTATAATTTTTTTTCTGTCATTAATAACAGCAAATTATCTCGTTTCTTAATCTATAGCCAAATGAGTCCTTTTGGTAAATATACTGCTGTTTTGTAGTTGTATTTGTGGAAACTAATATTTTCATTTGTTTTAATTAAAGAATTTAAAGAAATGTAAACTACGGCTGCTATATACCACTCCTTTATCGACCTGTAGATTTTTGTATACCCACCATGTATGGCTATGTAGTCTGATTTGTAAGGTTATTGATTGTGACATGATGAATGTGCTCACAGCATCCCAAGATAAAGCACGTGCATTTGGAATTAGCTGATCAATCAAAGTAATGAAATTTCATGTAGAGTTATACAAAATCTATCATTATTCTGGGAAAATAACTTTATGTATCAATATGGAGCTAATTCTCCAGATCCGTGGTAACCTGCAATGATACGGTAAATACAACGTTTTAGAATTCCCCAGTAGTCAATAAAAGTGCAAATCTTTTTAATGAAATAAAAGACAGGCTAGGAAGATGGCGTAGATTGACATGAATTTGTAGTGAGAAAGTCTACAGGGAGCCAAACTGACTTAGATCTGGAAATGGCCTTGGGAATGCGTGTAGAATCATACAACAAAAACAAAAATAATGTGGGTATTTAAATTTGTATGAAGGAAAATTAACTGATTTTAATAATAAAAAAATAATAAAACATGAAAATACCGAAACAGTTTAAAGACAACATTAATGATACAGTTAAAAGACATGAAACCGAAATAAACGAGCACAAGAGAGATTACTTGATTTAAATAAGGCCATAGTAAATAAAAACAGCACGGTGACTGATATCATGATTTTTGTATCGGCAGAATAACTTACCATGGACTTTGTTTACGTATGTGGTGACTATACGCAAACCTAAATGGAGGCAACAAACAAAAATCAAAATTTTAAGGTAATTAAATGAAATAACTCTAAACGGTAAATGACAAAATAGTCAGAATTGACCTGTGTACCATAATCAATGATGTTGTGTTCAAAGCCAGTGAAGAAGATTATCTGTTAAAATATTAGTGTAAGCCAGGGACATAAATCTTGGTAGGAACATTTCATAATCATAACTTTTGGAACGGATATACACATATACGTTTTTGACGGTGTCTTATTTGGATATATGGTATATCACACATCTAGTACTCGAATTTCATTAAATTTTCATGGTTTTTGTGTACAGTGAACATGACAGTGTGCAGTAGTTGTCATATCATTCAGTGTGAATTAGGCTTGTATTTCACTCATGTTTATCAGAGACTTTGTAAACGAACTAACGATAACTTGTTCTTTACCCATTGTTCAAAGCCTAACGATAATCTGTAAATGTTTACTTTCTCGACCCTTTGACCTCTGGTCGATATCAATTGTCTCATTTGCATTCGTTTAATGTCTTCTTTTTTTTACTTGCATTGGTTAGATCATGATAGAATAAAATATTTCCATGGTTAAATGAATTATTTAAATAATGTCATTTTAAACGCACTTTTGATGTTTAATTCAAAATTGTAAGATAAATGCCAAACTGTTGACAAGAAATAGTGCCATCGGTCTAACAGCAGGAAAATATAAACAAATCATTTCATTAAGTTTGCTTTTTAATAATAAACGCTGTGATAAATATTCATTGAAAAGATTTTTGAAAATATAAAATGCCACAGTGCATTAAACTCTTTCTAGACACGTACACCTTTGTTTTTATGATAAGTTAAATATCTCTGAGGGTCGTCAAGTTACTGGAAATAACAAATATTTACATACCACTGAATACAAAACATAAATCGTGTAGTTAGATTTGTTCTCCCTTTGTTCTTAATTCATTATTAATTTTTAATAATTTGCCAATTGTGTTCATAGCAAGAATATGATTGTTTTTGAACTTCCTACTCTTTGGTACATATGTTAATATTTGATTAATATTAATGCTTAATTTACACGAATTGTTTCATCTTGAATATAAATAAAGACGTGTATATTGTTGTTTGTTTTATTGTTTGTTCCAAGCAAGGGGTCAAACGTCAAAAGTTCTAGTTACTGGTTGTGTTTACTAGTAAAGAAGAATGCGTCTTTTTGCATGCAGAGAATGCAAACGTTAACCCTTCAGAAAACCATATTCAGAAACATTTTTTAATAATATAGTAAGAATGATAACTGAAAGACGGACTAAGTAGACAAATACAACTAACAACAGACAATACATACCAATCAAAGAGCACTCGCAGTCACAAACAGCTAGTTCGAAGCCCAATTTCACCTTTCCATTTTTGCACAATTTAAAAGACAAATAAAATCACCTCAACCAGATTTAGTGGAAAGGCTTCTAAGCAGTTTGGGATAAGCATAGCTTTATGTTTTTGTTCAGTAAAGTTTGGTATAACTTTTTCTCGAATTATGTTTGTACAATAGTATGTAAGTATTGTTGTCAATTTCGACCATTTAGATGCCATCGCATTACTTTTGTTTCAGTGTACATGTATACATCTTTTCAAATTTACAGGTAACATTCTTTTGACTGTTATCGAATAATGGGTTTCTGTTCTCAGTTTTTTTTTTCTCAAGTTTTACCAAGTTGTTACTTTTTCAAAAAGTAAAATAAAAAATAGAATACACTTATAGCACAATTATGACCTACTGCATGAGTTAGACTATTTACCGGGTTTGTAATAACATGAGCAACACGACGGGTGCCACATGTGGAGCAGGATCTGTTTACCCTTCCGCAGCACCTGATATCACCACCAGATTTTGGTGGGGTTCGTGTTGCTTAGTCTTTAGTTTTTTTTATTTATATGTTGTATCGTATGTACTTTTGTTGTCTGTTTGACAGTGGCGGATCCAGAACTTTGCCTAAGGGGGGCCCGCTGACTGACCTAAGGGGGGGGGCGCTCCAGTCATGCTTCAGTGATTCCCTATATAATCAACCAAATTTTTCCCCCGCCCTGGATCCGCCTATGGTTTGTCTGTTCTTTTTTAGTCATTGCGTTGTCAATGTTTGTCTAAAAATTGTGCTCTTTTCCAACGTCAACAAAAGTCCAGAAAAGAGTGTCAGGCGTCAGAGGAATCTAAGACTTCTACTGTCCTAAAAATGGGAATCCAAACATAGTCAGACATTTTGCTACCACTGTCGTTTTGCCCCTTATAATCAGTCTGTTTTTAAATTATCTATAAAGTATAAATAAACTGGAAATCCAGAACGGTCACATCGTCCCCGACTGATTTGTCATCGGTTGACGCCGTCACCAGGTTATCTGCTGGTAACATGTCTCTCAGGGATTTGAACTGACAGCGACAAGTGTATAACTGCCTATTTATATCCATGTTCTACTAATCCTCTTCCTAACCCTTATATCTTTTCAATTAACCCCATCCGACTGTTGCACACTAGGTTGTTATAACCGTCCAAATGAGAGTAATCTTTTTTCACGTTTTTAACCAGATATTGCTACAGTTGTGGGACAGCACTATAATTAGGATACGTTCTTGATAAACCAATATGTCAAGTTTGATGAATGGCGGATCAATCCATTTTGTTTCTATAATTCACTTGTTAACACCATTGAACTATCGACCTCTAGAACAAGCATGTCGTACCAAAGTGAACATTCCTCTGAACACCATTTTAGTCATAATTGTTGCAATTACTTCATATCTGATTTCCTCGCAGCTTTAGATGGAAAGAGTCTAAGAAAATCATTATCCACCATATAAATATAAACCTACAATTTGTGTTTTCTTAAATTATAAAAGGCAATTTCACTTTATTAATAAGGACAAAAACTGTATGTTTCTAGCTTTTTTATATCCAATAATTTTCACTCTAAATAGTTCGTTATTGGTCAAACATGTTAAATATGAATATTTACCAAGTTTTTCACGCAACAAACAAAACCTTCAAAAATAAATTATTCCGCAGCTACATCCCCTGAAAGACGTTTTTTTCTTCTCATTAATGGCAACATTACGTATGGTTCCGCTTGTGCAATCATGCTTATGTAAGATATTCTCTGTCTGTGTTTCCAAGTTCGGCTTTGTTGTTTTCTTTGTAACGCTGCCAATCACAAATGACATGAGGTCAAAGTTCAGACGAAAAATAATGTATAATTTACAATGAATGACAACCACTGGACATTTTTAATAATTAGATGTTGGGCAATATGATTATTTTGCGATTGTCCAATTTCACAAATTTAATCAACATTTCAAGAAATGAAATAATAATTAAAAACTCAGAAAGGTCACCTTGGCAGAACATGGCGGTTGCCAGTCATGTCATTCAGGCTTGACGTGATATTCTGTGCAATTATAAGTGAACTGGAACAGTCAAGATGAAATAAAATGGTTATTTCGTGATCTTTTCACACATAGAAAGGACATATAGCTTTAATAGAGAGATTTGGGTCTTTCCAGCGAAGTTACGTATGAAATTTAACTGTTTTGAATGATCTAGTTTCTACATGCACACTACATAAAACTCACGCGGCATGAGAGTGAAATATTGTTAAGATTTCACATATTTTATGGACACATCTATCAAGAAGTTTCCCTACCCTATTCAATGCTTCTCTATCGTAATTATTTTCCATATATTTCGCAATTAAGAACTAAAAGACAAAAGGTATCAATGATACAGATTTCAAACTATTCGTCGCTGAAACTATCCAAAACGTGTAGATCAACTTCCTGATTTATGACTAAGAACAACATAAAACAATTATGACTAACAGCAACCAACTACAGGCACTAAATTCTTGAGATAATACAGGGCAAAAAAAAAGGACGGATTAAACATGTTTTCCATTTGAATGGTTTTACACTAGTCATTTTTTGGGGCCTTTTAGCTGGCTGTTCGATATGAGCCAAGGCTCCGTGTTGATAGCTTTACTTTGACCTATAATGGTTTACTTTTACAAATTTTGACTTGGATGAAGAGTTGTCTCATTAGCATTCACACCATATCTTTTTATATATATTGATAGCGCTCAATCCTCCCTAAACATGGTAATGTAACAGTACAACAGATTATTGGGTATTGTTCATCTGGTTAAGGTTTCGATAAAATGGGATAACGAAGAAAGAAAAAAAAAGAAAAACAAAATTGAACGAATTAATCCGGTTCTTAATTACCTTTCATGAAGGTAGACGCCGAAATGTCTATTAGTAGTTTTCATTTTTTCAACTGCAATATAATGAGTCCATATAAACGGTTCTTACAAATTAGCAAAATGCTTATAAATAACGAAAAAAATTGACGAAGCAAATCGTCGCAATTGTTGAGCAAATGTTGTTGATGCACATAAAAAAGATCAATGAATGTTTTATTCTATGCGGTTGTTGTTTAAAAATATTGAATGAAAACAAATTCTATATATTAATTTGACAATTTGAAAAAATAATTTCTTCATCCAAATGTGACTGTCATATTATAAAAGAAAATCTGATCAAATGGAACCGACTGTCTGTATTAGTAGCCAACCAGTCGCTTTAATAGGAATATTTCTTTTGAAAAGACGAAGTAGTACCTGACAGAACACCAGTTTCACAACCTAACCTATGTAACTTTGTTGCGTTCGTAATCGTCCTTTTCATCCCCTGAAATGTTAATTAAAGTACAACAATTGCAGCCATCATTTGTGGATCGTATTACACAACAAAAAGTATCGAAAAACTGTCAGTCTCCTAAAATTAGTTTTATTATCTTGATTGAACTTTCACCCCTTATTTAAAAATGACAGACAATAACTTTATAAATGAAGTGTACTAACCGAGAGAGAAAAAATCACGAAACGAATTCAAAACATTTCATATGACAATTAGTACATTACCTCTCTGTATATACGTTGCTTTCAAATGTTTTGGCTTGGGAGCGTATGAATACAATAAATAACGTCTTGAGCATAGCGATATATTTAATCATAGACATTTTTTTCTTAAATTTCGCCTCATTCATATTAATAATGACTTTCAAAATTGTATTGCGATTCTCTTGTATAGTGGCAAACAGAATTTAGAACACTTGTCTTGAAAAATCAAAATGCTAAAAACCGCTTCTAAGAACATTACGTTGTAATTCTATTTTTGAAAAAGTTGCAGGTCGTCCTAATTTTTCTTGTTTATATATTATGAGGTTATACGTTGCATCTAATTTAGTAGTAAATTATACAGTTACAGCCTGATCTTGAAATACTTTGCTTAGTTCAATACGTGATGTAGGAGACTCTTTCTCTACCAGTATCCAAATATAGTCGAACTTCTGGAAAGCCAGAAAAAACAGAAAACATGTAGTTTGATAGTATATAACAGCAAGAAGTGCTAAACTAAGGATAGCCATTAACATGTTTACATTTAGATTGCGATTTATGTTTTATTTTTAAAACAAACACTTGGGAAGAAATACTATTGGTATATAATTACAGAAAGCTGTTCTAAAACAATCTCATAATTCCATTAACGTGAAATAATTACACAATAAGTGCATTGAAGTTCCCTTAAATAGTATAGTTGCGGGAATAAGGCGACCGATTTTTACGGCTAATTGAATTATCGTGATATTTTAATTAGACATTGACAAAACAAAATTGATACTAACATTTGCAGTCATAAGAATATAATAAGTTATAAATGGCTAAAATATCTGAGGTGACACGAACGTGTTCATAGAGATTTAACAAGTGCATCAAACTATAAAGCTTCTAGTTTTAATAATTGACAGACGCTTGTCTAGCGATCAGTGGCAAGTATTCCATGCATACTCTCCCGCACACAAGGCGAGTTAATAACCAAGAGTCCAACGAGGCAATTGTAATTGTTAAGTATAGGAATGCAGAAGCTGTTATAAGGACAGTAAACTATACAAATTATTTTTAGACATGGTTATTCCTGTTGACAACACATTAATCTTTACAATTCTAATCATTCGGTATTACATGTCTTTGTTTGAATGTTCTATTGAATTTTAATATTATCTGGAATAATTACCTTAATTGCTCTTGTTTTGACCAAAGCATGTCCCATTTAGAAAAATAATGACAAAATCTCAAATGAAATAATGTACTTGTGGTAACTAATGCAAAAATATAACTTGGGTATGAAATATTGTTTCTTTGTTCATTATGTTCAAGTGTTTCTTTAAACAAATATTTCATTTTGAAAAGACAGATCCTTGATGAGGAGAGAACATTGAAGATGATTTATATTCCATTCATGGGTTTTTGATCATATTATTTCACGGTGAAATTAATCTGCTAGATTGCATTTTGTTTTGTTTTCGCTACACCGCAATAGGCCAACATATGGCAAGAAAAAAAATAACAATATATTTTTCGTTATTTATGTAATTTCTTAGCCCTAAAACAAAAGAGACCAATTTCTAAAGCTAATTTATCGCTTGAATTCATACTAAAACAAAGAGTAATCACAAAATGTTCATATTCAATCTACTGCGTCAAAACTTCTATTACAGTAAATTGTGCAAGATGAACTATAATATCCTTTTGCAAACTGAAAATTTCATAGAAGATCAAATTTAATTGCTCAACCACGTAACACATTTTATATTATATAAGACATTCGGCTAGTGAATTGCTATTATGAATCGCCAGAAACATCTTTAAAATTTCCTGCCTGAAACATTAATAGTTTTGAAATTTTAAAGGAGAAATATTTGTTCTTCGGATTTACTGGTTAAAAAGAAGATACCAAAAAAGGCGAATAAACAGTAGACGATGTCTTTATTCAAGAAAAGGCGAAAAGAAAACCACTTATTTTTAATACGCATCACTGAGACTTAAAGAACAAGCAACACAGATCCTTTAAAACAAATAGTGGAGGGAGTTTATGAATACGCTTAATTTTAGTATGATGAAAATATATTTTTTTCCATCTCGGCCACATCCCATCAGTTCTGTGTATACCATTTAAATTACCATTGCTTTTTGTGTCTTTCTTTATCTATAGAATATGTTTATGTTTAGGGACGACATCAAAAGATCGATGTAGGATAAAAAAAAACTTAAATCAAATAGTTTGGGGTGGGGGGTCAACAGTGCTGCAAGTTTTGTCAATCTAAAATCAATTTTACATATATATCCCTATTGGTCAATCAATATTTCCCAAATTAAGTTAAGAGGGAGGGTGTGGGGGTTAATGAAAAAACTATGTGAATTAAATTTTTTTATCCTTCATTGAACTTTTGATGTCGTCCCTTACTGACATTTGATCAGTTCCGGGAACAAAAGTTTCAATAATCAAACATTTGAGACTCGGAATTGACACCAAAGAGGGCCAAAACACAACATCCAGCTATGGTTCTTTTACTAAACTTAAGTGTAAATATGTCCAGTTAAAATGTATTATTTAAATTATGTCAGGATTGAAACACTGACTGTTGGGAGTATCGGGTATTGAGAGGCAACTGTAGTAGCCGAATTTGACTATAGGTAAAATACTCCTTTAATTTCTGTTGTTTATGTTGGTCCTGTTCAAAACATTCAGGTTTTTTTTACCATTCTCCATATTCAGCACAGACACAACTTGTTCACTCCATGATGTTTTTATTATTATTCTTTGTCATTAAATTGATCGATTGCTTGTTGGTTGATATCTTCACGTCCATTGACAAATATTTACTGCATGATCAGGACGATCATTGAATTGAATGAGGCCAGGGGTTCTATATAATACTTCACTCTTCCCTGTAAGGGTTACTTAAAAAAGGAAAATACACGAGTTATACTTCAAACAATTAAAATGACTACTATTTTATTAAATACAATCATGTAAGAGCATACCAATAAGATAAAACAAATAGTTTAATGGTGATGTTTTTATAACTAGGCCAGACTGTCTGAGAACAGATAGTAAGTTCGTGGCCTTTTTGCAGTTCCAAAATAAAAAGAAAATATAAATCTAGATAAATATCTCCCTTTGAAAGCTTCTGTTGTGTGACTGAATAGTACACAATGTTAATTATCTTCTTAACTGCGTTTAAAAGATTCTCAAAATAACATTAAAATAAAAAAAAATAACTAAAATAATTATAGCTTGGGGCTCATATAATCCAAATTTTGCTCATTTTGTAACAAAACGTGCACCTGCAAAAATACTTGACCCTATAAGGTCATTTAATAAAATTCATAAATGCGACAGTAACGCCTGCTTGGCACGTGCAACAAAGAACAATTTACATCAAGATAATAATTCAATATAGAAATTTTGCAGGCGGGCTTTGTGTTTGTTCAATAAAACAATTTACGATATGCAACTTCTTGTTCGAGAATCCTCTTGACGATCCATTAATAGAAGTATGGTATTAACTGCGGACCGGTCATTCAGCAGTAAATCAGCTTGTATTGTCTTGATTGGCTAGCCAATATCCGGACTGAAGGAAAACATCATTATATTAGCTGCGGAGAACGGAATACGTGAAACACTGCTTTCTGTTGTAATTTAAACTTGTAAGAACTTGCATTATAAACCTGATTTACTGTGATCTCATCGTATTTTCAACAGTTGATGCGTCACTTTTGATTGAATTATCACCGTAAAGTATGTTGACAGAAAAGATCATTTGGAATCTGTCGTTATTTTTTGACATCATCTAACTCCACTTAAGATAATTCGGCAACTGTCTCAACATTTCATCATCATTGAACGAATCAGTGACCATGTCACGCCACAGAATAACTTATCTTTCCACAGTAAAGGTGATAGGCTTAAGACGTGTTATATGTTATGTTAAGCGAAGTAAAGCGTGGTAAGAAAATTGCCTTCAGCCACCTTCTAAGAAAAAAATGTTTGAATTTTTTCAAAGTAATCATTTAGAACTAATATACAAACTTTATTATTTTTATGTAACCAATATAATTTTAACTTTGCACCTTTGTCAATAGTAGATTGTATTGTAACTTTAATTCAATACCTGAAACTGCAACTGTACAAGCCGCAGTTCGAACCCAATACCCCTTTGAAAGTAAGCCGCACTCTACTTACTAACCGAAAGGAATGCCAACTAAGCACAGTTAATGAAGGGTCAGTTCGTAGAGTGACGGCTTACTTTCAAAGGGGGTCTTTGGTACATTTCGTCTTTAATTTCCATCTCGTAAAATGATGAAATTCTGTCCTAAAACTCCGATTGCAAATCTCTCAGCCAATGCTGACCATTAACGGTGTTGAAGTTTTGTTGAAGTCCGTTATGGTTTCTATACCTTTCTACATTTTGCATAGTTTAAAATCCAAACTATGTGTCTCGAGAGTACATGATGAAGATAATTCCAGAAACACGCGTTTCGTGCCCCCGTAATTCAACACCATTCGTTTACCCAGAATTCAACCATATTTAATCATCTTCCATTCACTTTCGGTATCACTTTTTGTTCTTTATGAAAACAGAGAACTAGTATACAATTTTTCCATTGTTATCCCCCTATTTGTTCTGTGGTCTGTATTTGACTGGTTTCTGTGTTTGTCTTTGCCACTATATATTGCATATGTATCAATATTTGTGTTTTAATTGTGTTTGTTTTTTAAAAAGCATTGAATATTTTCCACTGTTTTGTTTGTTCTCAGTTTTCTATTCTTGTTAGACCGTAGTTTTCTTAAATTGTATAGTTGTGTGTAAGCTTTGTTCTGTATGGTATTTGATTCACCTATGTTGTTGTATCTATCAGCTATCGAGTATATTTGTGCTGTTATGCTGTTTTACTGCTAATCTGATAATTGTAATCATAATTCCTATGTATGAGCAACAGTTTTAACCTTGAGATATAAAGACACTTGTAGACACATCCCCTTTAAAATATTACAATGTGTTAATGGATAAATGATCTTTACCATCCATTTTTATATTTAATCAGTCCTTGTCTTTTTAAGCTACAGGCATTATGGTATTCAATCTAAGTTCCAAGACAGCTATGTCCACAAAGATATGGAATACAAATATGTCTTAGTCAGATTTGGTCGATGACAAAAAATTAGTCATCTAAAAGCCCAGTGTGAGGATGAAAGTCCAGGAAAACATGATATTGAATTGTATTTAAACTAAATGGTATATGAATGTGACCATCGGGGATCAACTACTAAGATACTAGCCCAATAAATCTTCTATATTATATCTCTATGTGGAACTGTAATATTCTACAAAAATTGTAAACTGAAAGCTAGTCGTAATTGATCATAGAAAACATAGCTGTCATAAATTGACCGATATCTCATCGATAACGATAAAAACTATTAAATGAATAGAGGGAAGAAATTATAACAGAGAATAAACGGGGAAAAAAATATATATCTTGCGATAAAATATTGTAGCAAAATTTCTTATGGTTTTCTTAAACTTTTTTTTTGGGAATAAGAGAGGTTGAAGTTGAAGTTGAATAAATTGAGTTTTGTCAAAATTAATGCTTACTGGGCCAAAACCAGTATAGTTAATATTATTAAATCTGACACAAGATATCATTACCAGTAGATTACCATGTGTGTTCCGAAACGGAATATAGATATTTAGTAAATTGCAACGCTATAAAATGGTAATCATTCCGATACGGAATAGAATAGCAAGTTATCGGACAGAGGAAGGAATATCAGAAACCTTACATCTTCTATACTATTAAACGAGAAGACCTCATTTTGTATGTAGCTTCTCTTCCTCCCACAACAAATTAATCATCATGTCTCTGTGTCCTTTATGTACCATGCATAGCCGCATTTGTCATCCGTTCTTATGACTATTCAGTTTGGATTATTTTGGGAGAAAAACGAAAATAAAGGTGTCCAAATATTGTTTCCGTTCTCAAACCGACTTTTATGTCAGACATGACTTCCGGATTTAACATTGAGAACAAATCGAATGATAGATAACAAAAATGAAAAATAAATAAGCCAATCAGAGCGTTGTCCATATCGTGGATTTTATATCGTAAGAACCAATACTATTATACCTCGGTTTTAACTTACACACAATTTTCATAAGTACTCGGAAGGGAAAAGGACAATTATTTTCGCGTTTGTCTGCATGTATACTGTGTTTAATATACTTCTATAATATATCTCTATATAATATAGCAGTGAGTTTCTGTCATCAAACTGACTTTTAAGTCAGACATGACTACCGGTTTTAACATTGAGAACCAATTGTATGATAGATAACAAAAAAGATAAATAAATAAGCCAATCAGAGCGTTGTCCATGTCGTGGTTTTTAGATCGTAAGAACCACAACTTATTGTACCTCGGTTTTAACTTATACATAATTTTTATAGGTACTCGGCCGGGGACAGGACAATTATTTTCGCGTTTATCTGCATGTATACTGTGATAAATATACTACTATAATATATAGAGAGTCTCTACATAATGTAGTCAGCTAAGAGGTATTTTTGAAAAATTAATTCTGTTTTGTCTTTATGTTTGTGTATGTGTTGCTTTGTTTGAATGTAATATATTGTACCTTGTTTTGTGGAGAGGGCTTACATAGGCTATGCCTGTTGCCCAATCCAATTCAATTTATTTGAATAAAATATTGTTTAAATTAAACTAGCAGTGATGGCCATACAGACACGCGAAAATAATGGAATATAACGGAAAACAAAATAATAACGGACTTCGAAAAAAGAGAGGACTTAAAAATATTGTCCTGTCTCCATGTACCTGTATGACTTTTGATATCATTTCTTAAATTCTCAAGACATAAAATCTTTTACAAAAATTCATCCTAAAATAGTTAACATACTTTCAACAAAGCTTAAAATGCCCACGATTTCGCTTTTAAGTCAAACGGCAGGACTTCCGATTTTAAACTAGCACATACATTTAATATAAGAGTACTTGGGGACAGGACAATAATAATTGCGTTGATAGAGACTCTCCAAATAATATAGCAGCGATCGTCTAGGAGAAAAAAATGATAGCTAATAGCAAATACACTTTAAATATAGTATACGTATGTTCATAGTAAAGAAACGCATAAATAATGGAATTTAACAGAAAACAGAAATAACGCACTTTTGAAACAAGGGAGAGGGATTAAATTGTTTCCAGGTACCTATGAATTTGACACCTTTTCTGAAATTATTCAGATATGAAATCGTTTGCTGAAATTTTCCAGACACAAAATCTCACAAGCTCTAAATGCCCGCGATTTCGCGGGTGTGTTCTAGTAGATATAATACAAGGTAAAGAACATATAATAATTTGACTAGAGAATTAGTGAACCAAGTTATCTTGAAAGAGGGATCTCTTGTGGACAGTTGTCTCATTGGCAATCATACCACATCTTCTTTTTTATATAACACCAAGTATTCGGACAAGATACAAGGACAATACAGATATTACACAGATAGAATATTTAGTAATTTGGTGTGAGATAGAATACTTAAGTTAACAGCTAATGGATCAAATATCCGTTATTCTTACAACACAGTATGACTAAGGTATATATAAAATATCCATCGAACTTACACGGCCGGATAGATTACCCCTAAAACTATGGTCTGACAAAGATATAGAATACGAATACCATTTGCTCTGACATGGGTTAAACTATCATGCAATCTGACCTACAACCTGACGCCTTTTCTGACTAAGGGATGAACTAATACAAGATTGAATACCTTGGCGATCTGACTTAGAGATAGAGTACCCAGTAATTCTACATGAGATAGAATACCGAGTGAACTTATACAAGATAGAATTCAATACCCAGTAATTTGACAAAAGATAGAATACCAGCAATATAACGTGAGATTGAATACCCAGTAGTATGAAATGAGATAGAATCCCCATTAATTTAACATGAGATAGAATACTCAGTTATTTGACAAGAGATAAAATACCAAGTAATTTGACTTCAGATAGAATACCTAGTAGTATGGCATAAGATGAAAAAAACTAGTTATTTGAAATGTGACACAATACTTAGTTAACTTACACGGAGAACATATGGAGAGTGTACCCAGTAATTTGACATGAGATAGAATACTCAGTGAACTTATGGAGTAAATACTCCGTATTTTAAGATAGAATACCCAGTGAAATTACGCGGAGCGAATACCCAGTAATTTGACATGAGATAGTCTACCCAATGAACTTACACGGACAAATTACCCAGTAATAAATAATGTGATTATTTTGCCTATTTTGTCCTTTCCTGATGTACATTAGTAAGATGGAAGATCCTTTTTAACTGTCTATCCCTAATGAAGACGGAACAAGTATTGTCGATTTTATATTGGTAATTTTCTAATTCATTTTATGGCTTTTTGACTCAGAATAGTTTTTAAATGGAAAGAAAATCTCGTTTCCGTATTAACAAATGTCTGTTCGTGGATACGCTAACCAACTGTTGATTAAACTGGGAATCGACTCTAATGTTCTCATAATATTTATTGCAGATAGAAAGCTTAAATGCTTATATTTAATTTCATGTAACGAGTCTTAACAGAATTTACGACACTTTTCTCAAAATAATTTAAAAACTGCAATTTCCTGGAGACTTAGAACGACTGTATCAATTTTCTATAGTGACATTAACTCTAGAACATTAATTCTGATTTACAAGAACGGAGTCTTCACCGTCTTTTTAATGAAATGATCAAAATAAAATTAAATGAAGGTAATTTATTGATGACCTTAGAAGAAACTGTCTTAATGGAAAGCAAAATTGAAATCTTACTAAGCAATGAGTTTGGGGACAAGTAATGATTTTTGATTTCAGATGTCAACAAATATTATCCCCGGGATCATTTCGTCAAAATGAATTACTAGATAATGCTAACTTGTTACTTCAATGTTAAATTACGGCACATAAAATTGGAAAATTTCACCATAAACTAGAGAGAAAACACGCAAACTGACTAATTAAAGCCAACGAGAATGTTACGACCAACATAAAGATTGACGCTAAACTGAAGATACGGCGGAGCTGCTGTTTAAAATTAGAATTTTAACCATAAAAAAGGCTAGATTAAATTAGAACGTAGGAGAATCTTCAGCAATAGGTTGTTATCCCTTTGCAATAACTCAGTGCATTCCTTTAAGTTCTGCAAGATCAACAGGTTTTATGATCATCAGTGTGGAGATGTAATGAAGCTAGGGTACAATGTCAGACATTTATCTAACGTAAAAACAGTTATCAGTTTTGAGGGATAAGTTTAATTCCATTATTAAACCACTATAATGTTGTATATTATTTGCACTGTGTAAAGGGGAATGGTAAAGTTAGTCTGGAGATCTTATCAGAGGAGTATATTTAAGTTGAATGTAGGACGGAAAGTCACAGGACAAAAAGTCACAGACAAAAAGTCACGGACAAAAGGTCACAGGACAAAAAGTCACAATTATTTTTTTTATGATTATTTTCTTTGAATAAGAAAATAATTATTTTCACACAAACATTTTGTAATTTTCTTGAACTATTGTATATAAACAAACATGGTCAACAAACATAACAAAATTTATCAAAAAAATATCAAAGTTGATCAAATAAATGGTAAAAAAACAAAATGTCAAAGTGGCTAGGCACTTAAATGGCTTCATGGTGCCAAGAAATATATGTTTTGCATGATCAAAATGAAATAAATCTTCATTTTTCAAGTATAATGACACATTTCCTAAACTTTAATATGAATATATGTATTAAGGTAGATCATAAGTAAATGTTTTTTGGGACAGAATTTTTTTATAATTTGCCAAAATGAAGATTTTACTATGCTATTTTCAAAAATATGATAAAAAGTATGGGTCACCGCGCGATTTTTCAAGCTATGGGTTGTTGAAAATTGCCTAAATTTGGTTAGTTTGTTCATGAAAAAACACATAAGAGTGCATAAAAAAATTCTATGAGATAGAATTTTGAAATAAATTGTGAGAAGATAGGTTTCATAAAATATTTTAAGAAATTAAAAAGAAAACATGGTGCCACCGAACTTGTTTTCTTGCCACAAGTAAAAATAAAAAATTTCCCTATTAGCCCAGTATAAATTTTGTACAATCCATGATGGCGGTATACCATGAATCTACCTTAAAAAGTAAACATTTCAAGACATTTCTCTATCTATTCAAATGATTGTCAACAAATTATTTGTGTCTTTTTGTCATGTGACTTTTTGTCCTATCAAATTTGTGACTTTTTGTCCTGTGACTTTCTGTCCGTTTACCTTTAAGTTATAGGCTTCGTGTTAATCACCATTTTTGCACCAGGATATACATGTCATTTAACATGGTTGGAATCATCATGGATTATTTGTTTAATTAAATTTAATGTCAGACTTTTAACATATAAATTTAACAAATTATTCATGTTTAAAGGACATTTGAATTAACAAAACAAATTGTTGATTGATTTTTGTCACCTTTAGTAGCAAATAGTTTATGCACGTGTAAGACGAGTACAGTTTTGCAATTAATTCAATAGGAAAATTCAGTTAGTCGGCTGAGGTGAAAGTTTGATAATTTTATCTCACAATGAAAAAGACATTTTATTTTGCATAGGAACAGAAAGAGGTAGTGCCAATTTCCCCTTTTTTCACTCACAGAATTGAAAACCTACTGGAATTTGAAATTTAAAAGTCTAAACAATACACATTCAAGATTTCATATACACGTATTTATCCCATAAATCAAAACGATATTCAGTGCTTTACATTGTTAAGACTGTTTTGAAACGAAACTGCAAATTTTTCATTGGTAAAAGAGCAATTCGAAGAGTATCCTTAACCATACTGATAATTTTGAATTGCAACATAAAATATATTTTTTACTCCCTCTATCGTCTGTTTTTTTTTAATGAAATTCCTATAAAAAAATCCCTCGTTTACAGTTTTCAGATATCTACGCAATGATGTTTTAGCAATCTGAAATGACAAAAAGGCTGTCATAGACTATAAATTTGAGCAGGGGCTTGCAAACTTTTTGAAAAATGACTAGTGTGAAACTTATTCAAGGAAATACTAACTCCTGCATGCCAGTTTGATTTTCATTTTGCAGGCGAATTACGAACCTCTCAAAGAGCTGTTGCTTTGGTTCTTTGACGCACAGAAAGCCAGACTGTGACAAGCCTCTATTCACGAAGTATCGCTTTAAACGTTTCTATTCCGTATCAAATGTGGCTCCATTTCTAATCATTCATCACAGCGATTGATATATTGATTTCTTCTTGTCGAATGCCCAGTGGCGACTATTTCACAAATATTCAAGACAGATGATCAACACTTAATAGAATAGGTATATTTACAAGATACGATTACAAAAGAGCAGGGAATCTGAACAACCGTTAAATAACAATGGTATGTGGAATAGAAGTAGAACTTGTCACACAAAGGCTCCTCAAAGAGTAAAAACATTACAAGGGAATGTATCAAGTGCAGAGAACGTGGCACGAGTATTCGGAATTTGGCGTCCCGAATGACAGAACATGACTGCGTATTTATAAACCCAGCACAGCCAAACGGACACCCTATTTTGGCAAGGGTTTTACAGCCAGTCGGAAATAGACCAATCACGGTTACGACATTTCTGTACACCAGTCTCCTCTGTATCGATCTGGCTCTGTTATTTGTTGATAAGGTGAAATACGCATTTTTCATTCGTAACTTTTGTATTTTTAACTCGACACTAACACAATAAATCTTCTAAAGAAGTATGATTTTGTGGTTTTTATTGCTCACATTTTCAATTAATATAGCGATATATAATTAATGGTTTATTCCCTAAACATTATTAACATAATAACATTCTGTAAAGAAGAGATGACCTTAAGAGATGCTGGTTTGTATGATATATGTAGAAGAGACTTGGTTTGACAATTGTATTAAGACTGTACATGACCAGAACACGTTAATGTCAATCAGTTATCCATATATTTGTGCACAGTTTGTCAGGTCCATAGAACTGCACATCATTGATTTTGATTTGTATCGGAGTTTAGTGCTTTTAATCAATTTGCCCTCAGACACGTTTGATAGAAAGATGAGAAAGTATAACATTTTATTTAAAAAAAAAAAAAGTTGATCTATGTAAGTAATTACATCTATATTTCAAAATGTTTGGAAGTTACAATACCTTATACATGATCTGACTGACCTTTAACTCACATCTTATTTTATATATATAGAAAGATCAAACTTTATATTAGACTAGAATATTTATTGTATATAGATATACGAATATGTGGTATGAGTGCCAATGAGACAACTCGCTCATCCTAGTCACAATTTGTAAAAGTTAACCAATATAGGCCAAAGGACAGTCTTCGACACATTTTTAATATATGGTTCATACTGTATCATAGGAATAATGTTAATGAATTATAACACATTTCTCAAAATGTAACGGATTGAACATGTAAATTCAAAACTTCTATATCGACGTTACATTTTCAGAGACTTAATATAATTGGAGTCAAAATGCAAAGATACTATAACCGGACTAGCTAGCATAAAATAAAGAAGAAAAAATATTTATTGAAAATCACATTTGTTTAGTCTATTAAGACAAAATTGCAAAAATAATTGCAAGCAATAACTTCTGGGTTTACGGTATTTTAAATTGAATCAGTAATTGATCATTTTTATTTGATAGTATTTTTTTTTTATATAAATTTCCAACAATAGCTAGACAGTCTTTAACATAACGCGTTTTGTAAAAACAAGCAAATTATAGTAATTATTGCATAATCAAAACGCATGTCAACGGGCTTCCTGCAGTTCTAACTACCTTAAATTAATATCTAGAAGTAGAAAAATAACTATAAAAAGGATTCTTTAATTGGTTTCTAATCTCTAACCATCGTTGTTTGTCCGAATCCTGGAAACGATTAAATTTCGATGAATCAATTAAGCTATATTATCAGGTAATTCAATCGTCTCAAAATGTCCATATTGTTTAAAACATTAAAATGTTTTTCATCATTTTACAACGTTCTTTGCATGCCTTTCCTGTTTCATTGTTTAATTTTGAAGCCAAACTTGCGAGATTTGCTGAGAATTTCCGCAGCAACTGCAATAATTTGACTCGTTCCGGAAATGTTCACGTGCCAATATCAAACAAAGACTAAACACAGACATGTAAACGCAGGAAAACAACTTTAGATTTGTTTTTCTTTGGGTGTTACAAGTAAAAACAAACTTGCAGAAAAGTGACATTTCTGTCAAGTTTCGCTATCACGAAAACGCAGTTGCAGACAGATTATCTTTTCAATCGCTAATATTAAAAAATATCTAAATTAAACCGGTTGGAAAAAATAAATTGAGTGCGTGTTTGCCTTTTAGAAATATTACAATTATGACGTATTGTGTTTATTGTCCAGCGGTACATGTTACATGCATATAAGGAGCAGAATAAACTAATGTGATATGTATATGAACTCTGTTATAAACGGACACACTGCGTTGGATTTTTAACGTGCTACTTCACAAGGTAACAGTCTACAGGAAGATGTCACCATACCGAGACACTCCGAGTTTCAGATTAACTAAAAAAAACACGTTCTAATAGCAGAAAAGCAGCATATAATAATTTTCAATTCTTCGGATTTATCTGGTTGTAGTTCGGATTACCCACTCAAGGCGAGCACGACACTGCGAGACCACGGAGGTGCTTCCAGAATTATGACAGCCAAATACATATATGACGGAATTATATATGTCTTGTTAGAACTTCCTTTTATGTTGCTTTTTGAATTTGTAAGACTATCATTTAAATTCAATTATATAGTTACTAGCTAAGTCAGTTACTCACTTACCGTCCGAAGCTCCCTTTTAGGTTTTTATATATGTTTATTTTCCTTAATATTTCCCTAAACAATAGTTGCTTAAATGTTGCGTTCAGACAGAGAAACAATGAGACAGATGGCGATGTTGACCTAAATGAACAAGGTTGAAAATTTTAAATTATAGAAGTACTCCGGCGTTCATTTCCGTAAATTAATTAACTCCACTCTGACGATTTAAAAAGAAATACTTGCAATTTTGCAAATAGAAACAAAATACAATTGTATTTAATTTCCCTTTTATAGAACCTCTTCAATACCCACTCACAGAATGACATAATTGAATCGCAATTAAGATTCCTAATTTCACCGTTCAGGCCGATGGTCTCCTGCATTTTACAGCATATAAATTAGGAAGAAAGCTATGCTGTATCCGATACTTCAGCCTCATAAAGATCTAATGAAAGACCTAATATTTGAAATGTCGCATTTTTGTGTGCTTTTGCATTGATAAAGACAATTTCATTATAAAATGACTAACACGAAATAACAGCATAGTTGGATCAAAATTCCTTGAAGAGCTCAGTATTTGTCTCTTTTGAGAAAAAAATAATAGTAAATCGAGAACAAAAGATTATGAAAATAACGTAGGAAAAAAAACCACGGAAAGATACATATTTAAAACAATGACATTATAATATACAATAAAATACTAATATGACATTTACTGTCGACCTGTACGTCGAGAGTTACTCCCGACCCTACTTATCTAGTAAGTCGTCAACATTCAGCTATTCATATATATATATATAAATTCTAGTTAGATATGAAAGGCTTAGAGTAATAAAAAAAAAACCCAGGAAACCAACCGTGATTTATGTACAAAATAATGAACGAAAAGCAAATATGACAAATATGATAGACGGCAACCAAAGACAATCTACACTGCACTTTACATATCGTTGTATCATATAAATCTCCTCTTGTCGATGCATAAGCTATTATTCCGCAATATAAGAAAGTGCGTTTCCCCGTTTATAACAATAATTATCCTAGCGGAATCCGATGTCATTTTGTCTCCATATTTATCGTAAGAACTGTTTTACGTATGATATTGTAAAGCACTAAAACTGATTTTCAGCAGAGACATATGATACAATTGTATTGCAGTAATAAATAAGTTTATTAAATGGTACTTTTATATCAATTCGATATGTTTTGTTATTGTTTTGTTCCTGTGTATTTCCAGGCGTCAAAGTTTTATCGTCATACAGGGCCTTTTGCATAAAAGAACATGCAATTGAAACGTGTTCCAAAGTAGAATTAAACGGTATATGGTAATTTAAAAATTAAATTATAGTTTATACATATTTTGATAAATTCCTTGGGTTAAACTTCCCCTGGTTTGTTTTCATAATGATAAGGTCAACTTGTTAGCTTGTCAGCTTGGCAGTTTTGTTTTAATTAAGAGATTAAGGGATAGGTATTAGATCATAGATAGGAAACAGCTTGATGACAGCATGGGTGTAATCAGAGAAACATCTGTATATCATTTTGATATGATGGTCAGTTGTTGTTTGAGCATTGCACTGTTAGCAGTCATATTTTTACTTGTGGATAATTTATTCAGCCCACCCACCGAATCCCCAGCTGCACCTTAAAGAATTTAATAGTCTTATTTTAGTGTCAATTATTTTACATGTTTATTTAAAAAGGGGCTACTCATAACATATGTGTTTTTTGTTTGTTTTAGTTTTATGTTGTTTTTTTTTTTTTTTTTTTTTTTTTTTGTGTGTTGTTTTGTCATTCAATTTGGCCTACTTAATTTCAGGGAAATTATTTTCCCCCAATTCATTAATACATTTTATAATTTATTTAGGCTTTGTTTTATTTAAGGGTGATAATTAAGTTATTTTTTGTACCTGTTGGAATCTACCGCAGGAATTCTCATTTTTCAAATTTATACTTGTCTGGGCTCTACCAGTCAGGTTCTAATAGTACCTGTTGGGATCTACCGCAGGAATTCTCAGTTTTCAAAATTCATACTTGTCTGGGCTCTACCACTCAGGTTCTAAAAGTACCTGTTGGGATCTACCGCAGGAATTCTCAGTTTTCAAAATTCATACTTGTCTGGGCTCTACCACTCAGGTTCTAAAAGTACCTGTTGGGATCTACCGCAGGAATTCTCAGTTTTCAAAATTCATACTTGTCTGGGCTCTACCACTCAGGTTCTAAAAGTACCTGCTGGGATCTACCGCAGGAATTCTCAGTTTTCAAAATTCATACTTGTCTGGGCTCTACCACTCAGGTTATAAAAGTACCTGTTGGGATCTACCGCAGGTTTTCTCATTTTTCAAATTTATACCTGTCTGGGCTCTACCACTCAGGTTTCTAAATTTAATTTTTCACCTGTCAGGGCTCTACTGCAGGTTCTTAAAATTGCATAATTTAGACAATTTACTTTTCAATTAATTTAAAATTGTTTTGAGAAGGTAGTGTTTTTCATATGGTTATTTTTATTTGTTTTATTGTAAGTTTTAACGAGTAGCCCCCTAGAAAGCCAAATGATACATTTATTATTATTTTCATATGTATTCAGTATAATAGATTTAGAAATGATTGTGAATATGATATTAGTATACTGTGTATACTATGGTGTCTTAGTATATTAGTTTGTTAATAAAATTAGAATAGTTATTATAAAGTTGCATATGATATCAAGTATCCAGTACGGCAGGATAATGTTCCATCCTAGTTGAACATTTCCTTTTCTACTCTAAGTATCTATAGTAGTATAGATAAATGTGGTATGATGCATGAGACTAGTTATGGTCTTAAGGACACATCAACTGTTCTCGTGGTATGGTATATGAGACTGGTTAGGTTTTGGGTTGAGACTTCTAATTGTTTTATGTGGTATGGTACATGAGACTTATTAATGTCCTTTAGAAGACATTTACATTTCTATGTGGATGGTATATAAGAATTGGTAGCATTTATTAGGAGACATCTATTGTTTCTTGTGGTATGGTATATGAGACTTGTTTGTGTTCTTTAGAAGTCATCTACTGTTTTATTGGTATGGTATATTAGACTCGTCAGTGTTCAAGGAGACTTCTACGTTTCTGACAGTTAAAGGTATAAATGTTTTTTTTTTATTTCCACAGCAAATAACACATGTAATAAAAAAAATATGTCAAAAACGTTGAACCAAAAATTACCACGCATTGTCGACGTTCCACATATAGACATACATGTAGAATTATAGAATTGGCAATTAAGATTGAAATATATATATACTGTTTATATTAGAACGATCAAAAGGGATAATTAAGCATGCGCTTATAAATCAGTACAAAAAAAACTAAACCCAAAAATAAATTTTCCGATTTCGAAATTCTTTTCAATATTTATGCTTAAAAGTACAACTTTTTTTAAACTGCTATTGATTTTGTGACATACTAAATTGTCCTCCATCGTTTTTTTTCAAAAGACTTGTCTATAAACATTTTTGAGTCACATAAACCATCACTAAAATGGCAAAATGTGATAATTAAAACATGTTTGAAAGACGAAGGGCGTTAAGGGCGAGTTCTGTATCGTGATCAAATGTAAAAATGTGGGTATTATATTGTCTTACAATTCGGTGTTTATGGAAATTTTGTACTCAAGACAAAGCGCATTGCCAATTTTGTAGTTTCCAATGCCGTAAAACTGTCACGTGTGATAGTGTCGCAACAGAATGTAATAAAGGAAGACAGTAATAAAATGTCTATGAATGTCACAAAATACAAAAAAAGAGTAAATTTTCCCAGAAAAAAACACAACAACTTTACGCCCAATCGTTTTTTAATAGAATACTGAAGGTGTAAAAATAGCAATTATGCAAAATGTCATTTTATTATTTGACAGAACTTCTGTTCGCATTAAGGTTTCAAATAATAAGATGTGGTGTGATTGCCATTGAGGCAACCAAAAGACGTTAAAGCTAGCATCTATAGGTCAACGTATGGCCTTTAACAATGAGCAAAAATCATACCACACAGCAAACTATAAAAGGCTCCGACATGTTAATTGTAAACCAGTTTAGACGAGATAACTTAATCCCTGATTTATGTACAATACAAGTATTGAAACCCAAACATGATATACAGCATCAAACGACAACCCCAAACTCCTATAGACTCCTGACTTGGGACAGTAGATATATCAAACGACAACCACAGACTCCTATAGACTCCTGACTTGGGACAGTAGATACAGCATCAAACGACAACCACAGACTCCTATAGACTCCTGACTTGGGACAGTAGATACAGCATCAAACGACAACCCCAGACTCCTATAGACTCCTGACTTGGGACAGTAGATACATCAAACGACAACCCCAGACTCCTATAGACTCCTGACTTGGGACAGTAGATACATCAAACGACAACCCCAGACTCCTATAGACTCCTGACTTGGGACAGTAGATACATCAAACGACAACCACAGACTCCTATAGACTCCTGACTTGGGACAGTAGATACATCAAACGACAACCCCAGACTCCTATAGACTCCTGACTTGGGACAGTAGATACATCAAACGACAACCCCAGACTCCTATAGACTCCTGACTTGGGACAGTAGATACATCAAACGACAACCCCAGACTCCTATAGACTCCTGACTTGGGACAGTAGATACATCAAACGACAACCACAGACTCCTATAGACTCCTGACTTGGGACAGTAGATACATCAAACGACAACCCCAGACTCCTATAGACTCCTGACTTGGGACAGTAGATACATCAAACGACAACCCCAGACTCCTATAGACTCCTGACTTGGGATAATAGATACATCAAACGACAACCCCAGACTCCTATAGACTCCTGACTTGGGACAGTAGATACATCAAACGACAACCACAGACTCCTATAGACTCCTGACTTGGGACAGTAGATACATCAAACGACAACCCCAGACTCCTATAGACTCCTGACTTGGGACAGTAGATACATCAAACGACAACCAGACTCCTATAGACTCCTGACTTGGGACAGTAGATACAGCATCAAACGACAACCCCAGGCTCCTATAGACTCCTGGCTTGGGACAGTAGATACAGCATCAAACGACAACCACAGACTCCTATAGACTCCTGACTTAGGACAGTAGATACAGCATCAAACGACAACCACAGACTCCTATAGACTCCTGACTTAGGACAGTAGATACAGCATCAAACGACAACCAGACTCCTATAGACTCCTGACTTAGGACAGTAGATACAGCATCAAACGACAACCAGACTCCTATAGACTCCTGACTTGGGACAGTAGATACAGCATCAAACGACAACCCCAGACTCCTATAGACTCCTGACTTGGGACAGTAGATACAGCATCAAACGACAACCCCAGACTCCTATAGACTCCTGACTTGGGACAGTAGATTCAGCATCAAACGACAACCCCAGACTCCTATAGACTCCTGGCTTGGGACAGTAGATACAGCATCAAACGACAACCCCAGACTCCTATAGACTCCTGACTTGGGACAGTAGATACATCAAACGACAACCCCAGACTCCTATAGACTCCTGACTTGGGACAGTAGATACAGCATCAAACGACAACCACAGACTCCTATAGACTCCTGGCTTGGGACAGTAGATACAGCATCAAACGACAACCCCAGACTCCTATAGACTCCTGACTTGGGACAGTAGATACATCAAACGACAACCCCAGACTCCTATAGACTCCTGACTTGGGACAGTAGATACAGCATCAAACGACAACCCCAGACTCCTATAGACTCCTGGCTTGGGACAGTAGATACAGCATCAAACGACAACCCCAAACTCCTATAGACTCCTGACTTGGGACAGTAGATACAGCATCAAACGACAACCCCAGACTCCTATAGACTCCTGACTTGGGACAGTAGATACAGCATCAAACGACAACCCCAGACTCCTATAGACTCCTGGCTTGGGACAGTAGATACAGCATCAAACGACAACCCCAGACTCCTATAGACTCCTGACTTGGGACAGTATATACATCAAACGACAACCACAGACTCCTATAGACTCCTGGCTTGGGACAGTAGATACAGAATGTGACAGAGTTGAACATGTTTGCGGGCGCAAAATAAGTTAAAAAAAGGCTTGACTCACTGTAAAAATCAACCAAACTTCCGAACCAGATCATTCATTGTGTATCTATGAAAGAATATATAGGTAAGAAAGAAAATAAATTTAATACGCAGAAATGACTATAAAACAGGATTAAAATTAACAACACCAGAGGATATCAATTCGAAAACCTCTTATATAATGTGTTATTATAAACCCTAACATAAAAAAAGTTTTAACAGCTGTCATCAATCTGAGAGTGTCTGCTCCTGTATACACCTCTGTAGCCGATCCATCTTTGGTATATGAGTGGTAGTCCGGTAACACATCACATTAGCGGTGGTTGTATCTGTATACAACACAAACAGCCGATCCATCTTTGGTATATGAGTGGTAGTCCGGTAAAAAGTAAAATCACAAAAATACTGAACTCAGAGGAAAATCAATTCGGAAAGTCCATAATCACATGGCAAAATCAAATAACAAAACGCATCAAAAACGAATGGACAAGAACTGTCATATTCCTGACTTGGTACAGGCATTTTCAAATGTAGAAAATGGTGGATTGAACCTGGTTTTATAGCTAGCTAAACCTCTCACTTGTATGACAGTCGCATCAAATTCCATTATATAGTCACCGATGCGTGAACAAAACAAACAGACATAATAGGTAAAAATGTCAAAAATAGGGGTACAGCAGTCAACATTGTGTTATCATCTTAATCACTATAAAAACAACAAATGTAACGAAGAAGCACAAAAAGGCATACATCAAATTAACATCCTCATTTTGATTATATTATACGATTATATTTGTCTATGTAAAATGCACCCACCAAGGAAGGAGGGTATGGGTACTGGTGTAAAATTGCGCGTTTGAAATTCGCACAGGTAGACATGAAATAATTTTGTCGTTCAAAGTATGTCGGGATGCATAAATACAGTCACGCAAAATAGATATAACAAACACTGACTTAGCAGTTAAAGTAATAATAATAAATAAAATAATAGTGTGGTTCAAAGTATGACGTGATACATAAGTACAGAGTCACGTAAAATGTATATAACAAAAAAAGTTGGTTAACAGTAAAAGTAATATTAATGAATAAAATAATTTTGTCATTCAAAGTATGACAAGATACATAGGTACAGAGTCACATCATAAAATAATTTTGTCATTCAAAGTATGACAAGATACATAGGTACAGAGTCACATCATAAAATAATTTTGTCGTTCAAAGTATGATGGGATACATAAGCACAGAGATACGTCAAAAGGATATCTCAAAAAACAGACAACAGTAAAAGTAATATTAATAAAGACAAATAAAAGAATAATATAACACGTAATTAAGATGATAAACAACGTCAGTACGCAAAATCTATACTTCAAGACCATCGTGTATTATTTGTGAAGTTGATACGGAATATTTATCAACAAGTTCTGGGTACCTTCCGATGAACTTTTTTAGAAAAAGGACGAGACGTTCTTTGACATACCCCTGGTTCATCAACTTTCTGCTCAGACACTGGTGACGTTTTACAAAGTCTGAGTAGGAGCTGCAAGCTCTTGAATACCGAATAAGTTGGGAAATGTATATTCCATATGCAGGTGAAGTTGGTATGTTGCTACTAAGGTGGGGGAAATTGATAATTTCAAAATCAAAATCGTCTCGTTTGTCATAGATTCTGGTACTAAGATGACTGTGTATGTCAAATTCGAGGTATAAGTCTAAAAATGAGGCGGATGAAGCCGTGTCTGGTGTCTCTTTAATTTCTAGTTCTGGTGGATATATTAATGGAACCCAATCAGAAAAGTTAGGATTGTTAATGGAAAGAACATCATCAATATATCTGAAAGTGAAATTAAATAACCTGGCTTCTTTGATCTTCTTGTTTTTGACAAGTGTCTGAAGGAACTCCGATTCATATGAAAACAAGAAGAGGTCAGCAAGGAGAGGCGCGCAGTTCGTTCCCATAGGAACACATCATTATAAGGACATTAGCGGTGGTTGTATCTGTATACAACACAAACAGCCGATCCATCTTTGGTCTATAGGTGTAATACCACCAAATAATAGTACGTCACATCCGGTTGAAAGTAGGTCTAAAAAAAATATTCCCTTGAATTTGACAGTTGTAGGTAATTAATCCTACATTTTATTGCAGTAAAAACATTTCTGTGTAATAAACAAAGGTCTTGGGTATTTCAAAACACCATTATTTTCTATTTAGGATTTCTATAGAAAATTTTGTAATCTTGAGGTTACATGGTGACTAAACCTTGTACACAGATAAAATAAGGGGAGAAATTTGATTGGTTAACTTCCAATGATGGTTATTTTCTTACATGCAATGAAATGTTATGTGAAATTTATTCTATAGTACTGGACAGAATAAAACTTTACTCATGCCAAGTATCTTTATTTGAAACAAAGATAAATTCTGTACATTTTTTTGAAAAGTGCAAATTTAACAAAGACTAATAGGGGAAAATCAATGGTGGTATTACACCTATATGAGTGGTAGTCCGGTAACACATCATTATATAAGGACATTAGCGGTGGTTGTATCTGTACAACACAAACAGCCGATCCATCTTAGATTTACGAATAGAAGTACAGTCACACCCCCTCATAAGGACACTGGTGGTGGTGGAGGTATCGTAGACACTAGCGATGGGCGAATCTGTATACAACACAAACAGCCAACATCTCCTTTTCATAGTACATCAAAGAATGAATTGTCATTGTACGTTCTAGAATTGTCATTGTACGTTCTAGAATTGTCATTGTACGTTCTAGAATTGTCATTGTACGTTCTAGAATTGTCATTGTACGTTCTAGAATTTCGAATCAGTTTTGACACCAAGGCATATGCAGGAGTTTACTCAAGCCAATGCTTAATCCGAAACAAAGGTGACATGATGCTTAGCTTCTTTAAACGTGTTTGTAGGGACAGGAAAGTATGACTCGAATGATAACGCTGAAGTTTGAAGTCTATGGTGCAAATAGAGCAATTTGATTAATTTAAAAATTAGAGAAAGGGAAATTCAATAACTATAAGTGGAAGAAAAAAGGCACCACCACCACTACGAATAAAATCAAACCATGATGATGAGTATAATTCAAACACTTCACTGGTCGCTATTATTTGCTTGCTGACATTAATAAAAAAAAAAAAAATACCATTATAGCTAGGATGAAATTTTAATATTATCTTTGTTTTTTTTCTATAATAAGTGTTTAAACGACATAATCATTTTAGATTAAATTCGTACAAAGAATATTTTGTTCAACCAAACACCGTGTCCATTCTGTTAATCAAAAGTTCCGCTCGCATGGCGATTTAAACAATGTTTCCAAGCCCACTGGAATAAAACACGCTAGTATTTTTTTTTCAATTTTCACTTATACGGGGAAAATATCACGTTTCATTTATGTACACAATAAACAAATTGCTGCTTCATTTAACTTTTCTATATATTCCTTTGATAGTTACTAAGTGTTTTGTTTAAAATCCGGTGCACGTTATTTGTGTTCAAACAGACACAATTCATACTTTGGAAAAACTTAATAAAGAATAATTTTGTTCTCAGCAAGAAATTCAATTATATATATTAATAAGGTAAAAATAAATTCTGAGTATACCATTAACGTAAATCGTACTTCTCGAATGCAAGAAAAGTGAATAAATATGAAAAAAAAAAGAAAAGAAAATCGAAAGTCAATTAAGACCTCGTTACTTTATTTATGAACTTTCCGTTCGATTTAATTTATGAATATGTTTATTTTTTACAGTAAAATTTGACAGTAATGGAGGTTAAGAGGGCTGCAATTTTCACCGGTCAAACGACGTCCGGATCCCATTCATCATTTCTGCCCTTTAAACAAGCTCTGTATCAGACGATCCGACCGTACAATTTTGACAATCATTATAATTAAATAAATTGCATGTTTTGAAAGAATTTATCCATGTAGAAAAATAAAAGCTGTGGTCATTGAATTTTGCTATTAATAACTAATATTTCTTCTATTTTTGATTAAAATGTCAATTCTAATTAGAGTTGCGTCCGCTAAGCATGTGGCCAACGTATACAAATTCGATTTTAAGAAAGATAAGAGAAAACATCAATACTTCAAAGATTCTTAATTAAAAATAAATGTTTTGATTTATGTAAAAGACTTGCAAAGATGTTTTATTTTGCAATGAGAAAATAAGACGATTCAAAAGGTTATGTAAATATCACCCATTACATTTAACAGGGCAAATACATTTTTTTATTTTTTTTACGTAAAGTTAGTTATTTGGCGACTTAAAGAAGTTCTGCATATGGTGGAGTTTATGAGGGTCTGGAATAGGGTCGTTCATGTCTGTAGTCTTTAATTTATTATGTCAGTTTTCTCTTTTCTTTCTTCCACTAATTATTCTCCTTTTCCCCTATTTTTCATTCCATTATTCTATATTCTTTATTTATTTTCATTTTGGGGGAGGGTAATTTTTCGGTAGTATTCTCCCATTAGTCTCTATTCTGTAAACCCCTCTAAAGACCTTATTTGAGTTACATAATCTGGAGTTTTCTGTGCTCATTTTGTGCAATGATGATAATCCTTTCGTCCTTTTTCTTGAATATGGCGTTGTATGTCTTTCTGGTAAATGGCATTTGAATGCCATTTTGATAACTTCTTATATATGTATGTTAGAACATAGCTCTTTTCATTGTACCACTCAATAAAGAATTAGGTAGATAATTTGGAATAGTATGTTTTGAAATCTTCAGCATGTAGCTCTACAAACCAAGAGTCCTTTACTAGAACACCAGTAATGGACTTCTGGCAGTACTTATAGTTTAAAAGTATATGATAAAAGGAATTAAGGTGGTATGGGAGTCTTGATCAGAAATGATAGAATTTGTTCATACTTTGCAAAAACGTAGTATATATTGATATAAATTCAAAAATAGAATTAAAATGATTGGTCACCGCGCATTTTCTTAAGCTACAGGTTGGGAAAAATGACACATTTCGTCAAGATGGAATATTTGTAGGAAAAAACATCATTATGTGATTAGAAGCTAAACTAAATGATAGAATTGTTAAATAAAATATTAGAAGATAGCTTTTAGAAAATGCTTTTAGAACTACAAAAGAAAAGATAGGGTCATCGTGTGTTTCCCCCGGCTAAAATACAAAATAGCAAAATTGCTGGTAGATTCCATCAGAAAATGCACTATTTCAGAGTGACCCCCCTTAAAATGCCAATTTAAAAACATTAAAAATCAAGCAAAAATAATCTACACTTGTAAAAATATTAATATTTGTATGTTATATTCTTATGAATGTGTTCTTTTGGATGCAAATTTATGTTAGTTATCTGCATTCCTGCATCAAATTTTGCTGACTTGATTGTAAATTTGGACCTTCGATTCTCTGTTTTTTACAATCTAAGGTTGCGAAAGACGCCAATACAACCTTAAGTCCTCACTAAAGAACAGTAAGATCATAGATTATAAAAGACATTCATATAGTTACAGAAAATATAATTTTTCTATCACACAACTTGAATAAATTTTAAAGACATACAGTTTCATTATACGCATTTTTGGTTGCATAGTATTGCCAATGGCAGCTCTGGTTGAAATGATGAGACAAACACTTAAAGATTAAAGTTACACAATTTGAAGAAAAACGATTTCTTGATAGCAATTAAAATCTTTGTCTAAATTAAACACAGAAAAGAAACTAGTTTTCATCTTAGTTAGCGGAAAATGAGTTTCTGATCTTGGCAAATAATTCCTGTAAATACTATTACACAAATTTTATTGCATTTTCGTTTTCTTTTGAAACGCAAGATTACATTTTAATTCTATCTTCGGAGTGTTTACGCTCGAAGGAAATTGGGAGTAATATTTACAAATACAACAATTCAACGCACAAAAAACACTTCATCTCGCACAATCAAGTACTAATATCTGTTGAAATTAGGGTAAAACTCGTTTAATTTTCCAGAAGGTCAGTCTAAGCGTAACAAATTATCTCATTTCTGACAGAAATACCCCAGTAATAAATACTTGGAACAGACAAAGAACAAATAATGATGAGATATACCTTCTTATTGCAGCAAATTGACTGTTTACCAAATAAAAAACCTCATTACAAACCCCTATAAGCTGTCAAATTACTACATAATAGATTGTTACGGCGGAGGATTACTAAGGTTGATAAGCAAATATTAGATTCAATTTCGGGAAAGAAACTTCAAGTAAGTTGCAGACATGATAATTACAATTTTCAGCTTTTATAGCATTTTTATATTAAAAGGAGTTTTGAACTGTACTTAAGGGACCCCATATTGGTATATGAAAATACCAAAAAAGTTTGTTTTTTTAATTTCTTATGTTTACTGAATGTTAACTCTTTCATTTCATAGTCTAGAGATTTATTATGAGAACATCATACATGTCATCTGGCCATTCCGTCCAATTTCCAAAAAAACAGAAATTGATGAAATACCACCAGACTGTAAATATTTGTAATTACATTTTAATCCTTATTCATGAAACTTTGAAGCTTTTGAATGACGTTATTTCAGATAATGGAAGATTACATCAGACCAAAATAAGCAACCAAAACATAGCAATACAATAGTTGAGGCATGCTTTAACCTTTGATCTCACTCCATATAAATGATTGACAGACATGCGAGATATAAAGACATTGCAAATTGATATTTCAAATATATTTTCCCTTCCTTTTTATACTGAATTAGATCAATTTTGTTTCAAATACTACAAAGTTGTTATTATACGGCAGACTACAAGCTTTGATCCACAAAAAATCAGTGTGTATACCATATTCATTTACTTCATAAAAACACTAACTTTAGTAGACCATAGGGTCTTATTAAAAGGACATTCTTTTTAATACATTTTTGGAAATAAACGATACAACAATAACATAATGTTTACCAACAAAACACAAACATTGTCCCTCCTCAGGTCGACAAGTAACTGCCTTATAAAAATAGAAATGGCGACAATGGTCGTTTAAAACAGAACAATTTTCCTTTTGGAAGCATACCAAAAACTGTTATAGTATGCTATAAAGCTGAAGTAAATGGTTTTGCGAATTAAGTCGTAAACGTAAACAAAAAGCATTTATATCTTCTGGTTGTCTTTCCTACGTATTCTTTGCTAATTCTCAAGGTATCAAACCTATCAGTAACAATATATCAATGTCAACCATCACCACTATTTTCGCTTAGAGAGCTTAGTGATCCGTTCCGTAGGTTACAATTATTTTGGATTTAATTTAGAAATCTCATTTGTTCTGGAACAAATCCTGGAATTAAAAAACATAAAACTCACTGTTATTACACAACCTTCTGAAATGAATATTTCTTTATAAGACATATTGGAGTTTATTTAGTGATATAGGTGATATTGTACAGGATTATGTATTCTGTAAGCAAGTGTAATACTCATTAATATTGTCAGTAAGAAAGCATGATGAATGTATTTGATGTAATCAGCTCTAGGTTTTCTAAGTATGATGATAGATATCATTAAGACCGTTTGTTTATCTTAAAATCTGTCTCTTTACTGTCATTGGAAGGTATATCGTAGAAGGAAACAACCTTTTTTGTCTCCATTTGTTTTTTGACCATGGTGTTTTCAGTTTTCTTAGTAGGAGGATAGATATCACTAAAACAGTTTTCATTTCGACACAATTATAAAAATAATAAGTTTCAGAACAACTGGGACTATTATACTAACTTAGTATACTATTCCCAATTCACTTTTACTATATAACAACTGAGGGCTAGCAAACTATAAAGTTTATTATCGACTTAATAATCGAAGACTGTCTATCAAAAGCTCAACGAAAACCGAATCGGAAACTGAAACAGCGAGATGTATAATAGAAATTATGTAATGTGTTTTTTGATAAGCTGTTTGAATAAGCTGTTTCAAGACCAACCTAACGTTACAGCTATGAACACACAAAGTATAAGATTGATAAGCGGATCCAGGGTTGTTTTTTTTTTTTTGAGGGGCCGGGATTTGATTATAGAGGCATAAGGAAATTACTGAAGTATGACAGGAGCGGCGCTCCCCCTTTAGGTCAGTCAGTGCCCCCTCCCCTTTATGAAAAGTTCAGGATCCGCCACTGAAATGATACATTGACTGCTGCAGAAGTTACAGGATCGTAAAGTATAGGATAGATGCTCTGGCCAGTGGTGCCAAAATGGTCAGTCAATGATTTTGCTCTGATCAGTGGTGCCATAATGGTCATTCAATGATTATACTCTGGCCAGTGGTGCCACAATGGTCAGTCAATGATTGATGACGATAACATACGTTGATTTTATATTATTAATTCTTTTTATCGTTTTTTTTTTCTCTATGGCAGGTTATTGTCTTTGTTCCGTCATTCTACATGTGCAACTAATACTTGATAAATATATTCCAATGATATAATTATATATAAACACTTAAGAGTTTTATCAAGGGATTCCTTCTTTTGAAATCATCATAGCTTAATCCTTTTCCATCAAGTTTCTTACGATTGTGTGATGATATCTTTTGATTTTGTTAGGAAACGGATGATTCATTGTTAATATACATATAACTCTACGACTGATGTTATTTTGTAGAAAACCAATAACCATAAATAATATTCAATGACAGTTTTAAATTCTTTTGGGTATATTTAATGAAACACCTTTTTTTACCGGTTTAACTATCATTATATAGTAAAACACTGATAAATATATGCTGATATGACTAAAGCATGATCAATGAAATAAACTCAGATATAAATCAGAGCTAAAGTAATACAAATACTTCTAATTCATCATTTACAAACAGTGCTTTGATAAGTGTCAAACCGAAAGGCATTATGGGATAGCGGAATTACAATGTCATTGAATGACAATATTTTTCTCCCGAACAAAATGCGACTAAGAGTCATGTTATTGTAAACTGTGAACTCTTTGAAAACTAAAAAAATATTTAATCATCAAACTGACTAATTCATTTCAATATTGTTTTTTTTTCTTTATTAAATAGGTACTTATCATAAAATGTATTGATGATGATGATATTTCCCATGTATCGTGTGTTCGAAGATAATTATTTTCCCTTTTATTTCGTCGAGGATAGATTTTAACGTTTGGCTTGAACTTATATAAGGGAAAGATTTCACAACGGTTGCCCTTCTTCGTATCCGTTGATATGTGGCAGCCTATAAAACTGATTGTTCCAGAATGATAATGGTTTTATTCTTAGAGCTAATATATGATAATTTTATAGAATTGCTGTCTATCAAGAAGGAAGAAATTAAGTTCAAGTTCATAGTCCGGCACCGTTACCTAATTAACCGTTCAAGAGTGATAACCCGTGAAATGTCACAAAATGGTAGATTTGAAAGTTTAAAATAAAACTAAGAGTAACTTTGTAACATTGCTTTCTCCCATTTTATTAAAATCAAAATCTATGTTCAATGTAACCATATTACTGTTCCAGGGTTATGCCATTCAATGTGGTAAAATGTAATTTCAAACGTTTGAAGGATTGGAACTGAATTATATTGAAATTAATTTCTTCTAGTTGTCTGCCCATAGACCGTTATTTGTATTCCCGGGCTTCGTGGGATATAACCATTCAGCACGACAGGGCCGACTCGACTAGACGTGTTTCTCAGTTAAATTTGTTAATTTATTTGATGTTATATGAAATGTTTTGATTTCAGTAGTAATTATAAATTACTTGACTATATTTTGTCGACATGATATTATGTATCATAATGTGCAATTAAAATCAGCACATGGCACTGTCGTTTGGGTATTTCATTTGAACTTTAGTTTGGTTTTATTAGGGTTATGTGCTTAGAGTTGGGTAGTCTATGGGCGTTAGTAATTATAGAAGAATAGACGTATTTATCCTTGTGTAAACATTTGTCCGCCATTACATAAAATCACACATGTTCCTGGAAAATCTTGAATCACAAATTTAAAATATTGCTTGACGTCAGAAGGTTATTTGGAGACAGATCTAGGGTATTCGGAGACAACATTCAGCTAAATAATGCCAAAAAAGGGTAAATACGTCTGGTGATATTATTCAAGGGCCTTATTTGTTTTAAACATAAAATACATACTTTTGTATTAAGTTTACATTGCAATATTCTGGTAAGTTTCTCACATTTCTGTCAGTGTGTTGTCTATGAACATATGTTGGGTGCGCACACTTTGTCTTCAAAATATTAAGATAAGAGATTAAACTCAATGATAACATACTATTGAAAATTTGTTGTGTCAGTAGTTATTTTCCTAACAAAGAATCATATACGAACGAAATTTGGCAGAAGAACTCTTTAGGAAAACCATTTCCTTAACAGATTAAATCAAACTTCCCTGAAAACATCTTTGGAAAAGGCAATTTTGTAAACGCTCAGATCAGAAAACTAATTTTCTGAAATTATTAGAGCTTGAGATTTTGTGGAAATAAGTTTTCGCTCGATTTAAGTTAATAGTTCGGCTAATGGATATATGAGAAAATAATACGAGTTTACGTATTCTTCTTCTGACACCAATATCTTCAGTAATTACATTATTTCGCGCGAATAGACAAATAAATATACGACAATATCTACTGAACGTGCTGCAACAACAAATAGGAAAATGTTTACCTGTTAAATCCTTTGTTAGACTATGTAATTTTGTTTCTGTGTATCTTTCACTTATGAATTCAGATCTTAACTGAACATAATTGTGTTAAAAAAGAAATAGTCTCCCTTCAACACGGATACTATAGCAAGAAAGGAAACATGTCACTTCTTAAAACCCTGCTACTTATTTATGCAATTTGAACTGCTATAATCCTAATTACTAATGACCACATCTAAAGAATAGAAACAGGATTACAACTTATCAAAACTTTAACCTTTGAGAGGAAAGAAGTTGTCTTTATACTATAGCCATATTTATAAAGAAAAAATAATTGCATGCCATTAGAACCCATATACAATTCAACGGTTTAACCTTACTTTTGTGTCTTTAAGAATGAAAAGTTGATTTCGTGTTCTCAGAAACCTAATAGAATAATACCTTACTTTTGTGTCTTTTTTTAAGAACTACAAGTTTATTTCTTGTAACGTAACTCATTCCAACAAATGATGCACTCTTATCTGATGTGGTCATAAATGGTGAAACTAAAATTAGGAATTACCAAGGAGGTTATATGAGCAATTTTAAACAAGCGCTGTCAACGAGTTATTATTTTTTTTTTATCTTACTTGAAATTTTTTCATAGTGTTCTCTTCGCTAATTTTTACCATGAACGCATAGGCTAGACATTACTTTCGAAAGCCAAAGTTATAAAACGGTATATCATGGAAGCAGGATAAATAATGGATATCTCTTCTATGTTAACTACTTTCGCTCGTTCATATGGATGAATGTCGTTCAAGGCGCGCTCCTTGTGTTAATCCATCGAAGGTTAAGTTTGGCTGAGGGAATTAAAACATTCATGTTACGATGAAATGTATACCAAATTCATCAATGTATGAATTAGAATGAATGAAATATGACTAACGTTTTCATATATTACATTTTATGTATAAAGTTCTCTTCTTTCACGTCCTAGCACAGAAATATAGCCCTTGATATATTTATCGGTTGATTTGCTATCACATTTACAAAAAAAATGATGAATAAAATTATATCTGCAACAGAAAAAGTGTATTAATGAGACAATAAAATAAGCAGTTGTCACCAATTATTTGAATTTCCCATAATTTTGATAGATGTCATGCCATTGCTATTATCCCTGAATTTCATTAATTATTCCAAATTGACATTTGTTGCAATGAATCATTGGAATCGCTACAATATTCTGATCACACAAATTGCTTCTTATATTTTTAAAAGAAACATTATCAATGTAATTGATAGCAATGGTATTTCCTAACAGTCAATTGAAAGTGTGAAGTTTAATTCATACATTGACAAAGAGGCACATTTCATTTAAACATATTTATTTATAGTGGATTGGGAAACAAGTAAAGTTATTACAACTTATATGTACCCCTTTCCACTTTACGGGTACGAGTATGTCTTGTAGCGGCATTAGCCTGCTCTTTTTCGAAATCTTCAAGGGTGTCTTTTACGTGCAAGAGATATTGCTCTATGTTTACACGGATCAGCCATTTATCGTCCCCATCCGACGGACTATCATCGTTCCTCGAGACCATACTAGCAAATGGTGTCGGGGGAGAGCCAAAAATTCAGTCCCTGAAATTTTCTCCCCAGAAACCTTAATGTTAGTAGTCCGATGTCATAACCACTACACCAAAAAGACCACAAAGAGGCACATTTAAACGGGATGGTGGGATTTTAATACATTAATGAGGACAGAGACATATAATACAATTTATGTATTATATGTCTTTAATGAGGATGATTAAATTAATACGATGACTTTTATATAACATAGGCACGACACAGGCACGAAGAAGTAAAACAATTGTGGCATTGTCCAATGACAGTCAGGGCTTATTATGACTTGGAAATTTCTCACATTCATGTATATACCGGATGTTACTGAAAACAAATAGCACTACTCCCTAAAACTTAAAAAATTAGGATTTTATTATCTTATGAATGAATTTTATAATTATATACAGTTTATGTCTATCTATGACAGTATAACAGTCCTTTGACACTATGCAGTAACAACCAGGATACAATGCTTTATATCTGATAGTATCATGCTTTTCGAATTCATTTGGACGTTCTTTTGTATCAAATCCGAAGAAGTGTACCCTATGATAAAGTTGACGGCATTGATTAAAAGTCCAAGTACAAATAGCTTCCTCTCGTCAATCCTGATCTGTCTCGTAAATTCTCGTATTAACTGTTGGTACAAACTTCATGTGGTATTTTCGACAGAATATTTTCATTTACCTATTTGGCAAATCCTTCATCAAAACTATTTTCGCACAATCTGGTTATTTTTGTTCCTTTATTTTTTTCTACATTGGCTAGAGGTAAAAAAAAGAAGGGAGTAGGATATAAAAAAAAACATGTTTAACCACGCCGATTTTTTTGGCGACTGTCCCAAGTCAGGAGCCTCTGGCCTTTGTTAGTCTTGTATGATTTTTAATTTTAGTTTCTTGTGTATAATTCGGAGTTTAGTATGACGTCCATTATCACTGAACTAGTATACATATTTGTTTAGGGGCAGGCTGAAAGACGTGGGAGTTTCTCGTTGCATTGAAGACCCAATTAGTGGCCTTCTGTTGTTGTCTCTTTGACACATTCCCCATTTCTATTCTGAATCTAAGTTCGATCACACATTTTATATTCTTTGTTGTCTCTTTGACACATTCCCCATTTCTATTCTGAATCTTATTTCGATCACACATTATATATTCTGTCAAACTAATGTTCATCTCCACTTTCCACTGCTTAAAACCTGGCATCGACGTCATACACTTTTAACCGTACTAAATTTTTTTATCAACCAATAATTAACAGATGAGTACAATAATCACGACAATTAACAGATCAGTAAATAAGTCTTGACAATTAACAGATGAGTACAACAGTCACAATAATTAACAGATCAGTAAAACAGTCACGATAATTAACAGATGAGTGATACAGTCATGATTATTAACAGATCAGTAAAACAGTCATGAAAATTAACAGATTAGAAAAGCAGTCATGATAGTTAACAGATCAGTAACACACTCATGAAAATTAACAGATCAGTAAAAAGTCATGATAATTAACAGATCAATAAAAATTCACGATAATTAACAGATCAGTAAAACAGTCACGATCATAAACAGATGAGTGTACAGTCATGATTATTAACAGATCAGTAAAACAGTCATGAAATTTAACAGATCAGAAAAACAGTCATGATAATTGACAGATCAGTAAACAGCCCTGGAAATTAACAGATCAGTAAAACAGTCAATTTAACTAACGAGATGAGTACAACAGTCTTGATAATAAACAGATGAGTAATACAGTCATGAATAGTAACAAACGAGTAAAGAAGCTATGATAATTATAAGTCAGGTAAAACAGTCATGATACGTAATAAATGAGTAACAGTCATGATAATTAAAAGATGAGTAAAACAGTTATGATAAGTAACAGATGAGTTATACAGTCATGATAATTAACAGATGAGTACAACTGAATAGTCATGATAGTTAACGGATTAGTACAATAGTCATGATAATTAACAGATCAATAAAACAGTAATCATAATTAACAGATCAGTAAAACAGTCATGATAATAAACAGATCAGTAAAACAGTCTTTTTAACTAACGAGATGAGTACAACAGTCGTGATATTAAACAGATGAGTAATACAGTCATGAATAGTAACAAACGAGTAAAGAAGCTATGATAATTATAAGTCAGGTAAAACAGTCATGATACGTAATAAATGAGTAACAGTCATGATAATTAAAAGATGAGTAAAACAGTTATGATAAGTAACAGATGAGTTATACAGTCATGATAATTAACAGATGAGTACAATTGAATAGTCATGATAGTTAACGGATTAGTACAATAGTCATGATAATTAACAGATCAATAAAACAGTAATCATAATTAACAGATCAGTAAAACAGTCATGATAATAAACAGATCAGTAAAACAGTCTTTTTAACTAACGAGATGAGTACAACAGTCGTGATATTAAACAGATGAGTAAAACAGTCATGAATAGTTAGTTACAGATGAGTAAAGCAGCTATGATAATTATTAGTCAGGTAAAACAGTCATGATACGTAAGAGATGAGTAATACAGTCATAATAATTAATAGACGAGTAAAACAGTTATGATAATTAACAGATGAGTTATAGAGTCATGATAATAACAGATCAGTAAAAAGTCATGACAATCAATAGATGAGTTAAGCAGTCATGATGATTTACAGATCAGAGAAACAGTCATGTCAATTAATAGATGAGTACAACAGTTATGATAATTAACAGATGAATTAAGCAGTCATGATTATTCACAGATCAGAGAAACAGTCATGTCAACTAATAGATCAATAAAAAAAGTCATGATAGTTAACAGATCAGTACAAACGTCATGAAAATTAACAGATCAGTAAAACAGTCATGATTAATTAACATATCAGTAAACCAGGCATGACTCTTAACAGATCAGTAAAACAGTTATAATTATTAACAGATCAGTAAAACAGTCATGACAATTAACAGATCAGTCAAATAGTCAATTATGTCAAACAAGATAAAACAGTCATGACAATTAAGATATCAGTATACAGTCATGATTAACAGCTGAGTAAAACAGTTATGATAATTAACAGATGAGTAAAACGGTCAAATAATTAACAGATGAGTAATATAGTCATGATAATTAACAGATAAGTAATACAGTCATGATAATTAACAGATGAGTACAACAGCCATAACAATTTAGAGATCAGTAAAACAGTCATGATAATTAACTGATGAGTAAAGCAGTCTTTATAACAAATGAGTAAAACAGTCATGACAATTAACAGACGAGTAACACATTAATGACAATTTTAAAAGAGATGAGTACAACAGTCACGATAATAACAGACGAATTAAACAGTCATGATAACTAACATAGGGGTAAAACAGTCATTATTATAAATTAACAGATGAGTAATAAATAATAACGAATCCCCTCAACAAATTAACAGTTTAAAAAAAAAATAAGAAAAACACACAAGTACATTTATATATCAAAATTTCGAATATAGATTGAACATAAGGTTTAGAGAAGATATTTCTAAGCAAGTGTTCAAAAGTTCGCTTCTTAATCCACCGAATGCTTTGGTTCACTTTACTTGAGTTATGTATCGGTCCGTCTACACTGTATATTTTTTCCATCATATTGCTTTCCATATTTTTTGTTAATTTCATGTACATTGTAGCAACCTGGAGCAAAGAAGCACAACTCGGATTCGATATTATAACTTTTGCTAGAGAAGAAGAAAGATCAATATCGCTTTAATTGGAAAGCGACAAAACGGCTTTAGTCAGACTGACGTAGAACTACTTAAAATAAAGATTAAGTGTAAATTTAAAGACCGATGAGTACAAACAGTCTGACTAAAGCTATTCTCAATATCAACTTTGTTTAGAAGTACTTAAAGTACACAAGAGCATTGTTAAAAAAAAGTTTAGTACAGAAGAATTTTTAATTCAGGCACCTTTGATTGGCAATATGACACTTACACAATCATATGATTGAATATCACAAACTAAACAACAATGATTTGTTCAAATACACATGACCATGCACATGTACAGCTCATATAGATCATATACGACATAGTCTCATATAAGGTATATATAAGACAGGACTAAAATCATAAAATGAATAACAATTACTAAAGTCTGTTACTGTATACTATATATACAGCTAGTCAAATATCTAGACATTGATCTATCTTTATGATATATTCGTCTTCAACTAGATTTAAAGATATGTTTCTTTTTAAATGGGACTCTGAGATCTTCAAAATACGAAATGATAATTCGGAGTATTTCAATATTATCTGTTATTAGTATCACTGCTCCACAAAACTTTTTTCGTTTGAAATGAGAGTCTAATTTATCGTTGATATTCTGTTTTATTTTAATGTTTAAACTATAATAAATCATATTAAACATTTTTGTTAAGCTTCGTTTTCTTTAAAAAGTATAATAATCTTTCATTTGACATGGACATATAAAAAAAAAACTCATTATAAACATGATAAATACCAGGATTAAATTTTGTATTTACGCCAGACGCGCTTTTCGTCTAAAAAAAGACTCATCAGTGTCGCTCGAATCCAAAAAGTTTAAAGGGCCAATTAAAGTACGAAGTTGAAGAGCATTGAGGACCAACATTGTTTACTATAGGAACTGTGGTAAAAAAAAAAATAACCTGCTAATTTCTTTCACAAATAATGCGTCTTCAGACATCGTTATGTTCCATTGAAGTGGAGAGGTCAAGGTTATTTATTGTTATCGTGGTTCACGATAGCAGTTTAGAATTCGGGCCCGGCCAGAAAGCACATACTAGAAAGTAGTACATAATTAACACAAAATAGTTCCTACGCATGGGTGTACCTTTTCAAAATATGTAGAATATTTATGTAATTTTGGTATCGAACGAAAACTGAATGACTGGTGATCATAAAATTTTTGAATAATAGAAAAATGGATAAAATTTCAAAAAAAGAGGGTACATTTTGACTCTTTCCAAGATCTGTAGTACCTGTTTCCGGACAGGTTAGCTCAGTTGGTTAGAGCGTCGTGCTAATAACGCGAATGTCGTGGGTTCGATCCCCACATTGGCCATATATTTTTCTAGTTTTTGTCGCCCACTAAACTAGTATATTAATTCTCAACATGAGAATATAATAATAAATTAAAAGTTCAGTGATGTTTACAATTTCCATGAAATGGACTCACAATGAGAATAGCACAAAATCCAACACTATTTTAAACAAGAACACGCATTTAGATTCAAAGTACACATGATTTGAACATATCTAAAGTTTAGATATCCTTTCTTTATATGTAATTCTGTAAGAATATGATACCCATATATAAGTACATAAAATTTCCCAAATTGTTTCCAACGGCCGGTTAGCTCAGTTGGTTAGAGCGTCGTGCTAATAACGCGAATGTCGTGGGTTCGATCCCCACATTGGCCATGAATTTTTGATAGTCTATGGTATTAAAGGTTTTCGGCTATGTCCGAGATAACAGAAGTTCGTCAAAAGATACTCTTAACGTCAGGAAATGTAAAAAGAAGTGGTAGGTTTAAACTTTTAGCCTTTTTTGCACGATTTCCACGCTTTTTACCTTGTCAACTGGAAAATCCGTCAAATGAAGTGAACATCCAGCGTTTAGACTTGTGAAAATGACAATTGTTCATGTTGATATGTTTGAATAAATATATAAAATTTCCAATGTAAGTTTCAAGGGCCGGTTAGCTCAGTTGGTTAGAGCGTCGTGCTAATAACGCGAATGTCGTGGGTTCGATCCCCACATTGGCCATATATTTTTCTAGTTTTTGTCGCCCACTAAACTAGTATATTAATTCTCAACATGAGAATATAATAATAAATTAAAAGTTCAGTGATGTTTACAATTTCCATGAAATGGACTCACAATGAGAATAGCACAAAATCCAACACTATTTTAAACAAGAACACGCATTTAGATTCAAAGTACACATGATTTGAACATATCTAAAGTTTAGATATCCTTTCTTTATATGTAATTCTGTAAGAATATGATACCCATATATAAGTACATAAAATTTCCCAAATTGTTTCCAACGGCCGGTTAGCTCAGTTGGTTAGAGCGTCGTGCTAATAACGCGAATGTCGTGGGTTCGATCCCCACATTGGCCATGAATTTTTGATAGTCTATGGTATTAAAGGTTTTCGGCTATGTCCGAGATAACAGAAGTTCGTCAAAAGATACTCTTAACGTCAGGAAATGTAAAAAGAAGTGGTAGGTTTAAACTTTTAGCCTTTTTTGCACGATTTCCACGCTTTTTACCTTGTCAACTGGAAAATCCGTCAAATGAAGTGAACATCCAGCGTTTAGACTTGTGAAAATGACAATTGTTCATGTTGATATGTTTGAATAAATATATAAAATTTCCAATGTAAGTTTCAAGGGCCGGTTAGCTCAGTTGGTTAGAGCGTCGTGCTAATAACGCGAATGTCGTGGGTTCGATCCCCACATTGGCCATATATTTTTCTAGTTTTTGTCGCCCACTAAACTAGTATATTAATTCTCAACATGAGAATATAATAATAAATTAAAAGTTCAGTGATGTTTACAATTTCCATGAAATGGACTCACAATGAGAATAGCACAAAATCCAACACTATTTTAAACAAGAACACGCATTTAGATTCAAAGTACACATGATTTGAACATATCTAAAGTTTAGATATCCTTTCTTTATATGTAATTCTGTAAGAATATGATACCCATATATAAGTACATAAAATTTCCCAAATTGTTTCCAACGGCCGGTTAGCTCAGTTGGTTAGAGCGTCGTGCTAATAACGCGAATGTCGTGGGTTCGATCCCCACATTGGCCATGAATTTTTGATAGTCTATGGTATTAAAGGTTTTCGGCTATGTCCGAGATAACAGAAGTTCGTCAAAAGATACTCTTAACGTCAGGAAATGTAAAAAGAAGTGGTAGGTTTAAACTTTTAGCCTTTTTTGCACGATTTCCACGCTTTTTACCTTGTCAACTGGAAAATCCGTCAAATGAAGTGAACATCCAGCGTTTAGACTTGTGAAAATGACAATTGTTCATGTTGATATGTTTGAATAAATATATAAAATTTCCAATGTAAGTTTCAAGGGCCGGTTAGCTCAGTTGGTTAGAGCGTCGTGCTAATAACGCGAATGTCGTGGGTTCGATCCCCACATTGGCCATATATTTTTCTAGTTTTTGTCGCCCACTAAACTAGTATATTAATTCTCAACATGAGAATATAATAATAAATTAAAAGTTCAGTGATGTTTACAATTTCCATGAAATGGACTCACAATGAGAATAGCACAAAATCCAACACTATTTTAAACAAGAACACGCATTTAGATTCAAAGTACACATGATTTGAACATATCTAAAGTTTAGATATCCTTTCTTTATATGTAATTCTGTAAGAATATGATACCCATATATAAGTACATAAAATTTCCCAAATTGTTTCCAACGGCCGGTTAGCTCAGTTGGTTAGAGCGTCGTGCTAATAACGCGAATGTCGTGGGTTCGATCCCCACATTGGCCATGAATTTTTGATAGTCTATGGTATTAAAGGTTTTCGGCTATGTCCGAGATAACAGAAGTTCGTCAAAAGATACTCTTAACGTCAGGAAATGTAAAAAGAAGTGGTAGGTTTAAACTTTTAGCCTTTTTTGCACGATTTCCACGCTTTTTACCTTGTCAACTGGAAAATCCGTCAAATGAAGTGAACATCCAGCGTTTAGACTTGTGAAAATGACAATTGTTCATGTTGATATGTTTGAATAAATATATAAAATTTCCAATGTAAGTTTCAAGGGCCGGTTAGCTCAGTTGGTTAGAGCGTCGTGCTAATAACGCGAATGTCGTGGGTTCGATCCCCACATTGGCCATATATTTTTCTAGTTTTTGTCGCCCACTAAACTAGTATATTAATTCTCAACATGAGAATATAATAATAAATTAAAAGTTCAGTGATGTTTACAATTTCCATGAAATGGACTCACAATGAGAATAGCACAAAATCCAACACTATTTTAAACAAGAACACGCATTTAGATTCAAAGTACACATGATTTGAACATATCTAAAGTTTAGATATCCTTTCTTTATATGTAATTCTGTAAGAATATGATACCCATATATAAGTACATAAAATTTCCCAAATTGTTTCCAACGGCCGGTTAGCTCAGTTGGTTAGAGCGTCGTGCTAATAACGCGAATGTCGTGGGTTCGATCCCCACATTGGCCATGAATTTTTGATAGTCTATGGTATTAAAGGTTTTCGGCTATGTCCGAGATAACAGAAGTTCGTCAAAAGATACTCTTAACGTCAGGAAATGTAAAAAGAAGTGGTAGGTTTAAACTTTTAGCCTTTTTTGCACGATTTCCACGCTTTTTACCTTGTCAACTGGAAAATCCGTCAAATGAAGTGAACATCCAGCGTTTAGACTTGTGAAAATGACAATTGTTCATGTTGATATGTTTGAATAAATATATAAAATTTCCAATGTAAGTTTCAAGGGCCGGTTAGCTCAGTTGGTTAGAGCGTCGTGCTAATAACGCGAATGTCGTGGGTTCGATCCCCACATTGGCCATATATTTTTCTAGTTTTTGTCGCCCACTAAACTAGTATATTAATTCTCAACATGAGAATATAATAATAAATTAAAAGTTCAGTGATGTTTACAATTTCCATGAAATGGACTCACAATGAGAATAGCACAAAATCCAACACTATTTTAAACAAGAACACGCATTTAGATTCAAAGTACACATGATTTGAACATATCTAAAGTTTAGATATCCTTTCTTTATATGTAATTCTGTAAGAATATGATACCCATATATAAGTACATAAAATTTCCCAAATTGTTTCCAACGGCCGGTTAGCTCAGTTGGTTAGAGCGTCGTGCTAATAACGCGAATGTCGTGGGTTCGATCCCCACATTGGCCATGAATTTTTGATAGTCTATGGTATTAAAGGTTTTCGGCTATGTCCGAGATAACAGAAGTTCGTCAAAAGATACTCTTAACGTCAGGAAATGTAAAAAGAAGTGGTAGGTTTAAACTTTTAGCCTTTTTTGCACGATTTCCACGCTTTTTACCTTGTCAACTGGAAAATCCGTCAAATGAAGTGAACATCCAGCGTTTAGACTTGTGAAAATGACAATTGTTCATGTTGATATGTTTGAATAAATATATAAAATTTCCAATGTAAGTTTCAAGGGCCGGTTAGCTCAGTTGGTTAGAGCGTCGTGCTAATAACGCGAATGTCGTGGGTTCGATCCCCACATTGGCCATATATTTTTCTAGTTTTTGTCGCCCACTAAACTAGTATATTAATTCTCAACATGAGAATATAATAATAAATTAAAAGTTCAGTGATGTTTACAATTTCCATGAAATGGACTCACAATGAGAATAGCACAAAATCCAACACTATTTTAAACAAGAACACGCATTTAGATTCAAAGTACACATGATTTGAACATATCTAAAGTTTAGATATCCTTTCTTTATATGTAATTCTGTAAGAATATGATACCCATATATAAGTACATAAAATTTCCCAAATTGTTTCCAACGGCCGGTTAGCTCAGTTGGTTAGAGCGTCGTGCTAATAACGCGAATGTCGTGGGTTCGATCCCCACATTGGCCATGAATTTTTGATAGTCTATGGTATTAAAGGTTTTCGGCTATGTCCGAGATAACAGAAGTTCGTCAAAAGATACTCTTAACGTCAGGAAATGTAAAAAGAAGTGGTAGGTTTAAACTTTTAGCCTTTTTTGCACGATTTCCACGCTTTTTACCTTGTCAACTGGAAAATCCGTCAAATGAAGTGAACATCCAGCGTTTAGACTTGTGAAAATGACAATTGTTCATGTTGATATGTTTGAATAAATATATAAAATTTCCAATGTAAGTTTCAAGGGCCGGTTAGCTCAGTTGGTTAGAGCGTCGTGCTAATAACGCGAATGTCGTGGGTTCGATCCCCACATTGGCCATATATTTTTCTAGTTTTTGTCGCCCACTAAACTAGTATATTAATTCTCAACATGAGAATATAATAATAAATTAAAAGTTCAGTGATGTTTACAATTTCCATGAAATGGACTCACAATGAGAATAGCACAAAATCCAACACTATTTTAAACAAGAACACGCATTTAGATTCAAAGTACACATGATTTGAACATATCTAAAGTTTAGATATCCTTTCTTTATATGTAATTCTGTAAGAATATGATACCCATATATAAGTACATAAAATTTCCCAAATTGTTTCCAACGGCCGGTTAGCTCAGTTGGTTAGAGCGTCGTGCTAATAACGCGAATGTCGTGGGTTCGATCCCCACATTGGCCATGAATTTTTGATAGTCTATGGTATTAAAGGTTTTCGGCTATGTCCGAGATAACAGAAGTTCGTCAAAAGATACTCTTAACGTCAGGAAATGTAAAAAGAAGTGGTAGGTTTAAACTTTTAGCCTTTTTTGCACGATTTCCACGCTTTTTACCTTGTCAACTGGAAAATCCGTCAAATGAAGTGAACATCCAGCGTTTAGACTTGTGAAAATGACAATTGTTCATGTTGATATGTTTGAATAAATATATAAAATTTCCAATGTAAGTTTCAAGGGCCGGTTAGCTCAGTTGGTTAGAGCGTCGTGCTAATAACGCGAATGTCGTGGGTTCGATCCCCACATTGGCCATATATTTTTCTAGTTTTTGTCGCCCACTAAACTAGTATATTAATTCTCAACATGAGAATATAATAATAAATTAAAAGTTCAGTGATGTTTACAATTTCCATGAAATGGACTCACAATGAGAATAGCACAAAATCCAACACTATTTTAAACAAGAACACGCATTTAGATTCAAAGTACACATGATTTGAACATATCTAAAGTTTAGATATCCTTTCTTTATATGTAATTCTGTAAGAATATGATACCCATATATAAGTACATAAAATTTCCCAAATTGTTTCCAACGGCCGGTTAGCTCAGTTGGTTAGAGCGTCGTGCTAATAACGCGAATGTCGTGGGTTCGATCCCCACATTGGCCATGAATTTTTGATAGTCTATGGTATTAAAGGTTTTCGGCTATGTCCGAGATAACAGAAGTTCGTCAAAAGATACTCTTAACGTCAGGAAATGTAAAAAGAAGTGGTAGGTTTAAACTTTTAGCCTTTTTTGCACGATTTCCACGCTTTTTACCTTGTCAACTGGAAAATCCGTCAAATGAAGTGAACATCCAGCGTTTAGACTTGTGAAAATGACAATTGTTCATGTTGATATGTTTGAATAAATATATAAAATTTCCAATGTAAGTTTCAAGGGCCGGTTAGCTCAGTTGGTTAGAGCGTCGTGCTAATAACGCGAATGTCGTGGGTTCGATCCCCACATTGGCCATATATTTTTCTAGTTTTTGTCGCCCACTAAACTAGTATATTAATTCTCAACATGAGAATATAATAATAAATTAAAAGTTCAGTGATGTTTACAATTTCCATGAAATGGACTCACAATGAGAATAGCACAAAATCCAACACTATTTTAAACAAGAACACGCATTTAGATTCAAAGTACACATGATTTGAACATATCTAAAGTTTAGATATCCTTTCTTTATATGTAATTCTGTAAGAATATGATACCCATATATAAGTACATAAAATTTCCCAAATTGTTTCCAACGGCCGGTTAGCTCAGTTGGTTAGAGCGTCGTGCTAATAACGCGAATGTCGTGGGTTCGATCCCCACATTGGCCATGAATTTTTGATAGTCTATGGTATTAAAGGTTTTCGGCTATGTCCGAGATAACAGAAGTTCGTCAAAAGATACTCTTAACGTCAGGAAATGTAAAAAGAAGTGGTAGGTTTAAACTTTTAGCCTTTTTTGCACGATTTCCACGCTTTTTACCTTGTCAACTGGAAAATCCGTCAAATGAAGTGAACATCCAGCGTTTAGACTTGTGAAAATGACAATTGTTCATGTTGATATGTTTGAATAAATATATAAAATTTCCAATGTAAGTTTCAAGGGCCGGTTAGCTCAGTTGGTTAGAGCGTCGTGCTAATAACGCGAATGTCGTGGGTTCGATCCCCACATTGGCCATATATTTTTCTAGTTTTTGTCGCCCACTAAACTAGTATATTAATTCTCAACATGAGAATATAATAATAAATTAAAAGTTCAGTGATGTTTACAATTTCCATGAAATGGACTCACAATGAGAATAGCACAAAATCCAACACTATTTTAAACAAGAACACGCATTTAGATTCAAAGTACACATGATTTGAACATATCTAAAGTTTAGATATCCTTTCTTTATATGTAATTCTGTAAGAATATGATACCCATATATAAGTACATAAAATTTCCCAAATTGTTTCCAACGGCCGGTTAGCTCAGTTGGTTAGAGCGTCGTGCTAATAACGCGAATGTCGTGGGTTCGATCCCCACATTGGCCATGAATTTTTGATAGTCTATGGTATTAAAGGTTTTCGGCTATGTCCGAGATAACAGAAGTTCGTCAAAAGATACTCTTAACGTCAGGAAATGTAAAAAGAAGTGGTAGGTTTAAACTTTTAGCCTTTTTTGCACGATTTCCACGCTTTTTACCTTGTCAACTGGAAAATCCGTCAAATGAAGTGAACATCCAGCGTTTAGACTTGTGAAAATGACAATTGTTCATGTTGATATGTTTGAATAAATATATAAAATTTCCAATGTAAGTTTCAAGGGCCGGTTAGCTCAGTTGGTTAGAGCGTCGTGCTAATAACGCGAATGTCGTGGGTTCGATCCCCACATTGGCCATATATTTTTCTAGTTTTTGTCGCCCACTAAACTAGTATATTAATTCTCAACATGAGAATATAATAATAAATTAAAAGTTCAGTGATGTTTACAATTTCCATGAAATGGACTCACAATGAGAATAGCACAAAATCCAACACTATTTTAAACAAGAACACGCATTTAGATTCAAAGTACACATGATTTGAACATATCTAAAGTTTAGATATCCTTTCTTTATATGTAATTCTGTAAGAATATGATACCCATATATAAGTACATAAAATTTCCCAAATTGTTTCCAACGGCCGGTTAGCTCAGTTGGTTAGAGCGTCGTGCTAATAACGCGAATGTCGTGGGTTCGATCCCCACATTGGCCATGAATTTTTGATAGTCTATGGTATTAAAGGTTTTCGGCTATGTCCGAGATAACAGAAGTTCGTCAAAAGATACTCTTAACGTCAGGAAATGTAAAAAGAAGTGGTAGGTTTAAACTTTTAGCCTTTTTTGCACGATTTCCACGCTTTTTACCTTGTCAACTGGAAAATCCGTCAAATGAAGTGAACATCCAGCGTTTAGACTTGTGAAAATGACAATTGTTCATGTTGATATGTTTGAATAAATATATAAAATTTCCAATGTAAGTTTCAAGGGCCGGTTAGCTCAGTTGGTTAGAGCGTCGTGCTAATAACGCGAATGTCGTGGGTTCGATCCCCACATTGGCCATATATTTTTCTAGTTTTTGTCGCCCACTAAACTAGTATATTAATTCTCAACATGAGAATATAATAATAAATTAAAAGTTCAGTGATGTTTACAATTTCCATGAAATGGACTCACAATGAGAATAGCACAAAATCCAACACTATTTTAAACAAGAACACGCATTTAGATTCAAAGTACACATGATTTGAACATATCTAAAGTTTAGATATCCTTTCTTTATATGTAATTCTGTAAGAATATGATACCCATATATAAGTACATAAAATTTCCCAAATTGTTTCCAACGGCCGGTTAGCTCAGTTGGTTAGAGCGTCGTGCTAATAACGCGAATGTCGTGGGTTCGATCCCCACATTGGCCATGAATTTTTGATAGTCTATGGTATTAAAGGTTTTCGGCTATGTCCGAGATAACAGAAGTTCGTCAAAAGATACTCTTAACGTCAGGAAATGTAAAAAGAAGTGGTAGGTTTAAACTTTTAGCCTTTTTTGCACGATTTCCACGCTTTTTACCTTGTCAACTGGAAAATCCGTCAAATGAAGTGAACATCCAGCGTTTAGACTTGTGAAAATGACAATTGTTCATGTTGATATGTTTGAATAAATATATAAAATTTCCAATGTAAGTTTCAAGGGCCGGTTAGCTCAGTTGGTTAGAGCGTCGTGCTAATAACGCGAATGTCGTGGGTTCGATCCCCACATTGGCCATATATTTTTCTAGTTTTTGTCGCCCACTAAACTAGTATATTAATTCTCAACATGAGAATATAATAATAAATTAAAAGTTCAGTGATGTTTACAATTTCCATGAAATGGACTCACAATGAGAATAGCACAAAATCCAACACTATTTTAAACAAGAACACGCATTTAGATTCAAAGTACACATGATTTGAACATATCTAAAGTTTAGATATCCTTTCTTTATATGTAATTCTGTAAGAATATGATACCCATATATAAGTACATAAAATTTCCCAAATTGTTTCCAACGGCCGGTTAGCTCAGTTGGTTAGAGCGTCGTGCTAATAACGCGAATGTCGTGGGTTCGATCCCCACATTGGCCATGAATTTTTGATAGTCTATGGTATTAAAGGTTTTCGGCTATGTCCGAGATAACAGAAGTTCGTCAAAAGATACTCTTAACGTCAGGAAATGTAAAAAGAAGTGGTAGGTTTAAACTTTTAGCCTTTTTTGCACGATTTCCACGCTTTTTACCTTGTCAACTGGAAAATCCGTCAAATGAAGTGAACATCCAGCGTTTAGACTTGTGAAAATGACAATTGTTCATGTTGATATGTTTGAATAAATATATAAAATTTCCAATGTAAGTTTCAAGGGCCGGTTAGCTCAGTTGGTTAGAGCGTCGTGCTAATAACGCGAATGTCGTGGGTTCGATCCCCACATTGGCCATATATTTTTCTAGTTTTTGTCGCCCACTAAACTAGTATATTAATTCTCAACATGAGAATATAATAATAAATTAAAAGTTCAGTGATGTTTACAATTTCCATGAAATGGACTCACAATGAGAATAGCACAAAATCCAACACTATTTTAAACAAGAACACGCATTTAGATTCAAAGTACACATGATTTGAACATATCTAAAGTTTAGATATCCTTTCTTTATATGTAATTCTGTAAGAATATGATACCCATATATAAGTACATAAAATTTCCCAAATTGTTTCCAACGGCCGGTTAGCTCAGTTGGTTAGAGCGTCGTGCTAATAACGCGAATGTCGTGGGTTCGATCCCCACATTGGCCATGAATTTTTGATAGTCTATGGTATTAAAGGTTTTCGGCTATGTCCGAGATAACAGAAGTTCGTCAAAAGATACTCTTAACGTCAGGAAATGTAAAAAGAAGTGGTAGGTTTAAACTTTTAGCCTTTTTTGCACGATTTCCACGCTTTTTACCTTGTCAACTGGAAAATCCGTCAAATGAAGTGAACATCCAGCGTTTAGACTTGTGAAAATGACAATTGTTCATGTTGATATGTTTGAATAAATATATAAAATTTCCAATGTAAGTTTCAAGGGCCGGTTAGCTCAGTTGGTTAGAGCGTCGTGCTAATAACGCGAATGTCGTGGGTTCGATCCCCACATTGGCCATATATTTTTCTAGTTTTTGTCGCCCACTAAACTAGTATATTAATTCTCAACATGAGAATATAATAATAAATTAAAAGTTCAGTGATGTTTACAATTTCCATGAAATGGACTCACAATGAGAATAGCACAAAATCCAACACTATTTTAAACAAGAACACGCATTTAGATTCAAAGTACACATGATTTGAACATATCTAAAGTTTAGATATCCTTTCTTTATATGTAATTCTGTAAGAATATGATACCCATATATAAGTACATAAAATTTCCCAAATTGTTTCCAACGGCCGGTTAGCTCAGTTGGTTAGAGCGTCGTGCTAATAACGCGAATGTCGTGGGTTCGATCCCCACATTGGCCATGAATTTTTGATAGTCTATGGTATTAAAGGTTTTCGGCTATGTCCGAGATAACAGAAGTTCGTCAAAAGATACTCTTAACGTCAGGAAATGTAAAAAGAAGTGGTAGGTTTAAACTTTTAGCCTTTTTTGCACGATTTCCACGCTTTTTACCTTGTCAACTGGAAAATCCGTCAAATGAAGTGAACATCCAGCGTTTAGACTTGTGAAAATGACAATTGTTCATGTTGATATGTTTGAATAAATATATAAAATTTCCAATGTAAGTTTCAAGGGCCGGTTAGCTCAGTTGGTTAGAGCGTCGTGCTAATAACGCGAATGTCGTGGGTTCGATCCCCACATTGGCCATATATTTTTCTAGTTTTTGTCGCCCACTAAACTAGTATATTAATTCTCAACATGAGAATATAATAATAAATTAAAAGTTCAGTGATGTTTACAATTTCCATGAAATGGACTCACAATGAGAATAGCACAAAATCCAACACTATTTTAAACAAGAACACGCATTTAGATTCAAAGTACACATGATTTGAACATATCTAAAGTTTAGATATCCTTTCTTTATATGTAATTCTGTAAGAATATGATACCCATATATAAGTACATAAAATTTCCCAAATTGTTTCCAACGGCCGGTTAGCTCAGTTGGTTAGAGCGTCGTGCTAATAACGCGAATGTCGTGGGTTCGATCCCCACATTGGCCATGAATTTTTGATAGTCTATGGTATTAAAGGTTTTCGGCTATGTCCGAGATAACAGAAGTTCGTCAAAAGATACTCTTAACGTCAGGAAATGTAAAAAGAAGTGGTAGGTTTAAACTTTTAGCCTTTTTTGCACGATTTCCACGCTTTTTACCTTGTCAACTGGAAAATCCGTCAAATGAAGTGAACATCCAGCGTTTAGACTTGTGAAAATGACAATTGTTCATGTTGATATGTTTGAATAAATATATAAAATTTCCAATGTAAGTTTCAAGGGCCGGTTAGCTCAGTTGGTTAGAGCGTCGTGCTAATAACGCGAATGTCGTGGGTTCGATCCCCACATTGGCCATATATTTTTCTAGTTTTTGTCGCCCACTAAACTAGTATATTAATTCTCAACATGAGAATATAATAATAAATTAAAAGTTCAGTGATGTTTACAATTTCCATGAAATGGACTCACAATGAGAATAGCACAAAATCCAACACTATTTTAAACAAGAACACGCATTTAGATTCAAAGTACACATGATTTGAACATATCTAAAGTTTAGATATCCTTTCTTTATATGTAATTCTGTAAGAATATGATACCCATATATAAGTACATAAAATTTCCCAAATTGTTTCCAACGGCCGGTTAGCTCAGTTGGTTAGAGCGTCGTGCTAATAACGCGAATGTCGTGGGTTCGATCCCCACATTGGCCATGAATTTTTGATAGTCTATGGTATTAAAGGTTTTCGGCTATGTCCGAGATAACAGAAGTTCGTCAAAAGATACTCTTAACGTCAGGAAATGTAAAAAGAAGTGGTAGGTTTAAACTTTTAGCCTTTTTTGCACGATTTCCACGCTTTTTACCTTGTCAACTGGAAAATCCGTCAAATGAAGTGAACATCCAGCGTTTAGACTTGTGAAAATGACAATTGTTCATGTTGATATGTTTGAATAAATATATAAAATTTCCAATGTAAGTTTCAAGGGCCGGTTAGCTCAGTTGGTTAGAGCGTCGTGCTAATAACGCGAATGTCGTGGGTTCGATCCCCACATTGGCCATATATTTTTCTAGTTTTTGTCGCCCACTAAACTAGTATATTAATTCTCAACATGAGAATATAATAATAAATTAAAAGTTCAGTGATGTTTACAATTTCCATGAAATGGACTCACAATGAGAATAGCACAAAATCCAACACTATTTTAAACAAGAACACGCATTTAGATTCAAAGTACACATGATTTGAACATATCTAAAGTTTAGATATCCTTTCTTTATATGTAATTCTGTAAGAATATGATACCCATATATAAGTACATAAAATTTCCCAAATTGTTTCCAACGGCCGGTTAGCTCAGTTGGTTAGAGCGTCGTGCTAATAACGCGAATGTCGTGGGTTCGATCCCCACATTGGCCATGAATTTTTGATAGTCTATGGTATTAAAGGTTTTCGGCTATGTCCGAGATAACAGAAGTTCGTCAAAAGATACTCTTAACGTCAGGAAATGTAAAAAGAAGTGGTAGGTTTAAACTTTTAGCCTTTTTTGCACGATTTCCACGCTTTTTACCTTGTCAACTGGAAAATCCGTCAAATGAAGTGAACATCCAGCGTTTAGACTTGTGAAAATGACAATTGTTCATGTTGATATGTTTGAATAAATATATAAAATTTCCAATGTAAGTTTCAAGGGCCGGTTAGCTCAGTTGGTTAGAGCGTCGTGCTAATAACGCGAATGTCGTGGGTTCGATCCCCACATTGGCCATATATTTTTCTAGTTTTTGTCGCCCACTAAACTAGTATATTAATTCTCAACATGAGAATATAATAATAAATTAAAAGTTCAGTGATGTTTACAATTTCCATGAAATGGACTCACAATGAGAATAGCACAAAATCCAACACTATTTTAAACAAGAACACGCATTTAGATTCAAAGTACACATGATTTGAACATATCTAAAGTTTAGATATCCTTTCTTTATATGTAATTCTGTAAGAATATGATACCCATATATAAGTACATAAAATTTCCCAAATTGTTTCCAACGGCCGGTTAGCTCAGTTGGTTAGAGCGTCGTGCTAATAACGCGAATGTCGTGGGTTCGATCCCCACATTGGCCATGAATTTTTGATAGTCTATGGTATTAAAGGTTTTCGGCTATGTCCGAGATAACAGAAGTTCGTCAAAAGATACTCTTAACGTCAGGAAATGTAAAAAGAAGTGGTAGGTTTAAACTTTTAGCCTTTTTTGCACGATTTCCACGCTTTTTACCTTGTCAACTGGAAAATCCGTCAAATGAAGTGAACATCCAGCGTTTAGACTTGTGAAAATGACAATTGTTCATGTTGATATGTTTGAATAAATATATAAAATTTCCAATGTAAGTTTCAAGGGCCGGTTAGCTCAGTTGGTTAGAGCGTCGTGCTAATAACGCGAATGTCGTGGGTTCGATCCCCACATTGGCCATATATTTTTCTAGTTTTTGTCGCCCACTAAACTAGTATATTAATTCTCAACATGAGAATATAATAATAAATTAAAAGTTCAGTGATGTTTACAATTTCCATGAAATGGACTCACAATGAGAATAGCACAAAATCCAACACTATTTTAAACAAGAACACGCATTTAGATTCAAAGTACACATGATTTGAACATATCTAAAGTTTAGATATCCTTTCTTTATATGTAATTCTGTAAGAATATGATACCCATATATAAGTACATAAAATTTCCCAAATTGTTTCCAACGGCCGGTTAGCTCAGTTGGTTAGAGCGTCGTGCTAATAACGCGAATGTCGTGGGTTCGATCCCCACATTGGCCATGAATTTTTGATAGTCTATGGTATTAAAGGTTTTCGGCTATGTCCGAGATAACAGAAGTTCGTCAAAAGATACTCTTAACGTCAGGAAATGTAAAAAGAAGTGGTAGGTTTAAACTTTTAGCCTTTTTTGCACGATTTCCACGCTTTTTACCTTGTCAACTGGAAAATCCGTCAAATGAAGTGAACATCCAGCGTTTAGACTTGTGAAAATGACAATTGTTCATGTTGATATGTTTGAATAAATATATAAAATTTCCAATGTAAGTTTCAAGGGCCGGTTAGCTCAGTTGGTTAGAGCGTCGTGCTAATAACGCGAATGTCGTGGGTTCGATCCCCACATTGGCCATATATTTTTCTAGTTTTTGTCGCCCACTAAACTAGTATATTAATTCTCAACATGAGAATATAATAATAAATTAAAAGTTCAGTGATGTTTACAATTTCCATGAAATGGACTCACAATGAGAATAGCACAAAATCCAACACTATTTTAAACAAGAACACGCATTTAGATTCAAAGTACACATGATTTGAACATATCTAAAGTTTAGATATCCTTTCTTTATATGTAATTCTGTAAGAATATGATACCCATATATAAGTACATAAAATTTCCCAAATTGTTTCCAACGGCCGGTTAGCTCAGTTGGTTAGAGCGTCGTGCTAATAACGCGAATGTCGTGGGTTCGATCCCCACATTGGCCATGAATTTTTGATAGTCTATGGTATTAAAGGTTTTCGGCTATGTCCGAGATAACAGAAGTTCGTCAAAAGATACTCTTAACGTCAGGAAATGTAAAAAGAAGTGGTAGGTTTAAACTTTTAGCCTTTTTTGCACGATTTCCACGCTTTTTACCTTGTCAACTGGAAAATCCGTCAAATGAAGTGAACATCCAGCGTTTAGACTTGTGAAAATGACAATTGTTCATGTTGATATGTTTGAATAAATATATAAAATTTCCAATGTAAGTTTCAAGGGCCGGTTAGCTCAGTTGGTTAGAGCGTCGTGCTAATAACGCGAATGTCGTGGGTTCGATCCCCACATTGGCCATATATTTTTCTAGTTTTTGTCGCCCACTAAACTAGTATATTAATTCTCAACATGAGAATATAATAATAAATTAAAAGTTCAGTGATGTTTACAATTTCCATGAAATGGACTCACAATGAGAATAGCACAAAATCCAACACTATTTTAAACAAGAACACGCATTTAGATTCAAAGTACACATGATTTGAACATATCTAAAGTTTAGATATCCTTTCTTTATATGTAATTCTGTAAGAATATGATACCCATATATAAGTACATAAAATTTCCCAAATTGTTTCCAACGGCCGGTTAGCTCAGTTGGTTAGAGCGTCGTGCTAATAACGCGAATGTCGTGGGTTCGATCCCCACATTGGCCATGAATTTTTGATAGTCTATGGTATTAAAGGTTTTCGGCTATGTCCGAGATAACAGAAGTTCGTCAAAAGATACTCTTAACGTCAGGAAATGTAAAAAGAAGTGGTAGGTTTAAACTTTTAGCCTTTTTTGCACGATTTCCACGCTTTTTACCTTGTCAACTGGAAAATCCGTCAAATGAAGTGAACATCCAGCGTTTAGACTTGTGAAAATGACAATTGTTCATGTTGATATGTTTGAATAAATATATAAAATTTCCAATGTAAGTTTCAAGGGCCGGTTAGCTCAGTTGGTTAGAGCGTCGTGCTAATAACGCGAATGTCGTGGGTTCGATCCCCACATTGGCCATATATTTTTCTAGTTTTTGTCGCCCACTAAACTAGTATATTAATTCTCAACATGAGAATATAATAATAAATTAAAAGTTCAGTGATGTTTACAATTTCCATGAAATGGACTCACAATGAGAATAGCACAAAATCCAACACTATTTTAAACAAGAACACGCATTTAGATTCAAAGTACACATGATTTGAACATATCTAAAGTTTAGATATCCTTTCTTTATATGTAATTCTGTAAGAATATGATACCCATATATAAGTACATAAAATTTCCCAAATTGTTTCCAACGGCCGGTTAGCTCAGTTGGTTAGAGCGTCGTGCTAATAACGCGAATGTCGTGGGTTCGATCCCCACATTGGCCATGAATTTTTGATAGTCTATGGTATTAAAGGTTTTCGGCTATGTCCGAGATAACAGAAGTTCGTCAAAAGATACTCTTAACGTCAGGAAATGTAAAAAGAAGTGGTAGGTTTAAACTTTTAGCCTTTTTTGCACGATTTCCACGCTTTTTACCTTGTCAACTGGAAAATCCGTCAAATGAAGTGAACATCCAGCGTTTAGACTTGTGAAAATGACAATTGTTCATGTTGATATGTTTGAATAAATATATAAAATTTCCAATGTAAGTTTCAAGGGCCGGTTAGCTCAGTTGGTTAGAGCGTCGTGCTAATAACGCGAATGTCGTGGGTTCGATCCCCACATTGGCCATATATTTTTCTAGTTTTTGTCGCCCACTAAACTAGTATATTAATTCTCAACATGAGAATATAATAATAAATTAAAAGTTCAGTGATGTTTACAATTTCCATGAAATGGACTCACAATGAGAATAGCACAAAATCCAACACTATTTTAAACAAGAACACGCATTTAGATTCAAAGTACACATGATTTGAACATATCTAAAGTTTAGATATCCTTTCTTTATATGTAATTCTGTAAGAATATGATACCCATATATAAGTACATAAAATTTCCCAAATTGTTTCCAACGGCCGGTTAGCTCAGTTGGTTAGAGCGTCGTGCTAATAACGCGAATGTCGTGGGTTCGATCCCCACATTGGCCATGAATTTTTGATAGTCTATGGTATTAAAGGTTTTCGGCTATGTCCGAGATAACAGAAGTTCGTCAAAAGATACTCTTAACGTCAGGAAATGTAAAAAGAAGTGGTAGGTTTAAACTTTTAGCCTTTTTTGCACGATTTCCACGCTTTTTACCTTGTCAACTGGAAAATCCGTCAAATGAAGTGAACATCCAGCGTTTAGACTTGTGAAAATGACAATTGTTCATGTTGATATGTTTGAATAAATATATAAAATTTCCAATGTAAGTTTCAAGGGCCGGTTAGCTCAGTTGGTTAGAGCGTCGTGCTAATAACGCGAATGTCGTGGGTTCGATCCCCACATTGGCCATATATTTTTCTAGTTTTTGTCGCCCACTAAACTAGTATATTAATTCTCAACATGAGAATATAATAATAAATTAAAAGTTCAGTGATGTTTACAATTTCCATGAAATGGACTCACAATGAGAATAGCACAAAATCCAACACTATTTTAAACAAGAACACGCATTTAGATTCAAAGTACACATGATTTGAACATATCTAAAGTTTAGATATCCTTTCTTTATATGTAATTCTGTAAGAATATGATACCCATATATAAGTACATAAAATTTCCCAAATTGTTTCCAACGGCCGGTTAGCTCAGTTGGTTAGAGCGTCGTGCTAATAACGCGAATGTCGTGGGTTCGATCCCCACATTGGCCATGAATTTTTGATAGTCTATGGTATTAAAGGTTTTCGGCTATGTCCGAGATAACAGAAGTTCGTCAAAAGATACTCTTAACGTCAGGAAATGTAAAAAGAAGTGGTAGGTTTAAACTTTTAGCCTTTTTTGCACGATTTCCACGCTTTTTACCTTGTCAACTGGAAAATCCGTCAAATGAAGTGAACATCCAGCGTTTAGACTTGTGAAAATGACAATTGTTCATGTTGATATGTTTGAATAAATATATAAAATTTCCAATGTAAGTTTCAAGGGCCGGTTAGCTCAGTTGGTTAGAGCGTCGTGCTAATAACGCGAATGTCGTGGGTTCGATCCCCACATTGGCCATATATTTTTCTAGTTTTTGTCGCCCACTAAACTAGTATATTAATTCTCAACATGAGAATATAATAATAAATTAAAAGTTCAGTGATGTTTACAATTTCCATGAAATGGACTCACAATGAGAATAGCACAAAATCCAACACTATTTTAAACAAGAACACGCATTTAGATTCAAAGTACACATGATTTGAACATATCTAAAGTTTAGATATCCTTTCTTTATATGTAATTCTGTAAGAATATGATACCCATATATAAGTACATAAAATTTCCCAAATTGTTTCCAACGGCCGGTTAGCTCAGTTGGTTAGAGCGTCGTGCTAATAACGCGAATGTCGTGGGTTCGATCCCCACATTGGCCATGAATTTTTGATAGTCTATGGTATTAAAGGTTTTCGGCTATGTCCGAGATAACAGAAGTTCGTCAAAAGATACTCTTAACGTCAGGAAATGTAAAAAGAAGTGGTAGGTTTAAACTTTTAGCCTTTTTTGCACGATTTCCACGCTTTTTACCTTGTCAACTGGAAAATCCGTCAAATGAAGTGAACATCCAGCGTTTAGACTTGTGAAAATGACAATTGTTCATGTTGATATGTTTGAATAAATATATAAAATTTCCAATGTAAGTTTCAAGGGCCGGTTAGCTCAGTTGGTTAGAGCGTCGTGCTAATAACGCGAATGTCGTGGGTTCGATCCCCACATTGGCCATATATTTTTCTAGTTTTTGTCGCCCACTAAACTAGTATATTAATTCTCAACATGAGAATATAATAATAAATTAAAAGTTCAGTGATGTTTACAATTTCCATGAAATGGACTCACAATGAGAATAGCACAAAATCCAACACTATTTTAAACAAGAACACGCATTTAGATTCAAAGTACACATGATTTGAACATATCTAAAGTTTAGATATCCTTTCTTTATATGTAATTCTGTAAGAATATGATACCCATATATAAGTACATAAAATTTCCCAAATTGTTTCCAACGGCCGGTTAGCTCAGTTGGTTAGAGCGTCGTGCTAATAACGCGAATGTCGTGGGTTCGATCCCCACATTGGCCATGAATTTTTGATAGTCTATGGTATTAAAGGTTTTCGGCTATGTCCGAGATAACAGAAGTTCGTCAAAAGATACTCTTAACGTCAGGAAATGTAAAAAGAAGTGGTAGGTTTAAACTTTTAGCCTTTTTTGCACGATTTCCACGCTTTTTACCTTGTCAACTGGAAAATCCGTCAAATGAAGTGAACATCCAGCGTTTAGACTTGTGAAAATGACAATTGTTCATGTTGATATGTTTGAATAAATATATAAAATTTCCAATGTAAGTTTCAAGGGCCGGTTAGCTCAGTTGGTTAGAGCGTCGTGCTAATAACGCGAATGTCGTGGGTTCGATCCCCACATTGGCCATATATTTTTCTAGTTTTTGTCGCCCACTAAACTAGTATATTAATTCTCAACATGAGAATATAATAATAAATTAAAAGTTCAGTGATGTTTACAATTTCCATGAAATGGACTCACAATGAGAATAGCACAAAATCCAACACTATTTTAAACAAGAACACGCATTTAGATTCAAAGTACACATGATTTGAACATATCTAAAGTTTAGATATCCTTTCTTTATATGTAATTCTGTAAGAATATGATACCCATATATAAGTACATAAAATTTCCCAAATTGTTTCCAACGGCCGGTTAGCTCAGTTGGTTAGAGCGTCGTGCTAATAACGCGAATGTCGTGGGTTCGATCCCCACATTGGCCATGAATTTTTGATAGTCTATGGTATTAAAGGTTTTCGGCTATGTCCGAGATAACAGAAGTTCGTCAAAAGATACTCTTAACGTCAGGAAATGTAAAAAGAAGTGGTAGGTTTAAACTTTTAGCCTTTTTTGCACGATTTCCACGCTTTTTACCTTGTCAACTGGAAAATCCGTCAAATGAAGTGAACATCCAGCGTTTAGACTTGTGAAAATGACAATTGTTCATGTTGATATGTTTGAATAAATATATAAAATTTCCAATGTAAGTTTCAAGGGCCGGTTAGCTCAGTTGGTTAGAGCGTCGTGCTAATAACGCGAATGTCGTGGGTTCGATCCCCACATTGGCCATATATTTTTCTAGTTTTTGTCGCCCACTAAACTAGTATATTAATTCTCAACATGAGAATATAATAATAAATTAAAAGTTCAGTGATGTTTACAATTTCCATGAAATGGACTCACAATGAGAATAGCACAAAATCCAACACTATTTTAAACAAGAACACGCATTTAGATTCAAAGTACACATGATTTGAACATATCTAAAGTTTAGATATCCTTTCTTTATATGTAATTCTGTAAGAATATGATACCCATATATAAGTACATAAAATTTCCCAAATTGTTTCCAACGGCCGGTTAGCTCAGTTGGTTAGAGCGTCGTGCTAATAACGCGAATGTCGTGGGTTCGATCCCCACATTGGCCATGAATTTTTGATAGTCTATGGTATTAAAGGTTTTCGGCTATGTCCGAGATAACAGAAGTTCGTCAAAAGATACTCTTAACGTCAGGAAATGTAAAAAGAAGTGGTAGGTTTAAACTTTTAGCCTTTTTTGCACGATTTCCACGCTTTTTACCTTGTCAACTGGAAAATCCGTCAAATGAAGTGAACATCCAGCGTTTAGACTTGTGAAAATGACAATTGTTCATGTTGATATGTTTGAATAAATATATAAAATTTCCAATGTAAGTTTCAAGGGCCGGTTAGCTCAGTTGGTTAGAGCGTCGTGCTAATAACGCGAATGTCGTGGGTTCGATCCCCACATTGGCCATATATTTTTCTAGTTTTTGTCGCCCACTAAACTAGTATATTAATTCTCAACATGAGAATATAATAATAAATTAAAAGTTCAGTGATGTTTACAATTTCCATGAAATGGACTCACAATGAGAATAGCACAAAATCCAACACTATTTTAAACAAGAACACGCATTTAGATTCAAAGTACACATGATTTGAACATATCTAAAGTTTAGATATCCTTTCTTTATATGTAATTCTGTAAGAATATGATACCCATATATAAGTACATAAAATTTCCCAAATTGTTTCCAACGGCCGGTTAGCTCAGTTGGTTAGAGCGTCGTGCTAATAACGCGAATGTCGTGGGTTCGATCCCCACATTGGCCATGAATTTTTGATAGTCTATGGTATTAAAGGTTTTCGGCTATGTCCGAGATAACAGAAGTTCGTCAAAAGATACTCTTAACGTCAGGAAATGTAAAAAGAAGTGGTAGGTTTAAACTTTTAGCCTTTTTTGCACGATTTCCACGCTTTTTACCTTGTCAACTGGAAAATCCGTCAAATGAAGTGAACATCCAGCGTTTAGACTTGTGAAAATGACAATTGTTCATGTTGATATGTTTGAATAAATATATAAAATTTCCAATGTAAGTTTCAAGGGCCGGTTAGCTCAGTTGGTTAGAGCGTCGTGCTAATAACGCGAATGTCGTGGGTTCGATCCCCACATTGGCCATATATTTTTCTAGTTTTTGTCGCCCACTAAACTAGTATATTAATTCTCAACATGAGAATATAATAATAAATTAAAAGTTCAGTGATGTTTACAATTTCCATGAAATGGACTCACAATGAGAATAGCACAAAATCCAACACTATTTTAAACAAGAACACGCATTTAGATTCAAAGTACACATGATTTGAACATATCTAAAGTTTAGATATCCTTTCTTTATATGTAATTCTGTAAGAATATGATACCCATATATAAGTACATAAAATTTCCCAAATTGTTTCCAACGGCCGGTTAGCTCAGTTGGTTAGAGCGTCGTGCTAATAACGCGAATGTCGTGGGTTCGATCCCCACATTGGCCATGAATTTTTGATAGTCTATGGTATTAAAGGTTTTCGGCTATGTCCGAGATAACAGAAGTTCGTCAAAAGATACTCTTAACGTCAGGAAATGTAAAAAGAAGTGGTAGGTTTAAACTTTTAGCCTTTTTTGCACGATTTCCACGCTTTTTACCTTGTCAACTGGAAAATCCGTCAAATGAAGTGAACATCCAGCGTTTAGACTTGTGAAAATGACAATTGTTCATGTTGATATGTTTGAATAAATATATAAAATTTCCAATGTAAGTTTCAAGGGCCGGTTAGCTCAGTTGGTTAGAGCGTCGTGCTAATAACGCGAATGTCGTGGGTTCGATCCCCACATTGGCCATATATTTTTCTAGTTTTTGTCGCCCACTAAACTAGTATATTAATTCTCAACATGAGAATATAATAATAAATTAAAAGTTCAGTGATGTTTACAATTTCCATGAAATGGACTCACAATGAGAATAGCACAAAATCCAACACTATTTTAAACAAGAACACGCATTTAGATTCAAAGTACACATGATTTGAACATATCTAAAGTTTAGATATCCTTTCTTTATATGTAATTCTGTAAGAATATGATACCCATATATAAGTACATAAAATTTCCCAAATTGTTTCCAACGGCCGGTTAGCTCAGTTGGTTAGAGCGTCGTGCTAATAACGCGAATGTCGTGGGTTCGATCCCCACATTGGCCATGAATTTTTGATAGTCTATGGTATTAAAGGTTTTCGGCTATGTCCGAGATAACAGAAGTTCGTCAAAAGATACTCTTAACGTCAGGAAATGTAAAAAGAAGTGGTAGGTTTAAACTTTTAGCCTTTTTTGCACGATTTCCACGCTTTTTACCTTGTCAACTGGAAAATCCGTCAAATGAAGTGAACATCCAGCGTTTAGACTTGTGAAAATGACAATTGTTCATGTTGATATGTTTGAATAAATATATAAAATTTCCAATGTAAGTTTCAAGGGCCGGTTAGCTCAGTTGGTTAGAGCGTCGTGCTAATAACGCGAATGTCGTGGGTTCGATCCCCACATTGGCCATATATTTTTCTAGTTTTTGTCGCCCACTAAACTAGTATATTAATTCTCAACATGAGAATATAATAATAAATTAAAAGTTCAGTGATGTTTACAATTTCCATGAAATGGACTCACAATGAGAATAGCACAAAATCCAACACTATTTTAAACAAGAACACGCATTTAGATTCAAAGTACACATGATTTGAACATATCTAAAGTTTAGATATCCTTTCTTTATATGTAATTCTGTAAGAATATGATACCCATATATAAGTACATAAAATTTCCCAAATTGTTTCCAACGGCCGGTTAGCTCAGTTGGTTAGAGCGTCGTGCTAATAACGCGAATGTCGTGGGTTCGATCCCCACATTGGCCATGAATTTTTGATAGTCTATGGTATTAAAGGTTTTCGGCTATGTCCGAGATAACAGAAGTTCGTCAAAAGATACTCTTAACGTCAGGAAATGTAAAAAGAAGTGGTAGGTTTAAACTTTTAGCCTTTTTTGCACGATTTCCACGCTTTTTACCTTGTCAACTGGAAAATCCGTCAAATGAAGTGAACATCCAGCGTTTAGACTTGTGAAAATGACAATTGTTCATGTTGATATGTTTGAATAAATATATAAAATTTCCAATGTAAGTTTCAAGGGCCGGTTAGCTCAGTTGGTTAGAGCGTCGTGCTAATAACGCGAATGTCGTGGGTTCGATCCCCACATTGGCCATATATTTTTCTAGTTTTTGTCGCCCACTAAACTAGTATATTAATTCTCAACATGAGAATATAATAATAAATTAAAAGTTCAGTGATGTTTACAATTTCCATGAAATGGACTCACAATGAGAATAGCACAAAATCCAACACTATTTTAAACAAGAACACGCATTTAGATTCAAAGTACACATGATTTGAACATATCTAAAGTTTAGATATCCTTTCTTTATATGTAATTCTGTAAGAATATGATACCCATATATAAGTACATAAAATTTCCCAAATTGTTTCCAACGGCCGGTTAGGTCAGTTGGTTAGAGCGTCGTGCTAATAACGCGAATGTCGTGGGTTCGATCCCCACATTGGCCATGAATTTTTGATAGTCTATGGTATTAAAGGTTTTCGGCTATGTCCGAGATAACAGAAGTTCGTCAAAAGATACTCTTAACGTCAGGAAATGTAAAAAGAAGTGGTAGGTTTAAACTTTTAGCCTTTTTTGCACGATTTCCACGCTTTTTACCTTGTCAACTGGAAAATCCGTCAAATGAAGTGAACATCCAGCGTTTAGACTTGTGAAAATGACAATTGTTCATGTTGATATGTTTGAATAAATATATAAAATTTCCAATGTAAGTTTCAAGGGCCGGTTAGCTCAGTTGGTTAGAGCGTCGTGCTAATAACGCGAATGTCGTGGGTTCGATCCCCACATTGGCCATATATTTTTCTAGTTTTTGTCGCCCACTAAACTAGTATATTAATTCTCAACATGAGAATATAATAATAAATTAAAAGTTCAGTGATGTTTACAATTTCCATGAAATGGACTCACAATGAGAATAGCACAAAATCCAACACTATTTTAAACAAGAACACGCATTTAGATTCAAAGTACACATGATTTGAACATATCTAAAGTTTAGATATCCTTTCTTTATATGTAATTCTGTAAGAATATGATACCCATATATAAGTACATAAAATTTCCCAAATTGTTTCCAACGGCCGGTTAGCTCAGTTGGTTAGAGCGTCGTGCTAATAACGCGAATGTCGTGGGTTCGATCCCCACATTGGCCATGAATTTTTGATAGTCTATGGTATTAAAGGTTTTCGGCTATGTCCGAGATAACAGAAGTTCGTCAAAAGATACTCTTAACGTCAGGAAATGTAAAAAGAAGTGGTAGGTTTAAACTTTTAGCCTTTTTTGCACGATTTCCACGCTTTTTACCTTGTCAACTGGAAAATCCGTCAAATGAAGTGAACATCCAGCGTTTAGACTTGTGAAAATGACAATTGTTCATGTTGATATGTTTGAATAAATATATAAAATTTCCAATGTAAGTTTCAAGGGCCGGTTAGCTCAGTTGGTTAGAGCGTCGTGCTAATAACGCGAATGTCGTGGGTTCGATCCCCACATTGGCCATATATTTTTCTAGTTTTTGTCGCCCACTAAACTAGTATATTAATTCTCAACATGAGAATATAATAATAAATTAAAAGTTCAGTGATGTTTACAATTTCCATGAAATGGACTCACAATGAGAATAGCACAAAATCCAACACTATTTTAAACAAGAACACGCATTTAGATTCAAAGTACACATGATTTGAACATATCTAAAGTTTAGATATCCTTTCTTTATATGTAATTCTGTAAGAATATGATACCCATATATAAGTACATAAAATTTCCCAAATTGTTTCCAACGGCCGGTTAGCTCAGTTGGTTAGAGCGTCGTGCTAATAACGCGAATGTCGTGGGTTCGATCCCCACATTGGCCATGAATTTTTGATAGTCTATGGTATTAAAGGTTTTCGGCTATGTCCGAGATAACAGAAGTTCGTCAAAAGATACTCTTAACGTCAGGAAATGTAAAAAGAAGTGGTAGGTTTAAACTTTTAGCCTTTTTTGCACGATTTCCACGCTTTTTACCTTGTCAACTGGAAAATCCGTCAAATGAAGTGAACATCCAGCGTTTAGACTTGTGAAAATGACAATTGTTCATGTTGATATGTTTGAATAAATATATAAAATTTCCAATGTAAGTTTCAAGGGCCGGTTAGCTCAGTTGGTTAGAGCGTCGTGCTAATAACGCGAATGTCGTGGGTTCGATCCCCACATTGGCCATATATTTTTCTAGTTTTTGTCGCCCACTAAACTAGTATATTAATTCTCAACATGAGAATATAATAATAAATTAAAAGTTCAGTGATGTTTACAATTTCCATGAAATGGACTCACAATGAGAATAGCACAAAATCCAACACTATTTTAAACAAGAACACGCATTTAGATTCAAAGTACACATGATTTGAACATATCTAAAGTTTAGATATCCTTTCTTTATATGTAATTCTGTAAGAATATGATACCCATATATAAGTACATAAAATTTCCCAAATTGTTTCCAACGGCCGGTTAGCTCAGTTGGTTAGAGCGTCGTGCTAATAACGCGAATGTCGTGGGTTCGATCCCCACATTGGCCATGAATTTTTGATAGTCTATGGTATTAAAGGTTTTCGGCTATGTCCGAGATAACAGAAGTTCGTCAAAAGATTGGGTTTGATTTTCGAACGCACTAATCAATAGGATGTTTACATTGTGAGGTCCGGGAATTTTTTCTATTTTGGTGAGTTAAAAGCCAAATTGTTGATGAAAAACTTGTACAATATCTTTATTTTGTGACATTGATGTGTAAAATATAAGGAATTAGTTGAAATACAGACTTTTTAACCCCTTATTCCTGCTTTTGTTGTGCAGGATAAGGGGGGTGTTTCGGTGCGCCTGACTTTGACATTAGGGTTTAACCTATAACCAATCAGTTGTAAAGGGTGCGTTCTGATAAACACCTATAGTGATAATGCAGAATAATAAATTAAAACAGAGTTCAGAAAGGACAAAAGATGTATCAAGAGGACAAAAAAAGTCGCTACGATATGTTCATAGACTCGATAGACATTATAAGAAAGAATGTACTCTTCATGTACATGACATACCAAACACATCTTTTAATGCTGAAACTGTGATAGAGACAGTGGAAAAGATATGTGGAGAGAACACAGTTTTAGCTGTTGTTCCAGTTGATAACAATAATGGTTATGAAATAACAACAGATTCGGAAGAGAGTGCTTGGCAACTGACAAATGGACTTAAGATTGATAATGAAAATTTTGAATGTACATTGCAATTTAATCAAATTGTAGTTGTGTCATTTATTTACTTACCTGCTAATATTGAAGATCAAGATATCATTGACGCTCTAGAAATTAGAAATTGTGAGATAAAATCGAGTGTTTTCAGGCATGTTCATCCTAAAACACAAGTAGCCGATGGTACGAGGTATGTGCATGTAAAATTTCCACCTACGCTTGTATCTTTACCATGGAGTATGAAATTCAAAACTGTTAGCGGAGATAGATACTTTAGAGTGATGCATGATAAACAAAAGTCACTTTGTAATAAGTGTGGATCGCCTTATCACAAATACAGAAAATGCCCACAGTTAGTGTGTGATGGGTGTGACGAACAAGGTCACAAAATGAGGGAATGCAAGGCGCCCAAATGTGAAACTTGTCGGAGTCTGCCTTCGAAATGTTGGTGTGGAAAAATTGACAAAATTTGTCCATATTGTAGAAAAGAACCGTGCGTTTGTGCTTGTGAAGGATGTAAGTTAGCCTTCAATCTCTGCAAATGCGGCACTGACAACACGGATAGAGATTTGACGAAAGAAACGACAGACACTAATGAAAATGGGACTGATAAAGAAAGTGATATGAATGTGGGTAAAAAGAAGGAAAATGTTGAGCGGAAAAAAAGAAAATCAGAAAATGTCGATGAAAATGTGAAGCAGGCTAAAATTAAAACTGTGGAAGCAGATAACAACGACCATACTAGTAATGAGGATGATGAAATCGTCGAGGTTAATGGAGATGACAATGATCAGATGATGAGTGAAAACAATAAAGATGGTGATACTGACATTTTAAACTTAGAAGAAAACACTTGTGAAGAGGATGATAACGTGGTGAATGGTGACGTGGTGGATGGTGACGCAGTGAATGATGACAAAGCGAATAGTGACGTGGTGAATGGTGAAGTAGTGAATGGAGGAATTGAGAATGGTGAAGTTGTGAATGATGAAGTGGTTAATGGTAAAGTGGTAAATGGTAAAGTGGTGAATGGTGAAGTAGTGAATGGTGAAGTGGTAAATGGTAAAGTGGTAAATGGTAAAGCGGTGAATGGTAAATTGGTGAATGGTGAAGTGGTAAATGGTAAATTGGTAAATGGTAAAGTGGTGAATGGTGATGTTTCGAAGGCTGCGGACTCGGATGAAGACATAGTGGTAGATGAAAGAGATGATGAAAAGAAAGAAAACAGTCAAGATACTTCTGATAATATGACAGTTACAAATGAACAAAATGATAAAATTGTTAAACAAACTATTGTACATGAAAATCAAAACAAGCATGATTCTACTCAGATTCAAACTGAAGTTATTATACATGAACATAATGTTGCTGATTCCTCTTCTGGTGGTGATGTCACCAGAACTGGAATCGGAGATTTAGATAATATCTCGCCTGTTGGTGCCTCAGGTACTGATGGACAAGATCACGAGATAGAAGTTTTAATGGATGTGTCTGAGGGGGGCGATGGGCTTTCTCAGACACAATCCCAAAAGTCACCAGTAAAGAGAAGGAATAAAACTAAGCATACTCCTAATGTGAATAGTGCTAAAATGAGAGTAAGATCGACGCCCTATGAAAAAATGTTAATAATGGATCATCATAAAACATGTATTTTTTTACTTAAAATGATGGTTCTACTTGTAAGTCACAACTGTAATGGTATTAGAAATATAGACAAATTTAAAAAGTATGTGTCTATTATGTCTGAAAAAAATGTTGATTTTATGTTATTTCAAGAAACGTTTTGGGATGACCAACTTGTACAAAATGTTAAACATTTATATAATGGTGATATTTATCACAGTGATGGGACAAATAATAGGCAAGGTGTTGCCATATTAGTGAAGTCAAACTTGTGTGCAAATGTTAAACAAATATATAAAGATAACAATGGTAGATTTTTACATTTACAGTTTGAATATGATGATAGTATTTATAATATAATGAATGTCTATGCGCCTAATATTGTAAATGAAAAGGCGGATTTTTTTGATTTTTTAAATGATTATATGAAATTATTTGAAAATACCATTATTGCTGGTGACTGGAATACATCATTGTATGGCAAAGACAGGTGTAGTAGAACTGTGCACAAAAATGATGTATCGGTCAAAAAGTTAAATGATATTATGCTTAATCATAATGTATACGATATATGGAGATTTAGAAATCCAGATAAACTTGTATTTTCAAGAAAAATGGTTTACAATGGTGAACTCAAACAATCAAGAATAGATTATTTTTTATTGAACAGGAATTTGACATTCTTTGTACAGAGTGTATATCATTTTGATACTACAATTAGTGATCACTGTTTTGTTGAAATGAAAATGAATTTTGAAAAAATTGAAAGAGGTCCAGGTTTATGGATTTTAAACAATACATTTTTGAAAAATGAAGAATATATTTCAAAAATTAGAAATATCATTGAGGAAGAAAAACAAAGCACACTTTTTAATTCAGAGTTTCTCATTTGGTGGGATAATTTGAAATATAAAATCAAGAAATTTAGTCAAGTATTTGGAAAAAGAATTCAAAAAGAAAAGAATGCAGAATATTTTTTACTGCAAAATAAGTTGAAAAGAATATCAGAGAGAATTGCTCTAGGAGAAGTTATAGATGTGGCTCAGTATGAAAATTTGAAATTAGATTTGTCAGTGTATGAAGAACAAAAATGTAAAGGAGCAATCCTGCGTTCTAAGTCTTTTTGGGCTACTGAGAGTGATAAATGCACTAAATATTTTTTACAAATGGAAAAGCAAAAGCAAGAGTCACATTGCATTAAGGAACTATTGAATGAAAACAATGAGAGTGTTACTAATACTGAAGGTATCTTAGATACACAGTATGATTTTTATAATAAATTGTATTCTTCTGTTAAAACAGATGATGAGGTTATGAAAGAATTTTTAAAAAATGTAAATACTAAAATAAATCAGGAGGATGTAGATCTATGTGATAATGATATAACAGTAAAAGAAATTGAATTTGCATTACAGAAAATGGCTAGAAATAAAAGTCCTGGCTCTGATGGTCTTACAGTTGAATTCTATTGTACTTTTTTTAGTTCACTGAAAGACATTCTATTGAAATTGTTTGAAGAAATTGAAAAATATTCAAAGCTTTCTCGGTCTATGAGATGTGGAATTATTAGTTTAATATTTAAGAAAAAAGGAGATAAAAGATTTTTGAAAAATTATAGACCTATTTCACTCCTTCAGGTAGATTATAAAATATTAGCCAAAGTGATGGCTAATAGATTTAAACAAGTTTTATGTAAAATTGTATCAAAATGTCAGTCTTGTTGTATACCTGGTAGAGATATTGCTGATACTATTGCTAATATAAGAGATGTACTTGACCTTATAGAAAGTGAAGAATTGGAGGGTTATTTACTTAAAATGGATCAGGAGAAAGCATTCGATAAAGTTGGGCATACTTATTTAAGGGAGGTTCTTAAAAAGTATGGATTTGGTGATAGATTTGTAAATTGGGTAGGGATTTTTTATACAGACATTCAAAGTTCTGTTAAAAGTAATGGGTTTCCTACAAAATATTTTAAAATTAAAAATGGGATTAGACAGGGATGTCCCATTAGTGCTCTTTTGTATGTGCTTTCTGCCGAACCTTTGCAGTGTGCAATTAGAAATAATTTAAACATTGAAGGTATTAATATACCTAATTGTGATGAAAAAGCTGTTATTTTTCAACATGCTGATGACACTACTCTCACATTATGTAATAAAGAGTCTATCAATGAAACATTGAATATTTTTGAAATTTATGGAAAAGCATCAGGTTCAAAGATAAATATGTCAAAATCGGAGATTATGTGTATTGGTAAAGCAAAAATTAATGTACCAGAAATACAGCAAATAGGGTTGAAATATTCTGTAGATTGTATACAGATATTAGGTGTGTATGTAGGCAAAAATAAATTATTTTGTGATGATCTTAATTGGAAAGATAAAATTAGTAAAATTAAAATGTTAGTTAATTTATGGAAGCAGAGACGATTGACATTATCTGGTAGAGCTAATGTGATATCCTCACTATTGATGTCTAGGTTATGGTACACAATAGCAGTGTGTTCCATTCCTGATTGGGCTTTACAGTCAATCAAGAAGATATGTTTAGATTTTTTATGGAATAATGGATCGCATTTGATCAAATATAGAACGATAATAGGAGCCAAAACTGATGGAGGGTTAAAATACCCTGATATTTATTTAAAACTATTAGCATTTAGATTAAAATTTTTGACAAGATTTTTAGATAAGGATTTTCATGCTATATGGAAATACACTATGACATATTTTTTGAACAAGATACACAATACAAATCTAGGTGTACATTGTTTATTTTTATTGCTACAAAAGAAAGACTGTACAAACATACCTGTGTTTTATAGGGAAATCATTGATGCATGGCAATATTTTAAACCTTATGTTGATATTGATATACGATCGGTTGATATTTTTAATCAACCAATTTTTTTGAATGAATCCATCAAGGTGAATGGTAAATGCATACTTTGGAAACAGTTTTTATTAGCTGGAATTACCAAATTGAAACATGTAGCATATGAAGTGGTTCCAGGTTTTTTACCTTTTAATGCTATTTATGAAATGATTGAAAATGTTGATGACAATGTAGATTGTAATAAACTAAGACAGCAATATAATAGTTTGCTAGAATGTATACCAAATGAATGGAAAAGGGTGATATTAAATGAAACAAAACCAGTTAACTGTGATGAGGTTCCATTGTTTATTGTAAATTATAATAACAAAACAAAAGATTTTGTATGTTGTAAAACAAAAGATTTTTATGGTATATTAGTAGATAAATGTTATATTGAACCTGTTGTTCATCAATATTGGTTAGAAAGTTTTAATGTCCAATATGTTCCTTTTAAGTTCTTATGGACAAGTGTTCACTGCTATTGGAAATCGCCAGACTGTGTGCAATTAGATTTTAAAATTGCTCATAATAGAATATTTACAAATTTGAAACTAAAAAGAATAGGACTTTCTGACTCAGACATTTGTGATAGTTGTAAATCTGTAGTGGAAGATTTGTTTCACTTATTTTTGAAATGTCAAGATCTAGATGTTTTTCATAACTATATGTTTGTTTTTTTATGTGAACTTCTAGAGAAATGTGAATTTGATGTCTTGGTCAATCAAGGATATAGACAGATGTTTTTGCTTGGTATGACAAGTACTTATACTGATGTAAATACATATTTTGTTAATTTTGTTCTTTCTGTTGCAAGACTTTGTGTTTTCAAAAGGAGACAAATGATCAAAAAGGATGTCAAGAATATAGATCTTACGAGATTTTTCAGGTATACACTGAAACATTATATTTCTTATTATCATGTGTATTGTAAGATTGTAAACAAGATGAACATTTTTGAAAGGAACTTTCTAAAGAATAATTGTAAAATGACTGAAATAGATGGTGTTTTGATATTTAACTTTTAATGACATGTTAAAAAATACTGTGATACTCTATTGAATATTTTATTCTTTTATCATTAATGTGAATTGTGATTTTATATGTTTTATTGAATAAAGATAAAAAAAAAAAAGAGCGTCGTGCTAATAACGCGAATGTCGTGGGTTCGATCCCCACCATGAATTTTTGATAGTCCATAGTATTAAAGGTTTTCGGCTATGTCCGAGATAACAGAAGTTCGTCAAAAGATACTCTTAACGTCAGGAAATGTAAAAAGAAGTGGTAGGTTTAAACTTTTAGCCTTTTTTGCACGATTTCCACGCTTTTTACCTTGTCTACTGGAAAATCAGTCAAATGAAGTGAACATCTAGCGTTTAGACTTGTGAAAATGACAATTGTTCATGTTGATATGTTTGAATAAATATATAAAATTTCCAATGTAAGTTTCAAGGGCCGGTTAGCTCAGTTGGTTAGAGCGTCGTGCTAATAACGCGAATGTCGTGGGTTCGATCCCCACATTGGCCATATATTTTTCTAGTTTTTGTCGCCCACTAAACTAGTATATTAATTCTCAACATGAGAATATAATAATAAATTAAAAGTTCAGTGATGTTTACAATTTCCATGAAATGGACTCACAATGAGAATAGCACAAAATCCAACACTATTTTAAACAAGAACACGCATTTAGATTCAAAGTACACATGATTTGAACATATCTAAAGTTTAGATATCCTTTCTTTATATGTAATTCTGTAAGAATATGATACCCATATATAAGTACATAAAATTTCCCAAATTGTTTCCAACGGCCGGTTAGCTCAGTTGGTTAGAGCGTCGTGCTAATAACGCGAATGTCGTGGGTTCGATCCCCACATTGGCCATGAATTTTTGATAGTCTATAGTATTAAAGGTTTTCGGCTATGTCCGAGATAACAGAAGTTCGTCAAAAGATACTCTTAACGTCAGGAAATGTAAAAAGAAGTGGTAGGTTTAAACTTTTAGCCTTTTTTGCACGATTTCCACGCTTTTTACCTTGTCTACTGGAAAATCAGTCAAATGAAGTGAACATCTAGCGTTTAGACTTGTGAAAATGACAATTGTTCATGTTGATATGTTTGAATAAATATATAAAATTTCCAATGTAAGTTTCAAGGGCCGGTTAGCTCAGTTGGTTAGAGCGTCGTGCTAATAACGCGAATGTCGTGGGTTCGATCCCCACATTGGCCATATATTTTTCTAGTTTTTGTCGCCCACTAAACTAGTATATTAATTCTCAACATGAGAATATAATAATAAATTAAAAGTTCAGTGATGTTTACAATTTCCATGAAATGGACTCACAATGAGAATAGCACAAAATCCAACACTATTTTAAACAAGAACTCGCATTTAGATTCAAAGTACACATGATTTGAACATATCTAAAGTTTAGATATCCTTTCTTTATATGTAATTCTGTAAGAATATGATACCCATATATAAGTACATAAAATTTCCCAAATTGTTTCCAACGGCCGGTTAGCTCAGTTGGTTAGAGCGTCGTGCTAATAACGCGAATGTCGTGATGGTTCGAACGCACCGAAAGGTCAAGATGTAGTGTTTATAGGACTCTATAAAAATTCCGAAATTGGTGAGTTTGGATGAATGTTTTCCACTCGAATTGTTGTACATAGTATTTATTAATGCAAAAAGAACGTTTTTGACTGTATTTTGACTTATTTGAGTACCCTTATCCCTGTTTATCGGCAAACAGGATAAGGGGGAGGGGATTTAGTTTGAAGGGGACAGTAACGTGTCTTACTTCGTTTTTCTGAATTTGTGTTTTGCGTTCGGAAAAATGGATAAGGTGACTAATAAACGTTTTCGATCTCCGAATCGACAGAAACAGAACTATGTTGTTGGAGATAAAGCGTACTCAAGGGATTGTACTATAAGGATTGAACGGGTAAATACAAATGTGGTTAAAGAGAGATTAATTATTGAAGAAGTTGAGACTATCACAGGTCTTAATACTGTTTTAGCTGTGGTTCAGCATGATGCATCGTCGTACGATGTCACTATGGATAGTAAACAGAATGCTTTAAAGATGATGGGTGGTGTATCTATCGGAAGTCGGGAATATTCAGTAAGCTTGATGCATTCAGATATTACTGTTGTGTCTATTATGAAACTGCCGTCTTATGTTCCAGATGAAGATATTCGTATTAAATTAGCCATAAAAGGAGTCAATGTCGTATCTCCGATTTATAGAAGAACTGTCCCTGGTACACAAGTTGCGGATGGTACTAGGTTCATGAGATGTAAGTTCCCTCCAGGTTTAGTAGCGTTACCCTGGACAATACCGTTCAAAATAGGATCTGATACAAAATATTTCAGACTAAAACACAACAATCAAACAAAAGTATGTTCGGAATGCTCGTCGCCGGATCATATGAAAAATAGTTGTCCTCATTTTGAATGTTATGGCTGTGGTGCGGTTGGACATTCAAAGAGGTATTGTAAAGCAACAAAATGCAAGTCGTGCAGTAATTTACCACTATTGTGTGTTTGTGCTCGGGTTGCTCCTGGAATGGAGGACAGGACACCTCATGCGTCAAAAAATTGTAAAGAATGTGGCAAATTCTTTTGTAATTGCAAATGTAGAGTCTGTGGCAATAAGGTATGCAGCTGTGTTTGTTCAAAATGTGAACTTTACCCGTGTGTTTGTAGCTGTATGTACTGCCATGAAGAATCATGCGTGTGTCCATGTCAGGATTGTGAAAAACAACCATGTGAATGTAATTGTGCAAATTGCTCGAATTTGTTGAAAGATTGTACCTGTATGGATCAAAACATTGATGGTGATAAGGATAACAATGATGAAAATGAGGTAGTTAAGGATGATGATGCAGAAAGTAGTGAAAACATAAATGAGGATGAACAAACAGAGTTGAAAATAGTAGATGATTCTCACAAAAATGTTAAAACTATTGTAGCAGAGGTACATGTCAATAGTGGTGGAATACAGGAAGACAGTAGGAAGAGGAAATTGGACAGAGATGAAGAAATTTTTGATGATGGTTATGATTGTGATGATGATAGTAATGCTATTGAACAGGTTCAAGAGAAAAACAAGAGAGCAGACAGTGATTCTGATGATGTTGTGAAAAAGAAAAAAAATGAAGAATGCTCTTCTGTTGACGTTGTTGTAACAGAGGAGTGTAATGAAGAGATGTCAACAGAGGAGCAGTCGATAAATATAGATGATGAGTATAGCACCTTAGATGATGACGAAGAAGTCATTGTTGAAGGTGCAAGTAGTTATACGGAATCACTTGTCTGTTCTGATGTGGAGTTAGATACAGAGACTAAAATTAATAATAGTGGAAAGGAAAAATGTATTAGTGTTAAAATGTTGAAAAAAATTAGAAAAAAAGAAATGAAAGATAGGAGGAGAAAACTTAATGTTGCTCCAAATCTGAATAGTCAAACTGTTAGAAATTTGTCCAAAAAAAAAAACAAGAAGTAAAAATGGATAGAAATATATGTCATTGTTTAATATTTTTTGTAATGGTTGTTATATGTAGTTTGAATTGTAATGGTATGAGAAATGTTGTAAATTTACAAAGATTTCCAAGTATTGTACAAGACAGAAAATTTGGTATTGTATTACTACAAGAAACATTTTGGGATGATGGTTTCATTCAAAGTATGAAACATATGTATGAAGGTGATATTTATTATAGTAATGGTACGGATGGCAGACAGGGTGTAGCTGTTCTAGTTAGCAAATATTATAAAGATAAAATAAAATGTATTTATAAAGATAAACAAGGTAGATTTATTCATGTGACTTATCATGAGAATGATACATTGGTGAATTTGGTTTCTTTGTATGCACCTAATGTCGTTTCTGATAGATGTAACTTCTTTGATTTTGTGATAGATTATACTAAAGATTTAGATAATTTGATTATTGGAGGTGATTTTAATACTTCTTTGTCTGTGTTAGATAGAGGGAGTAAAACATGTCATATGAATGATGAACCCTATAGAAAACTTTCTAAATTGATGAATGATAATAATTTATATGATATATGGAGGGTTAGAAACCCAGATTGTCAAATATTTTCCTGGAAAAGAATTTCAGAGGGTAAACTACAACAAAGTAGAATAGATTATTTTCTTATAAGTAGGAATATGTCATCTTTTGTACAAAGTTTGTATTATAATGTTACTAGTATGAGTGACCATTCTTTTGTTATCATGAATTTAAATTGTACATGTATCGAAAGAGGTCCTGGACTCTGGGTTTTGAATAATACATTGTTGTTTAATGAAGAATATGTTCAAAGAGTCAAAGATATTATATCACAAGAAAAAGAAAGTGAATTATTTCATAGAGATTTTTTAGTTTGGTGGGATAATTTAAAATATAGAATTAAAAGATATTCTCAGATATTGTCATCTGATTTAGCTAAACAAAATAAGAGAGAGTATTATAAATTAGAAAGGCAAATCAATAATATTTGTTCAAAGGCAGCTAGTGGTATGGTAATTGATATTGCCAAATTAGAAAGTCTGAAATTAGAACTGTCAAATTTTGAAATAGAAAAGTGTAAAGGAGCTGTCTTAAGAGCTAAAGCTATATGGGCTGTGGAGTCTGATAAAAACACAAAATACTTTCTAAATTTAGAAAAGTATAAACAAGAGAGTAATGCTATAAAAGAATTGTTAAATGAAAATGGTGATACTGTGTCAGATACTGAAGGTATTTTAGAATTACAACATAGTTTTTTTAGTGACTTATATTCATGTGTAACTACTGATGAAAATAAGATGTCAGAATTGTTAAATTATGTTACAAAAACAGTAAATGAGGATGATAACACTATGTGTAATGATGATGTAACAGAAGATGAACTATGTAAAGCTATTAATCAGTTGTCTAAAAATAAAAGTCCAGGCTCAGATGGACTAACTGTAGAGTTTTATTGTAAATTTTATTCTGAATTAAAATATGTGTTACTGAAATTGTTTGATGCTATTGAAGAAGAAGGTATTTTAAGTAGATCAATGAAATGTGGAATTATAAGTCTAGTTTATAAGAAAAAAGGAGAAAGGAATTTTTTGAAAAATTATAGGCCAATATCTTTATTACAAGTAGATTACAAAATTTTAGCAAGAATAATGTCAAATAGATTAAAGTATGTATTACCAAAGATAATTTCTGAAGATCAAACTTGTTGTGTTATTGGAAGAGATATCTCAAATAATATTTCAAATGTAAGAGATATTATGGAACTTGTTGAAAGAGATGATCTTGAGGGATATTTTTTAAAATTAGATCAAGCAAATGCTTTTGATAGAGTTAGTCATACTTATCTGTTAGAAGTACTGAAGAAATTTGGTTTTGGTGATAGATTTGTGAAATGGATTAGCATATTTTATAATGGTATAAATAGTGCAGTGAAATGTAATGGTTTTTTAACAAAGTATTTTGTTATAAAGAATGGTATTAGGCAAGGTTGTCCTATAAGTGCTTTATTGTATGTACTTGTTGCAGAACCTCTGCATTGTAAAATTGTACAAAATGTAAATATAAAGGGAATTAATATCCCAAATAGTAATAAGATTGGTTTGATTTATCAACATGCTGATGATACAACTTTGTCTTTATGTAATAAGGAATCAATTCCTGAAGTGTTTAAGGAATTTGATTTGTATAGCAAAGCAACAGGTGCTAAAATAAATAGACAAAAATCAGAGATATTATGTTTAGGTACTGGTACTTTATCTGCAGTAGAAAAAGACTATATTGGTCTTAAGGTTTGTGAAGATTATTTTCAACTGTTAGGAGTTTTTATTGGAAAAAATAGAAAAATGTGTGATGAAATGAATTGGAAAAATAAGATAGTTAAGATAAAATCCCTTCTCAACATATGGTTGTTGAGAAGATTAACTATACATGGCAGGGTTAGTGTAATTAATTCACTGATGTTATCTAGATTTTGGTATGCCTTATTTGTAACTGCATTACCTGAATGGGCTTATATAGAGATAAAAAGACTTTGTGTGAATTTTATATGGAAAAATAGATGTCACTTAGTAAAATACAACTGTATAGTAGATGATAAAAGTAGAGGTGGTTTAAATGTTGCTGATATCAAATGTAAAATTTATGCTTTTAGGCTAAAATTTCTAGGTAGATTGTTAGATGATGAATATGAAGTGTTATGGAAATACACATTTAAGTATTTTGTATCTTCAATTTATGAGATGAAACTTTGTCATAATGTTTTTTATACTGTGATACCTAATTGTGAATTGAAAAAACTGCCTGTTGTTTATCAAGAATTTTTTCAAGCACTGAATTGTATAAGGAAACAAATAGAGTTTCCATTGTCTGTAGAAAATATTTATGACCAGCCTTTGTTTGTTAATCCAAATATTGTTTTTAATAACAGAACAATTGTATGGCACGATTTTATAGGTGCTGGTATTGTTTGTCTCAAAGATATATGTTTTGAAGTAAAAACTGGTTTCTTGCCTGATCATGCTATAGTTGAAATGATTCAAGTTGTATATGAAGATGTTAATGTACAATATGTAGTTGATAGATATAGAAACTTGTTGAATGTTATACCTGTAGAATGGAAAAACACAGTGAACACTTATATTCACAGAATATCTATACCAAGAACAATAGACATTTCAATTATTTGTAAAAATGTGCATTATGATTTGAAATTATGTAGTACTAAAACTTTATATACTATTATGTTGGAAAATATTGTTGAAGAACCTGTTGGTATTGAGTTATGGAAATCAGAATTTGATGTGAGTTCTGAAGCATTCAGTAAAATATGGGAACATGTCAATATGTATTGGAAACCTTCTAATTTGGTTGAGTTAGACTTTAAGGTGTTACATAACTGTATTTTTACTAATGTAAAACTTCAAAAGATAGGTTTAGTTGATGATAATATCTGTAAAGTGTGTTGCAGTGAAAAGGAAGACATCCTGCATATATTTATGAATTGTGATAAACTTGAAGATTTTCATAATTATTTGTCATCCTTATTAGTTAGAATATTTGAAAACTGTGATTCAGATAAGATTAGTTTAGTAAGAAGTGAGGAACTATTGATTTTGGGATTGAGATGGCATATGAAAGGTGTGAATGATTCTTTTCTTAATTTTTTTATGTCTGTTGCCAGATTTTGTATCTTCAGAAGGAGAAACTTGTTGAATAGTGGTTATTCTAGTGTAAATTTGATAAAATTATTTAAATATACATTAAAACATTATGTAACATATATGTATGTCTATCTCTGTCGATGTCATAATATGAGTCATATATTTCAAAAAAAGTTTGTAATGGATAACCCTTTGTTAGAAGAAACAGACAATGTTCTAGTCTTTAAATTGTAATAATTATTGTGTACCTGAAATGAGAAATAACAGTATTGTGAATACAAAGTATAGCATATAGCTATAATGAGAACAATCAAGGACAATTGATTTTATATTTTGTTTTATTTGTATTATATGATGTTTGATTTTAATAAAGATAAAAAAAAAAGAGCGTCGTGCTAATAACGCGAATGTCGTGGGTTCGATCCCCACATTGGCCATGAATTTTTGATAGTCTATAGTATTAAAGGTTTTCGGCTATGTTCGTCAAAAGATACTCTTAACGTCAGGAAATGTAAAAAGAAGTGGTAGGTTTAAACTTTTAGCCTTTTTTGCACGATTTCCACGCTTTTTACCTTGTCTACTGGAAAATCAGTCAAATGAAGTGAACATCTAGCGTTTAGACTTGTGAAAATGACAATTGTTCATGTTGATATGTTTGAATAAATATATAAAATTTCCAATGTAAGTTTCAAGGGCCGGTTAGCTCAGTTGGTTAGAGCGTCGTGCTAATAACACGAATGTCGTGGGTTCGATCCCCACATTGGCCATATATTTTTCTAGTTTTTGTCGCCCACTAAACTAGTATATTAATTCTCAACATGAGAATATAATAATAAATTAAAAGTTCAGTGATGTTTACAATTTCCATGAAATGGACTCACAATGAGAATAGCACAAAATCCAACACTATTTTAAACAAGAACACGCATTTAGATTCAAAGTACACATGATTTGAACATATCTAAAGTTTAGATATCCTTTCTTTATATGTAATTCTGTAAGAATATGATACCCATATATAAGTACATAAAATTTCCCAAATTGTTTCCAACGGCCGGTTAGCTCAGTTGGTTAGAGCGTCGTGCTAATAACGCGAATGTCGTGGGTTCGATCCCCACATTGGCCATGAATTTTTGATAGTCTATAGTATTAAAGGTTTTCGGCTATGTCCGAGATAACAGAAGTTCGTCAAAAGATACTCTTAACGTCAGGAAATGTAAAAAGAAGTGGTAGGTTTAAACTTTCAGCCTTTTTTTGCACGATTTCCACGCTTTTTACCTTGTCTACTGGAAAATCAGTCAAATGAAGTGAACATCTAGCGTTTAGACTTGTGAAAATGACAATTGTTCATGTTGATATGTTTGAATAAATATATAAAATTTCCAATGTAAGTTTCAAGGGCCGGTTAGCTCAGTTGGTTAGAGCGTCGTGCTAATAACGCGAATGTCGTGGGTTCGATCCCCACATTGGCCATATATTTTTCTAGTTTTTGTCGCCCACTAAACTAGTATATTAATTCTCAACATGAGAATATAATAATAAATTAAAAGTTCAGTGATGTTTACAATTTCCATGAAATGGACTCACAATGAGAATAGCACAAAATCCAACACTATTTTAAACAAGAACACGCATTTAGATTCAAAGTACACATGATTTGAACATATATAAAGTTTAGATATCCTTTCTTTATATGTAATTCTGTAAGAATATGATACCCATATATAAGTACATAAAATTTCCCAACATGTTTCCAAGGCCGGTTAGCTCAGTTGGTTAGAGCGTCGTGCTAATAACGCGAATGTCGTGGGTTCGATCCCCACATTGGCCATGAATTTTTGATAGTCTATAGTATTAAAGGTTTTCGGCTATGTCCGAGATAACAGAAGTTCGTCAAAAGATACTCTTAACGTCAGGAAATGTAAAAAGAAGTGGTAGGTTTAAACTTTTAGCCTTTTTTGCACGATTTCCACGCTTTTTACCTTGTCTACTGGAAAATCAGTCAAATGAAGTGAACATCTAGCGTTTAGACTTGTGAAAATGACAATTGTTCATGTTGATATGTTTGAATAAATATATAAAATATCCAATGTAAGTTTCAAGGGCCGGTTAGCTCAGTTGGTTAGAGCGTCGTGCTAATAATGGTCGAGTGGACCTTTGTATGACAGGACGTTGTTTTTGTGTACAGTGAAAATATTACTTTATTATAAGTTATTGCTCGGATTACCAAGCTAAAAAATGGATTATTAACATTCTAACTTGTTTTAGAAGTAAGTTCTTTTCATTGATATTGAAAAAACCGTCTTTATTAACTGTTTGAAATGTGGTAAATATTGTTGGATTGAAAGAGGCTACCCGAGGGTGAATTGTATAACTGTTTTTAACTATATTTATAATGGAAAGACTTCCGTCGTTATTAACGAGTACTATAGAAAACGCATGTAGACAATTTCGTCATATATCATTTACTGTGCATGGTGAGAATGACAGAGCCCGTGTATCTATAGTTTTTACAAATCAAGATAGTAATAAGACTAAAAGAAAATCAAATTCTACTGTCAATCGTGATAAAAAACGGATGAAAGAATATAATACTGATGATGCAAACAGTTCTATTAGTGAGAACCATAAAGATGTGATTTGTTCAGATCGTTCATCTGAAATTAGTCAAATACCGAGTGAAGAGGTATCGACAAATACCCTAGATATAATGGACATTGACGATAACCCGTCTATGGCCTCTACTACTTCAGGTAACATTGAAGTTATAGAGAGTCCAAATATAGAACTGTCAATCGATACAGGTAATGAATTGTCTTTGCCACCAACCTGTTTAAAGGGTAAACATGTAAACAATGTGGAAAAATGTAAACAAAGAATAACTGTTGATAGAATTGAAAAGAATAAGTGTACCGTATAAGGAGACAATTTAGTAACAAAATGTACAATTAGTAAAAAGAATAATAGCGATATTGTATCCACTACGTCACCAGGTGCACAATCATGTGATAAAGTGAAAGAACATAATAGAAAAGTACCAGAAAGTGGAATTATAAGGAAAATTGTTTTAAAAAAAAGCCGGAGCGGTATGGACATGTTGATTGGAAAAACGGAAAGAGGACGTCTGGTATTGTTTCATATGAGTGGTAAAAATTTTGAACTTCTCCTTCCCGGGGAACATGAGTACTCTAGATATAACAAAGTGCTAACCGAGGATTTTGAAGATGTACGAACAACACCATTTATGAATGATGAAGTGAATGAAGGTATATTGAAGATGGAAAAAGTTGTGAAAATGAAAAGACTGTAATTTTTTTATTGATATTTTGTAATTTGTTTTTGTAGAGAGAAAGTGGGTATGTTTCTGTGAGAAAATGTGAGAAAAAGCTTTTGCTGAACGATGATAATTATACTGTGATGTTGTTTGTTTGTCTTATAATTGCTGATAATTGCCTTAATTTTAATACTTTCGATTTTATTTGCGTTGTGGAATGGAGACCAGCCCTGTGCGAACTATTATTTCGATTGTAACATTTTATGTCATATTTCGGGCAATAAGACTGTACAAACACCTAACTCTTTTGATTTTTCATTGTATTCTGTGTAAGCTTTAAATAGTTGTGAATGTATGAGATGAGTGGAAGATTAGATAGAGATTGAATATAAGTATAGGGATATGATATTTTTCTATAATAATGATATGTATATGTATATAAATATGAGTATCGAAAGTAAATAATCAGACAATTATGTTCGTGACAAATATTTCACGCTATATAGATAATGTTTGAAATGTGATTCGTTTCAGAGAAAGGACAATAACTAATGGCAATGTTTTCATTTTTGTGTAACTAAAACTGTGATATGTATATATGAATTGTGGATTATAATAAAGATAAAAAAAAAAAAGAGCGTCGTGCTAATAACGCGAATGTCGTGGGTTCGATCCCCACATTGGCCATATATTTTTCTAGTTTTTGTCGCCCACTAAACTAGTATATTAATTCTCAACATGAGAATATAATAATAAATTAAAAGTTCAGTGATGTTTACAATTTCCATGAAATGGACTCACAATGAGAATAGCACAAAATCCAACACTATTTTAAACAAGAACACGCATTTAGATTCAAAGTACACATGATTTGAACATATCTAAAGTTTAGATATCCTTTCTTTATATGTAATTCTGTAAGAATATGATACCCATATATAAGTACATAAAATTTCCCAAATTGTTTCCAACGGCCGGTTAGCTCAGTTGGTTAGAGCGTCGTGCTAATAACGCGAATGTCGTGGGTTCGATCCCCACATTGGCCATGAATTTTTGATAGTCTATAGTATTAAAGGTTTTCGGCTATGTCCGAGATAACAGAAGTTCGTCAAAAGATACTCTTAACGTCAGGAAATGTAAAAAGAAGTGGTAGGTTTAAACTTTTAGCCTTTTTTGCACGATTTCCACGCTTTTTACCTTGTCTACTGGAAAATCAGTCAAATGAAGTGAACATCTAGCGTTTAGACTTGTGAAAATGACAATTGTTCATGTTGATATGTTTGAATAAATATATAAAATTTCCAATGTAAGTTTCAAGGGCCGGTTAGCTCAGTTGGTTAGAGCGTCGTGCTAATAACGCGAATGTCGTGGGTTCGATCCCCACATTGGCCATATATTTTTCTAGTTTTTGTCGCCCACTAAACTAGTATATTAATTCTCAACATGAGAATATAATAATAAATTAAAAGTTCAGTGATGTTTACGATTTCCATGAAATGGACTCACAATGAGAATAGCACAAAATCCAACACTATTTTAAACAAGAACACGCATTTAGATTCAAAGTACACATGATTTGAACATATCTAAAGTTTAGATATCCTTTCTTTATATGTAATTCTGTAAGAATATGATACCCATATATAAGTACATAAAATTTCCCAAATTGTTTCCAACGGCCGGTTAGCTCAGTTGGTTAGAGCGTCGTGCTAATAACGCGAATGTCGTGGGTTCGATCCCCACATTGGCCATGAATTTTTGATAGTCTATAGTATTAAAGGTTTTCGGCTATGTCCGAGATAACAGAAGTTCGTCAAAAGATACTCTTAACGTCAGGAAATGTAAAAAGAAGTGGTAGGTTTAAACTTTTAGCCTTTTTTGCACGATTTCCACGCTTTTTACCTTGTCTACTGGAAAATCAGTCAAATGAAGTGAACATCTAGCGTTTAGACTTGTGAAAATGACAATTGTTCATGTTGATATGTTTGAATAAATATATAAAATTTCCAATGTAAGTTTCAAGGGCCGGTTAGCTCAGTTGGTTAGAGCGTCGTGCTAATAACGCGAATGTCGTGGGTTCGATCCCCACATTGGCCATATATTTTTCTAGTTTTTGTCGCCCACTAAACTAGTATATTAATTCTCAACATGAGAATATAATAATAAATTAAAAGTTCAGTGATGTTTACGATTTCCATGAAATGGACTCACAATGAGAATAGCACAAAATCCAACACTATTTTAAACAAGAACACGCATTTAGATTCAAAGTACACATGATTTGAACATATCTAAAGTTTAGATATCCTTTCTTTATATGTAATTCTGTAAGAATATGATACCCATATATAAGTACATAAAATTTCCCAAATTGTTTCCAACGGCCGGTTAGCTCAGTTGGTTAGAGCGTCGTGCTAATAACGCGAATGTCGTGGGTTCGATCCCCACATTGGCCATGAATTTTTGATAGTCTATAGTATTAAAGGTTTTCGGCTATGTCCGAGATAACAGAAGTTCGTCAAAAGATACTCTTAACGTCAGGAAATGTAAAAAGAAGTGGTAGGTTTAAACTTTTAGCCTTTTTTGCACGATTTCCACGCTTTTTACCTTGTCTACTGGAAAATCAGTCAAATGAAGTGAACATCTAGCGTTTAGACTTGTGAAAATGACAATTGTTCATGTTGATATGTTTGAATAAATATATAAAATTTCCAATGTAAGTTTCAAGGGCCGGTTAGCTCAGTTGGTTAGAGCGTCGTGCTAATAACGCGAATGTCGTGGGTTCGATCCCCACATTGGCCATATATTTTTCTAGTTTTTGTCGCCCACTAAACTAGTATATTAATTCTCAACATGAGAATATAATAATAAATTAAAAGTTCAGTGATGTTTACGATTTCCATGAAATGGACTCACAATGAGAATAGCACAAAATCCAACACTATTTTAAACAAGAACACGCATTTAGATTCAAAGTACACATGATTTGAACATATCTAAAGTTTAGATATCCTTTCTTTATATGTAATTCTGTAAGAATATGATACCCATATATAAGTACATAAAATTTCCCAAATTGTTTCCAACGGCCGGTTAGCTCAGTTGGTTAGAGCGTCGTGCTAATAACGCGAATGTCGTGGGTTCGATCCCCACATTGGCCATGAATTTTTGATAGTCTATAGTATTAAAGGTTTTCGGCTATGTCCGAGATAACAGAAGTTCGTCAAAAGATACTCTTAACGTCAGGAAATGTAAAAAGAAGTGGTAGGTTTAAACTTTTAGCCTTTTTTGCACGATTTCCACGCTTTTTACCTTGTCTACTGGAAAATCCGTCAAATGAAGTGAACATCCAGCGTTTAGACTTGTGAAAATGACAATTGTTCATGTTGATATGTTTGAATAAATATATAAAATTTCCAATGTAAGTTTCAAGGGCCGGTTAGCTCAGTTGGTTAGAGCGTCGTGCTAATAACGCGAATGTCGTGGGTTCGATCCCCACATTGGCCATATATTTTTCTAGTTTTTGTCGCCCACTAAACTAGTATATTAATTCTCAACAGGAGAATATAATAATAAATTAAAAGTTCAGTGATGTTTACGATTTCCATGAAATGGACTCACAATGAGAATAGCACAAAATCCAACACTATTTTAAACAAGAACACGCATTTAGATTCAAAGTACACATGATTTGAACATATCTAAAGTTTAGATATCCTTTCTTTATATGTAATTCTGTAAGAATATGATACCCATATATAAGTACATAAAATTTCCCAAATTGTTTCCAACGGCCGGTTAGCTCAGTTGGTTAGAGCGTCGTGCTAATAACGCGAATGTCGTGGGTTCGATCCCCACATTGGCCATGAATTTTTGATAGTCTATAGTATTAAAGGTTTTCGGCTATGTCCGAGATAACAGAAGTTCGTCAAAAGACACTCTTAACGTCAGGAAATGTAAAAAGAAGTGGTAGGTTTAAACTTTTAGCCTTTTTTGCACGATTTCCACGCTTTTTACCTTGTCTACTGGAAAATCCGTCAAATGAAGTGAACATCCAGCGTTTAGACTTGTGAAAATGACAATTGTTCATGTTGATATGTTTGAATAAATATATAAAATTTCCAATGTAAGTTTCAAGGGCCGGTTAGCTCAGTTGGTTAGAGCGTCGTGCTAATAACGCGAATGTCGTGGGTTCGATCCCCACATTGGCCATGAATTTTTGATAGTCTATAGTATTAAAGGTTTTCGGCTATGTCCGAGATAACAGAAGTTCGTCAAAAGATACCCTTAACGTCAGGAAATGTAAAAAGAAGTGGTAGGTTTAAACTTTTAGCCTTTTTTGCACGATTTCCACGCTTTTCACCTTGTCTACTGGAAAATCCGTCAAATGAAGTGAACATCCAGCGTTTAGACTTGTGAAAATGACAATTGTTCATGTTGATATGTTTGAATAAATATATAAAATTTCCAATGTAAGTTTCAAGGGCCGGTTAGCTCAGTTGGTTAGAGCGTCGTGCTAATAACGCGAATGTCGTGGGTTCGATCCCCACATTGGCCATATATTTTTCTAGTTTTTGTCGCCCACTAAACTAGTATATTAATTCTCAACATGAGAATATAATAATAAATTAAAAGTTCAGTGATGTTTACGATTTCCATGAAATGGACTCACAATGAGAATAGCACAAAATCCAACACTATTTTAAACAAGAACACGCATTTAGATTCAAAGTACACATGATTTGAACATATCTAAAGTTTAGATATCCTTTCTTTATATGTAATTCTGTAAGAATATGATACCCATATATAAGTACATAAAATTTCCCAAATTGTTTCCAACGGCCGGTTAGCTCAGTTGGTTAGAGCGTCGTGCTAATAACGCGAATGTCGTGGGTTCGATCCCCACATTGACCATGAATTTTTGATAGTCTATAGTATTAAAGGTTTTCGGCTATGTCCGAGATAACAGAAGTTCGTCAAAAGATACCCTTAACGTCAGGAAATGTAAAAAGAAGTGGTAGGTTTAAACTTTTAGCCTTTTTTGCACGATTTCCACGCTTTTTACCTTGTCTACTGGAAAATCCGTCAAATGAAGTGAACATTCAGCGTTTAGACTTGTGAAAATGACAATTGTTCATGTTGATATGTTTGAATAAATATATAAAATTTCCAATGTAAGTTTCAAGGGCCGGTTAGCTCAGTTGGTTAGAGCGTCGTGCTAATAACGCGAATGTCGTGGGTTCGATCCCCACATTGGCCATGAATTTTTGATAGTCTACAGTATTAAAGGTTTTCGGCTATGTCCGAGATAACAGAAGTTCGTCAAAAGATACCCTTAACGTCAGGAAATGTAAAAAGAAGTGGTAGGTTTAAACTTTTAGCCTTTTTTGCACGATTTCCACGCTTTTTACCTTGTCTACTGGAAAATCCGTCAAATGAAGTGAACATCCAGCGTTTAGACTTGTGAAAATGACAATTGTTCATGTTGATATGTTTGAATAAATATATAAAATTTCCGATGTAAGTTTCAAGGGCCGGTTAGCTCAGTTGGTTAGAGCGTCGTGCTAATAACGCGAATGTCGTGGGTTCGATCCCCACATTGGCCATATATTTTTCTAGTTTTTGTCGCCCACTAAACTAGTATATTAATTCTCAACATGAGAATATAATAATAAATTAAAAGTTCAGTGATGTTTACGATTTCCATGAAATGGACTCACAATGAGAATAGCACAAAATCCAACACTATTTTAAACAAGAACACGCATTTAGATTCAAAGTACACATGATTTGAACATATCTAAAGTTTAGATATCCTTTCTTTATATGTAATTCTGTAAGAATATGATACCCATATATAAGTACATAAAATTTCCCAACTTGTTTCCAACGGCCGGTTAGCTCAGTTGGTTAGAGCGTCGTGCTAATAACGCGAATGTCGTGGGTTCGATCCCCACATTGACCATGAATTTTTGATAGTCTATAGTATTAAAGGTTTTCGGCTATGTCCGAGATAACAGAAGTTCGTCAAAAGATACCCTTAACGTCAGGAAATGTAAAAAGAAGTGGTAGGTTTAAACTTTTAGCCTTTTTTGCACGATTTCCACGCTTTTTACCTTGTCTACTGGAAAATCCGTCAAATGAAGTGAACATCCAGCGTTTAGACTTGTGAAAATGACAATTGTTCATGTTGATATGTTTGAATAAATATATAAAATTTCCAATGTAAGTTTCAAGGGCCGGTTAGCTCAGTTGGTTAGAGCGTCGTGCTAATAACGCGAATGTCGTGGGTTCGATCCCCACATTGGCCATATATTTTTCTAGTTTTTGTCGCCCACTAAACTAGTATATTAATTCTCAACATGAGAATATAATAATAAATTAAAAGTTCAGTGATGTTTACGATTTCCATGAAATGGACTCACAATGAGAATAGCACAAAATCCAACACTATTTTAAACAAGAACACGCATTTAGATTCAAAGTACACATGATTTGAACATATCTAAAGTTTAGATATCCTTTCTTTATATGTAATTCTGTAAGAATATGATACCCATATATAAGTACATAAAATTTCCCTTTTTCAACGGCCGGTTAGCTCAGTTGGTTAGAGTGTCGTGCTAATAACGCGAATGTCGTGGGTTCGATCCCCACATTGGCCATGAATTTTTGATAGTCTATAGTATTAAAGGTTTTCGGCTATGTCCGAGATAACAGAAGTTCGTCAAAAGATACTCTTAACGTCAGGAAATGTAAAAAGAAGTGGTAGGTTTAAACTTTTAGCCTTTTTTGCACGATTTCCACGCTTTTTACCTTGTCTACTGGAAAATCCGTCAAATGAAGTGAAGATCCAGCGTTTAGACTTGTGAAAATGACAATTGTTCATGTTGATATGTTTGAATAAATATATAAAATTTCCAATGTAAGTTTCAAGGGCCGGTTAGCTCAGTTGGTTAGAGCGTCGTGCTAATAACGTGAATGTCGTGGGTACAATTTCCACATTGGCCATAAATTTTTCTATTTTTTGTCCCTGATCAAAGAAAGCTAAACTATATTCTCAACATTAAAATTAAAGAATAAATGAAGTAAGTTGATGTTTACAATCTCAATGAAATGGACTCACAATGAGAATAGCAAAAAAAAATCCACCACTTTTAAAAAAGAAAATGCATTAAGATTTCGAATCATTTAGTATTATCTAAGGTGCAATTACTCAAAACAGTGCTGTCCAATTCGTCTGAAAATAACCTCACTTATAGTTCTTGACCTGCTGATCATTTGTACCACACTCAGTTTTCTCGGCTTGTTTCTGTTGAAGTATATCGATATACCCAGTTTCATTAATACCCTTCAATTCATGCCAATGTTATGCAGACACACATTGCAAAACAGACAAACAGATCCAAAACAGAAACTTTGCATATCCTTTGATTTTTTAGGGGATTTCCTATTTTTCACTGGGATACAAAAAATAAATGCAAATTCATATTATCTAAACCAATTAATACTTCTCTAAGAACAATTTTATATAAATTTCCTCTCTTATTCTCTACAACATCAATGCATCTACCAGATGTATGTATTTATTTTAGAACCAGATGCTCCGCAGGGCACAGCTTTATACGACTGCAGAGGTCCAACCCTGAACAGTTGGGACAAGTATGGACACAACATTTAAGCTTGATACACCTCTGAATTTGGATTGTGATTAAATAGTTGACACAACATAGGTTTCTGACACAGAATGAATGTGGTCTAAGAACTTAAACTTAAAAACTTAAAAATTTTAAATTGGACATTTACCTATTATGGTCCAATATCCAAAATCTAAAAACATGGTTAGATTCAGCATATCATAGAACCCCAAGAATTCAATTATTGATGAAATCAAATAATGTTCAATTTTAGACCCTTTAGACCTCAATGTGGACCAATTTGATAACCAGGCCCAAATATTAAAAATCTAAATACATGGTTAGATTCAGCATATTGAAGAACTCCATATGTTCAATTTTTGTTGAAATCAAACAAAGTTTAATTTGGGAACCCGATTTGGACCAACTTGAAAACTGGGCCCATAATCAAAAATCTAAGTACATGTTTAGATACAGCATATCAAAGAACCACAGGCACTTGTCTCAGAAAAAAAATTTCCTATATACCTTAATATAACACAAGGTACTTAACTAAATTTTTTTGAAAAATGACACCCAGTCCCGAATTCCCGTTATTTTTCGATTTCTCGGTTGTCAAACCTACTTAAACTTAATATGCCGTAAATCTAAATTGATTTATCTACACAATGGTATATGACACGACTATCATTGTTGTCGGGATCATTAGTAGCAGGTCTCAGAAGTCGGTCAACGGGATTTTTTTTTGCATTCGTCTCAAACTTTGGCAACACCTAGTCCGCATGTAATTTTATACTGGTTTCTCATTGGTCAATCGTCTGGCTAAAAATAAATGTGGGAAATTTTGGTCTATTTATAACTCTACATTAGTGTCGTTGTGTACATGTGTGTTTCATAACAAAATGAATGTCAAACAGCTTATAGCATTGAATGAGGTAAAAAATGGTCATAACCTTTTGCTTCTGGGGCAAAGTGGAACGGGGAAGAGCCATTTGGTCTGTACTATAGAACAAGAACTAAAAAAAGGGGGGAAAACGGTCGGCAGTCACAGGAACAACGGGAGTGGCTTCCTTGAATATAGGTGGGATTACTGTCCATTCCTGTTCCGGTATAGCAGATGGTCATTTTTCAAATGACGAACTATTACAAAAATTGACTATTGATGAATATTTTCGAAAATACAAGGGGTTCTGCAAGTTTAGGATTTTAAAAATGTCAATTTACCATTCAAATAAGGATTGACATATGTTTTTGTTTTGTTTTCCCTACTCAAAATGATATCAAAATGTTATTAGAAATATACATACCATGAACAAATAGCATTATTAGCTAAATACATCTTTTCATGATACTTCAAAATTTCTCGCTTTTCAAACCTTTTGGAGTTATCTCAATATCTTATGTAAAGTCCAGAGAGAGTCTGAATGATGTCAATAAAATGGGAAAATCTGACTTCTAAAATTAGAAACTCCTGACATATTCGACAGACCTCAAAAAACACTTATTTGGGTTTGTTTCACATAATCTGTAAAGAATTTACAATAAAGATAATAATTTATAGACAGAGAGAAGCTGACAGTTTTTATTTTAATAATTTTTATAATAATTCAATCACTGCGGGCTGGGTGTTGCCAAAGTTTGAGACGAATGCAAAAAAAATCCCATTGACCGACTTCTGAGACCTGCTTCTTATGATCCCGACAACAATGATAGTCGTGTCATATACCATTGTGTAGATAAATCAATTTAGATTTACGGCATATTAACTTAAGTAGGTTTGACAACCGAGAAATCGAAAAATAACGGGAATTCGGGACTGGGTGTCATTTTTCAAAAAATTTAGTTAAGTACCTTGTGTTATATTAAGGTATATAGGAAATTTTTTTTCTGAGACAAGTGCCTGTGCAAAGAACCCCAAGAATTCAATTTTTGTTAAAATCAAACCAAGTTTATTTTGGACCATTTAGACCTTAATGTAGACCAATTTGAAAACAGGATCACAAATTAAGATTCTAAATACACGGTTAGATTTGGCATATCAAAGAACCACATTAATTCATTTTTTAATGAAATCAAACAAAGTTTAATTTTGGACCCTTTTGGACCCTAATTCCTAAACTGTCTGGACCAAAACTACCAAAATCAATCCCAACCTGCCTTTTATGGTTATTAACCTTGTGTTAAAATTTCATAGATTTCTATTTACTTATACTAAAGTTATTGTGCAAAAACCAAGAAAAATGCTTATTTGGGACCTTTTTTTGGCCCCTAATTCCTAAACTGTTGGGACCAAAACTCCCAAAATCAATCCCAACCTTCCTTTTGTGGTCATAAACCTTATGTTAAAATTTCATAGATTTCTGTTTACTTATACTAAAATTAGTGTGCGAAAACCAAGAAAAATGCTTATTTGGGCCCTTTTTGTCCCCTAATTCCTAATATAAACTGTTGGGACCAAAACTCCCAAAATCAATCCCAACCTTCCTTTTATGGTCATAAACCTTGTGTTTAATAAAAAAAAGTAGAGGCATTCCATTGTATATAGATAAATAAACAGGTTAAAAGATTGTTTTATTTTGGTTGTATAAATAGTATAAATAATTTATTTAACAAAAAATTTACAAATAGTAAAGAAAAATTAAATAATAAATAATTTCAAAACTTTGTACATCTAATTATCTTACATAGAAAAAAATATACTATCTTTGCATAAACATGATAAATAAATCCTGAAAAGATAATTTTCACATGATTTAATACAGACACAAGCAACTTTACTATTTGTTCATGTATTGTAGGGATAGACCTATTTCCTGTAACAATTTGGGCAACATTTTTTTATCAAATCAATTTTCTAAAACTAAACGTTCATATTTCTATCAGAGAAGTCAGATGCAGTCCTATATGTATGTTTACTGTTATTTCAATAACACAAACAATAATTCTACATGTACCTACAATGTATAATGGACAACAAATGGAAGTTTTTAACGACATTGACTGGCTATACAGCCCTTGCACGGTCGGTGTATAATGGAGATAAGGTATTTCTGCCCTAATTGGAATGACAAAACAAGTCAATTAAGGATAGAATTAAGTCATCATTGCCAATTATATAAAGAAATTTAATACAAATAAAGAGTTCTCACAGTTAGAGGTAAATGCCAAAGAGTTCCAAATGAAAAAAAGATGGGCAGGGACAATTAATATCAATTTCATAAGTTCACTGACAAGGTGATTTAAGATGAGAACATCAATTAAACAGGTTGTAAAATTATTTACCTATGCACACTACAGTAACTGCAATTTTATGATTGTCATTCATGTCAAATACTGTCATTCTTTTAAACCATGGCTGATACAAAATAACTGTCCAATAATTATTTATTTTATTTAAAACTTTCCATATTGGACATTTCATCATTTGCAGATTTTCATGATTGAAGTATTTGTTATCAGGTCATGGTAACTGAAGAAAGTGTGAAACCTGGATATGGGTCTATAGAACATCAAACTCCACTCACAAAAAAAAGCTCAGGTCTTAATGAACATGTCGTCTAAGCTTTTAGATGATGAGACCACAACTTAATAAATATTGTTGGTTTTTATTAACTCAACTTTTAAGCACCACATTTAGGCTATTTCGTGGTAGTCAGTTTTTATGGGGAGGAAGACAGACTGCCCAGAGAAAACCACTGACCTTTGATAGGAAAACTGACAATCTCAGTGTTGAATGGCTAGTGATAAAAGTAGTTGAACAAAATAGAACAATTGGCCCCTATATATTGAGGAAAGTTGAGCTACATGTAAAATAGTTGGAAAATGACTTGAAATGGTTCTGTGTTTAGCTTCTACTTTTAATTGTTCTTATTAATCTTTATTTGTTCTTTTAAATTAACTGTAAATGGTTGTGAACTTGCACAATTGCTATTCTTATAAAATATAGTAAAGGAATCTTTTGCCAGTAATTATCTCTAATAACCCAATGCTTAAATCAAATGGTAGAAACAAGCAAAATTACATGTATCAGTGCCCAAAAATACCAGGTTTCTTTAATGCTTATATAATAACAATAATCTACATGTATCACAAAATATTAAACATGATGTGGAATTGCACTTTGATGTGAACAAAACAAAAACAAAAAATAGTGCTATTTGAGAAAGAGGTACATGTATATACACACAAAAAAACACAAATATGCAATCTTATCAACATTTCATTAAAATACACTCTGTTTCATTCAAATGTAGTTTTATTTAATACAAACTATACATATAGTGTAAAGTTTCAATATTTGAAAGCTTGATTCATAGATTTGATACTAAAAACATTTAAAACACACATTACCGATAGCTAGTACAATGTATTTACTTTCAAGTGCATTTTTATAAATGTCATTAAATTTATTGAAATGAAATTAGCAAATATATGTTACGTGTTCATGATTCATAGTTGAGGATGGATTTCAATTCATTGGAATGAGATTTACATATATGTATTGTTATGATATTGTAATTATTATATTTATTTATGTTGTCCTAATTTGTGTTGTATGGCCTGATAGTTGTTTACAGAATAATATTAGAACTGTGCAGTTTAGAAATCACTGGAACAATTACAGAATGATTGGAACTTTCCAGAATGATCCTAATAAAAGATGGGTTATATAAACTTTTACATTTTACTAGAACAAACTTCCATTGTAACTTTCTAGGATGTTCCAGTATAGATTGTTCTAGAATTTTCCTTGACAATTATATATATACCGACACTAAAGAAAAGACTCACTCTCACTCTTGGACTTACACTTGGACTTAGACATGGATAGACATTAGCATTCACAGCATTTGGATTGACACTTTTATTCTACAAACAACATCATACTGGATTGTGACCTTAGTAGTGAACGTAATATTCAGATTTGATTCCGAAAGATATCCGGATACAGATAAAGATAAAAGATTGGACTCATATTTTGACAGTTAAGTTGACAGTAATATTTGTGTAATACTTCTTGTAAACTTTTGTATAATAAATATTGTTAAATTTTACTATTGATTTGTGTCTTTTGTTGGCTACAATTTAAAGGCGATTTCTGGCCGTAACAGTATATATTCCATATGCATGTCATGGATTAAAAGTTGAGGTTGGATTTAAATTCATCAAAATGAGACTAACATGTGATACTGGAAGGTACTTATTTGCCCCACAAGTCAGTTTATCTAATATTACATAATGAAATGCATGTCAGGACTAACATAGTAGTGGCGGATCCAGCCATTTAAAAAAGTGGGGTTCCCAACCCTGGACAAAGGGAGGTTTCCAACTATATGTTCCCATTTAAATGCATTGATCAGCCAAATAAAAGGGGGGGGGGGGTTCCAACCCACGGAACACACACACCCTGGATCTGCCAATGCATAGTATCAGAAAAGCAAAATTACCAGACAATGCATGTGCTTGTTCGGTGGAGATTTTTTTTTTTAATATTCATTGATAAAATTAATCATGTACAAATTTATACTGCATGTGTATGATTCATGACAAATATGAAATTTCAATTCATTAATAAAACTGATCTGTTTGCTGCATATGCATGATCCAGTGTTCTCTTTAGAAATTTCTTTTATCATCCTGATAAATAGGAAATTATAAAATATCAATATGTTTCAATAAAATATAGCATCACATTCATCATATTCATAACACTATCTTTTTGAACCTAATTTTAGATAGCATCACATTCTAGCAATATAGTATCACATTACCAAGATGCTCAAAAGCCCTGGGTAGAACACTGTGATACATATTGGACATTGGAATTCAATTCATTGATTTAATATATACATACGTGTACATGTATGCTTCATATACAGGTACATGATTCATATAAGGGACATTGGATTTCATCTAACAGATTTAGTACTATTTTTCTAATATAAAAACTTTGTATCCAAATAAGAACAGCAAATCTATTTTTGTATCAAATAAAAAAAACAGTTATAGAATGGCAACAATTTTTTTTTTAAACTAAATCATATAAAAATAAATGTTTTTTTTACATGAAAGTATACAGAAAATATTATCATGGTTTAAAGATATGGAAGACAAAGAAAGTAAATCAAAAATATATATAGAGGTACATTATATGCATATACTTCTTTAAAATATACATTGCACATGTATAACATGTATGGCAATAGCTAAAAATGATCATAGATACAAAAATAAAACTAGAGGCTCTAAAGAGCCTGTGTCGCTCACCTTGGTCTATGTGAATATTAAACAAAGGAAGCAGATGGATTCATGACAAAATTGTGTTTTGGTGATGGTGATGTGTTTGTACAACTTACTTTACTGAACATTCTTGCTACTTACAATTATCTCTATCTATAATGAACTTGGCCCAGTAGTTTCAGTGGAAAATGTTAGTTAAAATTTACAAATTTTATGAAAATTGTTAAAAATTGACTATAAAGGACAATAACTCCTTAGGGGTCAATTGACCATTTCCGTCATGTTGACTTATTTGTAAATCTTACTTTGCTTAACATTATTGATGTTTACAATTTATCTCTATCTATAATAATATTCAAGATAATAACCAAAAACAGCAAAATTTCCTTAAAATTACCAATTCAGGGGCAGCAACCCAACAACAGGTTGTCAGATTTGCTCTAAAGGCTGCGGTTTCAGAGTTTTAAGCCAAAATCTACATTTCACCCCTATGTTCTATTTTTAGCAATGGCGGCCATCTTGGTTGGTTAGCCAGGTCACGGGACACAATTTTTAAACTAGATACCCCAATGATGATTGAGGCTAAGTTTGGATTAATTTGGCCCAGTAGTTTCAGAGGAGAAGATTTTTGTAAAAGATAACTAAGATTTACGAAAAATGGTTAAAAATTGACTATAAAGGGCAATAACTCCTAAAGAAATCAACAGACCATTTTGGTCTTGTTGACTTGTTTGTAGATCTTACTTTGCTGAACATTTTTGCTGTTTACAGTTTATCTCTATCTATAATAATATTCAAGATAATAACCAAAAACAGCAAAATGTCCTTAAAATTACCAATTCAGGGGCAGCAACCTATCAACGGGTTGTCCAATTCATCTCAAAATTTCAGGGCAGATAGATCTTGACCTGATAAACAATTTTACCCGATGTCAGATTTGCTCTGAATGCTTTGGTTTTTGAGTGATAAGCCAAAAACTGCATTTTACCCCTATGTTCTATTTTTAGCCATGGCGGCCATCTTGGTTGGTTGACCAGGTCACCGGACACAATTTTTTAACTAAATACCCCAATGATGATTGTGGTCAAGTTTGGTTTAATTTGGCCCAGTAGTTTCAGAGGAGAAGATTTTTGTAAAAGATGACTAAGATTTACGTAAAATGGTTAAAAATTGACTATAAAGGGCAATAACTCCTAAAGGGGTCAACAGACCATTTTGGTCATGTTGACTTATTTGTAGATCTTACTTTACTGAACATTTTTGCTGTGTACAGTTTATCTCTATCTATGATAATATTCAAGATAATAACCAAAAACAGCAAAATTTCCTTAAAATTACCAATTCAGGGGCAGCAACCTATCAACGGGTTGTCCGATTCATCTCAAAATTTCAGGGCAGATAGATCTTGACCTGATTAACAATTTTACCCCATGTCAGATTTGCTCTAAATGCTTTGGTTTTTGAGTTATAAGCCAAAAACTGCATTTTACCCCTATGTTCTATTTTTAGCCATGGCGGCCATCTTGGTTGGTTGGCCGGGTCACCGGACACAATTTTTAAACTAGATACCCTAATAATGATTGTGGCCAAGTTTGGTAAAAATTGGCCCAGTAGTTTCAGAGGAGAAGATTTTTGTAAAAGTTAACGACGGACGACGACGACGGACGACGGACGACGGACGCCGGACGCCAAGTGATGAGAAAAGCTCACTTGGCCCTTTGGGCCAGGTGAGCTAATAATACATTACTAAGGTTCAATCATTTCATTAACACCTTGTTTAATGCAATAAACATTTTTTTCAATGTGGCCATCTTCTATCACTTCCATCATCTTCTTCAAACACATCTTGTAGAACATTTAATCGTTAGCTCTGAATTTACTATTCTCCTTTTTTACGAAAAAACCTACTGACGCATATAACTATCACAAGCTACTTACACAGAGAATGATCACAGAATCAGAAGAATTTTCATTGGATGAAAACATATTTAACTAGTAATAACATCAGTACGACTTACAGAAAACTCAATTACATCATCAGTCGCTAATTGTTCCATCTTAGAACCAATATATTTGTTCTGAATGTTTTTAGAGGTAATGAATCCATTCTGGAGAACTTTACGAGCCCTAACATTGTGATTGTTGTCTTTCGTAACTACAACCTCAGATTTGTCTATAATGTTTTTGTCTTTAAGTGTACTTTGATTATCTGAAGCACTTGCCTTCCATTTTTTTAATTTCTTGGTATATTTCTTACAAGCATAGGTTATTATATTGACCATGAACATCCAACTCAAAGCATATAACGCAGAACCACCAATTCGTCCTAGCCAATCTGTGTCCTGATTAAAGTAAGAATATAATAAATTAGTACCCACTCCTATTCTTAGACCTCCAAACAGTAGCATGAATGCCGCGTCTACAATCTCACCAAAAACTGTATCATATTTTCCTGTCTCTCTAAGAAACCACCGTAATTGTAACAGTGGATTTGATGCTTCACTTCCAATGATACAAGCAATCAACTCTGTTCCATACCAATGTGTTATTGCACAAACAGACAGACCAGCTATACTCAGTATATGGTGGACTAACATAGGAGGACCTACAATAAAACAGTAAATCATTATGCATGTTATGGTAACTTATGGTTCTAATCAATAGCTATTATGCATGTATTTAACATAAAAATATCACTGCATTTGTTATCTATTCTGACATGACTCAGACTTCTTTTGAACTGAGTTTTACTGTGCATATTGTTGTGTGTTTGTTTTTTCTACATTGAATTGGCTAGAGGTATAGGGGAGGGTTGAGATCTCAAAAAACGTGTTTAACCCACTGCGTTTTTGTGCTTGTCTCAAGTAAGAAACCTCTGGCCTTTGTTAGTCTTGTATGATTTTTAATTTTAGTTTCTTGTGTATATTTCTATTAGCCTTTAGTATGATGTCCATTATCACTGAGCTACAATTAGCTGCTACATGTAGTATACATTTTTGTTAAGTGGCCAGCTGAAGCATGCCTCCCGGTGCAGGAGTTTCTCACTGCATTAAATACCGGTTGCCTACAGCTGTTGTCTGCACTTTGGTCGGGTTGTTGTGTCTTTGACACATTACCCATTTCCATTCTCAATTTTATCACATGCGATTCTATATTTTTTCTCAACTCAGGACAATATAGATTTATATATATACATGTAGTACATAAAAATTTAGTCAGGAGTAGAGAAATGTAATTTAACATAAAATACTGTGATAGACTATGTTTCTCTGGCAATGTTTAGAAGATATACAATGTACAGGCAATTTTTAAGGTTAATCAGGTGTCTTGATTATTTTCATTGCAAATACATGTACAAAAATATACATGCAGCTACAAATGCTCTGTCTACATTTTTGCTAAAATAAGAAAGTTTTACACAGAAATGAAATTTTGAAAAACATTGTAAAATTAAAATTTAAAAGAAGAGATTGCATCAACTCAAAACTGTTTAAAATTCTGATATATATCAGGAGGGATAAATCATTTTTTTTAAAGGAATGAACAAATTAATTATAATCTAAAAAAATTGTCAGATGCTGAACACAATGCAAGCTTTTATGGTCTGATCTCTGCAGTTCCCCAAAAAGTTGCATCTGGAGACTTACATATATGTACATTGGTCTTTTCATAAGTAGGAAACTATATAATGTATATAATATATGCTTATATTGTAAGATACCATACCTTCTGTTTGATAATATAGGCACCATGACATATCAAAGAGGAAATAACCCAGACATAGACATATTGTCTGTTGTTGTAATGGTGTAGATCTACCCCCTGAAAAATAACACTAAAAAGGTTCATTACACATGTTACAAAAGACAGACTCATTTAAGGATATAAATAATTTTTATAGATTTCACTGATATTACTATGATCATGATTACAGGTATGTAGTTCAGCTGTCTATTTTTGGACTGAAAAGTTTTTCCTGTAATTTTTATTTTGCAGAAAATACATGTAGTTTTCCTTCACACATTAGATAAATGCATGCAATTAGTGCATGTTGGATGGAGAGTTGTCTCATTGGCACTCATACCACATCTTCTTATTAAGCTTTTATATTGTGATAACAAATTCATAATATCAGTAACATACATTGTTTTAAACATGATGCCATTTTGCCTACTTGAGCAAGAGAAACAAATACGACTGTACCTGCATCCGTGAATGGCCATGGCCCTTGAACAAATGCACACCACAATCCTAGTCCTGTTACAGTTAAGGCATGAAGAGCTGTCACTAATCTCACATTCCATTCATAACTCCTCTTATAATTGACAAGACACAATGTAAAGTATAGGGTACACCAAATACTGGAGTATAGGGCAACTGTTAACATCACATTAGGGGAATCTATCTTATCTGGGTCTTCCATCTTTTGATACCTGAAAAATAAGAAGAAAAAAAAGACTGAAATTTTGAGTTCAGTTTAGAGTGCAATTTAATTTTCACATGAAATTATAACAGTTAAAATGATTGAATGGGAAATAGGTCTTACATATTTAATTACCACTTATTTGTCTTTTTACAAGTAGCTCCTTAACTTTTCAAGTACATGTACTGAGCTTTTAAAATTTTGGGGTCTGAGCTTTCCTTAATCCATTGTGATACATGTGATTTAACAAAAAATGTTGAATGTTCTATTCCACTTCTCACATGTTTATGCATCCCCTTCACCATGATCACTTTTCATCTTAAAATAATGAACTTAATATTTGTGGCTACATGAAGTTCAAAATGTAGATTGACTGTTACATACTCACTTCTGATTAACAATTAAAATTTCATTTACCTTACATGTACATGTACATGTATAATTATTTTGAAGTTTTGGAATCTCAAATGAATAATTACAATTGTCTTATTTTGTTTGCACCATAATCATATAACATTTTTGTCTTCAGGGTATTACTTACCAGCATTGACCAGTACAAATTTGATCAAATTTAAAAAGTGAAATGATAACTTGTGATCATTGTATCTAAATCTGCATATGATGGTTGATACAAATTATACCACAGTAAAACCTATTTAAAATCAACCACTCGAAGACTAATGATTTTGATTGGAAAATAGGATCAACTGTTACTGGAATTTCATAAATTGTACTAATAAACAATGATAAAAAGATTAAAATATGAAAACTTTATAAATATAGTGCATTTACAGCTCTATTCTGGATTACACAATGATACAGTTTGGTTTAGATAGGTTTCACTGTAGATTGAATTATCAATTTTTATCTACAAATGTCAGAATAATATTAATATTACAAATTGTAAATAATGTTTCATACTAAGTTGCTGTTCACACATTTAATTTTTCCAATGTAATTGCCAATTAAAATTTAAAAAAAGAATGCTTTAAGAAATATACAGCAATATTTATAATGTAATATTCATTTTAAAGTCACTGTGTCAAACTGTCAGATCAGAGATGAAAATAAGAGGTCATACATCTAGATTAAAAGTGGTAAAAATAGATATCATTGAGAAAGAGTGTGCTTACATGTAGACCTAAATTAAAATGTGTCTCTGATTTTATTTTAGCTTTCTAAAAAGGTTTTCTTCAAACAGAAATCATTTATAGACACTTTATCAAATTTGACACATTTTGTAGGAAATTTAAGCAGACAAATTAAAAATGTAACTAACAAGAATATTCAGCATCATTTTTCAATGAATGATCGATATCTTCATATAAACATGGATAACATCACGAAAAAGTAAATATTATTACATGAACTTGTATAATTATGAAAGTTAATAGATATTTCAATCTTGATTGTCTTACATGTGATACACTTTTACATTGTTGATGCCAAATTATGGTCAAGGTTGTCAACAATTATACAGAGTGCCAGAAAACTATGTTTAACTCAATATTACAACTATTTACACTTAAAATAATAACAGAGCATTATTTTTTTATTCTTCCCATTGTGTTTTCTTTGGTTGCCATGTTGGATGTACACACTATAGTTATGATGATCTTTATGAACTTACATGCTTTCTATAAATCATTTTTAAGTTATAAAATACATTTATAATAAACTATTATTTAATAATCAATGTTTAAAGGTCACCAAAATGTGTTAACATGAAAATTTCAAGTGTTATTAGAACATTACAAGTGTTATTCGAACATTACAAGTGTTATTCGGACGATATCTTGAATGACCCAATAACACTTGTAATGACCGAATGGCACTTGCAATTTAAATATTAGCATATATTGGTGACTTTTAAACATTGAATGATTATTAAATAATAGCTATAGTATATTATCAATGTATTTTATAACTTATATTGGGAAAAAAAAAAAAAAAAAAAAAAAAAAAAAATCGGGAAAATTTCCCGAATTTTTCATTCTGCTAATGAACTCAAAATCGTTAACTTTTTTTTCAAATCTACTTCCTGTTCTGGTTTTCCCCGTATTCACACAGAAATCTACTTCCTTTTCCGGTCTTGTTTGCATGAGACTTTGAATAAAATATATATTTATCAGTCTAGTAAAATATAAGATTGGAACTCAATACAAATTCATTGAATTGAAAACTAGTACCATCCCCCTTTTTTTGCAAACTGTCTCCAAAACCTGACATTTCTTTAAATATATTTTACAAGTAGTGTAAGGGAGGTAAATCCAAATATATCCAACATTGTATGTTAAATGTTTTTGAAAATGAGAAAATAAAGGGTGGCAGGTACATGTTGTAGGTGAAACTTACATAAATGAAGATAAATGAAAAATGAACAAATTGATATCGATTTATATAATTACAAGGCGGTCTGTTGGCACCAGAAGCGACGAAGTAGCGCAGCTCATCTATTTTGGAGGGCAAATATCCACTTTTTGATGTGGGATGAGCTCTGACGTCCCACGGCCCCAGCTTGTCTGGCAAAACAGCCGTTGGACGTCAGAGTAATCTCGGACTAAACATATAGAAGAAAAGTCCAAATTTCTCTTTCGGTCAGACTAACCCTAAAACAGTTTGGCACAGACTGCTAATATTACAAATTTCAAGTGTTAATCAGTCATTACAAGCGTTATTCGGATAATAACAGTGTAATTTGGTCATTCGTGTTAACCTTATTCGGATAATTACAGTGTTATTCGGTCATTAGTGTTACCCCGGCTCCTACCTCTCTCCCCACAAAAAAAGCATGTTTCGTATGTTTTATGTATCTTCACATTTTCGCCAGATATATTATCAAGTAAACATCAAAACTTTGCGTAGTACACTTGATCATAACGGTTGTTCAACCGGCAAATAAATAGCAATATACCCGGAAAATGTTGTAGCAACAAGTTTCCTGGGCCAGTTCAGCATGTTCATGATGTTCAGAGTCAAAGAAGCAATACTCGCACACTTTAAAATGTCATGAGTTAGTCAGATTTATGCAGATATTCAAAAGAAAATAAATCAGAATATAAGTCGCTTCATAAACAAGCATTGAAATGTAAAATAAAGTTATAAACAAACATTATCACCTGCCCAATTTGCCGGAAGTGTAACCTTTCCCATCCGGGCAAAATGCAGCTTTTCTTACGTTTTGATTCGTTGATATTCAATTCAGTATATTTATTTCGCTTTTCATTTTATATTCTAAAGAATAATTTGAACTCATACTAAATAAAAGACAAGTATAAAGGATTGTCGATACAAAATGAATACATTTCCTTTTTATTTGTTTTCTTCATTTCTGATGCAGTTAATATTGTGACGTAACAATGTTTACACTAGTTACCTGAGAAAATCAGCTGATCGAAAAGTAAGTACATGACCGCGAAAATACAAAATAAACACAGTAAGTTGTTTCACATGGTCAGTGCAAGGCTAAACATTTTATCCGATAGAGGCGAACCTGTAGCACGATAAATTTATAATTTGTTGGTTTTCTAAAACGTGAGTGGACCGTGGCATTTGAACAGTCATATGTCCGAAAGCGAGTGGATAACTGTATAAGTACATGTATATATATGTGGTGCAATGCCTGTTTTGGGTGTAATACTAAACAAAATCAAATTGCCCCTATTGCACTAGGGTTTGGTTGACTCGAGTGTTCAGACTTTTGGATTACACTGGGAACAGTATAACCTAACATATGTGTTCCTGGATTACATGAGCTAGTACCTTGTACGGTTTTAGCACTTAATCATGAGGTATTGACCGCCCCTATAAGCAAGTTAAATCGTGCAGTGTTTCAAATTAAAAAAAAATCACTTAAAATAAAAATAGAATGAAAGCACATCGAGTCTGATACTACCGTCTGTTATAGTAGTCCGGCTCCGGAAAAACTAGCATTCATGCAGTAGCTATTGAGCACTAAAAGTATTTCAAGCATTTAGAACACAAATAAAAAATGTATGCAACAAAAGTAAAAATGCCAGAGTATATATACATGATATATAAGACGTGATCTACAGCTTACAACAGATCTGCAGGAGAGACATTGACACGAACTGCCCTCCCAATTACCAACTAAACTTTTGAACTGACACAAAAGCATTTCTTCTCTCATCTTATTCGGCAGTTCGTTCCATTTTTGGCTCCTGAACATCCGAATGGGTGAACTTCCAATGGGTATGTGTCCTTTCCCTTGGAAAATCAGTTGTATTGTCATTTCTGAAAGAGCAATCACAGTTTTTATTTTCGATAAGTTCATGTTAATATAATGGACATTGTTTATTACAATTTGATACACCTCTATTGCAACAGGACAAGTAGGTGTTGGTCAGGTCAAGTTTTCTAACTCGTATAATCTGTTTCCTTTTTTTCGTCATGTTTTTTTTTAATAAATGTTGTCATCTTGCTTGTTTCCAAATAGGTAATCCTTTGGATATTAAAAAAAAAAGTATTTAGCATCGATCAGAATAATCATCAGGATATTCCCCGTACTTTCTTACTATTTACCCCTCCATCTATAGACTGACGAGAGCTGTCTCCTGGTTTTATACATATACGTTCATCGATCGGATTTAAGAAATATTAATCAGTTTACCTCCGACCGAAGTAATTTACCCTATTTTATCTTGGTCTATCTAATGGAATTAAATATTAAATGTTTCATTGTTTTCAATTTTCTTTAATGTTTCACCTAAAAAAAGACGGTTAAAGAACATTTGATTATTACCTCCATCACAAAAGCGGCCGAAACTATACAGAAAGAAAACTTCAATTCTAAAAGGCCAGTCTCTGAATTACAGTCTGCAATATCACCAGTTTATTGTTTCGCCATTTATGCCGATTCTCGTCACCTTTTTTCTGCACTAATTTTATTGCACATCATCGTGATATATGCGTTTTGAAGTTTTATGGTGCAATTAAATTAGAAAATATGATTTTTCCTGCTTGTACTTCCATGCATTTATAAAATTTATATACTTGTATTGTTATAAATGCGTTTACTTTTCTACATTGGCTAGATGTATAGGGGGCGGGTTGAAATCTCATAAACATGTTTAACCCCACCGCATTTTTGCACCTGACCTAAGTCAGGAGCCTCTGGCCTTTGTTAGTCTTGTATGATTTTTAATTTTAGTTTCTTGTGTATAATTCGGAGTTAAGTATGCCGTCCATTATCACTGAACTAGTATACATATTTTTTAAGGGGCCAGCTGAAGAACGCCTCCGGGCGCGGGAGTTTCTCGCTACATTGAAGACCCATTGGTGGCCTTCGGCTGTTGTCTGCTCTATGGTCGGGTTTTTGTCGCTTTGACACATTCCCCATTTCCTTTCTCAATTTTATTGAAGTTATATAAAATTGTAAAGTTATTAATTTTTAACTGTTTATGTTAGACGCTTTACGTGATGATACACATTTTGCCGTTTTTTGTGCTAATATATATAATATTACATATTAATGTTTTGTGATACAGCATATTTGACCTTTTGTGGTGTTTGACATTTCAAAGTTGGTTCCCAAGCGCATCGTCGCTTGCCGAACCAGAATGTCTTCAGCAGAACAGTTTTACTGGAAGAGGAAGCTTCCAAGGGGTTTCCAAACTCAGCTGGAAAGCATAGGTCGTGCAATCATTAGAGGACAGCCTGATGATGTCTACGAATTTATTGCTGCTTATTTGGAAGGAAAGTTGGTAGCCAGGAATGGTAAGACTTCAAATAATAAGTGTCAATATAGTCAGTTTATTAAACAGAAAAAAAAACAGTTCAGAAATACATAGAAGTCTCTCAAACTTTTTGTTTTCACGACTTAACAAATGAAACGAGCGGCCATGCGTTTCATTAGTATTTTGATTAAAACAAAGAACTATAGAAAAAAAATGCGTGAGATATGTAAAACAAATCCTGCCGAAGGCCAGTGTTTATCTCAGGGTACTCCGCAGCATCTTCCAGCAACAAAAATTGACTGTTATATATGAAATAGCCATAATACTCAGGGAAGTGGCGATAAACTCCAACAATCAATCAATCAATACATTTATGATTAACTTATTAGTAGTAGTGAATATTCCTAATAGTGCTACCTTGCTTCATATTTAACTATGTTTACCAAAACTGTTTTCGCTATTTTCCAATTCAATACCGATCCACTTTAAAGTCTAAGAGCGAGATCTTATTTTTAATTTAATAATACTTTTAAAAAAAATAATCAATTTATGCAAACGCAGGAAGAAGGTTCTCTCTTCAGGGAAAATCCCAACGAGAAATCTACAATTTTTTTTTTGAAATAATTTACTTGGATATAATTGTTAAGGTATTAAGATACAAACATGTGTCGTACATCAAAGGAAGGATTACATTCTAATGCTATGTTTATTTATTTGATTTTCTAGAAACATTATTCATTTTCATAGTTTTTCTTGTAAATTAACCATGATAATTACTATTTTAGCTGAACTGAAAGTTTTGCCAGATGTATCATACCTACAAAAAATCCAGAAGAAACGATCAGAAGCAGGTTTGTAAATCTAAAAAAGTAAACGTCACATTATGTAAGATAGTAAGCAAGATAATTTGTGTCTTATCAAAATAGGTCGAAATGGCACTAATTTGAGAACAAAATGCATTTTATATTGGCTGAGTTGTTTATGCTCTAATAATAATGACCCGCTTCGAAGGTTGTTACGATATTCTTGTGCAGCAACCCTAAGCCTACATTGATTGATATCTTTGTCAAATCAAGAGCACGAATTCAAGTTGAGAACAAAATGCATTTTATATTGGCTGATTTCCTGTATAATCAAACATTTTTCCCTGAAAAGGGTGTGGGGCTGGCCCCCTCTTAATCCGCCTCTGTGTTTTCATTTACGAGGTGATGGTTCATTGATAGTGAATATTTGGTTTCATTAGAGACATATAATACAATGCATTTCTGATTTTTTTTTATATGCACGCGTCCACGACAAACGTATTATGGCATACCTTCCTGTTGGTCAAATCTTCCAAATACATCCATATACTATAGCTATAGCTTTTTAGCTGTATCGGATCTTTACGAAAGTTTGACGGTTTCATAAAGTCGGGATCCATTTGTATTTTGTAATTTTCAGATTTGTCCATGCATACATAGTTATGACCATGGATAAGCAGCATATTTTGGGAATACCAATAGGTACTTTCTCCTTTAGTTATGAGTTTTTTTACGAAATGTTTGAATAAAAAAAGGCGTGATCCACTTTAACCGAAGTAATTTTCTGAATAACATTACTTTATTTGTCTCATATCTCTTGAAGCCGAATTCATTTGAACGACCTTAACACTTTTTCACAATGTTTATGTTTATGGAGACAAATTTTCTTTCGATTTTTTTTTTCAGTTGTCAGATTTTTCGTTGATTGATTCTTCCCCTTGACATTTTTTTTAGAAATTACGTAATTTTCCTCTGTAATAAAGATAAACTGTCGCATACGGTGGAAAACGATGGTAGTTTACACATCCAACTTACCCCCCCCCCCCCCCCCACTATAATTGTAACCAGATTTCTTTATTATATAGAAATGAATTTAAAGGAAATACTTTTTAAAGTAGGACATTCCGAGAGTAACTATTTTATCCATAGGAAGTATGAATATATATCTCTCTAGAACATGCAGTAATGGCATAAGGCTACATTGTCTCTTTGACATTTATCACAACTTGATGTACTCTGTACGATTTATGCTTTCAAAAGTAAGATAAGTTCCATGGTCACCATCATAAATTGGTTGATCATTGGCTGATCCAGGGGAGGGGTTGCGGGGTTTACAAACCTCCTTTTTTCGACTATCAATGCTTTATAATGGGATATATTGTTGGAATCCCTCTTTTATCCTCGATTTGAACCTTCTTTTTTGACGCTAAATGTTTTTGAATGGGAACATATGGTTGGAACTCCCCTTTTGTCCTATGCTGGAACCCCTTTTGAAAATTGCTGGATCCACACCTGCATGTTGATTGTTTTAATGTCCAGTTTCATAACCCACTAAACTCTACCATCAAACTCGCATGTCATCTTTCTTAAGTTGTACTGTTAGACCACTGTCCCAGGTGAGGGGAGGGTTTGGGATCTTGCTTACATGTTTTAGCCCGCCACATTCTGTATGTATGAGCCTGTATTCAGTGGTTGAAGTTTGTTTATGTGTTACATATTTGTTTTTCGTTCATTTTTTGTACATAAATTAGGCTGTTAGTTTTCTCATTTGAATTGTTTTACATTGCATTTCGGGGTATTTAATAGCTGACTATGCTGTTTGGGCTTTGCTCATTGGTGAAGCCCGAACGATGACCTATAGTTGTTAATTTCCGTGTCATTTTTTCTCTTGTGGACAGTTGTCTCCTCGGCAATCATACCACATCTTTTTTATATGTCAACCTCTTCGATATTGTTACCAGTTATGTCTGGTTTCTGGCTTTGTCACTTACTGTCCGTTGATTCCTGTAAACGGTAGCAGATGCGTACCCTGCCTATCTCCCTGACTTCTGATATCGTTAAGGAATAAAGGTATACCTTCCTTCATTCTTTCTTCAAATTGTCATAGACCTGTATAAGTGTTTTCCTTTAGCCATAGTATAAAGAAAGTACATAGTAATTTACTATACACAAAACACTAAAGTTTTACATGATGGCATTTATATCTTATGTTTTGTTTTGCCGTTTCTAGATATGAGAGAAGTGTCAAAATATAGAAAAATAAATGGCATATTGGGAACAGTATTTTCTTTTGTGTTCGCTTTATTAAAAGAAATTTTATTTCAATACTTTAACCCATATAGGCTATTTACTTTACTTACTAGTTTACCTAAGATGTTCAACTTAGATACAGTAAGTAATGATCATTGAATTAAGTAGAAATAAAGTTCCTTTTCCGATTACATCGATGAATGCGGATGCACTTGATAAATATAAAAATCTGCACATGTATATATACACACACAGTCTGATTAACGTATCTTCCAGCTTTTTGTTTTCCCTTTGGTTCATCATACTTTGACTCTTATAATATTGGAGTGTCTGTCATTTCATGCATGTGGGATACATTTGTTACACGTGTGCCAGATACCACAGCAAGTCACTCAATGAACGTGCGAGGGGGAAAGTTTTACTGATTAATTGTTAAGATATTGCCTAAGAAGTTAATATTAGATACAGTGTGTGATATCGTAACCAACTTAATATTAAAAGAGGATAATTTAACTAAAAATGGGAGGAATATTTTCAAAGTTTCGTTCAGGAGGTGAGTGCACTGATTTAATTGACACACACACATATAGGTATCAAAACAATAACCTAGACTGTACCCATTTTACGTCAATATCATATTAAATAAATTGTGCTATACTTTCAATGACCATTAAGACTTACACCAAGGAGCGGCCACTCGAGACCCTCATTATCGGGTACTCATGGTCGTTCATCATTCTGTTGACATATACTTTTCCAAAAGGATCTTACATGTCGATCTATAAGATATTAGTATTTTTTATGAATGAAATAAGCCCGGCTTGGTTTTCTTACATGTCAGACGGGGATTAGGTTTATTTGATCACTTTTTTATTTACTGACTTGATTAAAATGTTATCTTAACATGTGTACGTATTGACTTACGATTGATCACAGGTTAACGTGCCATATAATTTGTGCACAAAGTTTTTAGGGACCTTTTTGTTAAGTGCACGTTTGTATGACTAATGCCTGAGATAGACAATCATCGTTACCATCTGTTAACCATTATGTTATGTCTATGTGATATAAGATTATTTAATGGGATTCATATGTATACAATGTTAGACAATACAGGCAGTCTCAAAACAAAATCGGATTTTTTTAATGTTTCTGCTTGTCGTTTTGTTTTTTTGTCATTGAATTTAATATACCATCCTTGGTCTCATCCTTACACTTTCACGTGTTGCCTCATTTTGAATTCTTTGAATTCTTTCTTTCTGTGTCTGTTATCTGTCTGTAATTTTTTCAACACATTAGAACTTAGTCATCATACACTAATGTTGTTATAAAAACACGTGTAATGATGATATACTTGAACGAAGTATGCGAATTCCGATTAGTAATACGGTATATAGTTTTTGATGGTCGTTCTTCACCAATTTATGTTGTACTTTTCAGACAAAACGATCGAGTCAATCCTAGAGTCAATCGAAGTATTTCGGTTACTAACTTGTGCTTAATACAATGAATGTAATTAAACAAAAGTCAAATTCTATATACTAGAACTCTGAATTTGGTTAACCAATTGAAAAGTCGATTTTAGTTGAATCTTTGAATTATAAACAATACCTTTACTGTTTTGCATTTTCATCCAGAAAAGAAGTTCAATGAGCTATAGTATTCCATTTCAAGTCTTTATTGCTTGTTGTTGTCATTTTTCCGATTGAACTTGTCGAAAATCAAATCTGTAATTTCATTTGTACATGTTATTTTTAAACTGTATAGTTTTCCCTTTATGAAACTCTATCCACAAAAATGGAAAAAGAGACTACCTGACCTATCCTCTTTTATAAGAAAACGCATTAAAACCCGACTTAGAGTAAAATATCGTCAGTCAGAATCCCCGATTGAAAAATTGGGAGAATTCCGAACCTAGACTGTCTATGTGGATTCGCCTATAAAGACAAAAGAAAAGCAAATATGTAGCTGGGAAGTAATGTGTCATTTGTTTCTATTTCGACAAAAAAAATCAGTATAGAATAAGAATAAGAATAGAATATTTTAGTATATGTTAACGTATACGTGTTCCGCTTTACATTAGCTTCACTGGAAACTTAGTTATAAACAATGTCATAATATAGGGTTATTGCATGAATATTGGGGAATATTGTCCCGAGTAGAATTTTATATTGCACGAGCTTGCGAGTGCAATATATGTTCTACGAGGGACAATATTCCCCAATATTCATGCAATAACCCTTTTATTGTATAGCAATATAATATTAGAAAGTAAAAATTGGTTTAAACTAAGATTTTGTCATTGATGACGTCATGAATTTTGAAGATTTATTGCACTAGTGCAATATTAGAATTTATTGCACGCTAACTTTTGGTGACTTTCTGTTGGAAATATTATATTGCTATACAATAATATCTGTTCCTATATACAACTTATTCCGTTAGGAACATAGTTACACTGTTATATTTATTCCAGAACATTTTTTTCCTTTTGAAACTTGTATTATCAAGTAATTTCTGTTTCATGACAACTGAAGCTAAAACGTGTATGGTCTGAGAGACAGTCTTGAAAATACCATTTAAATTCAGCACGTTAGGTAAAATTTATATTTGTAGGTATTTTAAGCCTCAAATATTACTCAAATCCCTCTTCGGGTCCTATTCTAACCTGTTAAGAGGTTTAAAGATTAGAATAGAGTATATTGGGGGTAAAGGGCAGAATAAAGGGGGGGGGGGTAGAGAAAAATAGACAATACAATAGAATATAAAATAATGGACAAAGTAAAAAAAAAAGAATAGAGAATATTGGCTCTTAATCTAATAAAAAGACAAATAAATAGAACGGAAAGACCCCATCCAGACCTTCGTCAAATTTGATATATTTTTGCACCAACGATTTATGTATACACATTATCATAAAAGTTCAATAGTAAAATACACATGTCCTGGTCACCGAGATTGATATGTATGTTTTCTGTTCAGTAATAAAATATACAATTTTCAAGGACAGGTAAGATAAAGGTAATGTCTCTGTCGTTCGTTTCCATTCATAAAATAAGTCGGTCAGATTGTCAAAGGGAGATAATTTTTCCCGGGGTTTTATTATCCAGCTTCGTAAGTTACATTTATCTAAGATCTTATGCTCCTCAAAAAGATAAAACATCGAGATTTTTTTTAAAGATACTGATAACAAAGTAAGTTTTTTTATAAGTTAAGTACTGTAAAAAAATCTGTAGTACTCTACATGAGACTAGTTCAGCGGTGATCGACTAGTCTAAATTCACATGCATATAAATAAGCGGAAGAGTTTGAAACTGGGAGTGTTATTAGATTTAGCCAACAAAGAAAGTCGATTTTTCAGTAGATTCTCTAAACAAAATTTTATCTGAGGTAAGATATATGAATATTTAAAAAGAACTGTCTTTTTTTTTAATTTTTAAATAATAGTTTTATCACTATTTATACGTGTTGATATTCTCTGGTTTTGTTTAATTGATGTTAAAACTGACCAGTTTCTCACGTAAGCATAGTTTTTGTATTCTATAGGCAGGTAGTACACATTTATTCAAACTTTTTCAGTGGAAAATATTTATTTTATTTATCTATTGCTTTTTTTTTGTGAGGGGGGGGGGGGGGGGGGGTTACTATAACTTTTGTTAAAATGCCACGGAAAATGTCAATTAAATTGTCCAAAGAAATTTTGGATTAAGTTGGTAGAAAATTTAATTTCCAAAATGTATATTTTAGTGAAAATAATATGTTCATCAATAATATCGGTTTATATTCTTGGCATATATCTAAAGTGTTTTGATATGTACGAGGTTGACGTAATTTGCTTATCCAGACTTCTCTAGTGACCTTGAGTCCTGCAGAAATACTTGTATCGGAGTGTTACCTCAGTAAATACCTGTATCAATACAAGTTTGTATGTAATGGTTGTCCAAGTGATTTTTACATTCATTGTTTCACAGTTTCGTTTGGTGTTTGGTTGGATCTTGGATGTTGTCCACTTTCGTCAAATAACAGGTAAATAAATAGGGTTTTTTGAACACTTGATCAAACTGGTCCGAAATTTGAGATATTTTTGATTTTGATAAGTATAAGATATAAAAGTATATATATATTTAATTTTTCTTCAATTGGTCGTGCAATTTTTACTTCTGAAACCTTAGTTGTTCATTTTGACAGAATTGATGACATCAGAAATATGATATTCTACTTTTACATGCATTAACGTTTTGTTACAAAATTATCTCCGGTAATTACAAAAATTGAAATGTCATTAATATATAATCTATGTTTAAATTTCAACTGGTTATTTCTATTTGATCTCTTTTCTCTAATTTCATTGGGGGGGGGGGGGATAGAGGGGGTTTATTTATACAGTACTTACATTTTTTTACAATCACGTGAATTTGTAATAAATGGTTTGAAAAGAGGGAGTGACATAAGTAGATATATAGTTAAAATAAAACATTTTTTCACCAATTAGAATTGTGCTTGCGTTTTTCGCAGGAATAACAAATAAGAGCTGCCTGAAATCTGCCGGTATCAAACTTCCTGGGAACATGCTACGGTTTTAACATGTGTGATGCGATACCACTTCCTTTTTACCGAATACTAATGTATTGTCTCACATGTTGGTCGTATGTGACATCTAACCGCATTCTTCTCAGGAACTACAAATCAAGGGTGTCTGAAATTTTGGAACAATCTTCATGTGAGCATGTTATATCTTGAGGTGCATCAATCGGAATTGACTTCTCGTTTGTTTCAATAACATCAACGGTTGATTACTATTTCGTGTTTATGTGTAAATCTCTATCCTACATAGGAGATTGTGTATATTTAATCTGTCAATATGTCTGTCTGTCTCTTTTAAAAGCAAATGTGAATAATCGAAAATCTCAAAACATGTTCGTAACGATAGAGCGACATTCTTGAGAATCGCCTCACGAAATGTGCAAATATACAAGTTTACCCATTTTTCAAGTTACAGTCGCAGAAGTCATATATTGATTCTATCCTACGGCGGCGTTAACTATTTATTTATAAAAAGCTTTATATTTCAGCAGGTAAAAGACCTACATGCTTCATGAATTTTGTATATTGGTTGATGGTTTAAAGTTGCATGCAATCATTTATCAATTGTCATTTCTTAGATCAATGGTCAAGGTTTAAGTTTCGTGGTCAAGTCATGCAGTATCTAAATTAATTAGATTGGCAGTATCTGAAATAAGTAAAGGGTCAACTTTATTTGGTGTATGTAACGATTGTGATCTGACCTTGTTTCATCTTCATACTTCATTGGTTAATGTAAGGTTTCTGATCTTCTATAAGCTATAGGCCATAATAGGGCAACAATGTTTGGTGTATAATTATGGAACGATTGTTAAGTATCTCTTTGACAGAATTTATCAGACCTTGACTTCTTTTTTTTTCCTTTCATTATCAAAGTCAATCTCTCATAGGTTAGACTGTTTCTCAGATATCACAATCAACTTGCAAACTGCAGTGTACGATTGTAAGGTGTACATGTCATTCTGTCAGGGTTTATCGGACGTTTACCTCATTTTCTTTGTTGGTTGGTCAACGTTATGTTTACAGTGGTATGTCAGTGTCTCAGATCATGAAAGCAATATGTTAACTTTGTATAGTGTATGACATTGAGTAAGGTGTAAGTACACGGGTTTATCTGAATATGACCTCATTTACATGGTTCATTGATAATGTTCGGTTTATGCAATACTTGTAGTTAAATCTTTAAAAACTTTCAACTAAAATTCAATCATGATAGGAAGAGTAGGCGAGCAATTTCAAGCAGTGTGTTTACTTTTGTTTTTTATTTTAATTTCATAAAGCAAAATATTGTTTTACAATGAGTTGAAGTTTTCCAGCTCTAATTATCTCATACATTCATAATATGTTGAAATTTGACCAAACTTCATAGCATTGCTTGGTGTCGGAATATTTAAACGTTTTCACATTTTATTTTGACAGTTTAAGTTCTTTTCTGATTGTAAAAAGACATGCGGTTTTGTTAACATTGACAGCAAAACAAAAACAAAAGTATAACTTGTGCAATAAATAAAATCAAAACACATACTCTGAATTTGTTTTTTAAATATTGTGCTGACATGGACCAGTATACATAGTCCTTTTTTTAAATTACATCTCAACATTTGTACAAATTCCTTTTCGATGAATGTACTTGTTTTAAAAATGATATCCTTAATAGAGACGGAAATTAAGTATAAGAGACTTCTATTGTTGAGAATGAATGCAAAAGGTATACATTTCTTTTCCTTGGTTTATTCAACAACTATCTTTTTTTGATAAATGCATACACAAAAACTTCCTTAACAAATACCATAATCAATTGTTTAATTCAGACAGTTTGATTATAGTAAAAACGAATATCCTATTACAGATCGTTTGAATAAGTACAGCAAACATTTTTTTTTGTAGCCATGTTGCTGGGATTAATTAGTTTTCATCTACTTTTCATTGTTGAATTAACTCCAACCTTGTACTGTTAATAAATAAATAATAATAAAAACGCTTTGTTTAGAGTCTGCATGGTTTAGAAAACAAGGACATAACATCAAGATTTTTTTTTATGTTTAACCGACATTTAAGCTAGTTATAGACTAGACCTTCCTTATTTTTATATGTACATTTTTTTTTAATAAAACACAAAGACGATTCTAGGATGCATATCTTATCACATTCCTAAACTATGACGTTTTAATATTTTTTGTCTATATAATAGATTGTGGGATATAATAGAAGATAGCATCTCTGAAATATCTACATAATATACTTGCTACTTGAAAACAAACGGAAATAAACTACAGTGATTTAGTTCTTATTCGAACAAAAAATATGCGCGCTGAATTTTACCGAGAAAGTTGTCTAGCAAATCATCCCTCCCCCTCCCCCCTGAAAAAATACAACTAAAGCATTGCTATAGGAGAGGGTGATATTCTTTTTAGTTTCCTTAGTATATACATGCATGGGGGGGGGGTTATTATGGAGGAAGGGGAGTGATATGTTCTATGGTCATCTTTGATGGTTAAAAATGAACATAGCAGTCACTGACAATAACGCAAAGTATACAATTATGAACAACTTTCTTCTTTATTAAGACCTTGAATAAAACCGGAACAGTTAACGATTTTGTATAAAGTTTATAATGATCTAATATGCACCTAAAATCAGGGTAGGCAAGATTAATGGTTTGTATTGATTTATTCGTGTTACGCAATATTTGCTGGTTAATGAATAAATCCGTCTGATCATTGAAAGTACTGTCTGGGTATAGAAGTGACTGACATGTTTGGTTGCCAAGATTTTACGTGATATCTCACACTGTGTCAGTCGACCAGTTATTGTCTTGTACTTTTGTACCTTTTATTGAAATATTAACTCTTACGTAATATTGTTGACAAGTTTGTTTAAGATGTCCTCTTGTTTTGGATTTGTTTCTTTTTTTTTTGGTCATTAGTTGTAAACTAACATCAAGGATAACAAAAAGTTTCACCAACGGCGACAAGCAGTTTTATGTCGCACACAAAAAAAAAGAAGATGAGAGTACAGATTTATTTTGATTACGTAAACATAAGCCGTTTTTGGTCAAACTTTTGGAAATTGTTGTCTTCGGTGCTCTTTCACTCCGTACTTGATCAAGTCTTTTTACTTTTTTATTCAAGCGTTCCTGATGAGTGTTTTTTTGTTAGCAATTTGTGAGTCTGACATACAAAATTAAAAGCCTAGTTGGTATCTTTTATAAGTGTTTTGGAATTGTTATGTTTTGATAGCATATGTTTTCCGGATGATTTCTGACTTAACTTTCAATTATTTCGTTCATACATATTTTTCAAAACCTTCGACCGATGGAACAAAATAATACGCGCTGGATTGTGTCTGCATCCTCTAAAACACAATAATATCATTGAAACAAAATGCTACAATGATAAGAGAACATATGTAGCAGAAAATTACTAATGTTTTTGCACCTTGATATGATTCATCTGTAGATGATCTACTGATTATAGTGTATGTTTCTTTAATAGTGTGTATGCGTCAAAATATCTCTGTATCTAAAAATACGACATTTAGACAGATAATTTATTGTCTTCATAAGAAAAGTTTTATAAACCTGCAATAAACCTGTATCTTATGTAATAAGAATTGATTGATTTACCATATGATGTTTACCTCAACCCTTTGTAGTGACAAAAGTTAAACATCGAACTTTAAAATCTGTTATAAACATCAAATAAAACAAAATAATTTAATTACGAGACTAACACATTAAAAGTACCCAACAACATATAAATTAAGATGTGAAACCTGTAACATGAATGATTAATGCCTTGAAAGCAGACAATAAAGTCAAATTGACCTTGTTTCGAATTCGTAATGGAGACATGCTTTCGACCTAGTTTTTCATCTTCAGAGTTTTAGCTTTATCTAGGACAGAATAAGAATGAAAGTGCTATCATAAGGAAGTCTGAAGAAAATAACATCTCCCTTTTAAATCGAACTTTTCGAGTGTTTCAATGGCACCTTCCTTCTCCCTGTGGACAATACTCTTCATAAAGATTTACCAAAAGAAGTATTTTTTTTCATTTTGGGGCCTTTTATAGCTGTTTATGAGGTACGGACTTTGCTCATTGATGAAGGCCATACGCGTTAAAACGGTGACCTGTAGTTGTTTCAATTTCCGTGTGTCATTTGGTCTCTTGTGGTGAGTTGTCTCATTGGCAATCATACCGCATCTTCTTTTTTGAGTTGATACGTTCTATTATAACTTTATAACTGTTTTCTCATTTGAACAATCATTTAGATAAGATTTCTCTTTATTTTAACCTGAATAACCATTACTTAAAATCTTTATATACACAGAGACAATGCATTTATCTTGATAATTTTTACCGAGAATGAGTAATCCTGTGTTAAAAATGTTATAAAGTAATATATCATGGAAAGAATTTATCAAGCTTAGAATATGTATAAAGCACACTGAAAAAAAAACAAAGTTATGCGAGAATTTACAGATTCTCTTGCATACGTGTATTTCTGATCTCTTTAAAACAGTTTGCAACAGAGAATCAAAATTTTATTTAAAACAAGATTTCAATACGTTTCCTTGATAAACAAACGAATTTAAGTTTACCAGTTATACTTTACACGTATTTTAGGAATTCTAGTTTAACAATTTTACAGATAATTTTTTTATAAGTGTGGTACCAAAATAACTTTTAATCAGTAAAGTTAACAGGCTATTCAAAATATAAAGTTTAACCTTATTCACTAGAAAAGTGACAGTAACTGTTTTATGTTTTTTATCAACCAGTTATTCAAATGCTTTATGATAATGACTTTACCAATTAGCTAATAACAAAGACATTTTTGTTGGGTACTATTTTCACCTCATGATTTCTTGGCTGCCTTGTTTTTGTGGCTTTCTAACTCGTTTCTTTGTTCTTTTTTTTTTTGTAAGAAAACCAAGCCACTTGTACAGGCCGTCTTGTCTGTTTCAAAATTGTTTCAAAATTGTATTTATTTGTGACATTAATTTTCGAATTTTGTTTTTATTTCTACAATTCATCATAAAATGTGTGAGAACAAACACATCTTAGTACAAATGCTGTCCTCTACAAACTATTCGCAGACCTCTTTAATCTATAAATTATCAAACTCTCTTATAAAGAAAATACGACGAATTTCAATTATTGTAGCATTTTTACTTATAGGACGATTTAGAATTAAGTCAATTACTGATATCCTTTGTTGTCGTAATAACAAAAAAATAACAAAAAAATAATGAACAAAATGTAATGAAACACTGACTAATGGTACCAGCTTACACTGAAGAATATAGACTTAGAAAGTCAATCAGCAGGGTAACGACTGATCAATAGTAACGTGCTTCTGAAATAACTCAGATAGATAACCTGGAAGGCCAAAGCTATTTAATATTTTCCCACACTACACGTGCTTCTCGTGCAACTACACTTTTCCCAGTAACAGAGATCTATACCTTGATGCTATGTTTTGTGAAATTTTTATTTTGTAGATACTTCTGTTTTTGAAACTAATACTCTTTTGGTGGAAAAAAGAAAATCACAAAAATACTGAACTCCGAGAAAAAATCAAAACGGAAAGTCCCCAATCAAATGTCAAAATCAAAAGCTCAAACACATGAATCGAACGGATAACAACTGTCTGTCATATTCCTGACTTGGTACAGGTCATTGGTTATGGAAAATAGCACGAAACCAGGAATATTGAGGATTTAAAAAGAAGGTGTTAAATATGCATTATATGACTATTATATAACTCGAAATGCAATGCAGCATAAGAAAGTGTTGAATGAATACTACATTACCGAAAGTACTTGAACGTTTTTTACTTTCTTTATTTTCAGGTGCCAAGAAAGCAGCTCAAGAACAGGAAGAACAAGCTGCCGCCACAGCAGCTGAAACAAAAGAATCCACACAACAAGCTGCTGTCACTGCCTCTGAAACCAAAGAATCCACAGAACAACTTCCAGTGGATCAAAAAAATCAAAGTGAGCCAAGCATTCCAGTTGCCGAAAAAGAGCTAATAGAAACAGGTGGAAAATCGGCAGACGCCATTCAAAAGACAGACATGGCGGACGTAGAAGTATTGAAAACACCATCTGTCATTCCAACCTTGGAAGGTGATTCAGGACGTGATACACCTGCAGCTGTAACCGAAGCCGTTTCAAAGTCATTAGACGCAGCCCAGCGGTCAGATACTCCAATTGAGACACCATCAAACGCCCCAGAAGTTAGTGCAGAGTCTACTGAACAGACGACGGTGAAAAGCACACCAGAGGAAGTTCCTAAAATAGAACTGACTGCTGACGAAGCTCAGGAGAAAGAAGATGACACGACGGAGGAAGCTGTACAAGAAGTCAAATTAGAAGCAGTGGATACTGTCGAAGAAGCACCTCAAGCAGCATCTGGAACTACTGAACAATCTGCAGAACAAATACCGCAAGATTCTGTTGAGCCTGCTACAACTGAACAGACTGATAAACCAGTAGAACCGGAATCAGTTCAACTCACACAAACAGAGCCCGAACAGAACACGGAGACAAAAGAAGATGAACAAAAGGTGTTAGAGCCCTCGGAAGATAAGAAACCCGAACCTGAAAATGCTGAGGAACAAACAACACCAATAACAGAACAACCTGACGAAACGACATCCGATGAACCACAGGTTGAACAACCATCATCGGAACCACCTAAAGCAGAAGAAACAACGACAGGAATTGAACAAGAGGTGGTAGGAGAAACTCAAGTAATCACATCAACGGAACCAGAGACTGATAAAACAGAACCTGTCACTGAACAGCCTAAGGACACAACAACAGATGAAACAAAATCTGACCAGCCGCAGATTGAAAATGAGCAAACTTCAGAATCAAAAGATGATGCGCAAGAAGAACCAATCGTTCAGAGTGCAACAGCTGCATCTGAACAAGAACAACCTGTCGTTGATCAATCAGTAGAAGCTGAATCGGCACCAGCAGAAGCGATTGAAGCGGAACAATCTGATAAACTTGAAAAAGAACAGGTATCAGAGAACATAACAGAAAGTGCGGCAGCTGTTGAAAAAACTGATGAGTCGAGCACAGAAGCAGGACAAAGTGGTCAGACAGAAACAACTCAACCAGAAAATACAATGACCGAACAGGACAATGGATCAGCTGAACAAAGCACAGAACAGGTTGAAAAAATAGAACAAGCACAAAAATCTGAAACAGCAGAAGAGCAACCGCCTACATCTGTTCCAGAAGAACCTGAAACACCAGCAGAATCCGCCTTGCCAGAAACACAACCTTCTGAACTGCCAAATGCGGCAGTAGAACCAGAAACAAAATCCGAACAAGAAACACAACCCGAGTCTGAACAAGTTGAATCGAAACAAGAAGACCCAGAGGTTGACCAGACTGTCACGGAACAGAAAGAAGAAAGTTCAAACGAACCTGAATCAGAACAAGCTACTACAGCAGACACTGTATCGACGACCGAGGTAGAAATAAATCCTGAACCAGTTGTTGCCGAACAAAAAACAGAAGTGATTACAGAAACCGATTCCGCTCCAGCTGTCAGCATACCAGAACAAACTGCTTCAGCTGAGCCTGAATCAGAACAAAATGCGAATTTATACACTAGTCCTGAGAAAACTGAATTAGCAGAAGCTGAATCAGAACAAACTACTGTAGCCGTAACTGAATCAGGACAAACAGCGAATACAGATTCCGAATCTTCAGGACAAAGAGAACAAATTACTCAGGCAGAACCTGCATCAAAAGAAAATGTTCAGACAGAAACTGAATCTGAACCTCCAAAAGAATCAGAACCGGCAGATAGTGCCCCAGATACAGAGAAACCATCCGCAACAGAAACGGAACCTGAACCTCCAAAAGAATCAGAACCGGCAGATAGTGCCCCAATTACAGAGAAACCATCCGCAACAGAAACGGAACCTGAACCCCCGAAAGAATCAGAACCGGCAGATAGTGCCCCAGATACAGAGAAACCATCCGCAACAGAAACGGAACCTGAACCTCCGAAAGAATCAGAACCGGCAGATAGTGTCCCAGATACAGAGAAACAATCCACAACAGAAACTGAACAAAATGATGCACTCACAAACGAACAAACTGCTCCATCAGCAGAACCCTCTCCAGAGGAAACGCAAGCAAAAAACACAGAAAAACCCAATGAACCATCACCAGATGCAGCTGCATCGGAAAGTGCACCAGATACTGAACCACAAAATAAACCGGAAGCCGTAAATGCATCTGGTTCTGAGCAAGCCGCATCCGCCATAACGACTGAAGGCGAGCAAAAAACAGAATCAATTAAGGAGCCAGAATCATAAACAATCAAATGAAAACCGTCTTCTGTGATAGACAATATTTGATTTTGATTTTTTTTTTACTGATTAGGGGCCAAGAATTGAAAAGTTGAATGACTGTAGTAGCTTGGAAGTAAATGTGCACTGAGAAAAAAAGAGCATTTAGACAAAATATATAGTTTTCGTTGCTTTTCCTTTTGCTTTAATGAACCGATTTAATTTCATATAGATTATAATTTTTCCAAATTATATCTGTACATTAAGAGCAAAACTATCAAAATAACGAATGCGCTGGTATTAATCAGATTATATGATGTATTATATATTTGACATGTAAATTGTATTATTTATTATGATAAAATAAATTCTGCTCAACAGTTACCCCAGCGTTTCCGTTGAAGGTTAACTAAAGAATCTCACACAATATGATCAATGAGAAATGACTGCAGACGCCACATTTAATTTGAGTAAAAGAGAAGAGCAATATACATGTATATTTTAATTTCAAATTTCAAAAAGGTCTGAAAAGAATTTGTAATGAATGCGTTTTTCGAATACGAAATGCACCTTATGGTTTATTTTCATTTTTACAATGAATGATATATTTTTAAAGGTAAAGTTGTTTTTATACGACCGCAAAAATTTTAATTTTTTGGTCGTATATTGCTATCACGTTGGCGTCGTCGTCGTCGTCGTCGTCGTCGTCGTCGTCGTCCGAATACTTTTAGTTTTCGCACTCTTATTTTTAGTAAAAGTGAATAGAAATCAATGAAATTTTAACATAAGGTTTATGACCACAAAAGGAAGGTTGGGATTGATTTTGGGAGTTTTGGTCCCAACATTTTAGGAATTAGGGGCCAAAAAGGGCCCAAATAAGCATTTTCTTGGTTTTCGCACTATAACTTTAGTTTAAGTGAATAGAAATCTATGAAATTTTGACACAAGGTTTATGACCAAAAAAGGAACGTTGGGATTGATTTTTGGAGTTGAGGTCACAACAGTTTATGAATTAGGGCCAAAAAGGGGCCCAAATAAGCATTATTTTTGGTTTTTGCACCATAACTTTAGTATAAGTAAATAGAAATCTATGAAATTTAAACACAAGGTTTATGACCATAAAAGGAAGGTTGGGTTTGATTTTGGGAGTTTTGGTCCTAACAGTTTAGGAATAAGGGGCCCAAAGGGTCCAAAATTGAACTTTGTGTGATTTCATCAAAAATTGAATAATTGGGGTTCTTTGATATGCCAAATCTAACTATGTATGTAGATTCTTAATTTTTGGTCCCGTTTTCAAATTGGTCTACATTAAGGTCCAAAGGGTCCAAAATTAAACTTAGTTTGAATTTAACAAAAATTGAATCCTTGGGGTTCTTTGATATGCTGAATTTAAAAATGTACTTAGATTTTTAATTATTGGCCTAGTTTTCAAGTTGGTCCAAATGGGGGTCCAAAATTAAACTTTGTTTGATTTCATCAAAAATTGAATAAATGGCTTTGATATGCCAAATCTAACTGTGTATGTAGATTCTTAATTTTTGGTCCAGTTTTCAAATTGGTCTACATTAAGGTCCAAAGGGTCCAAAATTAAACTAAGTTTGATTTTAACAAAAATTAAATTCTTGGGCTTATTTGATACATGTATATGCTTTATCTAAATATGTAATTTGATTTTTGATTATGGGCCCAGTTTTCAAGTTGGTCCAAATCAGGATTCCATATCAAGTATTGTGCAATAGCAAGAAATTTTCAATTGCACAGTATTGCACAATAGCAAGAAATATCTAATTGCACAATATTGTGCAATGGCAATTAATTTTCAATTGGAGTTATCTTTCTTTGTATAGAATAGTAGTTGATAATATATGTTGGAAATTTGCCAGACATGACCATGATGTCATTTTCTATTTTTATTTGCCAATAACTTTATGTAAATGACTTCATTGGAAATTTGCCAATATAAAATGTTGCTGATGAAGCTTTTTTTCCTTATCTTATCTAAAATGTTTTTAGATAATGTATGTTGGACATTTGCCAGATATGACTATGATGTCATTTTCTATTTTTATTTGCCAATAACTTTATGTAAATAACTTCATTGGAAATTTGCCAATATAAAATGTTGCTGATGAAGTTTTTTTTATTGTTTTATACAATAAACAATGTATATTCACTTTTACTACCAACCAATCTTTACCATTTAGTGATAACATTTTACATTTTGATATTTTATGATGTATTTAAAAGAGTAGTTATTGTTGCAAACTCCATTAGAAATTTGAATTGATATCAGTTTTGGAAAAAGGGAAACGGGGATGTGAAAAAAAAGGGGGGGGTTAAATTTTTCTCATTTCAGATTTCATAAATAAAAAGAAAATTTCTTCAAACATTTTTTTGAGAGGATTAATATTCAACAGCATAGTGAATTTCTCAAAGGCAAAAAAAAACTTTTAAGTTCATTAGACCACATTCATTCTGTGTCAGAAACCTATGCTGTGTCATGATCAACTATTTAATTTTAGATTTAAAAAGTTTGAAAAGGAAATCTTTAATTGATTTGTAAAATCTTGACATTTGTTTTGTGTAATAAAAACCCATGTAATGTCAAAAATTTGATCACAATCCAAATTCAGATCTGTATCACGCTTGAATGTTTTGTCCATACTTGCCCAACTGTTCAAGGTTCGACCTCTGCGGTCGTATAAAGCTGCGCCCTGCGGAGCACCTGGTTAGATATATAATTTAAAATAGACGTTGCTCAAATTGTTTACTCAGTGTACACTAAAGGCGAAGGAATCTTCAAAATGCTTAATTTCGCTTAGCTTTTATGAGAACTGTTTTTCTTTTCGTATCTTGTACTTTCCATTTTTAAATTGTTTTTGATGAAATAAGAATAAGCTTTATGGTCACCTTCTGCAGTTTATCTGTGAAGATTATTATTGAGATATTATCAGATAATTACATGGCATTTTTCATATCGCATGTATTATCAGCCCTAGGTTCAATATCAGCCCAAGAGCCGCATGGCTCGAGGGCTGATATTGACCGAGGGTTGATAATACATGCGATATGAAAAATGACATGTTATGATCTTTTTATCATATGCTTCAGCAATGGTGAAAAATAACAGATTCATGTATTGATCCTTTTACGTGGTTCCCAAATAGAAGTTCAAAGAGTGAAAAGTTCACGGACGTCGGACCCAAAATTTTATACATTCGATATGAAATCTATCATATGCCTCAACAGAGACGAATCGACAAAAAAATAATTCAACAATATACATAATGAACATTAATTGTTTGGAAATTTTTTTTAAAGTAACTTTAAAGTAACTTTCTAAATTATGTTTCAGTGAAACTTTAAAAAAAATGCATTTATTTAATATTTTTTTTGTTTTTTGTTTTTGTTTTTTTTTTAAGTATTATTTTACACAATATACTTTCCAGTATTCAAATCTAAAAATGTAATGTGCAATACTTTGTAATGTTTTTCACTGAAAAAGGAGCATTGAGGTGTATTTTCCGGAATTTGCCGAGTATCACCGGAATGCCATGTGATAACGTTACGGAAAGGCATGTGATAACAATCGAAGCATGTGATAAACTTTTCATATCAGCCCGCTAAGCACCAATTCGAAAAATATGGAATATTCGTTAATTTAATGCTATTATCATACGGTAAAAATCATATGTTATTGAGTCTAAGTATATGATAAATAGATTTATATTTGATCGGATTTTTATTGGTTGCATAACGTCCAGTGTCAAAAAAATATTTTATACATGTTCAAGACGAGAATAATTAAACAATAAAACAATATGTAGGTCCTGTAATAGAGTCAGTGCGGGATGAAAGTCAAGAAAATTTGGACTGCCACGGGAAAATGAGGGCATATTTGAAAAAGACAGAAATTTAACCTTATAACAGGCAACCTACGGATCCCTCAAAGCGTTGTTGCAGGGGTTCTTAACGTAGTTTGCCTGTTTGTCTTTGTAAATAATAGGCTGTTTGTTCGTCTTTGTGTCTTAGGACATGCTGATGCACTATTTTCTTTGACTTCTTGTAATTTCATCTTGTTGGATTCCTTTTTGTTTAAAATCACCAAAATACTGAACTCCGAGGAAAATTCCTTAGAAAAACAAAAAGTCCCTAATCAAATGACAAAATCAAGAGCACAAACATATCAAACGAATTGATTACAACTGTCATGTTCCTGACTTGGAACAGTCATTTTCTCATGTAGAAAATGGTTGATTAAACCTGGTTTTAAAGCTAGCTAAACCTCTCACTGGTATGACAGTCGCATCAAATTCCATTATATTGACAACGATTTGTGAAGAAAACAAACAGACACAATAGGTAAAAATGTCACAAATAAGGTACAACCGCAATTCGAGCCCCACACAAAACTGATCTCAGGTGCTCCGGAAGGGTATGCAGATCCTGCTCTACATGTGTAACCCGTCGTGTTGCTCATGTTATCACAAAGCCGATAAATAGTCTTATTCGGTAGGCAATATTCGTGAAAATGGAACGGGAATGTAATTACGACATAAGGGACACGAAGTGATGATTTCAACTTCACCATTTGGAACTCTTGGTTTTTACAGAAATGGGATGCTGAAATCATCTCTTTTTTACTAAAGTTTTATTCTAATGTATTCTGCTTTCTTGGTGTTCCAATTACTCAACTTCATCTAAAAGAAGCTATTGTATATTTTCAAAAAAAAAACGAACAAGTGCTGTCAAAGCTTCAAACAATAATGTTGTGTCTGGTAACCCTATTACTAGGATCAACAAATAAACAATTCACGAAAACTCGAATAATCCAACGACAAAAATCTTGCCTTCATATATAGAATGCGATCTTGGCTAACAATAAGTCCCTCGTGGCCTCATTTAATTTTCAATTGTCAACAAATACGAGAACTTGCATTGTTTGTAATGTACACCTAAATTTAACAGAAGTCTGTACCATAAGCGGTAAATTACCCACGCATCTGCACATTCTCTGAAATAAAAGGAGTAGGTCCAGTAAGATCCCTTTTTGGCCCCAAAATATAGCAATTTTACAAAATTGTTAAAATGTAAACTTTTAGTTATTTATTGGACATTAGAATGCTTCTGCTACATAAATATGGGCTGTTTTTGACAATACAATGCATATATATCGGGAACTAGCACCATTAAGTCATGCTAAATTACTGAAATCTTCACAATTCTAGCATTTTAGTTAAATTTTAGACGGTTTTCGTGTAAAACGAAAGTGGCTGCATTCGTGTTCATCCTTAATATTGAAATGTAAGTTGTATTTTATGATAATACATAACATATATAAAGGTTGAGGATGAACACGGATGCGGCCACTTTCGTTTTTGACAAAAACCATCTGAAAAGTGACATTTTTCGGCATATTTGGTAGATTTTTCATATTTAAGCTTGAATCGGATCGTTTTTAATGACTAAATCAGTTAAAATCTTTCACATAAACTAATTGATTCAAATGAAATAGACACTAAAGTGTTTATCAAAGTGTCAAAATCTTTCGTCAGAAGAACCTAAAATTTGAGGCCAAAATCGGTCCTTACCGGACCTACTCCAAATTTATCAAAAAGTTCAATGTTTGCCCTTTTTCGATTACCCAACCACATGAATAAATTGAAAACCTGTAACAGAAATAATCCATAATGCTTTTCTTTATAAAATGGTGACATATACTACACATTGTTCCGGGATATAGTTATGAAAATTAAGCGTTCGTATGGGATCCAATTGTGCACCTCTCTTAGCCGACCTTGCCTCATTTCATACGAGATGGAGTTCCTTCAAAAGCATGTTAAAACCAAGAAGATCAAATGTGAACTCACAAAGACGCTCTTAAATGCTTTCTTCGGCTCTTTACCAATACCCGAATTACGACCCTGTCTTGAAAGACAGTATAAGGTAGCAATACACAGTTAGGAGTTTAGTTTCGCATTTTGGCCCCTGTGGATTTTTCAAATAGGAAAGTTATTGTGTAATAAAATTCATTTTTAGACAGCTGAGTACTAATTTAGCCTTCAAAGATGGTTTATAAGAGCATCAAGATTGTTTTTAACATGTTTTATGGGCTATTTTCTGTTTGACAATCCGTATTTTCATAGCTTGACCGGCCATCGGTCCAGAAATTAATGTAATGTTTACAAACACTTTTTTTCTACACGAAGTTTTTGACGCAATTTTACAAAAAAATGAGACGAAAGACATATGATTTTCATTGGATCTACTGAATGATATATATACACAGTTTCAGAAAAGGTATTACTTTACGCGATTGAAATTCTACTTTTAGCCAAATTTTGGGGAAATATGTGACATCTTTTCCCCCCTTTTTGCAATATTTTATAGCAAATAAGTGCAGATTGTTGCCATGGATACACCCAAAAGAAATTATATTTTACCATTTTATATACTGGATATAAAATCTATGGAAGATTCTGATTACATACATATGCACATATATGACACAAACAGTAAGCTTAGTATTGCAAGAAAGCAATGAAAAGGGGATGGTAAAATTTATGAGGGCAAATTTTAATATTTTTTCCTAACTGTTTATTGCTACCTAACAACTGAAAAGTCCTTTGTTTATCTTGCAAATAAACTCATCATAGATACCAGGATTGAAATTTCGTATATACGCCAGACGCGCGTTTCGTCTACAAAGACTCATCAGTGACGCTCGAATCAATAAATGTAAAAAAGCCAAATAAAGTACGAAGTTGGACAGCATTGAAGACCTAAAGTTTCTAAAAGTTTTGCCAAATACAACTAAGGTAATCTATTCCTGAGGTAGAAAAGCCTTAGTATTTCAAAAATGAGATTTTATATCAGAACCAATACGTAAAGTGGTTGTATACAAAAAGAAGCATATCAATAGCATGTGCTTAAATCCGGACAGATAAGAACATAAAAATGCATCCGCACTTTTTACAGATCTAACATTGTTGGACTAATATTAAGTCAATTAAGTAAGGTATACCAATTGTCTGTTCTACACTAGCACTGCAATGGAAGACATAGAATCTTGAAAGTGAACAGGTTTTGTATAATTTCAACAACAAAAATTCAACTTTGGCAAATAAGGTGAACTCATATAACGTAACTTTAGCATGTTGTTCTTGGATAGTAACAGACTTGTTTTTCAGAGAAAAACTGTGTGTTGCAATTAGTTGGCTAGACTAATTTGGCTTCAAACGAAGTTTCAGGTTTTACTAATTCGATGCCTGTACCTAATCTTTTCCAAGCATCGTCCTTGAAATATATTACAGGGTGTCTCGTTTCATAAATCTCACATATTTTTTTAGTTTAATAAAGGCTAAAGATTTTTATTTTTAAATGGTTAGACAAATATTTCATGATATATTTTTTCTATAATAAACAAAAAAGTCGTGATATTTTGTTATACACTATGTGAAATAATGATACAATGGGATATTCGATCAATACAAACCTCTCTAATATCACTCGTCATGTCTTAATGACAAGAATACATAAAAATATAATGATTGTCTTTTCCTTGGTACAAAATAATTCCTGAATTGGTTTAGTTAAGTTATCTTAATATTTGACACTTAGCCATCTACTCCATTGCTTTTATATGAATGCAGTTCATCTTCGACTTTCTTCAATTTACTTTCAAGCTGGAAAAAATATTAAGAAGATAATTTTTTCAAATATTATATGAGGAAATTACGACAGTTTGGGATTCATCAAATCAAAAATATTAGAAAAAGAGACAACTTCTGATTGAACTAGAAGAAGAATCTAATTTATTTAAGTCTATACCATTGCTAATTATCTCTAGTATTTACACACCGCCATATCTTGCTGTAAGACTGACACAGAAAATGGCAGCTATATACACGATGCACAAAACTTTATATGTCCGGAAATATCGAAATTTACTTCATAGCAGTAAACCAAACACGAATAAAAAAATAAAAAAACAAAAATACCGAATTCCAAGGAAATTTCAAAACGGACAGTCCTTTATAAAATGGCAAAATCAAAATAAGATTGCAAACACATCGATCGAATGGTAAACAACTGTCATATTCCTGACTTGGTACAGGCATTTACGTACGTAGAAAATGATAGGTTAAACCTAGTTTTATAGCCAGTCAAACCTCTCACTTGTATGAAAGTCGCACGAATTCCGTTATATTGACAACGGTACGTGAACAAAACAAACAGAAATTATAGGTAAAAATGCTAAAAATAAGGTACAACAGTCAACATTGTAATACAATCATAATCACTAGAAAAAGAAATAACTGTGTCAACAAAGAAATACAAAATAAACATATAGACAAAGTACATAAAGCGAGCTAATTGGGCAGCTGCGCGTTGGTAGGATAACAGTAGAATTTTACAAATGTTATATGCTTCTATGTGTAATGACGTTTGTTTTTGTTGCACTTCGGTGTTCCTGTTGTTCTTGTTGTTCCTATTATGGTTTATGTGTTTCCCTCAATTTTGGTTTGTAACCCGATTATGTTTTTTCTCAATCGATTTATGACTTTTCAACACCAGTATACGTAAATACAAAATTTAATCCTGGTATCTATGATGAGTTTATCTTATACACTACTGTCGTCTTCATTTATATATTTTAATATGTCAATTGGTGAGAGTAATGAATATCAAACTAATAAGCCATAACAAAGGTATTGGCGAGTTCTACTCTCGAGAACTTGAGTCCTATCAACATTTGTGTCGTTATCGAAAATCATAAAGGCATTTGCTACACATTTTGATTATTCCTCTTTGCTTATGATTTTTATCATATCTTTTGCTTTCATACAATTTTTATTAATCAACGTCATCTCTTACTCGTTTTATCATTATTTCCAAAAAGTATAACATTATGTATACCTGTGTTATTTGAATTTTCAGGACTGTTGACTTATCAACAGGAGCATTCACTGTTTGTGCCCTCATATTAGCAACCATGATAGATTCATCAGCAACGGAAATTTTAAGAACTGTATACACCTATTAAGAATGAGATTTATAGATATGCTGAAATAATGGTTCAAAATTCATTCAATGCAACTTTTTAAAAATAAAAATGATTTTATGATGTTGTTGGCTAATTTTTTTTAATCCTTGTGTCTTGTATTTTTGCTTATACGTGTTTACATTTATATGTTCAATTCTGGAGATTCTGTTTGTTGAAATTTTTTAACAACGATTGAATGAAACAACAATGACATAATGAACTCACAGAATTGAATTACAACAGAGTAACAAAATTAACATTATTCAAGTATACCTTTGGAAATAAACATGCTGCTAACATCACTGTTGTTCCGAGTATTACGAATATTGACGTCACTCCGTACTTAAAATCGATGTTTTTTTCTACCACAAAATTAATAGGCACACCAATCCCTGCTAAAACTAGTACTGTATAAATGGTCAATGCTATTTCCTTAGCTTCATTTAATAAGTTCATTTTGATATTTCTGGTTTCCACGGCAATGAAAGCTCCGAATAACAACAGAAGCCCTTTTGCTGCCATTATAACACCCATCCATGCATACGATTTTGATGAACATGTTAAAATATACGGTTCTACAAATACATCTTGTCCTGTTTTCTACATTAAAAACAGAAAAAAAGAATTAACTTACATAATATTTTATCATTACAGTAAAGATTTGTTTCAAAATCTGGATATGATTATCCTTCTCAATTATTTATTACAATGGAACATGCCTTAATAATTGTATATCATTCACAACTGCGGCCCGTTTTGCAGAAGTTATTGGTACGAACTGCCTCAAACAACATATTGATAATTTTGTTGTCATCTTGATATTCCATTTATCCATCTTTTGTCTCCTTCTTTTGAAATATGACAAGTCATTGTTCAATTTAAAAAAAAATGTACCCCCTTTGAATGTTTCAGTAAGAATAAACAATTAAAATATAGAGAAACAATTGGAATTTAGGAGTATTTCAAAATTAAATTAGTTAAATTATGCAAAATATGCAACTTATGATTTGCTTCACCCTACAAAGTTAATGAAAACCTAATCCTTACCCTGTAACATTGCTATACACTTCTTATGAAAAAAAATCGTCAAAGATATTGTTACATTTAATTTGCAAAACGCGCGTTTTGTTTACAATAAAGATAGGCGAAAGATACCAAAGGGACAGACGAAATTTTATTTTTTAATCTTTTTTTGGCAAAATTTCATTTTTTTTTAAATTTTGGCAAAATTTTATTTATCCCCGGGTGAGCAAGGGTGGAGTGTTATTTACACCGGGGTAGTCAACCAATCAGATTGAAGTATTTTTGCTGCATAAGAAATAAACTGATATAGCTATGGCATGGCAAAAGGAAAAGACCAACACGCAAATAATAGTATACAAAACACATCATGGAAAACTATAAACTGATCAACACGAACTCCAAACAAATGGGGTAATCTTAGGTGCCACTGAAAGGTAAGCAGATCCTGATCCAAATGTGGTACCCGTTGTGTTGACAATATTATTACGAACCCGGTAATAAGTGTAATTCTGTAAATCACATTCGTGAAAAGGGGACATGAGTGTAGTAACGACATTTAGAGCATAGACGCTATGGTCTTTGATACTGATATTCAGAAGTCTCACCAGTTGCGCTTGAATCAAAACAGTTGGAAAGCGAACTGAACTAAGGCTATCTTTCCCTGGGGTAGAACACATAACTGTTTTGTTACCATATAGGCAGTAAAATTTAAAAATAAGATATATCAATGAAATTTCATGTCAACACAAAAGTGCTGACTGCTGGGCTTGTGATATCTTCGGAAACGAAACGTCCACTAGCAACCCAGTGGTTGTCAGACCTCATCAAAGATACCTGGCTGATAATTTGGAACGCGCATTATGAGTAAAGTCAATCCATATGTTAGTATGGTTTCCTGTTTATTGGTATAATTTTAAAAAAGGCATGTACATAAATTATACATATATTATACATAGGAGGCTGATCGCTATAAGTCTTATTTGTTATTGGAAAATAATTTAATTTTGGATGTAACGCGTGTTCTGATTGGCTGACGTTATTTTGTTATGAGCCCATAGACATAATTTAGTCATGTGACCGTGACGTCATCAACGTTTTTTCATGGTTTTCTACAGTTTAAAAAGGAATTTAGAATTAAATTATAAGAAATGACTGTAATATTTTTTCTGTCTATTCGAAATAACATAAAAAATGTGGTGCACACTGTTGAATAACCCGCTACGCGCGTTATTCAGTGTGCATCATATTTTTTATGTTATTTCTTCATAGACGGAAAAAATATTACAGTCATTCCTTAAACGACATTTCCTTGTTACGCTATCCCTTAATTTTCCAAACATTTATCTGTAACTTTGTCGTGTTTCTTTCTAACATGCTAACATTTTGTTTTATTTTTTTTGGAAGACACTTTGACTGATGGATTATTTAACTAGTGTTCTAAGATATGATTTTTTAATTTACCTCTGTGTCAAGAGATGTCTTTTCGTAGACTAGTGGATCAACAGCGGTCCAGATAGTCATAGTTATAAAATCTATTAACACTAGAACACTAACACCGCATATCAAATGCCAATCTTTTATGGTCTGAAAAAGAAATCTTAGAGTGTTAATTTTTCTGTGCAACTATTTCTGTTTCAGCAGGATTGAATCATTTAGGTAGCTGCATATTTTAAGAGGTTTGGTTACTTTATTCCAATATGTTTTTCCGCAAAGGGTTAAAATCAGATTATGATTGGACCTAATTTCATTTTGAACATTTGATAGACTAAATGATGTAATTCGCCTACGTATTCTATTATTCGTATCGAAAATAATTCATACAGGTGCTTCTTATAAAAGTAAATATTTCCTACCTATAACACGTCCACAAGACACAAATACAACTAGGCTTAACTTTGTATATTCTTGCATTGTTTATGTCATAGCGGAATCGTCTATGGAGATTGTATAGTGTCTTTTGTATATTTTAATATGATTAACTATCTTATGAATGTATGTGATTAGTAGCCTATTACGTCGTTGTTTAAGGACGATTATTTTTTTCATTGTTTTCTTTTTCTTCAGCATTTGTAATATATTGATCAGGATATTCAGGCGAGGATTGAAATATCAAAACACTAGTTTCATCCTGCAACATATTCATATGTCCGTACCAATGTCAAATCGCCTGAAGTAGCAGTAAAATGAGTATTTTTGGTAATTTGGAAAATTTCATGTAAATAGCAAATCTGCGACAACTTTTGTTAAAATCATTCAAAATCATTTTAAAATATAAAGTGGTTAATTATACAAGTATGAACAAATCAGGAAGAAAGATATGATTGATCGAACTCGGATGCTATTAAAAGTCTACTAAACAATGACCTGTTTCGATGTTTTATCTTGGGTCAGAATTCTATATATTCGCCAATCTTTTGCCACAACTGTTCCTATCGTAGCTGTGAATCCAACAACAAACAGCCACGTATTTATCTAGAGCGTCAAAGAATACAATTTATATACATTAAAGAGGAACAAAAATAATTTGTATATGTGATAGTATTGAAAATTATAATCAGTATATGTTATATCATTATAGATTAAAATAAGTATCTGTACTATGAATAAAAATTGTAACACCAGAAAAGAGGAATAACTCCGAGCAATATAACCACGGATTTTAGCAAACTTGAAACGATTGATAAAAAGCATCAATGGTGCAGACAGAAATTGATAAGCGAATAAGATGTTTTAAACCCAGTTTTATTTAAATATTTTTCTACATATTGCTTTACTATCTTGGCGCCTTTCTTTAAACATCTTCCTATGTCAGAATAATGTTTTTGTCAGTAATTACCAAAGGATTGCCACTAAATGTTTGAATTTGTTTTCATTTAGATATTTGCCAAGTTTGACAAAATAATAAACCTAGCATTTCTAAGATAAGAATTTTTTTTTTGTGCTAAGATCATTTGCATATGTATGTCTTTTTATTTCTGGTGATGCACCTTGTCTGTTGAGTGTCTATATACAAAAATAGTTTTCTTTATTGACATAGTTTGGTGTGCTGACATTATTAGAAAAAAAATGTATGCCACTGCCTTACAAGTTAGAGGTTTAGCTAGCTATAAAACCAGGTTTAATCCACCATTTTCTACAAGTTAAAACCAATACAAAGTAATGAATATGACAGTTGTTTTCTATTCATTTGATGTGTTTGAGCTTTTGATTTGCCATTCCGTTTGGATATTACCTTGAAGTTCGATATTGTTGCTATTTTAATGTTTCGTTCAGATTACATTGTAACACATAATTTATTTCACATTCTGGATACCTCATCATTTTTATTACCGCTATTAAAAATTTATGTAATAATTAACAACAGATAAGATCAATAGGTCAACCTGTTTCTTCATTCATGACCGCACAGATTTGACTTATAACTGGATATATACTAACGTCGATCTTTAGTTCAATCGAAAGTAATTAACCTAACTTGATATTTTAAGATAGATTATTGTTGCTTTGGTTTACTGTGTTTGTTATACTTTTTGTAATTGTTTCTATCAGTCATTGTCTTGTCAATTTTGCGTCCGGAAATTTTCTAATTTAACACTTTTCCATCCGCTTACGGTTCAGAGTTTGAAAAAATTCACACGTGTTGACGTTTTATGCAATTTATTATTTATTCTCTTGAAATAATGTTTACTGTAGAAAGGTATGACATAATTTTCTTGTTTTTATGTTAATGCTTTGTCATTGCTTTATGCTGCCTCTACGTGTACCCTCTATGTCCTTATTTTCATATTTACAATGCAAGACAAGGCGAGAACGTCTGTGTCCTCTGTAGCTTTTGTCAGATCATCAGTTATCATTCCATTTAATATCACACCAGTGTATAAAATAATACTTCCTCCGCAGATGATGTAATTCAAGTTGGGACTGGAAAGCTTTATTATTCTGAAAGTAAGCATGATGGAACTAGATTGAATATCAGAGAATTCCAATATGTTTATAATAAAGTTCATTAGATATCTATTGTTTGTTGTTGATTTAGCATTCATTGTAAAGCTACTGATAAATACGATGGTGTTGGTAATATTTTACAGCTTTTCTGTGTTTGTATTAACATATGCTTTTCATGTTCACTTTTTATAATCTTGTTGCTCCATCATGTTAATATCTTATTGCTTTACCTTATAAAGATAGTTATTATAATAAATGGCGTTACTGACATAAAGTTAAGTTCATTCATCATTCCTCGGCTTTATAATGTTAATTTGATTGTATATCAAATGGAATTAATGCATTAAAAGTCAATAGTGAAAATCTTAAAGTTAGTTTCCGGCGACCAGGATATGAATATTACAGCAAGAAAGTATGGTATGTACTGGAATCTTGATTGGGCAATTTTTCGATAGTTGAATGTTCACATAAGCTACTCTTTGAGCATTGACAATATAAAAACCTTAATATCTATTTTCTATGAATATCGTCTAACGTAAATCAACAAACCGTTAACCTAAACAATGTTTTTGTATTTTTGTCCCTTGCTTTTGTTTATGCACTTTGTCTATATGCCTTTGTGTTTGTTTGTTTGTTTTTTTGGGTTTTTTTTGCACATTGTTGTCAATATAATTGAATGTTACGCGACTGTCATAAAAGTTAGAGGTTGAACTAGCTATGAACACATTCCATTACTTTGGTGGATTTGAGGTCTTGATTTTGCCATTTGATTAGGAACTTTCCTTTTTGAATTTTCCTCGGAGTTCAATATTTTTGTTATTTTACTTTCATCTGTCTCGATCATTAACTGAAATCTTATAAATACATTTTTTTTCCATCAAATCGAGGAATTTCAAAAAATCAATTCATCAGGTATTTCTTGAATAAATGGAGAAGATACTATTAGATAATCTGTTATATTATAATGAAAAGAATACTTACTTTCGATGTTTAAATCTGATATTCATGATAAATATAAAGATGACAAAAAGATCACCGATAACGGCTAATGTAGAAAGCACATAGAATAACGGCTGATTCAACTTCTTCCATTCTGTGGTGACCAGTGGTCCATCAGATGGTGGACCTGTAACACATATTGTTAAGTTGATTTTAGGCAACTGAGGCCATATCTGTTCTCAGTGTTTATTTTGAATTTCCATCATTGTTAAGAAAAACATAAGCATATTAGAAATAAACTCATCATAGATACGAGGATTAAAATTTATAGTTACGACAGACGCATGTTTCGTCTACAAAAGACTCATCAGTGACGCTCGAATAAAAAAAAATGTTTAATTAAAAGGGCAAATAGAGTACTAAGTTAAAGAGCATTGAGGACCAAAAATTCATAAACGTTTTGCTAAATTCAGCTAAGGTAATCTATTCCTGAGGTAGAAAAACCTTAGTTTATTCAAAAATTCAAAGTTTTCCTAACAGTTAATTTATAAATATGAACATATCAATGATAACTCAAGTCAACACAGAAGTGTCGGCTACTGGGCTGGTGATACCCTCGGGGAAATAAATATACACCAGCAGTGGCATCGTGGTTGCAAATAAACTCATCATAGATACCAATTTTATATTTACGCCAGACGCGCGTTTCGTCTACAAAAGACTCATCAGTGACTATCGAATAAAAAAATGTTTAATTAAAAGGCCAAATAGAGTACGAAGTTAAAGACCATTGAGGACCAATTAAAGCTTTTCATAAATTCATTGAACATCTGACTCTATATAAATAATATTATAAATTATAAATTATTAAAACACCATTACATTTCATAATTAAAACTCCGTTTTTCTTTTCAGAAAAATAACAATATTTTCAATACAATGCTGTTTCGCTCACTCATGGTCACCATTCTGTATCCTTACTTGCTTGTAAGTTTCCACTTTAATTATTTGTAAAATTACCTCCATTTTCAGTTTTCCAAGTAAATGAATTACTTGTTCCCTGTAGTTCTCCTGTACTATCATCGTACCTCATAATAGTCACTGTAGAGCTATCTATCAAAAACATAAATTTGTCCAGTAGAATTAAGTTTTCAAAAATTGACATAATAACTTTGAAAAATATATATTAGTAGCAAGTGATTTTACAATTGATATTTAATGTATATTTATCTAACATATTTGTATTAATTACCAAAATATCCAAGAACGAGTTTGGGGTATTGTAAACCTCCAAAAATTACAGCTAGTAAAGGGATGTCTATTGTTTTCAAACTTACCAGGATAATCATTTAATACGCCAGACGCGCGTTTCGTCTACAAACGACTCATCAGTGACGCTCAGATCAAAATAGTTATAAAGCCAAACAAGAACAAAGTATTGAGGACCAAAATTCCAAAAACACGTAAAAAAAAGTATGAATAGTAGTGTAAATACTAAACAATAGAGAAGTTAATATGTTTGAAAGTTATGTGCGAAAAAATCAATCATCTAATAAAGGCAATAGTAGAATACTGATGTTCAAATATTACATTAAAAAAGAAGGTTTTATTTTGTGGTTGAAATGCTTACACAAAAACAATAATTGTTTGGTTATCATTGTTAATATAGTAATTGGCATGGTTCTGTACATTCTTATCTTTGAATGATTTGATTTATATGAAGAAGTTGAAAAATTAGGAAAAACACAAGAATATCACCTAACAACAAGAATATGTCCATAGTACTCGGACGCCCCACTCTTGCTATCATTAACTATGTTTAGTGGACTGTGAAATTTGGTTAAAAACTCTAATTTGGCATTAAAATTAGAAAGATCATATCATAGGAAACATGTATACTAAGTTTAAAGTTAATTGTACTTCAACTTCATAAAAAACTACCTTGACCAAAAACTTTAACCTGAAACTAACAATATCATTTTCAATGTTCAGTGGACCGTAAAATTGGGGGTCAAACCTCTAATTTGGCATTAAAATTAGAAACATCATATCATAAGAAACATGTGTACTTATTTTCAAGTTGATTTGACTTAGTTCATCAAAAACTACCTTGACCAAAAACTTGAACCTGAAGCGGGACACACGGACGAAAGGATGGACGCACAGACCAAAAAACATAATGCCCCTCTACTATCGTAGGTTGGGCATAAAAAATCTGCAAACAAAGTTGATGGATTGATGCTTCTTTTCCTGTACTAGTTTTCAAAGGTACCAGGATTATAATTTTATACGCCAGACGCGTGTTTCGTCTATGTAAGACTCATCAGTGACGCTCAGATCAAAATAGTTATAACTAAACTTACATTAGTGTCCTTACATGGGACGTTATGATATTGTTGGTTTTATGAAATGTCTAATGAAACCTCTTGTGACCTTAATAATATATTTAGTCTACCCGCAATGAAAAAACCTACTTTATTATTAATAGAGTCAGTGTGGTATCACCCATTCAATAGGCTACGTGAATGAGACTTTGATACAAAGATCTACAATGCTACATACAGTCCAAGTACTTATTCTCTGTCATAAGTAAACAATTATATGCATAGTTTTGAGGCGTGTTGTTCTTTTAGTTGTTTTCTCATCAACTTATGATTTGTATAGCCCCATTGTATCTAATTCTCCCTATTTTGTTATTGTTTGTGGTGTTTTGTAAATAATTTGTTTCGAGGTTCAAAGGCATTAAAGTGCATGAAAATTTAAAGTCATAAAATGTTTACCTTGTCATAAAATGTTTACCTTGTCATAAAATGTTTACCTTGTCATAAAATGTTTACCTTGTAACTGATGAATGGTGGTACTTCCAATTCTCATTCCATTACTATCGAACTTAATGTCCCCCTAAAATATTTTTGTAATTGTAAAAGTATTTTTTTATTTTCTGTCCAATCATTAAGGTATATCTTAATTACCTATTATGCTTTTTTTATATGTCTATCTTTCAATTAAAATCCTTGCTACTATAAAGAATCATCTAAACATTAGTTTGTAAAAAGATATTGCATTCAAAAATTCATTTTTATAGACAAAACAATGCATTAGATTTTTACTATAGCGGTGAATCCAATAACAGATTTGTACTAATATAAATTAATTAACCAAATTAGTTTACTGTCAAATTACTTTGTAGCTAAAAACTTAAATATTCATCGAACAGACATTTTACATCGCAATTCATTTTTTTAGGTAATTCAATTGATTGTTCTTCTGTGTTTAACATGGTAAACTATGGAGACCTATGTTGGCATATTTGGAGCCGAGACACTTTACCATTTATCTTTAGATTTTCATTGCGCATTTCACTTCATGTAGACGATAATAATGGCATTTCTTTATTTTCACAGAAGTGGGTTAATTGAGAGTCATTAGTATGTAATAAGATTACCGCCATAATTATTAAAATGCGTTAGCCTGTTTGAGTTTTCAAATTTACTGATTAATTTTTTAGTTCTCATGTTGCTTTTGTTTTAACGTCAGACAGTCTATGAATTAGCAATGTACTCTATGGTTTTGATTTAACTTGTATATCATAATTTGTTCTGCCGAAATTTAGAATAAACTTTAAGTCTCGAGCGCAGTTAAAAATGAGGCTTGTACTTTTCATTGTACTACATATAAAAAATCTAATTGAACTCTGACACTCTGAAACTATTTGAACTATTAATTTTATAATTATTATTTCAGGGCAAGTGAGATCGTTTTATAACCAACTTTTTTTCTCTAGAAAATATAACCTTAAATTAACAATTCACGCCTGATGGAATTTGATGCGACTGTCATACAAGTGAGAGGTTTAGCGCTTTAAAACCAGATTCAATCCACCATTTTCTACATATGAAAAATCCTGTACCAAGTCAGGAATATGACATTTGTTGTCCATTCGTTTGATGTGTTTTATCATTTCCTTTTGCCCTTTCATTACGGACGTTCCGTTTTGAATTTTCCTCGGAGTTCAGTATTTTTGTTATTTTACTTTTTTGGTCGCTTACAGCAGAAATGCTTACAGTTACACCCGTTATATTAGTCGTGTCAACACTCTTGAAGATTATGTCGGCTATGTCAGCACTGTCATATGTGAAATCTTCCAAAGACTTTGATATGTTAAGTAATGCTTTTGATGCCTTGTCCAGAGCAAATGCGACCACCCAGACACTGTCATACCCATAAGGCCCATACTCTAGTGCAGCATAGTTGCCATTTTGTGTCAGATTAGTGTAATGTTCCGTAAACTCTCTTGCAGTCTAAAATTGAAAATAAATTAATAAGTTATTTCAAATTTTGAATAATGGTTATGATATGTATAATTGTATTTTGATTGCACATTTATTTATTATTTGTCTTTTGTTGTTTTTTTTTTTTTTTTTACTTCGCCGGTTTCAATTCAATACTGCTTAGGTATTACAGTGTCGATTCTTCAGGAACGATTTAACAAGCACCATGAAAAATTAACACTTGACGAAATCTTATTTTCGCAACCACTTTTCCACGTTTTGCCACAAAACAATTTGAACACGATAAAATAAAAGTTTTTTCAATACTAAATATTGTCGATAAAATACATATAAATATATTTAGTGATTAAATATACGTATATCCTCAATATCATAATAAAAATAAATCCTTGTGATATTGTATTTGATGATGTGAAGCAGCAAATATTAGCAACTTACATTTAATACTAGCCTTACCTATACAATAAAACAATCGTATAATAGCTCAATTCTAACTCAAATCATTTCTACATTGTGTCGATTCGTTCATATTTTTAGTTTAATTTTAATGATGAGTCAATTGATCCACTGTTGACCTTCATTGATAAATTCTTTCTATTTGTATTCTTATTATAAAGGTTTTAAGACTTGACAATCTGTAATATTTATATCAAACTTACCTTTGAGACATCTGTTTGTGCATCAACGTCTGTAAATGAAGAAACTTCGAATCCTATGGACCCAGTTGCCGCTTTTTCAATATCGGCTTGATCACAAGTAGTGTCATTCACCTTCCACCAATCTGTGGCATACCAACCAGGAAACATCCATGTAAAAATACCACTTGTCATGTCAAGTTTATGTGCCTGAAGTGAAAGTATATCGTAATTGTAGAAACTAAATGGTTTAGATCGTTAAAGAGTACTTTTTTTGCCATCCAAATGTACACTACCTGTTATGTAATATGTGGAACAAATATCAATGAGACAGTTGCATCATAAGACCTGCTAACTAGAGAATAAAATATATAAGGGATACTGAACGGTCAAAGAGAACATCCACATATTTTAAACCAACACCAAAAGTTAAAAAAAATAAAAGGGAACAATGACGAATTTGGTGTAAGACAAATGGCAACTGGTCAATAAAGAAAAAGTCAAAGAAGGACAAACAATATAATAATCAAAAGAAAATTGGAAGTAAAGACAAACAGTTGTCAAGAAATCTCTACATGGAAAAATTAAATCTGTGGTTATTTCTCAAAAACTTCATTGTGTATGACCTTCATTCAGTGAACCAGCAGATACAATTGATTTGATTGCCTAAACATATTTGAATTATTAAAAAATAAGGCTGAAATCCACTTGCCCCGTTTTGTACAGATCCGCCCTCAACAACAGTTACTGAATATGCAAATGTGATTCTACGGAACTCCATATTCAGTTGCTTTCCAATTCTGCTCAGGATTTTAAACTGAATTGGAGTAATCTAGCTTAAATATATGGATCAATATAACAATGACTAGATAGGAAATAGATCTCTCTGTTGAAAATTCGCTGATTTGAATATATTTCTTTTTTGGAGTTTTGTTTATGCTGTGTAGATTATAACAGCAATGAATTTAAAGACATCATGCTCGAGTTTTATTTATGCAGTGTAGATTATAACAGCAATGAATTTAAAGACATCTTGCATGTCGGGACTTTTGTCCTCATAAATACATTTAACCTAGTCATTATCTATTGTGTAGTGGTTTTCTTTCTGTATATTCTCCTTTAGGTTTAATCTATTTTTCTTTTTTGTAAAATTTGTCAATATCTTGTTTAGACTCTGGAAAATTAAGAGCTTGTCGTATGTTTAACAAGATTCAAGATGGATATATAATGGATATTTAAGACCATATAATATTATACTTAAATTAAATGTCTGGCAACTTATTAATTATATCTTATTCAAATGTTTGTATATTAAGGAAGAACTTAGCTTTTAGAATTTGATTAATAAAGCTATGTTTCTAATTTAAAATTAAACTAAGGAACGGTTAAAATCCATATTTTGATAAACAAATATCAGCCATCACAGACATTTGTTTATTTCATGACTACATAATTACAACCTTTTGTTTGTGATATTTTCTAATAAAGTCATAACACATTTATTATTAATATCTTTTACCGTATTTAAAGTAACAAAACTGAAATTTGAATATTAACTATAATTAGTAAAAAAAAACAGCTGATCAAGAAATGCGTGATAGTCTGTCCTCAAATAGTCAAATGTAGATCGAAATATTGTGTAATTCCATAAGTCCGAAATTACAATTCTGATATCATGAAAAGGGGAAGTGGAATTCGTTTTGCAGTTTGTGAAATTTTCCCAAGTTTAAAATGATCAAGTAAAAGCAGAACTGAATTTTAATCCTACATTTGAAGAACTGCGTTGATTTCAGCGGCAAAAAAAAATCCACCCCTGTAGAAACATTATTTAAACCAATATTTTGAGAGAAAATCTGACATTTTATGACAATTCAATTGGATAGTTAAAAGTAAACCCCAGGCATTGAAATATATATAAAACCTTGCCTGTTTTTTATAATTGAACGCTTATGCATACCAATTATGAATTATAACAAGAATCGCCCGGATAGACAGACATAGATATTCTTTATAACTCTGCCTTCGATGCGTATATAACGTGATTGTTCAGAGCATTATATAGCAACTATACAATATTCAGATGAAAAATTAGATATCAGGATTTTCTGTTTCCGAAAAGAAACCTTGCGATTGCTTATATACATAATTTGCATAAGATTGATATTTCCAATGTGTTAAAACAGCATAACACATAAAACGATATCATTATTTAACAAAAGAACATAAAACAAAGCATACATCATGAAACATCCAAGACATATATACTTACTATTTCTTGAATAACATCTTTGACCTGGTTTGAAAACTCGGATCAAACAGCATTGTAGTTTTATATATAATATCATCACACAGAAAATATGTTTTTATACCAAATGTTTTGTTTTGTTTTTTTCATTTTTTTTAACAATTCCTGACTTGGTACAGGCATTTTCTCATGTTGAAAATGGTGTATTTAACCTTGTTCAGATTTATTGAAACATTTCTTATTATTTTACGTTAAACAGTCGTTTGTCTTTAGTACAGTAGTCTCGATGGGGCGCAGTTACGGGTTAATACATTAATATGTATAGCTCGCTTTCGGTTACAATGCCCAAAATGAATCGGAAATTAAAAAGTATAAACCACTTGATTTTAGAAATTGACGAGAAAATTCGATTTCGATCGCATTGAGTAAAAAAGAAATTTAAAATATCGTCAAAAATTATGTATCTTCCTGGAATTACTGAAAATACTCGGTATAATTTAATAATTAAAATGTTTCCTATTAATTCTCGAAACATAGAATTATGTAACGAAAACTATATGCTCATAGTGTATTATCAAAAATCAATATATCGTCAAACAGGAAAAGGCTGCCTGGCTCGCATGAAAATCGCTTATATGGTACTTCTTTGCATTATTGTTTCTGATTTTACACCAAATCAGTCATGCCAAGAAACAGAAGTTTAGAATTATGTAACGAAAAATTACATAAACAGTTGGTATAATAAATTAAGATAACAGTACCATCAAAGAAGAATTGGCTCACGGTCGACCAGAAATGAAAATCGCTTACACGATTTGTTTCCAGAACAAAGCATACATTAGTACATGAGCTAACTACTAAGTCTTTGCATTATACGATCCATTCCGTTATATATTTATTGTTGTTAAAGTTATTTTTTGAACATTGATAGTTTCTTCAAGCAATTGCAGGAATCTTTTCCCTCAATGACATCATTTTTCTTCACGCATAAAAGTTTGAATTTGTCGAGTTACTAAGAATTTACTACCCCAAGAATAGTTACCTTAGCTGTATTTCGGAAAACGTTTTGAAATGATGGGTCCCTCATGCTCTTCGACGCAGTACTGTATCTGTTTTTTTAAATTTTTACGCAAGCGACGTCACTGTTAAGTTTTTTTGTAGACGCAACGCTTGTTTGGCGTACAGACGTTTTATCGTGATATGTATGACGAGTTTATTAGTATAGGTCGTCAATTCGATACATATTATTTTGTTATTATGTTATTTTTCAAGTCTTTAGTTTTTCATAAAATAATTCATAAGCACAAAAATATATTGGAAGTATAATTTATAGTGACCAACCCTTGCAATCCTGATCAGTTCACATCAAAAAGAAATTATCACCTGTCGTCTTTAAAAAAAAATGAATAAAGAGTATACATTTATTCAAAAATGGGAGTTCTAATACGAAACAAATGTAATTCAACATCAGTGGAATATTCTTACTAAGTAGTGAAATCACAAAAATACTAAACTCTGAGGAAAATTCAAGACGGAAAGTCCTTAATCGAAGGACCAGCAATATATTATCTATAGATCTGTATCTGTATCTGTATATTTTCTGCCAATATAGGCACACCTTCAGTATGAAGTAAATTATAATATCTCTTCACCAGTAGAATGTTATGCAGTAGTAAATCGCAATATCCAATCACCAATAGAATATGTATAACGATGTACACTATTTACAATTGTCGGTATATCTCTACACCAATATCACACACATTCTTGTCTATAAAATCTAAAAGATCAAACAATAAGTAGTCAAAGCATTTTAAATAGCTTAACATAAAGTTACATAATCAATATTTTCAAGATTTTCAAAATCAAGGATATACAAATCGATGTTTGGATAGTTTTCTTGTAAAAGAAATTACACTAAATATATCGCCTGTAATATGACGACGTAGATGAACATTAATGTAACCCATTGCATTCAGTATTGGATTATAGCTCTTCATCTTTTATATAAGCTTTGGATTTCAAATATTTTGGCTACGAGCATCACTGTATTGCCGAAATGCGAATCTGGTGCAGGAAAATAGGTACCGTTAATGTTATTGGAATACTATCAAAACATCGATTTGTATATACTTCCTGTTTGGCAGGAAATAAAGTCTTGAACATATTTATTTTGTATCTTTATGTTAAGCTATTTAAAATGCATTGACCACTGATTGTTTGATCTGTAGATACTATATTGCTGGTCCTTCGAATCATCTGAACAATATAATGTCATTAGTTGTTATTAGTGTGACATGCCATTTTAAACCTTTATTACGAACCATTTTCTTATAATGTCAAGCTTGATAATACAGTAACGATAACCTAGTGACAAAATAACTAACAAGATTCAAAAGAAAAACAGACTCAATAGCCGAATAGAAAAAGAAAAAGACGAACAGCCCATAGGACACCGTTTTAATAAACGCTTATTCCATCTTGAATTTGAATTGCATTTAGGTGATCCAGAAATATACAAGTGTTTCCTGCATCACTAGTGACACTTGTAGTGTTGTTCTTGATAAACTTTGTTGAAAGTAAAAATCGGATAATTCAGCATGATACCATAGTGAATGTCTGTTGTTTAACCTATATGTACCCTTTAACACTTAAATAAGAACATTTTGCCTTACAGTCAATAGAAAATTAGGCAGAAAGGTCGTCGTATGACTTTCACCAATGTGCAAAATCAATGCTGTATAGTAAGCTATAAAATTCCCTGGGAATAAGACCGCTACTGATAGATAAGTGAAATAATCTTTTTGAATTATGCACTGTATACATTTGATGGTGGTCTTCATAATAAGATATGCTAGAGAATAAGCTTTAAGTGATTAAAAACATTAAATCCAATGGGTCAAGCCAGATTTATAACACACAAACAACTAATGGAATAAAAAATTTAAACGAACATACAAATTGATCATACAATACGTTCACTTTTTAATCGCTCCGACGATAAATAAACGACTATTAAATATTTATAGTTTTGAATCGTGCTGGCAATAAACAAGTGACTTTGAAATATTTCAAGTTATAAATTGAGCGGAGTTTAGATAACATGAATAAATTAACAAAGACAAGAAAAGTTCTATCAACAATCTCAAATTACCTGACAAGAATGATTAATAACGATATAGTATGGGTCATTCACTTTTTTCTGATACAATCAACTATTGATGCGTCAAGTAAAACACGATTTGGTAAATCATCTGCTGTTGCTTAACATGGGCTATAAGTTCAGTATGATATGTGTTTTACTAGGCTTTCAAATTAATGTTTCGAGGATCAGAGTATTGAATTTAACAATGTTTTATTTCTTTTTTAATAAATTTGAACTACATAGCAAGCTTTTAGGTAAGCATTGTAGGCAAGTGTACATGTTTTATAATGTTAGGTAATGCAAATGCAACAAATTATAGATTTCAATAGATTCAAAGAACTCAATGACATGTTTCATCAAAAATTAATTACTTGCTTAAGAAAACATTATTAATAGGATTTGGTGTATCTATTGCAAATACACAGACAACTGAATGAGATTTTAAATCATTAGTATTTTATTATAAGACATTAACCATGCATTGTATATTTGAAAACACTGAAACCTAATGCTGCTACCAAATAGATTAATTGCATTCTATATTTTGTGACTAAGTTCTTAATTTGAAATTGTGTCAGTAAACTATCGAGTATAACTATAATAACAGCCTTTTATGTATGCAAAAGTGATTTCTTATCATTTTTTGTTTTATTTATTTCTTGTGTATCCGGGATTGCATAATTATATATGGATTATGTTTAGAAAAAAAATATCACAAAAATATTGAACTCCGAAGAAAATTCAAAACAGATAGTACCTAATCAAATGGCAAAATCCAAAGCTGTAACACATCAAACGAATGGATAACAACTGTCATATTCGTGACTGGCTTGGTACATGCATTTTCTTGTGTTGAAAATGGCGGATTAATACATTGCACACTATCATTTGTTTAATGAATTGTAGTCATCTCTTTTAAGTATCACAATATTTTATTATACACCCCAATCTACATACACTATTTGAGGAAGGAGTTACTTTTCCCCCAGCTTCTCGGAATGTTTTATCGGTCGTGTGATGTCTATATTTTGCTTTCTGTATGGTGTTTTGATGACTGATGTTTGTTTTGTTTGTTTTTTGGGGCATTAGGTTGTCAATGTCGATCTGGTTTGCCTACTTCGCATTGCAGGTAAGTGTAAGCATGCAGTGGTTTGTTCTTAAATTAGATCTATCAACAGACTTGGATTTATCATCCCAGAAGTCAATCATCTCGTGTTGCTGAAATGTAATTTCATTGAAGATGTAATTATTTTTGTACTGTTTAACTTGATGCACTAAGTGTTCTTCCCGCAAGTATAGACCACCTTTTGTAAGAATTAACACAACTTTTTTGAATTTCTGGGTTTAAATGCTCAATTTCAAAATTATGTCTTTGCTTTTTGTGTGCAATTTTGAGGCGTCTTTTGGAGATTAACTAGGTATATAAAAGGACATCTAATAAAAATCAGGTTCGATACCGATGCTGATGTGTGAATAGTCGCAAAGGGTGTTACAAGCTCAGTAGTCGACCTTTTCGTGTTTACATGAAATATTGATGCGATCGCTCTCCTTTCAGTTTTTATTCCCCGATTCATATATCAACTTTGTTAGATTTGGGACAACTGTTATGTTAGTTTTTGACTTTCAATGCTCTCAAATGCAAAAAAATCAATATCCAGGACTACACAACATATCGGACACAACAACAGGACCTTCAAACAAACAACGACCGACGCATTCAAGAAAAGAGACAAATACTAAAAAAAAAAAACGACCCAGTCAGGAAAAAAGATATTTACACCAAAAAAAAAATGATCGACACCGTCAAGAAATTAGACAATAACACGAAAAAACACGGCCGACTCAGTCAGGTAAATAGAAATTAACACGAAAAAACAACGATGAATTGTCATCGGCTATGTTAAATAGTTGAAAAACTATATATGTTCTAACCTTTCTAAACATTTCTTTTGGATGATTGAATTTTTCATAATACCGGGGTTACCTTTCTGTTTTGTTCAAAATAAAAATCTGTAGAAAAAGGGCTTTCCAAGGTATTTAATTAATATCATTAAACCTTATGCATTTAACTTCATATATTACAATGTACTAAACGATGCATGATATTTTTTGTTATCAACACAAGGTCACGAGGCATGAATATTTTATACGGAATGATGACAAGAAAAGATTTTGAAAAATCTTGAACAGTGCATATATTACCTATTCGGAAAAATTGTGTGGTAATTAAAAAGAGACAAACCATTAGTAAACTGTTCTGTCTGACCTTCTTTGACATATTCTTCTTCCTGATCATTATTATTTACTGACTTCAAGTATTGATATTTTGAAAATAACAAAAAAACCACGTTTCTTTAATTGACGAATATTTATAGCAATGCACCGAGGCGGCATAGCAAATTTAAAAAGTCACATTCCATTCCTGGTTTCTGTTTCGAGAAACTATGGATTTCAACATCAACACATTAAATGTTATTGAGGAAAATATAAAAAAACATCATTCTATTTATTCAATAATCTAACTAACAAATATTGTTGCACGTTTGAAGACATTCATTCAAGTATATATTTTTATAAGCCAGTGCATTATTAAGAAAAACACTCAGACTGGTATGTTTGTAAGTTGAGATTATGATTGGGTCAAATGAGAAAAAAAGGCAGTAAGAAGGGGAACATTTTATTTAAGAATTGAATGCTTCTTTTTGTAACTTCATTGGGGTGTAAAAGCGTTGACCGAAGTACATTTTGTATGAAACGCGGAAGCGCTTCATACTAAAAATGTGCGCACGGTCAACGCTTTTACAACCCTATGAAGTTACAAAAAGAAGCATTCAATACTTATAATTACATTTTTTTAGCAATGATCATGAAAACACGAATTTTTTTTATTTAATTCACCTGTGGGACCACGTGTTATCATGAATGAAAAGTTTTATTGAGCAATGCAATTGTTTACGGAATAACACGTGATGTGCAATTAGCCAATCAGAATAAAGTATCATAATGAAACATACATCTAATGTAATTATATCTATATGATTTGCAAGATGGGAGAAAAATACAGAATTACTGATCAACAAATAATCAAATACATCAAAAACAATGTTAGCCTGTTGTTCAACGGTTGTCGTTTGTTTGTATGGTACATAAGTGTTTCTCGTTTTTTCTATAGAAAATAAAATCACAAAAATACTGAACTCCAAGGAAAATTCAAAAAGGAAAGTCCCCAAATCAAATGGCAAAATCAAAAGTTTAAACACATCAAACGAATGGATAACAACTGTCATATTCCTGAATTGGTACAGGCATTTTCTTATGTAGAAAATGGTGGATTGAACCTGGTTTTATAGCTAGCTAAACCTCTCACTTGTATGACAGTCGCGTCAAATTCCACATTTATTTTCACCGATGCGTGAACAAAACAAACAGACGCAATAGGTAAAAATGTCAAAAATAGGGGTACAGCAGTCAACATTGTTTTATCATCTTAATCACTATAAAAACAAAACATGTAACGAAGAAGCACAAAAAGGCATGCATCAAAATTAACATCCTCATTTTGCTTATATTATACGATTTTATTTATCCATGTTAAATGCACCCATATAGATTATACGTTGTTTTTCCGATTTACACTTGTCATTTTAGCTAGCTTTTGAGTGAAAGCCAAGTCCGTGTTGAAGGCGATACGTTGACCTATGAAAGTTAACTTTTAATATACTGTAACTTGGATGGAGAGTTATCTCATTGGCACCTTATTTATATTTACATATTTACTTGTTCTGTTATGAATTACCTCGCATAATATCTTTCGGGCGTTGTCTTCAAATGCAGCAGCAATAATTATGCGACCATCTTTTCTCTGAAATCAAAGCAGTCGTATAAATAATATAATAGTTTTTACTTGCAGATGACAACTATGCATACATCAGGAGTATTGCTCATATGCATTTGAAAGTACAATATTATCTCCAACGTGTTGAAAAATAGTGTTGTGAAAATAATGGCTTATAAATTCTGATAAAACTAAATGTATAGTAAAACCAGGTTTAATCCACAATTTTCTACATTATAAGTCATTTATTACCAAGTCAAGAATATGACAGTGGTATCCATTTGTTTGATGTTCTTGATCTTTTGATTTTGATATTTTATAACGGACTTTCCGTTTAGAGTTTTCCGTGGAATTCGGAACCAAAAGAAAAACGCTTATTCACCAATCCAATGCAAGTATTTATAGATATGCAAATCATAAAAGAATTGTACATTTATATTCTCCAAGGCGTGGTTTGGATCGTCATCGAATGTATCTGAGACTATTATGTGGTTATGTGGAATACTTTTATATTTTACAAGGCGTGTTTTGGGTCATCACTGAAAGTATCTGAGACTATCGCTTGGTCATTAACATACATACTGTTATATTCTAAAAGGTGTGCTTTTGATCATCACTGAATGTATCTGAGACTATCATGTGGTCATTAACATACATACTTTTATATTTTGTAAGGCGTGTTTTGGGTCATCACTGAATGTATCTGAGACTCGCCATGTGGTCATTAACATATATACTTTTATATTCTACAAGGCGTTTTTTGGATCATCACTAAATGTATCTGACACACTCATGTGGTCATTAACATTCATTCTTTTATATTTTATAAGGCGTGTTTTGGATCATCATTGAATGTATCTGAGACCATCATGTGGTCATTAACATACATACTTTTATACTTTGTAAGGCGTGTCTTGGATCATCATTGAATGTATCTTAGACTAGCAGGTGGTTATAAAAAACATACTTTTATGTTTTGCAAGGCGTTTTTTGGATCCTCACTGAATGTATCTGTGACCATCATGTGTTCATTAACATACATGCTTTTATATCTTTTATATTTTGTAAGGCGTGTTTTGGATCATCACTGAATGTATCTGAGACTATCATGTGGTTATTAACATACCTACTTTTATATTTTGTAAGGCGTGTCTTGAATCATCACTGAATGTATCTGAGACCATCATGTGTTCATTAACATACATGCGTTTATATTTTGTAAGGCGCGTTTTGGATCATCCCTAAATGTATCTGAGACTCGCCACGTGGACATTAACATACATATTTTATATTCTGTAAGGCGTGTTTTGAATCCTCACTAAATTTATCTGAGACTATCATGTGGTCATTAAAAAACATACTTTTATCTTCTGTAAGGCGTGTTTTGGATCGTCACAAAATGTATCTGAGACTATCATGTGGTCATTAACATACATACTTTTATATTCTGCAAGGCGTGTTTTGGATCATCACTGAATGTATCTGAGACTATCACAGTAATGTTGTTTTGTTCAAACACTTTCTGTAAATCTGCCATTATCTATGTCAAGGGTAAGAATAACAATTCATATTTTAAAATGAAAATGGTCAAAGACTATCTATGTTCTATCAGAATAGTTTTCCAAATATCGAATATGCGAACAGTTTAACTCGTTGAAGATTCTCTCCGTTTATCATATGCAAAGAAATTTAACAAATAAAGGCAACAGTAGTACACCGCTGTTCAAAACTCATAAATCTATGGACAAAAAACAAAACAATATCGTATATTAACTGTGCATATAATGGTATTTATTTTCAATAACAGTCTTTACAAGATTGGATGCACGAGAGCTTGTAATTCTTCCGGAGAAAATATAATAGTACATATTCTGTCATTACCTTCTCTTTAATCTGTGGTATGCATTTCAGTGGGCTATAGCTTTGCAAATCAGCAAATCGATCTAATACAAACTGAATTCTAATAATTATCATGTTAACATGTTCAGCTCTCGACCTGATTATGGCTTTAGGATAATCCGCTAGACATTAACCTTTTTAATCCATCCACTCGTTAATTTACATGATAAATATCAGATTACATAAAATTGAGAATGGTAATAGGTAATGTGTCAACGAGACAACAACCTGTATAGAATCAAATAAAAGTTAGAAAATTGTTACAATTTCTTCAATTTATAGTTTTGCTATTTTTGAAATTTCTAAAGTTTCTGGTAGTACACAATGAACATGAATGAGTGCGATATATAGAAATTGGGCACATCACTAAAGACGTATGATCAACTTTCCCTCAAAAAATCAAAATATATTTCTTAAATTCTATGTATAACAGATTCGTGGGTGTATTTTTGTATTGAACAAAACAAATACAATTGCTGTAATGCATCACATTCTCTGAAACTGCAATGCATTCAACTATTTATTGTTCAAATTCCGTGAGATTTTATTTCTTATTTTTTTAATGTTTACTTAAACAGCAATACAGTTATTCAATTAGATCTTAATGGCCTCTTCTAAGCTGCATTATACCATTTATGACACATGTATTCAGAATGGAGTTGACTTTAAATGAGACCAATTAAAACTAAATGCTTCAAATATCTATCCTATTGTGGACTACCAGACTTACAGCATTAAAACTACCATCGTCAGTATATAATAGAGCAGCTCTTTTCCAGCCAAATTTCTGCATTAAAGCTGCCCGGGCTACATTGGTTACTTTTTCTGAAGGATGAACTTTGAACAGTAATGGATATTTGACTCTATCGTCCAAACCTGGAGCACTTGATGCATGTGATACCTGGAATGATTTGGAAACAATTATTATAAAAATTATCTTTTATAGAATGTAAATTATAGATTTTATATCAGTGATATTCTATATTTTCATTTGCTTGATTGTAATTTTTATAATTGTACCATCTGAAATAGAACTTGAAGGGTTGAATGAATGCGTAGATCATTATACTAATGTCATGTGCATCGAGATGTTAAATATTAGAATATAATTTGAAATCTTTCGTTTTATTCATTAATTCGTTATTTTCCAGTTTTAAGAGGATTCATTTAATGAAATAAAAATAACAAAACCAATCCAAGATATTACAATTTTCAATTACAACTACAGATTCAATATAGTTTGTGGGTACATATTTAAGGTGGTACCCAACACCTGAGCTAAAATCAATTTGGTTTGTTTAATTTTCTTAAAATTTTGACAAAGTATTTAATTTGATCTTTTAACAAAAATATAAAAATTTCAAAAATTTTGAACCAACCATTTATCAGAAAAATTACACTGGTTATATAGCAGTTTGACAAAAACTTATTTTGATCATTGAGAAGCTTAACATTTCTTTAACAACACCACGTCATTAAAACGTTCTGCTGATTTTACAGAGTTATCTCCCTGTAGTGTACCACCTTAATATACAGAGTGAAAATTCATTATATGCATTTCTGTCGTCTCACTTTTAGATAGAAAATTGCACTTTCAATTATATTATTAATGATAGGTTGTGTGCAGGTTGCAATGTTGTACAAATTATAATTTGTACAGATTTCTTGTACAAGTTATCAGTGTTTTATCAACTGCTAAACACAAATGAATGATGCAACCACACATGCAAAAAATGACAGAAATTTGCGAAACAAATGACTGTGTGCTTGCATCATTCATTTGCGTTTAGCAGTTGATAAAACACTGATAACTTGTACAAGAAAACTGTACAAACTATAATTTGTACATATACAACTTGTACACAACCTATCTATAATAATATAATTGAAAGTGTAATTGTCTCTTATCAATTTTTTTTTTATTATTATTCATTTCCTGATATATAAATACCTAAGTAGCACAGGTCGCATACTTAGGGACCCCTGTATTTTAACAGCCTCACTTGACCAGGGAAAACATCAAATGAGTTTATACACTTTTAGTCTAGTTTTACATATATAATGATATTTAGATAACCAACATAATTGATTTTCACACCTGATAAGCATCACTGTATAAAATCACTATCGTATATCCGGTTCACTGAACAACCATGTGCTGATTAATTAAACTGGAAAAACTTTAAAATTTGATAGCGAAAATAAGTTATAGTTTGAATTGAAGAACTTTGATGTGATAGAACAGAAATTGAAAGTATTCTTAAATATATATATATATGGATTATAAAAAAGGATAAATCACAACATCATGTGGTGAGTACAAATATATTACGAATCATAATCATATATGTTGTAATTTGCTAATGTGACTAATATGCACAGATATAGATTCAAATAATAATTGTTTTTCTTTCTGTTATAATAACATATTGTTCACTACTTTATACACAAGATACAATAAGATTAGTATATATTGAATCGAACACACCTTTCGTTTAGAGCAGTAGAACTAAGTATATCTTCCTATATTTTTTCGATAAAGAGTTTAATTTTCGTTTTGCATATATACTTTATTTCTGAACGTAGCAGAAGAAGTTTGAATTCGTTTTTCATGTGCAATTTTAGCAAAGCCTGTACAGACTGCATATTCAATTTAATTTTATCGAATTTGCATTTATTACGTATTTTCCAAATAGCCATTTGAAATAAAGTATTATTGCATTAACAATGGTATTATTTGATTTCTCTGTACAAATTCCTAATAAAATATCTTTTTCAACGAGAACCTCGTCGCTAATAAGGTTACAAAGTTGTAAATTTGTAACAACCGTTTCTATCAATGGTATAAGGTTCATCATAACAAACGGACAAATATGGCTGTATTTACATGCCAAAAATTACTCTGAGTACAGACTTACCTGTGAAGTTGGAAAAGTTTTAATGCCTGGAATCCACTAGATATAATAAAGTTAAATGCATTTTGTGTTTCAGAAAGATAAAATCTCTTTTGGATTTTGATGGGCATTTTTTTCCTTCATGCAAAAGGTATGAAAATTAACTAAGTTGTGGTACAACTATGATATGCTCCCTCAGGTAAAAAACCGGTTTGTATTGTTTTGATTGTCCTTAATTGACATGGACCAGAGGTATCTTCACAACTACATGTGAGTTAAAGAGTTCATCTGAGTCAGTGAGGGGACAGTATCAAAGTAATTCAGGTGTTTGTTTATTTTTACACCTTCTGCAGAAAGGAAAAAAAATGCCCAGCAAAAACCAAAAAAGATTTTATCTTTCTTTACACAAAATGCATTTAACTTTTATATATCTAGTGGATGCTAGGCATTAAACTTTCCCAACAGCACAGGTAAGTCTGTACACAGAGTAGTTTTTGAGGTAAAAATACGGCCATATTTGTCCATTTGTTATGATGAACCTTAACATTGTTACATTGATAAAATAAATGCTCAAGAGTTTCAATATTATTAATTTCATCACATAAGTGACATTTTCCATTTGACATATGCATTATTTGCAGTCTGTTTATATAATCCGGTGTATACATTTCCATTGAAATTCTTTAACTTTTCTATTAATATTCATTTTACTTAGATTTAGCCAAATTTTTTCCCAATTTATATACTCACTATACAAAATTATCCATTTTGTTTGACACTTAGGGGTCTCAGTTATGTTAATGTTTAATTGAAGATATTTTAATGTCAAATCCTTGATTTTAATGATTTTATTGTCTGGATTTAAAAATTCAAGGTTTTCAGAAATTTTGATTTTGTTGCTTTTTAAAGCAGGTTGATCATCGTTATTTTTTAAAATCTGCATGAATGTTTGTGGTATGGAACTTTTAATTCGTGACTTTTCCGAAATACAATTACGTTTATCTATTAATTGTCTATACATTTCATTGCACGATTTAAAATCTTTGGTATTATCGTCCCATATATCACCAATAGTTTTGATCTGACTTTTTGAAAAGGAAGAATAAAATAAAGATTTGCCCTGAAATAAAATATTTGAGTTTCCAAATAATCGCTGTTTCTTTACTTCAATTTCGTTAAATATACCCTGTGTGATCTTTGTCAAGTTTGACCACGATTGTAAAGCGCTTTTGTAATAATGTGGTAGGTTTTTTATCTCAAGACCTGAAAGGTCAGAACATTTACACAGAAAACGTTCATCCTCAAATTTCTTATCACATTTTTTTAACCAAAATTTACCTATTGCATTCCAACTAGATAATGGCTTATGTAATATCGAATATAAATATTTGATATATTTACTTTCTATCCAACTATCTAAATTTACCATCCCCATGCCCCCCCCCCTTTTTAACATCTAAACAACAAACCTTCCGGTCTACTTGATTTACTTTCCCATCCCAAATAAAATTTCATATTATCTTATTCAATTCTTTTTTGTATTTTTCGGGTATACCTCTTATTTCTAACTCATAACCACACACTGATATAATTAAATTTTTAACAATAAGGGCTTTTCCAGAGTAAGTCAATTTTCGACTTTTCCAGACATGAACACAATTTTGTACTTTTTCTAATATTGATTTCCAAATTTTGTCATTGTCAATATTATAACCATGGTGAATACCTAGTGTTTTTATGTTATCTGTTGTCCAGCTTATCTTTTTAAAAGTAGTTCGTCTGCGTTTATTTGCGCCAATATTTATTCCCTTAGTCTTTTTGTAATTAATTTTAGAACCCGATGCCTTTTTATATTTGTCTAATATTTCAAAAGATTTTTTTACAGAACTTTCATTTTTATTAAATAATTGCGTGTCGTCTGCAAACATATTCAATTTGGTTTCTATTAGCTCCCCATTTCCTTCCCCAGGCAATATAATGCCTTGAATGTCTTTTTCTGCCCTTATTGCACAGGCCAAGGGCTATGCCTGTAATATATATAAAAAGGGCTATAGGACATACCTGCCTAGCTGATCTAGAAATTGAAAAAATATTTTGAGACGTAGCCGTTTGTTTTAATACACGTCTTTGCACGTTTTAATAGCATTTGAACCCAACCACGAAAATTGTCCCCAAAATTAAATTCCTTCATAACGAAGTCTAGCCATTCCCATTCCATCCTATCAAAGGCCTTGTGTTGGTCTAAAAAGACAATGATATCCTCTTCATCTTCATCATCAATATATTTTATGATATCCTGTATCATTCTATTCGCTTCCGTTATATGTCTGCCTTTTACAAACCCCTTTTGGACGGGATGTATAAGCTTAGGAAGGACTATTTTTAATCTTTCTGCTAGTATTTTTGCTATAATTTTATAATCGCAATTCAGTAGTGTAAGAGGGCGCCAGTTTCGTATATTTTTCCCGTTCCGCGCCCTTAAATAGTAATGTTAAAACTCCTTTATATTGCGAGTCCGACAATGTTTTTTCATTAAATATTTCTTGCAATAACGTACAAAATTCTTCTTGTATGATATTCCAAAATATAACATAAAATTCAGATATAATCCCGTCCTCCCCTTGGGATTTATTAGTTTTTTAAATTTTTAGGACTTTCATTATTTCCTCCGCGGTAATATCACGGTCAAGTAATTTTTTGTCGTCATCGTTTAGTTTATTTTCGATGTGACTGGTTAAATCTTTAGCACTTTCCAAATTCCATCCCTCGAAGCTAAATAAATTTGAGTAGAATTTAACTTGTTCTTTTAGTATTTCGTCTATATTGTATTTATAATGCCCATTATCTGTTTTTTTTTCGACTTCATAATCTATTTTTTCCGTTTTTCTTTTCGAGATTGAAAAAGTAGCTCGACGATGTTTCCCCTTCATCTGCCCATTTTACACGCGCCCTTATTAGACGCCTCTGATTTGGTCTCAATTTTTAATTAGTGATTCTATTTCTGATATCTTATTTTCAACCTCTCTAGACGTAGTACTATTTAATTTGAGCTTTTCTAATTTCTTTTCAAGGTTGATAATATAACTTTTTTGAGAATTTTTGTTTAATATTTTACTTACTTCCATTGTTAACTTTTTTATTTGTGATTTTGTTACATCCCACCAATCTTGAATTTTTTCGAACCTACTTTTTTCATTTTTCCAGGTTTCCCACCAAATTTTAAATACATTCTTAAATTCTTCACTTTTGATTGTATTTATATTCATTATACATATACCTGATTTTTATCACATAGGATATAGTCAATTCTAGACTTTGAATGTCCTCTCTGAAACGTATACCGTTTATCTTTTGGATATCTGTCTCTCCAAATATCTGTTAGATCATATTGTGACAATAAAAAAAGTAATTTCTTTGTACCTATGTCATCACGATTATGAGAGGGATTTCTATCAATTGTTTTATCAAGAGTACAGTTAAAATCCCCTACTAAAATATTGTAATGGTCTACACTATCGTCTGTAAAATTACCAAAAAAATATGAAATGATTCAAAAAGCCGTTTGCCACTATTGTTGGCATATATATTTGAAATATGATAAATCGCACTTTCCGTTTTGATGCTACATTTTATTATTCGACCGTTTGGCGGGTTACTATTATCAAACACAACTTCGCCGGGACAATTTTTGTTTGTAAAGGGTTTATAATAGAGCAATGTCTACTAAGTAATATGTCGACAGTACTGAATTTTAACACTTTTAACAAATTTCAACATTAGAACATGCAATCCTACGGCAAAATTATATTTGGTCAGTACTGTCTCTCCATTACATGTAAATATTTTGTTTCAATCTTGGTAATTGAAGCCATGGTAATGATGACGCCTATCAATCCGATCCGTTTATTTATATTGCAGCATTACGATCCTTACTTGAAAGCTGTATTCTAAATATGAAAATTACAATCACCATATTCTATACTTGATTGCCTTTTGTCGACTTCAAATAATATTCTGCTTGGTTGTTAGTGTAATTTTTTGAACTTTCAGTAATACATTTAAAGAAATACATTTGAATATGTCATGAAAGGATATACTCAAAATTTGTACAGGTTGAAGACTATTATCCCTATATAAACGCTAATACGAATAAGAAGTACACTGAAAATATAACATTTGTAGAGGCACGATTTTTTTTTTATTATTCAAAACACATATTGTGTTGTGGTTAATCATTATAAAGGTAGTAACAAACTTAAACCTTTGATTAAAATGATAACACTGTATCCATATATTTGATTTTTTTAGTGCTATGAATTTTTAATTTAATTTTATCAACATGTAGCCTTATTGAAAATAATGACATCTGAAGCGAGATGGTATCTCAGCATAACCAGGGGGCTGATATGTGCATCTTGTTATGCAAAAAGTATAATCGTATTTTGCTCACTTTTGAAATAAAATATGTTTTTGAAAACAAATATAAAAAAAAATAGTCCAGTAAATAAACGCTGTTTAAAATCAATTTAGCTCTTTCTTTTTGAAACGCAATTTCACCTTCCAAAATCTATTATTTTCCAACTAAAATATCTGTATTTTTTTTGGTGTATTATTAGAAAAAAAGTTATTCACGTTTTTACCATCATTTTAATTTTGAAAGTTGTTTGTGTTGCCAGGTTCCCTGTGGTGTCTTTTTTTTTTCGGTTCCCCGATAATACTTACTTGTACCAGATTCCACGGTGGTACTGTTTCTGCTATTGTACTGGTCTGTGAACTACATCCTGCTCCTAATATCATTAACTTCGTTGGCTCTGAGTAAATTTGATGAAATAATGACCTGATTGTAGGTCCGTGTGCACACTGCAAGAGAATGTATAAACATGTATATTATATTAAATTCAATTCTTGTTAAGGGCATCATAGCTCATATAAATTCCATGGTGACATCTTTAAAAAAAAAATATATGGATTTGTTTCTTTAGTCCATTTTTAAACTTGCAAAGGTCTGTTAGGAAAGAGTTAGAGCCAGTTTACTCTGAGTTTATACGACAGCAGATTAATTTGATATAAGTCTTTCAAACATTTCTGAAATTGACAGTATTGCAACATCATGATTTAACCGTGTCATGCCGTACATGTTGCCATACATATATTTCTTATTATAGAAATATGAAAATATTCAAATGATAAATTGAATTCAAGAATCGGAATATACAGGACAATACACATACACTGGAATGAAAACAACAAGAGGGATGCAAGGGCATTAACGAATTTTTTAGCGAATTCAGAATATTTTTATTGAACGCTACTGACTATACGATTCCCCCTTAACCGTAAGTCCACTCACGTACTACGAAAGATAATATTGTGACAAAAAGTTGTCTTTTTCCACCAAACATCTTACCCACTGAGTGTTAAATGTGTGATTTTTTTATCATTATTATAAAGTTTATATTATTCGTGTACTTTCTGTATATGCATATAATTGATTGTCCATGTTATAAGATATAAGAAGATGTGGTATGAGTGCCAATGAGACTATCTCCATCTAAGTCACAATGCCTATAATCAATACCAACAACATATTTCTGAAATATCTAAGTTGCATATAATAAGAGATCAAGACATGATGACATTGAAGCAAGGTGACGGATTTCCCAAGTCTAATACCTTATGCAATCATCAAATTTAAAAGGATTTAAGCTTTTTTATTCATTGTTACGACTTTATTTGATATTTGCTTTCATAATTACTCAATCTCAACATAAAAGAAAACCATGTCACCAAGGAGATCGTTCGGAAATGAAATGTTATTTAAGATTTGCCTTGAGAGTATTTAAGACAGGTAATTTCCAAGATACCAATTAGAACAGCATAATAAACCATGAAGCCAATAACATTTAAAAAAGTAATTTCCCATCAATAATGAAATATACCCCTGTAATGCTAACGAAAGTCAAGCAACAATGTTCTACATGGTACATAATACTAAAAATAATAAATATATAACAGCAGACAACATGGTTATTATTTCTTATACAGCACAAACAACATTTTCTAAAAGACCAAAAAAGTGAACAGGTATATTTTAAAAAAAACGCATTTGACAAGCAGGTCGAACAGCTGATGTTCTTAAGGTTTGATTTGCGAGTTTTATTTAAAAAATCTGGAGCCTTTTTTTTCGGAATCGTTATAGATGCCAACAGTTTTTGGTTGACTGTAATGACGCACCTCTATGTCAAAGTTGAACACAAACAATTCAGCCTGTCCTAACCACAGTCCCTTCCGCTATTCCTCACCACCGAATGTGACTTATCAGCGGGTGTTTACAACCCGACGGGAGCAACAAAAGAGAAGGAACTCTTAGCTCTCGAACCACATGAGTATGCATTTTATTATCTATTGACCATGTTGTTGGCTGTCTCTGTTTGATATGTTGTCTTTAATTGCCTCTGTCTTTCTTTGATCTATTGTCTCTGATTGTCAATGATATATATTCCTCCTTTTTTTTGGTGAATATGAATTACATTTATTCACTTTGAAAGATTACAGATTTTTTAAGTTTTTATTTTGGTTTCGATAGACTACAATATGAAAAGTTAAAATTGGGAACCGAAGTTATAACATCAAATCATTAATTAAAACATGGGAAAAAGGAAAATTTAACAATGGTTGGGAAAATATTGGTCACAAAATCTTTGATATTACCAAAATTTTCATTTTTTGCTACTTCGTGCAAAGTTCCAGAAATTTACTTAAAAGAAATTGAAAGCCGCTGTTACATATATATTTTGGAAGGAAAAATTAACAAAGTAAAAGAAACACACTTATTGGCGAATTCCAAAAACGGGATTAAGAATGATTGATTTTGACAGTTATTTTACAGCACTGAAAGCCTCATGGGTCTCCAAATTAACAACAACCAATCTGCCGAATTGGAAGATTATTCTTACCAAATATTTTAACAATCTCGGTAAAAACTTTCTTGTCTTTAACATGAATTTAGATAATATTTAATCAAGAAATGAACTTGGAAAATACCCGATTTTTATTTACAAGGAATTTCAAGTTGGGATTAACAACATTATCTGGTCACTTTTCGAATATTAGAGAACAGATTATTTGGGGAATTTAAATATTAAATATCGCAACAAATGCTTGTTTTTCTCGAACTGGGTTAAAAGAGATTGGTGTATTTTAATGACATATTGGATCGTGAAGGACATTTATCCGAAAGTTTTATTTTAAAAAAGTTAATTAATAAATCAAACTGGATTGCAGAGTTTAAGATGTTAAAATCTTGCATCCCAAAAGAATGGATGCAAGTTTAAAAAAAGGAAACTCCGTTAAGAGTCTAATTAACATATGTAAGGTTATTAAGTTGGAAAAATATTCAAATTGAAACAAAAGATATCATTAACAAAATACTCTATAACACTTTAGCAGATACAAAATATTTAAAGCCAATCAGTATCAACATTTGGACAAGATATCTAAAATTAGAATACGTAACCACATATGTCATTTGTATACGATTTTATATTTAAAATTTGATGAAAAATTCCGTTGAAAATTTTCAGATGGAAACTGCTTCAATAAGTTATTCCTACAAAGCAGTTACTATTAAAATGGAAAATATCTGAGAACGACAAATGCAGTTTTTGTAAAATTTTTAGAAAATTTTTAGAAAATTATTTACATTTCTTTATTACATGTTCATTTTTGAAAGATTTTTGGGAGAAAGTTCATTATCTTGTAGCAAAAATGAATTTTCAAAACAAGATATTAGCAAAACATATAGTATTTGGATACAAAATATCAGATTAAGGTAAAACGATTTTATCTATTTCTTGACAATTTTAGGTTTTTGTATTTACAAGTCGTACTATGTATACGAGCAAAAACTGAAATTTTTTATGTGTATGCTATGTTTATATTTTAGGAGCTACGAAGGAATATGATTGAGAACAAAGCAGTATCTCAAAATGTATTTTACATAAAGTTAAAAAGATTGATATAATTGATGGAATTAAAAAGTTTATATTTTATTATATTCTGTGTATTTCCCTGGATACCCAGAACGTATTTCACAGGGATACTTTATTGAAGCTTGGAAAATGAAGAAAAGTTGTAACAAGCAATTTGAAGAATAAAGAATATTTATTTGTAAAAAAAAAGGATTTTGGAAGTGGGGCAACACCAAGTTTCATTCAAAAGTAAGTATTAACATATAACTTATAATTTAAAATATTCTATTTTCTATGAAGTAGTCTTTCTTCTTAATTCTAGTCATAATTATACGGAATACAGTCACCGTCAGCTGAAATTCGTAGCGGTTATCGGTAAAAATAATCTAAACTGTCAACCACGATTACTCATGATATAGTTTTCACATTCCATTCATAAATCGCAAAAAGAAAAACCACTACTGACCTATCTTTTAAGTGATTGCACTGTGATAATCCTGACCTTCACATTTTCCAAGACGATTTTGAATGGTGGAATCCGCCATTGTTTTTACCGGAAGTGTTTCCATGGAGTTCAATTTCATAAAATTTGCATAAAGCGCGGGAAACCTTATCAGATCAATGAAAAGAACATTTCAGGAAACTGCGTAAGTGACGAATGTCAAAAGTAAACAAATGATCCTCATAGAAACGAATTAAGATGGCGGAATTACAATGGAAAACATTTTGGAAAATGTGAAGGTCAGGATTATTACAGTGTGATCACTTAAAAGGTAGGTCAGTAGTGGTTTTTCTTTTTGCGATTTATGAATGGAATGTGAAAAACTATATCTCGAGTGAACGCGATTGATAGTTTAGATTTTTTTTACCGATAACCGCTACGAATTCCAGCTAACGGCGACTATAGTCTGTTTTGAAGTGACATGCTTTCCTAGCTGACGATAAAATCGGATAGTTTATTCAATAATCGCGCGCGTCCTTTAAATACTAAGGCTTTTCTACCTCATGAATAGATTACCTTAGCTGTGTTTGGCAAAACTTTTAGGAATGTTTGGTCTTCAATGCTCTTCAAAGTCGTACTTTATTTGGCCTTCACAACAATTTTTGAAACGAGAGTCACTGATGAGTCTTTTGTAGACAAAACGCGTGTCGGCGTAAATATAAAATTTCTATCCTGGTATCTATGATGAGTTTATTTACAGTCGTTGTAAAAAAAAACTATTTTGATAACTTAAGTATTTTGCATTGAACAGGGCTTAAAAATCTTTTATTATATTCTTAGACAGAAAAAAGACATCGACTATGTTTAAAGAAATCGATGTTTACCACATTTTAACCAGTAATAGCTATCAAAAATGCTACATATTCTTGCGTTAAGATATATTTCAAACCTTTTAATATTAATAATTCATCTGTATAGATATTTCAGGTAGATTTGATATCAGATACTTTTCATCTTCCTGATACTGTTTGATTAATGAAGATCTGCAATTAGTATTGTATTACTACACGTGTATCTAATTCCCTGCCAATTTATTTTAACATAAGATTGTAACAGTTTGGTGTTCATTAATCATTTTAAAAGTAATAATATACGAGTACCTATCGTATCGACTTATAAAGATGTTATTTGTTCGGGGTTTTTTGTGGGTTGGTGTTTTAAGCCACTTTCAGCGACCTTTGCTATATCATGACCGTTAGTATTTATTGATGCAGAAGGTCGGAGAACACACAGAGAACATCTGACTTGCAACAGGAAGTATATGAACTTCTTAAACCATTTAGCCGCTGAGGATGCAATATAAAGCAGGAGGTCTCAGATAAGGTAACCTGATTTTTTTTATCCCAATCGATTATGACTTTGGAACAGCGGTATACTACTGTTGCCTGTATTCAATTAATAACAGCATGCACTTTGAGCTTTTCGTGCGTTTTTAAGAATTTCAGATGGCTGTTAATCGAGGTAAAGTATTTTTTCTCTTTTCTCAGCTCACTTCATCATTGATATTCCTTGATCAAAAATGCAAAGTATGGTATTAATGCAGAAAAAAAAAGTGGCTGCTCACAGAATGCATAAACAAATTTGACCGAATTGTTTCGTCTTTTAAAAGCCAAGCGAAAAATACTGAGATAATCAATCTCATGATTCGAAAACAAACCGAATATTGCATGGCAAAAAATTTAAACCATCAGAAGACTTTTAACAATAAACACAACTCATAAAAAGCAAAAAACTGAGCAAAACAACTCCCATAAAAATCGTTTTCACAATGCAGAACATAAAAACATGAACTAGAAATTTTCTATCAACTATTTTGTTCAGTAAATCTACTTGTTTTACATTTCGCACGATGCATTATTATCTGTAATTCTAAAGCTGCATAATACTAGTAGGTGTAACAGGGAGATAGAAAGAAACATAAGCTAACCAATAAAAAGAGAACACAATAAGAAAAATAAAATATGCGGTGTTATTTGAAAGCGAACTCTAGTAGATATAAAACAAATGTAGAATCCATTTATCATTGCATCTTAGATCACCTTACCTTGCTGTTATTCCACACCATTCTTAATTCATAATTAGTTAGAATATCAGGATGGTTATTAACGTCTTCAATTGCCATTTCTGACGCCGGAAGTATCCCAGAACCATCCCACAATCCATCTTGCATCGGGAAGAACCCGCCAATATATATTGGTATTTTACATCGTATGCAAGAAATATAAAAAAGAAACGAACTAATGCTTAGTCCTACTGCTTTAAGCTTCATATCTGAGTTCATTGTCTCTACGAAGAAGTACTTTTATAGTCGGTTTATCCAATAGAAATGCAGAATATGAAAATCAATTTCTAGAAATGTTCAATACAGATTACTTTATTTCTATCATTTAGTAAATGGCATGTTAAAAGATTATAGTTAAATATTTTCTCCAGTGACAATAGCGAACATTTACAATGCTTAAAGTTTATGTATTGAATTTATCCTTTTGACTTGTATGTTGACTCCCATTTCCTGAATTGTATTATCCTTGGTAGAATATGCATTAACGTCTTTTTCAGGGAAAAAAATTAAATGGCATATAAATATATTTCAATAACAAATATGTATCTATCACATTATAAATAGTCAATCACTTCCTCTTAAAGCCATTTTACGTTAAAACGTGTAAACACTTTTGAAATCACTTTAATTGTAATGTTGACCGGAAATTTCAACACATTACCAACTAATTAACTCATTATCTCATAAATGAATATTATAATTTTGTAACTAAGAGAAAAATTATTGGAAAATCCGATTGTCTAAAAGTGGTCGTTAGATAACGTACAAATAACTGGGCTACTATGTTAAGAGTCGTATATTAATCTATATACGTGGTCAATCAGTGAAATCGAACAATTTATACATGTTTTTGCTAGGTTACAGCTGTTGATATTGCCTCTGGTCTTTCGTATGTTAACGCATCACGTCCGTAAAATAGCAATATAAATTGTATAACACAGGTCCAAATTTTTTTAAATGTAACAAAAATACCGAACCGAAATCCAAAGCTTATATAAAAGATGAAGAGCTATAATCCAAAAGGTCCAAAAAGTATAGCCAAATCCGAGAAAAGAATCAGAGCTTTGCATGAGGGAGATACATTCCTTCATTTATAATAATTTCTATCATTTTGTAACAGCAAATTTTGATAACAAAAAATCCGTATTTTCATGCCAGTACCGAAGTACTGGCTACTGGGCTTGTGATACCCTCGGGGACTAATAGTCCACCTAGCTTGTTAGGTGAACTATCTCATAAAAACAAGTTTCTGCTGTGAACGTCGTTTATGTTATTAAAAAAAATCGTGAAGCCAAACATATAGAAAATATCCTGTTTTACTCCATCATAAATAAAGGCAACAGTAGTATACCGCTGTTCAAAACTCATAAATCTATGGACAAAAAACAAAATCGGGGTAACAAACTAAAACTGAGGGAAACGCATTAAATATTAGAGGAGAACAACGACACAACATTAAAATGTAACACACACAGCAACGGACTAAGCATTAGACAACATCCGATGAGAATAACCAATTTAACATCAAAACCAAATACATGAATTTGGGATAGAAAAGTACCGTGACACGTCTTATAGTAATGTGAATTCACACTCAAAAATAGGAGAAAACAAACGACACAACGGAAACACAACGTAAAAATGTTACACACACAGAAACGAACTATCATATAACAATGGTCATTTTCCTGACTTGGTACAGGACATTTTTAAAGAAAAAAATGGTGGGTTGAACCTGGTTTTGTGGCATGCCAGACCTCGCACTTTGATGGCATTGTTAAATATAACATTAAAATGACAACATAATAATACAGGACTACAATACAAATAAATAGCAGAACATAACATTTGCCTTCGGATTTTTTTGAAATTTTACGATTGAATCAAATATGTTTTTTTATTGACAGCGGACATTTTCACTAGCAACACATGCTTCATTAACATTCATTCATCTATTTTATTCTGGATTGGAAGCCATTTTTTTAATTAAAATGGCTGGATCCGCCCTTGCCCGTTAATCAATATTTCAATAACTCTGAAACTACCAGTTGATACGGCATTCAAGAGTTATTGTTTGCTATCAGCATTTCTATGATTGACGGTTACTAGAACAAAGAGACTGCACCAAATGTAATGGTGAAGTTGATTCTTCATCGTTGAACGTTACAGTTTATGTATGAACATGGATATATAAAATAGCAATATATACAGTATAACACAGGTCCAAATTTTTTTTAAAATGTAAATTAACAAAAATACCGAACTTCAAGGAAAATTTAAAACGGAAATGTCCTTATGAAATGAAAAAGTCAAAAGCCCAAACAATCAAACGAATGGGAAACAACTGCCATATTCCTGACTTGGTACAAGAATTTTCTCTAATGTAGAAAATGTTGGATTGAACCTGGTTTATAGTAAGCTAAACCTCTCACTTGTATGACAGTGTAATAACATTCCTGACTTGGTACTATGATATTTTCTAATTTTATTTTATGGATATGTCGCAGCTACAATTTCTTTTATGTTCCTCGTTTATTCAAAGCAGGATACGCTAAATATGTTGATTCGCTTGTTCTCGGCATCTATTTGCAATGTATGTGATTCTCTCATTTATTTATTGATACCTTGTCTTTTCCTATCCGAGATTTTAACATTTGTAAACAGCTATCGCCTTAATCTATGACTATAAAACCAAATACGACCAGAGTTTTTTTAGTTTTTCATGTATCACACGAAATATTCTATCAGTGATCAGCCCTAAAGGATTGTTTTTATTATGTTACTACGACTGCCTTCCGACTTTTTTTTCTTTTTGTTGACGAACGGATTGAAATAAGAAACTCTGAATTGTATTTATAGTCTAAGAGTTACCTGTTTAAAAACGTCATAGATTAGAATGAAACCAAGAAATTACTTATATATTCCTCGGAAAATATCCAGGATGCCCTAGAAAAGAGTCAATAACTTCTTATAAACATCAAAGAGAAATTACAAATTATCAAAGATCATCAAAGAGAGTGAAAGTGCATCCTATTTTTTTTATGGTGTATTGTAAAAATCCGTACTTGCAACAACGACTATGATATTTTCTAATTCAAAGGCTTTTAAAACTTTGACATACTTCACTTAATTTTTCATCGAATTATTGTCATGAGATTTGATTTGAAAGTCTAACGAATTTGTAAATTTTAATATTTTATGGATATATCATGTTGAAAATAATTCATTTCTTTGTGAATTGCAACCTTTAAAGGTTCGATAAATTTTAGAAGTTGTATATGCACTCTAGATCTGCATGCATGGCAGACGAAAACATATTTACAAAAAGAAAAACTATTGATGAAAATAACCATGGTTGATATCTCGCAGTTGACCTGTTCAAATATATAATGGTACTTTTCATCTACATTGCAAAAGAAGGATACTTCCGAACAAGATATAATTCATTTGATATATTTAACAATCTTGAACATCATTTTGAATAATGTCAGTTTTGATAAAGAAAAATATAATTCATCAATTTTGTGGGTTTTTTTTCTATGATAAGTAGCAACTTGTGATAAATCAAGTAAACAAGACTGAATTTATTTCTGTACAATTCCACGGAAAAAACTTCGTTTTGACATGGAATTTAAAAAAAACGCAACTTTTATTTTGGTTAGCTATCGAAATCACAGGTGCTTGAGGACAGGATCCTGTCATGAGCCCCCCATAGTCCCTCCCCCTTATTATCATAAATGTCAGATTTTTCAATATATATCACTTATTTGTACCATACATATACTAATATACCCTAATTTTACTCTAAATATGCATGTTTACTATCAACGTGAATCTTGACTATAGAGCGAAGCGAAAGGTTGCCAATTTCTTGTCAAGAAATTGGGGCAACGGTCAGGAAAAATTGTTATAAAATGTAATATATTTTCACTTACCGGTTAAATCAACATTTCCAGTTTTTCATGTACTTAGTTTTGGGGTTATATTTGTTATTCTCATTGGATTTTGTCTAATGCTTAGTTCGTTTCTGTGTGTGTTACATTTTCTTGTTGTGTCGTTGTTCTCCTCTTATATTTAATGCGTTTCTCTCAGTTTTAGTTTGTAACCAGGATTTTTTTCTATCGATTTATGAGTTTCGAACAGCGGTATACTACTGTTGCCTTTATTTATTAGACAGCTATCGCCTTAATTAATGACTATCAAACCAATACGACCAGAGTGTTTAGTTTTTCATGTATTACACGAAGGATTCCATTAGTGATCAGCACTTAAGTTTTGTTTTAATGATGTTACTACGACTGCCTTTCTACTTTTTTTTCTTTTTTTGACGAACGAATTGAAATAAGAAACTCTGAATTGTATTTATAGTCTAAGAGTTACCTTTTTAAAAACGTCATAGATTAGAATGAAACCAAGAAATTACGTATAATTATCGTAAAATATTCAGGATGCCCTAGAAAAGAGTTGAGATTTCGTATCAACATCAAAGAGAGTGAAATTAAAATCCGTACTTGTAACATCGACTATTATATTTTCAAAAGCATTTAAATCTTTGACATACTTCACTTAATTTTTCACAGAATTATTTCATCAGATTTGATTTGAAAGTCTTACGAATTTGTAATTATAATATTTTATGGGTATATCATGTTGAAAATAATTCATTTTCTTTTTCTCGTCTACATTGCAAATGCAAGATAATTCCAAACAAGATATAGTTCATTGAATATATATTAACAATAATTTTGGATGTAACGCGTCTTCTGATTGGCTGACGTTATTTTTTTATCAGCCCATAGACATAATTCAGTCATGTGACCGTGACGTCATCAACGTTTTTTCATGGTTTTCTACGGTTTAAAATGGAATTTATAATTAAATCATACGAAATTACTGTAATATTTTTTTCTGTCTATTCGAAATAACATTTTAAAAAAATGTGGTGCACACTGTTAAATAACCCGCTACGCGCGTTATTCAGTGTGCACCAAATTTTTTATGTTATTTATTCATAGACAGAAAAAATATTACAGTCATTCCTTAAACATGTTCATTGTTGAACACCATTTCAAATAAGGTCAGTTGTCAAATATAATAATAAATCAAGTAAACATGACTGATTATATTTCTGTTCAATTTTACGGGGGGAAAATCGCTTTGACATGAAATTTAGAAGAACTCAATTTTTATTTTTGTTATCTATGAAAATTTGCTATAAACTATTACGACATGACCGTCAAACAGTCAAGTAAAACTCTCAAACATTACCTCAAGGTCAAAAAAGTGCTTATCAACTAGTGCACATTTATGTTTATGGGCCAGCTGGAACTTGACCTTGGCGATTTCTCGCTGTGTTGAAGACTCATTTGTAGCCTTGGGATTTTTTCTGCACTTCGGTAGTGTTGTTGTCTCTTTGATACATGACCCGTTTCTATTCTCAATATTATTGTACATTGTTAGTCATGCGAATAAATACGGTCTCGCAATCAAATTTGACAATGAAATAGTATGTACATTTCGAACAATTTTGCCCTTTTGGTGAATCCTGAAGAAAACAAAAAAGAAAACAAGGCGAGTTGATTTCTGCTATTTTTTAATCAACAAGCTATACTTTAACAGGCAACATTGTTGTCTGCGACAGGCAAACAGCGGGCTAGTTGTGGGGATCTTAGAACAGCTATGTTACCTTTAGACCAAGACCCAATATACACGTTTTGTTTTGAATCTACAGTTATCGAGGCAGGTTGGACTAGTCGAGTGTTCCATATATATTGTGTGTTTATATAGTACATAGCATCACCGTATGTATTCAGAATATGAAGAGTATAATTAAATACGTCCGTGATAATCGTAAATTCTTCAATAAATCCCAGATCGGTCGGCCAAAAATTCTTTTTACGTAAAATTGGTTTACCGTCGTATCTTCGAAAATATTTTCCACATTCTTTTAATATAAATAGTTCTCCTAATGCTGGTCCAGTTCTGTCAAGTATGTAAATGTCACGTGACAACGGATTTTGAAAACATCGGATTGGAAAAGTAAAAATGTTAGAACCATCTGAAGGTATGTCTAATAGCTTTTCACCAGACAAATCTACTTTGATAACTTGATTTTTTATTGGTAGTACTGCCTTGTCGGAAAACATTTGTTTCGGTGTCAGGCAAATAATATAACCATTGTTACATACAAAACATCCTTGTGTATAAAGGCTAGGAAATTTTAAGAAAGTTCTTATGTTGCTGTGCTCTTCTTTTATGCTTACCTCAAGTATCTTATTTTCATGACATGCTAAGATGGTGTTAGAATTGAGAAATGTTGCGTGAGAACTTTTTGGACAAGTTACCTTTCGTGGAGAGTTTCCACTGTGACCTGCTATTGTTATTTCGTGGGAATTTGAAAGAAGAATGTTACTTCCTGATATTTCCATAGAATGTATTTTGACAATGTCTGCATATCTTAGTGTATTAACACATACTATGCTTTTGGTTATGTTTATTGGCTTTTCATTTAGGTGCAGAGTCCAAAGTTTTGGCAATTTTTCACTTCCTAGTTGCAATTTAAAAACATACTCAATTCTGGGAATAGTGTACGATGTCTTAATATCAGTTACGGGGTACCATTTATTCAGATTGTTGTGTGCGATTATTATTTTGACTCTGTTATTTTCTTTCAATAATTTCCGAAATTGCTGTCTGTTGTCATGAATGAAATGAAGTCTTTCCATTTTATCTTCAACTGGTCTATACTTTGAAATATATAATTCCCATTTATTTGATATTTCGTTTAAATTTTTATCACTTCTATCCTCTAAATCAGAAACGAAATGCATATATCGTCTTGATATAGCACCACAGGTTAAGTCAATATATTTATTTTGTTGAGCCGACATATTTTGAAGTCTTTCGAAGCATTCATAAATATTATTCTCATGTTTTTCCATGTTAAATTGAAGATTTTTAATATTCTGACGCAGATCGTGTAAAAGTTTCTTTACATCTTGAACATTATGACCTTTATGGGCATCTATACACTCACGGCATATGTATTTCTTACAACTCTGACAATAAACTGTACAGTTCTCTCTTTGATGGTCGCATACAACTTTCAAAGAATTTTTCAGTAATATTTCCGAATCAGCCGTATTACGTCTTGGAATTTGTTGAACATATTCGGGAACATTATGAAAGGTTCTAATGTCTTCCTTACTATCTATCACTGATTGAGCCTCCTCATATAGATTATTTGGTTTGTGTATTCGTGCTTGAGCATCATTTTCTATTAACGGCGAATGATTTGTTTCCCGACCTTCTTCAGTTCTCTCAACTAAATCTTCTCCACTGATATGAACTAAATCTTCGTTTGAACCTCGGAAGAAGAAATTACCCATATTGTTTCATTAACCAAATATCTGGCAACAATTACTAATACGTAATTATCTATCGATACAATTACTTCGTAACACACATGAACACTAATTACCTGTTTTAATTACTATTGACCCTTACAATACATTTTTGTCAAGTCTTTTGTATTTAAAGTATTTTAAATTGTTGAATGTTGCATGTTATTTAGACGAGTAAATAAATCCATAGAACTATTTTCTAGTATTGAAATTTGTATATTGTCGGGACAACGTAATGGTTCATTCAAACATTCGTTGGCCTCCTCTATCTTCCTTAATATTAGATCAATATCATCCGTTAACAAAATATCACTTAGATCACCTTCTAAACGCTTTAATTTTGACTTCTGTTCTGTCAGTAATGTTTTAGTATCTTCACAATCCTTTTCGAATTTCTTTCTTTCTTTTTCTAATTCTTTCAATGTATTTTGGCTTTGTTCATCTAAATGATTTATCCATTTATCCTTGTATTCTTCTACTGACAATTTTAATTTTTGATTTCTTAGTTCTTCGTTTGTTTTCTCCGTTTCTATAATTTTAAGTTCAGTTAAAACATCTTCGAAACCGTCATCCGTATGAACCTCAGCAATTAACTGGTTTCTTTTGGACAAGTGAAGAATTTCTATATGTTCAATATTGCAAATTGCCGGTTGGTGAGTAAACTTTATGCACTCAGTACACACAAAGCACCTATCTCTCATACAGTAAAAATCACAGACGAGAGGTGGATGTTTCAAACACTTTACATTATCATTGTCTTCTATGAGACTAAATCCATCTAGTAAATCTACTTCATTAGAAGCAGTTTGCGGTAAAAGATTATCACAAGAAGGACGTTTGTGTACCTGTGCCATCCCAATATAACATGGTTTAAATGACACAAAAGTCCATTGTGTACCTATTTGGTATTCCTTTGATACTAGACTATCAAATAAATCAAATATGTGATCGATAAAATACTTCCCATTAACATAAGCTTCTAAAAACATGATATATTTAATTTGTGTGCCGATGATGGGATTTAGTTTCGTAATAATGTCTTGGTGTGATAATTTTTTTTATACTGCAACTAGTTGTGTTTATTTCCTAAATACAGTAACACCGCTATATTTTGTGCAATGTCAATTTCATCATGGGACTCTGTTTCCAAAGTCAGGGGTTCATTAAGGGATGAAAATAAGTTTGAAATTTGTGTCACAATTTAAATAGCTTTGAATTTATTTATTTAAGTTGCAGTTTAAAAACAATATTAGGTCAATGTCAGAAAAATATCAACTTTTTTGTATTTGGCGCAAAACTGGAGAAGGGTTTCTCAGCCTCATACATAACAGTTGATATTGTTCTGACATTAAACTAATATTTTATATATCTATTATATATCAATTTTGAAATAATGATATATATTTACTTTCTTGATTCAATATGGAGTTTAACTTATGTGAGCGTAGGACATATATCAGATAAAGCCAAAAGTAGTGAGGGCCCTCATGGGGTTTTTGATTATGTGATTACTTGGCCGTTTTTTTAATGATTATTTGATTATTAAGCCAAATATTTCATGATTATTTGATTACCTAGGACTGTATTTTTAGTTTATGATTATTTGATTACTAAAGATAAGCAAAATATTTAATGATTATGTGATTATATTGGCAAAAAAATGGTGATTATGTGATTACTAGGACCCCCCCCCCCCCATGAGGGGCCTCAGTAGTATACCGCTGTTTAAAAGTTATAAATCAATTGAGAATGTTCGCTCCTCTTATTTATAGAATTTTTGCCAGATATTTGGAATCCTCTGGTTTTATCCATGTAGTTCAACTATCCCCTACTTTTCTTCCATAATTTGCTTGAATATGTTTAAAAATGTCATCTTCTTAAAAAAAACATTTTACCAAATAACTTCCGTTTACAATTACAAGATGACAACTATTAAGACATTGTTAACATGATCATCGATTTATGAGATATGTCCATTTACATGTAGTATGTACCCTGTTGACACTTTCTTATGTTTATACTTTCGATTGCTGTTTTTCGATACATGAATTCATTTTTATGTCAAATGATTGTAAATGTATATTGTTTTAACTAATCTATATAAATATTCGAAATAAATGTAAGATTCAGCTCGACGCCCGTTCCTCAAACTGGCGTAAAAATCTGATATCACAATAACAATAAAATTAAATTCCAAATTGACGGCCAATTTTGTGTATGTCCCTCAAATCGACGGCTTTTTCGTTGTTCTGAAATCGGTGTCCAATTTTGGGTTTCGTTTGTTTAATGGATCTGTCGCATTAAATCATAACTTACATAAAGTCTAAATCATAATACTTTTCAAATCGTATTTTTAAAAAAAAACGATTGGTTTTTATATCCTTGCTATAGTTTGAGCTTGTATACTGCTCTCTTGTTGTTTTTTTTTTTTTTTAGTGGGGTTGAGGTTGGGGTAGGGGGTTGTCTCATTGATGTACATTACAAGATTTTGAATGGAAATTTGGAATGTGTCAACGTGACAACACCCGACCAAAGAGCAGAAAACAACAAAAGGCCACCAATGGGTCTTCAACACGGCGATATAATCATGTTTAACAGTATCCACCTATTTGTCATTTATCTTTATGAAAAAGAAACGAAAACGACAACGAAGGTCGATAATAAAAACGTCTTTAACCAAAATTATAATATGCATGTACCTGTTATAGTAATATGATGTCGGTGATTGTCTTATTGTAAATTCTGTATGTTTGTCCTTTTATTTGGATAACAATATAACAGTTAAGTTGTTTCTGTACGCTTCATCGTCAATAGAAAAAAAACGGTAATAGAAAATGTAAACAAAGACCAATTTAGAAATAAAACATTTAATGAAACTAGCCATCGCGACGAGAAGAGACTCTGATCGATCGGATGTCGTTTTTGTGATACGAGACGTCACATTGGACGTCGAATGGGGGTCTAAATATTGGACACTGATTTGAGGACGTGTCGTCAGATTTGAACGTCGATTTAAGGCCGAGCGTCGATCCGAGTCTAACATATACATTCTTCTATTCGTTCAAAGAAAATTTCAAATCTTCATTCTTTTTAAGTATATGACGAAAAAAAGACTAATTTAACATCAGCTTAGATAATCATCGAGCTCGGTACAAAACAAAAATTGCCCTTTCACAAGACATCTTCGCTTGGAAGAAACATTCATTTGATATAGTTACTTTTCATGTTATAGGAAAGTACACTGAATCTGGCTTACATATAAACTGGAACAAAAATATTGGTTATTTTTTTTTTAAATCAAATAATTCAAAAGGGAAACTCACACACTCGATGAGGAAAACTCTTGATGCAATGACATCAAACCAGTAGATAAACTCAATATAGATTTTGAATGCCAGACGTATTTTTCATCTACAAAAGATTCAATAGGGTTGGCTTGCGCGAATAAAAAAAAAGATCAAATGACCAAATAAAGCTGTAAAGGCAATTTCTTCATTATTTTCCAAATACAGCTTCGATTATTTTATTCCTGTGATTGAAAACTTCGGTTATTCAGAGTTTTAAACTAGTTAATCGACCTATATATCTCTGTATTTTTTGCAAATAAACAATACAAATAATTTATTTCAACAACAGATTTATTTTTTTTCGTAAAAAATAAACAAAAAATCTTAATCTTTATATATTTTCTTAAATCATATAGTTTAAAAGCAAACAGAGGTAAAATTTAATGGCCTCGATTTCTCAATCAATATACAGGTTGCTACCCAATAAACTTCCTAACAAGTGAAATGTAGAAAGATTGGGCTAAATTTAGAACAATATTAAAAAATCGAATAAGAATAGACATGTAGCAAGTCTAGTCCTTGAAGTTTATGACACACCAACAGCTAAAACAACTTCCTGAGAAAAAACACTCTTTTGGTTGGCTGCGTACTGCTAAGTCTTAGGTTTTGTAAGTCCTGTTTCGTTGGCTTCTTTAGCTTTTGTTTGGCTTCTTGTGCTTTCGTTTTATTGCCATGGCGTTGTCGGTAGTTTTTCAACTTATGAGGTATTCTCTCTCGACTAACACGTTTAGACGTTCGGAAAATTGTTGCATATTCTAATATCATTTCATAATTTATTACAAAAAGTAAAATAACAAAAATACTGAATTCCGAGGAAAATTCGAAACGGAATGTCCGTAATCTTAGTCAAAATCAAAAGCTCAAACTCATCAAACGAATTGACAAATACTTTCTTTTGCACAGGTTGATAAAAGTAAGTTCGTAAGTTGTCTTCTATTTGCTATAACCGTTGACACTTTATAGAGTTCATTGATTGCTGTATATTTCAAATATTAATAAATTCTATATGAACTAGTTAAAATGGATATTATGACCATTTATGTTGTTCATATAATGTAAATATATCTGATATTTGGTAAGTGTGCATCAATTTAGCTAATAAAAAGGCTTATACATTTTTGGCTATATTGTGATAGCCTCTTTTGACTGTCGGTATTCCAATGGGAACAAACTGTTCCCCGTTTACTTGCCGATTTGTTTCTTTATTATTATGAGGCTGACTTCATGCAGAAACTTCTTAGGAAGAAAGATAAGAAGTTAGCAATATCCTTTAACTCTACTTTCCGCTATATAGATGATGTTCTTTCACTAAATAATTCAAAATTTGGTGACTATGTGGAACGCATCTATCCCATCGAGCTAGAGATAAAGGATACTACAGATACAGTTAATTCAGCCTCATATCTTGACTTACATCTAGAAATTGACAATGAGGGTGGGTTGAAAACAAAACTTTACGACAAAAGAGATGATTTCAGCTTTCCAATTGTGAACTTTCCATTTCTAAGTAGCAACATTCCAGCAGCACCTGCATACGGGGTATATATCTCCCAATTGATAAGATATTCCCATGCTTGCATTTCCTATCAGGATTTTCTTGATAGAGGGTTGCTGCTCACAAGGAAGCTATTAAACCAAGAGTTCCAAATGGTGAAGTTGAAATCATCCCTTCGTAAATTTTACGGACGCCATCACGAGTTGGTTGACCGTTATTGAATAACCGTTTCACAAATGATATCGGATATGTTCCTTACGTCATAACTACAATCCCCTTCCCTTTCATGAATTTGACCTACCGAATTAGACTATTTACCGGATTTGTAATCACATAAGCAACTCGACGGGTGCCACATGTGGAGCAGGATCTGCTTACCCTTCCGGAGCACCTGAGATCACCCCTAGTTTTTTGATGGGGTTCGTGTTGTTTATTCTTTAGTTTTCTATGTTGTGTCATGTGTGCTGTTGTTTGTTTGTCTTTTTCATTTTTAGCCATGGCGTTGTCAGTTTGTTTTAGAATTATGAGTTTGATTGTCCCTTTGGTATCTCTCGTCCCTCTTTTACATATTTGAATGTAAATTTGATGTGCAGTTTACAGTTTTTAATACGATGAGCTGAACAGAAACGATAATGTTAACCCAGGGAGATAATATTGATTGTCATACTTCCGGTCAAAATGGTAAATTTGATTGGTAAATACTAGAGAGTCCTATATAACCCTTCATGTAGACGTTTGATCATGTATGTGCTTTGTTAAATACGGATGGTTGTCATGTACCTGACGTATTTATTACTTTCATTCTAAAATTTAAAGGCAATTGCTACAGAATATATACGTCCTCATATGTGACAACTTTATGACAATCCTCCATCGGATAACCTGTAATTATATACAGGACTTATACAATTTTATATATAATATATTCTGTCTCAAATCTAGCCAAAAATGTCATTTTGGTTTGTGACCAGGATTTTTTTTTTTTCGCTTAATCGATTTATGACTATTGAACATAGGAATACTTCTGTTGACTTTTTAAAATCTTATGCAAGCGGGATTCGAACCCCAGAGTTGATGTTAATCTGGCCATTTGGTTACAGGATTGAAAATATTTCAATCCTTTATGGGCGGATTTAACATGCATAAATATAATACAAAAATAAGTAAGCAATGAACTTGGTTGTTAAATTTGATATATGCTTTTTTGTGCATCTTTGTTTGTTTGTTTTTTTTTATCTGATTGAGATTGTGACACGGAGATGACTGATGTATCCCCAATTTTGACAATTTTACCTTCTATGTCTGTTTTGTTCACGCATAGTTGTCAATATAATGGAATTTGATGCGACTGTCATACAAGTGAGAGGTTTAGCGCTATAAAACCAGGTTCAATCCACCATTTTCTACATAAGAAAATGCCTGTACCAAGTCAGGAATATGACAGTTGTTGACTATTCGTTTGATGTGTTTTATCTTTTGAATTTGCCATTTGATTAGGGACTTTCCGTTCTGAATTTTCCTCGGAGTTCAGTGTTTTTGTGATTTTACATTTTTCAGTAAGATCAAAGGGAAATTTCGTAAAATAGCGATAATTTGAGTATATGAAAATTTTATTTTGCAGTAAGCAAGTTTATTACATTGATATAACTGTATCTGATATTTCAAATACTAGTAGATAAATTGAATACATCATTACTTGTGGCTTAGTGAACATACAAGAAATTCAACATTCACAGTTGCAAATGTCTGTTTTTGCTTTTAAAGTAGGAGCTTAGAAGTTAAAATACCATAATAGATCAAAACTCCTATAAAAAGTTTTGTTTGTGACCTTCGTATACCTTTCCTATCAAGTTTTATTGCTGTTTTCATTTATCTACTTATTTACTTTTCAAGAAAAAAAGCTTTGCAGAATGTCAACCTTTTGGTGACGTGAATACTTTAAACAAAAATCGCTGTTAACCTGAACATTTATTTCAATAAGATTCTTATAGCTTCAAATAAACTTTCATGTGTAACTTCCATCAGAATCTGTATAAAAACTCTTCGACGGTATCAGGTTAATTAGTTGTTACGCCTGAGCTCTTTCCGTCTAATCAAAAATAAGAGCATCTAGAAAATTGTTTACTTTATAAAAAAAAAATATCTTCGTCACTGCCCTACACGCCAACGGCGTACAAGGGCAGTAAGTAAGTAAGTAAGAAAATTGTGCCCAATACGACTTAGGCAATATATGCCTAGGGTAGAAAACCCTTAGTTTTATAGTAATTTAACAGTTTGTGAAAAGAAAAAGAGCATATCAATGGTATTTTAAGTCTAACACAAACGTGCAGACTACTAGGCTGGTATAATTCTCCGAAAAGTCCACTGGCACAGCCTTTGCTCCAGTTGTTGTCAAACAAGCGTATACGTACATATGCTTGACATATATACGTCTGATATAAAAGACCCCTTTTGGCTCCCAAATACAGCATTTTTATAAGATGTTAGAAATCTAAGCTATTTATTGAAAGTAGACTATTTGTGTTACATAAATATAGACTGTTATACAATTCAATGCACATGCATTTGGTTCTAGCATCATAAATTCATGCAAAATTACTGAACTCTTCACAGTTTAAGTTGTTTTACTAATTTTTAGGCGGTTTTTATCTAAAATCTAAAGTGGCCGCACTTTTGTCCAATTAAAACAACAGTAGAATACCGCTGTTCAAAAGTGATACACTGATTGAGAAAAGAAAACACGGGTTACAAACTAAAACCGAGAGAAACATGTCAATTATGAGAGGAAAACAACAGAACAACAAAAACACTGATGTGCAACAAAAACAAACGCCAACCTACATAGAAACGAAGTGTTTGGTAAAAAACTTGCTTCCGGACAATTATCTTATATGTGTGTATATGTTGTATTTTTTTTATTGATACATAACATACAACAAAAATAAACTCAAATCCTGCCACTTACATTTAAGACAACTTTTTACACCTGTAGTCTTCAAATTGCCCCTATCGTCTGTTCTGAACCATCACTTTACTTTAAAAAATTAAACATCATTCATTGGGCCTTGGTCAGCATATATAAATTTAAGAAATGAGGAGTACTACCACCTGTATAACTCGCTTCTTTGTAGTTTATGCACATGTATATCAACTCATCATACGACCAAGTAGTGGTAAATAAACTCTTCATAGGATTATAATTTTGTACGCCAAACAAATAGATATGATGGAATTTTTAATCAATGTGGTGTAATTATGAAGCATTATAATAATAAGAATATGTAATATGATTGCCAATGAGACAAATCTCCATATGAGACCAAATGACACAGATACTCTTACAACTATAGATTGTCGTACAGCCTGTAACAATGAGCAAAACCCATACTGCGTAGTCAGCTTTAAGACCACGAACTATATTTATTTATCATTATAGATGCCAGGCTTATAATCGTCTACTAAAAACTGAAGCAATGACGCCTAAATCAGAAACGTTACAGGCCAAATAAATTACAAAGTTAGAAATTGATTTTGACCTAAGTTCCGAAAGGTTTTGCCAAATACAGCTTATGTGATCTTTTCTTTATTTTATCTGTCATTTTTGTACTTGTAATAATGAGAATAAAAATCATAGTATTAACACATACATTTTGAACTAATAAATATCAGGGTTATGCCGCTTTTTCCGACGAATATTAGTTAAAATAACTAAATTTGAAGAATAATGGAAAATCCATAAATATTTGTCTCATCAGTCGCCCTCATCGTAACTTTTTAGACTGTTATGATATGACACAATATTTATTTTTAACGGTGCTTCTGTTTGTAGGCTGCATATAAAAACTCAAAAACCAAACACTAGGTATAAGTTGTTATGCCTATAACTTGATGAAATGGAAAAAAAACCAATTAATAGAAATGAAAGTTCACGATTAAAGGGAGATAACTAGAAAATACCTCGCAACTCGACTGACACATCACAGACACTTGTCTCAGAATTTTTTTTCCTATATACCTTCATATAACACGTGTTATATTAAGGTATATAGGGGGACAAAATCTGAGACAAGTGCCTGTGTGACAAATTTATATTTGTTTATGATCAGATATGTTACTGCAGTTTCATCAGTTGTGTTTTATGGTGATAAGTAATGGGGTTATGCAATTAGTGGACATTTGTAAATGTAGTATGAAAGTTCCAAAATATATACCAAGCATCAACGAACTTTCAAGAGTACGTAAATGTCTGTAAATCTAAGGTAAGAATATAAATATTTACCGACCTTGCTTGGGATGTAAAGCCAGTCAAGGTCGTTAAACACTTTCATCAGAATACGAATATTAAAAAGAAGAACGTGTGATATAATTGCCAATAAGACAACTATCCAACATATACCAGAGAATGAGGATGGAAACAACTGCAGGTCAAATCACTTCGTCAATAGTCAAAACCCGTACTGTATAGTTAGCTGTAAAAGGTCGTAGCATGACAAAATGTAAAAATTCAATAGAAAAAATCAATGGCTTAGATGATTATTTTCGGGAACATATTGTAAAGTGTAGGTCACTGTTTTGTAGACAGGTTTATATATATGTGGTCAATGAAATTATGAGTAGTAAATAATTTATGTTCGAAAACAAATATCTGTATCTGAGAAAAGGGTGGTTGTCATAGAGGAAAATTACTCAATACATTATGTTTAAATGTCTTATATTTACCCGATTAAAAAACTTGACTTGTGTAATAACACGACCGACACTCGGCTAACCGAGAGATTGGTCGGTTAATCTATATTGAGTATGCGGCTATATCGGCAGTGGGTCTGTTAATCGGGTTGGCTAAAGTCTGTTAATCAGGTGTTATCGAGAAAATCATTGAAAACTCAGAATGTTTCATTGTATAACCTTTTAAATATATGTTTGTCATAAAAAATATTTATGTCTGACAAAACTATTCAATGTACTGAATCCAGTGGTGTAATTACTATTTTTCTAGCTTCTATGTACGATCTATAAAATGAAAAGGCAAATTACTCATCAGTAAATTTATACACATTTTACACACACAAAATATACACAAAATGACACTTGGGTTGAATTTACTTGCATGCACTATTTTGAACATCGAAAAAAGACAGGCATTATGAGTGTTAACCAAATTGATATCATTTTGTGAAAAATCTACACGAAAATCTGTATTTTGGTGACATAAATCAATCTTTATTAAAAACCTGGTCTGTTAATGGGTCGGATGTATAAAACTCGGTCTGTTAATTAGTCTGTTAAGAGCTATGAATGACAATAAAAGTATAATTTTATTACTTTATGGTGTGTTCATTTGGTAGGCTCAAGACGAGCGGCTAAAATATACGGAAACAACACTTGAGCAATGGAACATAAAATATATACGGAAACAAAACATGAGCAATGGAATATAGAATATACGGAACAAAACACATGAACAATAACAATGTAGGCAATGGATATTGAAAATTGATAAAAATGGTTTCAAAAAGTGTTAAATTAAAGTAAAATTGATTTTATCCGAGAATGGTCGCATATATCATGTGGATTCTGTTTAATTGTCATGAATGACACAAATGTGTCATCTACATTGGTAACCAGTACTGTATATAAATCAGAGATTAACGTCGTAATGTAACTAAACATCAGTATATTGGGATGCCTAAATATAAAGAATAGAGAAAGAATAATGGGTAGGATAAATAAAATGTAGAGAAAAGTAACATAACCATTTAAAGAATACAGAAATAAACAACACCCCCCAATCCGTACCCTCATGGTATACACGAGAATCTGGATGGAGATACTTAATACAAAATAAAAGATAAGGACAGTAGAGAGTGATGCATTGCTAAAAAAGAGAAGAAAACAAATTGTTTAAGAATAAAGACATGAAACCCCCCTGGGTGTTGAAACAGAAACGGATTGCGATGTACTCATATTGGTGATAAATGCTTGACGTTTACATGTGGACACCTGCAGTTCTCCTCTGCACATATGTAGAAAAGGAACTAAACGGAATAAAATGAATTAAATTTTAATACAACCAAATGTAGCTGCATTCGCTCCTTTCCATTTATTTCTTTAGAATGATTTGTAAACAACAGATGATTAAGTAATACAAGAAAAGAAAAAAACAATTGGATGATGCTGAGGAATTAGGATTAAGGTGGTACCGAACACTTTCACTAAAATCAATGTGGTTCGTTTAATTTGGATAAAATTTTGACAAAGTATTTAATTTGAACCTTTAACAGAAATATAAAAATTTCAAAAAATTTGAACCAACCGTTTTGTCAGAAAAATTAACTGGTTATATAGCAGTTTGACAAACACCAATTTTGATCTTCGAGAAGCTTATTATTCCCTTTACAACACAACGTAATTAAAACGTATCACTGACTTTACAGAGTTATCTCCCTGTAGTGTTGGGTACCACCTAAACGTCCAGTGACAAATGTCATGTGCATATCAAAACGACAACACGTTATATATATGTACCCTGTGTTGTATTAGAAAGACACGTTCAATCGGATTTGAGAACATGCTACTTTGAGCAGACACAAAAATTAAGGCTGATTGAAATCGTTAATAATAAATTCATGCATATTCCAGCGACCAACCCAGATCACGCTATATTGAAGTGACACACTCGTGAGTAAAATGCGAAGAAAGTCAAAATAAAAATGCTTTTACTGGAAGGATAGTGTTGCATCGTATTATTATTTTTTGTCGAGCCTTCGACTTTAGTCGAAAAAGCGAGACTAAGCGATCCTACATTCCGTCGTCGTCGGTGTCGTCGTCGTCGGCGGCGTCCACAAATATTCACTCTGTGGTTAAAGTTTTTGAAATTTTAATAACTTTCTTGAACTATACTGGATTTCTAACAACCTTGGACAGAAGCTTGTTTATGATCATATTAAATAGTATCCAGAAGTAAATTTTGTAAAAATAAAATTCCATTTTTTCCGTATTTTACTTATAAATCATGGACTTAGTTTGTTCTGCGGGGAAACATTACATTCACTCTGTGGTTAAAGTTTTTAAAGTTTTAATAACTTTCTTAAACTATCCTTAGTTTGTACCAAACATGGACAGAAGTTTGTTTATGATCATAAGATAGTATCGAGAAGTAAATTTTGTAATTAAGTAAATCCATTTTTTTCCGTATTTTACTTTTGAATGGACTTAGTTTTTCTGCGGGGAAACATTACATTCACTCTGTGGTTAAAGTTTTTAAAAATTTATTAACTTTCTTAAACTATCCTGGGTTTGTACCAAACTTGGACAGAAGCTTATTTATGATCATAAGATAGTATCCAGAAGTAAATATTGTAAAAAGATAACTCCATTTATTCTGTATTTTACTTTTAAATGGACTTAGATTTTCTTCCAGTTAACATTACATACAGTCTGCAGTTAAAGTTTTCAAAACATTTATTAGATTCATTCACTATCCTAAATTTTTACTAAACTTGGACAGAAGCTTCTTACAATCATAAGATAGTATCAAGAGGAATATTTTTTATTGATTTTTTTCCTCATTTTTGTTGAGCCTGCGATTTACAGCAAAAGTAGGCGAGACACTGGGTTCCGCGGAACCCTTAAAATATTTTTTTTTACTCAAGAACATCTCATTTTTAACATTTTCAATGGGAAAATATAAAGGTAGCACAACTATTTTCGTGGCTAAATAACTCTTAACTGACACAATTTCAATTGTCCAACCCATTAACAGACTTTATTCACACAATTTTCACTAAAACGTGGTATTCTCACGTTATATTACAATTATGAAATATTTACTAATGTCAATTTATATTTAAGAACCAAAGTAGTATTTTGTGTCTTTTAAATGATATCTAAAATTGTTTGTTTCGCCTTTTATTAAAAAATTGCTATGCATGTAATCATAAATACTACATACTTGCGCGACGCCTTTTACTTTTACTGAAAACTGCGCAGACTATGAAATGTTTTTAAAGGTGGAAAATGTTCTTTGATAGATATCATTTTGTCAGACACTTTTCTTTTTTTGATTTAATTCTTATAATATTCCAAAAATCTGTATATTTGATCGAGTTTAACATTAAATTGTGCGTTTTACTCTTAACAGACGTATAGCCAACCCGATTAACAGACCCACTGCCGATATAGCCGCATACTCAATATAGATTAACCGACCAATCTCTCGGTTAGCCGAGTGTCGGCCGTGAATAAAGAAGCTCAGGTGATGAATTTCACTACTTGAACAAATGTACCTTTTTCAATGACGACGATGAAAATGTTTAACGACCTTGACTGGCTATGCAGCCCTTGCACGGTCAGCATTTTTCAATGGGTCAAAGTTTACAACCTCAATTTCTATATAAGGTTGAATATACTATATAATTATATCGAAATATAAAATCCAAACCAAATGAAAGAATTTTAGTAAATTTATCTTTTAAAAGTAGATTTTGGTAATGAAATTCCAGACTTAATCATTTACCAGTGAAACATAGAAATCCAAATCCAAAACTTCACTACAGACATTGACAAAGCGAACAAAAATGGAAAATTGGCAATAGAGTATTCTATGCAAAAAAAAAATAATTCATTTAATTTTAAGCATTATATCGGTATAAAATTCATTAAATAAAAATTCTACGAAATTATGACTAGTGTGGATCTAGCCGTCGATAGCAGCCGGCGTTAATATTCATGAGGCCAGCCTTCAATAATATTCATGAGCCGGCAATAATATTCATGAGATGACTTGCGTTCGAAGAAGTGTTGTTAGAAACTATGAACGATAACTATGATTAAATAACGTTCCTATTTATATGTGATATTACTTCAAACAGGCATGTCAATGGGTGTCTTCTTCGAGGTCCGCGTTTACTAAATTAACTTTTGGTCTTCTTCAAGGACTTCTAGGTCTGCGTCTTTAAATAACATTGTAAATGTAATAAAAACAATGCAAATGCTTCCATAAATATAAAACAAAGTAATGGTCTTTTAACATTCTGTGATAAGAGAAATAATGTAAACTGAAGCAATAACAAGTTGAAATAAATATAATTAAATATAGAAATTTAATGGGACATTACAACAAACAAATAAAGTAAAGAACAGTTCTTATTAAAATTTTGTGATTATTGAATTAATGTAAGCTACAATAAATAAAAAAAAAATGATTGAATACTAGTATAGAAATTTAGGAATTACAGAGAATTGCTGGTCATATGGGCATTCCATAATTTGTTCGTTTTTCGTTGTCTACAAATATAGTCCAATCATGAAACTAAAACATACAATACAGACAGTATTTTCTATTTAAACAGATCAGAAAAAATAGAAACATAGTTAATTGCAGAAATAAAAGCAACAGAAAAATAAAAACTGTCAAGTACTATTTCAATGACATATAATTCTTCAAAATTACGGAGACCAATCTCAGTCATTAATCTTAACATTAACAATTTATATCATTGCCTTTAATATGGCCCATAGCACTTATGCCCTAAACCCGTACGAGTTAGTCAGGAAAGGATAAGGGGGGGGGGGGTACCCTGGTATATCACAAATTCAAAAATGAACTATTGCCGGCTGGCCAAACGAAGAGATTCTCCACGTGGGCAATAATACCAGAGGAAGAGGTACACATTGCCTTTAAAATGGCTCATAGCACTTGTACCCTAGACCCGTACGAGTTTGTCAGTAGAGGGTTAAAAGGGGGGATATGGTATTCCGGTTTACAACGAATTCGAACTGAACTATTGCCGGCTGGTCAAACTAATAGATTCTCCACATCGACCATCATACCAGAGGTAGAGGTTGGTATTGCCTATAAAATGGCCGATAGCACTTATGCCCTAGACCCGTACGAGTTAGTCTGGAAAGGATAAGGGGGTACCCTGGTATATCACAAATTCTAAAATGAACTATTGCCGGCTGGCCAAATAAAGAGATTCTCCACGTGGGCAATGATACCAGAGGAAGTGGTACTTATTGCCTTTAAAATGGCCCATAGCACTTGTACCCTAGACCCGTACGAGTTTGTCAGTAGAGGGTTAAAAGGGGGGATATGGTATTCCGGTTTACAACGAATTCGAACTGAACTATTGCCGGCTGGTCAAACTAAGAGATTCTTCACATCAACCATCATACCAGAGGTAGAGGTTGGTATTGCCTATAAAATGGCTCATAGCACTTATGCCCTAGACCCGTACGAGTTAGTCAGGAAAGGATAAGGGGGGTACCCTGGTTTACAACAAATTCTTAAATGAACTATTGCCGGCTGGCCAAACAAAGAGATTCTCCACGTGGGCAATGATACCAGAGGAAGAGGTACTTATTGCCTTTAAAATGGCCCATAGCACTTGTACCCTTGACCCGTACGAGTTTGTCAGTAGAGGGTTACAAGGGGGGAATATGGTATTCCGGTTTACAACGAATTCGAACTGAACTATTGCCGGCTGGCCAAACTAAGAGATTCTCCACATCGACCATCATACCAGAGGTAGAGGTTGGTATTGCCTATAAAATGGCCCAGAGCACTTATGCCCTAGACCCGTACGAGTTAGTCTGGAAAGGATAAGGGGGGTACCCTGGTATATCACAAATTCTAAAATGAACTATTGCCGGCTGACCAAACTAAGATATTCTTCACATCGACCATCATACCAGAGGTAGAGGTTGGTATTGCCTATAAAATGGCTCAGAGCACTTATGCCCTAGACCCGTACGAGTAAGTCTGGAAAGGATAAGGGGGGTACCCTGGTATATCACAAATTCTAAAATGAACTATTGCCGGCTGGCCAAACGAAGAGATTCTCCACGCGGGCAATGATACCAGAGGAAGACGTACTTATTGCCTTTAAAATGGCCTATAGCACTTGTACCCTAGACCCGTACGAGTTTGTCAGTAGAGGGTTAAAAGGGGGGATATGGTATTCCGGTTTACAACGAATTCGAACTGAACTATTTCCCGCTGGCCAAACTAAGAGATTCTCCACATCAACCATCATACCAAAGGTAGAGGTTGGTATTGCCTATAAAATGGCCGATAGCACTTATGCCCTAGACCCGTAAGAGTTAGTCAGGAAAAGATAAGGGGGATACCCTGGTATATCACAAATTCGAAAATGAACTATTGCCGGCTGGCCAAACGAAGAGATTCTCCACGTGGGCAATGATACCAGAGGAAGAGGTACTAATTGCCTTTAAAATGGCCCATAGCACTTGTACCGTAGACCCGTACGAGTTTGTCAGTAGAAGGCTAAAAGGGGGGATATGGTATTCCGGTTTACAACGAATTCGAACTGAACTATTGCCGGCTGGCCAAACTAAGAGATTCTCCACATCAACCATCATATTAGAGGTAGAGGTTGGTATTGCCTATAAAATGGTCGATAGCACTTATGCCCTAGACCCGTACGAGTTAGTCAGGAAAAGATAAGGGGGATACCCTGGTATATCACAAATTCGAAAATGAACTATTGCCGGCTGGCCAAACGAAGAGATTCTCCACGTGGGCAATGATACCAGAGGAAGAGGTACTAATTGCCTTTAAAATGGCCCATAGCACTTGTACCCTAGACCCGTACGAGTTTGTCAGTAGAGGGTTAAAAGGGGGGATATGGTATTCCGGTTTACAACGAATTCGAACTGAACTATTGCCGGCTGGTCAAACTAATAGATTCTCCACATCGACCATCATACCAGAGGTAGAGGTTGGTATTGCCTATAAAATGGCCGATAGCACTTATGCCCTAGACCCGTACGAGTTAGTCTGGAAAGGATAAGGGGGTGTCCGGGTATATCACAAATTCTAAAATGAACTATTGCCGGCTGGCCAAATAAAGAGATTCTCCACGTGGGCAATGATACCAGAGGAAGTGGTACTTATTGCCTTTAAAATGGCCCATAGCACTTGTACCCTAGACCCGTACGAGTTTGTCAGTAGAGGGTTAAAAGGGGGGATATGGTATTCCGGTTTACAACGAATTCGAACTGAACTATTGCCGGCTGGTCAAACTAAGAGATTCTTCACATCAACCATCATACCAGAGGTAGAGGTTGGTATTGCCTATAAAATGGCTCATAGCACTTATGCCCTAGACCCGTACGAGTTAGTCAGGAAAGGATAAGGGGGGTACCCTGGTTTACAACAAATTCTAAAATGAACTATTGCCGGCTGGCCAAACAAAGAGATTCTCCACGGGGGCAATGATACCAGAGGAAGAGGTACTTATTGCCTTTAAAATGGCCCATAGCACTTGTACCCTTGACCCGTACGAGTTTGTCAGTAGAGGGTTACAAGGGGGGAATATGGTATTCCGGTTTACAACGAATTCGAACTGAACTATTGCCGGCTGGCCAAACTAAGAGATTCTCCACATCGACCATCATACCAGAGGTAGAGGTTGGTATTGCCTATAAAATGGCCCAGAGCACTTATGCCCTAGACCCGTACGAGTTAGTCTGGAAAGGATAAGGGGGGTACCCTGGTATATCACAAATTCTAAAATGAACTATTGCCGGCTGACCAAACTAAGATATTCTTCACATCGACCATCATACCAGAGGTAGAGGTTGGTATTGCCTATAAAATGGCTCAGAGCACTTATGCCCTAGACCCGTACGAGTAAGTCTGGAAAGGATAAGGGGGGTACCCTGGTATATCACAAATTCTAAAATGAACTATTGCCGGCTGGCCAAACGAAGAGATTCTCCACGCGGGCAATGATACCAGAGGAAGAGGTACTTATTGCCTTTAAAATGGCCTATAGCACTTGTACCCTAGACCCGTACGAGTTTGTCAGTAGAGGGTTAAAAGGGGGGATATGGTATTCCGGTTTACAACGAATTCGAACTGAACTATTTCCCGCTGGCCAAACTAAGAGATTCTCCACATCAACCATCATACCAAAGGTAGAGGTTGGTATTGCCTATAAAATGGCCGATAGCACTTATGCCCTAGACCCGTAAGAGTTAGTCAGGAAAAGATAAGGGGGATACCCTGGTATATCACAAATTCGAAAATGAACTATTGCCGGCTGGCCAAACGAAGAGATTCTCCACGTGGGCAATGATACCAGAGGAAGAGGTACTAATTGCCTTTAAAATGGCCCATAGCACTTGTACCGTAGACCCGTACGAGTTTGTCAGTAGAAGGCTTAAAGGGGGGATATGGTATTCCGGTTTACAACGAATTCGAACTGAACTATTGCCGGCTGGCCAAACTAAGAGATTCTCCACATCAACCATCATATTAGAGGTAGAGGTTGGTATTGCCTATAAAATGGTCGATAGCACTTATGCCCTAGACCCGTACGAGTTAGTCAGGAAAAGATAAGGGGGATACCCTGGTATATCACAAATTCGAAAATGAACTATTGCCGGCTGGCCAAACGAAGAGATTCTCCACGTGGGCAATGATACCAGAGGAAGAGGTACTAATTGCCTTTAAAATGGCCCATAGCACTTGTACCCTAGACCCGTACGAGTTTGTCAGTAGAGGGTTAAAAGGGGGGATATGGTATTCCGGTTTACAACGAATTCGAACTGAACTATTGCCGGCTGGCCAAACTAAGAGATTCTCCACATCAACCATCATACCAGAGGTAGAGGTTGGTATTGCCTATAAAATGGCCGATAGCACTTATGCCCTAGACCCGTACGAGTTAGTCAGGAAAGGATAAGGGGGGTACCCTGGTATATCACAAATTCTAAAATGAACTATTGCCGGCTGGCCAAACGAAGAGATTCTCCACATCGACCATCATACCAGAGGTAGAGGTTGGTATTGCCTATAAAATGGCCCAGAGCACTTATGCCCTAGACCCGTACGAGTTAGTCTGGAAAGGATAAGGGGGGTACCCTGGTATATCACAAATTCTAAAATGAACTATTGCCGGCTGACCAAACTAAGATATTCTTCACATCAACCATCATACCAGAGGTAGAGGTTGGTATTGCCTATAAAATGGCTCAGAGCACTTATGCCCTAGACCCGTACGAGTAAGTCTGGAAAGGATAAGGGGGGTACCCTGGTATATCACAAATTCTAAAATGAACTATTGCCGGCTGGCCAAACGAAGATATTCTCCACGTGGGCAATGATACCAGAGGAAGAGGTACTTATTGCCTTTAAAACGGCCCATAGCACTTGTACCCTAGACCCGTACGAGTTTGTCAGTAGAAGGCTATTAGGGGGGATATGGTATTCCGGTTTACAACGAATTCGAACTGGACTATTTCCGGCTGGTCAAACTAAGAGATTCTCCACATCGACCATCATACCAGAGGTAGAGGTTGGTATTGCCTATAAAATGGCCCATAGCACTTATGCCCTAGACCCGTACGAGTTAGTCTGGAAAGGATAAGGGGGTACCCTGGTATATCACAAATTCTAAAATGAACTATTGCCGGCTGGCCATATAAAGAGATTCTCCACGTGGGCAATGATACCAGAGGAAGTGGTACTTATTGCCTTTAAAATGGCCCATAGCACTTGTACCCTAGACCCGTACGAGTTTGTCAGTAGAGGGTTAAAAGGGGGGATATGGTATTCCGGTTCACAACGAATTCGAACTGAACTATTGCCGGCTGGTCAAACTAAGAGATTCTTCATATCAACCATCATACCAGAGGTAGAGGTTGGTATTGCCTATAAAATGGCTCATAGCACTTATGCCCTAGACCCGTACGAGTTAGTCAGGAAAGGATAAGGGGGGTACCCTGGTTTACAACAAATTCTAAAATGAACTATTGCCGGCTGGTCAAACGAAGAGATTCTCCACGTGGGCAATAATACCAGAGGAAGAGGTACGCATTGCCTTTAAAATGGCTCATAGCACTTGTTCCCTAGACCCGTACGAGTTTGTCAGTAGAGGGTTAAAAGGGGGGATATGGTATTCCGGTTTACAATGAATTCGAACTGAACAATTGCCGGCTGGTCAAACTAAGAGATTCTCCACATCGACCATCATACCAGAGGTAGATGTTGGTATTCCCTATAAAATGGCCCATAGCACTTATGCCCTAGACCCGTACGAGTTAGTCTGGAAAGGATAAGGGGGTACCCTGGTATATCACAAATTCTAAAATGAACTATTGCCGGCTGGCCAAATAAAGAGATTCTCCACGTGGGCAATGATACCAGAGGAAGTGGTACTTATTGCCTTTAAAATGGCCCATAGCACTTGTACCCTAGACCCGTACGAGTTTGTCAGTAGAGGGTTAAAAGGGGGGATATGGTATTTCGGTTTACAACGAATTCGAACTGAACTATTGCCGGCTGGTCAAACTAAGAGATTCTTCACATCAACCATCATACCAGAGGTAGAGGTTGGTATTGCCTATAAAATGGCTCATAGCACTTATGCCCTAGACCCGTACGAGTTAGTCAGGAAAGGATAAGGGGGGTACCCTGGTTTACAACAAATTCTAAAATGAACAATTGCCGGCTGGCCAAACAAAGAGATTCTCCACGTGGGCAATGATACCAGAGGAAGTGGTACTTATTGCCTTTAAAATGGCTCATAGCACTTGTACCCTAGACCCGTACGAGTTTGTCAGTAGAGGGTTAAAAGGGGGGATATGGTATTCCGGTTTACAACGAATTCGAACTGAACTATTGCCGGCTGGTCAAACTAAGAGATTCTTCACATCAACCATCATACCAGAGGTAGAGGTTGGTATTGCCTATAAAATGGCTCATAGCACTTATGCCCTAGACCCGTACGAGTTAGTCAGGAAAGGATAAGGGGGGTACCCTGGTTTACAACAAATTCTAAAATGAACTATTGCCGGCTGGCCAAACAAAGAGATTCTCCACGTGGGCAATGATACCAGAGGAAGAGGTACTTATTGCCTTTAAAATGGCCCATAGCACTTGTACCCTAGACCCGTACGAGTTTGTCAGTAGAGGGTTACAAGGGGGGAATATGGTATTCCGGTTTACAACGAATTCGAACTGAACTATTGCCGGCTGGCCAAACTAAGAGATTCTCCACATCGACCATCATACCAGAGGTAGAGGTTGGTATTGCCTATAAAATGGCCCAGAGCACTTATGCCCTAGACCCGTACGAGTTAGTCTGGAAAGGATAAGGGGGGTACCCTGGTATATCACAAATTCTAAAATGAACTATTGCCGGCTGGCCAAACGAAGAGATTCTCCACGTGGGCAATGATACCAGAGGAAGAGGTACTTATTGCCTTTAAAATGGCCCATAGCACTTATACCCTAGACCCTTACGAGTTTGTCAGTAGAGGGTTCAAAGGGGGGATATGGTATCCCGGATACAACGAATTCGAACTGAACTATTGCCGGCTGGCCAAACTAAGAGATTCTCCACATCGACCATTATACCAGAGGTAGAGGTTGGTATTGCCTCTAAAATGGCCCATAGCACTTATGCCCTAGACCCGTACGAGTTAGTCAGAAAAGGATAAGGGGGGTACCCTGGTATATCACAAATTCGAAAATGAACTATTGCCGGCTGGCCAAACGAAGAGATTCTCCACGTGGGCAATGATACCAGAGGAAGAGGTACTTATTGCCTTTAAAATGGCCCATAGCACTTATACCCTAGACCCGTACGAGTTTGTCAGTAGAGGGTTCAAAGGGGGGATATGGTATCCCGGATACAACGAATTCGAACTGAACTATTGCCGGCTGGCCAAACTAAGAGATTCTCCACATCGACCATTATACCAGAGGTAGAGGTTGGTATTGCCTCTAAAATGGCCCATAGCACTTATGCCCTAGACCCGTACGAGTTAGTCAGAAAAGGATAAGGGGGGTACCCTGGTATATCACAAATTCGAAAATGAACTATTGCCGGCTGGCCAAACGAAGAGATTCTCCACGTGGGCAATGATACCAGAGGAAGAGGTACTTATTGCCTTTAAAATGGCCCATAGCACTTATACCCAAGACCCGTACGAGTTTGTCAGTAGAGGGTTCAAAGGGGGGATATGGTATCCCGGATACAACGAATTCGAACTGAACTATTGCCGGCTGGCCAAACTAAGAGATTCTCCACATCGACCATTATACCAGAGGTAGAGGTTGGTATTGCCTCTAAAATGGCCCATAGCACTTATGCCCTAGACCCGTACGAGTTAGTCAGAAAAGGATAAGGGGGGTACCCTGGTATATCACAAATTCGAAAATGAACTATTGCCGGCTGGCCAAACGAAGAGATTCTCCACGTGGGCAATGATACCAGAGGAAGAGGTACTTATTGCCTTTAAAATGGCCCATAACACTTATACCCTAGACCCGTACGAGTTTGTCAGTAGAGGGTTCAAAGGGGGGATATGGTATCCCGGATACAACGAATTCGAACTGAACTATTGCCGGCTGGCCAAACTAAGAGATTCTCCACATCGACCATTATACCAGAGGTAGAGGTTGGTATTGTCTCTAAAATGGCCCATAGCACTTATGCCCTAGACCCGTACGAGTTAGTCAGAAAAGGATAAGGGGGGTACCCTGGTATATCACAAATTCGAAAATGAACTATTGCCGGCTGGCCAAACGAAGAGATTCTCCACGTGGGCAATGATACCAGAGGAAGAGGTACTTATTGCCTTTAAAATGGCCTATAGCACTTATACCCTAGACCCGTACGAGTTTGTCAGTAGAGGGTTCAAAGGGGGGATATGGTATCCCGGATACAACGAATTCGAACTGAACTATTGCCGGCTGGCCAAACTAAGAGATTCTCCACATCGACCATTATACCAGAGGTAGAGGTTGGTATTGCCTCTAAAATGGCCCATAGCACTTATGCCCTAGACCCGTACGAGTTAGTCAGAAAAGGATAAGGGGGGTACCCTGGTATATCACAAATTCGAAAATGAACTATTGCCGGCTGGCCAAACGAAGAGATTCTCCACGTGGGCAATGATACCAGAAGAAGAGGTACTTATTGCCTTTAAAATGGCCCATAGCACTTATACCCTAGACCCGTACGAGTTTGTCAGTAGAGGGTTCAAAGGGGGGATATGGTATCCCGGATACAACGAATTCGAACTGAACTATTGCCGGCTGGCCAAACTAAGAGATTCTCCACATCGACCATCATACCAGAGGTAGAGGTTGGTATTGCCTATAAAATGGCCCAGAGCACTTATGCCCTAGACCCGTACGAGTTAGTCTGGAAAGGATAAGGGGGGTACCCTGGTATATCACAAATTCGAAAATGAACTATTGCCGGCTGGCCAAACGAAGAGATTCTCCACGTGGGCAATGATACCAGAGGAAGAGGTACTTATTGCCTTTAAAATGGCCCATAGCACTTATACCCTAGACCCTTACGAGTTTGTCAGTAGAGGGTTCAAAGGGGGGATATGGTATCCCGGATACAACGAATTCGAACTGAACTATTGCCGGCTGGCCAAACTAAGAGATTCTCCACATCGACCATTATACCAGAGGTAGAGGTTGGTATTGCCTCTAAAATGGCCCATAGCACTTATGCCCTAGACCCGTACGAGTTAGTCAGAAAAGGATAAGGGGGGTACCCTGGTATATCACAAATTCGAAAATGAACTATTGCCGGCTGGCCAAACGAAGAGATTCTCCACGTGGGCAATGATACCAGAGGAAGAGGTACTTATTGCCTTTAAAATGGCCCATAGCACTTATACCCTAGACCCGTACGAGTTTGTCAGTAGAGGGTTCAAAGGGGGGATATGGTATCCCGGATACAACGAATTCGAACTGAACTATTGCCGGCTGGCCAAACTAAGAGATTCTCCACATCGACCATTATACCAGAGGTAGAGGTTGGTATTGCCTCTAAAATGGCCCATAGCACTTATGCCCTAGACCCGTACGAGTTAGTCAGAAAAGGATAAGGGGGGTACCCTGGTATATCACAAATTCGAAAATGAACTATTGCCGGCTGGCCAAACGAAGAGATTCTCCACGTGGGCAATGATACCAGAGGAAGAGGTACTTATTGCCTTTAAAATGGCCCATAGCACTTATACCCAAGACCCGTACGAGTTTGTCAGTAGAGGGTTCAAAGGGGGGATATGGTATCCCGGATACAACGAATTCGAACTGAACTATTGCCGGCTGGCCAAACTAAGAGATTCTCCACATCGACCATTATACCAGAGGTAGAGGTTGGTATTGCCTCTAAAATGGCCCATAGCACTTATGCCCTAGACCCGTACGAGTTAGTCAGAAAAGGATAAGGGGGGTACCCTGGTATATCACAAATTCGAAAATGAACTATTGCCGGCTGGCCAAACGAAGAGATTCTCCACGTGGGCAATGATACCAGAGGAAGAGGTACTTATTGCCTTTAAAATGGCCCATAGCACTTATACCCTAGACCCGTACGAGTTTGTCAGTAGAGGGTTCAAAGGGGGGATATGGTATCCCGGATACAACGAATTCGAACTGAACTATTGCCGGCTGGCCAAACTAAGAGATTCTCCACATCGACCATTATACCAGAGGTAGAGGTTGGTATTGTCTCTAAAATGGCCCATAGCACTTATGCCCTAGACCCGTACGAGTTAGTCAGAAAAGGATAAGGGGGGTACCCTGGTATATCACAAATTCGAAAATGAACTATTGCCGGCTGGCCAAACGAAGAGATTCTCCACGTGGGCAATGATACCAGAGGAAGAGGTACTTATTGCCTTTAAAATGGCCCATAGCACTTATACCCTAGACCCGTACGAGTTTGTCAGTAGAGGGTTCAAAGGGGGATATGGTATCCCGGATACAACGAATTCGAACTGAACTATTGCCGGCTGGCCAAACTAAGAGATTCTCCACATCGACCATTATACCAGAGGTAGAGGTTGGTATTGCCTCTAAAATGGCCCAGAGCACTTATGCCCTAGACCCGTACGAGTTAGTCAGAAAAGGATAAGGGGGGTACCCTGGTATATCACAAATTCGAAAATGAACTATTGCCGGCTGGCCAAACGAAGAGATTCTCCACGTGGGCAATGATACCAGAAGAAGAGGTACTTATTGCCTTTAAAATGGCCCATAGCACTTATACCCTAGACCCGTACGAGTTTGTCAGTAGAGGGTTCAAAGGGGGGATATGGTATCCCGGATACAACGAATTCGAACTGAACTATTGCCGGCTGGCCAAACTAAGAGATTCTCCACATCGACCATTATACCAGAGGTAGAGGTTGGTATTGCCTCTAAAATGGCCCATAGCACTTATGCCCTAGACCCGTACGAGTTAGTCAGAAAAGGATAAGGGGGGTACCCTGGTATATCACAAATTCGAAAATGAACTATTGCCGGCTGGCCAAACGAAGAGATTCTCCACGTGGGCAATGATACCAGAGGAAGAGGTACTTATTGCCTTTAAAATGGCCCATAGCACTTATACCCTAGACCCGTACGAGTTTGTCAGTAGAGGGTTCAAAGGGGGGATATGGTATCCCGGATACAACGAATTCGAACTGAACTATTGCCGGCTGGCCAAACTAAGAGATTCTCCACATCGACCATTATACCAGAGGTAGAGGTTGGTATTGCCTCTAAAATGGCCCATAGCACTTATGCCCTAGACCCGTACGAGTTAGTCAGAAAAGGATAAGGGGGGTACCCTGGTATATCACAAATTCGAAAATGAACTATTGCCGGCTGGCCAAACGAAGAGATTCTCCACGTGGGCAATGATACCAGAGGAAGAGGTACTTATTGCCTTTAAAATGGCCCATAGCACTTATACCCTAGACCCGTACGAGTTTGTCAGTAGAGGGTTCAAAGGGGGGATATGGTATCCCGGATACAACGAATTCGAACTGAACTATTGCCGGCTGGCCAAACTAAGAGATTCTCCACATCGACCATTATACCAGAGGTAGAGGTTGGTATTGCCTCTAAAATGGCCCATAGCACTTATGCCCTAGACCCGTACGAGTTAGTCAGAAAAGGATAAGGGGGGTACCCTGGTATATCACAAATTCGAAAATGAACTATTGCCGGCTGGCCAAACGAAGAGATTCTCCACGTGGGCAATGATACCAGAGGAAGAGGTACTTATTGCCTTTAAAATGGCCCATAGCACTTATACCCTAGACCCGTACGAGTTTGTCAGTAGAGGGTTCAAAGGGGGGATATGGTATCCCGGATACAACGAATTCGAACTGAACTATTGCCGGCTGGCCAAACTAAGAGATTCTCCACATCGACCATTATACCAGAGGTAGAGGTTGGTATTGTCTCTAAAATGGCCCATAGCACTTATGCCCTAGACCCGTACGAGTTAGTCAGAAAAGGATAAGGGGGGTACCCTGGTATATCACAAATTCGAAAATGAACTATTGCCGGCTGGCCAAACGAAGAGATTCTCCACGTGGGCAATGATACCAGAGGAAGAGGTACTTATTGCCTTTAAAATGGCCCATAGCACTTATACCCTAGACCCGTACGAGTTTGTCAGTAGAGGGTTCAAAGGGGGGATATGGTATCCCGGATACAACGAATTCGAACTGAACTATTGCCGGCTGGCCAAACTAAGAGATTCTCCACATCGACCATTATACCAGAGGTAGAGGTTGGTATTGCCTCTAAAATGGCCCATAGCACTTATGCCCTAGACCCGTACGAGTTAGTCAGAAAAGGATAAGGGGGGTACCCTGGTATATCACAAATTCGAAAATGAACTATTGCCGGCTGGCCAAACGAAGAGATTCTCCACGTGGGCAATGATACCAGAGGAAGAGGTACTTATTGCCTTTAAAATGGCCCATAGCACTTATACCCTAGACCCGTACGAGTTTGTCAGTAGAGGGTTCAAAGGGGGGATATGGTATCCCGGATACAACGAATTCGAACTGAACTATTGCCGGCTGGCCAAACTAAGAGATTCTCCACATCGACCATTATACCAGAGGTAGAGGTTGGTATTGCCTCTAAAATGGCCCATAGCACTTATGCCCTAGACCCGTACGAGTTAGTCAGGAAAGGATAAGGGGGGTACCCTGGTTTACAACAAATTCTAAAATGAACTATTGCCGGCTGGCCAAACAAAGAGATTCTCCACGTGGGCAATGATACCAGAGGAAGAGGTACTTATTGCCTTTAAAATGGCCCATAGCACTTGTACCCTAGACCCGTACGAGTTTGTCAGTAGAGGGTTACAAGGGGGGAATATGGTATTCCGGTTTACAACGAATTCGAACTGAACTATTGCCGGCTGGCCAAACTAAGAGATTCTCCACATCGACCATCATACCAGAGGTAGAGGTTGGTATTGCCTATAAAATGGCCCAGAGCACTTATGCCCTAGACCCGTACGAGTTAGTCTGGAAAGGATAAGGGGGGTACCCTGGTATATCACAAATTCTAAAATGAACTATAGCCGGCTGACCAAACTAAGATATTCTTCACATTGACCATCATACCAGAGGTAGAGGTTGGTATTGCCTATAAAATGGCTCAGAGCACTTATGCCCTAGACCCGTACGAGTAAGTCTGGAAAGGATAAGGGGGGTACCCTGGTATATCACAAATTCTAAAATGAACTATTGCCGGCTTGCCAAACGAAGAGATTCTCCACGCGGGCAATGATACCAGAGGAAGAGGTACTTATTGCCTTTGAAATGGCCTATAGCACTTGTACCCTAGACCCGTACGAGTTTGTCAGTAGAGGGTTAAAAGGGGGGATATGGTATTCCGGTTTACAACGAATTCGAACTGAACTATTTCCCGCTGGCCAAACTAAGAGATTCTCCACATCAACCATCATACCAGAGGTAGAGGTTGGTATTGCCTATAAAATGGTCGATAGCACTTATGCCCTAGACCCGTACGAGTTAGTCAAGAAAAGATAAGGGGGATACCCTGGTATATCACAAATTCGAAAATGAACTATTGCCGGCTGGCCAAACGAAGAGATTCTCCACGTGGGCAATGATACCAGAGGAAGAGGTACTAATTGCCTTTAAAATGGCCCATAGCACTTGTACAATAGACCCGTACGAGTTTGTCAGTAGAGGGTTAAAAGGGGGGATATGGTATTCCGGTTTACAACGAATTCGAACTGAACTATTGCCGGCTGGCCAAACTAAGAGATTCTCCACATCAACCATCATACCAGAGGTAGAGGTTGGTATTGCCTATAAAATGGCCGATAGCACTTATGCCCTAGACCCGTACGAGTTAGTCAGGAAAGGATAAGGGGGGTACCCTGGTATATCACAAATTCTAAAATGAACTATTGCCGGCTGGCCAAACTAAGAGATTCTCCACATCAACCATCATACCAGAGGTAGAGGTTGGTATTGCCTATAAAATGGCTCAGAGCACTTATGCCCTAGACCCTTACGAGTTAGTCAGGAAAGGATAAGGGGGTACCCTGGTATATCACAAATTCGAAAATGAACTATTGCCGGCTGGCCAAACGAAGAGATTCTCCACGTGGGCAATGATACCAGAGGAAGAGGTACTTATTGCCTTTAAAATGGCCCATAGCACTTGTACCCTAGACCTGTACGAGTTTGTCAGTAGAAGGTTAAAAGGGGGGATATGGTATTCTGGTTTACAACGAATTCGAACTGAACTATTGTCGGCTGGTCAAACTAAGAGATTCTCCACATTGACCATCATACCAGAGGTAGAGGTTGGTATTGCCTATAAAATGGCTCAGAGCACTTATGCCCTAGACCCGTACGAGTTAGTCTGGAAAGGATAAGGGGGGTACCCTGGTATATCACAAATTCTAAAATGAACTATTGCCGACTGACCAAACTAAGATATTCTCCACATCGACCATCATACCAGAGTTAGAGGTTGGTATTGCCTATAAAATGGCTCAGAGCACTTATGCCCTAGACCCGTACGAGTAAGTCTGGAAAGGATAAGGGGTACCCTGGTATATCACAAATTCTAAAATGAACTATTGCCGGCTGGCCAAACGAAGAGATTCTCCACGTGGGCAATGATACCAGAGGAAGAGGTACTTATTGACTTTAAAATGACCCATAGCACTTATACCCTAGACCCGTATGAGTAAGTAAGTAGAGGGTTAAAAGTGGGGATATGGGATACCGGTTTACAACAAATTCGAACTGAACTATTGCCAGCTGGCCAAGCTAAGAGATTCTCCACATCGACAATTATACCAGAGGTAGAAGTTTATATTGACTCTAAAATGACCCATAACACTTATGCCCTAGACCCGTACGAGTCAGTCAGCAAAGGGAAAGGGGTTTATTGAACTGTTGCCGACTAGCAAAACTAAAAGATTCTCCACTAGGGCCACGATAACAGGGACAAAGGTAGTTATTACCTTTAAAATGGATAAAAGCAGTGATGCCTTAGAACCGTAAGATTTTTCAGAAGAGGGTTAAAAATGGAAATTAACTATTGTTGACTGGCCATACTTAAGAGATTCTCCACGTTAGCCATTATTGGTTAACCTATCACGGGAGCATAACGTCCGATTTATTGTACTTGTCCATTGTCGACGTCGTACTGTCAGTGACTTCGCCTTGGAATGCGAATATGTATATTTAATGTACTGGCTGAACAGTTGTTGTAGTACATATTGCCTTAACTATCATCTTTATTTATGATACCGTGACCCGGATCTCGAAAAAATGAAATCAGTCAGATCGGAGAACAGAAGACAGAAGCGCTGTTACCAGACTATTCCGAAATAGAAATACCGGAGAAATAATATCTCGGAAATACGTTGTGTGTCGCTTTCTCAAAGTCGCTTGCTACAGTAATCCTTATAGTTGTCCGAAACGTGTTTATCCCAATTCAATCCACTTTTCCATAGATCCTGTATGAGCTTCTTTGTTCGTATTGTGACCGGGCTAAGTATTCTAAGTGGACCGTATTTTTTCGAAGAATTTTCAAAATCTCACTTTTTGTTACAATGTCTAGTATTGGAATATCACATTTAGTCCGGCGGCCACAAGTATATTTCAGACGAGTTGTGCACATCCTGATATAAGCATGAACATTGGCATAGACCTTCCTGAAATATTACTCTTTTATTTCAGATAAGAAGGCATTTGAAAATAATGTCTCACTGCCGGTTAAATAAAAAATGGCGGACATCATACTTTAATCGGCCCAATATAGAAGGCTAGTACTGTTGATTCATTTATTTTCGAGGGTACAAATTTTCGTGGATTCAGGGAAACTTACATATTCGTGGATATTTAATTTCGTTGTTTTACCGAAGTCTGCATACTAGTACAAGCCTTTGTAAAATTTGTCATTCGTTGAACATCAAATTTCGTGGTTTGCCTTTACCAACGAAATCCACGAAAAATTGGTATCCCACGAATAATAATGAATCCACAGTATGTGAAAAGGATCTATCAGCATGCTGCTATAATAATATTTGGTACAAACCTTTGTTATGTAATACTTTTGGATATATTATATAGATAAAATGTCTCTAAAAACCCTACTTTCGTTAGAATCCAATATGGCGGACATTGACTAAAATAAGCTTATTTTTTAGGGAGGGGGATTGAAATGTGTTTTAACGTATTGTTACTATCATTAAATTGTACAGGAACATTTCTTTGATGCTTCCAAGGGATACAATGTATAAGATATATGTCTTAAAAATACTTTCTTCCGGTAATATTCAAAATGGAGGACATAAATATGTCATTTTTTTATTTTGATATTTATCTTTTTTTCAAAATGTGAAGAAAGTGTTTTTTTTTTGTGGTGGTCATCAACTTTAGGCTTTAATTTATCCTCTAAACCACTTATCATATTCTGTAGTTAATATTTAAATACAAAGTTAACACTTCCGGTAAAAAAAAACCAATATGGCGTAAATGTCAAAGATGAGTCCTCACTCCATATGTTCGATGTAGAGCTTTGGATAGATTGATTTAATCAAAATAAAATCACTTAAGTACTAAACCTTTTAAAAATTACCACTATTTGGCAAAAAAAACTTGTAAATTCCCAGTTACCACCACATGCACACGACGCAGGGCACGGGAGACTTGATTTTCCTCATAAAAACAACCGCGACAACCTTTCTTACATCCACAATGTGCAAGCTTCTGACAACATGATGAGCCCTCAGAAAGAGTTTTTTAAAAGTGATCCTCTTTGTCCCGTCGTCATCCATTAGCGCCTGGACTTGGTAGCATACGAGCCAATTTCAGGCTGATCCCCTAAACACGTGTCTTAGTATATTGTACATTTTGCATGCTGGAAAAGACTAGACTAAGTTGATAACCTCAATTAACCTACCCTTTTGCGTAAATAGATATTTCTTGCATTGTTAACCATGTTAACTCCATATGATTATTTTTTGCTATCTTACAGTAAACACCGGTGATTTAGGCGGATCAATTATCATTCTTTAAGTTAAAGTCACATCTTCAAATGCTATCAATGTCTCCCAAACAGTCTTTTTCACCCTTTTCAAGAAAACAGAGAACCGTATCACAACCGGAAAATGGATCACAATATTTGTGTGTGATCCCTAATTGCGAGTGCATTTGGAAGGTCATTTATATATATTTATCCAAAGCTTTTCCTCCTCTTAAACACAATCCATAGTTCGTCTACCCCTATGTCACGCAATAGCGAAACAGTAATGACAGCATCATCAGTAACGACTGTTCGAATAATGACTTGTTTAATTTCGTGTTTCACTGCATCAGACACATGCACCATGATTCTAGTGTCAGCCTTTTAATACATATGTATTAATATGGTGTTTAACTTGAAACGCATCACGGCGGTAAAGATAGAATATCCTGAACATGTGTTGCTACAACTGTCATATGCATCCAAGACTTTGTCATAATAGTTTCATGCTTTTTAAGATAAGAGCATAATACCCTATCAGCATACTCGTTATGAAACAACTTGAAACTGTAACAGTGGAAGAATGCATATATAGACAATACCGGTAGTTTGAATGCTGCCACAAGAAAAAAGAAAGTTTTCTGAGAGATGACGACATTAAGAAAGAACTTTTTAGTTTTTATTCACAGGCGCTTGCTCAATAGATTTTGAGGAAGAGTTAGTTGTAGCAACAAATGCTCAGGATGTTTTGTGTTATTCACCACATGATGATGTTTCAAGTTTAGCCCCATGTTAAAATGAATAGGCTTATACTATAGAATCAATATACAAAAAAAACATGTGTCTGATGCATTGACTTAACTGACTCATGACTTGAACAGTCGATACTGATGCTGCTGTCATTGCTGTGTCATTATTCCGTGACATGGGGGCAGATGAACTTTGGCTTGTATTTGGAAGTGGAAAAAGCCTTAGATATAATCTATCCGTGACCTTTCAAGTGCACGTTTACTTGAAAGGGAACTTCGTTGTTGACATGGATGGCGTTTGAAGATGTGACTTAATGATTTAGAATGATGATTGATCAGCCAACATCACCAGATATGGATTTGATAATGCCATTGATAAAACGATGCGTGGTTTTGTAGTAAGATCGAACAAACTTATCAGATGGGGTTGACGAAGCAAGAAAACATGTTTTTGAAAGTGGAAAGACTTATTGATGATATTTGAACGACTCGGTCTAATGTTTTTCATCATGTAAAACGTGCAATATACCATGGCGGGTGTGGATGAGTAACAAGCTTGAGATTTGGGGTTCTATGCTTACTATTCCAGACGCTTGTAATGGCGGGGAAAATATGAAACATTGGAACCCCTTTGGACAACTCTTTGTGAGGCCTCTTCACCTTATCAGGAGCTTGTACATTATTGCTGTAAAAACCAATACCGCCGCTGTCTTAGTAAATGAGGAAAATCAGCTTTCCGATTGTGAATATTTGCGGCCATAAATGATCTGTACTTTTAAAGATGTTTTAGTACTACAGTGATTTTATCTTATTTTCATCAATCTATCCAAATAAAAGCTCTATTTCGAAGATATGGACTGAGGACTCATCTTTGAAATTTACTCCAAATTGGTTTTATATACCGGAAGTGTAAGCTTTGTATTTAATCATTGTCTATAGAATACAATAGGTGGTTTAGAAGATAACTTAAAGCCAAAACTAAATGGTAACTGACCAGCACAAAAAAAAAAACAGTTTCTTTAAATTTTGAAATAAAGTTAAATATTAAAGTAAAATAATGATGTTTCATGTCCGCCAGTTTTACTATAACCGGAAGTAATGCTTTTAAAGACATATGTCTTATGTATTGTATCCATTAGCAGCATCAAAGAAAGGTTCCTGAACAATTTAATGATAGTAGCAATACCCTCCTTTAAAAATAAGCTTATTTTAGTACAATGTCCGCCATGTCGGATTTTACCGAAAGTAGGGTTTTAAAAGACATCTAATCTATATAAAATATCCAAAAGTAGTACATAACAAAGGTTTGTTCCAAATATTATTATATCAGCATGATAAAAACCGCTTTTCACACACTTACACTAGCCTCTGATATTTGGATGATTTAAGTATGATGTCGGCCATTTAAGATTTTTACCGGATGTGAGACATTTTTTTTCAAATGCCTCCTTATCTTGAATAAAAGAGTAACAGTTGAGCTGAGTCTATGCCAAATTTTATTCCTGTAGCATGATTTGCACAATTTTTCACAAAGCGGCCGTATTAATTTCTGGTACATCAGATCATCGAATCAGCTATTCCATAACATACCAAGTACTTTGTTTTGTCCGCATATAGTGGTACTTTTTCCGTTTTAGCTAGCTTACGTATATCCACACGGTTTGACGTCCAGGATCGTAGATAGAATCCAGTTTCCTCCATCATTGATCTCCCTTCCTTATAGTCAGCCCACCCTCGTTCTGTAAACTTAACATAATGTTGTCCACATACAAATCAGTCATTCAAACTTTGCGAATTATGCGATGTCGACAAATGCAGTCGTAAACAATTTTGATAGGCATAGTGCTTGATTCCTTCTGTACAGGATGATAAGGAATATAGTGATACTTTTCTTAAGTTCATCTGTTTCATCTACCTTCTCTATGAATCATCTTCGTTCCTGTTCTTGTATAATGTTCCCGTACTTCTTTAACATATCTGAGTTTTGAGTAAGTCTTTGAAGGGCGTTTTCTGTCCTTCTGTTCGTGACTGCTTAATTTATAGGCAATTCATCACGTTTTCAAGGTAACATAGCGGAATATTTGTTTTCTCAGAACTCAATTGATCTGTCCTGATAGACTTAAATATATGCATTGTCGTCTTCGTCTACCTCCCTACTATTTATTCCTATTGAATTTAAATTCCAAAATCTCTCCAGATTGAATTCTTTAACTTTGTGTGATACTAGAACATTACACATACTAGTCTTCGACGTGTTTGTTTTCTTACCGTATGTAAGTACCGAAAGCATTTATCCGATATTGGATTTCACGGCGGTCGGATCGTTTACACGGACTATATAATCTTTAACAATGTCCCCGTAGTGATATGCGCCTACCAGCAACGATATCTCGAATGAATCGTGCTTTGTCACCGTGTGCGCTATCTTTAAACCACGCAAATAACCGTTCTGTGTATCAATATTACGTATGTGATTCTGTATAGGCATGCCGATCAACTGTACTATCAGTACTTTGATTGACAATACGTGTCCTACATCGGTTTTCAGATAGATTGTTGACTTTTCTATGTGTCTCACGTTTTTCTCTGCACCTCCAAACGCCGATTAATATATTATTTATGTTCCCGCTATCTGTAAATTTAGTTAAGTTTTGCGTTTCAAAAGATGTTTGCCCTCCTTCGTCAAAAAGAATATCCGTATCGATAAAGAACTGATTTGAGCCTACTTGTGCCACGGCAGTTTTCAAAAGTACATTCGATTGCAATTCTGTCCGTTGAGAATACAAAATAGTAGTATTATGTTCCGTATCATCAATGTCATTCACGAGTTGAACGTTGGGCGAATTCGAAGATAGTGGGTTTAACGTGCATTACATTAGTTTGTGTGGTGTTTCTCATTACAATGTGCGTTTAGATTTACATTCGTTTAGTCTGTGTATACCAAGGTAAAGATAACAAATTTGTTCATACGGCATTATGTGTCGGCTGTTTTACTGCAATGAGTTGGTGGATGTATTTCGTGACATTAAACGCTAGGTCTAGTCTCAATATTCTTGTAAGATTCAGATTTCACCAATTTCGGATGTCGACTCTTTTGTCCTGTGTCCGGTATAACGATATCGTCTAATATGCTTTCAGGGAGGTCCGTTATACCAACGTGTTTGTTCTATGTCCTCGCGCGAGATATTTTCTGACTTCAACGGGTAATTTGTAGACAATAATGGGAAGAAGTAGTGTGCCGTATGTTTCATGTGTCTTACCCAAAGTTTCTAGACCTTGACGCTACCTCCAATTTGATCGTAAAAAACTTCGTAAGCTTGTTTACTGATTTATGGGCGAAGGAATTTCTAAATCTAGTGCTTCGTATTCTACTTCATGAGCTTTCAAGCAGTTACACTTTTGTATACTTGTAAGTAACTAGTTAAGATGTACGGACGACTCACATGAGTCCCAGAAGGTTTGCCATTCTGAAATCATGCCTTCGAAAGTTGGAAGAGTAAGTTTTGGTACGTTACTCTGATTAAAAGTTGCAGGAAATGTACTTTATTGCGTGTTGATTGTGAGAATGGCTTGGGCAAACTGGTTTTCAAACGACAGTGCGTTGTGTAGGTTTGCTATGTTTTGCGTTGAAACAAACGGTATAGTTTTTGGATTTAAAGTGTGCGTTCTAGTACTTTAGTATTTGATTCAATGTGACGGGACTGCAGTATTTTGGACATTTGTATGAACTTACGTACGTGTCAAATCAAGGTTATCATATTAACCGAAAATTCATCTGAATGAAATAATCTAATTTACCACATCTTCCGGTTCCGTTAACTTTAGAATTTGTTCATTCAAGTCCTAAAACAATGTTTGTGTTTGCACAAGTTTTCCTAGTGTTGTAATGACTTCTACTTGATCGAATTTTGTATTCTCCTTTGTTTCATCTAATCTTCGGTATACCTTGAACTACACGTATTTTGCGACTGACTATCTGAACAACGGAACCGAAATTACGTTAGTGATTGCGAAAAGCAGATTAGCGCAAGTGAAAACCCTGACATAACCGCAACTAGAACTTATGGCCGCAGTTATTGGAACTAGACTAGCTTTTCATGTAAAATCGACCTTCTAATGTAAAAACGTGGCTTTCTGGTCGGATAGCTGTACAGTATTGCACTGGTTAAATCATCGAAACTGTTTAAACGATTTATTGTGAATCGAGCGCGAGGAATAACAAAATCTACAAAATCAACATTAATGGAGATATTGCCCAAAAGAATGCAACCCAACCAATCTCTTAACACGAGGAATTGACGTCGATCAATACATCGATAGTGTCCTTTAAAAAAAGACAGAATTAGTTAACGGTATTGACAATTACAGAAAAAAACGAAGACGAGGAATTTCTAAACAATGAAGTTCATACTGATCACTATGATATCAGTAACGTTATAGACAATTGGAAATATTGAAATTTTCAGGAAAGTGATTTGAGTAACTGCTTACGTTCAGCGGTTCATATTTAACTACCAATATACCGATATACCAAACATCTGAGGTAAAACCCAAGGCAATATCCTAGCACTAGACAATTGTGACTCTTCATAGATGACGGTAGCTTTTTGAGATGCAATGGAAGGATTCACAGCGGAATTATTTTAGAGAATACCAAATTTCCGTATCTATTACCTGCGAATCATTTACTTACCAAACTGATTGTGACAGACGCACACGAGCGTTCACTTAATTCGGACTCAATGCTACGCTTACTTACGTATTACAATCGTATTGGGTACCGATACTTAGACAATATGTTAAGGAGTAATTGATCAAGTTTTCGCTGTTGTTAATCATTGTAATGTTACGTAAGTGTCACGTGTTGACATTATAGTCAAAATAGATATACATACATTCTATTCGCTTTTGTTATTGTTAGCTATACAGTTGTCCGATGTAACCTCTTAACGATATTGGTGTCAAGTGAACCTCTTAACGATATTGGTGTCAAGTGATCAGGATGAATTTACAGTTGAAATCGATATTAGCAGGACATAGTAGTGCCGTCTCCGGAATATTCCAGAAATTCGACGAAAAATGGGGAGAGCGGCACAAAACTTGTTGATTCCAATAACCTTCGAAACAGAAATCGTTAACTCTGATGATTATTTATTTAATTTAGAAAAAAAATACAACCAATAGCAAAATTTATCTAAGTACAAACATCAACGCTAAACACAAATGCCACAAGTTCGCAACATCACGCAAACGTACATGAATGCATAATTTTACATACCTTCATACAAGACCTAACGTTTTTTTTTACGACAAAATTGAAACATATGTACGTGGTTTAGAATCCCTTGGTCAGACAGAGAATACATATGACCCATTATTGGTCCCTATCATATTGAAAAAGTTACCGGGGACGTACGCATAAATCTTACAAGACACCATGAATCAAATAGTTGGCAATTAAATGAACTACTACATATACTATCTCAAGAACTCAACATTATGGAGAGAGGCAATTCCTCTGATCATACGGAAACTTAAACCGCTACAGCAGCATTTCACACCAATGCAAAGGTACGTACAAAATAAATCAACACAAATAAACGTAAAATCATGTGTACTTTTGTAACGAATCACATGTTCCCGTTAATTGCACTAAGATAATTGATCAAACAGCAAATATTTCTGTTGTTAAACAGCATCGTTTATGTTTTAACTGTCTTTGACCCCCAATATAGCTGATTGCAAATCACACAAAAGTTGCAGGAAATGTAAAATAAAGCAGCATACTAGTTTATGCAAAGACGAGGTTAAAAAGATGAAAAACAGAGTAACACTAATGAATATATTACTAGTAACACAATTCAGTAAACACAACACAACGCGAAGAAAACGGGTACAGTTCTTCACTCACAGACACAGACTAAAAACTGTCGTAGCGCAAGTAAGTTCGGGCATTCAATGTACTTACACAAACACATTATTTTACAAGGGCGCACAAGTGCCCTCATCACAGAAAAATAAGCTACAGAGCTTGATTTGACAATTACCAGACAGAAGACCATAAACTTGTCAGGATTTTGTGACACAAGTGATGGCACAGACAACGGCAAATTACCTATCAACGTTTTGATTGTACCAGAAATAGCTGTACCAATGAAGACTTATGTACGTAATATAACAAATTTAAAGTATTTGTTTGGCTTGAAATTAGACCATCCTGTCTCACATGACCCAATGGTTGAAGATTCTCTATTGAATTATATCTAATTCGATTATTACTGGTCAATTGTCGATGATAGAATAGTATGAGGAACAGGACCTACTACCGTCAAGTCGGAAATCCGTAACCTTCTGTCCGGCACAATCAATTGAATACCTGCAAATCCAGATCACACACTTACGTCAATGATGAACATATTAGTAGGTCACAAAGTTGAAGAGTAGAACTTTTATAATGGAGAAATTTATGGAAGTTGAAGCTGCTAGTATAAATAATAGTGACAACAAATCTGAAAACAGACAATTCCAAGATGTATATAAATCAAATGGTAGAGGTTACCATATGGAAACATAAAGATATGTTGATAAGTTACCTTGTAAGGAGGAACACCACACCTTACTAGACAACAGAAGTATTGAATAACGGAGAACAGAAAATGTCATTAAGCGTCTTAATCGTGAACTTACACTTTTACAGAAAAACGGAAAAATTATTAATGAACAAGAAAAACGTAGATTTATCGAGAGAGTTGATGAACGATCAGCCAAAACAATTGTTCATTCCATACCGCACCATCATTTCCGTAAAAAGTCGTCAACCACGCCAATCAGAATTGTATTTGACTGTAGCTGCAAACCTTCACCTATTAATCTAAGCTTAAATGATTGTTTGATGGATCTTTGGCCAAACTTTAATGATTTAACCGGAATTTTTCTCCGATTTAAAATGCACAAATACGCCGTCTCGACAGGTATAGAAAAAAGCCTTACTTATTATGGGCTGGAGGAAGAGGATCGTGATGTTACCAGATTCTCTTATGCGTAGTAACCCGGATGACCCGAATAGTCAACTAACCGCCAACAGATTCAAGTCAGTTTAATTTGGAGCAACTTTCTCTCCGTTTATCCTAAATGCTGTTATACGTAAACATTTGACTGCAATTCAACAGACTGGACAGCAATGTTAAAGAAATACTTTTATGTTGACAATATTATATCGAGCTTTAATTAACAAAGAGCTTTGTTAGACTTCTTCCATGCATCACGTTTATTATTTGTTAATGATTTGTATGATGCGAGAGCATAAGAAATTGAACATTTATCAAAATCATCATGTAACCGAGAAGCTTAATCCTTATGGAACAATTTTGTTCGGTGGATGGTGGGAGAGATTGAGAGGAATAACGAAAAACTGCATTAAACGAGCACATATGGACAATAAAACACTCAACACGATAATGACTGAAGTAGAACGTTTACTCAGTGATCGCCCACTAACATACGTTTCATCGGATCAAACGCGGACGACGAACCCCTTACTCCGTCACATTTATTATATTGAAAACGGACCAAAACGCTACCGTATAACGGCCTTAAAGACTGTAGTTTACAACCAGGAACCAAAGACACTACGCATGAACCAGTAACTGGCTAGACAATCGAAGTTTCTTTCATATGAAAATATTTATAAAGCAAAACAAGTACAAATTTGAAGAGCAATTAGGATCTAAAATTCCAAAAAGTTGTGCCAAATACGGCTGGGGTAATCGATGCCTGGGATAAGAAAATCCTTATTTTTTTTTTCGAAAAAAATCAAAGTTTTGTAAACAGGAAATTTATAAATGACCACATTATTGATATTCATGTCAACACTTAATCGCTTAAGTGTTGACTACTGGGCTGGTGATACCCTCGGGGACGAGACGTCCACCAGCAGTGGCATCGACCCAGTGGTGTAAATAGTTATTAAAGGTACCAGGACTATAATTTAGTACGCCAGACTCGCGTTTCGTCTACATAAGACTCATCAGTGACGCTCATATCAAAATATTTATAAAGCCAAACAAGTACTAAGTTGAAGAGCACTGAGGATACAAAATGCCAAAAAGTTGTGCCAAATACGGCTAAGGTAATCAATGCCTAGGATAAGAAAATCCTTATTTTTTTTTCTTGAAAAAATCAAAGTTTTGTAAACAGGAAATTTATAAATGACCACATTATTGATATTCATGTCAACACTTAATCGCTTCAGTGTTGACTACTGGGCTGGTGATACTCTCGGGTACGAAACGTCCACCAGTAGTGGCATCGACCCAGTGGTGTAAATAGCTATTAAAGGTACCAGGATTATAATTTAGTACGCAAGATTCGCGTTTCGTCCACATAAGACTCATCAGTGACGCTCATATGAAAATATTTATAAAGCAAAACAAGTACAAATTTGAAGAGCAATTAGGATCCAAAATTCCAAAAAGTTGTGCCAAATACGGCTGAGGTAATCGATGCCTGGGATAAGAAAATCCTCAGTTTTTTTTCGAAAAAATCAAAGTTTTGTAAACAGGAAATTTATAAATGACCACATTATTGATATTCATTTCAACACTTAATCGCTTAAGTGTTGACTACTGGGCTGGTGATACCCTCGGGAACGAAACGTTCACCAGCAATGGCATCGACCCAGTGGTGTGAATAGTTATCAAAGGTACCAGGATTATAATTGAGAACGCCAGACTCGCGTTTCGTCTACATAAGACTCATCAGTGACGCTCATATCAAAATATTTATAAAGCCAAACAAGTACAAAGTTGAAGAATAAAATAGCAATTGGCAGGCTTAACTCAATCAAAAAACTACATAAAAAGATGGAAGCATACATAAATTCGCTTAGGAAATATTACCAATACACAGATCGAAACACATAGAACATTAACGTCGGAAACATGTAGTTCAGATTCAGGACTATGTATCTAGAGTAAATTGGACTTTGGCGATCATTGACAAATTATTTTACGGCAAAGATGGACTTACGCGATCAGCCATAATTCGAACAAAAACTGGTTTGATATCTAGACCAATCATCAAACTTGAATTCTTTGGAACTTGAAAATATAGCAGCTCAGAGTGAGGAAAAGACGAAATAAAAACATAGACTAACATGTGTTAAATATCAATCGTGAAAAGTAAAATGATAACGTGTGATTAGCATATGGACATTAAAATGAATTTAAACCGTATGCTGTTAAATATTTTACATATAAACTTTAAAATTTTACTAGTAATTTATTTTATTAGAACTTTAATAATTAATGTTGTGATCACTTTCATTTATTTTAAAGTAATTCATGTGCGGCCCAAGTATGTTAAGAGCAAAATCACAAACGCAACGTTCTCGCTGCCCATATTCATTGTAACATGTGTGACATGTTGACATTAGAGCTTGAATAGAAAGAATTATTCACACGAGTCATTATATCAGAGGGAGAGGTATCCATTGCCTCAAAAATGACAAAAATCTTTAATGCCCTAGACTCGTACGACTTAGCCAGGAAAGGATAAGGTTGGTACCTTTATATATCACAAAGTCGAAATGAACTATTGCCAGCTGGCCAAACCAAGACATTTTCCACATGGGTCATGACACAAGAGGTATATGTAGTAGTTGTATAAGGCCCATAGTACTTATGTCCTAGACCCGTACGAGTTTGTCAGGAGAGGATAACAAGGGTAGTGGTACTCCGATTCATCATGAAGTCGAAAAAAACTATTGCCGGATGGCCAAATTAAGAAATTCTCCACGTGGGTCATTATATCAGAGGAAGAAATAGGAATTGCCTCTAAAATGACCCATACTACTATACCCTAGACCGTACGACCTAGTCAGCAAAGAGAAAGATGGGCACCTTTATATATCTCAAAGTCGAATTGAACTATTGACGACTTTCCAAACTAAAAGATTCTCCTCGTGGACCATGATACAGAGGTTAAGGTACTAATTACCTTTAAAATGATCAGCAAGTAAAAGTATGTTTGAATATTTTGATATACAAGAGTACTTCCCTTACCCTTTTCCTACCAATACGTACGGATCTATGATATACGATACATGGGCCTTTTTAGAGAAAACACCTACGCTAATCTTTTTGTTAGCCCACAAGGAGAAACTCTTAGTTTGGTCTTTGTAATATACAAGAGTACTTCCCTTTGCTGTTCAACAGGTACGGGTCTAGGACATAAGAACCATGGGTAATTTTCGAGGCAACATTATTCCATACATCTGATATGTTTGACAACGCAATCAGGGTTAGTGCTATGGCCCATCTTAAAGGCAATGGCTACCTCTACCTCTGCTAATATGGTCCACGTTTAGATTATCTTAGTCTGTCAGCTGGCAATATTTCATTTTGACTTCGTTGTACACCGGGATACTATATCCCCCTTTAAACCGTCTGCTGACAAATTTGCACAGGTCTAGGGCATGATTGTTATGGACCATTTTAGAGGAAATGCCTACCTCTACCACTGGTATAATGGCCCACGTGGAGAATCTCATAGTTTGGCCAGCCGGCAATAATTCAGATCGAATTCGCTGTATACCGTGACACCATATCCCCCCTATTAACCCTTTACTGACAAAATCGTACGGGTCTAGGGTATAAATGCTATGGGCCATTTTAAGGGCAATAAGTACCTCTTCCTCTGGTATCATTGCCCACGTGGAGAATCTCTTCGTTTGGCCAGCCCGCAATAGTGCATTTTCGAATTTGTGATATACCAGGGTACCCCCCTTATCCTTTTCTGACTAACTCGTACGGGTCTAGGGCATAAGTGCTATGGGCCATTTTAGAGGCAATACCAACCTCTACCTCTGGTATAATGGTCGATGTGGAGAATCTCTTAGTTTGGCCAGCCGGCAATAGTTCAGTTCGAATTCGTTGTATCCGGGATACCATATCCCCCCTTTGAACCCTCTACTGACAAACTCGTACGGGTCTAGGGTATAAGTGCTATGGGCCATTTTAAAGGCAATAAGTACCTCTTCCTCTGGTATCATTGCCCACGTGGAGAATCTCTTCGTTTGGCCAGCCGGCAATAGTTCATTTTCGAATTTGTGATATACCAGGGTACCCCCCTTATCCTTTTCTGACTAACTCGTACGGGTCTAGGGCATAAGTGCTATGGGCCATTTTAGAGGCAATACCAACCTCTACCTCTGGTATAATGGTCGATGTGGAGAATCTCTTAGTTTGGCCAGCCGGCAATAGTTCAGTTCGAATTCGTTGTATCCGGGATACCATATCCCCCCTTTGAACCCTCTACTGACAAACTCGTACGGGTCTAGGGTATAAGTGCTATTGGCCATTTTAAAGGCAATAAGTACCTCTTCCTCTGGTATCATTGCCCACGTGGAGAATCTCTTCGTTTGGCCAGCCGGCAATAGTTCATTTTCGAATTTGTGATATACCAGGGTACCCCCCTTATCCTTTTCTGACTAACTCGTACGGGTCTAGGGCATAAGTGCTATGGGCCATTTTAGAGGCAATACCAACCTCTACCTCTGGTATAATGGTCGATGTGGAGAATCTCTTAGTTTGGCCAGCCGGCAATAGTTCAGTTCGAATTCGTTGTATCCGGGATACCATATCCCCCCTTTGAACCCTCTACTGACAAACTCGTACGGGTCTAGGGTATAAGTGCTATGGGCCATTTTAAAGGCAATAAGTACCTCTTCCTCTGGTATCATTGCCCACGTGGAGAATCTCTTCGTTTGGCCAGCCGGCAATAGTTCATTTTCGAATTTGTGATATACCAGGGTACCCCCCTTATCCTTTTCTGACTAACTCGTACGGGTCTAGGGCATAAGTGCTATGGGCCATTTTAGAGGCAATACCAACCTCTACCTCTGGTATAATGGTCGATGTGGAGAATCTCTTAGTTTGGCCAGCCGGCAATAGTTCAGTTCGAATTCGTTGTATCCGGGATACCATATCCCCCCTTTGAACCCTCTACTGACAAACTCGTACGGGTCTAGGGTATAAGTGCTATGGGCCATTTTAAAGGCAATAAGTACCTCTTCCTCTGGTATCATTGCCCACGTGGAGAATCTCTTCGTTTGGCCAGCCGGCAATAGTTCATTTTCGAATTTGTGATATACCAGGGTACCCCCCTTATCCTTTTCTGACTAACTCGTACGGGTCTAGGGCATAAGTGCTATGGGCCATTTTAGAGGCAATACCAACCTCTACCTCTGGTATAATGGTCGATGTGGAGAATCTCTTAGTTTGGCCAGCCGGCAATAGTTCAGTTCGAATTCGTTGTATCCGGGATACCATATCCCCCCTTTGAACCCTCTACTGACAAACTCGTACGGGTCTAGGGTATAAGTGCTATGGGCCATTTTAAAGGCAATAAGTACCTCTTCCTCTGGTATCATTGCCCACGTGGAGAATCTCTTCGTTTGGCCAGCCGGCAATAGTTCATTTTCGAATTTGTGATATACCAGGGTACCCCCCTTATCCTTTTCTGACTAACTCGTACGGGTCTAGGGCATAAGTGCTATGGGCCATTTTAGAGGCAATACCAACCTCTACCTCTGGTATAATGGTCGATGTGGAGAATCTCTTAGTTTGGCCAGCCGGCAATAGTTCAGTTCGAATTCGTTGTATCCGGGATACCATATCCCCCCTTTGAACCCTCTACTGACAAACTCGTACGGGTCTAGGGTATAAGTGCTATGGGCCATTTTAAAGGCAATAAGTACCTCTTCCTCTGGTATCATTGCCCACGTGGAGAATCTCTTCGTTTGGCCAGCCGGCAATAGTTCATTTTCGAATTTGTGATATACCAGGGTACCCCCCTTATCCTTTTCTGACTAACTCGTACGGGTCTAGGGCATAAGTGCTATGGGCCATTTTAGAGGCAATACCAACCTCTACCTCTGGTATAATGGTCGATGTGGAGAATCTCTTAGTTTGGCCAGCCGGCAATAGTTCAGTTCGAATTCGTTGTATCCGGGATACCATATCCCCCCTTTGAACCCTCTACTGACAAACTCGTACGGGTCTAGGGTATAAGTGCTATGGGCCATTTTAAAGGCAATAAGTACCTCTTCCTCTGGTATCATTGCCCACGTGGAGAATCTCTTCGTTTGGCCAGCCGGCAATAGTTCATTTTCGAATTTGTGATATACCAGGGTACCCCCCTTATCCTTTTCTGACTAACTCGTACGGGTCTAGGGCATAAGTGCTATGGGCCATTTTAGAGGCAATACCAACCTCTACCTCTGGTATAATGGTCGATGTGGAGAATCTCTTAGTTTGGCCAGCCGGCAATAGTTCAGTTCGAATTCGTTGTATCCGGGATACCATATCCCCCCTTTGAACCCTCTACTGACAAACTCGTACGGGTCTAGGGTATAAGTGCTATGGGCCATTTTAAAGGCAATAAGTACCTCTTCCTCTGGTATCATTGCCCACGTGGAGAATCTCTTCGTTTGGCCAGCCGGCAATAGTTCATTTTCGAATTTGTGATATACCAGGGTACCCCCCTTATCCTTTTCTGACTAACTCGTACGGGTCTAGGGCATAAGTGCTATGGGCCATTTTAGAGGCAATACCAACCTCTACCTCTGGTATAATGGTCGATGTGGAGAATCTCTTAGTTTGGCCAGCCGGCAATAGTTCAGTTCGAATTCGTTGTATCCGGGATACCATATCCCCCCTTTGAACCCTCTACTGACAAACTCGTACGGGTCTAGGGTATAAGTGCTATGGGCCATTTTAAAGGCAATAAGTACCTCTTCCTCTGGTATCATTGCCCACGTGGAGAATCTCTTCGTTTGGCCAGCCGGCAATAGTTCATTTTCGAATTTGTGATATACCAGGGTACCCCCCTTATCCTTTTCTGACTAACTCGTACGGGTCTAGGGCATAAGTGCTATGGGCCATTTTAGAGGCAATACCAACCTCTACCTCTGGTATAATGGTCGATGTGGAGAATCTCTTAGTTTGGCCAGCCGGCAATAGTTCAGTTCGAATTCGTTGTATCCGGGATACCATATCCCCCCTTTGAACCCTCTACTGACAAACTCGTACGGGTCTAGGGTATAAGTGCTATGGGCCATTTTAAAGGCAATAAGTACCTCTTCCTCTGGTATCATTGCCCACGTGGAGAATCTCTTCGTTTGGCCAGCCGGCAATAGTTCATTTTCGAATTTGTGATATACCAGGGTACCCCCCTTATCCTTTTCTGACTAACTCGTACGGGTCTAGGGCATAAGTGCTATGGGCCATTTTAGAGGCAATACCAACCTCTACCTCTGGTATAATGGTCGATGTGGAGAATCTCTTAGTTTGGCCAGCCGGCAATAGTTCAGTTCGAATTCGTTGTATCCGGGATACCATATCCCCCCTTTGAACCCTCTACTGACAAACTCGTACGGGTCTAGGGTATAAGTGCTATGGGCCATTTTAAAGGCAATAAGTACCTCTTCCTCTGGTATCATTGCCCACGTGGAGAATCTCTTCGTTTGGCCAGCCGGCAATAGTTCATTTTCGAATTTGTGATATACCAGGGTACCCCCCTTATCCTTTTCTGACTAACTCGTACGGGTCTAGGGCATAAGTGCTATGGGCCATTTTAGAGGCAATACCAACCTCTACCTCTGGTATAATGGTCGATGTGGAGAATCTCTTAGTTTGGCCAGCCGGCAATAGTTCAGTTCGAATTCGTTGTATCCGGGATACCATATCCCCCCTTTGAACCCTCTACTGACAAACTCGTACGGGTCTAGGGTATAAGTGCTATGGGCCATTTTAAAGGCAATAAGTACCTCTTCCTCTGGTATCATTGCCCACGTGGAGAATCTCTTCGTTTGGCCAGCCGGCAATAGTTCATTTTCGAATTTGTGATATACCAGGGTACCCCCCTTATCCTTTTCTGACTAACTCGTACGGGTCTAGGGCATAAGTGCTATGGGCCATTTTAGAGGCAATACCAACCTCTACCTCTGGTATAATGGTCGATGTGGAGAATCTCTTAGTTTGGCCAGCCGGCAATAGTTCAGTTCGAATTCGTTGTATCCGGGATACCATATCCCCCCTTTGAACCCTCTACTGACAAACTCGTACGGGTCTAGGGTATAAGTGCTATGGGCCATTTTAAAGGCAATAAGTACCTCTTCCTCTGGTATCATTGCCCACGTGGAGAATCTCTTCGTTTGGCCAGCCGGCAATAGTTCATTTTCGAATTTGTGATATACCAGGGTACCCCCCTTATCCTTTTCTGACTAACTCGTACGGGTCTAGGGCATAAGTGCTATGGGCCATTTTAGAGGCAATACCAACCTCTACCTCTGGTATAATGGTCGATGTGGAGAATCTCTTAGTTTGGCCAGCCGGCAATAGTTCAGTTCGAATTCGTTGTATCCGGGATACCATATCCCCCCTTTGAACCCTCTACTGACAAACTCGTACGGGTCTAGGGTATAAGTGCTATGGGCCATTTTAAAGGCAATAAGTACCTCTTCCTCTGGTATCATTGCCCACGTGGAGAATCTCTTCGTTTGGCCAGCCGGCAATAGTTCATTTTCGAATTTGTGATATACCAGGGTACCCCCCTTATCCTTTTCTGACTAACTCGTACGGGTCTAGGGCATAAGTGCTATGGGCCATTTTAGAGGCAATACCAACCTCTACCTCTGGTATAATGGTCGATGTGGAGAATCTCTTAGTTTGGCCAGCCGGCAATAGTTCAGTTCGAATTCGTTGTATCCGGGATACCATATCCCCCCTTTGAACCCTCTACTGACAAACTCGTACGGGTCTAGGGTATAAGTGCTATGGGCCATTTTAAAGGCAATAAGTACCTCTTCCTCTGGTATCATTGCCCACGTGGAGAATCTCTTCGTTTGGCCAGCCGGCAATAGTTCATTTTCGAATTTGTGATATACCAGGGTACCCCCCTTATCCTTTTCTGACTAACTCGTACGGGTCTAGGGCATAAGTGCTATGGGCCATTTTAGAGGCAATACCAACCTCTACCTCTGGTATAATGGTCGATGTGGAGAATCTCTTAGTTTGGCCAGCCGGCAATAGTTCAGTTCGAATTCGTTGTATCCGGGATACCATATCCCCCCTTTGAACCCTCTACTGACAAACTCGTACGGGTCTAGGGTATAAGTGCTATGGGCCATTTTAAAGGCAATAAGTACCTCTTCCTCTGGTATCATTGCCCACGTGGAGAATCTCTTCGTTTGGCCAGCCGGCAATAGTTCATTTTCGAATTTGTGATATACCAGGGTACCCCCCTTATCCTTTTCTGACTAACTCGTACGGGTCTAGGGCATAAGTGCTATGGGCCATTTTAGAGGCAATACCAACCTCTACCTCTGGTATAATGGTCGATGTGGAGAATCTCTTAGTTTGGCCAGCCGGCAATAGTTCAGTTCGAATTCGTTGTATCCGGGATACCATATCCCCCCTTTGAACCCTCTACTGACAAACTCGTACGGGTCTAGGGTATAAGTGCTATGGGCCATTTTAAAGGCAATAAGTACCTCTTCCTCTGGTATCATTGCCCACGTGGAGAATCTCTTCGTTTGGCCAGCCGGCAATAGTTCATTTTCGAATTTGTGATATACCAGGGTACCCCCCTTATCCTTTTCTGACTAACTCGTACGGGTCTAGGGCATAAGTGCTATGGGCCATTTTAGAGGCAATACCAACCTCTACCTCTGGTATAATGGTCGATGTGGAGAATCTCTTAGTTTGGCCAGCCGGCAATAGTTCAGTTCGAATTCGTTGTATCCGGGATACCATATCCCCCCTTTGAACCCTCTACTGACAAACTCGTACGGGTCTAGGGTATAAGTGCTATGGGCCATTTTAAAGGCAATAAGTACCTCTTCCTCTGGTATCATTGCCCACGTGGAGAATCTCTTCGTTTGGCCAGCCGGCAATAGTTCATTTTCGAATTTGTGATATACCAGGGTACCCCCCTTATCCTTTTCTGACTAACTCGTACGGGTCTAGGGCATAAGTGCTATGGGCCATTTTAGAGGCAATACCAACCTCTACCTCTGGTATAATGGTCGATGTGGAGAATCTCTTAGTTTGGCCAGCCGGCAATAGTTCAGTTCGAATTCGTTGTATCCGGGATACCATATCCCCCCTTTGAACCCTCTACTGACAAACTCGTACGGGTCTAGGGTATAAGTGCTATGGGCCATTTTAAAGGCAATAAGTACCTCTTCCTCTGGTATCATTGCCCACGTGGAGAATCTCTTCGTTTGGCCAGCCGGCAATAGTTCATTTTCGAATTTGTGATATACCAGGGTACCCCCCTTATCCTTTTCTGACTAACTCGTACGGGTCTAGGGCATAAGTGCTATGGGCCATTTTAGAGGCAATACCAACCTCTACCTCTGGTATAATGGTCGATGTGGAGAATCTCTTAGTTTGGCCAGCCGGCAATAGTTCAGTTCGAATTCGTTGTATCCGGGATACCATATCCCCCCTTTGAACCCTCTACTGACAAACTCGTACGGGTCTAGGGTATAAGTGCTATGGGCCATTTTAAAGGCAATAAGTACCTCTTCCTCTGGTATCATTGCCCACGTGGAGAATCTCTTCGTTTGGCCAGCCGGCAATAGTTCATTTTCGAATTTGTGATATACCAGGGTACCCCCCTTATCCTTTTCTGACTAACTCGTACGGGTCTAGGGCATAAGTGCTATGGGCCATTTTAGAGGCAATACCAACCTCTACCTCTGGTATAATGGTCGATGTGGAGAATCTCTTAGTTTGGCCAGCCGGCAATAGTTCAGTTCGAATTCGTTGTATCCGGGATACCATATCCCCCCTTTGAACCCTCTACTGACAAACTCGTACGGGTCTAGGGTATAAGTGCTATGGGCCATTTTAAAGGCAATAAGTACCTCTTCCTCTGGTATCATTGCCCACGTGGAGAATCTCTTCGTTTGGCCAGCCGGCAATAGTTCATTTTCGAATTTGTGATATACCAGGGTACCCCCCTTATCCTTTTCTGACTAACTCGTACGGGTCTAGGGCATAAGTGCTATGGGCCATTTTAGAGGCAATACCAACCTCTACCTCTGGTATAATGGTCGATGTGGAGAATCTCTTAGTTTGGCCAGCCGGCAATAGTTCAGTTCGAATTCGTTGTATCCGGGATACCATATCCCCCCTTTGAACCCTCTACTGACAAACTCGTACGGGTCTAGGGTATAAGTGCTATGGGCCATTTTAAAGGCAATAAGTACCTCTTCCTCTGGTATCATTGCCCACGTGGAGAATCTCTTCGTTTGGCCAGCCGGCAATAGTTCATTTTCGAATTTGTGATATACCAGGGTACCCCCCTTATCCTTTTCTGACTAACTCGTACGGGTCTAGGGCATAAGTGCTATGGGCCATTTTAGAGGCAATACCAACCTCTACCTCTGGTATAATGGTCGATGTGGAGAATCTCTTAGTTTGGCCAGCCGGCAATAGTTCAGTTCGAATTCGTTGTATCCGGGATACCATATCCCCCCTTTGAACCCTCTACTGACAAACTCGTACGGGTCTAGGGTATAAGTGCTATGGGCCATTTTAAAGGCAATAAGTACCTCTTCCTCTGGTATCATTGCCCACGTGGAGAATCTCTTCGTTTGGCCAGCCGGCAATAGTTCATTTTCGAATTTGTGATATACCAGGGTACCCCCCTTATCCTTTTCTGACTAACTCGTACGGGTCTAGGGCATAAGTGCTATGGGCCATTTTAGAGGCAATACCAACCTCTACCTCTGGTATAATGGTCGATGTGGAGAATCTCTTAGTTTGGCCAGCCGGCAATAGTTCAGTTCGAATTCGTTGTATCCGGGATACCATATCCCCCCTTTGAACCCTCTACTGACAAACTCGTACGGGTCTAGGGTATAAGTGCTATGGGCCATTTTAAAGGCAATAAGTACCTCTTCCTCTGGTATCATTGCCCACGTGGAGAATCTCTTCGTTTGGCCAGCCGGCAATAGTTCATTTTCGAATTTGTGATATACCAGGGTACCCCCCTTATCCTTTTCTGACTAACTCGTACGGGTCTAGGGCATAAGTGCTATGGGCCATTTTAGAGGCAATACCAACCTCTACCTCTGGTATAATGGTCGATGTGGAGAATCTCTTAGTTTGGCCAGCCGGCAATAGTTCAGTTCGAATTCGTTGTATCCGGGATACCATATCCCCCCTTTGAACCCTCTACTGACAAACTCGTACGGGTCTAGGGTATAAGTGCTATGGGCCATTTTAAAGGCAATAAGTACCTCTTCCTCTGGTATCATTGCCCACGTGGAGAATCTCTTCGTTTGGCCAGCCGGCAATAGTTCATTTTCGAATTTGTGATATACCAGGGTACCCCCCTTATCCTTTTCTGACTAACTCGTACGGGTCTAGGGCATAAGTGCTATGGGCCATTTTAGAGGCAATACCAACCTCTACCTCTGGTATAATGGTCGATGTGGAGAATCTCTTAGTTTGGCCAGCCGGCAATAGTTCAGTTCGAATTCGTTGTATCCGGGATACCATATCCCCCCTTTGAACCCTCTACTGACAAACTCGTACGGGTCTAGGGTATAAGTGCTATGGGCCATTTTAAAGGCAATAAGTACCTCTTCCTCTGGTATCATTGCCCACGTGGAGAATCTCTTCGTTTGGCCAGCCGGCAATAGTTCATTTTCGAATTTGTGATATACCAGGGTACCCCCCTTATCCTTTTCTGACTAACTCGTACGGGTCTAGGGCATAAGTGCTATGGGCCATTTTAGAGGCAATACCAACCTCTACCTCTGGTATAATGGTCGATGTGGAGAATCTCTTAGTTTGGCCAGCCGGCAATAGTTCAGTTCGAATTCGTTGTATCCGGGATACCATATCCCCCCTTTGAACCCTCTACTGACAAACTCGTACGGGTCTAGGGTATAAGTGCTATGGGCCATTTTAAAGGCAATAAGTACCTCTTCCTCTGGTATCATTGCCCACGTGGAGAATCTCTTCGTTTGGCCAGCCGGCAATAGTTCATTTTCGAATTTGTGATATACCAGGGTACCCCCCTTATCCTTTTCTGACTAACTCGTACGGGTCTAGGGCATAAGTGCTATGGGCCATTTTAGAGGCAATACCAACCTCTACCTCTGGTATAATGGTCGATGTGGAGAATCTCTTAGTTTGGCCAGCCGGCAATAGTTCAGTTCGAATTCGTTGTATCCGGGATACCATATCCCCCCTTTGAACCCTCTACTGACAAACTCGTACGGGTCTAGGGTATAAGTGCTATGGGCCATTTTAAAGGCAATAAGTACCTCTTCCTCTGGTATCATTGCCCACGTGGAGAATCTCTTCGTTTGGCCAGCCGGCAATAGTTCATTTTCGAATTTGTGATATACCAGGGTACCCCCCTTATCCTTTTCTGACTAACTCGTACGGGTCTAGGGCATAAGTGCTATGGGCCATTTTAGAGGCAATACCAACCTCTACCTCTGGTATAATGGTCGATGTGGAGAATCTCTTAGTTTGGCCAGCCGGCAATAGTTCAGTTCGAATTCGTTGTATCCGGGATACCATATCCCCCCTTTGAACCCTCTACTGACAAACTCGTACGGGTCTAGGGTATAAGTGCTATGGGCCATTTTAAAGGCAATAAGTACCTCTTCCTCTGGTATCATTGCCCACGTGGAGAATCTCTTCGTTTGGCCAGCCGGCAATAGTTCATTTTCGAATTTGTGATATACCAGGGTACCCCCCTTATCCTTTTCTGACTAACTCGTACGGGTCTAGGGCATAAGTGCTATGGGCCATTTTAGAGGCAATACCAACCTCTACCTCTGGTATAATGGTCGATGTGGAGAATCTCTTAGTTTGGCCAGCCGGCAATAGTTCAGTTCGAATTCGTTGTATCCGGGATACCATATCCCCCCTTTGAACCCTCTACTGACAAACTCGTACGGGTCTAGGGTATAAGTGCTATGGGCCATTTTAAAGGCAATAAGTACCTCTTCCTCTGGTATCATTGCCCACGTGGAGAATCTCTTCGTTTGGCCAGCCGGCAATAGTTCATTTTCGAATTTGTGATATACCAGGGTACCCCCCTTATCCTTTTCTGACTAACTCGTACGGGTCTAGGGCATAAGTGCTATGGGCCATTTTAGAGGCAATACCAACCTCTACCTCTGGTATAATGGTCGATGTGGAGAATCTCTTAGTTTGGCCAGCCGGCAATAGTTCAGTTCGAATTCGTTGTATCCGGGATACCATATCCCCCCTTTGAACCCTCTACTGACAAACTCGTACGGGTCTAGGGTATAAGTGCTATGGGCCATTTTAAAGGCAATAAGTACCTCTTCCTCTGGTATCATTGCCCACGTGGAGAATCTCTTCGTTTGGCCAGCCGGCAATAGTTCATTTTCGAATTTGTGATATACCAGGGTACCCCCCTTATCCTTTTCTGACTAACTCGTACGGGTCTAGGGCATAAGTGCTATGGGCCATTTTAGAGGCAATACCAACCTCTACCTCTGGTATAATGGTCGATGTGGAGAATCTCTTAGTTTGGCCAGCCGGCAATAGTTCAGTTCGAATTCGTTGTATCCGGGATACCATATCCCCCCTTTGAACCCTCTACTGACAAACTCGTACGGGTCTAGGGTATAAGTGCTATGGGCCATTTTAAAGGCAATAAGTACCTCTTCCTCTGGTATCATTGCCCACGTGGAGAATCTCTTCGTTTGGCCAGCCGGCAATAGTTCATTTTCGAATTTGTGATATACCAGGGTACCCCCCTTATCCTTTTCTGACTAACTCGTACGGGTCTAGGGCATAAGTGCTATGGGCCATTTTAGAGGCAATACCAACCTCTACCTCTGGTATAATGGTCGATGTGGAGAATCTCTTAGTTTGGCCAGCCGGCAATAGTTCAGTTCGAATTCGTTGTATCCGGGATACCATATCCCCCCTTTGAACCCTCTACTGACAAACTCGTACGGGTCTAGGGTATAAGTGCTATGGGCCATTTTAAAGGCAATAAGTACCTCTTCCTCTGGTATCATTGCCCACGTGGAGAATCTCTTCGTTTGGCCAGCCGGCAATAGTTCATTTTCGAATTTGTGATATACCAGGGTACCCCCCTTATCCTTTTCTGACTAACTCGTACGGGTCTAGGGCATAAGTGCTATGGGCCATTTTAGAGGCAATACCAACCTCTACCTCTGGTATAATGGTCGATGTGGAGAATCTCTTAGTTTGGCCAGCCGGCAATAGTTCAGTTCGAATTCGTTGTATCCGGGATACCATATCCCCCCTTTGAACCCTCTACTGACAAACTCGTACGGGTCTAGGGTATAAGTGCTATGGGCCATTTTAAAGGCAATAAGTACCTCTTCCTCTGGTATCATTGCCCACGTGGAGAATCTCTTCGTTTGGCCAGCCGGCAATAGTTCATTTTCGAATTTGTGATATACCAGGGTACCCCCCTTATCCTTTTCTGACTAACTCGTACGGGTCTAGGGCATAAGTGCTATGGGCCATTTTAGAGGCAATACCAACCTCTACCTCTGGTATAATGGTCGATGTGGAGAATCTCTTAGTTTGGCCAGCCGGCAATAGTTCAGTTCGAATTCGTTGTATCCGGGATACCATATCCCCCCTTTGAACCCTCTACTGACAAACTCGTACGGGTCTAGGGTATAAGTGCTATGGGCCATTTTAAAGGCAATAAGTACCTCTTCCTCTGGTATCATTGCCCACGTGGAGAATCTCTTCGTTTGGCCAGCCGGCAATAGTTCATTTTCGAATTTGTGATATACCAGGGTACCCCCCTTATCCTTTTCTGACTAACTCGTACGGGTCTAGGGCATAAGTGCTATGGGCCATTTTAGAGGCAATACCAACCTCTACCTCTGGTATAATGGTCGATGTGGAGAATCTCTTAGTTTGGCCAGCCGGCAATAGTTCAGTTCGAATTCGTTGTATCCGGGATACCATATCCCCCCTTTGAACCCTCTACTGACAAACTCGTACGGGTCTAGGGTATAAGTGCTATGGGCCATTTTAAAGGCAATAAGTACCTCTTCCTCTGGTATCATTGCCCACGTGGAGAATCTCTTCGTTTGGCCAGCCGGCAATAGTTCATTTTCGAATTTGTGATATACCAGGGTACCCCCCTTATCCTTTTCTGACTAACTCGTACGGGTCTAGGGCATAAGTGCTATGGGCCATTTTAGAGGCAATACCAACCTCTACCTCTGGTATAATGGTCGATGTGGAGAATCTCTTAGTTTGGCCAGCCGGCAATAGTTCAGTTCGAATTCGTTGTATCCGGGATACCATATCCCCCCTTTGAACCCTCTACTGACAAACTCGTACGGGTCTAGGGTATAAGTGCTATGGGCCATTTTAAAGGCAATAAGTACCTCTTCCTCTGGTATCATTGCCCACGTGGAGAATCTCTTCGTTTGGCCAGCCGGCAATAGTTCATTTTCGAATTTGTGATATACCAGGGTACCCCCCTTATCCTTTTCTGACTAACTCGTACGGGTCTAGGGCATAAGTGCTATGGGCCATTTTAGAGGCAATACCAACCTCTACCTCTGGTATAATGGTCGATGTGGAGAATCTCTTAGTTTGGCCAGCCGGCAATAGTTCAGTTCGAATTCGTTGTATCCGGGATACCATATCCCCCCTTTGAACCCTCTACTGACAAACTCGTACGGGTCTAGGGTATAAGTGCTATGGGCCATTTTAAAGGCAATAAGTACCTCTTCCTCTGGTATCATTGCCCACGTGGAGAATCTCTTCGTTTGGCCAGCCGGCAATAGTTCATTTTCGAATTTGTGATATACCAGGGTACCCCCCTTATCCTTTTCTGACTAACTCGTACGGGTCTAGGGCATAAGTGCTATGGGCCATTTTAGAGGCAATACCAACCTCTACCTCTGGTATAATGGTCGATGTGGAGAATCTCTTAGTTTGGCCAGCCGGCAATAGTTCAGTTCGAATTCGTTGTATCCGGGATACCATATCCCCCCTTTGAACCCTCTACTGACAAACTCGTACGGGTCTAGGGTATAAGTGCTATGGGCCATTTTAAAGGCAATAAGTACCTCTTCCTCTGGTATCATTGCCCACGTGGAGAATCTCTTCGTTTGGCCAGCCGGCAATAGTTCATTTTCGAATTTGTGATATACCAGGGTACCCCCCTTATCCTTTTCTGACTAACTCGTACGGGTCTAGGGCATAAGTGCTATGGGCCATTTTAGAGGCAATACCAACCTCTACCTCTGGTATAATGGTCGATGTGGAGAATCTCTTAGTTTGGCCAGCCGGCAATAGTTCAGTTCGAATTCGTTGTATCCGGGATACCATATCCCCCCTTTGAACCCTCTACTGACAAACTCGTACGGGTCTAGGGTATAAGTGCTATGGGCCATTTTAAAGGCAATAAGTACCTCTTCCTCTGGTATCATTGCCCACGTGGAGAATCTCTTCGTTTGGCCAGCCGGCAATAGTTCATTTTCGAATTTGTGATATACCAGGGTACCCCCCTTATCCTTTTCTGACTAACTCGTACGGGTCTAGGGCATAAGTGCTATGGGCCATTTTAGAGGCAATACCAACCTCTACCTCTGGTATAATGGTCGATGTGGAGAATCTCTTAGTTTGGCCAGCCGGCAATAGTTCAGTTCGAATTCGTTGTATCCGGGATACCATATCCCCCCTTTGAACCCTCTACTGACAAACTCGTACGGGTCTAGGGTATAAGTGCTATGGGCCATTTTAGATGCAATTAAATGGACTGGTAAAGTTGAGATTAAAGACTCTTATTGATCTCCGTAATTTTGAAGAATTATGTCATTGAAATAATAATTGACAGTTTCTATTTTTCTGTTTATTATATTCCTTCTATAAACTATGTTTCTTGTTTTTCTGATCTTTTTAATTGTGTGATACTATCGTATGTATTGTATATTTTAGTTTTAGAATTGGACTATATTTGTAGACAACGAACAGATTATGGAATGCCCATATGACAATTAATTCCATTTAATTACCCTATATTTAATCATCTTGTTTTAATTACTATAGTTTACATTGATTCAATAATAACAACATTTTAATGTTCATAATTGTTTTGTGTTGTGTGAGGCAATGCAATTAAACTTTTCATTTACTTTCATTTTAAATGACGCGGACCTTGCAGAAGACACCTATTGGCTTACTATTTCCTAATTACTTTATATTGCTATAAATAGCATAACCATAATGGATATTAACAGCAAAAGTTATTTTATTGTCACAATCTAATAACTACCCAAAACATTTCATCGAACGCGGTTTTGATCTCATGAATATTATTGACGGCTAGCCTCATGAATATTAACGCCGGCTAGATCCACACTAGTGAAATTATGTTATCTTCTTTGGCGTTTAAATTAGGTTACTTCATAGGTATACGTCCAGCATTTAACGTAAAATACTGGGCTTTTTATGGCTTTTGCTCGCTTTAAAATGTCATAACATTTGATATAAAGAACGTCTAGGTGCAAAATAAGAGTGTTTTATTTATTATTGGAGAATTATAATGCAACAACGTTTGTAACGTTCATTTTGATTGGATAACGTCACTTATTTTCATGGCATCAATTGACAATTCTAATGCATCAACGTTTGTAACGTTCATTTTGATTGGATAACGTCACTTTCTTACATGGCTTCAATTGACAATTAATGCTATGGGACGTACGCGCAAGCGCAGACGGTATATATATATGACAGATTTTAAATACATGTTTTAAAGTTGTTTTCTGTCAGTTTTATTAGAATGGAGATAATAATATTGTATTTTAAGCTACGACGGCATTAATTAGGGATTTGATGGTCGCAAATACCCGTTTACTGTCTCCGCTAACACGTCGCCAGTAAACTTAATTTGCGACCATCAAATTCTTAATTGATGCCGTCGGAGCTTAAAATACAATACAGTTATATCCTAATTGATGTTATGGAACGTAAACGCAAGCGCAGACGATATATGACAGATTTTAAATACAAGTTTTATCGTTGTTTTCTGTCAGTTTCATTAGAATGGAGATAACAATATTGCATGTCAAGCTCCGACGGCATCAATTGGTGATTTGATGGTTGCAAATACCCGTTTACTGTCACCACTAACGCGTCGCCAGTAAACTTAATTTGCGACCATCAAATCACCAATTGATGCCGTCGGAGCTTAAAAATAACATGTCAGGAATTTAAAATGTCGACTTTCCTAGGTACAGACAGGGAGATATAGAGTTTTACGATAACTGTCATCCAATCAAAACTATTGATACAAAATAATTGCATCAGAATTTTGTGTAGAGTTTTTCATGTAAAACTAACCTTAATCTAGAAAAGGACAGTTATCACTGTTAATATTTGATTTATCTTAAGTAAGTTCCGATGGGGAAATGTCGGCCGAATATTTAGAGAACTCTTGATTATTTGACGCAAAAATGTCATAGAGATAGCAAGTTGCTGATTTTGTATTTTAAACTGACTTCGGCTATAAGCTGTGGTTCGTAACAGTACAACAACAAGTCTTATATTTTAAAACTTGGAATACCTTCAACTTGTCAGTAAATATATGTTTTGGATCTCATTTCATATAATAGTGTGAATTTCAAGAATATATATACGTTACAAAAATACGTCACAGTTTGCGGTGTACTGTGATGGTGGTAAAGGTAGGTGTCTGTTGTTATCCGCGGTTTACATGTGGAAATGTTTTTTATATATTATTTTGTATGCGTTTCTCTGTGCTGAGTGGTTTTGCGTTTTGTTTGTACTGTATTCCTGTCAAGTAGTGTTGTAATTTTAGCGATATTTTTCAACATTGTCATATAAGCGGGAGGTTTGGTTAGCCATAAAAACAGATTCAATCCACCATATTTTCTTAAAATGTCCTGTAAGTCAGGAATATTGCAATTGTTATCAAAAGGTCAGTTCCTTTATATGTTAGCGTTTGTTATTGTTGCACTTCAGTGTTTCTGTTGTTCCTTTGTTTTCCTCTTATAGTGGATGTGTTTCCCTCGGTTTGAGTTTGTAGCCTTGATTTTTTTTTTTATCAATCGATTTATGACTATTGAACAGCAGTATACTACTGTTGTCTTTATTTACAAAGAGATACTTAACAGTTTAAATCATCTCATTTCAACTCAGTAAGTATAGATTACTCCCAAAAAAACGCAAAATGGTAAAATGTCGCAACATTCTCGTTTTTCACCATTTTCCTCTCAGTCAGTATTGTTTCCTATTCGGTATTAGATATAGTTTGGCCTTGGAAAGATTCATTTCACTTCTTATTTATCTATTATCAATTAACACAATCAACTATGATAGTTTGATGGATTTTTTTTTATTATTCAGCACAATTACACATACAATTTCCCGCCAATTATACACAAGAATAAAGAGATCATAAGCAGTTAATACTGTAAAGGCGTGAAATGGGTGATAAAAGCATATTTATAATACTAAAATGTGATACACTGTGCATGAAGAATGTGTCCTTTAACCGTATCAATCTGTTGTCAATAACTTGTGACACAGTGTGATTCAGTAAATGAATGTTTGCAGCGGTCTCAAAATTGCATAGTTTTGAACTTACATTATGCAGAAAATTCTCACTATCAGAAATTTACCAATGTATTATTTAAAGGTTTCGTCCAGTTTTACTTGGCAAAGATGTAGAGAAATAATATGTTAATTCATACAATGAACATTCATGAAGGGAACTAAAGAGTAATGATCTGTAATCTGTTTGAATAGTATTTTCCTCTTCCGAAAAATGATCGAAAGTCACTGATTTCAAATGAATCTATTGCATGCATTATAAAGTTCAAACAATACATATATACATAAATATACGCTTTCAGAGAAAACAATTAAAGTTACACACATGTATACACTATTATAATAAATACTATTTACATTGAGATATAATTCGTTTGACTAGAGTTTCCGCTCGAGCACTACTACTGTTACTCTCATAGTTTCAGAGAAGGTTGTATTGCACCCAATCAGTTGCTGTATTATGGTAATCTTCATTCAGGAACATATATAGACTTGCAGAATGATATTGGGTTTCCTTTTAACTCCATGCAAACAGAAGTCAGAAACATACATATTTCTACTGTTTAGAGGCTTTTGTCTCACTTTTCCGGGGAATCAGGGCTCAGAAACTGACGTACCTCCAATGAACTAAAGCAATATTCTAATCACCCAACCCATCAAAATCATTAAGTATAGACACACTCTAACAAACATTTCAAAAATAATAAAAATATATGAAAAGAACACATATGTTTGTTTCTCGTATACAAAATCTATAAGAAGAGTCATACACGTTAAGTGATTATGTATAGGAATGTTTAAATAAATCCCTTCATACGTTTTCGACTTTTTCCATTTTCTCCTTTGTTTCTCGAAGGCTTCTTGTTAATGTTTAAATATCCGTCCAAAGTGGAATGAAATACATTCATCACAAAAATGCTGTTAAAATCACCAGTGCCCCCATTAGACAAAATGTCAAATATCCCGAAATAGAATTTGCTCTGTTGCTAGGATCTGAAATGAAACAATAAATTTGAGTCAAATTGAACAGGAAGCAAGGCCATCTCATCAATTTGGTATGTTCTGTTTATACTGTTTTGGTATGTTCTGTTTAGACCATTTTTAGTATATTCTGTTTAGACCCTTTTGATATATATGTTCTGTTCAGACCATTTTGATATGGTTTTTATAACATTTTGGTACGGTTTTTATACCATTTTGGTATGGTTTTTACACCACTTTGATATGTTCTTCTTATACTATTTTTGTATGTTCTGTTTATACCATTTTGGTATGTTCTGTTTATACCATTTTTGGTATATTCTGTTTAGACCCTTTTGCTATATATGTTCTGTTCAGACCATTTTGATATGGTTTTTATACCATTTTGGTACGGTTTTTATACCATTTTGGTATGGTTTTTATACCACTTTGATATGTTCTTCTTATACTATTTTGGTGTGGTCTGTTTAGACCATTTTGGTATGTTCTGTTTAGACCATTTTTGGTATATTATGTCTAGACCCATTTTGTATGTTCTTTTCAGACCATTTTGGTATGGTTTTTACACCATTTTAATATGTTCTTCTTATACTACTTTCGTATGTTCTGTTTAGACCATTTTGGTATGTTTTGTTTAGACCATTTTGGTATATTCTGTTTAGACTCTTTTGGTATATTCTGTTTATACTATTTAGGTATGTTCTGATTATACTATTTTTGTATGTTCTGTTTATACTATTTTGGTATGTTCTGATTATACTATTTTGGTATGTTCTGATTATACTATTTTAGTATGTTCTGTTTAGACTATTTTGGTATGTTCTGTTTATACTATTTTGGTATGTTCTGTTCAGACCATTTTGGTATGTTCTTTTAGACTATTGAGTTATGTTTTGTTTCGACCATTGTAGAATTTTCAGCTTAGACCATTCTGGTATGTCTCGTCCTTGGTGAAATGGGTTTATGTGCATAATGTAAACTGTAGCCGGCCCGTAACGTTATGCCACTTACCAATTGGTGCTTTTGTTTGCGGCATTCTATATTCAGGTTGTGGAATAACTTTTACTACAATAGAAATAAACGTAGTTCAATTAACATATATGCATGTCCTAAAACCATTGTTACGAAAAGGCTGACCGTTTAACGAAAGCTATATGAGGTGATGAGCAATGCCGAAACATTGCAGGACTATTTAAAAATAGTTTACTTATAGGGAAATAATTCATATTTGAAATTTCAAGTCGTTTAGTCAGACATTTCAAATAATAGTGTTGCATATATACAAACAATATTGTAAGAAGCTTTGTCTGTTGGAGGAACAAAATTATCAATCTACAATGTTTGTACCCAAAATGATTGTGCTATATATATATATATATATATAGTTATTTCACGCTATAGGCATATATATAATTGTCGTAAATAGTGTCTAGAAAATCAACCTTACGATGTTAGAGTAGTCTAGATATGTTTTGTAACTTCCTCCCCGAGCGGGGCTGGAATCTGTACTTTTTATTTCTAACTTCTACGGCAACACCGCCATTATTGCGCAGACACCTTATCGCCTCCTTCAACTATAGCTTATATAAAATAAGCGTTCGTTCGTTTAACTGTGCGGTTACAGATGGTGTGTAATATGACAACATTTTAATTTGTTCTCATAATTTATTATCAATAAAACATTAGCAAAACTGTGTGAAATACCAATCAATCAATCATTGAAATATTAAATTCATGTTAGTGCGAAAGGTTTCATAAGATTAAGTGATTAAGAAAACAAACATGTGCAATTGAATGTGTATGTGAGGGTAACGAATATTCTCCTTGCAGAAAAATCCACGAAATTATACAGATGCATGGTGTTAATTAGTTTGGAAAATTATAACAGCTTAAACGTCATGCTTCCACTGGGGCGTAGATGTGATATTCTATTTCACTATTTTTCCTCATCTGTCTTTTCATGAAAAGTTATGTTTCTAATTACATAATATTTTTTTTAACTTACTGGCAATAGTACGGGTTTACAAAAACAATATGCATCTGTCTTTTCTTTGTGTTTCTTATTACATAATTTGTGAATTACTTAATACAATAGGTTTACAAAAACAATATGTAACTTCAACTATTTGTAATATCTAATGAATTCTTTTAGTGATCTCATCTTTCGACGACTCTGTTTAATGTACATTCACAATATACGACTCGGGATACATTTTGAGTCTTCAAGAACATTTGCACATTGTTTTAATTTTCTTCATAAGAATCATTATGTAATTGTTATTAGAAATGTGTCAAAATATAACAGTTAAGACATTCTATGTGTCTAGGTTAAATAGAAACGTTTTATATGAAATAAGCTTTATCTCTAGGTGAAAAGTAGCAATGTATATGCTAACATGATTTTACCCGACATTTTGTATTGCATGCAACAAGCATTTATACACGTTTTGTTAACCCGCGACAAGATAGTACTATAAACATAAAACATACTTGGTAACTTTAGTAAAACATCATCATAAAAACTATTTCTTTCTTCGTCATCTAACAGATTACTTTCTACTTTACATCTATATATAATTCCGTCAGTTTCAGGATTAACCATGACGTCTATTTTTTGTATTGCTTTTTGACTACAATCGTCTATATCTAAAAGCTCTTGTTCAGATTCCGTGTCTATCCTGACAAAGTCACTGGATCCTGGGATTTTATAATACCATCTCAGATCTGCCACTGGAATTCCTGCCGTAGCTATACATTCTAAAGTGTATGTGTCGTTTTCTTCTAAAATTACTTCATCGTCAATCACTCTTGGGGCCCCTGGTTTTGCTAAAATGAAGAAAAAAAGACTTGAGACTCAGTAGGTGCTATTTATCAATGATTTGACTGTCAATGCGTGTTAGTTAATTCTAAATGCTATTATTGCGTCATATAAGATGGTCATCATGAACCATTACTTGTTTTGTTGCCTACATAGGCTCCGTGTTGAAGACCGTACATCTACCTATAATGGTTTACTTTTACAATTGTGACTTAGATGGAGAGTTGTCTCATTGCCACTCATACCACATCTTCCTATATATATAGGAGTAAAAAATGACATATTCAGCAACTTTTTCCATAGTTTCAAATGCAAACTTGACTTTTTCATATGAATATAGGCTTAAGAGTATATGAAAAAAGAGCATGGGATCGGGGGTTTGTAAATACTTATTTGGTTTAATAGTTTATTGTGTTAGCCCTAATAATAAAAATATATAAATGAAAGGAAGTGTTACTCATAAAAATACTTATCTTGAACAAAAATGGAAATATAAATATGATTTTAACATGATTTGAAGTTACTTTTCTTTCGTTTTTGGTGTAAGTGGCTTAATGACTTTACATAAATTGGAGTGACTTCTTTCTTTATTGGTGTAAGTGGCTTATTCATCTGGAAGATAAACTATCTTTCGACAGACTTAACGTCTTTCTTGTATTTGTAGATCTTGTGTTAAAGAAATTAATTGTTATTTAGTTTTCCTGTCATTGTTATGATTAGCCTTATGTAAATGTTGTAGATATTGAATTTAAATATTTTGACAATTTATAGAAAACTACTTAACTGCCTTACATTTTAAAGAATTCATCGGACATACAGTAATTGTAGCTAGATTATAGAAATGTGTAGCCTAGATACTAAAAATAATCTATTCTTTTCAAAAATGATTTTTCGTAACAGTTTCTCGTTCTCAACTACAACTTTACCTTGAAGTTAATACTTTTGTAACACGTGCATTGATTTATAATATGTACAGTACACTAGAATATTTTATTCACATTTCATTATAATATATATATCATCATAATCAAATAACTTATTTACACAGTTCCCAGTGGCGGATCCAGAGGGGGGCGTAGAGGGCGTACGCCCCCCCCCCCCCCTTTTGCTCGGGCTTTTTTTGTTTTTTTTTTGGGGTTTTTTTTTTTTTGGTAAAATGATTAATCAGTCAGACTAGACTTCGTGAACTTTGCAATTTGCCGTGTACTGTAGTATTTAATTTTTATGTGACAATTCTTTACTAAAAAGATATTTTTCGCTGGAATTTACTGATTGTCAAAGTCATGTAATTCTCTATGGTTGAGTTGAACAGTGCGTCGAACTGAAAAACGTCGCTTAGTCATTTTGAAATTCAAATTATAGTAACACATTGCTTAGGCTGAGAATGACAATCATGACACCTTCAAAGCGACACAGGATTGAGCAAGAACGTATTAACTTTATTTCACTATTCCATCAAACAATCTATAGACTATTACACTCACATGTAAAAAAGTTCCACCGCAATATTATTTACCTACGGAAACATGTTTAACCCCAAACGCCCCAGATAATTTTAAAATAACATAGCTAAATAATGATCCCCAGTCAGTATAAGCTCTAGATATATTTTAAGTCTACGGTACGAACCATTTGATTTGAGGAGACAGTCTGAGATATTTGAGTGAAAAAAAGATAACTCTGATTTTTGCCTTAAACAAAATTTCTGGCTGTATCTAGATTGACAACAATAATCATGTCCACTGTTTTTGCTATTAGAAACAAAAAATTCCAACAGAATTATTTAGCATTAAATGAACATGATGAATAAAAATGGGCATTTTTTTTTGGTGGCAGGGATTTGCATGTCTGAACAGAATGTCTGTTTCGCCGAACTGATATATTAAATACTTTTTTGCAAGACCAGACTGCAACCTGCCTGATGGGTGTGGCCTTTATGTCTCCATTTCTCGACCGTCATTCATAAATTCGTTGTCATTTCAGACTCATTCATAGCCTTTGGTTGATTTGGAACCCCTCACTTCCCTTAATTTTGTTGAGTGAAACATATCAACTAAACATTTTGATAAGAAATTGCTTGTTTGTCCTTTTCAACTTGTGCCGGCCGTATTGTAAATTTCATTGAATACCCCGGCGTATATCTTGTTTACAACAAGAAATCTGTGAAGTTATGATAACTTAACTTACACCAAAACAGCGAGAATTTTCCATGTCTATTTTCTATTAACAAGTCCCACGTCAAATTTATCACTTCATAGCTTTGGGTGCATACTATCATTTTATGATAGACAGTTAATAGAGAGAATACAACATCGAAAATACCCAACCCTTACATTTTACAGAAACTACAAAATATACATGCACCACGCCAGTAAACGTTTGAAAAGTGCATATTACACTTATTTTATGTTTTTAGTCCCAAAAAGATCCCAAAACTTTTTCACCTCGCTCCGCTCGGCAATCTTTCGAGACTTCGCCCTCCCTTTCCAAAATCCTGGATCCACCCCTGGTTCCTTTGTGTATATATGCATATCAATTCATTAGCTAAATAAAGAGTTTTGTTACCAGCTAATGTTAAATCACTACCATAGAGTTTGGTTACCAGCTAATGTAAAATCACTACCATAGAGTTTTGTTACCAGCTAATGTTACATTATTACCATAGAGTTGTTCCAAGCAAATGTTAAATTATAACCAATGGTCAATAGAGTTTTGTTATACAGCTAATGTTAAATTATAGCAATAGACAGTGGCGGATCCAGAAATTTTCATAAGTGGGGGCCCACTGACTGACCTAAGAGGGGGCCCGCTCCAGTCACGCTTCAGTGATTCCCTATATAAGCAACCAAATTTTTTCCCAAAAAGGGGGGCCCGGGCCCCCTGCCCCCCCCCCCCCCACTAAATCCGCCTCTGATAGAGTTTTGTTACCATCTAATGTTAAATTATTACCATATAGTTTTGTTACCAGCTAATGTTATTAATCGAATATTTTTAAGGATTTGTGATTCGTTGAAACTTGATCACATGAACATTTGTATTTACTCAGTTTGCACGCCAAATACTACATCAATTTTGTGTTGTCAAAAACAGCATATTGCTCAGGGCATACAGCATGTTATTAAAATACATTCTAGAAATCCCAAAAATTACATTGTTCATGCAATAGTTGTTGATTAAAATATAACAATTGTAGGCTTTGGTTGAGGTCAATACGAGGTTATATCGACCTCATACAAAGGCTATCATTGTATAATATTATTAATTCGTATATTTTAACTAATTTGATTCCTTCAGGGATAGTCACATGTTAAACTATATTTTAGAAGGTAGAGAGAAAACGGCGGATAGCAAAAAGCCTATTGCACGGTTTGCACGGTTATTTTTAGAATGTCTAAACCCATTTATTTTGTGACGTCATGTAATGAATTTCATGATATTGTTAAAATTAGTAAAAAAATTTTATCTATGATCGATTATTTGAAGAAAAAAAGTCTTCAAATACATTAGATTACATTAGATGTAAAAAAAAAAAAAAAAAAAAAAAAAAAAAAAAAAAAAAAAACATAAAAAAAGTCCATGAAATAAGAGCTAATCTGTGTTATTGTCTAGGAGACAATACGATATAAATTCCAACAAAATCAAATGAAGATTTTAATACAAATATGGTCGGAAATTAATAATATAACAATTATTAGATAGAGGAAGATGTGATTGTGAGTGCCATTAGACAACTCTCCAACCAAATTACAATTTAAAGTAAACCATTATAGGTCAAGGTACGGCCTTCAAGACGGAGACTTGGCTCACACCGAACAACAAACTTGCCTATTTATGAGGTCAATACAGGATATATCGACCCAAAGAACTTCGTCCTCAGTCAATATACTTCTTTTAGCTCAATATCACCTTGCATCGACCTCCTACAAAGGCTATAATTGTATAATGTTAAATGCAGTTGCATTACTCATATTGGTCGTTACCTGCTATTGTTAAATTAGTTGAGTTATTCAAGAGGGATGATCCTACGACTTGACAAACGTACACCCCAGTATCATTGCAAGAAAAATCATGAATGGAGATAGTAAAATCTACAGAAGTAACGTCAACATATACACTTGTTCTGACACGTGTCCGAAAACTCTCATCTCTTATTCCTTCCCATATCGGCATCGGTGTACTCGATTTTCCATCGTTCTTTAATGTTGTTATGGTTTCTTGTTCCATGTTCGGATACAGGCGTTTCCATTGGATTACGTACCATACGGCAGTGGACTGGTACCTACATCCTAAATCTACCTTTGAGTCTTTCATGCCAACAACTGAGGGCGTGGTTATTACTATTTCTGTAAGGAAAAAAAGACACTACTCAATGATATGTATTTTGCAGTTTCTTGTAGAAATCCGTCTCTTCCTTCATATTTTTTTTAATTACTAAAACAGTGTATGATAAAAAAAAAAAAATACTAAAACAAATTTTGGATAATTTCCAATTTTCATGAGTTAAGGTGGGAAGGATACCATAATACTTTAGACGCGTGATCTATAATACAGGACATGAATTTTAAATACAGCTATACCTTATCTGGAAATTTTACTGCATAGATCATTCTGACTCATATTAGGTCAAACTAGCTACAACATTCAATTAGAATTGAAAGAACTTTCTATTTCCCTTGTACGAGTACATTGATTAAACAGAAATTCTTCAAGTACCTGTTTGTGAAATTCAAAACCATATAAATTGTTTGTATCATATTTTTCATTTTAAAAGAGAAAAAAGGTCGTAATGAAGGGAAAATTATATGTTGGCCATTTTATTGCTATAATTATGTTTTTGTAATAAGGTCTTGTATTCCATTATTTGTATTGTATGTATTCATTTGTTCCCGGTGAACTATGTGTCTTGGTTCACAAGATAAAAATCACTTACATTTACTTTTGCGCAAAATAAAACCAGTAACAATCAAAGCTCAACTGTTATGAACTGTGCCTTAGCGTGTTTCTCTTTTTGCTTTAGTACAACTGAATTGTTTATGAATTGAAAAAAATGGCAAAATGTGTCCATCATAACAATTCCTAATGATAGCCAATTCTTAAGCACTGGCATTTCTTTGCGAAGGGTTCTCTATAGTACGTGGCAGTTCGTCGACGACGGTACCGACCCATTCAGTGGTAGTATACAAATTTCTGATACTGTTTCCTTAAAAATAACATGAGTTTCTTAAATGGTTATGATTTAGAACCATTAAGACCAAAATATTTTGAATCCCCGCTAAAATGTGATATTTTAATCTAGGCAGTGTTCATATGTGGCGGGTGTTTCTCAGTGTCTCTATACAACAATGACATTTATACAGACCGCTTTACTTCTTAAATTAAAAATATTTGAACACCTTTTGCAAAGTTTACTTTAAATGTTAAATCTAATTATATTTCAAATAAAACCGTAACAAACATCAACAAAACTTAGTCATCATTAAATTTAAATGCTACAAGAATAAATGAAATACCTTTTACCATGTTATTGTTTCATTGTGATAAAATACAATTTGAACAAAATTAGCTTAAATAGTAATGGGTCAAACGGTTAAAAAGTGCCTCGGCAAGAAAAGTAAAAGTAATTTCAGAAAAAAATACTTAAGTAATACTTCCTTCTGTCAACTTTTACTAAATGGTTGGACTCACTTCACTTCCATAGATTTCTTACATTGATATATAAGTACTTTCCGTAATTATAATATATAAGTACTTTCCGTAATTATAATATATAAGTACTGTCAGATATATAATATATAAGTATTTTTTCTCATATTAATGCTAGCTACAACAAATTTTGAGGAGTAGGATTGAATTTCGTAGACAATCTACTACAATATGTCGTATAATTCGTCCTGTTATGAAAAGTTACGTTTTTAGTTTGCATGTTCAACCTTAACTGTTTTATATGCCTTGGTTATTTGTGTGCCCTACTTAGAAAGCTTCGTATGTAATAAATGAATCAGAGACTTTTTAAAAGTATCACTCCAAACAGACTTGCTACCCTCCCTCCCCCCTTTTCATCTGTTCGGCCCTTAACTCATTCTTCACGTACATGACTTTTCTTATAGATCCAATTTCTCAAGATTATAGGCGATAGTATTGTTACGCAATCACAGGAACGAAACAATTGTTATAACAATGTGTATCTTGTGTAACATTAATTAAGAGTATTCGTTACGTATATACATAGTATTGTTTCTATTATCTTAAGTTGTGCATGACAACATTCAAATCTATTGACCTTATGTTAAACATCTGTGCATTCTATTCCTCTCATTCCTGATACAGAGGGATCTGGTTTGAATCTTACTAACAAACAATAATCATTTAAGACCGTGTACATTTTTGTTCGGTTATAAAACTGTTTTGTTTGACCGGACAAAAGTTATTGAATTCTCAATTTCATGGGCGTCTTCGATATCAAATGAATCAACCGCTATTTATCATAATTTTATAAGTCATAAATTCGTGTCTAATTTTAAATGTGTTCATCAATATTTATACATTAGATTTATAGAAACAAATGAATGCAAATTCTAGGTGGACGCTATATTTTAACTTGGATGACGAATTACTTTGTTTGGATCAACTCCAGTATGAACAAGAACATTTTCCATATTTTCTTGTCAAGAATATTGTTTTCATAAGATAAACAGTCATGGACGAGATAGATAAAAATTAATTTTGGAACTGTTTAATAAATTACAATAAAAAAATAAGAAGATGCGGCATGACTGCCTATCCATGCAGGCAACTATCCCTCAGCTAGTCCCTCAGTGTCTAAATGACGTAGAAGTTAACAACTATAGGTCACCGTACAACCTTCGACAATGAACAAACCCCAAATTGTCTAGTCAGCTTTAAAAGGCCCCGACATGACAAAATGTGACACACTTCAAACATAAACTTTCCAGCGGCCTAATTTATGTACAATACAATAAACGAAATACAAAATTGACAAACAACAACCAACGAAAATCACTGAATTGCATGCTCCTGACTTGGGACAAGCACATTAAGGATTTGGCGGGATACGTGTTTTTGAGCGCTAAAACCTCCCCTAACCTGGAACAATAGTATTTGCATTTGCCGGTTAGTTTATACAAAGGGATGTATTGTTGTTTAAATCTATTTTTATGCCTTGCTATAGATATTTTGATACTATTTATATATATATATGTATGTATATATGTGTGTCAGTTGACACTTTGTACTTCACGAAGTCAAGTCAAATAATCAGCTAAATAGATATTAGTATTGACATACGGGTAATAATGTTACGATCTTACTGAAACTAAATACATTTTACACGTGTGACAACATAGCCTTAATGAGCTCATTATAGTATTGCATGTAAAACATCACGGTAATACCATAAAGTTAATGGAATAAACAGATAAAAGTACAAGTCACAGTGTGAAACGCCATGACAAGAGATATGGCAGATATGATGAAGGGTCTTCTGTGAGGAGGGAAAAAAGTTAATGATGCATGCATTTTTAGCCGTATTTTTTTCCATGCGTGCAGCATTGTGCTGTTCTTTATTATTATTTATTGTTTATTTACTGAGTTATTAATGGTGGGTAAGATTGGATCACAAATTGTTGTTCAGTCAAAATTCCCTTATCTTATTGCATACTTTTAAAAAGTTAAAACTCTGCTCAAGATTTGTCTGTGCCTGATTTAAAGAAATATTTACCACAATACAAAACTACAAGGTAAAATCGGAAAGGGGGGGGGGGCAAAAAATATGACAAATTCGAACGGTCGGTAATATCAACCAACGGCATAAATGGAAAACAGCTGTCATATTCTTGACTTGGTATAGACGACTTCCGAAGAAAATGTTGGGTTCAAAATTCACATCGGTTTATAAAGACGGCATTTATGCAAACAAATAAAAACCCAAGGAGAACAAACAACTTTACTGCACTTACATATATTTTTGTAGAAGTATGTTTTGTATGAAAACAAATCGTATATAACCTTTTTAACGACTGATTCACAACCTGGGACAGGAGTAATTATTCACAATATAAATGTAAAATGCCATTTGCCACGTTATATATCTTCATCAAGTACAATACCTTGAAGGGACAGATACAAAAACTGACCACATGGTGCAAATTAAATAAGTGTGTTTTTTAATGAATTTCTATACGAAACATGTATTACAAAAGTCCATAGAAAAGATTTATGTCGAATATAATCATCCTAATCCTTGTATTCACATCCAGGTTAATGAATAGCAGCTTCTGGTTTCGAATTCTTTTGAATCCAGGCATTGTATGGTGTCACAGCAACTTAATTTACTGGCTATGACATGAATAGAACATGTTTTTAAAGATACATTTATAAGAGATCTTTCAGTTCTCCATTCAAACTGAAGCTGTACGTAACTCTTATATATCTCTTAAATCTATTATAAGCGAGATTATAAGTCAAAACAAATGATTAGGTCTCCCTGAGGAGAAAGAGTAATTACATATGTTATATGTGTATAATTACTGATGGTGTAAAATAAATGTCCTCGTAAATGAAGTTAAAGGTGCGTATTTACTACGCACGGTTACAAAATAGTTCTTTTTGTTTCCTTACAATCGCGGGAAAATGTTATCTGGTAAATTGATCGTCAATTTAATTAGATTAAAATGACTGGAATTGTTAACATTGTATGCGTTTTGTAAATATACATATTGTCATGGATGTCAAGTCCGTTCAACCGTTCTTGTCGGTATTTTAATCTTGAACTTCATCAATCCAAACAATAACAACAATTTAACACTTCTGATAATTTTGAAATGTTTTAATACAATGTTTTAATGTCTCGTAAATTATAACGCCATTATGATGAAACGTTCTAACAATCCAGTCTGTTCAATAAGTGAATATTGCATTTTTGTCATTTTACAGATTTTACAACTTTAAGCACAGGCCGGGGGGATACTGCCATTTAAAACAGGATAAAAGGGGGTTCCAACTATATGTTTCTATTCAAATGCATTGATCGTCATAAAAGGGGGTTGTAACCCACGGAACCCTCCCCCTTGACTCCGCCACTGGTCCCAACTACTTTGTTTTCCCCCTTTTTTCCATCTCAATTAGCAATTATATGGGTAATAATGTAAACGGCCCATAATTATCACTTCAAATGAATGTGTGTGATAAAATGTCTTAAAGAATAGTACCACAACTTTTATCTTTCTCTTGTTTTCGTCTTTAGTTTTACTGGTCAGGTGTTTTGATGTATATGATCATTAATAGAATATTATAGTAATTTTAGTATATGACTAACAGTAGTTTATGTCCAGTAAGTAACGATGACCATTTGATGGCATGTTGTAGATATTCTTTTCCTTTATCATACGTTGAAGAAACAATCAGGTATGCTAAATTTAATAGGAAATCTGACACTAAAAATCAATGGTATATTTTTTCTCACTTCATTAAAATTTGATGCCTCCTTGTCTGTCTATAGCGATCCGACAATCAATTATTCCTTTTGGCATGACTGGGTTAAAGTTTGAAGAATAGATACTTTACATATCTTGGCTCATTTCATTCAAGTCTTTTCTGTCAGTTAGATACTTTGATTTTACTGGTTTTCCAGTTTCTCGCCTCATCTCGTCATGGTTAAATGAAATATTGTAGATTTTTTTTTTCTTTGCTCTTCTATATATCATATATATTGCTATGCACATGTTTATATTTTAAGTCTGTGGTATTTTATGCAAAATGATTTTAAAAAATGGGTCCAAACCTTCTCATTTACACAGAAATCATAAATTATGAAATGTTTTCTCGTTAAAATATAAATTTATAGTGACAACTATATGAAAATGACAACATCATAGACAATTTGCAATATAAGTTCTAACATTAGGTGTTAAGTCATGGAAGGAATTAATAAATTATATTTTATAGCCAATAAACCGCGTCACCGATTCTTTTTGTCTTCCGTATTTAAAAACAATAAACCTATCAAGTGTTGAATGTTTTCGGTAAATAGAGAAGATATATAAACATTTACATATACTTACCACTACTTAGTTTAAATAATCCAAATAAAAATGTCAAAATTGTCAAGATATTTTCCATTGTTAAAAAAGTCTTCCAGCAATTCAATTAATATATAAATAATAAAGTTTATATACTTTTCATTATTTTCACAACTAAATTAGTATAGCTTAGCTTAAGCAGCTCTGATCTCTAATGCGGTACACTATCATGAATATGAATGCGACATCGATCTACCTTCTCACCAGATGGCGCTTTCAATAGCCAGGTGCTCGCCCATTTCATATACTTGTGAGATTAATCTAATTATGAAATAATATAAATTGTTTCTTTTTCGACAATTTAAAAAGGCGTAATAAACAAGAAACAAATTAAGGCGCCAATCTATTCAATCTAACACTTTTTCTTTTGAAAACATAGGAACTCAAAGTTTTCTCACCGATTTTAAATAAATCACTTTATTGCGCCTTTTTAATCAACAAATATTTGAAGATGCACATTTTATGCCTGGGGCTTGACGCGAGTTAGAAAAGATTGCTTATCGATTTTAAGATGAAAAGGGGTGCTTTAATAATTAATATGACAGACATTACAAAAAATATGTGTCTCTTTAATGGTATTATAAATTAGATTTGTTTTAGTAAATCAGTGGAGCGGTCGGCGTTTTGTTTGGTCCTCAATAACGATGGTGCCACATGGGGACGTTTATAAATATGCTCGTAAAAAACACGCTCGATCTTAAAACAAATCCAAAGGATAAGTGACATTAAGATGAATCGCCAAAGCATTAATTATTTATTTGATTCCACGTGATCACGTCAAAAAAGTAACTGATTAATGAAATTAAAGCACAACTTGATTCTATTACTATTAGCAGGGTCAAGATACTTGGGTTTTTTTTACTGCAGCTGAACGAAGAGATCAATTATAAAGGAAGGTACAAAAGAACTTCGTTACACATATTGTTATACGTCATTTAAAACCAGCAAACAATAGTTTCATCAACGATATCTTATAAAGATTGTTTATAAAGGAACAGATTTTCCCGGTCAGTATACCGATTATGGCTGGCGCGTGTCCCTACTTATATTAATAAAAACATATACACCTTATATGTAAATTAAAACATGGACATTTTTTTATGAAATTGAACCAATAGCCTATATGCAGGAATTTCAAACGGCAGCTCGTTGATAATTTAGGTGCCATTCTTATATAGTCACTAAGGTCACCATGTAGTATCATCACAAAGACAACCATGACAGAAGTTTAATCCTTTTCATTCTTTTGTTCTATATTTTACAACCTATCCCCTTTCTATCCTCCCCCTTTTTTGTTGACGAATTAGGCAAAGGTTCATACCACTCTTCATAGTTGTCTTTCTTTTAGGGGGCATGGATATTTTCAATTTCTTAAAATAGAACTTTTTTTTCAAATCGACACAGAAACAAAAAACATGTCTCCAAAACAGAAAAATGGTCGGTGAATTATGTGGTTACTAGTGGACTGATTTCAAATGATGACCAGGGAACCAGGGACTGAATGTCTGTTTCAAACCTTGTTGCAAGAGGTGGATTTACATTTGATTACGATATGATATTGTAGTTCATTTCTTAATTATAATCAAGTGAAGCTGACATTTTAGTGTGATTATAACACCGTGTCATATGAAGAATCAATTCCAATTTGTCAATTTCTAACTAAACTGACATTGTCTACGCCATTCCCGTATGACAGATCGCATAACACTACATATACATTCCCAACAGAGAGCTCGTCAGTCCTATGGAATTGGTAGACTTCATTGTGTAAGGGAATATTCCCGGAGTGTTACAATAAACCAGCAGTAACCCGGATGTCGTGCCAATCCATAACTTACCACCAATTATAGCCTTATTACATGTTGACATTTTCGTTATTTACATTCTGTGTATTTCGCACGTTTGTAGTAATTACTTAGTTATATAATAAGATAAATTGTCTGTCAATAAATATTAATGGTCAGTTAGTTAAAGTGACCATCTGTCCATATCGTCCGAAATTAAATACGTCATTTCCAATTATGTGGCCAAACAAAAGAGACATTTGATACTAGAATCCATAATTCATAGACCATATTCCTACAAATTAATTATTCTGACGTTTTCCATTAAGGATCCGAAGAGAAAAACTATATAAGGGTTGATACAGGTCATGCCCATCCAGTGAAAACATTACCCGTCTGTTGGATTTATTAGTGAAGTGCTTTACACAGAGGGTTCCGAAGTTAAAGATTAAAAGGTCGAAATTATCCAAACACGCATACACCATATTAAACAGAAATTGGAAGCCTAATAAAGACATTATTTTGCGGCATTAATTTTTAGAACAGAACCATAGATAATTACATAAAAGTCCCAAATTGATTCTAAATTTTTAAGACACAAATCATTTTTAAAGTGTGAGTCTTCAATATACATGAAATGTCTGGTATAAAACGGATTGAACCCTAAACTAAGTGTAATGATAATCTTTCCGATGTTCAATAGAATTAGTAAGATGTGGTATGAGTGCCAATGAGACAACTCTCCACCCAAGTAACAATTTATAAAAGTAAACCATTATAGGTCAATGTACGGCCTTCAACACGGAGTCTTGGCTCACACCAAACAGCAAGCTATAAAGGGTCCCAAAAATTACTAGTGTAAAACCATACAAACGGGAAAACAAACAGTCTAATCTATATAAAAACGATAAACGAGAAACACGTATATGAACTACATAAACAGACAAATAAACTCATCATAGATACCTGGACTAAATTTAGTATTTACGCCAGACGCGCGTTTCGTATACAAAAGACTCATCAGTGACGCTCGAATCCGAAAAAGTTAAAAAAAAAAAAAAAAATAATAATAATAAAAAAATAAAAAAGGCCAAATAAAGTACGAAGTTGAAGAGCATTGAGGACCAAAATTCCTAAGACAAGTTTGTTTTTAAATACAATTTACTGATGCAATCGTACAATAGAAACACGATAGAGGTTCTTCGGTTACACTTACATAACTGGGATAACTGGGATGGACACAGTTCAGTTCACGTAAAAATATATATTCTGTTTGTTTCAAAACAATATACTACAAATTCTATCTTTCGATCAGTGTGGTAGAAACTCATTTGTCAAATGCTCTCATTTGATTTTAAAGTTGAAAAAAATTACATCGGTATTTAGAAATTAAATTCTGAGCTTCAATTGTAATAACAGAACAATGATACGCACTTAAAATATGATTTACTGAAGATTTCATGTTTTTATGGATTGAAGTTTAAGGTAAACAAACACACGAGAGTTTTATTTAATGTCTTTAAAAGAAATTTCCTAAAGTAAACAAAGACATAGTCTGAATCAGAATTTTGTTATAATGTTGACATTTAAGAGAGGAGACACTTTGGTTGAACACGTGAAGGCATTAATGATAGAACGTTTTCGATCACCAGATTCTCATTTAATATTTATTTATTCAGATTTCTACAAAATAACTGTCACAAACGAGAGTCTGTCAAAATTAACTCGACATCTTGTTGACAAACACTCAAGAAGGTGACTTCACAAGTGGCCAAGAAGAAAAACAAATCAGACGACTTTTAAACCTATGCTGGCGACGTCTTGCTTGAAATTGTAAGGATACATCAGTTGAAATCTACATGCCTAATGACCGAAAAATCACTTCCTACTATGTGGAAAGCCCCCTAAAAACTTTAAACATGACTATAATACATGTTTGTTTTGCCTTAGTCTTCAACAATTTGATTTCCCGTTGAGATCTTATAATTTCTAAAGTATAAACACAATTTAGAGGGGAAACCTTTATCATGTGATGGTTCTAACGTAACATATGGATAAATTTTGTGATGGCCGGTGGGAGGTTGTTCCGAAACTATGACCTAAATTTTCGAAATGGCCTTATCAATGTTTATGCATTTGATCGTCCTCATTTCTGAAACCACTGAAACTATAATGAATCCAAGGCTTGATTGGAGTTGGTTTGTGGAGGAGCATTCTAATGCATGGTTACGGTTGTATAGGCAAATTTGTAGATTTGGTGTAACTGCTTAAAATTAAGATGTTATCATTTTCTATAGCGATGATATACAGTAAAACGAACCAAAAATCATCATTTTAGGTCAATTTCTCTGATGACGACATCCATTGGTTTCAGTCATACGAGTATTTTATTTAGACTTTTGTATTGCTGATCAGGTTTTTATATTATTAACTAGAGGCTCTAAAGAGCCTGTGTCGCTCACCTTGGTCTATGTGAATATTAAACAATGGACACAGATGGATTCATGACAAAATTGTGTTTTGGTGATGGTGATGTGTTTGTAGATCTTACTTTACTAAACATTCTTGCTGCTTACAATTATCTCGATCTATAACAGTACTTTCTGTGGAAAATGTTATTGAAAATCTTCAAATTTTAAGAAAATTGTTAAAAATTGACTATGAAGGGCAATAACTCCTTAGGGGTCAATTGACTATTTTGGTCATACTGACTTATTTTTAGTTCTTACTTTGCTGTACATTATTGCTGTTTACAGTTTATTTCTATCTATAATAATATTCAAGATAATAACAAAAAAACAGCAAAATTTCCTCAAAATTACCAATTCAGGGGCAGCAATCTAACAACCGATTATCCGATTCATCTGAAAATTCCAGGGCAGATAGATCGTGACCTGATCAACAATTTTACTTCCTGTCAGATTTGCTCTTAATGCTTTGGTTTTTGAGTTATAAGCCAAAAACTGCATTTTACCCCCATTTTCTATTTTTAGCCATGGCGGCCATCTTGGTTTGTTGGCCGAGTTACCGGACTCATTTTTTTAATTAGATACCCCAATGATGATTATGGCTAAGTTTGGTTAAATTTGGCCCAGTAGTTTCAGAGGAGAAGATTTTTCTAAAAGATTACTAAGATTTACGAAAAATGGCTAAAAATTGACTATAAAGGGCAATAACTCCTAAAGTGGTCAACTGACCATTTTGGTCATGCTGACTTATTTGTAGATCTTACTTTGCTGAACATTATTGCTGTTTACAGTTTATCTCTATCTATAATAATATTCAAGATAATAACCAAAAACAGCAAAATTTCCTTAAAATTACCATTTCAGGGGCAGCAACCCAACAACGAAATGTCCGATTCATCTGAAAATTGCAGGGCAGATAGATCTTGACCTGATGAACAATATTACCCCGTCAGATTTGCTCTAAATGCTTTGGTTTTTGAGTTATAAGCCAAAAACTGCATTTTACCCCTATGTTCTATTTTTAGCCATGGCGGCCATCTTGGTTGGTTGGCCGGGTCACCGGACACGTTTTTTAAACTAGATACCCCAATAATGATTGTGGCCAAGTTTGGTTAAATTTGACCCAGTAGTTTCAGAGGAGAAGATTTTTGTAAAAGTTAACGCAGGACGACGACGACGGACGACGACGACGACGACGACGGACGACGACGACGGACGCCGGACGCCAAGTGATGAGAAAAGCTCACTTGGCCCTTTGGGCCAGGTGAGCTAATAAAAAGGTATACAGTTTGTAATAAACACGAAGATAACACATAAACAAATCAAAAATAAGTGCAAGTTTTTTAACAAATACCACATGAGAGTGCAGTTAAGTCCAATAACCCAGTCCTGTCCAGTCCACTGTCAAGTCCAAGAACCCAGTCCTGTCCAGTACAGTCCAGGTAAAACACTTTGACGTGTTTACATATCTATCATAGATTTTTTTTTAATAAATGGTAAAAACATAAAACAAAAAACAAAAAACCAAGCCAACATTTGTCATTTCATGGCAGTACTTCCTCATAGTAGCGCCCTCTGTTAATTCTGGTGAAAATAGGAATTATACTATTTGAGAATTTTTGCAGCGGTTATTACGTTTTTCACAAGTTTGTTAAAAATAGGTTCTATAGTGTCAATGAAACAGTTTACGACGGACAGACGACGGATGCCAAATGATCAATTATAAGTGAAAAACAGCTAAACAGGATTTTCTTTTACAAAATTTACTTTTGGATACCACCCAATGATCCTATAAACAAGCTTCTGTCCAAGTTTGGTAGAAATCCAAGATATTTCAAGAAGTTTATTCAAATTTTAAAAAACTTTATCCACATGTAGGATCGACAATAGTCGCAAGCTCGACAATTATATTATATTACAAAACAGGGTTACTGCAGCATGAGTACCGAATGGAAACTCATACGGCCTAACTGACACTGAAGTGTACGGATGATGCAATGAAGTACAACATTCTTCCTGAAAAAAAAACAATAACAAAAACAAACTTTACATACCAACAATGTAAAAACCTTGAAGTCTCTGAAAAAAAAGAAGGAAAACTGACAATGAAGAGAAACACTACTCATTTTCTCTGACACCTATGTAATCTTCAATTATCAATTAGTTATGCAATTCAAAACTAAAAACGTGACACTAGAAATCTAGACAAATATCTAAAGAGAGATGACACGAGGGAGAACACTCATTTCATGAAATTCTGTTACACTAAACAATAATTTGGTCACAAATATTTTTGCGCCACTGATTAGGTCTGATTGAATCGTCTTACAGTAGGTACTAGTATACAACAAAAATGTTACAAAATACAATTAGCAATGACCAATGAAACTTGTAACGTCAGACGAACCTTATAAGACTAATATTAACTGCTTACCAATGTTTCACTATAGAAAATATATAATTCTTGACCTATACTTTCAGGAAGCTAAGAATCTTATTGTTAATAAGATCTACGAACCCTAAAAATAGGTCAAATTAAATGGAACTCTTTCAGACAGCTAGATAGACAGACACATCCTTTATCAAATAAGATGTGGTATGATTGCCAGCCCAATGAGACAATTATCTGCCTAAAACGAAGGGTTGAGGATTTGTACAGCATTTATAGGTCACCGTACGGCCTTCAACAATGAACATATACAATCTGAATATTGATCTACTAATGTTGTGCAATGAACTATATGAAATGAGGTAAAGGTCAGATAAATTTGTTACGTTTGATCTATCACACCTTGTGCATGTATGTGGTATATAATTGACCTTTCACTAACTTAATTTATAGTTAATGATTCGCCAGTGTGTCTGTATATTCGACATGATGTTGTGTAAGCATTGGATCATCTTATTTCTGTGGAGATTATCATTCTACCCTTAGTCATTTTGTATTGACTATGAAACATAGTCTACATAATTTTAATGTTTGTGATAAGGTCAGTTTAAGAAGAACCACTTATGATAAATCAATGGTATATGTATATAAGCAGTCATATAAGGATTGGCATATCATCGATCTCAGAAATTATATACAGACAAGACATATCTCTGTGTCATCAGTTTATTCTTATTTTCAATCATTCTTACAACAGGGTGCAAGCTCAAACCAAGAATTCTAAATTTTAAAGGACTTATTACGGCTATGTTGTGGAGGATCATAGAAAGTTAAACATCTGCTTATTCAGAAAACGTACACGTTTTAATGTGTAAGATCGCAGACCTGTTGAAGATTGTAAATAATCAAAATTTATGGACTTTACTAAACAACCAACCAGTCCTTATTGAGGTCTTGCAAATCAATTTTTTGGGAACTAAGGAAATAACATGAATACTCGTCTCCTATATTCTAATCAAGTAACAAATAATGTAAAAATATTGTTTGGAGCTCAGTCAACAACAGGAATTCTCCTAGATTTTAAACATGTAACAAAAAACCAGCCCTAGTTATAGAGTTGTAAAACATTTTGTTTGGAGCTCAGACAATAACAGGAATTCTCCTAGTTTTTAAACACGTAACACACAACCAGCCCTAGTTGTAGTAATGCAAATCACTTATTTCGAGTTTAGGCATTCAGAGGAATACTATAGGATTTTAATCAAGTAACATAACAAATAAGAAGCCATTACTGAAATCAGTTGTTGGGAACTTAGGAATAACAGGAATATTCTTAGATTCTAATCCAACTTCAAAGAACATAGGATTTTTAATATCACTATTTACAAGAAGATGTTGTATGAGTGCCAATGAGACAACTCTCTCATCCAAGTCGCACTTTGTTTTCTTTTAAATAACAAACTTTTATATTGAAGTAAGCAGTGATGATGTCATGAACATAGCATTTCTTCATTAGCTGGTCATGACGTCATGAAGATATTGTACTGTTATTAGCTGGGCATGATATCATGAACGGTGTCTGCTAACATTAGCTTGGCATGATATAATGAATATTGTCTGCTAACATTAGTTGGGCATGAAATCATGAACAATGTCTGCTAACATAAGCTGGGCATGATATATCATGAACGTTGTCTTAGTTGGGCATGAAATCATGAACAATGTCTGCTAACATAAGCTGGACATGATATATCATGAACGTTGTCTTAGTTGGGCATGAAATCATGAACAATGTCTGCTAATATTAGCTGGGCATGATATCATGGACATTGTCCGCTAACATTAGCTGGGCATGATATATCATGAACGGTTGTTCGCTAATATTAGTTGGTATGATATATCATGAACGTTGTCTGCTAACATTAACTAGGCAAGATATCATGAATATAATTTGCTAAAATTAGGTGGGCATGATATCATGAACCTTGTCTGCTAACATTAGCTTGGCATGATATCATGAATGTTGTCTGCTAACATTAGCTGGTCATGATATTATGAACGTTGTCAGTCTGCTGCCAATAGCTGGGCATGATATCATGAATGTTGTCTACTAACAATAGGTGGGCATGATATCATAAACATTGTATACTACCAATAGCTGGGCATAATATCATGAATTTCGTCTGTTGCCAATAGCTGGTCATGATATCATGAAGGTTGTCTACCAGCAATAGCTAGGCATGATATCATGAACGTTGTATGCTGCCAATAAATGGGCATGATATCATGAATGTTATCTGCTAACATTAGCTGGGCATGATATCCTGAACGTTGTCTGCTGCGAATAGCTGTGCATGATATCATGAATGTTGTCTGCTAACATTAGCTGGGCATGATAATCCTGAACGTTGTCTGCTGCGAATAGCTGTGCATGATATCATGAATGTTGTCTGCTAACATTAGCTGGGCATGATATCCTGAACGTTGTCTGCTGCCAATAGCTGTGCATGATATCATGAATGTTGTCAGCTACCATTAGCTGGGCATAATATCATGAATGGTGTCTGCTAACAATAGCTGTACATGATATCAGGAATGTTGTCTGCTACCATTAGCTGGGCATGATATCATGAATGTTGTATGCCAACAATAGCTGGACATGATATCATGAATGTTGTCTGCAAACAATAGCTGGGCATGATTTCGTGATTGGTGTCTGTTAACAACAGATGGACATGATATCATGAATGTTGTCTGCTACCATTAGCTGGGCATGATATAATGAATGCTGTCTGCTAGCAATAGCTGGGCATGATATCAGGAATGCTGTATGTTGCCAAAAGCTGAGCTTATCATGAACGTTGTCTGCTAACATTAACTGGGCATGATATCCTGAACGTATTCTGCTAACATTAGCTGGGCATGATATCCTGAACGTTGTCTACTGCCAATAGCTGGGCATGATATCCTGAACGCTGTCTACTGCCAATAGCTGGGCATGATATCATGAATGTTGTCTGCTGCCAATAGCTGGGCATGAAATCATGAACGTTGTCTGCTAACATTAACTGGGCATGATATCCTGAACGTATTCTGCTAACATTAGCTGAGCATATCATGAATGTTGTCTGCTGCCAATAGCTGGGCATGATATCATGAATGTTGTCTGCTACCATAAGCTGGGCATGATATCATGAATGATGTCTACTTACAATAGCTGGGCATGATATCATGAATGTTGTCTGTTACCATTATCTGAGCATGATATCATGAATGTTGTCTGCTACCATTAGCTGGGCATTGATATCATGAATGCTGTCTGCTGACAATAGCTGGGATCGAATGATATCATAAAACATGTCTGCTGCCAATAGCTGGTCATGATATCATTATCAATGTGATTTTGAATGCTTTACTTGATATAGCATATTCATTTCCAGTCGTTCATGAAGCCAAAAGCCAAATATATATAATATATTGGTTGTTCCAAGGATGTTATGAATTGTTATATTCATACAACCAAGTTTTATCTTTTTCATAAAAATAAACTTTTATCACAGATATAATTATGTCTCGCTTTTTTTAATTTTGATAATGCAAATGTTGAAATTAAAAGAGTAACACTATAACATGTAAGTTTTGCAAATATTCAGTCACTGAACCATGATTGAAGGTACATGACTATGGTAATGAGATATGCCAATGCTAATACAACTGCATACCAAATATCTTTGACTTCCCACTAGTGGTTCACCATTAACTAGACCTAATCACAAACTAATACATTGTTGACGCCGCAGACGCTGGAAACAACATACCTATGTCTCGCTTTTTGACTCCGTCAAGCAAGACAAAAACTCTGTCTTGCCAATAAAATAAAAATTCTCTCATCTGATTGGCTACATTTTTATTTGTAAAAGCAGTGTACAAAATAACAAGAAATTACACTTTCATTCATAAAAATTAATAAAATGTGGAAAAGAAAAAAGAGAGAGAGGGAAGAATAAAATTCTAAATCTATACAACCATTTCTCATTCAATAATTTTGGTGACCAAAAAAAATAACATGTAAACATAAAAGAAATTTGAATTCTCAAAAGTGTTTTTTTCAAATTCTATAATTAAAATATAACACAACCTCTCAACTAATCATAACAAGATTAAAGATATATATATAGATTGTTAACAATAATTTCTCTCATACACACACCACAGTCATACTCATGATAAAAGTATACAAATCCTCCTCCCTATGTAAGGTTCTAAATATGGCACATATACATCTCCTTAATTTTGTCTTTTTCAAAATATTCCCCTATAATGTGAGATTTTTCTATAGCAAGATATATTTCTGGACTTACTAGTCAAAATCTGTATCTGTCAACTTTTGAATGTAATATAACGATTATATTAGGTCATGTATACATGTGGATATCTTTGGCACTTTCAACAAACTGAAATAGCATCCTCTCTCTCTGATAAAAAAAATAGGTTACCAAAGCAATTTCATTCTGGACCTTATTCTTTGGAAATGCACATTACAACTTGAGTAGAATGATTGGTTTATGTGACAGATTCAGTTCAATAAGCATCAGTAAAGTTGACAGAAAAGGTATTAGGTGTAAAGGAGATCTGTTCGAAGTTTATGTTCTCCACATTTGTAGTTCTTATCTCTCAAAGGAAATACATCTACTAATTTAAAAATCTTTTACTCAAATCCTAAAGTAAGAGTATTGTTATTACACTGCCTGAGTAAATATTATACAATAACCGAGTAATAAATTTCTTTTTATGCCTAAAAACTATTTTTTTCGTAAAACCTGTTGAAACAATTCTATTGTTTTTGTTATTATTGTCTTTTGTGACCATTTACTGTTTTTTCTTTCTTTCCAAGATTATATATGTAGGTACATTCAGAAATGAAATATGTAAATGAATTTAACGTTTCATTCATACATTAATCTTGCTAATTGAATTTTCTAGAAAAATAAATTTCCACAATTTGATATTTCACAACCATATATTTAACATTTTGCAACTATCTTCTTAATTCATTTTAGCTTTATGATTTTGATCCATTTAACATTTGCAAAGGAAAAAGGGCTCTTATACTTTTTGACTACTTTTAAAACAAGTAACAACAAATCTATGAAACATATTTTCTTGAAGGACTATTATGATCCCATTATGATATACTGGCAATTATAAAAAGAAATATCAGATGGTAGCAGAAACACAAAGCTATAATATACCGAAGTTAAATTTCTGCAAACTAATTTAAGCTAGATGCCTTATAAAGAGTTTGAAGAGAGAAAATATTTTTACAACATTGTTTAAATTTCTACTAACATTATTGCTAATGCTTAGAATAGTGTTTTTCAGGAATTTTTTTGGACCAAAATATTTGTAGGACTTATTCACAGGGCTGGGTTAATCATGTGAGATGAAATACTACATATACAGCATATTTACAGGCATATGAAATGTGAAAAGGTTCCCTGTAAATAAGACTACTTCCTATCAAATCTTTCCCCAAGAACTTTATAGGGAGATATTGATCGTAGAAATATATAGATTTATAGTCAATATGACTTAGATGATCAGATAGTTGCATAATGTTAAGATAAATCACAGAATAAATGGACATAATTATACAAATATATAAAAATTTGATTGATATAATGTATCTATATACAATGACATGGATTTGCTAATTACAAAATCACAACCCATTACGTCTAGCTACTAAAATATAATTGTGTCTTGATTGTGGTGAGATACAAAGAATCAGATGAATTAATTACCGACTGTTATATAATAATTATAACACATTTAATTGTAGTTTACATCATTACAGTGAAGGCCTAATCTATATAATTCAAATTAATTCTATTAATAGACAAATGGTCTTGCTTATTTTTTTATCCATCCATTTAATATTTCTATCATGATTTTTTTAACATTATAACTAAATATTTTTTCATGTGACTTTCAAATCCATATTAACTGTAACAGAAAACTATGATGTTGGGTCAAACAGGTCCTAAAATCAAATATATTTCAATTTATAAAATAAAATGCTCGATTGTATGAACTTTAATAGATTTATGGCAGTTTTGGTTTATAAAACGTTCCTTCAATGTGTGATACACTAATGAGGTAAAAGTAAATTCAGTAAAATCTAGACCAACTTGTTCATATAAAGAAATAAGATAGTGCACAATCCTGGGAAAGATATAAATATTGGAAGAATATTTTGTAATGTATTGACTGATGCTGACATGTCCTTTAAGAAGTTTCTTTAACATTACATCAACATAATCAAGGCTATAATAATAACATTTTCTGAAGGCCTTCACACTGGACTTTAAAATAAAACTCTCATTAATAATTGTATAATACATAATTTTTTTTCCCCGTTTTTAACAAATTTAAAGGTTTGAAGAAGCTCTGAAATGCATCTTTGCTTTTTTCTAAATGGGAAATTTAAAATTATATAAAGAATCAATTTTTTGTCAGATCTATAGTATCTCAAATTAAATACCAATTCACCCGTAAAATTACTAACACAGCTTTCAAAATGGGATGTACCAAAATTTTAACAAAGAAAATCTATAAACTAAGACCGTAGCTAGGAATTCAAACTTCATCAATTATTAATTGTCTGTAAAACATCTCTCAATATAATAACAATTGGAATACACAGCAAATATTTTAATAATCCCTTAATCAGTCTTGATATATTTGTCCTCAGATTTTAAAATAATGAGGTAAGATGGCCTTGCACTAACCTATAATTGAAAAATAGACACTATATTATATAAACTGTTTTTCTCTCCATCAAGTTAAAATATATAAAAATTCTTTAAGCACTTAATTGGAATGATAAAAATCTACATAAAAGTTCATGCTAATTGCACTTCCAGTAATGTACAGTAAATAAATGTATATAATAAAGTCAACCCGCAGAATTATGGTAATGATATGTCTATAAATAGGACACTCAAATTTATGCTATCTACAAATGTCAGGTTTGAGTTTTTACAAATGAAGGTCATTTCAAAATTTTGTTAACATTGCTCATTTTTGGCCAAGGTTATTCGTCTAGCTAGTTAAATGGTTTGTTTTTACTTTATAAACAAAATTTTTTTTTCTACACGTGTATGTTCCCTTTTAGGATTTTTTTTTATGTGAAAACTATTTAAAAAAAGAATAGATATGAGCCTTTCCATTCACACCTGTCATTTTGCTGCCTTCTAATTATGGTTTTGTACAAATATTGGAATTTTTTAACAATCAAACATGTTACCATGGTAACATAATCACTAACAATCAACAAAGATTCAAACAAATATCTGGAATGTACATGCTATACAGTAGTTTTGTACAAATAATTAAAATATAATCTAAAGCAACAATACCGGTAAATCATATGGTTTGACCTAAACTACTTCTGATAGTATACTGGCTTTGCCTGGCCTACTTTTAATATTGAATAATGAAAAAAAGTTATTATCACAATTTTATATCTTACAATTATGAGCAAAAATTTGCTTTCCAATTTTGAAGGTATTCAAGTTCTAATTTTCCTTTAATCCATTTTTGCTACCAGGAAATGAAGATATGAACAAAAAAAATAAAAATTATTGAAGAACAGTTTTGAAGACTCACCAACAAATGGCCATCTTCATGATCTTGTGTTCGAAATATTTTTTACAAATTCACATCAGAAATTGAAAGTAGTCCCAGAAACATAGCAGTGACTAACTGGCCAACTTGAAAATTAAAAGATTATTTCAAAATAAACAATATCAAGCTGTGCAATGCCTTGGTCTGACTCAGTAGTCCCATCTTTGTTAGTATATTCTACTATCCCCTTTATAATCATTCTGTGTTAGTTTGAATTGTTAAATCCTAGGACATCATTGTTCTACACAGCAGATCCAAATGAGGCATTAGATCCCATCATTGGCCCTCGGCTGGACTTCATGTTACCATCTCTGACATCATCAAATGACCTATCCATTCCAGGATTACTACGACCTCTAGGGTCAGCGTTGTAGCCTCTCGTGTGTGGTTCATCAAGTCCACGGTTCTCGTATTGTCTTGGAGACTTATCCCTTGGTGACTAAAAAAGAAAGTATTTTTTTTCATTAAAAACTTTAAAATTTCTTCAATATGTTTTCCCCCCTTTCAGACACAGATATTAATATTGGTGTTTAACCTGTTTATTCTGCCAGTTCATTAATTGAGTTTTGTTAATTTCATAAGCACTTTATGGAAGTTAAACCATGGTGAATATTTTTACCATGCGGAAATCTCTATCTTCTCAACTTTATACATTTTTAGAATCTTCAAATGTTAACACAACATAAACTTGATAAATATATTAATTGAATATTTGTATATGTGTATGAGTATGTGCACATTATCACCAATTCATCGGTCATCTAAAAAGAAGTTGTATTGTGAGTGTATTGAAAATATTCAGCTGTAAAAGAAAGGCAAGTATAACAACTATTAAAACTCTAAGCACCCTGACTTCCTTCAGTAATAATATCTGGCTGCCACATAACAACTCATAGTGCAGAAAGTGGCATTAAACAGCAAAAATCAATCAAGCTGTCAAGTTTTAAAAAATGCTTTTATTCCTATTTTTGTGAATGAAATTAAATTTCGTAAGAAATATGAACCAAATCTCTTAAGATCCATAATATATCCCTTGAAGTTCTGATGTCTGTTCAAAACTAATGTTGAGACAACTTGTAGATTCTAGTTTCTGGCTAGTAATTGTTTACATAGACGTTAAAAAATGTTTGTATTTGGATCAGAATTTGCTTGTTTTTTTATTGATTAAGGTAATTTGTATTTTACTCTATTGGTCTTTCAGTACTCTATTTCATTACATACTTTTCTCTTAGGTCATGCAAACAATCAAATACATGACATGTACAAAACATGATATAATCTATGTTAAGATTATGTAAAAGAATGCATGTAATAATTTTAAGATCTTCAACCTCCTTACACATATACTTCTTTTTAAGTGTTTGCTGAATTTCATATAATTGCTTTGAATTGTTGAAAGAAAAAAAAATGTAGAAAAAAAAGAGAGAATATAGGATAATAATCTGAAATTCCATTTTTAAAGAAAAAAGAAGAACTAAAAGAATGCAATCAACATAACAATTTATTTTCTTGGTTGATGAAGAATACAAACATGAGTATCTGTCAATACAATGACTCATATTAAAACTGGGATGTATAAAAATATAATTTACACAATCTTAATTTGATCTCTTTTTAAAAATTAACATTCTTATATAAAATGGTGAGATGTGGTATGATTACCCATGAAACAACTAACCACAATATACCAAATGATGTAGATGTTAGCAACTATAGTTTACATACAGCCTTCAATAATGAGTAAAACACATAATGCATAGCAAGCTTTAAAAAATCTTCAAACATAACAAATCATGTCATGTTTTATTTGAAATCCCTATACAAAATTATAATTCTTGTGTCTAGATTTAATTAATTTCCTTATGCATATATACACATTGTACATCTAGACTTATTTTCCTATCATCAAATTTTAAAAGCTTGGATTTCAACAATGGTAATACTGTACAACTCTACACAAGAGGTAGTTAAACATAGCTTAATATTTAATCTAAATTATTGACGTATTTAAAAGACGGTAGATAGAACTATAACCTTTACTTTTAAAGGAGTTATTTGTATAATTGTCTCCTGATCTGTTCAAAAATAAACTTTGATCCTAAAGAATTCAGCTTCATAGTACAAAATTTACTAAAAAATATATCATGTATTCAAACTCCACAATTATTGAAATTGACAGATAGATTTTCATTTATGTAACCTAATGTTGGGGTGCAACATGTGTAAGTTCTTTCTTAATCTCAATAAAACCTTCAAATACTAGTTATAAAATTTGTCCGTAATAAAAAAAGTTTAGTGATTATTCATCAATTTTAAACATGACTATAAAAATCTCCATAGGAAAATATCTATAAAAATTTCTGCGTATAGATTATAGATTATAATACATATTAACAACCACCTCTACCTTTAAACAAACAGACTCTAAAAGTCTTCACAAAATATCACATGACATTAAGATCATATCAAAAGATGTATATGATTACAATGCAATATAATTCACTTCTACACAAATAGCAACATCACAGAACATTATATATAACATTTTGATCAAAATATGAATGTTAGTGTAAATAGGCATAATTCGATGTACATATAGTGAAACCTGCTCACAACGTTTATTGTTGTAATATAACAATAACAAATGGCACAATTTGGACAATTTTGCTCTTATTAAAATGGAAAGTAAACAGCAATGGAAGTTTATAATGACCTTAACTGGCTATACAGCCCTTGCATGACTGGATGGAAAGTAAATTTCAAAATTCAAGAAATGTTTGAAAAATTAACTGAAGTCTAAAATTAAATTAAACAGTTCCAATGGACACTGCCAACACCTATGCTGACAACAAAATCTATAATCACTATCTTACTTCCGAGACATAAATGTTGCAGTTTCTTCAAAAAAGATGTAAAATAAGTGCCATTGAAACAACTTTCAAAAGAGATGTAAACAACATTCAATAGGTCACTATACATCCAAATAACACCCCAACATGAATAATTCAAACAAATGGCCTGATTTATGAGAAAACAATGAAAAACAAATATGACAGAAAGCAACCAAGTACAACCACTGAATAACAAGCCCTTGTTTACTTGTTTACATGTTAAATGTTCTTGTTATTTTTCTTCTTCGTTTATGTTTAAACACCGAGATAAAAATTGTATTAAGAATTGGAATCTTCAAAGGAGTAGGTCCGGTTAGGGCCCATTTTGGCCCCAAATTTCAGTTTCATCTAACGAGATATTTAGGACACTTTTTAAACACTTAAGTGTCTATTTCAATTGATTCGATTAGTTTATGTAAAAGATTTTAACTGATTCAGTAATTAAAAACGCTCCGATTGAAGCTTAAATATGAAAAATCTATCAAATATGCCAAAAAACGTCACTTTTCAGATGGTTTTAGTCAGAAATGAAAGTGGCCGCATCCGTGTTCATCCTCAACCTTTATATATGTTATGTATTATCATCAAATACAACTTACATTTCAATATTATGAATGAACACGAATGCGTCCACTTTCATTTAAGACGGAAACTGTCTAAAATTTAACTAAAATGCTATAATTGTGAAGATTTCGGTAATTAAGCATGACTTTATGATGCTAGTACACGATATATGTACATTGTATCGTCAAAAACAGCACATATTTATGTAGCAGAAGCATTCTACTTTCCAAAAAATAGCTAAAAGATTACATTTTCACAATTTTGCAAAACTGCTTAATTTTGGGGCCAAAAAGGGGTCTTACTGAACCTACTCCTTTGTTTTTTTAACTTGACATGTAAACTATACATGCTACTAAAATAGACATTAGGAAGAAAGCAAGACAGAATATCCAATTAACTCTGTATTATTGTTGTCAACTTAGTAAAAACATACTGATGGAGGAGAACAAAGATAATGCATGGAATTAAAACTAGAGGCTCTAAAGAGCCTGTGTCGCTCACCTTGGTCTATGTGCATATTAAACAAAGGACACAAATGGATTCATGACAAAATTGTATTTTGGTGATGGTGATGTGTTTGAAGTTCTTTCTTTACTGAACGATTTTGATTCTTACAATTATATCTATAATGAACTTTGCCCATTAGTAACAGAGAACTATATTTGGTAAAAATTTACATAAATTTACCAAATTAATGAAAATTGTTAAAAATTGACTATAAAGGGCAATAACTCCTTAAGGGGTCAACTGACCATTTTGGTCATGTTGACTTATTTGTAGATCTTACTTTGCTGAACATTATTGCTGTTTACAATTTATCTCTATCTATAATAATATTCAAGATAATAACCAAAAACAGCAAAATTTCCTCAAAATTACCAACTCAGGGGCAGCAACCCAACAACTGATTGACCGATTCATCTGAAAATTTCAGGGCAGATAGATCTTGACCTGATAAACATTTTTATTCCATGTCAGATTTCCTCAAAATGCTTTGGTTTTTGAGTTATAAGCCAAAAACTGCATTTTACCCCTATGTTCTATTTTTAGCGGTGGCGGCCATCTTGGTTGGTTGACCAGGTCATGTCACACATTTTTTAAACTAGATACCCCAAAGATGATTGTGGCCAAGTTTGGATTAATTTGGCCCAGTAGTTTCAGAGGAGAAGATTTTTGTAAAAGATTACTTTAATTTACGAAAAATGGTTAAAAATTGACTATAAAGGGCAATAACTCCTAAACGGGTCAACTGACCATTTTGGTCATGTTGACTTATTTGTAGATCTTACTTTGCTGAACATTATTGCTGTTTACAGTTTATCTCTATCTATAATAATATTCAAGATAATAACCAAAAACAGCAAAATTTCCTCAAAATTACCAATTCAGGGGCAGCAACCCAACAACTGATTGACCGATTCATCTGAAAATTTCAGGGCAGATAGATCTTGACCTGATAAACATTTTTATCCCATGTCAGATTTCCTCAAAATGCTTTGGTTTTTGAGTTATAAGCCAAAAACTGCATTTTACCCCTTTGTTCTATTTTTAGCCGTGGCGGCCATCTTGGTTGGTTGACCAGGTCATGCCACACATTTTTTAAACTAGATACCCCAAAGATGATTGTGGCCAAGTTTGGATTAATTTGGCCCAGTAGTTTCAGAGGAGAAGATTTTTGTAAAAGATTACTTTAATTAACGAAAAATGGTTAAAAATTGACTATAAAGGGCAATAACTCCTAAACGGGTCAACTGACCATTTTGGTCATGTTGACTTATTTGTAGATCTTACTTTGCTGAACATTATTGCTGTTTACAGTTTACCTCTATCTATAATAATATTCAAGATAATAACCAAAAACAGCAAAATTTCCTCAAAATTACCAATTCAGGGGCAGCAACCCAACAACCGATTGACCGATTCATCTGAAAATTTCAGGGCAGATAGATCTTCACCTGATAAACATTTTTACCCCCATGTCAGATTTGCTCTAAATGCTTTGGTTTTTGAGTTATAAGCCAAAAACTGCATTTTACCCCTATGTTCTATTTTTAGCCGTGGCGGCCATCTTGGTTGGTTGACCGGGTCACGCCACACATTTTTTAAACTAGATACCCCAATGATGATTGTGGCCAAGTTTGGTTTGATTTGGCCCAGTAGTTTCAGAGGAGAAGATTTTTGTAAAAGATTACTTTAATTAACGAAAAATGGTTAAAAATTGACTATAAAGGGCAATAACTCCTAAACGGGTCAACTGACCATTTTGGTCATGTTGACTTATTTGTAGATCTTACTTTGCTGAACATTATTGCTGTTTACAGTTTACCTCTATCTATAATAATATTCAAGATAATAACCAAAAACAGCAAAATTTCCTCAAAATTACCAATTCAGGGGCAGCAACCCAACAACCGATTGACCGATTCATCTGAAAATTTCAGGGCAGATAGATCTTGACCTGATAAACATTTTTACCCCATGTCAGATTTGCTCTAAATGCTTTGGTTTTTGAGTTATAAGCCAAAAACTGCATTTTACCCCTATGTTCTACTTTTAGCCGTGGCGGCCATCTTGGTTGGTTGACCGGGTCAAGCCACACATTTTTTAAACTAGATACCCCAATGATGATTGTGGCCAAGTTTGGTTTGATTTGGCCCAGTAGTTTCAGAGGAGAAGATTTTTGTAAAAGTTAACGACGACGGACGACGACGGACGACGGACGACGACGACGACGCCGGACGCCGGACGCAAAGTGATGGGAATAGCTCACTTGGCCCTTCGGGCCAGGTGAGCTAAAAAATGAGCAAACATGATATCACAGCCTAATCATGATAATGATAAATATAACCATAATGATATAAATGATTCTGATAATGATAAACATGATTGTGATAATGATAAACATGATTGCGAAAATTAAAAACTATGATTATGATCATGAAAAAATGGCGATAATTAACAACAATAAAACAAACCCAGTCACATCTCTTACAGAGACCAGGCATAAAAAGGATACAAATATTATAGCATTTATAATTTTAAAAATAAAACAAAAGGATCAAACATATGTGAAAAAATACATTTTAAACGCATCTTGTCATCTTATTAAAGAAAATAATATTTCAAACTGGAAATGTAACTCCTATATATTAGCTTCTGCAATCTTTGATGCAAGGGAGACAATCATTGAAAAAAAAAATGGTAAGCCTAAAATTAAACATTTAAAATTTCAGCAAATAACAACCTCATTTCAGAAAATATTGCTGTGCACATAGTAAGTGTACTTTGATCTCTTCAAATGGCAGTAAATTGTTAAAAAAGACATAATTCTTCATAAAACTGTCACATAAAATTTCAATGTATGGACATCATTTTTGTATATAATATGATCACAGAATGGACATGAAAATATCCAACTTTCAAAACATTTAAACAGATAAAAAAAATATTGGTTCGAAGGGCACACTTATTGTTCAATTCATGTATGTAACCACACCATCCAAAAAAGATAAAGTGGGCAGGATTAAGCAATCAAAAATAAAAAGAAAAAAATACACTGCTATTTCAATATAAACTAATTTGTACAATGAGTAAAAACTTTACTTGAGAAATCGAAATTAAATTTTCTACATATATATAGAGAATATCATATGGTTTTTTCTATATTGCATCCATATCAACCCGAGACACCAATATAATCCCAAGAGCTCTGCTCGAGGGATTATATTGGTTGAAGGTTGATATGGTGTGTGATATTGAAAAAGCCATATCATATACACTTTATTATATACCTCAAGTAGATGTTTTTTATGTGACATGACATCATACAGATAAGGAGGTTTGAAATGACGTCATACAGATTATAGGTTTGACATGACGTCATACAGATTAGGTATTTGATAAAGCCTTTGCAACAGTGACTGCAATCGATGATGTGACGTCATACAGATTAAAGGTGTGATAAAGCTTTTGCAACTGTGCTGATATCGATATCATCACGGGTGGCTGATACAGCACGCTTGCCATTGATTGTATTACACATACAATTTATCTGTATTTACTACTAAGTATATAATAAACAAATATATAGGTCAGTTTCAAATCCATTAAAATTAATTCTGGACAAATTAAAAATATATCAATATTTTGCAATAGAAAAAAAATATAATCACTTATGAGATCTAAAATCCATGTAAACAAGAATGTGTCCCCAGTACACGAATGCCCCACTCGCACTATCATTTTCTATGTTCAGTGGACCGTGAAATTGGGGTAAACCCTCTAATTTGGCATTAAAATTAAAAAGATCATATCATAGGGAACATGTATACTAAGTTTGAAGTCGATTGGACTTCAACTTCATCAAAAACTACCTTGACCAAAAACTTTAACCTGAAGCGGGACAGACGTACGGATGGACGGACGGACGAACGAACGGACGCACAGACCAGAAAACATAATGCCCCTCTACTATCGTAGGTGGGGCATAAAAATAAAATAAAATTTATGTAACTCAAATATATTTTTTTTAAATAAAGCTTGATTTTTTATATCTGAAAAGATTTGGGGCAAGACAGATCACAAAATTTCCTCTTTTACATGTTTTTATAATAACAACACTTTAAGTAACTTGCACTGTCTCTACAATTTATGATTGGTCAATAAGATTAAATTAATGTTTATATTGGTGAAGATATATCTGGTATCAGGCCAATTTCATACTACCAACTGACTACTGTATAAGAATGCTGTATAATAGTTTTTAAAAATTCAAATTGTTTCTGATTCATTGTATCCAATTTCTTATACTCTATTAAAATCAAATGATAAAGTTATGATTTCCTTTTGGTAGAAAAAAAGACAAAATGACAACATTAATGAAGTGATAAGTGACTAATCATGATATTATAGACAAATAAATTCATATAATTTCAAAATATCTTATTCAACTTTTCCTATATTTTCCCACAAAATTCAAAAAGAAAAGCTTATTACAATGAAATAATAATTGTTTTAGTAACAATATTAGCACCAACACATCATTTAGGCATTTATCTGCACCAATGCATTATCATTGTTAAGAATATAATCTGCACAAATCAAATTCTTCAGACAGTAATTAAATATCAAACTCAGTTCACACAAATTTTACAACAGCATATTCTGTCGGTGGCTCTCCTTTTTTGGTTCTAGGTTTTGGTTTAGGTTTCAGTGGTTTAGGTGGAGGTATTCCAGGTGGATTAGAAGCAATATCCAGTTCTGCATAATGTAGTTCCTGTTTGTGTGGATGTGGAGGCGGAGGTGGGTGTTGACTAATTAGGTTCTCGTCACACTGAAATAGTCAAAAGGAAAACTTATCTAAATCAGCATGTTTCAAGCATGGCAGATATCTTGACATTTAATTACCTCTGCAACCTATTTAAGTATAACGCCAGGCTTTTTCTTATTTTATATATATATTTTTTCTTAAGATTTTTCTCTTGTGAACTATAAACTGTCTTCTGATTTCCTAGAAAGTTTACATAAATCTGAACAATATTCTATTATCTTTAAAAAAAAAATGTCTAAAAAAAATCTTTATTACATAATTTTGCTTCACTTTAATTTTCTAAAATTTAGTCAAAATTCACATTTCAGCAGAATTATTATCAAGTGAACAATTTAACCATCCTCAAAAATAAGCTCTTCTTTTTTTTTTTAATATTTTTAAATAAAAGCTTGCACTGTTTGTTAAATGTCTTGAGTATAAATGCAGTATATTGAGAAATTGTTATCTCAGAATAATAATAGAAGCTTTGATATGATTTTTGTTAAAAGATCAGTTGCAAAAATACTACATTACAAGAAAGAAGAGACTGCATTAATTATGAAATGATTTTGATTTATGAGCAAGAGAGATTTTTCTTTCAGATAAAATTGAAATTATTTATCAAAAAATGACCCTAGTCACATTGATTTTTTTGTCTTTAAATGAAATGTGTTTTCTAAATCTAAAATATTTATAAACTTCATTTACTGAAATTGAAAGGTTTATGATATTCCTCAATATTTATGAAATATTTGTCACTGGATATTATTTTAACAGCAATAAATCAAGATAAATGCCTTAACATCATTTACTTGATATTTACTTAAAGTAATGGCTATTTCTTCTTATTTTATATGTAAACATTTCAATTTTAACATACTTTTTTACGGATTTTTAAATTATTTAGGGACTTCATTAGCTACGAGCAATCAATTTAGTGATAAAATGTATCAGACTTGCATATTGTATGTTTTGAGGAAAATGTCTCAACAACATAATCAACAGTGCTCTTCCCAGCTCAGTGAAGAATCATATTGCTGTGCCTAATCTAACTGAAATTGCAGATCTACCCTTACTTAAAGTTCAATTTACAGATTGGGGAAAGATTGCCCAATTCTAAGGTCTTTTAAGGCCCTGAAGATTTATGAAATATACATATGTCCTGAAGTTTAAACATTTTAATTCCTTTAAAGAAAAAACAAAGACTTAAAATAAATTAAAAATATCTTACTCCTTTTACGACTGTAATCTGTAAGAAAACAGTGCTTGATAAATTTCTGATATAACAATGCAATATATCGTGAGACAAACTTAAAAGTTAAAGCAGAGGTAATCTGTTTATTTCATATCTGCCATGCAATATGCTTGATAAGTTTTCCTTTTGATTCATCTTAAACACCAATCTTATGAGCAGTAACATGCACACATACCAACATTTATAACAAGTCAGAAAAACAACAATGCAAAATGGCAACAAAAATAAGCAATCATGCAATTCTGAAATTTCGAGCTATTGATATTAATCTCAAAGAGAAATGTATAGTCAAATAAATAAAATGATAATTTGAGACCATATTTGCAGTAAATGTCAGGTTTGACAAAAAAATTAAAAATAATGGAAAAAGAGCTTGAGAAAACAGCCAAAAATAGTACATTTTGAAAAAAAAAGTGTATTATCCATTTACAGTAAATAATTTTTAATAGATTTACCAATCAGGTATTGTGCATGCTTTTTGTTATTATAGAAATTGGCCCAAAAAAGCCTGATCAAGATTATAAGTAATATCACATACATGTATATAAACCATTCACTTACAATATAAATTATACAGCTATATCTAGCATTGTGTGCTGTAATATAGTGTACTAGTCAATATACATAGACATACAATAATATCAATCATTCAATATGAAACTAAAGCAAACCAATTCAATTTGAATATATAAATATAAAAAAAAATTTTAAATAAAAACAAGGCTCGGATTTATGTTGAAATTAAAAATGCAATATAATATTCATTAAGTTTCGGGCTGTAAAACTAAAACCCATAAAAAAAAAGAAAAATATTATTTAAATTTGGTTCTTTTCATACCATTTTTATAAATAAATGATGGTATTTCAAATGAGAGGGTGTTTCTATGTAACAATCTTGTAAAAGGGCAACAAGATTTACTAAGTTATGATGTCTTAAAAATACTTGAACCCCACAAGTTCTAATATTTGACAACATCAATGATGAAATGTAGGATTACAAGTATTGCTTCCTTGAATTTTTTCCCAAACTCAACAAAAAATACGTTGTAACTAGTCTTAGAAATAAATAACATATAAAGAAATAAATAACATATAATTATAAAGAAATAATATACAAAATGAGTAAAATTGCCTACATGCCCGTTTTTTTTTTACAGTAACCCAAAGCACTACAGTGTGTGTATTGAAACATGCAGAAAGTTAATGCAAAACTTGTCAGCTCTATTATAGTGTTTAGAATAAATTCACAATATCTTATCAGAGTTATAAAACTGTTGCAAAAAAATAAGTCAACAATTTTATAAACTATATCAATTACAGTTGTGACTTAACTGAAATTAACCAAATTTAATCAAATTTGAACGCCCTATACTAATTCCAAATGGTAAACCTATAGCTGACATCAAGTAGTGCAACAAACTTTCTTGTATAAAATGTGTTATACTTACTCGGTCTCTATCTCCATGCCTTTCTTTGTGGGGAACACTGTACACCGTGTTATCTATTGGGTCACTACCAGTTCTGCTTAAAAATAGCAACAAAAAAACATAATTATTTTTTAATTAACAAGTCTGACATGATACATAAGTGTGAATATTTTTCAAATCAACTCATTCTTCTGTCACCGGTGTGTGCTCTAAGAGTTAATAGGAAAATGTGTTCATAAGACACCTAACGCTGCTAACACTATCACATTTTCATGTACAGTGAACTGCAATAAAAATACCTCAAAAAGAAGTACATATTCCAGAAGTGATCTCAAGTATAACATGCCATAATTATAAAAATAAAAGTGCAAATTCTTTTTAGTTGCAGATTTTAAGATAACCTCTACAATAGATTTCACTCATGTCAAAACACTTGCAATCTAAACGTGGTTTCATATATTCACTAATGAAGTACTATATGTTTACTAACAACATTTAATCTTACCCATTTTCTTCTTTTGTTCGATCTGTAATACAGAAAAAAATCTTAATGTTATACTGGTAAAAAATTCAGTTTGGCAAAATTTTCTAATAACATATGCAGAACCCATATTATTAATGATGCTTATAAGTAAAAAATTTGGAGGCTGAAACTGCCATCAAGTATTCAGTATGTGGCAAATATTTGCCGTTTACCTTGGCCTTGGATATAGAAGGCTGAGCATCTAAAACTGATTTCAGTACATGTATCAACTGAAAGACAAGCAATATACTTGATTCAGATGACAAAAGAAATATCAAAGGAAAAACTCAAATGAGAATGATGAAAAAAAGGGGAAGATACAATACCCTTGAAACTACGTCTGGAGTATCAATACTCTCATTTGAATAAATTTATGGAGTCATTTAAAGGAGAAAAAGCAAGAATGGTAACTAGATAAACTAAAATACTTTCATACATTCATGATTATACAACTTTGAATAAACATTTGCCTGGAGACATCTGTTGAACTCATGAAAAATTGATTTGCAAACATTCATGTGCAAAACACCAAATTTCAATGATAGGTAGCAAAACTTGCAAGCCAGCAAAAAGTTTGATATGAGACTGTATACATGGTAATGGGGATAAATGATGTTGCTAGCATCTTTAATAGTCTTGGAAAACTTTGGAAAATGGACAATACGGTAGTAATAAATATTTCTTATTTACATATAAATATCATGTCCTGACAAACCTCAATAAACAAATGTGGGAACTTCCAAAGACATAATTGTGTCTGCTGAAGTGACAAGCCATGCAATACAAAATCATGCCAGCAACATGCATAGTTCATGTAGTAAAGCAACTTTTCTTGAGGTAGAATTTCTGTATTGGATTCTCTTATAGTTTTTCTTATAATTTACATCCCAAAAGAGTATGTCTGCCCAAAAATATTTGAACAAGGCTGAGATATTTATACAATGTACTTTTGATAATGTTTGGCATGAATATAAAATAATCCCTAACTAGATATGAAGATGTGTGAACACTTATAATTTCCCTTAAGCATTTCTTGACAAACTAAGATACGTTTTGACATTTCACAAAGATCTGATTGTATTTTATATTCAAAAATATATGACTATATATACATATATGCTATTCAAAAGCTTTATAGCCCTAATAAGGCATATCAGAGTTCACCTGTTACTTTAGTATGTTGTGTCTGAACAATGCCAGACTCTGGCCTTATTTTAGAACTCAGACAATTTTTTTTTGTGCCTTGTGCTGAAACGAATATGGTTACACTTTTAAACTTATTTAACATGCATTAAAGATTTTAGGTTTCCTTAAACCAGTTAAAATGCTTAAAAGTAAAGAGAAAGATTAACATGCATTAAAGATTTTAGGTTTCCTTAAACCAGTTAAAATGCTTAAAAGTAAAGAGAAAGATTAATTGTTTATGCCATGTATGCCTTAAGTTAAAGAGGCATAAAATGCACATAAAACTAATTTCTGGGGAAAGTCAATAATAATATATACTAAAGCAATTTTACCAACACAATATCTAAAAATAATGCTTGGATTTTTTTGATTTTTTGTATTTGTCTTAAACTCTTATTCATTTGTTTAAATATGATATGATAGTTTCAGATTTCAATAGCTTATAAACCTCCCAATCATAAATTACATATAAATGTATGAAAATAACATTCTATTTTATATGATTTTATTTCTTCAGCACTTTTTAATAAAATAACAAAGTACATACATGTTTCTCCTTCATTCTTCTTTCTGAAGGCTACAAAGTACACAATAACTACGATGAGTATGATTCCAACAAATGATCCAATTACTGCTCCTGCAATTACTCCACCGCTGGCTGTCTCTGTAAGATATTAATATTTTTTTATTTTCTTGTATAAAATACAGTTAATCTACATTTCTAACCATATTTGCTTCCAATCATTTGTTAGTGCAGTAATTATTTTTACTTACATTTCAATTCTAAAATTAGAGCTTCATTATTTGTTTTTTAGTTCACTTCTTAAACATGTTTTAACTGTCATTTTTTATCCAAAGAAGCCATTTTACTCATTGCTTTTTTTTTTTTTTTATAAAATTCAAATGAACCAAACCTTTGTATTATTGTATATGACATCTTATAACATTTTTTTATAGTAATACCTTGAACTCCATCTAAAAATTGACCTAAATTAAGGCTATTTTGGCATTATCCATTAAATGTGAAACTGTCTTAAAGTAGAGAGCAAATTTCTAAGACTCAACTCAAACATATTATGCATATAAGTACTGCTTTTTGACTGGCTAATTAATGTCTTGTGAACATCTGAAGAATATTATAGATGTCACACGGTAAATGGCCATGTTGTTTGTGTTAAATAGCTATATATATATATAGGGCATAGATAAAGCGAAGATGATATATGTTGCAAACCAACTTTTATTCATACCGAAAAATACTTGAAAATTCCTTTGAATATAAACTGAGAATCTGATAAGGAAAAAACATGCATTTTAAGGTCTACAAAACTCAAATGTACTTACCTGAAAAGAGGGAAAAACTTATATATCATGTATATTATCCCAGAGCTCTTTAACATGCATGCTGAAGTGTGCTACTCGCAATAATACAGGTACACTCAGGGGTTTCATTATTTTTTTAGACTGGTGGTACCTTTCAGATTTTAGGGGGAACCAAACCCAAAGGGCGAGGGGTCTGGGGGCCGCCTAAGGCCCCCATTGGGTCCAGGGCAAGCCCTGGTAGGGGGGCCAGGGGGGCAAAGCCCCCCGGAAGCTCCTGGATTTTAGGGATTTCAGCCTTAATTTTTTACTTTAAAAAATAGGGAAAAGTCTGTAATATTTGCTTCAATTTTGGGTAAGTTAACATTGAATTGTTTTTTTTTTTCTAGAGTAATTATCTGAAAATACATTGCTTATAATTATTTTGTAATCAGTTATAAAATATGTATAACCTATAATGCAGGGGTTTCATGTGAAATGTTGTTTAAATGTTTTGTTTGTTTTTATACTTTTATTAAATGTTTTGCATTTGTTCAATATTCATTATTGTGAATGAAACTTCATAAGTTGCATACAATGTAGTATAGTATTAAAAAAACTGATAATAAAACTTGTAGCTTTTTTTTATTGCTTTCAACCTTTTGTTATAATCATAACTGTGTCAAGTGTAAGTTTTTAGTGTCATATATGATTTATTTTAATCAAAGTCATATTCACTGTCATTATCACTTTCATCATCATCATTATCATCAATCTGCCCAAATTCAATCATCATCTGCTTACATGCAGCTCTCACTTCTTCCCTTATAAGTTCTTGCTGATTGTCTCCTGTTACATCAGTTTGACACTCTGCTTCAACTGTTTGAATTTCAATTACATTTTCTTGTGCTCCTTCACTTTCATTTGTCCTATTGTTGGGTTTCTGTTTTGGAAGTTTTCTTCTGTCTTTCTCACTTCTCCAACGTTTTACTGCTTTCTCTGTTACTTGCTGACTATCTACTGTGCTGGGACCATTGATTGATACATTCATTAATGTCATTATCATGTCTTGTTTAAGAGAACTTCTGAGTCTAGTTTTTATTCTTTTAATTGTGCTTGCACCCCTTTCAGGCCAGGCATTTGAAACTGGCATTGATTGACAAATATCAGCAAGCTCAATAATATGAGGGAAAAAATTGCATAAGTCAGTCTTTCTCGCTAACATCATCTTTAACATCATTTGTGTTTTGCTCAAATCTGAAGAATCATTATTATCTATTATCATCTTTTTCCATTCTAGCATATTGTACTTGATCTTATTCCATTCAGTAACTATTTCATTTTTCTCGTCTTGTTCAATGTTAGGATAGAACGATTCCATCAAGCTGTCTAATGATGTTACACCATAATTTCTGAATTTTGTATCAGTTCTTTCTGGCAGAGAAACAGGGTTGAAAATATCAAATGCTTTCAGGACAGAGAGAGCATCTTCAAATCTTGAATTTATGTTTTCCTTAAGGGCTGTGACATACTTGGTCAATAGTGTTTCCAGTTGCTTAAAATCAGTATCACTGACTTTAAATTCCTTTGTTACCATAGTTAACTTTCCATCTTGTAAATCTTTTTTCATTTCTTCTAGAGGTTGTTTTGATTTTGAAATTTCTTCCATTGTGTCAATTGTATACTGAATGCTGGGCCCAATACTACTAAAATCAATATTGCCTGTTTGAAAAATCTTTGACAATTTTGATAAGGGTGGAAGTATGCATTTTAAGATGTAAAGTGTTCCAAGAAATCTTGTTTTCTTCATCCTCTTTAACAATCCATAGGCTGCAGTGTCTTTCTCACTTAACTGACTTAGGGTTTGCAGAACTGCAGCATAATCGTCAAAAACAGCTTGAACTGATAAGTCAAATGAAAGCCAGCGAGTTGTACATGCCTTTTTCAGTCTCTTTGCAACCATTTTTCTGGAACTTTCATTCAGCTTAAGATTTTTTGTACCTTCTTGTACTTTCAAGTAAACTGCAGTTCTTTTCGGAGAGTTTTGAAAATACTTCCATAATTGTATCAGAGTCAGCTGTGCCAGATCAATATCTTTAAGTTCTGTCTTTGTGTCTGCACATGCAAGTGCTAGTTTATGACAGATACAATGAATATTTATAATTCCTGGGTGTTCTTTTCTCAACAGTGCAGCCACACCATTCTTTTTTCCAGTCATCACAGAAGCCCCATCTGTTGCTAGGCTTCTGAGCTTACTTATGTCAATCCCTAGATTCAGTAACTTTTCTTTTATTACTTTTACAATTGTTGCAGCATCTGCTGAATCTGATTCCTTCAAAAGGTCAGCTGTAAAAAGGAAATGAATTGTTGGGCACCCAGCTCTATCAACATACTGTATAAAGCAAACTAACTGTTCAATCAAAGAAATATCAGTTACTTCATCTATCATCAGCCCAAAACTATCAGCCATATTTACTTTTTGTACTAAGTCTTCTGTTATAACATCTCCTATACTCAAGAACATTTCACGGATTGACCCAGCACTGCTATGGTTAAAGTGTTTCATATGTGACACTCCAACTACTTCTAGCAAGTTAATCAGTGATTTAAATTTGCTATTTGCCACCTCTTCTTTGGCCAACTAATACAATGAGGTAAATGCAATTAAAAGTACTTCTGATGCATATTCTTTCCTGTTATTTACCTCTTTTTGAAATGGGGAAACTCTCTGTATGTTTTCTTCAAGTTCTGCAGCTTTGTGAACCTTGGATTTGGAATGGTCCTGTATAGCTTCTTTTCTGAATCGCAGACCTGGTTTCATACAAAAAATATCTTTGTTCTTTGGATTTAAATTGTGATGGTTTTTGCACAGGAGACAGTACATTCCTTTTTGTTCTATATAGACAAGCCACCATAACCCTGTATCTTGACTGAAGGAGGTATTTTTGTCCATCAAAGTGCTATGTTTAAATCTGTGTTTATTTTTTGATGTTGACTGAGGGTCTTCAAAACTTAGAGACTCACATCTATCTTTACAGATGGAAAAATGGTGGATTTTCTTAGTATTATCTTTAAATGTTTCTTCAAGTAGTTTTCTCTGTTTTTCTATGTCAATTTCTATTCTTTGAGTTTCAAAGTTTGTTGTTGAAGTTGTTGAAACTGTACAGGGAGATGTAGAATTAGTTTTAATTAAAGGCGAGTTCTCAATCTCTACTTCATTATTTTTATGATTATCATGTTTATCTGTATCTTCTGGAGTGGAATTTTGAGTGGGGGCTGCCTCTGACTGTGACTCATCATCATCTAAAAAAATAGATAAATCATTTGTCAAAACGGAAACAGTGGGAATAATAGTGAATGTAAGTTTTACTAAAATTTGTGGAGTAGTTTTCAATTTTGAATTTAAGATTCTGTGGGAGTTTCTTTTAAAATCATTCAGTTATTAAATTGTGGATAAAAAATACTTTTGAACAGAGGAATACACAGGTGGACAGCAGACATTCCGTGTTTTTATAAAGCAAGGATATAAATAAAAATAAATTATATTTTCTTTTAATTCATAAAATACATATATATATATATATATGAATAAAATTTCAAAACTGTACAATGCTAAAAATTTTAGATTTGCAGCAGCTACCACCACTTTAGACAAATGTAAATTTGGGCAAAATGTAAATAATAAATTAATTAAAAATCTTAGTTATAATATCATATTACTATGCAGAAGCCATGTGCCTACTTCAACAGTAAAATTGAGAAAGGAAATGGGGAATATGTCAAAGAGACAACAAACAAATTAATTTAAAAATAATTAAAAAAATGAAAATAATACATGCAAACCTCTTACCTAAGATAAACTGTAGTAGATGTTGCTCTTTTCAATGATCTGGCCACAGTCCTGTCTGGTAGTTGTAGATTGTTTAAATGTTGGTGCTGCCATAGCAGAAAGCTGGTACATGTATACACATGAAAAATTTAACAGTGTCATGCAAACAATTTAAAAACAATTAACATGCTCTCATGCAAAACAGCAAACAAACGTTTTTGATATATGCTAAGTGTTGTGATGATTGTTCTTGTCAGATAAAAAAATGTATTTAACTTTCGCTTAACTTTAATATTGATATAAAGGGGTGATTGTGAAAAGGGGGGCAAATTAATTATAGGCTTCTTAACTATAGTAAGTAATTGTAAAACTGTGATTTTTCACTTCTTCAGAGCTGTCTTTTTTTTTAATTTAAGAAGTCTAAAATCTGGTCAAATTTTATATTTTGTAAACGTAACAGTTATATATGTTACTTCATATTGTTTCACGAAGTCTTACACTAAAAATTTCCTGCAGACAGCAGTCATTAAATCACAACATAGAACACATATAGAGAAAACGGTGATCAGGGACAACGTATGGTCCAACGGGAAACGAACTGATTTGATACAATTAACGATTTTTTGAATTTCATAGAATGTTCACCTTTATTAAACCTTTTATTCATAAAATAATCTGTGATACAAGCTGCTTTCCTTTTCTTAGACATAGTTATGCTGTTGTTGTTTATATTCATCAACAATTTGCCGCTTGAAAATATACTGCTAAATCGTCGCATTTTAAAGCGCTCTTACGATACAGATACGGACACATGGTTTATCAGAATCACTACTCCTTACTTTGGAGGTGTACCTAAATTGGCAGAAGATAGATCTATACTTTAACGCGGACCTCGACGAAGACACCTATAAACATACACATTCACGGCGTACACGGAGATTATCACTTTAGGAAAGAAAGAAATTAGATTTGAACGATTTCAAAAAAATTTTACACATTATTTTTTTTTGTATTTTTATTTTTTCTGCCGGTACCAGACGCTTCCGTAGGCGGGTAAAAGTACCGGGTACCGGGTCTTAATGAATGCACTGTACACTGTATATTTAGTACCAGAAAATTTAACATGATTGCACATGTTGCATGCATTATTGTTTCATGCATAATAGTATATAGACTAAATTCTATGTCTAAATGGTTGTCAATGCAATGAATCAATGAATCTAGAAACAATGAATGAATGAATGAACCAATGAATGTATGAACGAACCAATGAATGTATAAACGAACCAATGAATGAACCAATGAATGTATGAACGAACCAATGAATGAATGAATCTAGAAACAATGAATGTATGAATGAATTTGTGCAGGTAAATGAAATACATGTAGTAAATATTGTAAACACAACAAATAGTATAGTACTAGCATAATAGCTGGCTCAAGACCACAATTAACGACCCCGCTTTTCGTTGTCCATGAAAATAGTCTCTTTTAATTAAAGTGTTTTTTTTATTTTTTCTCTTTTCTTTTCTCATTCATTTCTTTCTTTTTTTGGGGTGGAAATGAATAAAAGGGAGGTGAAATACATTTTAAGATGATGTATTTTAATTAATTTTGATATTGAAAGAGTGATGAGGCCAGGTGTAAAATGGCAATATGTACAGTTTTCAGAACATCTCTTGACTTGTCCATAGGGATATGGATGTGTATTGGCTTAATTTGTAATAAAATGCTGGAGTGAAATCTTTCTAAATGTTGGATACATATTTTTTTACTAGATCTGTACTTTTAAAACACACACAAAAGATTTGACAAAAGAATGGGTGCTTTTTTTTTTAATAAGACAAAAAGTTATAATGAACTAATAGAGGAATTTAGTTGTGGTCTGTGGGCAGCTGTTCTCTTTTAATAAATTGCTAAAGTGACCTAGATTTATAATACTTTTCACTACTTCTCATTTTTTATTTCAACGTCAAGGACATGAAGGAGCCAAAATTTAGTCTTGTCATATACCTTTCAATTTGCTCCTTTATCAAAAAGTCAAAAACCTACACCCATTATGATAAATTAAAGCATGGAAGTTATATTACTTCCATGATTAAAGCAAAGAACCATATCTATATTACATCTATAATAAAGAATAATTTAGCATCTTCATACATACAGTTATCTCAAATCTGATTTTAATTATATAATAACATTACCATCTGTTTGTTGGTTGTTAACAGCAGGTTCAGTATCTACAAATACAAAAACAATAAAATATTCATATCACAATTGAACGGTAAAGTAAACTTTAAAAAGATAAATATAGTTAAAGTTGTGACTATGTTCACATCAATTATTTCTTAAATTATTATCTGAAAGTGTAGGCTAGAATTCTTGAGCAGAAGCAGAATTATTCATCTTACTTCCTTCTATGCTGTGACTATAACTACACAAACAGTGGCAACTGGCATATTAATTAAGCATGAGACCACACAACAAACATGATGTTAAAACGGTAGTAAATCATCATATTATTTCATTTTTATAAATATAAGTGTTTTGATAGGACCGAAAATTGATTTACACCTGTAATTTGCCTTGAAATTATTCCTTTTTATTTTAAAGCCTTTAAATATGCTAAATGTACATGTATCTTGTATAACTTGTATTTGTTAAAAATTGAGAACTTGTAATTGAATTTAAAGTTTTTATTTCTTATCTAAATTATATATAAAGATTTGTTGAAAAAATAATCAAATAATTGTATACCATATACATAATTAGGTCAGTTGTTTAAACAACAATCAATGCATAGGGTGTCAGGTGTGAACACAAGAAGTTGTGATTTTAATATTTTCTAAATATGGAACAAAGTATGAATTTAAAGATAAGCAACTCACATCTGTATATTGTAATGTTAGATGAAATTATACTTGAATGTCCACATGGAAAATTGTCATATGCAGTCTCACATTTGATTTCTTTATATGGATATTCTGCCGATACATTATATCTCAATGTAGAGGTTTGTGTTTTCTGACATCCAAATGAAATAAAGCTTCCTTTCACAATGTCATTATCATTTTGCCATCCTTGAAAATTACCGGGAGGATTTTTACCACCATCTCTGTAACACCATCTTAAATCTTTAGCAGGATTTCCAACTTCGCCATTACAACTCAATGTTACCACTTGATGAGCATTATATTCCGACATTGGTGGATTTGGTGATGATACTGTTATCTGATTGATTCTGTTTGGTTCAACTGAATATAAATAACACAAAGAACTGATATTAATATTGAGATGAAAAAAATTGAATAAGTTTTGATGAGTCACTCTCCTTTACATGAAACTATCATTATGTACTTCAACACTATTTGAACAATTCATCAAGAAAAATAAAACAATTGCTACTATAAACATGATAGATATTATATGAATTTGATACGTTATTCATTGGTTGGGTAATGGCATGGTTAAGAAAAAGGAGGTTAATTAGAAATATTTCACTGATCAAAATGCATTCACTAATGCATTATTTAGTAGGATGCAAAACACATGTAAAGTTCTTTTTTTTTATTATCCCTTTCAACCCTAGACAATTCATTTCAATCTCAATACTAGTAATTTAAAGTCCTAAATGTGGCTGAAATGTTTGATATTGGACTTAAAAAGTAACTGCTGGAGCCAGTCATCTGATCTTGGATTTATCTTAGTATAGTATACATATTCAATATACAGCATGTCAGTACTTAAATTTTTGTACATACAATGCATATGTATATATATAAATCACTTAGTTTTGAAATGTCATGTTGATTATTTAATGCATCATAATAATGAGGTAAACTAAATGGTCTTGTGATTCCTTACAGATATTTCCATAAAGAAAGATCAAATAATATCTCACCGAACTCAGTTAAACATGTTAAAACTACAGCATTTTCTTTCTTAATACAAAGAAATGTATTGCAGTATTCATATAAATTGTACAATGTACACTGACATATGAATGTTCATCAACTTTCCTGCTGCACTTAACATAGATTAACTTTATATTAACTGGCTCTTACCTGTTAATGTTACAGTGTCAGTTTTCTCTTTGTCAAGGACCTTGGAAGTAGTTGAAATTCCAGTAATTTTACAACGATATGTTCCTTCATCTGTACATTTAACCTGATTGGCTGGAATGTTAAAGTCTAAACCAGTCGAAGAAGTGACTGGTTGCACATATTCTCTCATAACATCGGCACGACTTCCCCATTCACTCTGCTGATGCCAGATTGTTTGATTACGCCAATTTGCGGTATTAGGTGATGAAGTATCCATTAAAACAGATACTATGTCCGTAAATGTTCCAGAAGAAGTATTTTTGGAAAGAACAACAGAAGTTATAGATTTCCATAAGCTAGAGCTTTGGAGCTCACATGCAAATTTCAGTTTTTCTTGTTGATATTTGGCATTTTTAGTAGTAATGATGGAAACATCTTGTGACAATGTCAAATCACCTGAAATAAAGAATACAAAAGTTACATTCATTGATCGTTTATTTTTTCAAAATGTAACTTTAATGTATACTAGAACATTCCTGTGATATTGCAGGTTGTGAAGTATATAACTATGCGTAAGCATTATTAAAATTTTGGTATTGGGATTGTCATCTGATAAAGATGCACAGTTTTCTCTGCTTTCAACTAATTTCTGTTTGAACCCATCGACCTGGAACTTATCAATTATTGGTAATATTTATTATTTGGAAAACAGAAGGTCCTGGAATGGAGTATTTTTTAATCAACAGCACTATCCTATATTAGTTATAAATATTTAGTTGAATTCTTTGATTCGCTGTTTTATGTCATGCCCGCTAACAAATTGAAAACTACCTTATTTAAAGTCAAGATTTATAGTGGTATTGTCATCTTAGAAAATCTTACTGATAAAAATACTACAGTAGGGAACAATTTAACAATGATTGAATTTAGTTGTGTCGACCCTGTGATTATCACCCGTGTATATAGCAATATCTGTAAATACACCGTTTGGCAGTGCGTCTGTCAGATGCGGAACGTACAGATAAGGTATATATAGGTAACAGGTGAATATACTACTGGTATCGGTATCGGATACTTGGAACTTGTTAATTATTGGCAATATTTATTATCAATGATTATGTGGAAAACAAAAGGGTCTGGAGTGTTGTAATTTTTAATATTTGGCAATATATAAAATTGAATTCTTTGATTTGTCGTTTTTACCACATGACGGCTGACAAATTGGACCTTGTTACTTTAGTATTTTAGATGTAACGTGGAAAACTTTTAAATTTGAAATAAAATCAGAGCATTTTAGTGTTGAAATCCAGTCTCTTTTTTTACTACAGGTACTACAGAAAACATTATCATCAACTGAAGCCATGCAAAGGCTTAGTTTGACATTTTTAATTTGTGTTGTAAAATTTCAGATAAACATATACGTACAGTAGACAATATTTTTGCACAAACAACACATAATCTTTTTTACATAAACATTAAATGGTTATAGAAATTTTTTGACAAACGGCTGGTTCTACTAGTACAATGTATTATCAAGCTGCAAACTAAACATAAAATCATTCCCTACATAGTTAATAAACTGGAAACACAGAGATATTTCTTGACTTTTTGTTATTGTGATAATGCAAATGTTGAAATTAGAAAAGCAATACTCAAACAGGTAAGTTACACAAATATTCAAAGTCAATGAACCATAAATGATGGTAAATGTACATGGCAACAATCTCCATGTGCCAATGCTTTACAACTGCATACCAAATATCATTGACTTATCATAAGTCATTCCTTTTAAACAAACCTACATTGTAAACACAAACGTTTAACTACATGTACGTAAAAGTTTCAGTCAATGAACCATGATGAGGGGAAGGGGCTATATAATCTCTATGGAAACAAGACTTGCAAATGCCAATAAATTTGTATACCAAATATCATTGACTTAACATTAGGGGTTCACCTTTAACTGAACTAATCACAAACTAATACATGTAAATGAAGTCTAAGTATTAAATAGACCATACATGTAGCTGAGGGGGCGGACCAAATATTCTATATGGAAATAGGATGTCCCCACGCCCCATAATTTCTTTTTCGACTGCCTCCCCCATTTTTATCACAGTGTTCTCCCCAGGCCCTTAAAGGACCACGGGCCCGCGATGTATAATTTTCTGCCGCGGTGGTATCGTTCTTGCCGCGATGTATAATTTTTCTCCGTGGTGCTAAAGTTTTCGGTAAAAAAATCGTATCAAAATTGGTAAAGTTTCAGATGACTTCAACTTTACATCAAAATTGACCAGTTCTAACCAGTTTAATCCAGTATTGACAAGTAGATTGTTTACACCACGTGATCGATTTACCTGTTGAGGTTAACCTTGATGATTGGATTTAATCGATGTACATGATTCTTTTGTGTTTTAATTAATTAGGAGATCATAATTTTAATAATAGACTTGTGAGGGACAAGTAGACATTTGTTAATGAACGCCAGTGTGAATCTCAAGTCAAAATAATTTGCCTTTTAGGAATTAATTGTGGAGTTACTTCCCCTGATTTTGCTAATTACAAATAAATGCTCCTCACATATAATTTCTCATTGCAAATAAAAATAAAGTACAAATTGAATGCAAAATTATATTAGAATGTTACATTAAGGATAAAAACATTCTTAGAACATACCAACAAAAATGTTTTGCAAATTATTTTTGAGAATCATACCATTATTGATGTTCAGACATATTATTATAAATTGGTATTTTTAATGTGAACAGTATTATTTGACTGTAACAGGTTTGTTAAGCCTAATGCCACAACTGTGATACAATCCCTGCAGGACTAAAGTTAGGGATGAACCTTGTAAAACAATTATAAAATACTTCCATGTCTGTAACAAAATGTTAATCATAAAAACAAATTTGTTGTTGTCTAAAAGAATCAGGTCTAAAACTATGGAAAATAGTTTTTAATTTACTGAAGGTTCTGTATCAAAATCTTGTTTAAAGTTCATTGTTATGGGGAATGTGTAGTGTAACTACAAGTATCGGGACAAAATGGCTTGATCAAAATATAAGAAGTGACTTTAGCTTAAAGACTAATTGTGCTTTCTTTTATTTATTCTTCAAAGATATTAAAGTATAGAAACTGTTTATTGATTTACTTTTTCTACCAATAATTTTCTGACCCAAAGTCCTACAACACAGTACCACAGTAAACAAAACAAAGGCAAACAGGTAATGACAAAAAAAAACAAGAAAAAAAATAAGCGACGCAACACGACACAAAATACTGTAAAATTCATTTCGTCACGCGTTACCCTGGTGCTATCCAAAAATCCTGGGGAGAACACTGTATCATGTTGTTTAATAACATTTGGGACATTAAATGCAGGGAACTGGATATACTTCTGTCAATATTAAGAATAAAAAAATAAGATGAAGAGACAAGTAAGATTAATTGGTTCTGTCAATAGATGTTGATTTATGTTAAAAGTGATGGCACTTTAAAAAGAGGAATTTTTGTGGAAATGAAGCCCCCTGACATAAAGGAAATTAAATATTTAATGAATAACAATTGGGATTGAAATTGTTCTGTCCCAAGTACCTAAGGATGCACACAGATGCAAAAAGCAGAGTTATTGGACCAGTGGAATACACCTAAACACTATTAGTCTGCCATAACTTGACATCACACAGGTTCCAGTAAAATTTGACGTCGTAATACAAAATATCAGACGCCACAATGGAAAATTGATTGTTATATGATGTCAATAGTTCAAGTGGGACAGATTCTCTGTCAGCCGGGGAACAGTCATAAGGTTTATTACAGACACGATTGTAACGTTAGTGGGTACTGGACTATACACCTTATCGCTATTTGTCCGCCATTACTGAATATCACACAGGTTCCTGTAAAATTTTGACTTCATAAAACAAAATATCTGACGCCACAATGGAAAAGTGATTGTTGTATCGTCAAAAGTTCAAGTGGCCGGGTCAGCCGTGATTAGCGATAAGGTGTATTGGCAACTTATGAGTCATATGACTTCCCTAAAGTAATAGTATACATCAAATCAGGTGGGAGAACAGAAAGATATTTCCAAATGACCAAATTTAGTCTTATGTTAAATTCTTTAATATATACTCTCAGGTGAATTCAATATTTGTACACATCTCTTTACCAATAGATTATCTCCCCTTTCTTATTTAAATAAGTGAAGTGTTTGTCTAAATTTTCAAACTGCATTAGCCATTATTTAGCCTAAGTATATATATCAAAATAGGCCAAAATGATTGTTATTGAAAGTGAGGTGTCTAAAACGTCACTCTCTTCGCGTGTAAAACTGTCTGCTATGCTTCAATTTTACAATAATAAAAAAAAATATGTGTCACTTCTGTTTACAAAACTACCAAACAAATAACTCGATTTGCACGTTAACGTGTCGAGTGAAAATAAACTCACTAAACTCACCAAGCGTGATTATTAAAATCAATGCCAATAAATTGTGCGGCATACTGAAACAATTTGCTATTGCATAAAAACTCTATATGTTGTTCGCTTCCTGTTTCTCTTCAATAATGGCGGTCATTACGAATTTCTATCATTGACCTCGGATTTAAAATAAACAGATCAACTGCATCGCTTATAATTGTTTCAATTTCTGAAAAATTGGCATATTCAAGGTAAATATATAAAATTTCATAAACTATTAAATCCAATTACATTCTGTTGTTGTCTAATTTGGCTCTATGTAGAGAACTATATTTCATCTACCTGAATAGCTTGCGCATTAATATATATTACCTGTCAAAATACCACAGGTATGCATCAGTTATTGACATGATTCGTACAATTAGGATGATTAGGCTTTACGCATTTAAAGTGACGCGTAGTTTGTTCTGTTTAAACTCGAATCGGCATTAGCGTATTACCATCTGACTGGGGACTATTACTAATAAAAGAGGGAACAGAACCTTTCAGTCGGGAGCGGGTATTTTTAAGCTCGGGATTTCGGTATCCTGGAATTCTCATTTCGGGATGTCGGGATTTTAAATTTCGTAAAATCGGGACCTCGGGATTGCCAATTTTTAAGCCCGGGATTTCGGGATCAGGACCCTTCCCCCCCCCTTAATAACTGTCTCAGTACTGTATATATATATATGGAAACAATGATTGCCGATTATGCAACAACAACACGGTGTTTATGTCGTACCAGACATCGGAATAAACTGTCAAATGAGGCCAAAAGGAGAAATATAGCATGATTTGACCAGTAAAAAAATATATTTTACTTTCAACTGGTGTGCATGGCATGTGTGGTAGATACATTGTGTCTGCAAATACCAAAGTCTGCTGTCTCGTGACTGTTCGAAGCACCAATGGGAGGGGATAGGAGGGATCCTGATCCCGAAATCCCGGGCTTAAAAGCGCGAAATCCCGAGGTCCCGAATTTAAATAAATCTAAAACCCGACATCCCGAAATTCGAAAAAAAATAATTTCCAGATCCCGAAAGGGTCAATCACGAAAACCCGAGCTTAAAAACACACGATCCCGGAGTCCCGATAAAGGTCCTACCCCCCTTGCCCATGCCAAAATCACCCCCAGTTTTTAGTTTTCTATGTTGTGTTTTGTGTACTCTTAGTTGTCTGGTTTTTTTTTTATACCCATTCTCAAATAACCATGGTTTGAGTCAGTTTATTTTCGACTAAAGAGATTGAATGTCCCTCTGGTAACTTTCGTCCATCTTTTAAAATTGACAGTAAGCATCCACTGACTATATCAAGTACTTGATATTGGACACGTATTATATGTATTCTTTGCAAGATGTCGACCATGCATTTCTACATCTGCACATTGACTGAGAACATCTATAGATGAGGTACACTATCTCTGGCAAACTTATATCCAAAAACAGAATTTGAATTAACAACCACGGGCCATATCAAGGGTGTCTTCCCGATTGTCCCACTTTTTTAAATTACAGGTAAAAAGGTAGTTAAATTTTGTGGGACAATCGGGAATAGTTGTATGGGACAATTGGGAAGTTTATTTGTGGGACAATTGGGAAGTTTATTTGTGGGACAATCGGGAATTGTTTTGATTGTGATTAATCTGTTTTATAGTGTTCAGTAGGTAATTACAGGTAACTAATAATTTTTCTTGTAAAATATGAAAAAAACAAGATAGCAGGAAAGCATGCTTGATTATGGCAAATAAATCGGAGATTACATGTCAATTTTAATAAACAAAAGGCCGATGGGTAGAATATTAGCACGCATAACTTATTTTCAAGGATTAATACGTCATAAATTAACTGTAAAAATGAAGAAGAAAACTGGATATACATGCATACACCTTGAAATGGTTTTAATGCTCTATTAGGGTCTGGTCATCTGTAACATGACCGAAAGGGAGAATGCATGGGAGGCTTTGAAACTTTTTTGGAATTGAAAGGGAGCCGGGAGTTTCAAAACTTCAGATTGGTGGGGCATTGAAAAAATTTGGTGACACACACCCACTGCTACCTTATACAATAACAAGTATATATACAATGTATGTTTAAGGCAAAAAGACGTGAATTTCTTTTCGCTTCGCTCTGCTCGGTTCAAATTTTGAAATAAAATCCTTAAGTTTCAACATCTCCTTCCAAGGATGTATTTCTATTTTTGATAAAGCCGGATATATATGAACAATATTGAAACTGAATGAAGGTTGGTTAAATGTCAACGAGACACCATAACATGCAACTTCTTTTAAACCCTTTTAATCATTGTGTTTTTTTTTGTGTGACACTATATTTCACAACTTGTAAATTAATTGAAACCTTTACCAATTTCTTTCATATATTTAAAGATTTGGTCCAATGTTCGACTGCCAATCTAATTTAAAACCGATCTCTCATCGCTCCTGTTTCTGATATGTCGCGTAGGAGATCTAACGAAACCGGCTTTGAGGTCACATGTGAGTAAGTAAGTAAGTAAGTAAGTAAGTAAGTAAGTAAGTAAGTAAGTAAGTAAGTAATTTTTATTGGTTTAAAATCCAAAATTACAGGATTGATACCAAGACAATACAAATTTGTTATACACAAAAATACAAACATATATATATCATAGCAATTTCATAAACATTATATGAGGAGGTGGTACCACAAAGTTATTTAGTGCTTAATAAAGCATTTCTGTGAGTGAACTAAAAATACTGAATTTATAATGATATGCAAATGATTTGACGACCTATTAATAAGCCAATCAAAAAAGTTTATGAATTATTTTGACTGACGATTTCGTCGTAAATAAAATGAGTTGCATCCCTTTACCTTACGTTAAACTTTCAAGATCGTGGAAGGCTTAATTTCATTGGTCGAAAAAGACACACCTACGAGATCACTCACATATGACCTCAAAGTGGGTTTTGTTAGATCTCCCACGCGACATATCAGAAACAGGAGCGATGAGAGATCGGTTTTTAATTAAATTGTTCGACTGCATCTGTAAAATTCTTATTACAATCGGGATATCCCATCCTAATTTTACGGTAAGTTGTTAATAAAGCCCGTAAACTTATTGATCCTTTGATATCAAAGCCATGTTATCAATTTAACACACTAGCTGAATGTTGTTTTATAGGACTATCAACATTCGTTTCCAACGGTTTTGAAAAATTACACTGTGGATATTAATATGGTTTCTGTACAGGATCTCACGGAAAAATGAGAATTTAATGTCCGATAATTTTGATAACTATACCACTAGAGTATGCCTTGGGCATTATTTAAATCCTAGCCATAATAACGTCCGATTAAAAAAGTTATAAAGGTCAAATAAAATACCAATTACGTATAGACAGAAATAATTCCGTATACACAGAAATCGAATTACGTATATACAGAAATATCTACGTGTATACAGAAATATTTACAAAAATAATTTCTCTCTGTGTATACAGTAATATTTATGTATACACAGATAGATATTATTTTTGTATATACGGAATTCGATTTACATATATACATGAATCGAATTCTGTATATACAGAAATAATTCCGTATATACGTATTTCGAATTCCGTTTATACGTTGATCGAATTCTGTATATATGTAAATTGAAACTGAGATAGTTGTATTTGTCAGTGGTTTATTTTAAGGTTTAAGTACATATAAAGTCAACAGGTATCATAAACAGATTTAGATTTATTATTCAAGTATTTAGTAAAACCGTGGGAATTTGATCAAAAGACTAATCATAAAATGGATAAGGATCACATGTAGACATGTGGAGATGATTTGTTAAGAAATGTCCAAAATAATACAATTAAGAAAAAAATCCGTTTAAAGTTCATTTTTTTTCCAGGTATGATTACTATTGTTAATGTTTACGAACAAATGTCAGTGAATAAAACCATACGCAAATACATATAAAGATTTTAGAAACGATGTAGCAACTAATTTGACAACCTAAGGTCAACGGTTAAAATGCCTAGAGCTCTGACTATTTCTATTTTTTAAAAATACATCTCAAGGTTAGTTGTCGGTACAGTCTGCTGAAGTTCATCTCGTTACATACATTACATTGTTTCTTCCCCCTCTAAAATAACAAATTCAAAACAACGGACACACTGAAATGTCTCACCTGTTTCATTGCTTGTGAATGAATGAATGGCATGCGAAACGTCATTGAGACCAAGGTTTCACTAGTATAAAAAACTTAATATCACAATGTTTCCTAAGTACAGGTCAAGTTGGACACTATAAGATGGCTGTACACATCTTATAATTACTCCACATACCAGATATAGTGGATATATAATTTAAAGAAATAGAAATATCATATTCACGCAACGTAAACCATGAAAATAAGCAGAGGCGGATTTAGGGGGGGGGGCAGGGAGCCCTGGCCCCCCTTTTTGGGAAAAAAATTGGTTGCTTATATAGGGAATCATTGAAGCGTGACTGGAGCGGGCCCCCTCTTAGGTCAGTCAGTGGACCTTCACTTATGAAAAGTTCTGGATCCGCCACTGATAAGGTCATTTCCCTGTTTAATCCTGTAAAAGAACTTTGGACCCATAGTTACAGTACTGCGAAACTGGTCAATTAGTGACCGTTGGCCAATGAAGAATGACAATTATTCCGTCAGATCATGGAAATAAAATGATGTAATACTTCAATGGTCAGATAAACTATGTACAGGTATGATAAACGGAAATGCACCCTGACAACTACTTTAAACTCGGAACACTATAAACATTAAAATTAATTATGAGCCATGAAAATGAGATCAAAATTTGATGAACCCTTACAGCCACAACACATCTTTCATTTTTCTGTATACCAAATTTAGATGACCTTTAAGTTACAGTATTTGAAAACTGAACTAAAAACCAATCATTAAAGTCAAGATAACTTCCAGGCTTACATGTTAAACAAACAGTGAATGCAGACTGAGATTACTCATGATAACACAGCTCAGATTCAGTTAAGTTATTTCTTCAGTATTCGGGAAACTGTAATATCACGGTGGGTATGGTTGTCCTGCGAGAGAACGTACTGTGCTGGTGATTTGGTCCTGACGGGTGCTGGTGGGTCCTGATTCTGTGCTGGTGGGTTTGTTTACATTGTATCAGAACGGCAATAAAACGACTGTTTTGTTGCTTAATTTTTCTCTGATGTGTCATAAGTACCATGCAAAGTATATTACAACAATATTATATTGCAAAAGTCGTGCAAGTTCGTTAGACGGAATTGTCCTGACGCTGTGCTGGTGATAAGAAAAACGGTCCTGGTTCTGTGCTCCTATGTCCTGGTTCTGTGCTTTTATATTTTAGTTAAAAGTGGCATATATTCAAGAGCATTGATGCTGTACTGTTGTTGACTAATTAGCTGTTGTCTGCTTTCTTGAAATTGACATTGTTGTGAATCTGTTTACTGTTATTATGAGAGAAAAAATACCCCTATTTAAAAAAAAAAAAAAAATGAAATTAACTGTAATCTTATTTATTGGCCTGTTAATGGAACCCTTCTTGCCCCCTTTTAAGATAAGAAAATATGTTTACGATTTTCGGGATTACGATCATTTTGCAAGATCACCAAAATACGTTGTAATTTATACAATACTTAATATAATGTAGATGATGTGGTATGTTTGTTGTCAATGGACAAATTTCCATAAGAAACCAAAGGAAGTATGTGTTAACAACCATACGTCATCGTACGACCTTCAACAATAACCCATAAAATAAAAATGTGAAAGGTTTTGCATAAATATAGAACAAAGGACTTTCTGAGCGTTTGAATCATGTCTTTAGCAGCTTAAAACACATTTGTTTGTGAACAATTGAGTGTTGACTATAAGAATGACAATAGTATTGCGGGTTTGTTTGTTTGGTGTTTTTTTTTGGGGGGAGGGTGGGGGGAGGGAGGGGGATAAGTTAGAGCGAGGTTACAGTGAAAGCTTGGAATAGTTTCCCGTAAAATTTTAAAGGTGGATTGTAAAAGAAAAATGTATCTTATATTAGCCTTGGTCACACCTTACCGGATAGCTCGAACGGACGCCTAACGGATAACTTTTTCTCAATCCGTTCATGTCCGTTGGACGTCCGTTCTTATCCGTTAGGCGTCCGTCCATATCCGTTGCATGTCCGTTAAGCGTCCGTTTTATCCGTTGACGTCCGTTCTGTCCGGTGGAAAATTTTGAGCATGTTCAAACTTTGAACGGACGTCCAACGGATAAAATGTCCGTTGAACGTCCGTTAGGCATCCGTTTTGTACGGTACTCGTCCGTTTTGTATCCGTTACGTATCCGTTATGCATCCGTTGGAGATCCGGTAGACCAATTCACCAACGGATGTCTACCGGACGCCTAACGGATAAAACGGATGTAAAACGGATATCAACGGAAGGATAACGGATAAAACGGATGACTACCGGATGTAAAATGGACAAATGCCAATTGAAATTTCTCATGGTTTATTGCCTTTATTTTTTAGATGGTTTATTGCCTTTAATTTTCAGATTATTTTGTTCATCCGTTTTATCCGTTACGCTTCCATTAGGTGTCTGTTTTATCCGGTACTCGTCCGTTGGATGTACGTTCGACGTCCATTCTGTCCGGTACGTATCCGTTTCACGTACGTTCAGTGTCCGTTGTGTGTCCGTTTGGCATTCGTTACATGTTCGTTAGTACACCAACGGACTCCCAACAGATACAAATTTTGTCAACGGATAACTTTTTTTTATCCGTTAGGCGTCCGTTCGAGCTATCCGGTAAGGTGTGACCGAGGCTATAGCTATTAAGAATCACTTGCTGTAAGATTTTTCCAACATATTTTTTTTGTCTAAGCGGTTATCAGGTATTTGTTTTTCGAAAATTCGATAAAACACTAAAAAAAATCACTATTTTATGAAAGGGCAAGCTAGAATATGTCAGAGAATGAAGACGAGATAACCTAGAAAACACTAAAAAACCTAAGATTTCTTAGCTTTTTCATTTCAAAATAAATATTTTTGATAAAGAATTACGGGGGAGGAAGTGAACAATGTGTCCTACTTTTCTATATTTAAATATTTTTCATGAATAAAAATCAAATGTGCCTTGATTATAATTGAAAATGAGTAAATGGAAAAAATACCCAACTAAAATACACTTTTATTTTAATATTGGTAATATCACTAAGCTTTTAAGTTTTGTGTGTCAAACACACCATCTCTGTAGTTATGACTCCTTACTAAGATATTTCACTTCATTCATTTTTTTTTCTGCATTTTTTTATATTGTGAATTCATAGAATTATTATATTAAAATGTAGCCTTAATTTATATTTAAAAAACATAAACACGCCTGGAAAGTAAAATGCGTACTCGGCTGTCTGTAATCGACCATTTTTAGACACCCCAGGCTCCTAAAAAACAAGCCGGGGTGGGGGTTCAAAGATGCAAATTAAGTACTTATATCAATATTTTATCTTTTCGTGTACGGTTTATGACAATGTCAATTACGAAATGTGCATATATCAAGGGGAAACTTCTTGCAAAGCATTATTTTTTATTATAGTTCATTATTGTATTTAGTAGAAAAAAGAGAATTTAGTGAAAATAAAATCACTATTTTTGTAGAAAATTCACAGACCTTTGTACAGAGATTTTTGTTATGTTTAGCATGGGATCAACACAAGGGTTCATTACCGAGTAAACAAATCAAAATGTATATCTACCTTGCACATTTCAGAAAATTCGGATCAGATAACGAAACTAGGTCCAGCAACATTTATAAGCAATTTAAGATTTTGACCCTCACAGTTTCCATTCACCACAAATATTCTCGTTACAACGAATCATTTTAAATACAAAAATACCAGTTGCAGCCTTTCGTTTATCTATTAATATATGTATACGGATGAAGTTATGAAAGGCAGCAGGGTCATCAGGGTGAGGAGTCCATGTCATCTGAAATAAATGCTAAGCATAGATCTAGAAAGCGACAGATAATCATGACATTAACTTAAACTCTCTTCTTTTCGACTTTTTTCGTACAAATTGACACATAAAATGAATTATATAGTATTGTGGAATTTTTAACTTATTTTAGATACTATATATTGTTATCTGATATTGGACGAAAGATGTTGCCCTTTTATGTTATTATGTAATACAAGTTAAGATCATTTGAAAACACATATTAAACAGCCAAATGGATGCACAAGAGCTAAAATAGGAGTCATAGATCCTGTTGGCAACAATTATCTGCCCAATTTTATTGATTTTGTAACATTTGTTTCAAATATGACCAACTTCTTATCCAAAATCACCAGCACCGTATCAGGACCCACCAGCACAATGACAGGACCCACCAGCACAGTATCAGGACATGAATAAATTGAGAAAATGCTAAATTTTAAGAAATTGCAATGTTTTTTCACAAAATTGTTTTGTCGTGTGGATTGCGGTATAGAAAGCGGACTCTATGAGCATTTTTGTTTTATTTTTTCAGTTCGAGATTTTCTGAAAATGAGCATTTTTGTGTTACGCTTACTGAAACAGTTTAGAGGGTCAATTTTTTAATGGTCTATATATGAACCCATAAGAAACGAAATTGAAAAATCTCAACTGTTTTCTTCCATTTTTTATGAGTGAAAACGTCAAAAATCATCATTTTCGTCTTTGTTTACATTTTTTCATTGATCACCAGCACCCGTCAGGACCGAATCACCAGCACAGTACGTTCTCTCGCAGGACAACCATACCCACCGTGAATATGTTGAAGGCCGTACCTTGACCTATAATGGTTTACTTTTTAAATTGTTATTTGTATGGAGAGTTGTCTCATTGGCACTCACACCACATCTTCCTATATCTACTAACAACACAATAAATGTTTCATTATTGTCTGTTGATATCAAAATAAAAGCGTTTTGTCAAAACTAAAGGATAACACAAATACCGAACTCCAAGGTAAACTCAAAAAGGGGGAGAGTTCATTAAATCTGAAAAAAAAATCAAACGCTATCAATGAACGGAACAAGTGGAAAACAGCTGTCATATTCCTGGCTTGGTATAGATGCTGGTACATGCTTTTTGTTATGCCCCACTTCACCCTGTCCCGTCGTTTCCGCTATACAAATGTAAAAAATTCAAATAAAGTTATATAGTGTTACGCACTTCATCCGTCATCTAAACAAAGACATGTTCTTATTCTATAGAACACGAGGTGTATGTCCTTGCATTCTAAGCCGAGACAAAATATACGGATGGTATAAAATGTCGTTTCCGTTTTGTTATAACGCAATTTATATAATGCAAATGAATTACAAACGCACTGTATGTATGTTTACTGTCATGGGACTTTATTAAAAAGTAAAATCACAAAAAGACTAAACTCCGAGAAAAATTCAAAACGGAAAGTTCCTAATCAAATGGCAAAATCAAATGATAAAACACATCATGACAAGTTATTGACACAAATTAAATCACAATAGAACAACCCAATCTTAGTGATCTTGAGTTGTTATACATTTTATACTCTCTTGTCAAAATTAAAATTCACAGATCTAATTGTATACTTAACAAATATATTTCTGTAATAATATAAATTATACATATTTGACCCCCCCCCCCCCCAAAAAAAAAAACCAAAAAAAAAAAGCCAACCCACCCATATACACACATAACAAATATATTTCTGTAATAATATAAATTATACATATTTGACCCCCCCCCAAAAAAAAAACAACAAAAAAAACCCCAACCCACCCATATACACACAATTCAAACAGTAATCAGCTGTATGACCTGTATAGCAGTATTGGATGTAAGAAATGTCATTATGTGACGAAGCAGCAAAGACTGAAATACATATAACGTGTTTATGGCTCGCCGATAACGAACCTTATAAGCGAGACATAGACATATATCATCCGTCTAGTATTTTAACCAGATTGTGTTATTTTTTACGGTCCAGAGAAGTCCGGCAATATTTGATGTACAGTTTCGCACATGAATAACTCGAGTCTACCTATAAATATGATATATTGTCGAATTTGCATTTTCTTTTACACTTGATTAATCTGTATATGCATGTTTAGTCTCGATAACAGATTAAATAATAAATGTGTATTCATTTGTAAAAATTAAAGTTTAAAGATACATGTATATTAAACAAAATGTGCAGCATTTTCCGACTTTATCTTTGCAGTAAATAGGATAGGACATTATATGGGCTAGGTGTATATTGAACATAAATGGTCACAATAAAAGAAGTTGAAATGATTCAATTAACCACCAGATTAGCATCTTTTTATTGCAGTTCTTCGTTTCGAAAATTGGACGTAATTTCAGATATTCGGTGTAATTTAAACACACTGAAGACATGGTGACCTTGACACAAATAGCATGTTGCTGTTTGTATATATATTTTTCTGATGCATATTGAAATAAATCTATGTTAAATAACTCTCTTATCACAGTATTCCCTGTAAATTGTATGGTTGCTAACTTCATCTTCCGACAGATTGGCGTAGCAAATGTAAATATTATTGTCCTGTATGGCAAGCCGTTTTACTTTTTATTCGAATTTCAAGATATCTCCTATAATATATAAGATATCTTATATAATATATAAGATATCTCCTTTAATATATAAGATATCTTATATAATTTCATTTTTATAAGATATCTCATATATTATATAAGATATCTTTAATGTTATATGAGATATCTTTAATGTTATATAAGATATCTTTAATGTTATATAAGATATCTCATAAAGTTTATCAGTCATTCCCAAAAAAATGGGTACAATTACAAAATTTCAGTGTCGCCTGCAAATAACCACAAAATGCAAGCTTAACATGTGTCACAGATAATATTTTTCGTGTTCTAAGTGATTAATATGTATACTAAAATAAAATTATATTCTTTTGTGATGTATTTCGTAAATATATTTGTGTGATTTTCTATTCAATATACGGAAATCACACGAATTTCGAATGTCGCTAAGAAAAACTCCAAATATCGGTGTGAATTACAATACTTTATTTCATCTAAATCATGATTAGATTTGCTTTTTTTATTTGACACTATATCGATTTTTATCCACAAAAATATTTTAGAAACAAAAGTTATAATATACACTTTGATTTACCCATTAACCCAATGTCGCCGATAAACGTATAACCTACCGTAACGTATCTTTAGGTACAGTCAAAACATATTTATATGATTGGAAATCATGCCCAAAGTGACTTTAAGCAAAGTTGATACATCAAATTTTAAAATCCTGCCTTTAACTTTTATAGCAATGAAACGAAAAATAAAAAAAAATCTTCTCTTTCTCTTTTTTTTCGATTGTCGCATATAAGAATCCAACCTACGTAACGCGTATTTTGGAACGCACTAACCAAGAACAAATCAAAATGATGATTATTTAATTGAAAGCACCCATAAAGCTTCTCAATAATCAGTTTTGAGAAAGCAACTCAACAATATTGTTACATATTTCCATGTATATATAATGAAAATAAAACTAACCTCCGTTTAAATAACCTCCGTGACGCAGTTATTTACAGTTAAGTTGTCAGACTTTTTCATCAGTATCAGCGGTTGCCGACACTGCCGAAAGTCATTTTTGTAGCAGACATCATTTATTATAAAGAAAACAAACAAACAAAATACAGATTTGGAGAGAAAAAAATGTTGTTTTGAGAAAGGTAGGTTAACTTGTGTTTTTCCCTATTATGTGGGCAACATTATAACGTTTAATAAACGTTATATCAGCCATTTTCTTAGATTTAAAATAGTCTACAACACAACTTGTGTAATTACGACGACAATTATAACTTTAACAGCGGTTTATGGCAAACATTTTCAAGATTATTTAGGACTCATCAATGTAACGGAGGTTATGCAAATAAAAAAAAAATATCTAAAGATGCATGTAAACACGATCATACCAATTGAAATTCTTTTACATTGTTATAGATACCAAATCAGTCCATCAATTATCTCTAATAAAAATCGAAAGGTGATGTCAATCATAGACGACATCATTGATTTACGTTACGGAGGATAGAAATTTAAGGAAAAAAAGTTTTTTTCTCTAACAGGACTTTACTCTTTTTAGATAACGATTTACTAAGAAAAATGTTTAATTCTGTTGTCTTGTTTGTCATTTAATTCCAATATTTACATTCATTTATATGTTTGCTGTTGGTAAGAACTGGAATTGTCCGTTATGGAGGTTTTAAATGTCGTTACGGAGGATAGAAATTTTCGAAATGAAACTATTTTGACTCCAAAACTTCATAGTTGAGTATAATACATACATTATGGTGTGAAGGAAGATGACATTATCTGCATAGAGCTAATAAAATTAAGTTGAACAGTATTCGGTTTAGGTAAAACATATTTTTGAGTGAAAGTTCATGAATCGTTACGGAGATTTTGACAAGAACAAGTCCATTTGACTAAAAGAAACATATTATAACTTGATAGAAAACAGTTTTTTAGTTTGTAATGTCAATAAATTGTTTAGAAAAGCTAGCATTAAAGAGTTAAGTGTTACTATGTATCAGCATTCAGATACTGGTTTGATATCAACCTCCGTAACAAAGATGGGGGTGTGGATTAATACAAGCATAAAAAATACATACAAGTGATTCAAAACATAAATAATAGGGTTTTTCCTGGAAAGCTGTATTATGAAACTAAAATATTGTACAGCATAACATTTCATTAGTTTAAATTTATTACTAAATAAGTTGTGAAAACTACTTATTTGAATTATTTTTTAAACACTATATTAATTCAGAACTTAAAATTGGTATTTGCTTTCAATATATACAGAATAATACGTATAAATCAGTTTGCTATGGTGGTAAATGTAACCCATTTCAAATGAGCCTGGATTTAAATCTTGTGTTTTTCTCTAATGCAATTTTTAAGATGACTTTATACACCACTAACCTCCGATACGTTCATACTTACCTTGTCTTACAAAAAATGCTAAAACTAGAAAACAACTAAAATGGTGTAAGTAAAAATCTAAAAAATGACAGACTAGATATAGACACAGAAGAAAACAACACTCTCTCTCTGCTCAGTTGAAATTTATTTTTTAACAGTGTCTACATTCGAATTGTACCCATTTTTTGGGAATGACTGTTATATGATATCTTAAATACTTTATAAGATATCTTATAAAGTATATGAGATATCTTATAAACAATGTTTATATAAGATATCTTTAATGTTATATAAGATATCTCATAAAGTTTATATGATATCTTATATACTTTATACGATTTCTTCTAAAGTTTATAAGATATCTTATAAAGTATATGACTTTTGCATAGACTTTTACTATAAACGTCCTTGATAACATTGTTGGGTTGATGTTTAGACGAGTTGTATATACATTATGTACACAGCCATGTATCACCATCATTGATGGCGATCCGATGGATACATCTGTTGTAGAGTTGTCACTGACTCAGACGTACTTATAAATATAATTATTTTCTGTGACTGTATATTACATTAATTTGTAGGATCCTTTACTATAGATAATTTAGCTGATATGTAACAATAACATCTTCATGCCTTATATATCATGTACTGCAGTACGCCGCTAGATTAAAACTGACGAGGAAAGGTAACACACGGCCAACGAAAGCTGTTTTTTTGAGAGCCCAGGTGGTCGTGTGGTCTAGCGGGACGGCTGCAGTGCAGGCGATTTGGTGTCACGATATCACAGTAGCATGGGTTCGAATCCCGGCGAGGGAAGAACCAAAAAATTTGCGAAAGCAAATTTACAGATCTAACATTGTTGGGTTGATGTTTAGACGAGTTGTACAACTGTTGTAGAGTTGTCACTGACTCAGACGTACTTAAAAATTTAATTATTTTCTGTGACTGTATATTACATTAATTTGTAGGATCCTTTACTATAGATAATTTAGCTGATCTGTAACAATAACATCTTCATGCCTTATATATCATGTGCTGTAGTACAACGCTAGATTAAAACTGACGAGGAAAGGTAACACACGGCCAGCGAAAGCTGTTTTTTTTTAGAGCCCAGGTGGTCGTGTGGTCTAGCTGGACGGCTGCAGTGCAGGCGATTTGGTGTCACGATATTACAGTAGCATGGGTTCGAATCCCGGCGAGGGTAGAACCAAAAATTTGCGAAAGCAAATTTACAGATCTAACATTGTTGGGTTGATGTTAGATGTTATATATATATATATATATATATATATATATATATATATATATATATATATATATATATATATATATATATATATATTTTGATAAATAAAAAGTCCTTAGTACAGAAAATATAATTTAAAAGTAAAAAACACAAAAAATCACATCATAAATCGAACATTGTTTCTGTTAGCGCTTTCACCGCATCTCCAGCGGTTCATCAGACAGAATTGTTATCGTTAATAGTAACGACTTGTGGCGTGAAGCCAAGGAACAATATTTTATTGAACTTTATAAGCCCACACTAAATAGGAAGTGAAATTCGATCCGTTAATAAAATTCCGTAAGATATATACAATTACCGCATGACGTTACTATAACGTAACGTCACAAGTCGTTACTATAACGTAACGTCACAAGTCGTTACTATTAACGATAACAATTCTGTCTGATGAACCGCTGGAGATGCGGTGAAAGCGCTAACAGAAACAATGTTCGATTTATGATGTGATTTTTTGTGTTTTTTACTTTTAAATTATATATATATATATATATATATCAAGGACTTGACTTATAGTAAAAGTCTATGCAAAAGTCCACGAGATTCCAATCCTTCTTACTATACAAATCCTTGTATATATACAGTTAAAACTATAAAATGTCTCTGTTGAACATTAAACCAAAAACTTAAACTTAAAAAAGAAACACATTCATTTCTGCTCACTTCTTCTCTCAGTAGTTTTTTTTAATGTTTTTCCGATATCTCTGTCAGATTTCTTCGTTTTAGAATTTCGGATCTCTCTTAACCATGGTAGGTTTCCTTTTATTGGACTCTATTTACGTAAACGATATACATGTACCAAACATCTTTCCCTGTGATAAACCTTTTTTTACTGAACAATTTAATTTGTATTAGTCAGTTTTCTTTATTTTCAACGTTGATGAGTTCAGTTTTATCTAAAGTAGGTAGGTTATAACGGTTATATTACCCGGCCACGTGCACTTGTATTTTTGTCCATCTGATGAGTTAAGCCTTTTTCAACTGATTTTTATATTTCGTTCTTATATGCTGTACTGTTATACCACTGTCCCAGGACTATGGTAAGCCGTTTTGCTATTTATTCTTACTTCAAGATATTTCATAAACTTTACAAGATACCTTATATAGTTTATAAGATATCTTATATAGTTTAAAAGATATCTCATATAGTTTATAAGATATCTAAGATAGTTTATAAGATATCTTATATAGTTTATAAGATATTTCATATAATTTATCAGATATCTTATATAATTGTCTTATAAGATATCTCATAAACTATATAAGATATCTTATAAACTATATGAGATATCTTATAAACTATATAAGATATCTTATAAACTATATAAGATATCTTATATAAAAATTGTTTAAAAGATATTGCATATACTTTATAAGATATCTTATAAACTATATAAGATATTTTATATAGAAATTGTTTATGAGATATCTCATATACTTTATAAGATATCGTATAAAGTATATAAGATATCTTATAAATATTAGGAGATATCTTATAAATATTAGGAGATATCTTATATAACATTAAAGATATCTTATATAATATATAAGATATCTCATAAAAATGAAATTATATAAGATATCTTATATATTATGGGAGATATCTTATATATTATAGGAGATATCTTATATATTATAGGAGATATCTTATTTAGTTGATAAGATATCTCCTAAAGTATATAAGATATCTCCTAAAGTTTATAAGATATCTCCTAAAGGTTATAAGATATCTTATATAGTTTATAAGATATCTTATATAGTTTATAAGATATCTTATATTGTTTATATGATATCTTTTATAGTTTATAAGATATCTTATATAGAATAACAATATTTATTCAGATCACTATTCAAATCCTTGGATAAATCAACATTAAACGATATTATACAAAGAAATAATGAGCACTGTAAACTGCCGGATTCAAGCCTGGGAAATGGGGAGGGAAGTCAATTATTTAGTTGATATATATAAGTAAATATAATTAAGTTGATAACATTGGCCCAATAAGAGGATTTTTTTAATTGGCGCAAATTATACCTATAGTTTTTAAAAAGAAATCAAGGGCGCAGAAGTAGTAATGGCGCAAATAAGGTGTGGCGCAAATGAGTTCATTTTTTGCGCAAAAAGATATCGCCCAAAAGTTCAGATCATGAAGCATATTTTATGAGAACAACCAGTCCACTGAACCTCGTGCCTTGTCTGCAACTGCTGCTGTCAGCGTAAAACATGTTGGTCTCAAACAAATATAGAACTATATCGTCGCTGGGCTTCCAAAATGTCGTATATTACCTTTTCACACAAATCGTATTGGCGGAAGGCAATCTTTGATACTCCAAAATAGCATACAGTTAAACGGTAAAACGGTAAAACCAATTAAACATTTGAAATAAGACTTGTGACGAAATTACCAATCTCAATTGCTTACAAAATGCTGTATGTAAACTTGAAAAGAGTTGTACAATGGCTTAATATGCAGGTTGCAGTCTTGTAATTAACTGCCCCATAGGCTTACATGCAAAACAGCTGATCTTTGAAAATAAAAAAAAAATAAAAATGCTACATAGACTTTTTTTTCATGTTCATATCATGTATGTACTAATGTGAAATTGTGATTTAATTGAAAAAAAGTGGGTCATGCCACGAAGAATAAAAAGTTACGTAACCCTGAAGTCAAAACATTTTTTTTCTACTTTCTGTTTGCTGTTTTTACTAGGCCGCACCACTTCTAGTAAACATGATATTCTTCCACTTTCCTGGATTGATATCCCCAAAAACATACAAGATTTTTTTTAAATCTATATATATGTTTCAATTCAGAATAAACCTATAATCAAACAGAAAAAAAATTGAGCCCAGAAAAAAAAAATCAGAAAAAAATGGACTATTTTGTTTCCTTGAAACTGGAGTTGTAATACAACACTGGTACATTAAGGAATCAAATATTGTACATTTCTTTATTTCTGTTAAAATAAGTTTAGTTTTAATGTTATCCACAATTAAATGTCATAGTTTTTATTTCACTGCCATTTACCAAAATATTCAGGTTACTAGTATCTTAAGACGTTTCGGAAGCATGCATTATGACCACATTTCCAAAGCCTGTTTGTGGGATTTTTTTAAAATTTGTAATTTACAACATTTAGGAAGCCTAGCGAAGATATATCTATCAGTGAAATGAAAAAAAAAACAGTTATTTCTCTGAGTCAGCCGGCTGATATATCTTGAGTATGGAGAAGCGGCTGTCCAAGTTGTGTAAACTCCCGTTATTCAAAGTTATAACACCTTCATGATAAACTCTTTTATCACGGTTAGTATAACAAGAGTGCACACACTGAAATGTCTCGCCTTCTTTAATAATCATTGATATTATGTAGATAGTCCTAAATATAAAGCTTTATTACAACTGTCACATAAACTTAACATAAACCAAGAAAACTTACCATTGAACAATGAATCATGGAAATGAGGTCAAGGTCAAATGAACCATGCCAGGCAAGCATGTACAGCTAACAATTCTTCCATACAAGAAATACCTATTGCTTATGGTTTAAGAAAAACAGACCAAAACACAAAAACTTAACACTGAGCAATGAACCGTGAAAATGAGGTCAAGGTAAAATTAAACCAGCGCGACTGACATATAGATCATAAAATATTTCCATACACCAAATATAGTTGACCTATTGCATATAGTAATAGAAAAAAAGACCAAAACTCAAAAACCTGACTTTGAACATTGAACCATGAAAATGAGGTCAAGGTCAGATGAAACCTGCCAGCTAGACATGTACACCTTACAATCATTCCATACACCAAATATAATAGACCTATTGCATACAGTATAAGAAAAACAGACCAAAACACAAAAAATTAACTATAACCACTAAACCATGAAAATGAGGTCAAGGTCAGATGACACCTGTCAGTTGGACATGTACACCTTACAGTGCTTCCATACACCAAATATACTAGACCTATTGCTTATAGTATCTGAGATATGGACTTGACTACCAAAACTTAACCTTGTTCACTGATCCATGAAATGAGGTCGAGGTCAAGTGAAAACTGTCTGACGGGCATGAGGACCTTGCAAGGTACGCACATACCAAATATAGTTATCCTTTTACTTATAATAAGAGAGAATTTAACATTACAAAAAATCTTCACTTTTTTTTTCAAGTAGTCACTGAACCATGAAAATGAGGTCAAGGACATTGGACATGTGACTGACGGAAACTTTGTAACATGAGGCATCCATATACAAAGTATGAAGCATCCAGGTCTTCCACCTTCTAAAATATAAAGCTTTTAAGAAGTTAGCTAACGCCGCCGCAGCCGTAGCCGCTGCCGGATCACTATCCCTATGTCGAGCTTTCTGTGACAAAAATCTTGGCTGCCAAAAAGTGAAAAGAGATAAAAAAAAAAAAAAAAAAAAGAAAAGAAAAGAAAAGAAGCCTAAATATAAATTAAACAAATGTGATAATGATATGATTGACAATCAGAAATGATTATCCATAACAACATAATGACACAGATTTGAAGAATCATGAACAGATCATATTAAGGCCATAAAAGCAAGTATAGAACGGTATAAAAAGCCCATGCAGGTTTGACAAATTGTGAACAGTTCAAAATAGAAATCTAATGGCTTGATTTACGCTATACCAATGCATAAAAATATTACAAGCAGCAACCAACCAAACACCGGTTTTCAGTTTAATTCCTGGTATGAGACTGACAAAAAAAAGTTGTCAAGGTTTTAACATGTTGTGAGCGCAGCCATCCCCCCATTGGGAAGTTGTTGTTATAAAACAATATGAGAAAAAATATGCAAACATAAATTGGAAATGGATTGTCGGAGCAGATCGGCACTATGCCGACAAATAAACCATTAACAAAGGGGAATACAGGTATAATAAAAATCTTCCTCTCTTGGTATCTCTTAGATTACACGGAGAATCTTTAATATGAGCTTCGTAAAATTCCATGAAGTTTCGAAATCAGTCATCATAAATGTTTCTTCAAATAAGGGCTAACTCTAGTTATCAGTTAATTACGAAAAGTAAACAAACAATTGGCGGGGAAATGGAAAATCTGAGGTCTATAGAGGGGAGGGTTTAATCTCTTCCACGGTAAGGGTTTTGTTCCTAAACGATTAATACAACTTTTAAATTCAGTTGTTTAATTGATGCATTCGTGGTATTGTTATTCTATAGAAGAAAAGTATCTAACCGACGCAAGGCGGCTCCATCTTGGGCTGTGGGTAACTTAAGTTACCCACAGCCGTTTAAGCACAGTGAAAATACTATGGCTGAGTAAAAAAGTTTAATCAAAGAGCTGAAGAGCTCTGAGGGAAAAGACGGCCATTGTTTCAATTTTTAGGGGGGGGTATCTTTTGATAGTCTACATACAAAGAATGAGCAAAAGAACAGCTAGAACATATAGAAAGGCTGACAATAATGAAACTAATTGTTGTTTATTGTTATTTCATTTTCTTAGTCAAGAATTCATCATAGAGACAATTTGGACCAATGAGATCTGCACCTTCTAAATCAAAACATTTGATTAAAGTTGGGAGTTAATTATCTAAAATTCAATTGAATTTAACAACTACTACAATATATTTTAGAATTTTAATTATGTACAACTGAACGGCAGGCTAAGACCATTCTCATTTTTTTGTGACAGTATTCTCAAGAATGTGAGGACTGAAAAATCTATTCAGTTTTAATTTTCCATTGATAAAGTTCCCAGTTACAACTCTCATCACAGGGATACATGTACTTATAAAATCAAATATGATTGATATAAGCTGTGTGAAGTTTGTTTCCAGATCCCACATTTTGATATATCTGTAAAATTCATGAATAATTAGCTTTAAACAACAAAAAGCAATATTTAAAAAATATAGCAGTGCCATTAGTTTCCCTTTCTTCTTCTTCAAAGAACTTGATAATCTGAACTTTTTTTTAAAATTGGAGCCCTGTTCAAGAACAGTTAAAAGAGCATACATATGCTTAATTTTCGTTATTTTTTAGAATCATCCTTTTTTTTAGGTTGTACATTCTACATAAAATATGCCAGTCAACCGTAAATGTTAACATCCCAAAAAGGTCTTTAGTATATTCATTTTTCAAAACTTACAGAATATGTCAAAGGTTTAAGCATCCCAAACATTACCATTTGACTTGAGTTTTTGATTTGTCAATATCAAGTAAACTCGATATTTTCCATAATATCATAATCGTTCTGTGTTATTATTAAAAAAAAACAAAGGACTAACTCTTGCACAAAACTGTAACAGATTATCAAAGACTGTCTAGTAAGTACAATTTTAACCCAAGCCCCTGCTCTTTTAAGCACCGTCTTATCAACGGCTTGGCCGATTGTAAGTGTTCGGTGCAGAGACTGTAGACTTGAGACAATGACATGGAGGTAAGTATGTATAAAAATAACGTTTTCAAGCATATAGGCAGATTCGAACTGGGGCTTTAGTCGGAAAATGTTGTTAGCTTAAACAAACGGGATTCACTGAAGCAGGACTGGAGCGAGCTCTCCTAAGCTCAGTCAGCGCCCACCCCCTCCTAATGTAAAATTCTGGATCGGTCACTGAATATTGGTTTTAACAGTGCGATGGAAGTCTTCAAATGAATAAAAAAAATAAAAAAAATAATGAAAGTCTTTGTGCTAGTTATTTACATACGGGAACGAAAATTTAACTTCAAATTGTGAAAAAGAGTGAGGAGTAAGATACATTAAAAGAATATCGTCTAAATATTATGAATTCTGATCTTCTAAAACCTTATAGTGTTAAGTTTTGAAAGAAAAAAAATGATTGATGGAGAATTGGACAATAAATGTTCGCGCTCAAACAAGAAAATCCTTTGAAGTTCAAGGATTAACTTACTTCCTTGTTGATGGATTGTTTCCTGGCTTGCTTTGGTAGAGTATTGTTGCATGTTTCACACTCAAGTAATATATATATATACGCATGTGTTGTACATGAAATATGAAGACACCGGTGTATACTATAGTACTTGACTCAGTGGCGGATCAAATAAAATTTTCATAAGAGGGGGCCCACTGACTGCCTTAAAAAGGGGAGAGGGGCGATTCCGTCAGGCTTCAGTGATTCCCTATATAACCAACCAATTTTTTTTTCTGAAAATGGGCCCCCTAAATCCGACTCTGTGACTTGTAATAGTGAGCATGTATGAGACAAATAGAATGAGCTACCATATACGGTAAAAAATCATGTAAGGGAACTTTGATATCCTTGAATCTGTTTCTGGGTTGTGAAAAACTAACATACAACTAACAGTGGGACGGTTATTCAAGAAAATTACTACAATAAAATTTAGTCTAATGAATTAAACTGTTAAATAAGTTAAGACTCTTAATGTCTAGCAAATTTTCGACTGTAGATAAACTATTATTAAGGAAAAAATAAGATATAAATAGTAAATTCAAAACGTATGAAACGTATGAATAATATTGGCGAACAAAAAAAGTATCACATTATGTCGTCGGACAATTGTAAGATGCTATAAGATAGACTAAAAATGTATCGAAAATTTAGCACAAAAGAAATCATGAAATAACTCAGTGCAATCCCAATTTAAGATGCAAACACATCAAAAGAAAAACAAAATAACACCATATCTCCACATGACACAAAACAAAACTAGAGGCTCTAAAGAGCCTGTGTCGCTCACCTTGGTCTATGTGAATATTAAACAATGGACACAGATGGATTCATGACAAAATTGTGTTTTGGTGATGGTGATGTGTTTGTAGATCTTACTTTACTAAACATTCTTGCTGCTTACAATTATCTCTATCTATAACAGTACTTTCTGTGGTAATTGTTATTGAAAATCTTCAAATTTTATACTGACTTATTTTTAGTTCTTACTTTGCTGTACATTATTGCTGTTTACAGTTTATCTCTATCTATAATAATATTCAAGATAATAACAAAAAAACCGCAAAATTTCCTCAAAATTACCAATTCAGGGGCAGCAACCTAACAACCGATTATCCAATTCATCTGAAAATTCCAGGGCAGATAGATCGTGACCTGATCAACAATTTTACATCCTGTCAGATTTGCTCTTAATGCTTTGGTTTTTGAGTTATAAGCCAAAAACTGCATTTTACCCCCATGTTCTATTTTTAGCCATGGCGGCCATCTTGGTTTGTTGGCCGAGTTACCGGACAAATTTTTTTAACTAGATACCCCAATGATGATTATGACCAAGTTTGGTTAAATTTGGCCCAGTAGTTTCAGAGGAGAAGATTTTTCTAAAAGATTACTAAGACTTACGAAAAATGGTTAAAACTTGACTATAAAGGGCAATAACTCCTAAAGTGGTCAACTGACCATTTTGGTCATGTTGACTTATTTGTAGATCTTACTTTGCTGAACATTATTGCTGTTTACAGTTTATCTCTATCTATAATAATATTCAAGATAATAACCAAAAACAGCAAAATTTCCTTAAAATTACCATTTCAGGGGCAGCAACCCAACAACAGAATGTCCGTAGATCTGAAAATTTCAGGGCAAATAGATCTTGACCTAATGAACAATTTTACGTGTCAGATTTGCTCTAAATGCTTTGGTTTTTGAGTTATAAGCCAAAAACTGCATTTTATCCCTATGTTCTATTTTTAGCCATGGCGGCCATCTTGGTTGGTTTGGCGGGGCACCGGACACATTTTTTAAACTAGATACCCCAATGATGATTATGGCCAAGTTTGGTTAAATTTGGCCCAGTAGTTTCAGAGGAGAAGATTTTTCTAAAAGATTACTAAGATTTACGAAAAATGGTTAAAACTTGACTATAAAGGGCAATAACTCCTAAAGTGGTCAACTGACCATTTTGGTCATGTTGACTTATTTGTAGATCTTACTTTGCTGAACATTATTGCTGTTTACAGTTTATCTCTATCTATAATAATATTCAAGATAATAACCAAAAACAGCAAAATTTCCTTAAAATTACCATTTCAGGGGCAGTAACCCAACAACGGAATGTACGATTCATCTGAAAATTTCAGGGCAGATAGATCTTAACCTGATGAACAATATTATCCCTGTCAGATTTGCTCTAAATGCTTTGGTTTTTGAGTTATAAGCCAAAAACTGCATTTTACCCCTATGTTCTATTTTTAGCCATGGCGGCCATCTTGGTTGGTTGGCCGGGTCACCGGACACATTTTTTAAACTAGATACCCCAATGATGATTGTGGCCAAGTTTGGTTAAATTTGGCCCAGTAGTTTCAGAGGAGAAGATTTTTGTAAAAGTTAACGACGACGGACGCAGGACGACGACGGACGACGGACGACGGACGCAAAGTGATGGGAAAAGCTCACTTGGCCCTTCGGGCCAGGTGAGCTAAAAAACCAACTACGATCAGCAAATAAGACGCAAAGAGTCACAAGAAATTAAAAAAAATCCATTCGCGGGCAACTACCGACTTATTATACTGTATGATCGAACACAAACATAGCCAAAATATGACACTCAAGAAATAAGACGCAAACTACATTACAAAAAATAATTCCGAACGACAATTGGTTAACACAAACAAAAGGAATACAACGATATAAATCTATGCTACCCGAAAAACTCAACTTCACAATGGTCAACCAATCCGGGTTACTGTATAACTAAGGTGTAACAAAATGTGTAACAAAACTTTTTAAAATAATACAAAAATTATGACTGTCGGTGTAATTGTAATTGTTTAAGAAAAAAACATGTCAAGCATGCAAATATTATTTAAAAAAAAATAGTTTTAATCACTTAAAAGTCATGTGATGTTACATATATAGGACGGGTGTGTTCGATGCGTAAATTAATTAACAAAACCCCGTCATATAACATCCAACTTTGAAGTTGCGTCCAAATGTCAAATTTAGGTGTGCCACTTTGGGAATGGTCTTAAACGATTGACAATTCATTTTTCAATTTTTGCAATTTTTCCCAGATTTTTTCTATGTCGAGCAAAAAAAAGTAGCAGTTTATAAGGAGACCCCCTAAATGACGTAACAGCTTGACTTATGGTCGTTTTAAAAACGATTGCTTGCAAGTTGCATTGTGAACAATTGTACAATATGAAAATTAAACAACGTGAATGAAAATATTTATAATGACTTTACGGAAAGTAACTTTTGTGACATCTTGACAACCGTATACAAAGTTCGTTACACTTTTCTACCTTCTAAACACAAGAGGTCGAATTCTTTTGTTCTATTTAAACCGCATATCGGACTGAATCATCTACACTACAGCAAACATCATTAGGTTTACATTTTACAAATACGGATTTTGAATTAGTATACAAATACTGTGAATGATTTTTTTTTATAATGAATAAAGGATATCCCTGTGTAGTGTGGCATTCCAACAATGACGTCACTATATATAGCTAGGTTAGATATATTTAGACTGATTTTTCCGGACTGTAAAAGAAACGTATATAGTGTAAGGGAAAGCTCAATATACGATAATTTCACGAGAAACAGAAGGGAAATGTGTAAAAAATGTATTTAAAGTCAATCTGTTCTCCTTGTCATCAATTTCAGTATGACATTTTGAGGGGGTTTCCAAACTATCAAAACAAAATGATTGACGTGAGGAATGATACTCTGGCCAACCCCATTAGGGAATTGACGGCTTAAAGCCGTCTTTCCCCCAAAATAACTTCTTACATGTTTTATTTTTACCAATTCCAAGTACTTATTAATGCATTGTTACTATGTGTAGTAGCTAGAATAGGAATGACAAAATGGAAATATGAGGTCTATAGAAAAGGGATGTGTGTAATTCATTTTCAATGGTAGGGAGTTCAAAATACCATGTCAAAGTAAAAATGATTAAAAACCTTTAGTAAACTGTTTTAATCATACCCAGTACTCATTTATACATCATTTCTATATAACCTATATGAATTGCTCTGAACTTATGAAAATCTAAGGTCTTTAGAGGGGGGGTCCATTTGCTATGGTAGAGGGTTCAAAAGCCTAGGTGTTATATTCCAATCAGTTTCTAATATGAATAAACAGAAGTGTTCAAATTTTCATAGGGTTTCAAATACTATCTGAAAAGTCAAACCATTTCCAATATTTTCTTATGTTGTGTTGTAATTATCATGAAAATAAATGTGGAACGCAGATGATGCCCCTGCATGCATAACATTAATAAAGGGACATAACTTAAGAACTGTAAAAGTGAGGTTACCCAAATTCGTAATTGTTCAGGGTTTTGTGGTAATAAGCATTTTGTATAACTTTTATAACAATAAGGTTAGGCAAACTTAAGTTAGAGAATGGAAACAAGAAATTCAGCTATACTTTTCATTTATGAAGGGGACATAACTCTAGAACGGTAAAAGTGATGCAACCGAAATTCAAACGGGATCTGTGTTTTGTGGTAATAAGTATTGAGTATAGGTCTATAACATTTGGTAGAGGCAAACTAAAGTTAGAGAAAAGATATTAAAAATTAAGTAATTTTTCAATTTGTAAAGGGGCATAATTCTAAAACAGTAAAAGTGATGCCACCAAAATTCAAATTTAATCTATGTTTTGAGGTCATAAGCATTGTGTATAAGTTCCATAACATTTGGTAGAGGTAAACTTAAGTTAGAGAATGGAAACCAAAAATTCAGCAATTTTTCCATCTGTAAAGGGACATAACTCTAGAATGTTTAAAGTGACTCCACCAAAATTCAAACTTGATCTGTGTCATGTGGCAATAAGCATTGTGTATAAGTTTCATAACAATTGGTTGAGGCAAACTTAACTTAGAGAAGGGAAACCAATTTTGAGATGTACAGACAAGGGTAAAACTATGCTACAGCATAGTAAGGTGGTGTGGTAATATACACCATTGTCCCAGGCTGTGGGGAGGATTGAACGCTCACAAACATGTTTATCCCCTCACATTCAATGTGTGCTGGTCCCAAGTCAGGAGCATGTAATTCAGTGGTTGTTGCTCAGTTTTATTCGTTTTATTTCTCCAGAAATCGTTTTTTTTGTTATTTCGTATGGATTGTTCTTTATTACCTCGGTCAAATCAGGGACTTTTACAGCTGACTGTAGAGCATGGGCTTTGTTCATTGATGAAAGCTAATATAATGACTGATTGCTGCTTAAATCAATTTATTTTGAATCTGATGGATGACTACTTTAATGGCAATCATACAACTCATTACATATGGGATTATTCCAAATCACAAATTCTCAATTATACAGGCACATATGTTTTTTTCATCTGAACTATGATAGAGCAAATTTGTTGATCAACTTCTTACAGGTGTTACCTTCCCTACATGATAAATTTTGACCATTTTTAGTGTTTTTTCCTAAATATAGAAAGTATGGAACTTTTAAAAGAACAAGAATTGAAAGAGGTTTAAAATGTCAGAAACAATCTAAAGCCACCCATGGGTTTATAACACAGTGAGGGGTGGGCTTCAGCTGGCCCCTAAATAAAAATATGTACTAGTTCAGTGAAAATGGACGTCACACTTAACTGAAACATATAAATGAACCAATATAAAGAAAATATACAAGACTAAAAAAAAAGCTGGATGACTTGGGACAGGAACTAAAATGCAGCAGAGTTAAACATTTTTTTGTGGGATCTTAACATTCCCTCTATACTTTTAGCAGAATAAACAAACACACAGCATAACACAGAGTACACACTGCCATCCATCTTTCCATCGGGTAATAGTACAGATATATTGGACATAAAAATCTAAAAGGATTATAAGTATGCTTTCTTTTTGCATGTGCTGAACTATTACTGATGACTTGAATAGGACTCAATCTAAATCAGTTCATATTCATATTTAATACACTTTAGTGGCAATCAGTTTGGTGGGGGAGGTGGAGATGAGTGGGATTTTTTTGACGATCAATGAATTTGAAGTGGGACATATAAAATGGCTGGATCCGTCCTGATAGTGTAAAAGTGTTAATTTTTGTCAAGGAAAGCAGTGATTTTATTTCAACATAGCCAGTAATAAAAATCAACAAACAATTACAGTTCTGCCATTTTATTTCACAATCTGTCACAGAACCAGCATGCAGATTTCATAATAAAAACGAACAATAAATAGACAATAATATAAACACGATGAAGTCCTGAGTAAGATTGTTTATGGTATGGAACAATTAGATTTGTAGTCACACACTTTAAGATCACTGTTCCATTTCAGTCCTGATGGACATTTACGTTTGTATGTGATTCCCCAGTTACATGTTATATATCCAAAGCAGTCATCACAGGCTCCATAATATCCACTGCTTTTACCCTTACATGAAGTAATACAATCTGAAATATAAATAACAAGAGGCTGTCACAACGACAGCAAACCGGATTTATTAATATTTATTTGTGTCCTGGCAATATCACAAGAACCATTACTGATGAATGGTGAAAGTGAAAATCGTCAATATCAAATTTGACCTCCATTTTGTCATCAGTATCAACATCTTAAAATTTGAAAAGCTTAGATTGAATGGTTCATGAGTAAATGCAACAACGTGAATGGAAACGCCATTTCACAATCTTTCAAGAACCATAACTCCTGAACAGTAAAAGTCAAAATCGTCATAATTGAACTTGACTTTTAATTTGCCATCAGTAACAACATATAAAAATTTCAAAAGCTTTGGTTGAATGGTTCATGAGAAAATGCACGGACACGACTGGAAACACCATTTTTCAATCTTTCAAGAACCATAACTCCTGAACGGTAAAAGTCAAAATCGTCATTATTGAACTTGACCTCCATTTTGTCATCAGTAACAACATATTAAAATTTGAGAAGCTTAGGTAGAACAGTTCATGCGTAAATGCACGGACACGACTGTAAACTCCATTTTTCAATCTTTCAAGAACCATAACTCCTGAACGGTAAAAGTCAAAATCGCCATTATTGAACTTGACCTTCATTTAGTTGTCAGTAACAACATATTAAAATTTTAAAAGCTTTGGTTGAACGGTTCATGAGTTAATGCACGGACAACATTTGATTCCCGCCCGCCCGCCCGACCGACCGACCGCCCGCCCGACCGACCGCCCGCCCGACCGACCGCCCGCCCGCCGTACATCCCCAAATCAATAACCGACATTTTTGTCACAAAAATCCGGTTAAAAACAAATTAAACCCACTAATATGGCAAATTATTAGTACACAGGATGTAGGTCTCTAACCAATATGAAAATTACTCTTGTATTAAAACTGAGTCCCGCTAAACTGATCAACAAATATTCTGTTTAGGTTTTCTGTAGAAATGCGATGAAATTAGAAAATCAATTTTTAAACATAAAGTAAAATTCAAAGTATAGACAAATTCAAAATTGATGCCTGGCCTTAAATACTAACACATTACAACTAATTTCTGACAAGGTGTACGTTTTTTTTTATAGGGCACACAAATTGTGCGCAACAATCAGAAATAAGCTTATGTAAACCATTTTCTCCTTAAATGATTTTATTTATTTAATCTGAAATATTTTGTGCCATGAGGAAACCATGCTTGTTTTAACCTTTTCATTGTAATTATTCTTTTGAATTCAAATTCTTTAAATATTCTTTCTAAACTTGTTAGATTCTGAAATATATGTTGCTCAAGCAAAACAGCATGATTCTGGCACCTCAAGAGAGCAATGATTTGATTTTACAATTGGAAAGTTTTGAATTAATAGTTTTGTTAAAAAAAATAAAAATAATTGGTCAATTTATGTTCTACTGATGTTTTGTGAACACATTTCTGAATCAGTCTTTCAGATATCTGTACCTCAACACAACACATAGATTAAATACATACTGAGCAAAATATACAGACTGCAAATATACTGAAAAAAATACTTTCCAGAATGTCATATCCTAATTTAAAGCTCTTGTATGCAGCTTGTTTCACTAGTTTTATTAGTTTATAAACTGTGTGATAATTAATATTTTGTTGCTTTCCTCTCAGTTTCAAATAATAACAACATTGACATCCATACCAGTTATAAGCTTTAAATCAATACATAATATTTTATACAGTTTTTTTTTACAGCAAATCAAATGGATATTTCATCCAAAATCAATAGAATATAATAGCTATAGTGTTCATACACATTTTATTAATTTTTAATGACAAGAGAATCTTACTGTTACAATTTTACTAATAGTGTTAGCTGCATTTATATCTAGAGATCGTAAAGTGTAAAAAAGTGTATTAAAGTAAATTTGAATCAAAATTTAAGGTTTGTTTTCCAGTAATTGATATTGTCAGCTGCATAAAGGTAGAAACTTACCAAATTTTCCTTTACCACTGAGAGAATTCTGTCCTGTTGTCACCACTGTAAAATAAAATAAATTTATACTTCATGAGTAAATCCAAAGGTGAGCATTATCAGTAGCGGATCCAGGGGGATGAGGGTAGGGGTTCCAGGGGTTGGAACCCCTTTTTTATTGACGATAAATGCATTTGAATGGGGACATATATTTGGAACCTTCCCTTTATTCTGGGTTAAGAACCCTCCCTCCTTTTTAAAGATGGCTAGATCCGACCTTGATTATGGATAATAAATTCTACAAATAGCCAATGCAATATGGCTGTGGAACCTTTTTGAGTTTCGACCTTTTCAATAATGAAGTACCGGTACAACACATTTAATGGACCTTTCAGATGAAAGACATAGGGAGCAGTGTCCTATCTGTTACTGTCACATCATAATTAAAAATCATTGGCAATAATGGTAAGGAATACACTTGACAATAAATCTTAAACTTTTGTCAGTCGCAATTGAGATTTTTTTATAGAGCAAGGATGTTCTTTACAGTGAGAAATCACATCAGTTATACTAACACAGGAAGTATTTGTATCAATAACCAATTTCTTTTTATTGTTTTTAAAGGCAGTGCTTTAAGGCCTGACTTTCAAGTCATGAGGTTCATCTTTCCTTACGCAAATCTTTGCTGGGGGTCATTTTGCAAGAAATAGATCCGGAAATGTTTAAATTTCTCCTCTACTTTTTGTGGCATGAAATGGTTTTTGTTTCCTTCATTTACATTGGGAAATAAAGAAACGATCAGTGTGTATTGTTTGTTTTAAAAATCTGTTTATTAATGTGTCTTTTGCATTATAAGCAGTCAATCTGATTACAAACTATCATTATTTGAATTCCGTGTGGAAAGAGGTCCGTTCAATTTCGTGTACTATTTGCGATCTAAAGATATTTTGAAATCATTTCACTCGTTAATATAACATGATATTACAATTAAAAGTCGACTGACCGTGAATTATGTTGCATAATATACAATTTAAAGTATTTTTGTACGTGAAGCCGTATGACGTTATAGTTATTTCGGTCTCAGTTATGTAAAGTATGAAATTATCGTTCCTGAATAGGGTTCCACTAATTAAAGACAAGAAGCGGTGATAAGAAGCGACAATAAAATTAATATAGCGATCAGAAGCGACAATACAATTAGTTTAGTGAGAAGAAGCGTCAAGAAGACTATATAGCGATAAATAAAAAAATGTCATTGCAACAACTTATTCCCAATAGATATTAAAAAAAAATCAAAGCGCTGTAAGCGCTGAAGGCAGTTAACCAAAAACCAAGACAACCGTAATTATGAAAACTGTGGCAATGTTGCCTCAACATTAAACATTCATGTATAGTACATTCATGTTTATCTAATGATGTATTTATTAAGGCAAATAGTTTATATGTTATCAAGGTTTCAAAAGCAATGCATATATCAATGTATATTTTTTATGGTGAGTCTGCAGTGGTACAAGTTCCCAATGATTGCAGTTGTTCTACTTGGTAGTTAACCTTGGTTTTATTTGACTGCTAGAAGTTCAATTTGACGTAGTATGAACATGTAATAGTATGAATGGACTGGTTTCCCTGGAAAGAAAACTGAGTTTGTGTTCTATAGTACAAAAGTTATGAGACACGAATCAGACAAATGTTCACTACAACAGGGATCAAAGATGAGGTCTGACTGACTTGCCCATAGTAAATGTAAATGATTTGTTATTTTGTCCCATACATATGAATATATATAATTTAGGGATGGGGATCTCAACGGTTTTCAAGTTCTCAAACAGGTAGGGGTAGGCAGAGGATTTAGGGGGCAGGGGGCTTATATAGGGAATCACTGAAGCGTGACTGGAGCGGGCCCCTCTTAGGTCAGTCAGTGGGCCCCACTTATGAAAATTTCTTGATCCGCCACTGGGGGTAGGGTGACCCTAGGGACTTCCCCTACATTTCATTTTATTTGTTATATTGTCCCATACATGAATATATATGGTTTAGGGGTGGGGATCTCATTGGTTTCCAAGTTCTCAAACAGGAAGGGTAGGGTGACCCAAGGGACTTCCCTTATATTTCATTTGATTTGTTATATTGTCCCATACATGAGTAATATATATGGTTTAGGGGTAATGATCTTGACCATTTCCAAGTTCTCAAACAGGAGGGTGAACAGTGACCTCAGGGACTCCCCCTATCTTTCATCTGATTTGTTATATTGTCCCATACATGAATATATATGGTTTAGGGATGGGGATCTCGACCATTTTTAAATTCTAAAACAGGAGGGGTGGGGTGACCCCTAGCGACTCTTCCTATATTTCATTTGATTTTTCATATTGTCACAAACATGAATATATATGGTTAAGGGGTGTGGATCTCGACCGTTTCCAAGTTCTCAAACAGGAGGGGGTGGGGTATCTCCAGGGACTCCCCCTATATTTCATTTTTTATTTATTATATTGTCCTATACTTGAATATATGCAGGGGCGGATTCGGACAGGGGGGGTTGCGGGCTTGCACCCCCCTTAAATTTGCAAGCATGGGTTGTTCTCAGCTTAATAAAGAAAATTCCGATAATTTTACCTCAATTTTTTTTTAATAAGCTGAGAACAGCTCGGCGAAAATTTAAGTTTGCGCCCCTCCTAACCTAAAATCCTGGATCTGCCCCTCATATGGTTTAGGGGTGGGGAGCTCGACCGTTTCCAAGTTATCAAACAGGAGGGGGTAGAGTGGCCCAAAGAATGCCACCTATATATCATATGATTTACTTACATTAAGGTATATATAATATAGTTGCATTATTTGTGAAAATAAAGAATGAAACTTTCAGCTACTTTAATTGACCCTTCAAAATTGAGAAAAAACAAATAACCCCTCGAAATTGCAGTAATATGTTTACACTTTAAAAGCATCTCACATGCATTATCATCATTTATCATTTATAAAGAAAATTTAGACTGTGACCATGAACATGTATATTGTTAGATATACTGTTCCCAGCTGTCACGTTGTATTGGATCATTTTAAATTAAAATTTATCAAAAAGTAATTTTTAGTTTCTGAATAAAATATTTTTTAGCTTTTTCTTTCTTTTACATATATCTTTTGGTTTACAATACTAGTGTTTATATTCATTTACCATGCATAGATGTATTTTTTCACCTGCTTGGATTTATTTTGTAAATGATCGTCAAACCCGGAATTATCCTTATCCGCTTCCGGAATCGGATCCGATTTTGTAAAATTTTGTCTTCACGGCCGCCATTGTTATGTGTTTACAATGTTGTTTTTGTCAATCAGATACGATTTTTCTCGAATTTATACAATATTTGTCGGCGATTTTCTGTATAAAGCTAGCGGTTGAACAAAATGAACATCGCCGTCACGAATAATAATGATAAAAATAAGTTTTTAGCTCGTTTAATTGGAGACTTTGGTGAACATGGTGCCGAAAAGGTTTGCAAAGTAATTTCTTATTTTCTTTCAAATGTAAGGCGACTACGTCGGGCGTAGCTAGAAACCAACTATCCTAGTCGAAATTCCGCTTGCAAAAGTGGAAGGTCTCGGACCACCGCTAATTTGCACACCTGCCTCCAAATTGAAAAGCTACGAAAATTTCTTTTTCTAATTTGAAATTGCCGCCAACAGCATGAACAGTTGAATTATATAATAGACTACTGACGTAGTTGTACTACGTATTGATGACAAACAATATTCCTACGACTTTTGTCATTTGGGAAATCTAAACTGCTTGTCTTGAGAGATTTTCGGCGATTAAATATTTCATACAATTGTTCTTTGACATCTTAGCTAAAAGCACGAGTCATAATGAACTACACAAGGATTTTTAATAAGCACTACTTCCTATGTGTAACTTTAAAACTTTTGGATAAATCGACGATCATTTAAGGTTTTTCTGGTCATTTTTTTTGTAATCCAGAATAAAAAGTATTAAAAAAGTGTTCAATTAGTTATATATAACATAGTAACAAGCTAGATAATAACAATGGCAAGTATTTCAGGATTTATTGGGTAGAACACAAATCTAGGGTGCTCGCATAATGCAGCTTAACTGCATAAAAACATGCATTATTTTTTATTATAGGGGCGGTTATAAAACATTTTTTTATATTACTGTACATTGATAAATAAAAATATGTTTTTATTACAAAGAAAGGGATTATCTAGTTTTATTAGATATAAAAAAAAATATGTTTTATGCACACGCGTAAAATTGGCCATCAAAACAAAAAATTACCAATTTCTTTTTAAAGAATATATTGAATCAAAACCATGCAATATCATTTCCTTTCTAACAGTGAAATTCTTCTTTTTCATAGGTACATATTTGATAGGTGTAGCGTCACCCTATCACATCAAATGAGAATAGCCTCGTGAGAGAATTACGATTCGCTTGTCCCTTGTTAGAACCTTCTTGTCGCTGTTTGTCTCTAAAAATTTTATTGTCTCTTATTAGTGAGACAGTCAGTTCCGTCCTTAACTTCCGTTTTTGCACTGCAAAACAACCACACAATTAACGATGCCTAGTCCTTGTTGGTGTTTACCTGCGTGTCATTTAAGAGGAGGACATGCATTTCTAAATGACTTAATAAGAAGGAAAAGTTGGATCAACGCCATGGCTCAAACGTAGATTGTCACGTGCGATGCAATCGTAGAGCCCATACCAATCAGCTGTTGTTTGCAAGGCACATTTTACTGAAAACGACTACGTTCAGGAAACTATTCATGGTAAAACTTTATTTTCTTTAAGAAATATATACTGTTATTTATATAATCGCCATGCAAGTAAACCAAAGTATGTTTGCAACCGCAATTATCGTTTTAGAATAAAAAGGGGGGGGGGGTGAATTCAAGACGTCATAATTTTTGGGATTACGATTCAATATCATCTGTTTGACATTTTTTGGTTAATACTACAATTGTATGGGTTTTCTACAAGAGATATATTATACTGATAATTATTTTAGCAGTAATTTTGTTAATTTAGGTTGTAATGACAAGAATTCATGAGCTATGCCTCGGGCTTTCTTGAAAAATGACAATGTAAACAGGAACAAAACATTGACATGAATGATGCTCTCCACCTATGTTATAGTTATTTAGGTATGTGTGTTGCACACGTCTTTCACAAGTTTCAAAAAAGCTAATGTTTTAAAACTTTTTTCAGGGCACAAACCCACTTTAAAGAGACTTGTCTACTGCCATTCCCATCCTATTTTCTTGCACCATTTGTAAGCAAGAGACTGAATGGTTTGCAAAATTAAAAATCAGGACGGTGTCCCGTTAAACCAAAAGAACTAAACTGGATGAATATTGTAGGAGAAATCTAGAGGAAAGTTTTAATTTGTGAAATTGGGTTTCCTGAACAGACATTCATCCTGCAGGAAAAATTTATAACTGTCCACCACTAACTGACGAGCTAATGTTGAGCTTCACAGATGGAATTACTCAAACACCATCAATGCCTATGTTTTCAGCACAGATTTCACAAATCATGACACAGCTGTGCATTTTTTATACCTGTTAAGAGTCGAAAACTAAATTTTATTTTTATATAAATAAACATATATTGTGTCATTTTAGAACTTGTATTTTGCCAAAGGATGCATGAATGAAAGTAGTGAAATTCATTTTGCTTTGATATATGGATTTGAATTACAATTGTTCATGTTATTGTAATGCATATAAAAATAAGAAGATGTGGCACAATGTAAATATATGATATATATTCTGTGAGTTTATCAAACTAAAGGGAATAAGAAATGGGTATAAGCAATAACAGGTACTACTGTACAATCTCCAACAATGAGAAAAACTCATACTGTAAAGAGAATTTCATATTTACAAGTTAGTTTTGTTTTTGCATTGAATAATTTTCTTCTATTGTCTTAAAAGCAAATATGGGAAGTGGTTAAAATGCTAATGAGACAGCTACATGTATTATGGCCACCAGATGTCATTGTTACCTTGATTAAAAACTCCTTTTTAGCTCAGCTGACCTGACTCGTCACTTGGTTTCATTGTCCATAAACTTTTACAAAAATCTTCTTTGAAACTACTGTGCCAAATTTAACCAAACTTAGCCAAAATCATCATTGCGGTATCTAATTTAAAAAATGTGTGGTTTGACCCGGTCAACCAACCGAGATGGCCACCATGGCTAAAAATAGAACATACGGGTAAAATGTAGATTTTGGCTTATAACTCTGAAACCAAAGCATTCAGAGCAAATCTGACAAAGGGTGAAATTGTCTCTTCAGTGAAGATCTATCTGCCCAGGAATTTTCAGACAAATCTGACAACCCGTTGATGGATTGCTGCCTCCGAATTAGTAATTTGAAGGAAATTTTGCAGAGTTTGGTTATTATCTTAAATATTATTATAGATAGAGATAAACTGTAAACAGCAATAATGTTCTGTAAAGTAAGATCTATAAATACATTGTAAGTCAACATGACCAAAATTGTAAGTTGACCCCTTAAAGAGTTATTGCCCTTTAAAGTAAATTTTTAACAATTTTCATAAATTTTTGTATTTTTTGTTAATTTTTAAAAAATGTTTTCAATTGTAAATACTGGGCCATGTTTATTATAGATAGAGATAATTGTAGCACCAAAAATGTTCAGTAAAGAAAGATCTACATACACATTCCCATCACCAAAAACACAATTTTGTCATTTTATATGTGTCCATTGTTTAATATGCACATAGACCGTCCAAGGTGAGTGACACAGGCTCTTGAGAGTCTATAGGTCATTAATACCTGTAGATTACTTTATCATGTTTATACTGAAAAATAATTTTGCTTGGAGGGAGAAGTTAAAAAAAGTTCTGTCTTCAAAAGAGTTGATATGTTACTATGTACATTTACCATTATGTTACTTGATGTTCTAGCAATACACACAGTACGGAGACTAGTCAATCTTTGTGAATTATTTTTCATAGGATAGGAGTAATTGAATATGTGTATATAATCAATAATTAAAAATAGTTTTGATTTACATTAAAAAAGAAAAGTTCTTATGTCTTAAAAATGCATTTCATGGCGAGGTACAAAAAATATACTGTAAACAGTAGACTATAGATATAGGTGAACTAGGTACAAGAGAACTCTAAATCTTAAACACTACAAACCACCTCTGTTCTATGGAAGATAATGATATGACTGGACTAGAAATACACACAACCTGTAATTAACTGCCTTTACAGCGCTTTCGCGCTTTGATTTTTTCTTCATATAATCCTATTAAAATCAAAATATTTCTTGCCTGCTCATCTTAAACTAGTTACATAAGATGAATAACAAATTACATAGAATACTACACTAGCATCTTTTTCTTCTTCCCCTATTTTTTCTGGTGTTCATTTACCTGCCAATTAAATAATAAAAATCAACTATCAACCAATCAATTACCTGCAATAGGAGCCTGTGTAGTTACAGCAGGTGTAACTCTCTGTGTTGGTGATGAAGTTGTCATGGGAACAGCTGTAGTTGGTGCTGATGTTGTCATGGGAACAGCTGTAGTAGGTGATGATGTTGTCATGGGAACAGCTGTTGGTGCTGAGGTACTAACAACATTGTTATTTTTGGATCCTGTTTTATTACCTGTTTATACAAGAGAAATTCTTATGTCAAGTCATTTTTTTGTATATTCATTTCTTATAATTTTTCATTGGATAATTATTAACTCAAATCAATCATACCAAATTTGATGAGTTTAAGGTGGTACCTAACACTACAGGGAGATAACTCTGTAAAATCAGCTAAACATTTTAGTTGCGTTGTGTTGTCAGGGAATATTAAGCTTCTCAATGATCAAAATTAGTGTTTGTCAAACTGCTATATAACCAGTGTAATTTTTCTGATAAATTGGTTGGTTCAATTTTTTTGAAATTTTTATATTTTTGTCAAAGGGTCAAAGTAAATATTTTGTCAAAATTTTATGAAAATTAAACGAGTCAAATAAATTTGAGTCAAGGTGTTAGGTACCACCTTAAAATGGATTTTTTTCAAGAATATTAACCTTCATCTCATTGACTTATTTATATACAACAATTTTAAGACCAAAAAAATGTAAAAAAACATAAAACCATTTCCATATATGTTCCCATACATTTGTTTTACAATTTTCTATATATGATCCTAAATGATTGGTAAATGGTCTATATTTTAGAAGTTGTCACATGTATATAATTGGTTGTGTAAGACTTTTAATATTACATACACAAATCATAACTTTAACCATCTCTTTATCAATTTAAAGCAGAGGTTCACATTAACTGAGAAAATATTTAAGATATTTTTAAACTATTGAACTGTATATACTTTTGCTATAAAGTTAACTATATGAATAAGTATTCGTAAAACGTACAATGACTGCCAGGTCAAGGTGTGATAAATATCCTTGTTAAGTTTGATGTTATTTTTCACATTGACAGACGTACATATAGATCAATCAATTGAAAAAGAGGCTTATTGTCAAACACCATCTCTCACACGCTCTAATTCTATCTAATTAGCTGCAAAGTTGATAAACAATATTTACAGGTAAATGCTGAATTTAAACCAAATAAAATTCAAAATATTGACATTATTAAGTTATCAGACAGCAAATAATAGGTAAAAAGAGAGAATATGAATATCATGAAAAGAATGGTCTAAAATTTTTAGAAAGTATGAAACTTTTCCAAAGTTCTAAAGAAGAATCAACAAGGTTTTTAATGACAGAATCAATCTAGAATGACGGATGAAATCAACCTTCAATTAAAAGTGGAAGAAAAGAAACCCTATTCTCACAAATATAAACTTTATTATCAAAACCAAAAATCAGGAAAGTCAATAGAATTGTATAATGCAGAGAGAAGTCATGAATAGCTGTTATAGATGTTGAAAGACATTTCCTATGATTCGTAAGTCTATATTTGGAGATAAGTCTGTGATGAATTACCAAAAGTTGATTGATTCATCTGAACAAAGAAGCTTAAAGTGAGTGCTTATACATCGAAATACTTTTCCTTACAATGAACAGAGATATGATTAATAACAAAAAGACACACCAATTGTTTAAAACAAACCTCCAGAGAGATATCCTTGAAACATTTATTTGAAGATTTATCTTTTTCACAACAATAAATGCATTTCATGTTTTCAGAATGACCAGGCACTGTCCTTAGTGTAGGATATAATACAAATCAACCTTATTTGTAATTCCTGAAATGACCTGCATAGAGACATGATCATGAATTCTAAATTTAGCTCAAAAAAAGGAAAGGCTTGAAAATATACAATAAAATTAAAAGAGTAAGACCTGTAATTTATTTCATATCTATAGACATGATGCTTCAAGTATAAAACTGCATGTCAGGTTCATTGATTCATTATTGAAAATGCCCAAAATTTGTTAGGTGTATTTAGAGCCGGGTTCATTACTGTAATCCAATTAAAAAATGAAACAAAAAATTCAAAAGAAAGTCAATTTATTGTTCTTTTCAATGGAGTCTTTCATACTATATATGTGTCCCCATACGTGGAAGCCATATTGTTTACGAATACTTATGGCAGCTGACTAATTACCAGAATCCAGAGCACATCCAGTCAGATCAAATCTCAATGCAATACGATTGCTCCATTCCAGTGGATTAACACGGATACACTTAGCGATTACGGGACAATCAAACATGTTACTCTGTGGGGTATTCTCATCGTCATTGCCTTTGAAGAACTGTAGAAAGTAAAACATATCTATTACTATCATTAACAATATTCTTACAGTTTAGTTTTTTACAAACTTAGATGAAAAAGATAGTCAGACAATAAAACATGTAACAGTAACAATGTCTACAACAAATTTTGTCAGATTTAATTCTGGTAACACACTAGATAAGAAATTGCCATGGTCAGGTTCACTAGTTTGTAAATGTGTGTTTGTCTTGTAAAAATATAGCCTATGGGTTTGCAAGTTTTGAGCAATCTGTTCATATCTAATTGCTGTAAAGTATAAGATTTTTGCTTCGTTGCTTTAAACATAGTAACAACAACATTGTTTTTTATGTCAAGAACTTTTTATTAAGGGGTTAAATTGGCTAATCAAACAATGAGTGTGCCTTTCACATCTATATTGGTGTCTTGTATCAACTATTTGTGCACTGGATATTTTCCTGCAGTTACCTTGATCACAAAATTAGCAAAAACAACTACCACACATGAAAATTTTTATGTTTAAAAAAGAAAGTAAATGTGTACTTACAGTATCAGAGGTACCAAGTTGTCCGACTGGTTTCCAGTCTGTTTTACAATCCAGACTATACATGACCCTATATTTAGTGGTCCATTGTTTACAACATCCATCACGGCCCTGTGTTGTGATTCCTCTAACTAAACTGGGACTTGGCAATTCAACCTTAACAAATAAACTTATGTTTAAAGCATTGCTCTGAAAATTCACATGCTTTTGTCTGTACTATAGGGCTGTGAAAATCAATGACTTGAAAAACTTAAGTCAATGAGGGATTATGATTTTATTGTTAGAAATATGTTTCTAAGAAAAAAGATAACTTTAAATCATAAGGGAAAAAAGACAATTAATAAAAAGAAAAGAAAACACATCTATAAAGGGACGGAGGATGTTTAAACAAATAGAAAAAAAGAAGAAAATGGAAAATAAAAATCAAGAATGTTTCTGAAGTATCTGATGAAGGACAGCAATAATAGTAGTCCTGTAACATATCATAAATTTCATACTTTTACTTATTCATATTTAACTCATACCTCTTATTTTGATTGGAATTTCTCAAAAGTTAACAATTTGTTTTCTATTCACAAGACAAGAAAAGAGGAGATTTTCCCTGGCTTTTACAAGTTGTCTTTCTCTACATTTAAATATCCTTGATAGAATTTTGAAAACATTTGAACCTTTAAACAACCCACAGAGTGAAGCATTACAAACAACCTATAGAAAGGACTAGACTTACCTGGATATATTGGTCCACATCATTCTTACCGGCGACCCAAGCTCCTATCAATGTCTTGCCTGTATTGTCCATGACTTCCTTGTTATTAAGTTTGCCTCTGGCAGCTCCATAGTCACTGAATGGATCACCACTACCAAACTGTGAAGAAGATGTCAGTTTGTCTTCTGCTACACCCGAAACCAACGAATTCTTACATACATCTGGTGAAAGGGATTAAAAAATACATGTCAACGTAAACGACAAATATAATGTCTGATATAGAATTATCTGATTGTATGTTCAAATGAAGAACATACATGATAAGTATTTTAGAAAACATGTAAAACACTTTAAAATAAATAAATTCCAAAATAGAACTTACTTTACATTACACGTTTCTGCCACTTGTCTTTTTTAACTTTGTTAACTTTGTGGTAGATAATTTAATTTTCACACTGCAGTTCAGTATTTCAAGATGGCAGAAGACTTTTCCTTTTTCATAAATATGTCTTGTGATCCTAATAGAACAGTAATTTTGTACTATAGTTATTGCCAATTGTCAAATTTTGCAAATTGATAAATTTTTAACTAAAATAGTTCTTATCGGATCTAAAAATTACATAGTAAAACAACTATATACATCAAATTATTTTATGCTAAAATGTAAATACTAAGCATTTGTGGTTTAATTACATATAAAAAGAAAGCATCATTATTTTAGCTTATTTTTTTAGAAGCATTTTACTTCGATTTTGTTTTATATTAAAAGTTTAAGAGACAACCCTAAAATACCATTCGTTGCTATAATATGTGCTTTGGAGAACATAATATTATAACTTAATAAAGTATAATAATTACCTTGTCCTTTGTTGAAAGCCAATAACAAACCTGCAAAATTAATACAAATATTTACATATTTCTATATTATCCCAAAAAGGGCAAAATCATAAGTTTTGAAAAAAAGTCCACAATGCGGCAATGGTAATGCAATAAAAAGAAAAAAAACAACAGTATGTAAAATTTTATTAACTTTGTGAATTTCGTTTTTTTTTTTATTCTGGTGTTTGTTTTTAAAAGATTTCAGGTTAATTTGATATCAAGTTTGATATTTTTTTTAAATATTTATCAAACTGTTAATTCTATATAATTTAAAAAAACAACAAATTGCAGTAAAAACTTTTGTAAAAATCAAAAGATAAATGAAAATAATTTAAAATTTAATAACTCCTCATGATTTTTAAAAAATAACGAACATACCCAACAAGAACAAAATCCTCAGCATTGTTTATATTTCGAAAGACAGAACTGCTTTACTACTTAACTAACATAAGACACTGACGAAAACCTGAACTTCAATCTAAAATTTCTAGTCTTATAGTCTTGTGGCGATATTTACAAAGATGAAAGCTTCCTCCCATAATAATTAATTACCCATTTATTAAATTATGATGATATTCAAACAGATAAATTTCAAATGAGAGGAAGTGTTAAATGGTCATTTGATAAAATCTATCTTCTTATCAATGGATATAAGTTTGTTTACTTTGTTTACACAAACAATTAAATACGTATGAAACTATTTATCCTAAAATAAGGAGTAACTCAACACCCAAATGAAAACCAGAAAATGGAAAAATGACGTAAAATTGTATAGAAATTCATTTTCTTCGTGAATGGAATAAGTGACAATGTGTCAAGATTGCTACACCCGTCTTAAAAGCAAACGGATGATTAAATGAGACTGCATTCATTAATATAACATATCTGGCTTGACAAATATTTTCTAAATTCCCACTCAATAAGAAAGTTGTCAGATTTTTAGATCTTTTATACACCCAATCGAAATAGTCGTCATGTTTATTATTTACTTTTGTGCCAAAATTTATCAAAACTTGTGATGATCATTCTTTTGTTATAATAAATATTTCTAAATTTAAATCAAATGATAATATTTCATTTATATATCAGGTAAGGAATTTTAAATATTTTGTTTATGGATAAATAAAATCATTTTTTCTGATTTTTCATTAAAAAAAAAATATAATTAAAATTTCCTGCTTTTTTTTTTTAATCTTGCACACCAAACAGTCCTAGGACAAAAGTGAGTTCCCATTCAAAAATGTCCAATCACTTCAACTAAAATCAATATTTAAAAAGAAATATTACCAAGATGCGATTTTATAAAATTGATACCATATTAAAGATGTAGAAATGTCTGAAGTTTTTCATTGTTAATTTAGCCATAATTCTCGTCATGTTCTTTTTCTTTATTTGATGGGTTAAACACAAAAGCAAATTTTTAAGATTTTAATTAGGTTAGAATACATTGTAAGTAAGAAATATTTTTCTTTGTGTTCACCTCGTCAGAAAATTAAAATGAGCAGGAATAATATCATGGCCAAATTAACAATAAAACTTTAAACATTCCTGCATCTTACAATATTTAGTTTATATAGATCAGTCATGTATTTACTTGGTAATATCTTTTTTTTAAATAATGATTTTAGTTGTAATGATAGGACATTTTTTGGGTCCTATGACATTTGCACCAATTAAAAAAAATTGTGACCTTTCATTTGTGCCGATTTTATTCTTTCATTTGCGCTGATGATGTGCAGGTAAATTACAGGTAATCTTTCATTTATCATAAAGTCAAGTACAACAAGTATAGAAGAAAAGAAATTACAAGGGAGGATTAAATATAATACACCAGATGTGTAGCATGTAAATACTCGGCAAGAACCAATTTTTAATTCATTGTATACCATTTTTGTGGATATTAATGTTTTGAATGCTGTAACTTTGTAATGTTAGTGGATGTACAAAGAGTGCTTTTATCTGTTAAACTGTATTATTCTACTCAAATCATATGATAATTTACATAACATATATACAACTTACAAACAGATGTTTAAAATAATAAAACACCTGTAAGTTACCTGTACTCGATCAGTGCAAATGAAAAACAAAAATCTGCTAAAGTGAAAGAAAACATCAGCGCATGTAAAATGCAGATCGGGTAAATGCAAATAACCAATTTTTTTTTAGAGGGAACTCACTTTTGTCCAATGACTTCACCATTACCCTTGAAATATAAATTGAAAAAAAAATCTGCATAGCAGCTTTTATCCTCAAATCATATGGTCTTTAACACAGAAATGATTTATCTTAATATTTTTGTCCTTATAATAACTTGTTCTTTATGAGAGCATGCTATTGGTTGCTTCTAAATAATCTGGATTTAGTCCATTTTTTGTTTTATAACAGGTTTGCTTATTACAGTAGACTCTGGAAAATCAAACCAAAACGTCAGCATAAACTATCCCATTTCTAGATATATTCAGTTAGACAATACATGCATATTCATTGAATCTTTTGCAATATTTAGCTGACGTTATCTTGAGATGTTACTAGCCCTGACCACTGCTATATAAAAGGGTTAGGTTGATTTGATTTTCTAGATTTTTCCAGGTAGATCATTGCACTGTTTGTTTAAAAACTTATCAGATGATTAGTGGTCAAAGTTGTTTCCTGTTTTAGAATCCTTTGTATATTAAAATAAATCATATGTACTGAAATATTTATTTGACTAAATATATACCATCCATAGAAAAATTTCTTTTATGTAGGTTTAAATAAGGCATCTCTGTAAATTTTTTAGATAAAACTACAACCATCCAAAAATATCTAAGGAAGAAAGCACCAATATTCTTTTGAAATTTATGAAATAAAATTAAAAAAATTCTTATCAACAGAAAGTTACACTGCACACGATACATGTTGGACAAACAGCACATAGAAATCATAGAAGTGACTGCAAAAATCTCATTTGAGATTAAAAATTTCCAATTATGGATAAAAAATTCTGTATCACTTCAAATCTGTGTACTTCAACTATAAAAAAAAAACCCAAGAATGTGTCTCAAGTTCATGGATGCCCCATCCACACTATCATTTTCTATGTTCAGTGGACCGTGAAAATGGGATAAAATCTCTAATTTGGCATTAAAATTAGAAAGATCATATCATACGGAACATGTTTACTAAGTTTCAAGTTGATTGGACTTCAACTTCATCAAAAACTACCTCGGCCAAAAACTTTACAACAGCAACACTGAGACACTGAGACTTTTGTTATCAAGTTTATTTGTAGATATATTTAAAAGTATTATTCCACCTCTTCCAATGAGAAGGACTTTCTTTTTTTATATTACCATGTAAAAATTAAAAACACAGTTTTATTCTGAGTATTTATATTTTGTCTTAATATTTGTGATGTCTTACTGTAGTATTTAAAGGGGAGACAATTCGTCTTAATATTTTTGATAACTTACTGTGCATTTTAAGGGGAGACAATTGGTCTTAATATTTCTGATATCTTACTGTGCATTTTAAGGGGAGACAATTAGTCTTAATATTTCTGATATCTTACTGTGCATTTTAAGGGGAGACAATTGGTCTTAATATTTCTGATATCTTACTGTACTATTTCAAGGGGAAACAATTGGTCTTAATATTTCTGATATCTTACTGTGCATTTTAAGGTGAGATAATTTGTCTTAATATTTCTAAAATCTTACTGTACTATTTTAAGGGGAGACAATTGGTCTCACTATTTCTGATATCTTACTGTGCATTTTAAGGGGAGACAATTCGTCTCAATATTTCTGATATCTTACTGTAGTATTTTAAGGGGAGACAATCCTTTACAATCTGTTCAAAGTACATTCCTTCTGGACAATCATCTATAGCTACAGTTCTCTCCCCTTCACATGTGATGTACTGGGTTATCCTTCCTGGATCTGGATGCCAATGACGTCCATTGGACAGACCAATACAGGAAGGAAGTCTCAACTGACAAGGGAGGCAATTCACGCCATCGTCTTGGTGACATTGATTCTGCAGATATTCACCTAGGCAAAAATGTGATAATATTAAAGTTATGAATTTTATTTCATTGTTTTCTACTACCTATAGTATTAAAAACACCCATTTTTTCTCGCTTGAATAATATTCAAAAACTTCCAACTTCATAAACTGTTGTTATCTGTTATTTATTTTTTCTTGTTCTGGCTTAAAAAAATTGAAATGTAAAAAAAATCTCAATTCCATATCTTTTCCCAATTTTTACTACCTTACTCAGCATTGGATAACTATATTTCATACAAGTTTAAATTTATAGATAGACATATCTGGAATGAATTACTGACATGTACAGATTGTTCCTAAATTTTGAATACAGCAAAACCCTTTACCTAAACCACATCAAACTCAAATTAAACCAGAAAACCTGAAATTTAACCTGTATATATTAAACACCATTATAATTCAAACAAAATCTTCGATCCATTGCGAGATCCATTGGCACAGGTTTCCTATTTTCTATTAAAAGTTGTCTATTTAGTATTACTTACATGGTGCCTTTGGTTCATGCCTTGGTCCACAGTTGACCTGTGTAAAGTGTTTACATGTTTGTGTAGAGGCATCATATAGTTTAGGGTAGGCACATTCTCTGAGATAACTTCCTGTCATCTGGTTTATTACTCCACATTGGTAGAATTGGGCACAGTTATCTGGGCTTGGTAACACCAAGTTAGCATTGCTACTACAATAACTGTTGATCATGTCAGCTAAAAAATAAAAGTGACATTATACTAACAGCAAATTCAACCAACTCAAATGAAGGAAAGCATCTTTCGAAAGCTATTATAGGAATTGTTTTGAGATTTGCTATTAATTTTAAATATGAATTACCTCCCTTTCTTTACCATATTTAATTTCTTGATATGTCAAATTAAGAACATGCAATTAATATCTAAATATAGCATTTTAAAAGTGACAATAAAGAGATCATATCGTTGTGCATTTTTTTACAGATAAAAATTGAGATCATTGAAAAACAAGTTGGATATTTAATTATTTTCTAAAATTCTAAAGTTCAAGACAATAACATTGTCTACAATACAACCCATAAAATTCTGGAATAAATTTCTTCTCTACTGCTATCTAGGTTATCTTTTTCATTACTATACCTTAAGAGCCGACAAGATTTTTAAAATAGGGACTGTCAGACACAATTAATGTAACTTACGTGAATAAGCCCTGCATGTCTTTGTACTAGGATCAAATAATCCTGTGTTACAGTGTTCAGTTGATATAGTCCTGCCATGATCACAGATGATATAGTCTGATGTCATTGGTCTGTCAGGGTAAGAGTTAGCACCATCAAGGAGACCTACACAACTAGGGTGAGACTTCTCACAGCTACCACACCCCACTCCTATACACTGGGTTTGTAGGTATTCACCTGAAACATTTTTTTTTCTTCACAATTATTGAATTACTATTTCCAGGTATCTCAGTATGTTGTCAATGAAAATGATTCATAACCTTGTCTAATAAAACTCAATTTTGAATTACACAAGTACACACATCTTTAGTCTTTTTTTTGCAAAAACGTTTTTGTTTGAAATCATTAGTATCATTAATATTTTAAAATGTTAAACTTGAACTTCAAAAAAACTTGAAGCCTGATTTATAAATGCAAGAGTGTCCCAGTGTAATACTTTACCACATATCAGCAAGCCAAGAACATTTTGCTTCAAGAAGTGGGAACTACTTATTTAATGAACATGAAGGTATATTCAAATAAACCAATGCCCATATGCAGTGTATTCATTATTATTTGTGTGGATTTTCTGGTAAAATTGAACAACAAATTACAAATCTAAATGTTCAAAGAACTTACAAGGTGCTTTTGGTTGATATCTAGATTTACATTCCACTTGAGAGAAATGTTGACATTGCTGTGTATCATCATTAAACAGTTGTGGGTATGGACATTCCTGTAGGTACTGTCCAAACTCTGTTACTGGACTACTACAGTCATAGTACTGGGCACAATTATCTCCCTTGGCTATCAATCCTGAGGACATACTACATACAGATGGCTTCTTGTCTGAAATATAAAACACATTGGTGAGTCTCCCTATCATAGTGAAAAATTAAATAATTCCTGCATGCTGTGTAAGTGATCAAAATCATTTTGAGTTAAAACTTGTTCCGTCAATATTCTTTTTTTTCTATTCTAACATGAAACAACAATAATTTATTTTATTACAAGAGTGCTCTGTGAGAAGGGTCAAGCTTTAAGGGTGCAAATAATTAAACTTTAGAAGCAAAGCTCCTGCTAGATGAAGAAGATAAAGACTAGGTAACAGGTAACATTTGTTTGTTTTTTATAAATAATCTCATGTCTCCCTTGTTTCCACTTATAAGTTACAAAATTTGGTCATATTGTGTTGCATTCTAATGACAGATATTTGAAATTAGTAATTGCAAACTTCCACATATTTGAAAACATCAAAGTTTTTTTTTCTGAAATCCCAAAATTAATCTAAAAATATGAAAAATATGTGCAAAACTGTACATCCTTTTCAGTCCCAATGCAAACAGCAGAAAATGCAAAACTGCAAACATTAAAAAGCAAGTCTCAAGTAGATATCAAACTTTGAAATTGATCATACCATCAACACACTGTTTCTTGTAAGGATCAAACACTCCTGTTGTACACTTGTCTACAGACATGGTCCTGTTTTTATGACACACCAGATATGACTGTGACCACAGTTTAGTAGCTATAGGATTGTTACCATCAGGTAACTCTCTACAGCTCGGCAGTCTCTCTACACATTCTATACAATTAGGATCAGTACCACTACATAAATTCTGCAGATATTCACCTGAAATTTTGTTTTTATAATTAGAAAAATCATGGTTTTTGTTTGAAAGTGTTTGTATGAAAAGGGTGATATGGTAGATAGTTAATGAAAGTTCTCAATACATGTACTGTGTTTTTTGATTTTGTTGAAAAAAATTAATGTGTTAAAAAATTTCTTCAAATAAATTTTATTGAGTTCTTTATAAAATATTGTTATTTATTGAAGTCCATACTGCTCAGATGAAACAGTGAGTCAGGTGAAGTTCCCTTAAGCAAAGCTGGTTTTTTAAAAATTTAAATACATAGCTCTTGATAAAATCAAAAACATAACTTCACTTGAAGGAAAACTGGTTTTCAAAGGTATAATTTCTCATGATTAAATTTCACAAATTGAAATCATAACAGTATATTTACATATACATACAAGGAGCATATGGTTGATGTCTTTTGTCACATGTGACATGTTCAAAGTCGTGACACTCTAGAGTATCTGTAGAAAACATCTGTGGATATGGACATTCTTTGATGTATTTAGTGACAGCAAAGCCTGGCCGTTTTGTTGTACAGTCTATAAACTGGGCACAGTTGTATGGGTGAGGTCTGGCTATACCCGGGTACTTGTCACATACATCATCTAAAGATTCTACAAAATAGAAAGCAGTCTTCAATTAAACATTTTTTCTCCACATACATATTAACCTTATCTATGCAAAATGTTTTATTTTTTTATTTCTTATATCATAATGATTTACAACCAAGAAATATATTTTATGGCCTAAAATTTAAAAAGAATACTGTGAATAGCAACACAATTTTAATTTTTACTCTTTATTTTTACTACATTATAGTATTCAGACAGTTATGTTCTTGAGATAAAAATAACACGAAGTCTCATTATTAATATTATACCAAGTTTTGCCACACATTGAAATCAAAGGGAAAGAAAGATTGCTTTCAATTTAAGAAAATCAAATCAGAATTAAGATCATAAAATTTTAATTTTAATATTGCGCTTAATATAGTATATAATTTTGAACTCTCTTAATCCTCTACTTTGTGAAGCATTTTAATGCCAAGTAAAGGAATGACGGAATTTCGAAGGTTTGTTGGTCCAAATGTCCTGTTTAAGGAGTGAAGCAGATTTGTAAGTAGAATGATCCTACTTAGTGATAACCTTAAAGGTATAAGATGTTGGAGGACCTATAGAAATGGTTAACTCTTTCTTATTTATTTAACATTTTTTTGGGGGGAGGGGGGTAACTAATCTTTAATGCCAACTATACACACAAAAAAGTCTTTTTTAGAATTCTTTTCTTACCTTTATCAACCTGTATGCAAGATCTTGACACAGGACTAAATATATAATTAGATTGACAGACTTCTTGTGTGATTGTTCTGCCATCTTTACACATGACATAATTGGCAGATAACTCTACACCTGGTATAGAATTGGCCCCATCAGGTTTACCAACACAGCTGACAAATCTCTCCTCACATGGAGTACAATCTGATGTATGACACTTGTTCAGTTCATATTCACCTGTGAAAAAATATTAGAGATTTATCAGTCTAAAAACAAGAATTTTCATTGAAGTGAAAAAAGATTTCAGCACTGCAAAAAAAACTGAATTTACAGTTAATGGAACCAATATTACATTGATATTAACCATTGTCAAAATTGAATCCGGGTCCGTCCGCCCTGATTCCGGTTCGCCCTAGTTCGGGTTCGCCCTAATACCTGTTCGCCCTGTTGCACTGTGTGTATATAATTGAATATCTTGAAGTCAGTCTACAATTTCGCCGAATATTTACGATGTATTATGTTGTCTATAGCTAGCTGCTACTAGGTTATAAGTTTCTGTATATTTCAGGACTACAAGATATTGTGATTTTAAGGTATTGAGGACTAAGTTTGTATCTGTATGTAATTACCTTACTAGGAAATAAGTTTGTATACATTGTATTTTTAAATGTAAATTATTTGTATGTAATTGAATATGTTGAAGTTTGTCAACACTTGAGATCGACTTGGCGAACGAAACCTGGGTGAACGGACTGTCAGGGCGTACAGACTCAGCACGAACGAACCTAGGGTGAACATGTAATCAGGGCGAACGATCCAGATACCCTTTAAAATTGAACCATTTAATTTATTTTGAGACCTTATTCCCACAGTTCTTCCATTGTGTTTATATTTTGTATGTATATTCCCTAATTTAGATTCTATGTCTACTTACATGGTCCCTTGGGTTCACTCTTTTGTCCACAGTTGACCTCTGTATAGTATTTACACTGTCTGGTGCTGAGATCAAATAGTTTTGGATAAGAACATTCCTCAATATAACTCCCCAGTAAGGTGTAAATATTACTACAGTTATAGTACTGCCCACAATTATCTGGATGAGGGAGAACTGCTGTGGGGTTGTGTTTACAGTAGTCAAAAACATTACCTAAAATTGATAATGTAAAAGTTAAGATATATTCAAATCAAACAAATGGATATGGTTAACAATTTTATAATTTTATAATTTAATTTATATATTCTTTAAAACGATAAATAGTAAAATTTGTATGATATGACTTCAAAGTAAGGCATTCCAGCATCGATTTTGTACCACTTCACTCAGGATTAATAGATTTTTTGTATGAGTCCCAGACTACAATCACAGATTCCATTCCATATTTTGTATGTATAAGTTCATCAATGAAATTTCTATCAAAAAGATTCATCAAATTGCCTCTCTCCTTCATAATAAATCTTGTATTCAAGTTACAGTATATTATTAAACACTGTGATATTGTTTTAAACCAACCTCGAACAAACCTGACTTGAAGTTACTGTTAAAATCTACTGGGAAGAACCATGACTTTAGAAAAATGTCAAAATCCACTTGGAACAACCATATCCACAGAAACTGTCAAAATCTACTGGAAATAACCATGACTTTAGAAACCTGTCAAAATCCACTAGGAACAACCATATCCAAAGAAACTGTCATAATCTACTGGAAATAACCATGACTTTAGAAACCTGTCAAAATCCACTTGGAACAACCATATCCAAAGAAACTGTTAAAATCTACTGGAAATAACCATGACTAAAAGAAACTATCAAAATCCATTTAGCACAACCACGACTTAAAGAAACTGTCAAAATCTACTTGGAACAACCATATCCAAAGAAACTGTCAAAATCCATTTAGCACAACCACAACTTAAAGAAACTGTCAAAATCTACTGGAAATAACCATGACTAAAAGAAACTATTAAAATCCATTTAGCACAACGACGATTTAAAGAAACTGTCAAAATCTACTGGAAATAACCATGACTAAAAGAAACTTTCAAAATCTATTTAGCACAACCACGACTTAAAGAAACTGTCAAAATCTACTGGAAATAACCATGATTAAAAGAAACTATCAAAATCCATTTAGCACAACCACGACTTAAAGAAACTGTCAATATCTACTGGAAATAACCATGACTAAAAGAAACTATCAAAATCCATTTAGAACAACCACGACTTAAAGAAACTATCAAAATCACCTAGAAACAACCATGACTATAAGAAACTGTCAAAATCCACTTGAAAAAATAATGACTCAAAGATACTGTAAAAATCCACTTGGAACAGCCATGATTTATAGAATCTGTCAAAATCAATTTAGAAGGCACTTAGAACAACCATGAATTATATATTAAATGCCAAAATCCAGGTATGTACAAAGACCCTTATGTCTGAAAATTGTCTTACCAACAATTGTAGGATTAACACAGAACCTCTGGTCAGGATCAAACTTTTTGTTATCTGGACAATCAGTTACTTCTATGGTTCTGTTACGATGGCACAAGATAAACTTTGGTGTCCATAGTTGTCCAGCGAATGCATGACGTCCATCAGACAGACCCACACAGCTTGGAAGTCTTTCTATACATGGTTCACATTTATTATCTAAAGCCTTGCATTTGTTTTGATCAAATTCACCTGAAAAAGTACATTGGAAGATGGTCAAGCAGAAACATTTGTTTTTGTATGATAATTGATTCATTTTTCTATATGCATTGGCATATTTAGTCAAACAAGTTTAATGTTTCTGGGGATGAAAATAATAAGAATAGATATCTAAATAGAAACATCCTCAACGAGATAAATGACATCTTTTTCATGAACGTCTATTTTATTACCCTATGTAAATACTAGTTACTTAACTTTTCAAATGCCCTTATTTTACTCATTCTAAGATCCTTATCTCACTCAACCTAGATGATACCAGTTTTAAAGGGACATAACTTTCAAATGTCAGTCAAATATAAATAGCATTCAACGTAGAGTCATTCAATATCTGACTAGTTACTGTTCAATATTACTCCATGAACATGTGTGTTGTGTTCATGTAAATTGATAATAGCTGTTTTCTGCTTTTTGTTCAGGTTGTTGTGTCTTTGACACATTCCCCATTTCCATTCTCAATTTTATGGACATTTTATCATATGTTTATCTTATAAAACTTACAAGGTGCTTGTGGTTCATATCTCTGTCCACACTGTACATATTCAAAGTTCTGACAGGACCTATGCAGTGTCGAGTATAGGAATGGGTATGGACACTCTTGTAGAACTGGATGATACTTGTCAGAACAGTCGTAATACTTAGCACAGTTTGTGGGATGTGGAGCTCTTCCATTCTGTTGGTTATGACAAATGTTCATATATGTACCTGGACCTGAAAATTGAAAATGGCTGTTTTGAAAATAAAATGTTAATACACGTTAGATAAATAGATCTCATTATTATATGCAACTGTCACTTTCCTTCTGAAAAATGAAACTTATCAACTTTTCATCTATGAACTCATTATTATAATTTTGGGTACCAATTTTCGCTGATTTCTAAAATGTAGGGAAACCATGATTTGAATCTTCAAAGAAGTATAAATTGACAATAGGCTTGTATAAAGTTCAGCAAAATAGCAAAATTAAAAGAATTTCTAGTAGTTAAAATTTCTCTACAACTAAACTGCTTTAGCTGATGTATAAAGTCATTGGTCTTGATTCCCTACAAACCGCGAATCGTTTACAGTAATTCATTTAGACATGAAATAAGACTTACGTGGTGTTGTATTATAATGACACCCTGCCTCGTCAGATTTATCACTGCACTGAATACGACCATCACAACGTGACAAAGGACTTAAACATTGTCCGTTATCACATCTCCATTCTCCTTCAGGACAAACTGTCTTAACTACACCTGAAATATACAAGTAACACATTATATTCAATATAACATTGTGACTAGAGAGGGAGTCAGAGGGGTCCTGATCCCGAAATCCCAGGCTTAAAAACATGGAATCCCCAGGTCACGAATTTAAAAAAATTTAAATCCCGACATCTAGTAATTTGAAAAAATAATTCACAGTTCCTGAGAGGATCAATCTCAAAATCCCAAGCTTCAAAACACCTGATAAAAGTCCTTCTCATTCCAAGCTTAAAAACACCTGATAAAAGTCCTTCCCCCCCTCTTACTACCCTGTCGTACAAAATTTAATATTCAGATTCTGCTTTTTTTGGGGGGTCAGATTCCTGTATCTCACTTATCACTTTAATATTAAAGCTTGTAATTTCACAAGTCCCGCCCGATTTTGTTTCCCATTTACACACTTAATAATTTAACTTTTACATGTAACGCTTACAAAAAAATCAGCCAATCATGAGTCACGCATAGATCTAAATGAGAATAACCTAACAAGTGGAATACGCATGATGCTGAGAGGTGACACAAGCAATTCTACAGAATACCATTACAACTAAATACTTTTATACTGTCTTCTGACCTCTATTTATTTGAACATAAGAACTAAACACAAGTAAACTATGATTTTTTTCTGTAATAACAACTTACAATTAATTTCGTCTGAGCGATCAGAACAATCAAACTGATTATTACATCTGTCTGTGACCTGTATACATTGTCCATTGTCACATTCAAACTGATCTACACCACATGTTGGCACTAAAAAATATCATATTCAATCCAAATTATATTTAATTCAACTTAGAAGTTTAGACATCTATTGATAATAAACAAGAATGTTACCATCATATCATTTTTTATGTTCAATGGACCGTAAAATTGGGTTAAAAAGTCTAATTTGGCACTAAAATTAGAAAGATCATATCATAGGGAACATGTGTACTAAGTTTTTAGTTGATTGGACTTCAACTCCATCAAAAACTACCTTGACCAAAAACTTTATTCTGAAGTAGAACAGAAGAATGAACGAACAGACGGATGAACAGACCCACAGACGAGAAAACATAATGCCCCTCTACTATCGTAGGTGGGGCATAAAAACATTTTATAAAAATTCTAGAAGCTCAAATATCAAAAGCATAAATTACATGAAACAAACATACCTAAAAGATATAAAGTCCAGATATGGATTTAGGGGGGGGGGGGCAAGAGGGGGAATAATTTGGTTGATTTATTTGAATTACTGAAGCATGACTGGAGCGAACCCCCTCATAGGCAGTCAGTGGGACACTTATGAAAATATCTGGATCTGCCAATGAAGTCTTTAATTCTACATATTAACTAAACAGGATTCAGATTTTAAAAACATACAGTTAAATCCTTAACCAATTGTAAATATCTGGTTGCTTACCTGGAGTGGTGTGCTGTTCTACCAGACATCTCTTTGTATGTTCATCAAAATATCCCATAGAACATTCTTTGATTTCCTGGGTCCTTTCTTTGTAACAGTTGATATATTTGGTCCAATGTCTGTGTCCAGGATAGGCATTGTCACCATCAGGTAGTCCCAAACAACTAGGTAGTCTCATTGGACATGGCAGACAAGACTGGTCAGTTGATGGACACTGGTTCTGTAGATACTGACCTGTAAACACACATGAAAAGCTGTATACAGAGACTTACTACTAAAAATTTACCAAAGATTTTTTACAAAGAGGACCTGTTATGAATTTATCTATTTAAATAGGAATTGCCATTTTGGTAAAAATTTGTTTTTTTACACAAATCAAGTTTTATCAAACATTCTTGTTTAAGTGCTTAAATTTGTCCCATTTATTCTTCCCTTTAAAGTTATGGTAATAAAATACATATACTTGGAAGGAAATTACTGGATAACTTTATAGAGACCTTTACAAAAATATTCTATAAAGTGGTTTTTTTTTTAAAGAATTCCGAGTTTACTGAAGACATATTTTTTAGTGATCACATGATTAACTTTGCAATTTTTAAAAACTTACAAGGTGCTTTAGGCTCGGTCCTGGCTCCACAGGTCACCTGCTCAAAGTCTTCACATCTGAGAGTAGCTACAGAGAACAGCTTGGGATAGGTACATTCATGTAAATAGGGTTGGTAAATAGAGTTACGATTAGAACAATCATAATACTGGGCACAATTCACCTTGTTTGGTATTCTAGCAGCAGGATGATGTGAACAGAATGTTGCAATGTTGTCTAAAAATAAACAAAAAAGTCAGATATGTATGCATTCAAATGAAAAATGCTTGAAAAATATATAATGAAAGCTTATATCATTTCATTAACACCAATCTAAATATTTAACAACAACAAAATTTTAACAAAAACAGTCAAATTAAGGTAGTTTGAGTTTCGGAAAACTAATTCAATAATATCTTCAAAAATACAAAATTAAAGACACTTTAAACTAAAATATTTTGATTTTTTTTTATAAGGTACCAAGAGTTTTAGCATTTTTAATGAGTAAATAAGAAAGAGTTTTTTATTGCAAAGAAAGAACGAACAAACAAACGAACAATTATAACGACCATCATAATTTCGACTTCACTTATTCTCGGGTTAGGGATGGTGGATTAAAGTTTATTTTTTTCACCTGTTCCCACTTGTGAACTGCACTTCCTGTTTTGTGGATCAAAGAAACCAGAACTACATTGTTTAATGGTTTTAGTTCTGTTTTTGTAGCAGACGACATAATGTTGTGACCAAATTTTTCCTGCAAATACATTGTTCCCATCAGGTAAACCAACACAGCTGGGTAAACGTTCTGGACATGGTGTACACTTTTCATAGGGATCCAAACATAAGTTCTTTTCATAGGAACCTGGAGAAGAAAATGAAAATAGAGCATATTCATGCTTTTAAGTTAAATTAAGTATCTTTGTTCTGAGGATGCTTTCTGGATATGCTGTAATAAATACTTTTTGGTTTAAGAATATTTTACCAAGTATTATTCAATATACATTAGAATCATCTAAAACTTGAACTTTAAAGATTAAACTATCAAAAAATCAAGTGTTGGTATATATGTACAGCATCTGCCTGTTCAAGTAAGAAATTACAATAAAAGCATACCAAAAATTATTAATACTATCTTTATTCACCTTTCAACAAGCTGAGACAACACTCATTACATTAACCTCAACAAAAATGTTATATTAGCAAGAAAAGTTGAAAAGTCAATTAAATATCAATTTCTATTCTGACAGTGAGAGGGGGTAGGAGGGGTCCTGATCCCGAAATCCCGGGCTTAAAAACACGAAATCCCGAGGTCCCGAAATTCGAAAAAAGAATTCCCGGATCCCGAAAGGGTCAATCCCGAAATCCCGAGCTTAAAAACACCCGATCCCGGAGTACTGATAAAGGTCCTATCCCCCTCGACAGTGTCATGAAAAATATTGACATTAAATATTAGATATAAATATTGAAATTCATTTATCTTCAACCTTTGGAAATAACTGTAAACAAGAATATATCCCAAGTACATGGATGTCCCATCCACACTATCCTTTTCTATGTTCAGTGGAAAACATAATGCCCATAAATGGGGCATAAAAGATAAACCTAATACACATAATAATCCTCATTTCAACAGTTTTCACCCTATTTGATTAACAGTTCTTATATTGATATTGTTTGGTTAATTTAGTTTTCATATATAACTTTCAATTTTACCAGGGTATATAAAGTCACCCCACTTGATTAACAGAAAATAGTTCTTACATTGATATTGTTAGGTTAATTGCAGTTTTTATTTATAACTTTCAATTTCACTCTGATATATAATTAAACATGTAAGGACAAAACATGACTTACATGGTGCCTTGGGTTCTGGAACTTTTCCACATGTGACTTTTGTAAATTCACCACATTCCAATGTGTCCGGGTTGAAGAGGTCAGGGTAAGGACATTCTTTAACATATCCACCAATACGTCTGGTGTATCTACAGTCAATATACTGACCACAGTGGTCAGAACTTCTGATCAGTATTCTGGGATTGGTATTACAGAACTGATTACCATCTCCTGGTAAATTATAAGGAGATTTAGATGAATGGTTCTGTTATGTTCTTTGTATGTGTTTATTTGTTTAGGAATAGTGTGGTATGTTTTACTGTCCAATGTTTCCATTTTTTATGTACTTCTATATCATATTGAAACTCAAAACAAATTAAGTTATGGAAGAACTATTAATCATTTATATGGGGACGGAGTCCCCAATAACAGTAGAAAATTCAATAAAAAAAAAATACGGGAAAATTTCCCGAATTTTTCATTGTACTAATGAACTCAAAATCGTTCAAATTTTTTTTGTCGTGTTTTGAAAAACCGGACCTGCGCAGAAATGTACAATGTACTTCCTTTTTCGGGTCTCGTTTGTATGAAACTTTGAGTAAAAATATATTTATCAGTCTAGTATAAAATAGGAAGGAACGCGCAATACCAATTTCATTTTTAATAATTCCTTGATATGAAAAAACGTTACCTGATGATAGCGTTTGTTTGTTTACATTGCATATGACGTCATAATTTAAATAACGTCACAACTAAATCCCTAACAACAGAACCAAAATCGGAAACGTTACGGTATTTCCGTTTCTTTTTTTTTAAACAAATATTTAAGTTACAAAAAATAATTCATACAGACTTCGTCCCCATTTACAGGTAATGCCTGCCTCATATTATATATAAGAGTAAATATTTTACTGATTTTTGTCTTTCACATGCTTAAAATATACATACACACACAAAAAAAAATTAAAGTCTTTTTATCCAAGTTAAATTTGTCTGGCAAAACAATTTCTTCTCATGTTTAATTTATCTGGTAACAAACTTTCTTCATTAAGAAAAATATCTAGTTAAACATACAGTACGGTAATTAATACATCATGCAAAATCTGATTTTTGACTTTTGTCACATATGCGTATGACATTTATCTTTTAATTAATGACTTTACTGATCTTAGCCTCAAGAAAAGATGTTCAAGGATTACACTCCTTAATAACATTTTAGAATTTCATCCAGCAAGTATAAAAATATTGGAACAAGTAGTATTCTCATTTGAAAAAGAAGAAATTTCATGGCCACATGACTGAAGGGTTAGGTTGATTAAAAAGTAAATTTCAAACCCTGAAATATATAGTCTAGTTTTCTTAATTTTTAAACACATTTCAATGGTAGTTTTAAATGCAGTGTATCTGAATTGTATACCTGACTTGATAGCTGTTACACAAGCTTTTTCCCCAGGACTAAAATATCCTTGTTTACAGTGTAGAACATGTATTGTCCTATTACGGTCACACTGGACGTAATCTTTAGACCAGAGTCTGCCTGGAATAGGGTTGAACCCATCTGGTAGTCCTACACAGCTGGGAATTCTTTGAGAACATGGTGTACAGCTAGCGTCTGTAGATTTGCATAAATTCTGTTGATACTCGCCTGTAGAGAATAGAAATAAAAGTGGATATTGGTTATACCTTTACAGGAATGAGACAGCAACCCATTGACACAGCTAGTCTAGAGGTTAACATATCTATTTCCAACTATAAATCTGTTCAAGGTAAAAACGTTCCAATACAGTTCATCTAAGAACTATTTGAGGTCATATTATTAAGTTATACATCTTATTCTATCAAAATGATTCATGCTTTGGGCTACTTTTGATCAGCGTTTAAGAACATGCTTCCTGATGATATATATATATATATATTTAATATTTTCTGGGCATTAAAGAGAACAGGTTGTCATGGAATATATACTAACGTTTGTATCGTCTTTACCACTTTTCCTACTGAACAATGCATCATTAGAGAATATTGTTCATACCACTATTTTAATTCTTTTAACATTCTGCTGTGGTGTTATTACATATGTCACTGTAAGAACATTGGCAATTGGATATAAGTCTACTAAACCATGTCAAAATATCCAATCAAGTGAAAAGGATTTTGAAATAAGTGAAACAGTCATCAGTAGATTTCAACAAGCATTACAGTTTAAAACAACATTAGGTGAATCGAAAGAGTTTTCAAACATGATACAATTCTTAAAAGAAGGTTTCAAAACTATTCATAAATCAAAATATGTCACCATGGAGATAGTAGCAGACTACAGTCTGTTGTATACAGTGTCTGGGTCAAATAAAAGCTTGACTCCTTATATGGTATTAGGACATCTAGATGTTGCTACAGCAGAACCTAATTTTTGGACTCTGCCGCCATTTTCAGGGAAGATAAAAGATGGCTACATTTATAGCAGAGGAACAATGGATTTTAAGAATGGTGTAATGGGAATACTTGAAGCTTTGGATGATTTACTAGCAAATGGTTTCAAGCCATCAAGGACAATCTATATTTCTTTTGCTCATGATAAAGGAAATGATGGCCAAAATGGAGCAACAGGAGCTAGCCAATTGTTACAAGACCGTGGACTTAAAAAACTTGAGTTTATTCTTGATCAAGGCTGTACAGTAGCAGGTGAAGTTAGTGGCATAGCACTTATTGGAGTTACAGAAAATTCTATACTTGACCTAACTCTGACCGTCAGAGGTTTAGGTGGTCACTCTGCCTTACGTTTTGGACCTACTCCATTTGGTGTATTAGCCAAAGCAGTCTCCAAGATTGAAAATCACAAACATCCCAGTATGTTGGGACAAGGACCAGAGAAAGAAATGTTGGAAAAGATGGCCCCAGTCATGAATATATGGTTTAAAATATTATGGAGCAATATATGGCTGTTTAAACCAATAATAACAACTATGTTATCTATTAATCCAAAAATGAATGCCATGATTAGATCTGTACATAATGTCACCAACATTAATACAGAGCAAATGGATATAAAGAAATACCAAATAGCCGAGAATGTCACTGCTCATGTGACGATACATGTCCATCCATCGCAGACTGTCAGTAACGTAATAAATCATTTCCGTAGAGTCATCAATGACAAACAAGTAGAGATTTCGACTATGTACAGAAGTAGGATAGCATCAATGTCACCTTATGGTGAAGGTCATTTTGGATATCAGACGGTTTATAGAAGTATCCAACAAGTTTTTCAGCCATATTTGATTTCCCCTGCTATATTTCCTATAGAAAGTAGTTCTTCAAGATACCATATGTTCACAAACAATATCTACAGATTTAGTCCTCTTATCAATGATCCTGGGGATGATCAACGATTTCATGGTAAGAATGAGAGGATTTCAGTGAAAAACTACAGCAAAACTATCAATTTTTATAAACATCTCATGGTTAATGCTGATAAAGCTTCAATATGATTTATAATGTAGCATAATTATACAGACAGACTTAAATAATGCTAAAGTATTTTTTTCAGTAAAAGTATTTGATTGAGAGAAAAGGTTAAACGTGAAGGCGCTAGAATGTCTATGATTCTAATAAAGCTTTTATTGAGAGCAATAAAAGTGAAATTTTTACAAATATTTGGTTTATCTTTTCATTATCAAGTTTAAATATTGCATTGAATATTATACAATTACTGTCTTTTGATGAGGTAAACGTATGGTTTTATTGACTTCTGATATTCACTGAGGCCAACGGCTGAAGTGAATATCAGTTTTTCAAAAGTCAATTAAACCACATATTTACCGAAACAAAAGACAGTAATTGTTTTATTCAATATTCTGAGAGACTGAAATGTACGTAATGGCAATTATTTACCAAAACCAATTGTACATCAAACGTTTTTTACCAAAATTATGCACATAAAAGCATACAACGTTTTGCGCAGTGAATATACATTTTCTGCAGGTGAATATGCTTATTTATTCAAAATCCCATTCATATATAACAAGAATGTGTCCCAAGTACACGGATGCCCCATCCACACTATCATTTTCTGTGTTCAGTGGACTGTGAAAATGGGGTCAAATCTCTTATTTGGCATTAAAATTGGAAAGATCATATCATAAAGAACATGTTTCCTAAGTTTCAAGTTGATTGGACTTCAACTTCATCAAAAACTACCTCAACCAAAAACTTTAACCTGAAGCAGGACAGACAGATGGACAAAAGAGCAGACGGAAGAACGAACGAACGGACGCACAGACCAGAAAACATAATGCCCATAAATGGGGCATAAAAACCTACTAAAATTTTATCAATATGGAATAACATATGTTATTCATTAGTACTATGATTTGGGAAACATGTCTCCGTTTCTAAATCTGTAAATGGCCTAAGAAGGTTTATTTTAGACCAATTTTATGTGTATGAAAATTAAGAAATATTAAGTGTGAAAAGCATACCATATTAACATGTATCCTCATTTTTTTCAGTTTGACTTTGTGAAAGGACTATTTTTTTTAAATTATTAATAATCATTATTTCTATTGGTAATTTTTTATTTATTTACCAAAAAATTGTTTAAATTTATAAATGAAAAAAAATTTGAATGCAAATACTCATAATGAAATTAGTGAGATAATTATCATATATATAATTATTTCATTAACTTAGGACACCAGTACTTACAAAATAAACCTATGAATAATAGTGGTGCTAGATTAGTCACTTTGTTACCTCTGAGCCAATTATCTACTTACATGGTGCCTGAGGTACATGTCGTGGTTTACAAACAACATTATCAAAGCCTTCACATCTTAATGTTAAGGAAGAAAATAGTTCTGGATAATGACATTCTTCAATATATCTGCCATACTTTGAGTTAGGATTAGAACAGTTATAGTACATCGCACAGTCTCCTGGGTGCTTTACTATTGCATGTGGGTGCTGCTGACAGTAAACATCTATCTGATCTAATAAATAAATAAAAATGATATAGTTATTACGTTAGTCATATTGGTATTGCATATTTGCTTCAAATGACTCTAGTTAATATAAAATTGAGAATGGAAATGGGGAATGTGCCAAAGAGACAACAACCCGACCATAGAAAAAAACAACAGCAGAAGGTCACCAACAGGTCTTCAATGTAGCGAGAAATTCCCACACCCGGAGGCGTCCTTCAACTGGCCCCTAAACAAATATATACTAGTTCAGTGATAATGAATGCCATACTAATTTCCAAATTGTACACAAGAAACTAAAATTAAAATAATACAAGACTAACAAAGGCCAGAGGCTTCTGACTTGGGACAGGCGCAAAAATGCGGCAGGGTTAAACATGTTTGTAAGATCTCAACCCTCCCCCTATACCTCTAGCCAATGTAGAAAAGTAAACGCATAACAATACGCACATTAAAATTCAGTTCAAGAGAAGTCCGAGTCTGATGTCAGAAGATGTAACCAAAGAAAATAAACAAAATGACAATAATACATAAATAACAACAGACTACTAGCAGTTAACTGACATGCCAGCTCCAGACTTCAATTAAACTGACTGAAAGATTATGATTTCATCATATGAACATCAGACACAATCCTTCCCGTTAGGGGTTTAGTATCATACCATCATAACATATATGAGAAGAACATAACCCGTGTCATGCCAACAACTGGTTTTTGAATAAATGTGTTTAGTTCCGATGCAAAGACCCTATAAGTGAATCAATATTAACGCCAAAATATGCAATCTTTAATGACCTGACAACAGTATCGTAACTATATCCCTTCTTAATAAGTCTATTCAAAGGTTTTGTTAGTTTTTGAGGTGAATACTGACACCTTTGTGCTTTATAAAGAATATTTCCATAAAAAATTGGATATGAAATACCTGAACGTATAAGAAGTCTGCATGTTGAGCTATATTTACGAATGATGTCCTTATACCGATGATAAAATTTAGTAAATGTTTTGACTAGTTTGTGATATCAAAAACCCTGGTGTAATAATTTTTCAGTAATACATAAATTCCTCTCGTTAAAATCTAAAACATTGTTACATACACGAGCGAATCGTACAAGTTGAGATATATAAACACCGTAAGATGGTGACAAGGGAACGTCACCATCTAAAAATGGATAATTAACGATAGGAAATGAAAAATCATCTCTTTTATCATAAATTTTAGTATTTAGCTTTCCGTTAGTGATATAGATATCAAGATCGAGGAAAGGGCAGTGGTCATTGTTAGTATTAGCTTTATTTAAAGTAAGTTCAACAAGATAAATTTCTTTAATATACATACTGAAGTCGTCATTATTGAGAGCCAAAATATCATCCAAATATCTAAAAGTATTATTAAATTTGTTTATCAGATGTTGTTTCGATGGGTCTTTGCTTATTTTTGTCATAAATTGTAACTCATAGCAATACAAAAACAGGTCCACAATAAGTGGTGCACAGTTAGTCCCCATTGGAATTCCGATAATCTGACGATATACGGAATCCCCAAAGCGAACAAAAATGTTATCTAGTAAAAATTCAAGGGCATATATAGTATCAAAGCATGTCCAATTGACATAGTTTTTTTGTTTATTGCTACTAAAAAATGACCTAAAAGAGTTTGAACATATATATTCACATTCTGACTTTTTAAATGCCCATTTAATTAGGTGTGTGAATTTTTTCTTAATGAGAATGTGAGGCAATGTGGTATACAGGGTAGAAAAATCAAAACTTTGAACAGATTTAAAATCACCAATATAAGCATGCAATTTATCAAGTACTTCCAACGAGTTCTTGACACTCCAAAAGTAATTAATTCCACTATTTTCGAAGGCCTTATTTGAACAATTTATTATCAGGTTTTTAATTGTACCAAGTGTGCTGGTAAGAAGAATAGACAATTTAGTAGTGGAACAATGGCTTGAAGACGAAATAAATCTATATTTGTACGGTGTTTTGTGTAGCTACGGAAGCCAGTACATAGTTGGGACTTTCATTGTATTTGGCTCTGCTTGTAAAGCGGTAGCTAAAAGTTTATGTTTGTTACAGATGTCGTTTTCTCAAAATAGAGTCAGTTGGAATGTTGGTGAATTGGTGGTTACTTTTTTCAGAACCTCAATGTAAAATTTACGTCATACAATAATAATATTATTAGCAGCTTTATCGGCCGGGACAAAAACAAATTTCTTGGCTAGTTCTTTTAGTTTATGTTTGATATGAGAAATAGGTTTTTTGTGGTTATTGTTAATAGTAAAATGTTCTTTAAAATGTTGAATATGTATATCAACTATCTTCATTACTGAATTAAAAAAAGAGTCCAAAGATTTTATGTCAGCTTTTTCCCGTTTTATCCATTTCATACAGTAAGTATGGAGTGAGTCGTGGATGATATTACGACACTCATTCCAATTAATAATTGACGGGGGACGATATTTAGGTCCTTTACTGAGGAATGATTTAAACTCTCTGTCTTGAACGATGTTAAGATCTCCTGTTATAACATGGGAAATGGGTCCATAAATATATTCGGAGGTACTACAATTACATGAAGTAGGTGTATTTTCACTGATATTAACATCTTTACACAGTTGACTATAATTAAACACAAATTTCCGTGTAGATTTCTTGTAAATATAACAAATAAGAGGTAGGTCAGTATTGTCAAAATATCCAGGAATTTGTTCTTTAACAGAATGGTCGTTAAATATACCGGCAATATTTACAAAATCAAAACCTTTATTGACATACTTTATTTTAATAAAATGTTTTTTATGATCTTCAGGGCGATCAATTTTGGGAAATAGTTTAGAATAATAATATGCCATAATAATTTGAACAATTTCATACTTAGGACTGCTATATGAAATTGTGTTGCAATCCTCCAAAATTTTATTTAACTTATTAACCGGTAATGAACAGAGTTTTGTTAACAGATATTGTCTGCCGTTGTTTTTTGAAATAGAAATTAGGTCCGAAATATTGGTATGATTGGTCTGAAATTTTCTTTGATTGCGATTTGTCCTACGACCGTGAGAACGGTTTTTACGAACCGTTTTAGAAACTATATCCAAAATGTTAACGGAATTGGTTCTAGATATATTACCAATTCCCATGATATTATCATTAAGACCGAGAGGGTAGACTGTCTGTAATTTTTTAATCCAATTTAATTCAATTATTTTCCGTGATCGTACAAACTTTGAATGAGATTCACCAGGCTGCTTATTTACTACTTCTAAAGGTTGTACTGCTAAATATTTAAAAGGATGGTTGTGCTTCTTAAGGTGTTGGTAAATGATACTTTTGAATTTATTGGGTCTTTTAAAACGATACAGATGTTCTTGAGTGCGTTTAGATAAATATCGTCCAGTTTCTCCTCAAACTGAATACCACATCCCGGTTTGTTTCATGTGAGTAAATAAATAATACTGTTTGTTTTTCAAGTTATATCAGTTTCAAAATTCAAAGAAAATGTGCGACCATTAAACGTGGACCTAACCGTATTGTTGGTGGAAAGACGGGGACATGTAAGTCATTTTTTGGCACGACACTTATCGATAGAAGGGTAACCACGATTTTTATTGTTAAAAATGTTAGCGATGGTAGTATTTTTAGATAAACGATTTTGAAGATTGAGACGTGTAGATACCCTTTGAACAAGTTTAGTATTTAATATTTTCCATTTCTAAGCTTCATAATTGTTTTTTACTGTTTGAGATATCACAAATTAATCCTGAAAACACAGTAGTTTGAAGCCATTCAATTTTTTTTATAAAGATCTTATTTCAGGCTTGGTTTGTCAGTTGTGATTCAGCTAAATATTAAAATTAGTTTAAATTAGTTTTTGTCTGTGAAGCTTATAGCTTTAACTGTTTTCATAATAAGTTCTGTCTAATTGTAACAAAGATAGTTATAAAATTATTATTCAAACAGAAACAAAAAATAAATAGGAGTATTACACAAGTAATTTGTTTTATAGCTTGCTGTTTGGTGTGAGCCAAGGCTCTGTGTTGAAGGCCTTACCTTGACCTATAATGGTTTACTTTTATAAATTGTTACATGAATGGAGAGTTGTCTCATTGGCACTAATACATGTACCACATCTTCCTATATATATTAATTAATGTACATTAATGTTTCATACATAGCATTAAGGACTTTGTAGAATTAATGTTAAACAGAAACAAACAAACATGTAAAAAAAACAAATGCAATAAAGGGTTTAACACTGTGTAAAAACCAAACAATATACCTGTGTTAACAGTATCTGAGCATGTCTTCTTCACAGGATCAAACAATCCTTGTTGGCAGACCTTCTCCTCTAATGTTCTGTTCTGATAACATCTAACATATTGTGCCTGCCATTTCCTATATGTTATGGCCTGGTCCCCATTGGGTACACCAATACATGAATGGTGGACATTCTCACATGGAGTGCATGTCAGGTCTCCTGATTTACAGTGATATTGGAGATATTCACCTTTGAAAAAAGAAATAGATATAACACTAAATAAGCAAAGAAATAATTGTTTTTTGATGTATTGTTTTAATCTACATCTCTTTAATATTCTTCTTTAACAGCAAAACTCACTCTTGGTTACTGTAAATTCAGAAATTATTGTGATGTTTTTATTACTGCAAAAATTGCTTCAGGGTTATAATCGTAATTATTTAAACTCGCATTTTAAAATTTCTAATATGAATTAAGCAGGATTTTTCTAAATATCGCAAAAATTCAAACTGCATTTCAGTCTCAAATGACATTAAATGCACACAATAATTTCAGAATTTACAGTAACCTCAGTATCCTAATCATAAAATGTTGTATACTGGTTCTTACCTGTAAATGGAACATTTAATCCTGTTTCTTAAAAGTTGAAGACAATGCACCTTATGGCTATTTGTCTGCCATTACCGGACATCACACAGGTTGCCGTAAAATTTTGACGTCATAATACAAAATATCTGACGCCACAATGGAAAAGTGAATGTTGTTTGACGTCAATAGTTCAAGTGGAACAGATTTTCTGGTCAACTGGGAATAGCGATAAGGTGTATAGAACAAAATCAATAGTATAACACTATTGCTTAAGTTAATGTCTGTGTCATTTTGGTCTCTTGTGGACAGTTGTCTCATTGGCAATCATACCACATCTTCTTTTTTATAAGTCTCTTTTCAGTTTTACCAGAGTTTCTTTCTTTGCTAAAGGTGATCTGAGTTCTACACATATATAAACACATAATACAACTTTAATTGAATTTGTTATATTTATTGAATTCATAACATTTACTTAATTAAATTCTAAAAAAAAAGAATAAGATGTGTTTGTTCGTTCAGGACAACTATAAATATGGTACAAGGAAGGTTTTACTTAACATTATAAGATAGACAGGTTAGATCTAATACTAAACATTTCACTTAAAATAAATACATTCGGACCCTATAACTAATTAAAGTTTTTTGAATTCATACCACATCTCCTTATTATATATAGTAAAATAGTATCTTACATGGAGCTTGTGGTATAGGTCTTTTGTCTGGTGTGACCGTGACAAATTCTTCACATCTATAGCTGACCGTGGAGAATAATTGTGGGTAAGGACATTCCATCAGATAATGGCCATTTGGTGAGTTGTATTGAGAACAATCAAAGTACTGAGCAGCGTTCAAGGAACTGGCTATTATACCATGAGGATTGGATTGACAGTACTTCAGTAGGTCTCCTGCAAATATTGAGAAGTTATTACACATTTAACATTTTAAAAACTTTACATCAAGATATACTTTAAATTCATTATTATTTGTTGGATACCATTTTTTAGCAGATTTAGTGTATACAAATGAACCACTAATTGTAAATGCTTAGCGAAGAACAAATTTTGTAAAGGGTTGTTTGCACACATTGTTTAACTGCAAAATTAAATATCCATAAAATATACATTTTTTTCTTTATCCATGAACATTGGTACATTTACCCACAAAAAAATATAGTATATCCACAGTATCCATCAATATACAAAATCTTCATTTATAGTCCACATTTATTCAATTTTACACACACAAAAAAGTAATTACTTTTTTTACAAACAATTTTGCAAAGAAACAAACTAAATTTTTACTTAAATAATATTTTTCATCACAGTTTCTCCAACATTTTACAAAGCATTCACTATACCTGGATGTAGATTAACTATACAAAGTCTTTCCACTGGATTAAATACTCCTGAAGTACATATCCCTGTGGACACAGTACGGTTCTTCAGACATACTACATAATGATCTGTCCAGGGTAAGATGGCATTACGTCCATCAGGTAGTCCTACACAGCTTGGATGTCTCTCAGGACATGGCTTACATGTTGTGTCACCTTGTCTACACAGATTCTGGCTGTATTCACCTACAAAAAATTCAATTAATTTATTACTAGCTTATAAAAACAGCTGTATTAAATTCAGGGAAACCAATTTATCTGACATTTTTATATGATAATTTGAAAATGTTACTGTGTATCCTAAAATCTCTGAAAGGTTGTTTTATCAATGAAAATATTCAACCTGAGTAAGTTTCGAAACGTTGCTGTTGCAGTGATCAGAATAAAAGAACTAAATGATATGTCCTGTAAGGCAGGCAAACAGGTTTAATTTATTTACCATTCATTTATTTTCTACCAAAATCATGAAAAACAAAATGCCCCCAATGTTTCAATTTCACTTACAAGGTGCTTGTGGTTCTGGTCTCTTTCCACAGGTAACATCTCTGTAAGTTTTACATCCCTGGTATACAGTAGAGTAGAGGTCTGGGTATTTACATTCTACCAGATATCCTGTGCTTGGTTTGGAACAGTCATAGTACTGGGCACAATTCTGTTGATTCTCAAACTTAAGAGTTGGATTGGCTTTACATATACTTACAATATTACCTACAGAGCACAAACATTATAAACATTTGAAGGGAAATAAAACAAATACATGTACATCAATAAACATCATTGCTTACATTATGGTACTTTTAAGGCCAAAATATGAATGTAAAAGAATTAGCTATACTTTTAATTCATAAAATATTTTCCCACTTACAATAAAAAGTTAAACAATCTACTTGTAATCTTTATACATGTTTCATGATTCATTCTAATTATCTAGGTGTACCTTATGAATGATGTATTCCTCAAAAGACATTATACTTCAGAGTAAATTTGTTGAGCAGTTCTATAAATTTGTATTTCAAAAGCATGTGTCTTTTTTCACAATATTAATTTTATCAACAAACTCACTGAAATCAATAAGCAGAGTACATCTTCTATTAATAGGATCAAATAATCCTGTCTGGCATTTTGTCACTGATATTGTCCTGTTTCTGAGACATATCAAGTAGTCAGGTGACCAATATTGACCAATTACAGGCACATTTCCATCAGGTCGGCTTACACAACTTGGTAGTCTCTGAGAACATGGTTTACAATTGGTGTCTCCAGATCTACACTGGTTCCCCATGTATTCACCTGTCAAGTAATCCAGAAAATTTGTAGAGGTTATCATGGTTTTCCTGTTTAAATGGTTTTACACCTAGTCATTTTTGGGGCCCTTTATAGCTTGCTGTTCAGTCTGAGCCAAGGCTCCATGTTGAAGACTGTACTTTGACCTATAATGGTTTGCTTTTGTAAATTGTGACTTGGATGGAGGGTTGTCTCATTGGCACTCATGCCCCATCTTCTTATATCTATTTACCTAGAAGTACCTATTAAGGTTGATGAACACCACTGTTAAACTAACCATTAAGTAACCAATATTTGAGAGAGGACATCTTGGATTCCTTGTTTGATTTATGATTTGGTATCATATGTTTATTCTTCTAAATCAAAAAAACTTTAACATAAAAGGAAAATCATTTTCAAGGAAATGCTCTTGCCACAGTTTGTTCTTTAAGTTGTAAATGGCTTGATTCATCAAATTTGCATGAAGCAGAACAAAAAACTAACAAACACAATTAGACACAAAGTACTAATCAAAGAGAACTTGTATTTACTAAAGCAAGTTTAAAGCCTGTTACAACTAATAAATAAATCATGTTTACCCAGAATAAAGTATCAATCAGTACACCTCCAAAAGATTTAGTTTTAAGACATCATAAACAGTAACAGCATTACCTTGTGCAATGTCAATATAAAAGTACTAAATATTGACAGAATGTAGGATCATATGTTTTTAATAACCTTATAGCAATACATATTTAGCTATTGAGAACATCTGACAAGACATGATATATATAATATTACTAACATGGTGCCTGTGGTTGTTGTCTCTGTTGACAATTTACCAATGAGAATCTCTGACAAGACATGGTATATGTACTATTACTTACATGGCGCCTGTGGTTGTGGTCTCTGTTGACAATTAACCAATGAGAATCTCTGACAAGACATGGTACTGAGTGAGAATAGATCAGGATAACTACATTCTCTCAGCATGGAACCTTTCATATAATCTTGACATGTATAGTACTGGGCACAGTTAGTCATGGATGGCATAACACTGCTTGGGTTGGCTTGACAGAACTCCTTCATGTGTACTGTAATATATCAAAATCACTCATAAAGATAACTTAAGGACACTTTTTGAACTGGATATCTGAGTGTAGTTTATATGCATAGGTAGCAATACAATCATTTTTTTAGATTTACCATTTAAGAGAGGAGCAAAAGATACCAGAGTTACATTCAAACTCAATAGTTTGAAAATAAACTGACAACGACATGGCTAAAGAAGACAGACAAACAATAGTACACAGCATAGAACATCTATTTTCATAGCCTAACTATAATATTTAAAAGTAAAATAAGATTAACTGGTGAGGAATACCTACCACTATCAATATATTTGAGACAGATCCTTGTGTAAGGATCAAAGAAGTAATCAGTATCACAGTGGTATACAGTCAGTGTCCTGTTCCTGTAACACATGATGTAGTCAGACTTCCATTTCCTGGCAGGGAACAAGTTCCTTCCATCTGGTAACCCAATGCATGACGGTAATCTCTCAGGACAGGAAACTGTTTGCTTTATTGATCCAATATTCTGGTTCTGCATGTACTCACCTACAAAAGGAAACTTTTGTAATAATTTTAAAGAAGAAGGTACATTCTGGAGTCTATTAATGGCTCAGTAAATTCCAAGAAAAAATAAAAAAAAATATGATCATTATCAATAACCGAATTCTTTTAGTTTCAATAGAATTTAAATCTTTCAATAAATATGAATATTTGCGCTGCCTTGAGGACATAATTTGAATTTGACTTCATACAGTCAATTTTCAGATTCTCAACAAGAACAGGCTAATTTTAGATGCATTTGGACTAATTAAACATATATCTCAACCATGGCCAAATCAATTTTATGCAAGTAATATGTATATATTTTGGGGCAACATTTGTGCTTTATTTTCAATGATGTGTATGTCAAACAGTTAGGATTTTGCTCAATTGATAGCTGTATAACAAATGAATAAGACCTATTAGAAGCAAAATATTCAATCTTTTCTTCAGGTTCATAGAATAAACAATTGAATTTGCATATTACAGACAGTTTGAAATATCTTACATGGAGCTTGAGGCACAAATCTCTTTTCACATCTAGCAGTGGTAAAGTTAGTGCATGTCTTTGTTAGAGATGAGAACAGTTGTGGATATGTGCATTCCTCTAGGTAATGACCAAACTTGCTGTTTCTGTCTCTACAGTTAAAATACTGAGCACAATTGTTTGGATGTGGTAGAACAGAAGTTGGGTGTGTCCTGCAGTACTCATCTATATTGTCTGAAAAAGAATACAGATTTTATATTTTATTATTTCATATATTGGTAAAATTTTAAACTAAAAGTTTTCAATTTATTTAGGTGCATGAAATTATATCACAAGTTAAACTACTTTCCAAATATTGCTATCACAATCAATCCTCCTCTCCTTGTTCATGATAATTTCAAATAATAGTCAGACTTTCACATGTGATGAGCAGATGGACAGTGGTCATTACTGGAACAGAAACTGCCTTTAAATCACCTGTGGTTAATCCCTATTATTATAGTATACTGTTCTTAAATGTCTAAAATTGTTTTTTTTAAGGTTTTTCACTTAAACTTTAATATTTTGTATTTTAAAAAAATACATATTTTACAAATACATAAACTTATTTGGCTCCAACATTTACCATTTCCTCCCTGAAAGATCTGTTAAGTATGACAATCTTTATGAAGCTGTATAATTTATGATCATTAGCACAGTTCATTGCATATTTATGGTCAGATTCCATTTTAGTATACCTTTATCAATCTGGTTGTCACATGCTCTGGTTAGAGGATCAAACATTCCTGAGGCACACTTATTGACCTTGATCGTCCTGTTTCTGTAACATGTGATGTACTGGTCTGACCAGCGATGACCAGGGACAGCATTGTTACCGTTAGGTAGACCTCTACAGCTGAACAATCTCTGTGAGCAAGGGAGACAATTCATATCGCCTGGCTGACATTGATTCTGCCTGTATTCACCTAAAATTAACAGCAGAAAATAACAACAGTAAAAATAGAGATAGATCTCATAATTAGAGATTTTTTTGCAGCTTTGCAGGTTTGTGTAAAATGTATGAAGTTTGAATGCATTAAGCTATTAGGTTAAATAAAGTTAAAACAAGAAGTTATGCATATTGTCTTGCCAAGAATACATCCACTCCTAATTCAATCAGCATTTTAGCATCTGAGAAGTTGACAAATCAACTTTCATCTCACCCATCTAATCTTTCTATATTGATTTGGAGTTATAGCATCAATCTATGTTGATTATGACATCTAGAGAAATATGCTTAATAATTTAAAAGTCAACAGAGTAAGCCTATCATATATCCATTGGTCTACTGATAAATTCCATGTTTTCCTGACATTATTTTGTAAAATTATTGGTCTGTTGCCCATATTTTAGTTTTTGATTGTATTCTTTGAGATTTGACCCCATGACATTTTTTCAAATTAAATGGATATCTTACACGGAGCTTGAGGTTCCTGTCTGTTACCACACGATACAGCTGTGAAGTTCTGACAAGAATGTGACACTGTAGAATATAAGTCTGGGTAGCTACACTCCTCCTGGTAAGTAATGGTATCAAACTTATTGGTTGGACATCTGAAATACTTGGCACAGTCAGTGGGGTGGGCAATGATACTACCAGGGTAAGATCTACAGTAGGAGGGGATGTCAGCTGAAATAAATAAATCAAGATTAAAATACAACATAACATACCACTGTAATTTTAAAAGTATATGAAATACCTTAATCAGAGGCAAACACTTTGAAAACAAGGTTTGAGCTTTTAAAAAACAAAATGTTTGCAAAATTAAAAGATTTGTTGAAATATAAATCAACTGAATAAATCTGTAAGACTTAAACGGAAATTGCAAAAATGTGCCATCTGATTTTTTAGTTTACTGTAATTTGTATTTATGAAAAATAGTAAATTATCAATTCACTAGATTTTGGATTGTCCGTAGAACTACAATGAGACCAATTTCAAAGTATATTATCAATTTATATTATATTGTAAGGCATCAATGTCAACATTGCTATGAAATTCCATAATATTAGTTTCATAAATTAGTATCAGCAAAGTATTTTCCTTTTGCATTAAATGACTTTTAATCTACTTACTGACACCAACATTGTCAGTACACTGATGAAGACGTGGATTGAAGTAGCCAGAGTTACACTTCTGTACTATTGTCCTCTCCTTCACACAAACTATATAATCCTTCAACCATGATCGTCCAGGGAACATGTGATGTCCATCTGTCTGACCAATACAGCTAGGTAGACGTTCAGGACAAGGTGTACACACAGCTGAAGTACCATCACATATATTGCCTCTGTATTCACCTAATCAAATCAAATCACATCAAGTTATGAAGTTTTAAAGGAAACATTGAAAATCATATCTTTCCCTAAACTTTAACCATCCATCTTAACACTTGTAAACTTCTTGTGAATAAAGGATATTTATTGCTTGCCTAAAGAAAAAATCTCTCATCAAATTATTCATGAATGACAACATTGTTTTACTTATAAACAAGGATGAGTCCATAGTACACAGATGCCTCATTAGCACAATAATTTTATATGTTCAGTGGACCGTGAAATTTGGGTCAAAACTCTAATTTAGCATTAGAATTAGAAAGATCATATCATAGAGAACATGTGTACTAAGTTTCAAGTTGATTGGACTTCAACTTCATCAAAAACTACCTTGACCAAAAACTTTAACCTGAAGCAGGACAGATGGATGGATGGACAGACAGACGACGGAACGGACACACATACTGAAAAACATAATGTCCCTAAGTGGGGCATTAAAAGATAAATACATATAATAAGATTTTAAAACAACCAATTTTAAAAAGGTATACACAGTCTAGAAAACATATAAAGTAATGAAGCTGCAAACACTGTTTTCTAAAAAGGCAAACAATATTTACCAAAGATGATTTATCCCATATACAGATCTTATCAATTTGACATAACAAAATCAAAACTGAAAAAAAAAAACTTACATGGAGCTTTAGGTTCATGCTTGGCATCACATGACACGGTCTGGTAGTTCTGACATCTCATGGTTATCGGAGAGAATAGATCTGGGTAGGTACATTCTTCAAGGTAACGCCCATATCTAGAGTTGACATCAGAACAGTTGTAGTACTGGGCACAGTTAGATGGGTGTGGCTTCAGTGATGTAGGGTTGGCTGTACAAAAACTATCTATGTCAGCTGAAATGTAATGATTTAAAACTTTTAGGCATTTTTAAGGTATAAAATTTGAACTATACATGAAAAATACAAAAAATGCAAGGAGTTCATCTACACTTTACACATGATAAACTATGTGAATCATTTAGGAAATGAAATTTCAAATAAACATTATTTAAATTCTATCATAGACTGGATATTTCTAAGATTGACTGTCTAAAAAAATTATATTTCACATTGCAAAAATGAAGTTGTGTATTTTTCTTATTCATTATAGCAACTGACATGATCTTTTGGAATGTCTCTTGATTTTCGTGTCATTGGGTCGATGACTAATAAATGTATACTGTAGATTCATTATCATCCGTTAGATATCAATTTTCGTGGATTTTGTGGTTACAGGTGAACCATGAAATTAGATGTTCAACGAATAAGAAGTTTTCTATAGGCTTGTATACAGACCTGGGTAAAACCACGAAATTAAATATCCGTGACCTTGCAGTTTTTCTTAATCCACCAAAATTTGTACCCACGAAAATAAATGAATCCACAGTACCTCATATCTTCTTTGTTCAAGTTAGACATTCATAAAATATATATTAACAACTACAGAATGTGTTCACTGGAGGTAAAACCTATCTTATTTTATCACAGTTTGTAAAATATATTTTTCAATGTAAAATATAAACTTACTGGTAGAGATTTGATTGGTACAATGTTTAGTATCTGGGTTAAAGAATTGACCCTGTGGACATTGAGTGACAGTGACTGTCCTGTTTCTAAGACATGTGATGTAGTCATGTGACCATAGTTTTCCTGGGAAAGAATTGGCGCCATCTGGTTTACCAACACAACTGGGCAGACGGTCTGGGCAAGGCACACATGTGAGATCAGTTCGGCTGCAAATATTCTTCTTGTATTCACCTATAAATAACAAGTATCAGAATAAATCAATTGCAGTAGCGTTAGCCAAAATGTCTTATGAGTTCTACACTGTAAAATAATGGTGACTTATGCATTAAATTGGAAACAATGTTACTTCTTGACTTTAAATACAAAATGACACTTCAATTTCAATTAGGAATTAACAAGATACAATTGAAAAGGTGACCAATAAAAATATTACTAATTCAGAAATTATTGTGGTGAGGTTTTAATAATGTTTATAATGTGACTTGAATTGATGAGGATCACAATATTAAGATCTGTATGCAGACTTTCTTGAAATCGCAACAATTAATCTTGCATTTTTGTCCATTTTTCAAAAAATCAAAAATAATAAATGCATGTAAAAATTTCAGAATTAACAGTATTATTATGTTTACTAAGACTAAAATAAAAACAAAGCAAAGTTTTCACTTTGTCCAATTTTAAGATAAGGTATTCACTGTCATATTAAAAAGATGATATGATAATAATAAAACATATGAAAAGAAAAGTAACATACAAGGAGCCTGAGGTTCTTTCCTCGTTCCACAGTTGACTGTTGTAAACGATTCACAGGCTTTAGTAGATGTAGAGAAAAGGTCAGGGTATGAACAGTCTCCTGTCTGACCTATGACCTTTGACATCTGGTCCCTACATCTATAATACTTGGCACAGTTGTCAGGGTCAGGTAATACATCATTAGAGTGGACTTTACAATAATCAATTACATCAACTGAAATAAAAGGGAAAAAAAACATTTACAGCTATCCCAATGACTCAATATTTTTTTAAATAAAAAACTGATATTTTTTTATCTTTTCTAAATAATCTACTGCAGAATTTGAAAAAACTTAACTGTATATTTGAGTAACACTATATTGATGATATAAAGACACCAACTGTTTACCAGTTTTGGTTTGTGAATTTTTTGCAATTCTTGATTTTCTCATTATAATCAACCCTCATTTTATCTTCAATTGAACTTGGATACTTTTTAAAAAGTCTGTCTTTTAGTCTAAATTCCATATCATTTCTTAGTTCTATTCATAAACTTTTAAAAATAAAACACATAAATAAGATGGTTTAAATTTAAAAAAAAGTCAGTAAGATGTAACCCTTGGTACCGTTATAATACTGCATTAAAAAGGAATCATAAACAATAGCTTATTCAAATAAAGCAATTGGACTAAAAATGATTGGAAAATGTTTTAATTTTTCAAAAATTCTAAAAGATATAAGTACCTTTAGGTACTATAACAGTACATGTTAAAGTCCTAGGATTGAAATATCCTTGATTACACTTGTCCACATGAATAGTTCTATTTTTATCACAAACAATGTATTCTATCCCCCACATGTGATATGGATGAGGATTAGACCCATCTCCTAGTCCTACACAACTAGGCAGTCGTTCTGTACAGGGCTGGCAGTTTATATCTCCTGGCATACACAGGTTCTGTTTGTAGTCACCTGAAATATCAAAAATTACTGTAAATTCAGAAATTATTGCATGCATTTATTTTTGTGATTTGTCATTTTAGACAAAATGGTGATTTTCATATTTGCGATATTGAGAAAAATCCTGTTAAATTCATATAAACAATTTCAAAATGTGAATTTTAAATTAATGTGAATACAACCCTGTCACATTTTTTGCATATATAAAAACATCACAATAATTTCAGTTTATGTTTCATTTATAGTGAGTGGTACGTGTACTATACTTATTAATTTCAAGTGATACACATCATATAAATTAATATCTATTTTATTGGAATAAAAACAAAGATTTCAGTTTGAAAGTTTAAAGAACAAAGGTAATTAAAATGCACAAGTTTTCTCATTCCTCCTATATTCAAATGTAAAAATACAGAACAGATAGACTCAAGACAAAATCATACAAATATGCAAATGGAACTATATATCAAAAGCATGTGTAATGTTTTGAAAGTTTTCAATAATAAGTACATTGTAAAAACCCCATATCTTATAATATAATCCAGTTTGTAACTAAAAAGCATGAGATGGTAATAAAATTTTTGTTGAGTTATAAATAGAAGATATCCATCTATTTGCCTTGTAACTCTTCTATATGTTTTTAAAGACGAACAATAAATGTGTTTTTTAAGAAACTTACATGGTTTTTGTGGCTCTGGTCTTTTTCCACAGGTGACTGATTTAAATGACTGACATGTTTTAGAGACAGGGGAATATAGATCTGGGTATTTACATTCAACAAGGTAGTGTCCAGTTCTAGAACAGTTGATGTACATGGCACAGCTATCTGAGTATTCCTGTATCACTGTGGGATTAGCTCTACAAAACTCATCTATATTTTCTGGAAAATATATAATTTAACAGCTATCACATCACAATATCTTAAATCTTATTTTTTTTATACATTTCTATTTACTGTATATCTAAACTTTATGAAAAGGATTTTGAAAGTTTGCAGTTCATAATATTTCACTTCTATCCTTGTATTATGAATATACTGGCCTCAATGGCTGAGTGGTCTCAGTAGTAACTACAGTAATCACTAGCCAATCAACACTGAGGTTGTGAGTTTGAACCTAGCTACTGCGGGTGCATTTTACTCCAATTTTAATTGACCAGGATTGTCAGTTTTCCTATTGAAGGTCAGTGGTTTTCTCCAGGCACTCCAGCTTTCTCCACTATTAAAAACTAGCCACCACGAAATAGACCAAAAGCGGGGCTTAAAAGTGGCAATAAAACACCAAAAATCACCAAAAAAAATCACATTTGGTGTACTTATAACTTACTGATATTTCTAGCACTGATACACTGCCTGTGATGAGGATCAAACACTTGGTATTTTGGACAATGTACTACTGCTATTGTCCTATTCTGTTGACATTGGATGTACAGATCAGTCCATAAATTCCCAGTAAATGCTTGTTGTCCATCCTGTTTACCAATACAACTAGGGAGGCGAGATGAGCAAGGCTGACAAGTGGGATCATTATAACAACGATTTTGTGTGTAGTCACCTAAAATCAAATATTTGGTTAAAGATATCAAACTGACTATTCATAAAGAGTTTCAGTCCTTTAGAACATCTTGGGTTTTTTTTCAAATTATTTCTCAAATCCTTCAATGTTTGACATATGCTACAATATTATTATTATTGTTAAAAAATTATAATTGAGCCTAATGTGACAAATATCATTTATCATTTATTTAGATATATATGGACATTACGCTGTTTGTTTTCTTGTTTTCTTGTTTTACAGTTGTCCTTTTGAGGCCTTTCAAAGTTTACTACACAGAATTTTACCATTGTTAAATGCTATACTGTGCCCTATAGTTGTTAACTCCTCCTCTATGTAATTTGGGTATGATGGAGATTTGTCTCATTGACAGTTATACCACATTTTATTATTTTTATATCTTTTAGAGTGTTAAATGTAAATTCCTATATGGTAAACAATTATTGCAAATTCTGTACATGGGAGACAACTTTGAAATAAATCATACTTTAAAGAGTGATTTCATTTTGAAACAAACAATACAATTTAACTTACAAGGTGCCTGATGTTCTGGTCTATCTTTACATGATACAGAAGTAAACCTCTCACACTGACTAGTGAGAGAGGAGAACATATCAGGATAGGGACATTCCATCACATTTCTACCATATCTAGTCAGTCCTACAGAACAGTTGTAATACTGGACACAGTTATCTCCCTTAGGTAAAACAGCTGTAGGATGAGCTTTGCAATATTCTGGTACTGTGTCTGAAAAATAGGAAAACAAACATTGAAAAATGACTGTATAATCAATGCAAATGTGGCTTATTATTCAAATATCTATGGAAAAGAGAATTGATTCTTTTTTTTTTTAATTTTGTCTCTAAAGAATAGTATAAAACAAAAATATAAAATTTGGTAAAAGAATTGTTATAAGTGTTGTCTTGTACAAAAAAGAGTAAAGACTAGGCCAAAACTCAGAACTGTCTCCCTTTGTTTACATCTGCAGCCTTCTCAAACAAATGGTACTATCTTACAGAAAGACAAAAAGTGTGGTCCCTATATACTACTCCAAAAATATGTCTTTCTTAGTTAATTTCTTTTTTTGCATTTATTTTCAGCAAATATACTTTTAACATAAGACAAAAAAATATCTTTTTTTTAACCACCATTGGAAGCACTTACTAGGTCCATGATGAGTTGTACATTGTCTGCTTGTTGGATTGAAGTATCCAGTCTGACATTTACTGACTTCTACTGTCCTGTTTCTGTCACACCTTATATAATCCTCCATCCATTGTCTACCAGGGAAGCTGTGCAGACCATCAGGTAAACCTCTACAACTAGGCAGTCTACCAGGACATGGTATACAATTCACATTAGAGGTCAAACACAAGTTCTGGACATATTCACCTAAAATGGAGTAAACAATCTTTATATACAATTCACATTAGAGGTCAAACACAAGTTCTGGACATATTCACCTAAAATTGAGTAAACAATCTTAATAAAACAAGAGTACAATCAAAACTTCATGCTCAAAAGATTAATATGGTATATTTTTTTGTAAAGATTTCCTGTCTCTTTGTAGCCTGATGTTTTTATAAAGTAAGACCTTTCGCAATCATTATCAAGTGCAAAGACAACTAACACAAAGGTTCCTGGTTCGATTCCCATTTGGGATGAAAATTTCAGGAACTCAATTTTCGGCTCTCCCTTGACACCATCTGCGAGTATGGTCTTGAGGAAACGATGATAGTCCGTCGGAAGGGGACAATAAATGGCTGACCCGTGTTAAGAGAGAGCCATATCTCTTGCACATTAAAGACACCCTTGTAGAATTCGAAAAAGAGTAGGTTAATGCCGCTACAAGGCAGCACTCGCACCCGCAAAGTTGAAACGGATTAATATAAGTTGCAAAACTTGTTTCCCAATCCACTATAAATAAATATGTTTAAACTAAGTGCAAAGACAGTTTAATTTTTTCGACAACTAAATCAACATTCCTGTAAGATTTTCAAAAAAAAATATACTGTAAACTTACCCATTTTTGCAAGCAATTTATTAACACAATTTTCACAAACAGAAAAATAATGTTTACATACTAAAATCGTCAAAGATATTTCAAACTTGGTCTTTTCTTAAAATTAAATATGACAACACATTCTAAAAATAGTGAGAATATGTTGCCATCAAGTTATCTAGAAAGGGCTTAAACATAGAAAATGTATCTAGGAAAAAAATAGTTGGTTTACATTATTTAAGTAAGAAGAAAAATATTTTTTGCAATAAATATAAATTTCCACATGTACATTATGATACTCACAAGGTGCTTGTGGCTGATATCTGTTTTGACACTGGACATTGTAGAAAGGTTCACATCGTCTGCTCGTGACAGAGAATAGATCTGGGTATTTACATTCTGATATCTCCATAGATCTGTGTCTGGCTAAGAAGCTACAGTTGAAATAGTGTCCACAATTGGTAGGGTCAGGTAACACAGCATTAAGGTGAGATTGACAGTAGTCAGGGATGTCCACTACAAAAAAAATCATAAAATTCATGTGTATTTATCAAATTTATATTTACTTGGCCTAAACACTGATTGAAGTTTTTATTCACTATTAGTAACTATAGACCACTGAAAAACAATTCTACTAAAAAAAAAGTCATGATAACGTATTGTAATTTTTTTCAAAGTGAAAATCTGAAGTCAAATGCCTGAACTTTTCCTAATCAACTAAATTGATAGAAGTCTTACATCCAATCCCTTTGTTTGATATGAAAAAATCCATGTTTTGCTATGGGAAACCTACAAAATATTTTAAATAAAAAAAAAATATAGAAGATTGTGAACAATTTCATATGTAATGAATTTCTTTCTTTCAAAATCCAATCACTGGTTTCCGGAGGAGTTGAAGATACATAAAGCTGACAAACTAATGAATAAACAAACAGACAAAACAACCACTATATGTGCTTCACATCCATCAGCACTGTGTATGACAATCAAAAGAATGTTACCTCTATCTACTGTTTTTACACAGAGATGTTGTCTTGGATGGAAATATCCATCAGGACATTTTTCCACAGAAATGGTTCTGTTCCTGAAGCATCTGATATAGGAGTCAGTCCATAGCTTTCCAGGAAAATAGTTGACTCCATCAGGAAGTCCTACACAGCTGGGTAGACGGGAGGAACAGGGCTTACAGTTGGCATCATTTGGTTTACAAAGGTTCTGCTCATATTCACCTGAAAATAGAAGTTCTTACTTTCAATAAAGTTAGTGAAATCCAGATCCTTAGGCTCAAATATAAATCAATAGCAATGAAAAATAATATTGTAACATATGACAAAACAAGAATTGAATGGTTTGCGAAATAGTTTTGAAAAAATACAAGATGTCCAAAAGCGATTAAATTCTGTATAGACTACAGTTACTTAATGCACACTGCCTAAAAATTCACAATACCAGGTATGAGCCAGGCAATCAATTAGTGTAGGTAACTAAATTAAATAGATGGAGAATGTATCCATGGGACATAGATGATGTCCTTGCTTGCAAATAACATTAACTCAAGAACATAAAAAGTGTTGCCACCAAAATTCGAATTTGACCTGAGTTTATGCATTCTGTATAAGTTTTTAACATTTGGTTGGAGCAAACTTAAGTTAAAAAATTTGAAATGAAAAATATAGCAATTTTCCCATCTGTAAATGAGCATAACTCTGGAATGGAAATAGTGATGCCATCCAAATTCAAACTTGAGCTGTGTTTTTCTTGGTAATAAGCATTGTGTATAAGTTTCATACCCTTTGGTTGTGGCAAACTAAAGTTAGAGAATGGAAACTAATTTTTGAACATACAGACCAACAAGGATAAAGCTTAATGTCCCCTCTGCTGCGGCGGGGGCATAAAAAGTGGGAAAATACAAATGTTACTCACAAGGTGCTAAAGGTTCCTGTAGAGGTATACAATTAACTGTAGAAAAGTTTTCACATTTGAATGTTACTCTGGAGAAGAGATCTGGATAGGTACACTCCTTTATATAGTCCCCATAGGGTGAAGATTTGGTAGAACAGTCAATATATTTGGCACAATTTGTAGGATGTCTTTTCTTAGTTGTTGGATTGGCAGCACAATAACTCTGCAAGTTTCCTGCAAAAAAATGATATGATACAATTAGTTCACATCAAAACTGAAATAAAATTAACAAAATAAATATCTGTATTTAATAGGTCAATGTAGATAGTTGCAATCAATGGTCTTTTAAATTGCATCTAATGTAACATATTACATAAGCCATTGAACCAATCTAATCTTTCATAAAAAAAGTTTGTATTTCTAAATTTCTGTTTTTAGAATTGAGGATCTGAAGAACAAGCTAATGTCAACACTGATTGCAAATAAGTAAAACTTAAACTGATGTGAATCAAACACATTTTTATGCAGCAAAAAATGAACCAAAATCCCTGTCTCCATGTCAGAATGATTTTATCTCAAAGCAATAAAGCAAAAAGGTGAAACTAAACTTTCATTGTCATATAGCTGTCAAAATGTATTAAACAGGGAGGAAATTAAAACAATTCAATTAATGGACTCTAGCTAATTGCCTTGTACCTTGTTCAATCCTGTTAACACACTGCAATCTACTTGGGTCAAACACTGACCCTGATGGACAATGTCTTATGGCAATAGTTCTGTTGGTCAGACAAGTAATGTATAGGTCAGTCCACTGATGTGCTGGGAATGGACGATCCCCATCAGGTATACCCACACAGCTAGGTAGTCGTGATGGACAGGGCTGACAATTGGGGTCATTAACAGTACACAGGTTATGGTTGTATTCACCTAAAGAAAATTTATCAAAAGTTAGTCATTGCATTTGTATGTAATAAAGCTCATAAAACTGGTAAACGAGCAACAGAGTATTTCTGATAAAACCAACAACCTCTCTGAATATATAGACTAAAATTTATGAGTCTTTATTCAAAAAGCTAGCATACTGTGAATTCATTTATTTTCGTGGGTATCAATTTTCGTGGATTGATGAAAACTTGCATCTTCACAGATATTTGATTTCTTGGTTTTGCCAATATCTGTATACAAAGTCTAAAGAAAATTTGTAATTCGTTGAACATTTGAATTTGTGGTTTACCCGAACCCACGAAATCCATGGAAATTGGTTTCCAACGAATATCAATAAATTCACAGTAAAGCTCATAAAATTGATAAATTGGAAAGAATGAATAGTGTTTTTCTGACAAAACCAAGATCTCTGAACATATAGATTAAATTTATGAGTTTTTATTCAAAAAGCTTGCATATGTATTTCATAGGAACATTTTTTCCTTTTTTCAAAATTAAAATGTTACAACTTCTATCTTACATGGAGCTTGAGGTTCTGGTCTCTTTCTACAGCCCACCATCTGGAACCTCTCACATCTCTGTGTAATGGTGGAGAACAAGTCAGGATAGGTACATTCCTTCATATACTGTCTTGTAGGGTCAGAACAATTATAGTACTTGGCACAGTTTGTAGGGTCCGGGATAATAACAGCCGTGTTAGCTTTACAATATTCAGGAACGTCAACTGAAATAGCAACACATAAAACAGTTTAAAAAGTCTTGAAAGTCTGTGATAATAAAAGTGAAAGTGTGAGCTACTGATGATGCTCCTGTCCAATTATTTCAGTAAACAGTAAGTTGTTTAGGGATAAATCTGAAAACACATCAAACAGTGTAGCTGACTTATATAAACCCTGAAACCTAATTTCAGAAATTCTTGTAATGTAGTTCTTAAGAGAGATGCGACGAAAAATAATCATGGGACTGAAGGATGAACTGACGGATAGACAGATGGATGGATGGATAGAGGTAAAACAGTATACCCCCTTTTTAAAGCAAGTGTATAGAGAAGTTGGTTGGCCTTACAAAAGGGAGGGGCATTAACTGAACTATATTCAAATATCTATAATATCTAGAAGTTTGTAGGGTCTCGGTAATATCATCCATGTTGGGTCTTACAACAGCCAGGGAAATTAATGGGAAAAGCATGAAATTTATGCAGTCATATTCTAAAAGGATGTTTACAAGTAAGAATAATAACTTGTGGAATATCTCTAAATGGAATGCTTACCAGAGACAACATCCACCATACACACATGTCTCCTTGGATGGAAGTATCCTGTCGTACATTTCCTAATATTAGTGGTTCTATTTTTATAACAAGTGACGTATCCTGACTTCCACATCTGAGCTGGGTAGGCATGGTTACCATCAGATAGTCCCACACAGCTTGGTAGTCGGTCAGGACAAGGTTGACATGATGTTCCAGTACAAAGGTTCTTCTCATATTCACCTTCATAAATATAAAACAGGTTATCAGTCTTAAAAAAGATGCATCTCTTACTGATAATGTGACTTCATGACTTTGTAGTCTTTCTGTGTAACTATTAGAACTATTATGAAAACTGGTTTATCTTCTATAATTAAGATGCATAATTAGAGATAATTGTTGGTTATCTCGCTTGAGCTGGTGTGTCGAAAGTGATAAAAGCAATCGAGTTGAGATGACCAATGATAATCTGTTTATTGCTGTCTTACCTATGACGACGTTGTTAATTTCAATGACAACAGGCATATATCTATTATTAGTTTCTAGTGATAGTTTTTCATATCACTCTACTGAACTGAGAAAAGAAATTATCAGTCAGTAAGACCAAACGAAAATTTCATGAAATAGCGATATTTTTTTACATGATAATGTAGACAGCAAATTGTTAAATAATACCACACAATAGCAAAACAGATTTTTTAAATTTTTTTTTTACCTTTTTTTAGTTCCCTTTTACATAAGGCTTCATTTGGATATACTTAAAACTGTAATTCTATTCAATACATATGCAACTAGTACCAACTTTTTGCAAGTATGCCTTTTTAATCATTTAGTTTTTCTGTAAGGGAATGCATAGATAATAGTACTTACATGGAGCCTGCGGCTCTGGCCGTTTCATACATTTCACTGAGGTGAACATCTCACATCTTTGAGTTACAGGTGAGAACAGGTCAGGATAGGCACATTCTGTACTAGTGGTCACAGTAGACAGGTTAACCTGAGTACAGTTGTAATAATGACTACAGTTATCTGGGTCAGGTAAAATGTCTAATGGGTTGGCTTTACAGTAGTTCTTTACATCAACTGAAAAATAGAAAAAACATTTAAGCAAAGCTTGCAGATTGATTAAAGAAAAAAAGAAAAAACTTCATGCTTAGATCAATTATTAATATCATAAAATAGCAAATATGATATATAGTAAAATTTTGAACAAGCGTCTAATTTTCTCTTTTTTTCGAAGAACACTGTATTCTACATGAACATTTCAATGTCTGTTTAAATGAATTGTACAGCTTGTGTACTAGGTAATAAAACACAAATAATGTACTCAGTGAAGATTTAACAGCAATTCCCAACCTCAAATCAAGAAAAATGCATAAAAAAGTTTATGGACTGAGACAAGTATATTAATTGACATAAAACAGTAGAAATGGAGAAGAATAAATATATTACCAGGTTTGACTTCTATCATACACATCTTCTGTACTGGATGGAAGTAACCTGTGGTACAAACTTTCACATCAATTGTCCTATTCTTATAACACTGTATATAATCAGTCATCCATAACTTTCCAGGGAATATGTTTAGTCCATCAGGTAATCCTATACAACTAGGTAGTCTCTCTGGGCATGGCTTACAATTGGGATCTGAGACTGGACATTTGTTCTGGTCATATTGACCTATTGATTAACAATTATTATTATATGAGATAAGCACAAAAATTATCAATAATAAGATTAGCGATAAATACAGTCTGAAATCTAATTTCAAAACAAAAATTAATTCATGACATTGGTGTTTTTAGCCTATACAGTGTAACCTGCCTAATCCGGTACCTGAGTATTCCAACATCCTGCTTTAACTGACACATTTTCATGATCCCAAAATATGCCTATTCTTGCAGAAAAAACCCTGATAAACGCGACATTTTTTTTCTGGTCCCCCAGTGTGTCGGATAACACAGGTTACAATGTAATTTCATTTATATTTGCTTTTATGGCAATGCTTTTTGAAACTTCAAATTAAACAACCTTTTAACAGTCTTGAATTAAAAATTGGTACTTGCTACCACTTCATGAAACACACAAGTCGTTAGCTCAAAATCCAACAAAGAAGTTGAAGTAGAGTTGATCAGAGTTACATGACAGACAAACTGGTAAATTAAATATTAGATTCACTATATTGGATAAGGACAAAGTAATGTATCTTCATATAATATTAGAAGGTCTTCTGAAATATGTATTTTATTCTCAGCTTGGTGTTAATTGAATTTGCCCAGCTATCCCCTCCCCTCTTTACACCCTAAATTATAAAAAAATCAACAATTTGTACAACATTTCAAGAGGTTGTACCTAAAATAAATACTGCTCCCAAAAATATGACAATTTACCATGTTTACAATGTAAATACTTACATGGAGCTTGTGGTTCTTGTCTTTGATCACATGATACAGATGTGAACTTGTCACATGACAATATCGAGGGGCTATAGAGGTCAGGATATTTACATTCCTGATGTTTTGAAGAGGAGCAGTTATAATATTTAGCACAGTCATCTGGATCTGGTAACACTGCTGTCCTGTGGGCCTTACAATACTCAGGAACATCAACTGAAACATAACAAATAATTACAATGTTGTGAAGTCAATTGATTGTTTAAATGTTGTTTTTCAGCTGGTCAGAATTCTTGTGACAAATCAGATAGCAGGTATATTTTCAATTATCAAATTAATTATTATATGCAATAAATGCAGACAGCTCTCAGTAAAATGTATAACCACCCTCCAAAAACACATTCTTTTTGTGCCTGTTCCAAATTAGGACCATGTATTTCTGTTGGTTTCTTTGTTTCATATTTGTCATATTTGTTTTTCATTTGTTTTGTTATAAATAAGGCCTTTAGCTTTCTCGTTTCAGTGGTTTCACATTTTTATGTTTGGCTTTTATAGCCACCTATATGGTATGGGGTCTGTGTTTTTTTTCATTGTGAAAGGACCTACAGTGACCTATAATTGCTTATTTCCACTTATTGAAGCCTAGTGGACAAGTGTCTCATTAGCAATCATACCATTTCTACTTTTTTTTTACATTATATAAAATTCTTATTCATTACCTGGAATAACTTTCTTCATACAGCTATTGAGTCTGGGATTGAAATACTCATTATTAGCACAGTCTGTAACATTGACAGTCCTGTTCTTATAACAGACAATAAAACCTGTCATCCAGAGTTGGGTGGGTACTGGATGAGGTCCATCTAATAACCCAACACAACTTGGTAGTCTATCTGAACATCTGGTACAGGATAGATCCCCAGGTGTACATATATGCTGCTGGTATTCACCTAGAAAAACAGTAGATATATTCAAAACAGTCTCAACACAATGCATAAATGTTGCCCATATCAACCCTAACAATTATTTGACTCAATAGGTATTTAGCCTATATACTGTTACTCAAAAAAAGTTCTACCACTTGAAAAAACATATCCAGTTTCAAATATGAACTCATTAAAGAGCCTATTAATCTTTACATTATTAACTAAAAAATGATAACATACACATAAAAATTTTACAAAAATAATTGTTTGAGTAAGCAACCTTTTTCCTGACAATCTGACACATATATTTTCAGCTTAAGTATTACTTACAATCTAGTAACAATGTGCTTAGAAGACAATAGAAAACGGTAAACTATTAATAATATACAAAGAGAAAAGAATTATAATAAAATCTAATGACAATTCTTAAAATACTTACATGGAGCTTGTGGTTCCTTCCTATTTGGACAACTAACAGTTTCAAACCCAGCACACTGCATGGTTGCAAGATCAAACAAATCTGGATATCTACATTCTATGTGATAGGCTGATATCTTTAGTGGTGACATTGACCTTTTGGTGCCATGACCAGGAGACATGGAGCAGTTATAATATCTACCACAATTATCTGGATCAGGTAACACATCACTTGGGTTGGCTCCACAATAATCAGGAATATCAACTGAAGTTATATGCCATGCATGAAATGTTTGAACCATAGTAGAAAATTTTCATCAACTTAATATTGAACAGGTTAAACATTTTTATTATATTCTTGTAAATAAAATATATTCAGTCTGTTGAGTAGAAGGTTTTTTAAAACGCTAAGAAGAAAAAACAACATAATGAAAAATATTAATACATACATATCAGCCATTTATTTTTCTGATCTCAATTGTTTTACATCTTTTTTTTTTTTTTTTTATCAAAGAGCATTTTACAACAGCCTGTACAATATTGGTTTAACGAATTTTGGAAGCCAAACAATATCCTGTATTGTTAACATGAATGTCATTTGTTCTGTGTTTTGAAAATTGTATTATTGGTATTGTGTGCATGTGATTTAATTCCTAACATTAATAAAATTGTATTATTGGTATTGTGTGCATGAGATTTAATTCCTAACATTAATAAAATCAAAGAGTAGGATTCCAATGATACATAAACTTCCATCATTCAGCTAGTTTAAGAAGAACATAAACTTCCATCATTCAGCTAGTTTAAGAAGAACACATTAAGTGCAATACCTTTAAATAAAGTTTACAATAATTTACAAGTAAAGAAATATTCTTTACTCCATTACCTGGGATGACTTCCTTAGTACATATCATTTTCCTGGGATGAAAGTATCCTGATTTACAATGTGTAATTTCTACAGTCCTATTTCTGTCACATCTAATAAAGTCAGCCTTCCACATTTTCCCAGGGAATGGGTTAGTACCATCAGGGAGCCCTACACAGGAAGGTAGTCTGGTAGAACAAGGGGCACAACTTGTGTTAGACTGCTGGCATAAATTCTGTAGATATTCACCTGACAAGGAAAATAAATAAATGACTATTATCTGTAATTAAGAACACACAGGTTTTTAAAACCTGAATCCATTTATATGGTGAAAATGATCATATTGAATTTTGAAAACAAATTTGTTTCTATAACATATGCTTTGGTATACAACTAGCTCTGCAAAAAAATATTGAGAAAGGTATTAAATGTAAAAGCTAATGAGAAATTTTACTATTCAGTTTTAAAAAGTCCCTTTATAGCTTGCTGTTCGGTGTGAGCCTGGGCTCTGTATTAAAGACTGTACATTGACCTATAATGGTTTACTTTTATAAATTGTGACTTGGATGGAGAGTTGTCTCATTGACACTCATACCACATCTCCCTATATCTATAAGCATACCAACTCTGCAGTTACAAAATAGAATTTAAAAAGGAAAACTTGTAATTTGAAAAGACAACCCAGCTGTCGGTTGGAATGTCCAAACAATGTGAAAATTCATTACAATACTCGCAAATCCAAAAGAGTCATCTTAAAGAATTAAATGATCTCTGTAAAAATGTGCAATTTATAAATATGTCAATGTTAAAATTTAAAAGATAATTAGCTGAGAGTATCTTTTCTTCAAACTTACAAGGTGCCATTGGTTCATGTTTCTGGTCACACTGAACATTATAGAACTCTCTACACTGACCAGTGATAGGGTCAAACAGGTCAGGATATGTACACTCCATCAGATGGTGGCCATACTTAGTAACAGTAGAACAGTTATAGTACTGACCACAATTATTGGTGTTTGGTTTTATCATCGTTGGATTAGCTCCACATACATTATCTACATTACCTAAAATTATAAACAATAACATAAAGACTTGGGAAAATATTATGATTAAAATGTGGAAAAAAATAGTTCTTAAGTCATAACAACGTTTTTCATTGTCATAATCTTTACAAGATCATTATTACCTTCAAATTAGAAACCTTTAGGTAGATTCAATATATGTGCCTAACTTAAAGGTGACATTAATTATAAAGTACTGACCACTTAGCATTCATTGACAAGAAAATGCTTTCAATTTTGTATGCCAGATTGAACATTTCCCAGTAGATAAAACTTACCTGTATTCCTGCATTATTAAAATCTAGGACGTTTTTCAAAAATATTATCCTGCACTACTTTTTTCAGGTGGACCTAGCCGATAGCCTTATTTTTTCAACAAGTTAATTTAATTTTTAACAGTATGGTAACTCACTTTTAGCCACCACTGACATACACTGTAGAGTGACTGGATTGAAGACTGACCCTGGTGGACAATCTCTAACAGCCATGGTACGATTATGTAAACATGTGACATAAACATTGGTCCAAAGGGCCATGGAAACTGGTCGGTCTCCATCTGGTAACCCACGACAACTAGGTAAACGTTCAGGACAAGGTTTACAGGATTGGTCACCTGGTGGACACAAGTTTTGATCATATTCACCTGAAAACAAAAAGTAAAAGAGTCAACCAAGTAGAAACATTATACAAAGTTGTTCTTTTGCTTTAACACTGAATATCTAAACTTTCAACAAAATGTTTGCCAATGGGAAACAGTCCTTTCTATCATTCCTTTGTTTTGAGTAAATTTTCAAAAATAAATTGTTTATGGTAGGAGGGGTTGTATATACCTGTAGTTGTTTGGTTGCTGCCTCGTTGGTTTTTAACCAACATATACTTTTATTCTTACTTGGTTCTCACAAATTAATTTATTAATGGGAGACTTTGAAGCAGCCAGTTTGTAATTCATGAAAAAGTCATCTTAAACATTCACTATAAATTATTAAATTTCACCATCTTCTAATCTTTAGAACAGTATAATGCAAATATACATACAAGGAGCTTGTGGTTCTTGTCTGCCATCACATCTAGTTGTCATGAAGTTCTGACACACTTGAGTCTGTACATTGTACAGGTCTGGGTAAGTACATTCTGTATGTGTACCATCAGTACAGTTGTACAACTTGGCACAGTTCTGATAATCAGGTATCATAGAGGTAGGGTGTACAGTACAATAATCTGTCACATCCACTGAAATGGTAAATATAATAAAACAATAATCAGGTATCATAGAGGTAGGGTATACAGTACAATAATCTTTCACATCCACTGAAATGGTAAATATAATAAAACAATAATCAGGTATCATAGAGGTAGGGTGTACAGTACAATAATCTTTCACGTCCACTGAAATGGTAAATATAATAAAACAATAATCAGGTATCATAGAGGTAGGGTATACAGTACAATAATCTTTCACATCCACTGAAATGGTAAATATTATTGTAGTATTCATTAGCAGTCTTTTTCTTTTCTTCATTCATACCTTTTAAATTTTGTTAGATTTTTGTATTTTACACGTTTCTGTATAATGGTGAAATTAATTTCCACTCATTTTTGCTGATGACTGTAATCGCAATTCTCAAGAAATCATCAAAAAGATATATATATTGTATTTAAAACATACAAATCTGTTGCATGCAATTATGTTCACTAATAAAAAAAACTCCATAAAAACTCCATAAAAACTCCATAAAGTAACATTTTTATATCACAACTCCATAATGACTACTTCTTAGGGACGACATCAAAAGATTGATGTAGGATAAAAACTTCAATCAAATAGTTTGGGGGTGGGGGGTCAACATGACTGCAAGTTTTGTTAATCCAAAATCGATTTTACATATATCCATATAGTTAAATCAATGTTTCCTAAATCAAGTTAAGAGGGGGGTGGGGGTCAGTGAAAAAACTATGTGAATTTAGTTTTTTATCCTACATTGAACTTTTGATGTCGTCCCTTAGGCCTACACAATTTCTTCATCTTTTTAAAAAATATAAAAGTAATAAATCAAACAAAATTAATTAGAAATTTTCTTGATACCATTTTTATGCATAGGAATTTTTTTTGAATTTTTCTATGTATTTCATAAATTGAAAGTAAAATATCACATTATTTCACAAAATTTATACCTGGTTGAACTTTATCAGCACATTTTAGTGTTCTAGGATTGAAGAATTGATTGAGTGGACAGTGGTCAACCTTCATGGTTCTGTTTTTATAACATTGTATGAACTTGTCCTCCCACAAGTGATTAGGGAATGGCTGGAATCCATCCAACTGACCAACACAACTAGGTAATCTGTTAGGACATTTGTCACATTTACTGTCACCAGGGTTACATAAATTCTGGATATAATCACCTGAAAAATTAATCAATGAAAGAACCCTTAGAGAGCATGCTCAGATACACATTGATCACAACATAAAAAGAAAAAAGGCTGAAAAAATGGTCCTACATTTCATTTTCGTCTTATAATCGATCTCTTGGTGTAGAAATGTGAAAACTGTAATTTATTTTTATTGTGGGGTTGATGTTACTCAGTCTTTTGTTTTCTATGTTGTGTTTTGTATACTGTTTGTCTTCTGGTCAATTTTTGCCATGAACTTGGCAGTTTTTTTCTTGGCTATGAGTTTTAATTTTTGGTATCTTTTGCATCTCTCTAATGACAAATCTATTTTGACTCTCAGCACCAAACCTCCTTAAATAATAGGCTTCTGGTGCATCCATATGTATATACAATTTGTCAACATATTTGAATTTATTGTATTTAACTTACATGGAGTGGAAAGGGATTAATATAAGTTGCAAAACTTGTTTCCCAATCCACTACAAATAAATACTGTGGATTCATTTATTTTCGTGGATACCAATTTTCGTGGATTAAGAAAAACTTGCATATTCGTGGATATTTAATTTCGTGGTTTTGCTGAAGTCTGCATACAAACCTATAGAAAAATTATCATTCGTTGAATATTTAATTTCGTGGTTTGACTGTGCCCACGAAATCCACGAAAATTGGTATCCAACGAATAATAATGAATCCACAGTATGTTTAAACTAACTTACATGGAGCTTGTGGTTCTGGTCTGTCATGACATGTCACTGATGCAAAACTCTGACATGTCAACGTCTGGGCATCAAACAAGTCAGGATATTGACACTCAGACATGCCTCCTGTGGTCATGGCTCTTGTGGTTCTGTTTTGGTTTACTTTGGAACAATCAAAATAATGTGCACAGTTATCATGATCTGGTATTATCTCCCTTGGATTGGCCTTACAATATGCTGGTACATCAACTATAATACATAAAGTAGAAAATTATCAATCTTATTGAATGCTTCATCTAATTTCAATCAATATATCTGAGTTAGTTGGAGTTGATAATATGAAAGTTGTTGTATTTACCACTATATTGTTCCTACTTTCTAACATTTGTAAATGACATAAAGATCGCCATTGATATAAATTTAACTAAATTAAACAAGCTTTGACACAAATAAAAGGTAAATAGACTTTCCAAGACATCAAAATAGTATTGTGATACTTAAAGTGAGACTAGTATAATTTAAGATATTCAACAAAATCAGTTTTATTTAAGCAATTATTAACAAGAATGTGTCCACAGTACACGGATGCCCCACTCACACTATCATTTTCTATGTTTAAAGGACTGTGAAATTGGAATAAATTCTCTAATTTGGCATTAAAATTAGAATGATCTTATCAAAGGGAACATGTATACTAAGTTTCAAGTTGATTGGACTTCTACTTTATCAAAAACTACCTTGACCAAAAACTTTAACCTGAAATTTGCACTATCATTTTCTATGTTCAGTGAACCGTAAAATTGGGGTCAAAACTCTAATTTGGCATTCAAATTAGAAAGATCATATCATAGGGCACATGTATACTAAGTTTCAAGTTGATTGGACTTCAACTTCATCAAAAACTACCTTGACCAAAAACTTTAACCTGAAGCCAAAAACTTTAACCTGAAATTTGCACTATCATTTTCTATGTTCAGTGAACCGTAAAATTGGGGTCAAAACTCTAATTTGGCATTTAAATTAGAAAGATCATATCATAGGGCACATGTATACTAAGTTTCAAGTTGATTGGACTTCAACTTCATCAAAAACTACCTTGACCAAAAACTTTAACCTGAAATTTGCACTATCATTTTCTATGTTCAGTGAACCGTAAAATTGGGGTCAAAACTCTAATTTGGCATTTAAATTAGAAAGATCATATCATAGGGCACATGTATACTAAGTTTCAAGTTGATTGGACTTCAACTTCATCAAAAACTACCTTGACCAAAAACTTTAACCTGAAGCCAAAAACTTTAACCTGAAATTTGCACTATCATTTTCTATGTTCAGTGAACCGTAAAATTGGGGTCAAAACTCTAATTTGGCATTTAAATTAGAAAGATCATATCATAGGGCACATGTATACTAAGTTTCAAGTTGATTGGACTTCAACTTCATCAAAAACTACCTTGACCAAAAACTTTAACCTGAAGCCAAAAACTTTAACCTGAAATTTGCACTATCATTTTCTATGTTCAGTGAACCGTAAAATTGGGGTCAAAACTCTAATTTGGCATTTAAATTAGAAAGATCATATCATAGGGCACATGTATACTAAGTTTCAAGTTGATTGGACTTCAACTTCATCAAAAACTACCTTGACCAAAAACTTTAACCTGAAGCCAAAAACTTTAACCTGAAATTTGCACTATCATTTTCTATCAGTGAACCGTAAAATTGGGGTCAAAACTCTAATTTGGCATTTAAATTAGAAAGATCATATCATAAGGAACATGTGTACTAAGTTTCAAGTTGATTGGACTTCAACTTCATCAAAAACTACCTTGACCAAAAACTTTAACCTGAAGCGGGACAGACGGACGAACGGACGAACGAACAGACGGACGAACGGACGCACAGACCAGAAAACATAATGCCCATAAATGGAGCATAAAAAGAATATAGTTTTTTCACTGTTAACTCACCATGGTTAACAATTTCTGTACAAACGTGTGTTATTGGATGGAAATATCCTGTACTACATTTCTTTAATTCCAAGGTTCTGTTCTGATAACAAATAGCATAATCAGCCTTCCATTCTCTACCAGTAAACATGTTGGCACCATCAGGCATGCCAACACAAGATGGAAGTCTGTCTGGACAAGGGGGACAACTGACATCACCAGGTTTACACAGATTCTGTTCATATTCACCTTAAAAGATACCAGACACATGTATAATCACAAGATATGTAATTCAAAAGTGCAAAAAGGGGGGATAATCCCCTCAGAATGTAAAAAAGTACAAAGTGAAAGAAAGGACCTCTCACTAATAGGAATATACTGTGAGGCATCACATGATTTTTTGTTAACATTCTTATATAGTAAATTTTAGTGGTAGATTTAGAAAATTGTGCCAGTGGGGAAGAGAATTCACCAATTTTTTAATAGTCCAATTCCATCAGATAAAATAGCTCCATTTAAAAATTAAAAATAAAATGATGTAAAGTAAACTATTCAATGCAATATGTGTGTGTATTAAAACCTTGGGATACATCAATTTTTTATAGCAAATATAATCTAAATGTTTAAGAATCAAACTAAATTTTCTGCTTTGATAAATAATTACATGGAGCCTGTGGTTCTTTTCTTTGTTTACAGTCTACAGATGTAAAGTTAGCACACATTCTCCGTACAGGATCATACAGGTCTGGGTACGGACATTCCATCTGATTCTGGCTCACAACTACTGGAGTACCACTTCTGAAGGTTGTAGCCATGGCAACAGAACAGTTGTAATAATGAGCACAGTTGTCAGGATCTGGTAAAATCTCTGTTGGATTTGCTTGGCAATATTTGGGTACATCAACTGTTAGTTAAAAAATTAAAATGTATATTTTTGTACTTTAATATACTGTAAATTCAGAAATTATTGCGATTTTGTCATTTTAGACTTAAATGCGATTTTAATTTTTACGATTTTGAGAAAAATCCTGTTTAATTCATTTAAAATATTTCAAAATGCGAGTTTAAATTATTGCCTTTACATCTCTGTCACATTTTTCGCAATAATAACAAGAATGTGTCCAAAGTACACGGATGCCCCACTCGCACTATCCTTTTCCATGTTCCATGGACCGTGAAATTGGGTAATTATCTAATTTGGCATTAAAATTAGAAAGATCATATCATAAGCAACAAGTGTACTAAGTTTCAAGTTGATTGGACTTCAGCTTCATCAAAAACTACCTTGACCAAAAACTTTAACCTGAAACTCCCACTTTCATTTTCTATGTTCAATGGACCATGAAATTGGGGTCAAAAGTCTAATTTGGCTTAAAAATTAGAAAGATCATCTCATAAGCAACAAGTGTACTAAGTTTCAAGTTGATTGGACTTCAGCTTCATCAAAAACTACCTTGACCAAAAACTTTAACCTGGACGGACGAACGGAACCACAGACGGAAGGACGGACGGACGAACGGAGCCACAGACCAGAAAACATAATGCCGCTCTACTATCGTAGGTGGGGCATAAAAACACGATTAATTTCTGAATTTACAGTATACAAAATTCTCTAAAATTCTAAATTATTGTTTAGGGGTTGTTCCTGTTCATGTTATTTTTTGATATCAAAACATTTTCATTATATTTTCATTCTTCCTTGCCAAATATTTCTTTTTCACTTTCTATCCTTTTGTTAAACTTTTCCAAAATGATCATTGATTGGTAAAGTCATAAACTCTTAGTTCCTGTATGTATTCCTACCTTTTGGAACATCATCTTCACATTTGCCTGTTCTTAGATTGAAGTAACCATGACTACAGTGTGTCACATTCAATGTTCTGTTCTTGTAGCAGGTGATGTAATCAGCCTTCCACAATTTGTTCGGGAAAGGATTGGCTCCATCTGGATGTCCAACACAGGAAGGTAGACGTTTGGGACAGGGGGGACAATTTGGATCTGTTATGTTACATCTGTTCTGTAAATATTCACCTGAAAATACAAAGTAGAGTCTAGAAACTACCTTCAGACAAGCATTGTTATATGAAAGCAAGCTCAGTAAAACATTTTTTTTGTTACAACTATTAAGCCATTGCTGGAGTTCTCTGATTCACTTTTCATTGGCAAGCATACCATATCTCCTAATTCATTTATAATACATAACAGGTACTAGGTACTGTGGATTCATATTTGTGTGTACTAACTTTTGTTGATTTCTTTAGTATAGAGGATTCACAAATTTAAGTGTTCGGTAAATTATACATTTCCATAAGTCTAGTATGCAAATTTCTTTGAATCCATGAATTCAAGTATTTACTTTATTTCTCTTTCATTTTGATAATACTTGGTTCATCCCTGTAAGTTTGACCATAATATCTAAATGGGCATACACCAAAATTTAACAACCATGAATTTAAATAAAAATTGAGGTTAAAAAACTGGTTCTATCTTCTTTCATTGTTTTTTATGAACAAGGCTTGCTGTCCAGTCCATAACAAAGAAAATATTGCCTTTTCTGACAAAGAAAAACTAATTAACAAGTTTACTATATACTTACATGGGGCCTCTGGTTCATGTTTTGATTTGTTACAATTGACTTGTTCGAAGTCTTTACACATCAGACTGACATCATCAAACAGATCTGGGTACTGACATTCCTGAAGATGATGACCATATTTGGACATGGCTGAACAGTTGTAGTATTGACCACAAGTGTCTGGGTGTGGCACTATAGATGTGGGGTTAGCCAGACAGAAGGCATCAATATTTCCTGGAAAAAATTGCAAACAAATTTTATAGTGTAATTCTTGATTTTTCCTTAAAGAGAGAATGCATAAATTGTTTTCTGGAAAAATATATATCTTAACAGCTGCTGCAGTGACGAACAGTGTGAAATAGAGGTATGGCAATGATTAAGAACTAGTAATAGGGACTAGATAAATTCTGTTTAAATTCAATTTTCAACATCTAGTTTACTTCAAACTGGTGCTACATGAAGTAATATTACCAATTCTTTCTAAAGCAGTTGTTTTCAACAAACATCTATGACTGCCTTACATAGCTAACAGTTTTGACCATGTCTTTCAAAAAATTGCTTTCACTAATTTTTCTGCTTTTTTTCATCTCATTATTTTTAATGAACAGGTTAAATCATCTACATTACTTTAGTAACATTTTCTATATAGTTTACAAGGATAGATAATAGTAAAAAAGATGTAATTTTTCATTCCTGTTTGCCTTATTTTTTTCTGACATTATCAATAGAGAGAAGAACAAGAATATAGCTCACCTTTTGGTATTTTACTGATACAGTGTAACTGAGTAGGATCAAACACTTGACCAACAGGACAATGACGGACAGCCATGGTCCTATTAATCAGACATGTGACATACAGATCTGTCCAGAGACCTGATTGGACAGCTTCGTCACCATCAGGTAGTCCACGACAACTGGGTAAACGTTTAGGACATACTTCACAGTTCATGTCTCCTGCCTTACACAAGTTCTGGTCATATTCACCTGAGGAATAAAAGATTTTGTTCTACATTATAATGTAAATGTTTAAAACTGGCAGGGAACTTAAAATGTATGACAAGAACTATTATCAACAATCTATAAATAGCACTTCTGTAAATATAGACAAAGCAACTTCCCATAGGAGCTCTCTTTACGGCTAAAACTGTGCCACTTAATATTTTACTATTAAATTTCTTAAAAAATCATATCCTTAAATGGAAAGTTGATATGCGCTACTACTTTATTTAGAAGTAAAAACATAGGCTGTGTGGCATATTTTCAACATTTATATGGCAAGAACTTCTAAGAGTTCAAATTTATACTAAAATTTGGTACTACCCCTCCCTTCACTTTGCGCTTCCTCAAAAATCAAGTTAGCCGCTCTGCATGTGTACTTATACAGGTAATATTCCCATGTTATATCTGCGAACAGGTAAGTAAATAAAACAAAATATTTATGAATATTATATATTCATTTGTGTTTAATTATTTTCTGTAAATATCTGTAAAGATTTCAAAAGGGAAATTGTTGAACTTACAGGGGGCTTGTGGTTCCTTCCTGGTTATACAAGACACATTCTGGAATCTTTCACAACTTTGGGTAACATCAGAGAATAGGTCAGGATATTTACACTCTGATGTGATAGCTGTTTTAGTGGCCATGTTCTTTGAACAGTTGTAAAACTTGGCACAGTTTGTAGGGTCTTGAATCATGGCTGTAGGGTGGACTTTACAATAATCTGGTATGTCAACTAAAATAGAAACAATTTTACAAATCATTACAGCTTTCAAGATGAGGTTAACAATCAGATGTCAACTGAAATGAAACATACAGCCTTCAAAGTGAGGTTAACAACAATCTGGTTCCTGAATTATCTGAAAACCAAATTTCTCAAATATTTATGCAATTTTCACATTTCTCAATCTCTAAGAAAACTTTGTTTTTGAAAAAGTATTGGTTGAAATTCCTTAGAAAGAAACAGATTCTACCCTAACAGCTCATGTATTACAATATTTCTCCACTCGCAACAGTTAAATTTCATATTCTTGTTATAATATAACATAAGAATATAAAGTATATTCCCTATTGGAATTTTAAAAACAAGGAGTTAAATTTCAAATAATTAAAAAGCTTGGCAAGCCTCACATCTTAAATATAAAAATCTTACTGCCATCAGTAGAGAAATATCTTAAACGTTTGATGCAGTGGTTGAATCTCTTTAGCTAATTCTTAAATTTTCTGAAAACAGATGTAGATCTTTGTATAGTTGGTAGGCGGTACTACCAATGCTGCTCTAATGTCATCAAAATAATATTTTAATGCACCTGATATACACAGAAATTGCTTACCAGGTTGTACAACTTTCATACATTTGTCCAGTCTAGGATTGAAGTATTCACCAGTTGGACATTTTGTGACGGCCATTGTTCTATTTTTATAACATCTGACATAATCTGCTTGCCACATCTTGGCAGGGAAGGGATTTAATCCATCTGATTTCCCCACACAAGATGGAAGTCTCTTTGTACAAGGATCACAGGTTTTGTTGACAGCTTGACACAAATTCTGTTGATAGTCACCTGAAATATATTTAAATTTGTATATTTAAGAATTATATGTTTTTTATGCACACCTTATCAAATATTATCATACAACATCATTGTAATAATACTTCTATTATCTATTCTTTGTACTCTTGTTATCTTCACTTTGTACTTTTGTTATCTCCATGTTGTCCTTTTGTTATCTCCACTTTGTACTCTTGTTATCTCCACTTTGTACTTTTGTTATCTCCACTTTGTACTATTGTTATCTCAACAATGTACTCTTGTTATCTCCACTTTAAACTTCTGTTGTCTCCTCTTTGTACTTTGGATATTTCCTTTTTGTACTTATGTTTTCTCATTGATGTAATTTTGTTATCTCCTATTTGTATTTCTGTTAGCTCCACGTTGTCCTTTTGTTATCTCCACTTTGTATTCTTGTTTTTCCACTTTGTACTCTTGTTCTTTGTACTCTTGTTATCTCCACTGTGTACTCTTGTTATCTCCACTTTAAACTTCTGTTATCTCCTCTTTGTACTTTGGATATTTCCTTTTTGTACTTGTTAATTTTGTTATCTCCTCTTTGTATTTCTGTTAGCTCCTCTTTGTACTTCTATTATCTCCTCTTTGAACATTTGATATCTCCTCTTGTACTTCTGTCATCTCCTCTATGTACTTCTGTTATCTATTTGGAAGTTTTTTTAAGTAGACACATTGAAAAAAAAATATCTGTGGAAGAATGAAAGTAAACATATTGCTCCAAAAGTATAACTGCTTTTAATTTTTCATTCAACAAATGGTTTAAACACTCTCTTTCAGAACTTTGATAATACTTATTAGTTTTAATCATGTTTTAAATTTTTTGACCATTTCAAAGTTATTACACTGTTCAATACTGTCATTAAATACTTACAGGGAGCTTGTGGTTCTGGTTTCTTACTACAGTTGACCATTTCAAACTTATTACACTGTTTAATACTGTCATCAAATAAGTCTGGATAGTGACACTCCTTCCTGTAATTTCCTGGAGTCTGACCTGCTCCTCTGGTTATGGTGGCAATTGTGGGATCAGAGCAGTTAAAGAAGTGAGCACAATTATCTGGGTCTGGTAAAATGGAGCTGGGATGAGCTGTACAGTAGTCTGGTATATCAACTGAAATATAACAAATTAGTGTGCATGATTGTTATTGGAATCATGTGAACCAGGAAAAGTTATTTATGTTTATCCTATTCTATCAGGACACAATGTGTCAAAAGTGTTTCAGTTGTCCAATGGTTACCTGCTGGACTTAGTGGGATAAATTTTTGGATCAACCCTGAGCCATGTCAAACCACAAAACTTGTATTTGACCTCTCTCTAAGGTGTATCTTGATGCATGTCAGATGGGTCTACAACATATGTCATTTTAGTTCAAATCTAAAAATTTGGATGAGTGTTCCTAGGTAGATGTGTAGTTTGTCTTTTCAATAATAATAGAATGTCAAAATCAATTTCTATGTATGGGAAACCGAATAAAAATTTATATAGAAGAAACCCAATGCCAAGTCATATAGGACAAGAATGTGTCCATAGTACACAGATGCCTCACAGGCACAATCATTTTTTATGTTCAGTGGACCATGAAATTGGGGACAAATTTTAATTGGCATTAAAATTAGAAAGATTATATCATAAAGAATATGTGTACTTTTCAAGCTGATATGACTTCAACTTCATCTAAAAATACCTTGACCAAAAACTGTTACCTAAAGCGGAACAGATGGATGATTGAACGATTGACGGACTAATGAATGGATGGACGAAAGAACTGACAGACAAACAAACGGACAAACGGACGCACAGACCAAAAAACATAATGCCCATTAATGGGGCATAAAAATCTGTACATCTTTGGTAGAATTTTGTCAACCTGATTTCATAAGTTGCTGATTGAACAAATTGATATATATACAGAAAACACTTACCTGGTTGTACAACTTTCATACATTTATCCAGTCTAGGATTGAAGTATTCTCCCATTGGACATGTGGTGACGGCCATTGTTCTATTTTTATAACATCTGACATAGTCTGCTTGCCACATCTTGGCCAGAAAGGGATTTAATCCATCTGATTTCCCCACACAAGATGGAAGTCTTTTTGTACAAGGATCACAGGTTTTATTGATTGCTTGACACAAATTCTGTCGATATTCACCTAAAATAATGTGCATTTTGTTGTTATACAATAATATAATTAGAAGAACTGCCACTATGCAACAAATTTTTACAATTAACTTTACAGAATGTGTTTGGGTTTTTGTTCAGAATATTATCTATTGTCTTCTTTTGTTTTCTTTTTTTTATCAATTTTCTTTTAAAAAAACCATATGCAATTCAAAAATCTAATACTTTTTTCTTTTTCTACCTTCATTCTTTAAATCAAATCCTAGTAAAATATGGTACTTACATACAAAGTTATACTGCCTTTATTAGCTAGGAGTAAGGAAGAAACAACCAATAGTATCTGTCCACCTAGAAAACTAAAGACATTATTTTTTTATCATCACATGTTTGTCGAATACTTACAAGGAGATTGTGGTTCAGGTTTCTTACTACAGTTGACCATTTCAAAGTTATTACACTGTTTAATACTGTCATCAAATAAGTCTGGATAGTGACACTCCTTCCTATAATTTCCTGGAGTCTGACCTGCTCCTCTGGTTATGGTGGCCATGGTTGGATCAGAGCAGTTAAAGTAGTGAGCACAATTATCTGGGTCTGGTAGAACCGCGCTGGGATGGGCTGTACAGTAGTCTGGTACATCAACTGAAAAACAAAATTAAAACGTTGCAGGGAGCACAATTATCTGTGTTTTATAAAATGGAATGGGGATGGGAAAATTTAAATAAATTGATCAAGCAGTAACAAATATTCTTTCCTAGATCCTTTTTTAAAGAACCATGCATGCAGACCTCTTTTTAAAGCTTATTAAACATGTCAAGTTATTATTAAATCAAACATGTTATTAAACAGGCTGGCTCATTGATTATGATGTCACATCATATTCCTCTTGTGTCCTTTCTAAGGAAGCAAGTCATTTCGTACCCTGACCATTTCGTACCTCTACCATTTCTTACCTAACATTTACCATTTAGTACCCACGATAATATCCATTTCCTACCCAATGGGCCAAATGCATCTACCATTTCGTACCTCATGGACTTAATACATGTAAGCTATTTCGTATCATATATTTGTATAGTTTTTCATGTTTTTAATGTTGTTTTTTTTTATATACGAGGGTAAACTGAAGAAGATGCAAAAACAGCAGGCTCTTACAACACGGAGAGCAATGTTCAACCATTGGCAGAAGTATGTGGATGGGGATATTTGTGTAAGCCGCCTTTAACGTCTCTATGGACGCCTTGTGTATGTTCCCGATTCTCAGTAGTGACATTATGAATAGAGATATGTGCAAAGTGCCTTGACTTTCCTTGTATGATAAACCAAGATACGTTACACATAAAAATAAAATGCCATACATAATAATCTTCCATGAGGTACAAAAAGCATATATAGTAATCTTCCATGAGGTACGAAATGGTATTACATATAAATCTTCGATGAGGTTAGAAATGGCATACATTTTAATCTTCCATGATGAACGAAATGGAATTGCATATAAATCTTCCATGAGTTACGAAATGGTATTACATATAAATCTTCCATGAGGTACGAAATGGTATTACATATAAATCTTCCATGAGGTACGAAATGGTATTACATGTTAATCTTTTATGAGGTACGAAATGGTATTTCATGTTAATATGTTCAGTAAACACAATGATTAGTGGTTATCTGTTACCTTTAGGAACATCATCTTCACATTTGACTGTCCTTGGATTGAAGTAACCATGGCTACACTGTGTCACATTCAATGTTCTATTTTTATAACAAGTGATGTAGTCAGACATCCATAGTTTGTTGGGGAATGAGTTGTCTCCATCAGGATGTCCCACACAAGATGGCAGACGTTTAGGACAGGGTAGACAACTAGTATCTGATGCATTACATCTGTTCTGTAAATATTCACCTGTGAAAACAAAATTTGTCTTTAAATATAAAATTTGCAGCACATTTAGACATGCATTATTAAATATGTAAAGATGTAAATATGAAATCACCTTATGCCATTAAAGATGAAATGTTTATTGATCTAAAAGTCTTTCCTTTTAAACACCTTTTTGTTTTAAACAGATCTTTCAGTTTGGTATTCTAGTATTTTTTGTAGATCTTTTGTGTTCAGAAATATTTAATGAAACATCAATCAAATCTCTGTGTTTCTTTTAGTTTCAAACTCTAGATCTTTAGTTGGAAAATTGTGTAATTATTCGAAATCTGCAAGGCAGATTAGATCACATATAATTGGTAGTTGTTGATTATTTGTCTATTGCAATATCTTATAATATTGTTCTGTGTTGTTTATTGTGTGTCACAATGTAAATATGTTTGTGTTGCAATAGTATGTAATTACTGCTTGGCAAATAAAGAATTCATTCATTCATTCAATTGTACACTGCATTTTGCCATAGAAAAATTAGGCATAAATTTGAATGGTTAATGGCATAATGATTCTAAGGATTTGTTGGATCTTAATTCTGGACATTTAAGAAAGCATAAATGCTAATGAATCTCTATCTCTTGAATTTAAAGATATAGTTTATTGACTATGTTAAAGTACTTACATGGGGCCTCTGGTTCATGTTTTGATTTGTTACACTTGACTTGTTCAAAGTCTTTACACATCAGACTGACATCATCAAACAGATCTGGGTAGTGACATTCCTGGAGATGATGACCATATTTGGACATGGCTGAACAGTTGTAGTACTGACCACATGTGTCTGGGTGTGGCACTATAGATGTGGGGTTAGCCAGACAGAAGGCATCAATATTTCCTAGAAAAAATACAATAAAACTTTAACTCACAAGAACCTTTTGTTTTAGCACATATTCAGATAAATGCTATTGCCATATATATTACAATCCACTACATTTTATAAGTGCAATACAAATTTTAATGTTATTCGCCTGAATTTTAATAGGATGCTTGCAAATACCCTGGCAGATGGAATTCTCTAATGACAAATACACTGGCAAAGAAAAGAAAATCTTAATACATACCAGTAGAAAATGGAAAAAAATATCATGCCTTATCCAATCAAAATACAGCAATATCACACAAGGTGGAATTATATAGAAAATCTGCTGGTCTTCAAATTATTTCTATTGAAAAATATTAAAGCATGTTGGTCCTTTGTAAAATGTTGGTGGTCAAAACCTTCAGAACCACCACTTTTTGCAACATCTGTACAATACTTGTAAAACATAAGGTAGTAACTAACCTTTAGGTATTTTACTGACACAGTGTAACTGAGTAGGATCATACACTTGACCAACAGGACAATGACGGACAGCCATGGTCCTATTAATCAGACATGTGACATACAGATCTGTCCAGAGAGCTGATTGGACAGCTTCGTCACCATCAGGTAGTCCACGACAACTGGGTAAACGTTTAGGACATACTTCACAGTTCATGTCTCCTGGCTTACATAAGTTCTGGTCATATTCACCTGAAGAATAAAGTATTTAACCTTGGTTATAAATTTATTCACATCTATTCTAAACTCTGGAAGATTTACTGCTTTAACATATTGTTTAGACACATGTCTATTGTTTAATGTTATATGACTGTTTATTGACCTCTATATGTCATTTTTTTATTTTTGCATTGTTTGGTTGCTTTCTCATTGACATACATCTACACATTATATTATATAAAGTATTTATTCTATAAATTATCTCCTTTATATTTTGTCATAGTAACAAATATTTCCTTCTATGGATATCATTTTGACCTTACATCACAAAAATGTTGAGTAACCCACAATCTGTGGATCACAATAAAAACCTGCCTCAGCAATCACAAGCAATGTATATGTAATTTTTTTTTAGATGTCCTTATGAGGCAGATATCAAACACAGCAAATTGAAAATATATGTAAAAAAATTATCCTCAAAGAACTCGAATTTTATCTTATTAACTTCAATACTTACAAGGTGCTTGTGGTTCCTTTCTGGTTTTACACGACACATTCTGGAATCTTTCACACTTTTGGGAAACGTCAGAGAACAGATCAGGATATTTACACTCAAATACAACAGCTGTTTTAGTGCCCAAGTTCTGTAAACAGTTGTAAAACTTGGCACAGTTTGTAGGATCCGGTATTACGGCTGTTGGGTGGACTATACAATAATCTGGTATGTCAACTGAAAAAGAGACAACAGATATCATATATTTAGTGTGGCACAGTTTGTAGACTTTCACTGCATAGTCAGAAACAAAATATTTAAACTCTACAATATGAGATATATATGGACTGAGCTTTTTGAAAAAAAATCAAAAGAAAAATAACTGACCTGGTTCTACAACTTTCATACATTTGTCCAGTCGAGGATTGAAGTATTCTCCAGTTGGACATGTTGTGACCCCCATTGTTCTATTTTTGTAACATCTCATATAATCTGCTTGCCACATCTTGGCAGGGAATGAATTTAATCCATCTGATTTCCCCACACAAGATGGAAGTCTCTTTGTACAAGGAACACAGGTTTTGTTGACAGCTTGACACAAATTCTGTTGATATTCACCTGAAATAAATAGTTCATAACCTCACTATATTGCTGCTTACATTCATTTAAAAAGGAAATTGTTTTAACATACATTTATCATTATTCATAGTTTCTGTGTACTTTTTACTTTAATTTGTAAGGACACTTTAATTTATATTTTATCCTTTTCATATTTCTAGTGCAATATATTTTATTCAAACAGTGATAACAAAAATTATATATCAGCACTTCCATAATTTTCTTATTTATATTTTTGTTTTAAATTGTTATATATATTTCAAAGTTGTGTAATTAAATAGACAATAAATCCAAACAAGATTAATATGGTCATTGTTTACTGTTACTAACAGGAAGTCTAAATATTTCAAAATATGTTGCTAAAACTAAATTGTATAAAATTATTACAAGACATGACTGTGATGAGTCATGAGAATATGTTTTTAACAGGGATCATCAGTATGATCAGGAGCCTGTAATTCTGCCCAAGTTGTTGGTTGCTATCATATTGTTTTTTTATAAATCTGGAAATTGTTTTTTTTTTGTTTCACATTTTGTCTTAGAGGGGTCCTTTTATAATCGACTATACAGTATGGGATTTGCTCTTTGTTGAAGGCACTACAGGCATTTACATGCATGTCATTTAGTCTAAGTAGACTAGTAGTCTTATTGGCATTCATACCACACCTCCTCATATCAATATTTAACAAATCATGTCAAAAGTTATTTCTCTTATTCTCAAATAAGTTAGAAGCGTCCCATACAATACACATGTAATGAATGCAAAGTTTTTTAAAGAAATTTATCAATTAATCATTTTTTATATTACTAATGTTTTCCATCATATACTTACAAGGAGCTTGTGGTTCAGGTTTCTTACTACAGTTGACCATTTCAAAGTTATTACACTGTTTAATACTGTCATCAAATAAGTCTGGATAGTGACACTCCTTCCTGTAATTTCCTGGAGTCTGACCTGCTCCTCTGGTTATAGTGGCCATTGTGGGATCAGAGCAGTTAAAGTATTGAGCACAATTATCTGGGTCTGGTAGAACGGCACTGGGATGGGCTGTACAATAATCTGGTGTGTCAACTGAAAGATAACCAAGAAGTGTTACAGAGAGCACTATTGCCTGAGCTTGGTAAATTGGCCATACTGACCTAATCACAAATTTAACATGCAATACATGCAAAGTCATCAGACAATAACAAAGAACCTCTAATATACCAAAATCAATAACTTTTCATGAAAGGTTCTTTTTGCTTTAACACCTCTTCAATCTTTATAGTTTGTTTTAGATTTACAAATATTTAAGTCTAGAGCATTACAATGGATTCATACAAATAAATGGAACATGTATCACAAATAGATAAGTCCCCAGCTTCACACTTCATGGAAACTTTCAACTCCATTTACTATCATTGGAGACAGAAAGAGGGATACAGACATAAGCGCTTATACAGAGAAACATATCAATACATGTTTGAATCTCAGGGTAGGTTTTGAACATTAGCCATTCAATTTTCAACACTTTATCTTAATTACAAATGTAACAGGACAGGATAGCATGATTCTATTGCAAAATCACTTATTTCTCCCCATGGGCTAGAAACAGGAACCTATGTATTACAAAGCAGCATTTATACTGACTGAGCTAAAAAAAAAAGTACTTCCTAAGCTCGACCAAGGATCTAGTAGACTACCACATTTATTAAGGAAAGCAATCCGATCACACAAATATAATTATTTCAATTAATGTTTTACTGAGAAATACCTACCGGGTTGTACAACTTTCATACATTTATCCAGTCTAGGGTTGAAGTATTCTCCAGTTGGACATTTAGTGACAGCCATTGTTCTATTTTTGTAACATCTCATATAATCTGCTTGCCACATCTTTGCAGAAATGGGATTTAACCCATCAGATTTCCCTACACAAGATGGAAGTCTCTTTGTACAAGGATCACAGGTTTTGTTGATAGCTTGACACAAATTCTGTTGATAGTCACCTGAAATAAATAGATACATTACAATGAAAAACCAAGATATTTGATATAGTTCCACAACAACTGTACATAATTTTTGTCTTTATGTTAAATCTCTTATTTCAAAACACTCACTTACAAACATCACTACTCTTTTCTATTGTACTGTAAATTTTGAAGTCAGGAGATGACAGAAATGCTAATAGAAAGTTGAGACTTAGCATGTATAAACTAACTGTGGTTTCATTATTTTGCCGGGGGTAATTATCTTATGCTCATTTCATGGATATACAACCATTTATTTAAGCCAAGCCAGGAAGAACATATAAGTGAGTGTAAATGTTTTGCACAGAACTCTCCCAAATGCAAAGCAAATTTTGGTTTGAAATGAAAGCTTAATGCTAGGTATATTTTTCCTGTTTATGTACTAACAAACATCTGGGAACCAGTTGACTCTTGTATGCAATTACAATTATGTTAAATTTTTCAGGCCAAGCCAGGTTAGGTAATGTTTTGTCACTTTATATGAACTGAAAAATTGATATGAAGGCCAACAGAATTAGCGAATTTATAATATAATTACACCTTAAATAAGAAAGCCATTTTGATTGGTTGATACCCAGTGTATTTTTCGCATATTCTCATATTTTTCCTCATTTTGAAAATAGTTGCCTGCTTTTCACCACTCCCAGTGAATTTGCCATATTGGAGATTCCTTTTTTACCCCTTCGAGCATCTCCCCGCCAAATTTTTTTTGGATATGACATAACCAAAAAAAAACGAGCTTATGCTTATAAGTACATTCATAGTTCCCACGGTTCTATGATAATATCCTCTTATCCTCAAAATTATGCATCAACATGTTAATGAACAAGAAGTAATTGTAACAGGATGCTGTTACGAAGTCTCCCAAACAAAGCTCCCATAACTCGCCATTTATATGGTCCCATGTTCATTTGATTTGATTTTTTGTCCAATACAAGAATATATATGGCTTACGAGTGGGGATCTCCACCATTTACAAGTATTCAAACAGGAGGGGGTGGTGGTGACCCCCGGGGACTTTACCTACATTTCATTTGATTTGTTTTATTGTTCCATACAAGAATATATGTGGTTTAGGGGTGGGGATGTTGACCGTTTACAAGTTTTCAAACAAGAGGGGGTGGGGTGACTCCCTCGGGACTTCCCTTTTATTTCATTTCATTTGTTTTATTGTCCCCTACAAGAATATATATGGTTTAGGGGTGGGGATCTGGACCGTTTACAAGATAATAGCACATTCTCAAATTGAACGTGGTGGGGATGACCCCCCGGGGACTTCCATTTAATTTCATTTGATTAGTTTTATTATCCCATTGAAGAATATATATGGTTTAGGGGTGGGGATCTGGACCGTTTACAAGATAAAAGCACATTCTCAAATTGAAGGGGGTAGGGATGACCCCCCAGGGACTCCCCCTATATTTCATGTGATTTGTTTTATTGTCCTATAATCATTTCTGAAGACTGCATGTATCTATCACTTACAGTTTTCAAGTTATATTCATCTGAAAATTTTAGAAAATAAAATAAAATTGTTTGGGAGACTTAATTACAGCTTTCAAATAAAAATAAAAATTATCTTCACCTGTACCTAGAGTTTTAATCCAAATTTTTTCAGTGTAATTAAACAGATATATCATGTAATGGAAGAGTATTTGCAAACTAGAGGCTCTCAAGAGCCTGTGTCGCTCACCTGTTAATGTGTTTACTGATGTCGGCCATCTTCGTTGGTAGGCGGGGTCATTAGACACTTTTTTTTTAAATAGATACCCTAGTATTATGATTGTGGCCAAGTTTGGTTAAATTTGGCCAAGTCGTTTTAGAAAAGATTTTTATACAAGTTACAAAAATGACGAAAAGTTGTTCAATATTGACTATAAAGGGCAATAACTCCTTAAGGGGTCCTCTAACAATTTTGATCATGCTGACTTATTTGTAGATCTTACTTTGCTGAACATTATTGCTGTTTACAGTTTATCTCTATCTATAATAGTACATGTATTCGAGATAATAACCAAAAACTGCAAAATTTCCTGAAAATCACCAATTTTAGAACAGCAACCCAACAACAGGTTGTCCGATTCAACTCAAAATTTGTGAGGGATATATCTTATTCTGATGGACATTTAAATCTTGAAAGATTTGCCCTAAATGTCTTAGTTTCAAAGATATAAAACAAAAACTGCATTTTACCACTATGTTCTAATTTTAGCCATGTCGGCCATTTTGTTTGGCAGGCTGGGTCATCGGACACATTTTTTAAACTATAAACCACAAAGATAATTGTGGCCAAGTTTGGTTAAATTTGGCAAAGTAGTTTTGGAGAAGAAGATTTTTAGAAAAGTTACAAAAAATGACGAAAAGTTGTTAAAAATTGACTATAAAGGGCAATAACTCCTTAAGGGGTCAACTGACAATTTTGGTCATGTTGACTTATTTGTAGGTCTTACTTTGCTGAACATTATTGCTGTTTACAGTTTATCTCTATCTATAATAGTATTCAAGATAATAACCAAAAACTGCAAAATTTCCTTAAAATAACCATTTCACAGGCAGCAACCCAACAACAGGTTGTCCTATTCGTCTGAAAATTTCAAGGCAGATAGATCTTGACCTGATCAACCATTTAACCCCATGTCAGATTTGCTCTAAATGCTTTGGTTTTTGAGTTATAAGCCAAAAACTGCATTTTACCCCTATGTTCTATTTTTAGCCATGGCGGCCATCTTGGTTGGTTTAACGGGTCACGCCACACATTTTTTAAACTAGATACCCCAAGGATGATTGTGGCCAAGTTTGGTAGAATTTGGCCCAGTAGTTTCAGAGGAGAAGATTTTTGTAAAAGTTTACAGACGACGGACGACGGACGACGGACGCAGGACGACGGACGACGGACGCCAAGTGATGAGAAAAGCTCACTTGACCTTTCAGGTCAGGTGAGCTAAAAAATACCAGTCTTGGGACCGAATTTCCCTCGCCTGGTGGCTTGGGAAATTTTAGTCCCTCGACTAGTATTTCTCGCAAATACCCCTCCATAACATGATATATCTGTTCAGAAAGCAAGGGAGCCAAGATTTATTTTTCTGTTCAAGCATACTTACAAGGAGCTTGTGGTTCAGGTTTCTTACTACAGTTGACCATTTCAAAGTTATTACATTGTTTAATACTGTCATCAAATAAGTCTGGATAGTGACACTCCTTCCTGTAATTTCCTGGAGTCTGACCTGCTCCTCTGGTTATGGTGGCCATGGAGGGATCAGAGCAGTTAAAGTAGTGAGCACAGTTATCAGGATCTGCTAGAACGGCGCTGGGATGGGCTGTACAGAAATCTGGTACATCAACTATAATATAAAATTGGTTCTGTTGAACAAACCAGATCAACTGAAAAACACCCAAAGATTACATGCTTATTAATGTAACGATTATGTTTTGCACAAAGTTGACAAGAGGTTATCATAACAATGTTTAAAGCTCTATGACTCTGTTTCTATGAAATTTTTCTTTTAACTTGTTAAATTGGTGAGCATTTGTTATACTAATGTGGAACCAGAATAAAAGAAATGATGTCACATGTATAAAGAATACATCAACTGCCCTTTTTTTGAGGAAAATTCAAAATAGCTTCTTTTAACTAATATATAATACCAAATTAATACCATTCTGACGTTTTTTTAATCAAAAAAAGTTTTATTACATTTTGCTATGTAACAGACTCTGTAAATAATAAAATATGGATTTGGTTTCCTTCTCCCTTAATTAATTCCTAAATATTACCTTTAGGAACATCATCTTCACATTTGGCTGTCCTTGGATTGAAGTAACCATGGCTACAGTGTGTTACATTCAATGTTCTATTTTTATAACAGGTGATGTAGTCAGACATCCATAGTTTGTTGGGGAATGAGTTGTCTCCATCTGGATGTCCAACACAGGAAGGCAGACGTTTGGGACATGGGAGACAACTTGGATCTGATACATTACATCTATTCTGTAAATATTCACCTGTAAGAAAAAATATTAGAGTAACATATACATTAACTTGTTTATATACAAAACGACAAACTAAACTATGACTAAAAAGTTTCATTATTTTCTTTTCTGCATTAAGAACAGTACATCAATCTACTTTGAGAATAACACAAAATAATGTTTTCATTAATGTTTTCATTTTATGAAGATCAGTTGATGTTTCAATCAAATTCATCAGTGTTGGATAAAATTACTTACATGGGGCCTCTGGTTCATGTTTTGATTTGTTACACTTGACTTGTTCGAAGTCTTTACACATCAAACTGACATCATCAAACAGATCTGGGTAGTGACATTCCTGAAGATGATGACCATATTTGGACATGGCTGAACAGTTGTAGTACTGACCACATGTGTCTGGGTGTGGCACTATAAATGTGGGGTTAGCTAAACAGAAGGCATCAATATTTCCTGCAAAATGTTCAAAACAAATTCTATAATAGGATTCTTGATTTTTCTTTAAAAGAAAAATGTCACACTAGAACTATCATCAATGCTTTTATTGTCTACATTTTAAAATCATAAAGGAAAGTTTAATTGTTTTTCGATCATTCACATGCTTGCAATTGTTCTTTTATAAGTAACTGAGAAATTTAAAGTACCTTAGCTTGGTAACTAATCATTACAAAAATTATAAATCCATCAACATAATGCGTGTAACATCTTTCCCATAATTCTCTAACCATATCACTAAAGATCCCATAATAATGTATGGTTGCAGAGACAACTTTAACAAGCTATCGGAAAATCTTGTACATTAATTTTGCTTGTAATTGTTAAAAGAGGAAAAAATAAGAGAACATTCAAAACTTTAACTATCAATTACAAATTTACCTTTTGGTATTTTACTGACACAGTGTAACTGACTGGGATCAAACACTTGACCAACAGGACAGTGACGCACAGCCATGGTCCTATTTATCAGACATGTGACATACAGATCTGTCCAGAGAGCTGATTGGACAGCTTCATCACCATCAGGTACTCCACGACAACTGGGTAAACGTTTAGGACATACTTCACAGTTCATGTCTCCTGGCTTACACAAGTTCTGGTCATATTCACCTGAGGAATAAAATAATTATAATATATCTGCATTATAAAACAAGTACATATAAAATATTTTTTTGTAATTTCTCTGCAGTGATTTAATACTTTCTCACTAAAATAACACTTTTCTCCTTTAACAATTTTCTTCTTTGTGCAAAATCAATGCAAGTTTTACCTCATGTTTATTGGTTGTTGTTTGTTGATAAGGTTCATACATGGTTTTTTTTATTTTCGTTTTTATATAGATTAGACAGTTGGTTTTCCTGCTTGGATGGTTTTACACAAGTCATTTTTTAAGTCCTTTATACATGTAGCTTGCTGTTCAGTGTGAGCCAAGGCTCTGTGTAAAAGACCTTACTTTGACCAATTCTGGTTTACTTCTATAAAGGAGTAGGTCCAGTAAGACCCCTTTTTGGCCCAAAATATAGCAGTTTTACAAAATTGTTAAAATGTAAACTTTTAGTTATTTATTGGACAGTAGAATGATTCTGCTACATAAATATGGGCTGTTTTTGACAATACAATGCACATATATCAGGTACTAGCACCATTTGGTCATGCTAAATTACTGAAATCTTCACAATTCTAGCATTTTAGTTAAATTTTAGACAGTTTTCGTGTGAAACGAAAGTGGCCGCATTCGTGTTCATCCTTAATATTGAAATGTAAGTTGTATTTTATGATAATACATAACATATATAAAGGTTGAGGATGAACACGGATGCGGCCACTTTCATTTTTGACAAAAATCATCTGAAAAGTGACATTTTTCGGCATATTTGGTAAATTTTTCATATTTGAGCTTGAATCGGGTTGTTTTTAATGACTAAATCAGTTAAAATCTTTCACATAAATAAATTGATTCAAATGAAATAGACATTTAAGGGTTTAAAAAGTGGTCAAAATCTTTCCTAAGATGAACCTGAAATTTGAGGCCAAAATCGGTCCTTACCGGACCTACTCCTTTTGACTTGAATGAAAAGTTGTCACATTGGCAACCATCCCATATCTTCTTATATCTATATACAGTAAATTTAAATCTGTTTGAAGAATGAAAATACATGATGCAACAATACATTATAATTTGCATCACTTTAATTGACTTTAAAGAACTGTACACAAGAAATGACTTTATCCCTATACCTAGAGTTGTAAACTTACAGGGAGCTTGTGGTTCCATCCTCGATTTACATGACACATTCTGGAATCTTTCACACTTCTGGGAAACGTCAGAGAATAGATCAGGATATTTACACTCTGATGTAACAGCTGTTTTAGTGGCCATGTTCTGTGAACAGTTGTAGAACTTTGCACAATTTGTAGGATCTGGTATCATGGCTGTTGGGTGGACTTTACAATAATCTGGTATGTCAACTGAAATAGAAAAAAAACATAGTCTTCAAGGTGTAACTCGCAATAAGATGGTATGATAACTAAATAAGGAACAAAGGTGAACCTAACAACAATCTGAGATTGTCATAGCTGTATAATATAAGTAATACAAAGCAAATCTATATATTAACAAGAATAAGTCCATAGTACACGGCTGCCCCATGGGCAGTATCATTTTTCTATGTTGAGTGGACTGTTAAAATGTGGTCAAATCTTTAATTTGGCATTAAAATGAGAAAGATAATAGCATAGGGAACAAGTGTACTAAGTTTCAAGTTAATTGGACTTTATCAAAAACTACCTTGATAGACATAAGAACAGACACACCTGACCAAAAAACATAATGCCCCTCAGTGGGACATAAAAAAGTCAGAAGATATGATTAACCTCATGGCAAAACTTTCATTCATGAGTTTTAAAAACATAGGTTACAAAATATCCTAAAAAGACCTGTTTAAGAAATTTCAGAAGAAATTATGACTTACCTGGTTGTACAACTTTCATACATTTGTCCAGTCTAGGATTGAAGTATTCTCCAGTTGGACATTTTGTGACGGCCATTGTTCTATTTTTATAACATCTGACATGATCTGCTTGCCACAACTTCGCAGGGAATGGATTTAATCCATCAGATTTCCCCACACAAGATGGAAGTCTCTTTGTACAAGGATCACAGGTTTTGTTGACAGTTTGACATAAGTTTTGTTGGTATTCACCTTAAAATCAAATAAAAGAAAATATGAATGCAAAATCCAGACAAATAATTCAACCATTTATTTCTTCTTGTTTCCAATTTTATGTATTGTAGTAATTAAACCATTTCAAGATGTTTCTGTCACTGGCCAGATGAGTTTCTTTATCACCCTTTGGTTTTTTTTTACAAACATGCATCTGATTCTAAATAAACTTAATTTCTCACGTATTGTTTTCTACATTTAAAGAATGAAGGTAAACTTCTAATGTTTTATCTTCATCCTCACTTCATATTATTTATATTGACCAGCTAAACAAGTCAAAAAAATAATAACTTACAAGGAGCTTGTGGTTCAGGTTTCTTGTCACAGTTGACAATCTCAAAGTTATTACATTGTTTAATACTGTCATCAAATACTTACAGGGAGCTTGTGGTTCTGGTTTCTTGCTAAAGTTGATCATTTCAAAGTTATTACATTGTTTAATACTTTCATCAATTACTTACAAGGAGCTTGTGGTTCAGGTTTCTTACTACAGTTGACCATTTCAAAGTTATTACACTGTTTAATACTGTCATCATATACTTACAAGGAGCTTGTGGTTCAGGTTTCTTACTACAGTTGACCATTTCAAAGTTATTACATTGTTTAATACTTTCATCAATTACTTACAAGGAGCTTGTGGTTCAGGTTTCTTACTACAGTTGACCATTTCAAAGTTATTACATTGTTTAATACCGTCATCAAATACTTACAAGGAGCTTGTGGTTCTGGTTTCTTGCTACAGTTGACCATTTCAAAGTTGTTACACTTTTTAATACTGTCATCAAATAAGTCTGGATAGTGACACTCTTTCCTGTAATTTCCTGGAGTCTGACCTGCTCCTCTGGTTATAGTGGCCATTGTGGGATCAGAGCAGTTAAAGTAGTGAGCACAATTAGCTGGGTCTGGTAAAATGGCGCTGGGATGGGCTGTACAGTAATCTGGTACATCAACTGAAATATAATAAATATATGTGATAGGTTGATGACTTCTTTTAACATTCAATTTTCTTGGTCTGGAAGAATAAAGTAGTGAGCATGATTGAACTTTGTCTGATACAATATTAAGTGATGGTTTGACAGTAATCTTGTACATGTATATCAACTCTAAAAATTCAATGATAGACCCGCCTCTATTTCTTGATATTGGTGGACCAAGGTGGAGTGCACTGAAAAGAGAAACTTACATTCTTTGAAGGGAAAATTGACTTGTAAGGTTTGATAATAAATTTCTGTTACTTCTAAGGTTTGATAATAAATTTCTGTTAATATAAGGCCAATCCCATTTTAAAGTTTTATTTTTTTTGTATTTCTGCTATCAAATTTATGTTTTCCAGATAACCATTTATAGGGAATAAAATGAAGAATGAAAATGGGGAATGTTACAAAGAGACCATAGAGCAGAGCACAGCTGAAGCAGAAGGCCACTGATGGGTCTTCATCAAAGTGAGAAAATCCCACATATATTCATCTGTATATCACAAATGACATTGATTTAAAATATTGACGAGTATTTGTTAAATTATTGTCCCAAATTGGTTTATATTATCCCTCATCTGTGTTCTTCTTGATATATCATAACTTCAAGTGAATCACTCCATTCACTCTGGTGCTCCTTTCATCTGGACCTATTTAGCTTTGAAGTCACTGTGACTTGAAGACAGTAAAAAAATCTGTTCCTTTCCTCTAGATTTTCAATGTGTATGAATTTTGTTTCATGAGTTTATACCTCTTACCCCTTCTTCATCATCAATAATTCAAAATATGGATACAAAATTAACAGTGGTTTACCTTTATCTACTTTTGTTTTACATTTCTGTTCATTAGGATGGAAATATTGTCCTTTAGGACATTTGACCACTGACATTGTCCTATTTTTATAACATTTGACATAGTCCTCCATCCACAGTTTGCTAGGGAATGGTTGACTACCGTCAGGTTTCCCAACACAACTTGGCAATCGTTTTGGGCATGATATACAGCCTGGTTTTCCATTACACAAGTTCTGATTATATTCACCTAAAATAAAAAAGAGAAGTCATATATATATTCAGATGTAACATTATAATTCATACAATAAGAATACTAAAGTTTCGGAAATATAATATAATATTTTTTTGTTACTGTAATCAGGGTAACTACAGGTATATTTCTAAGGATGTTTAAAGCTGTGGTTAAAATATGGTACTAATTTATCAAACATGTTGATGGAATAATCAATTGCTGTCTTGGATCTTATGAAAAGTGTTCATGAGTGTACAGGATTGTATTTTGTATGAAAAGAAATAATCTTTTATCAACAAAATTTCAATGAGGAAACTATACTGCTGAAGACATTCATTTGTATAAAGATATATAAACTTAACAAAATGATATCCAAAATTGAAACAATGCTTTTACCTGGTATAACAATGTATATACATTTAACCAAATTAGGAAAAGAAACTTCTTCACCCCAGTCACTTGGTAGCATAAGTCCTGCTTGGTTACAGAAAGATCACTGTTGCCAGTATTTCTGTATGAAAATTCATGCATTAAGCTGTGTAAAAATATTTCAAAATAAAAAAATATTTACAAAAATATATGTACGTAATACAAATTGAGATGTTAAAAATTCATACTTACATGGAGCTTGTGGTTCTGTCCTATTGTTACATTGTACACCAGTAAAATTTTCACATTTATGAGATATCTTAGAGAAGAGATCTGGATATTGACATTCATGGGCCTTGTTTCCATCTGAACAGTTATAAAACTCTGCACAGTTTGTCAGGCTCGGTATTACTGCAGTGGGATTGGCTTTACAAAAATCTGGTACTTCCTCTGAAATATACAACATTTGTTTATTCTGGGTCTAATGAGAATATCTACTTTCTTGTTTAGATTGATTCATTGATGGTTACTTTTTATGTAATATCATATTTCGAATTGAAAGACTGTTAAATAATTTAGACCTACACATTGTATGTCACACTTTCTTAATACACATACAGCTGTTTTACAAACCGCACCTTTTATGGGAAGAAATTTAATAATCATATTTTGGTTCTAAATTAAGATCTTTCTGTTTCATCTGAAAGAGTCACAACATTGAGAATGTTGCCAATATAAATACAAGCACATGTAGATGGGGGCCAAATTGAATTCTGTGGAAGACCGAAAGTGAAGGGAGAGGTAGTAAAGAATTTTAGATGTTTTTTTGTTCAGAGAGCAGTTTCCTTCCAAAATCAATTACAGTACCAGCTTTTATTCTAATCTGGTACATGTCCCAGGAAGAAAAAGCAGTGGTGCATCTAGACATTTTTGAGAGGGGGGACACACAGACTGTCATAAGAAGAGACCTGCTCCAGTGATTCCCTAAAAAACCAACCAAATTTTAGGGGCCCTAAACCCACCTCTGTTCAGGTGTACAAACTGAGCTAAAGATGTGTTCCACTAGCACAGCTGATGAAGGTATGTTTTTTAGTGTAATACATGGTAATAGCACCTACATTGCTGGACATGTGGAGGTAATTTAAGAATGAATGTTGACCTAATAAATTCTTGATTGACTTGAACGAACATACATTGCATCAGAGACATATAATACAATACACGTATTATATGTCTCTGATTGCATCAAGTTGTCCAGTGTTAGGAGTGCCTGCTAACAATATGTAGTGAGGTAAGAATGTCCAAGAATGAATGTTGACCTAATTCTTGATCGACTTGAACGAACATACATTGCATCAAGTTGTCCAGTGTTAAGAGTGCCTGCTAACAATATGTAGTGAATGAGTATGTTACCTTCATCTTCGTTATCTACAGTAAATCTGGGCTACTCTGCAGTCTTGAACTTTCATTAATGAGCCATTGCAAGAAGGGGAAAGTAACGAACTTTCCAGTATGAACTCGATTGTGGTTTATTTTAGTTTTTCCTTTTCTTTGGTTCACTAATTTATTTAGTTAAGATATTATTTAAATTGATTATAACAAGGATGTATAACTGACATACATCCTTCATTCTAATTATTATTTCTTTTAGGTTCTGCAACCTTTACGTGTTCTATCTTGGAATATTATACTAGTTAGTATAAAAGTCTCCCAGAAAAGGCTGGTTCTATTACCGACCGTGCAAGGGCTGTATAGCCAGTCAAGGTCGTTAAAAACTTCCATTTGTTGTCTGGTTCTATGAATTTTACACAGCATTACCATGCAATCCAAGTCGTGTATTTTTCTTCTGTCAAAGAGGCTGCACATGTGACCAACAGGTGGTGTAACAGGTTACCAACGCTTAAGGCGTTTCTGTACGTGTTAGTTACAAAACGCACAGCCCTCTTTTGAACCTTTGTCAATACTATCCATATGCTTATGCACAGTAGCTTTTGCGATTCCCACTGCAGACCAATGGATAGATGTAGAAGTCTTGATGTAAAGGTCACAAGTTATTTTGGTACCCGAGGCACAGTGGTATATCAGTGTCACAAAGGTCGTATATCAAGGGGTTATATTGAGTTTTCAACTTTATTACTACTATGATAATTAGATTACTTAAATTTTATAAGCATATGATAAATGATGGAATGTGGTTAATGAAACTTTCAGTTTAAGCACACGTGAAATGATCCCTTTTACGTGTTTTTTTCTTCATATGGAGGATCTGAAACTTTAAGGTTAAATGCATTATGAAAATTAAACTACATTTGTATATGCATTTCACAAATCTATTTACAATCTGACAGAAAATCAAATTTGACCAGTTCAAACACGGAATTGTGTATATAACGAAGGAGTATAATTAAAGTAAAGAGGTATAATTTCCATGGTTAGTGTGAGATCAATTGCATGTCGTCATTAAGATTCAGTAGCATAACACATTTAACAAGAATGTGTTCCCAGTACACGGATGCCCCACTCGCACTATCATTTTCTATGTTCAGTGGACCGTGAAATTTGGGTAAAAACTCTAATTTGAAATTCAAATTAAAAAGATCATATCATAAGGAACATGTGTACTAAGTTTGAAGTTAATTGGACCTCAACTTCATCAAAAACTACCTTGACCAAAAACTTTAATCGGAACTCGCTCTATCATTTTCAATGTTCAGTGGACCATGAAATTCGGGTCAAAAGTCTAATTTGGCATTAAAATTAAAAAGATCATATCATAGGGAACATGTGTACTAAGTTTCAAGTTGATTAGACTTCAACTTCATCAAAACCTACCTCGACCAGAAAACTTTAACCTGAAGCGCGACAGACAGACGAACGGACGAACGGAAGGAAGGACGAACGAACGAACGGACGCACAGACCAGAAAACATAATGCCCATAAAAATGGGATATACAAAGTTTGAGCTTTATAGAAAACACTGAACATAAGCTGAAACACAAGATCAAATACAAACTATGAGCATATGAAATGTATATGTACGTCAGTATACTGTGGGTTTCAAAAGCACTCATGATATGACAAGAAAGGGGACGTTTGATTGACAAATATGTGACAAAGGTCTTATGAAAAAAAGTCTAAAAAACAAATAACTATATATCAAAGGAACAAAGTTCTTCTACAATCAGGTGCAATATTTTGTTGTTAGGCACCACTTTCAACACACTTGGCTATACCATAGCGTTCAGTTTTTGTTAATGGAGGAAGCCGGATTACCACCGAAGAACACTACCAATTTTCGGCAGGGAGCGGATATCTCTAGTTAATTAAGATCAGAGTGAAACGCACTTGCCACGGTTCAAACTCACAACCCCAATAACTCACCTCATTGTTAACAGGCTATAGATTAACTTATAGAAACCATCACAAATAAATACATATCATATTGCAGTACCGCAACGCTCTTTCGAGCAGTTATTGAAATAATCATATGAAAGACAGATTTACTTACTAGGCTGAATATCCTCTGTACATATTTTTTTAATTGGGTGATAAATCTTTGGTGCAGGACATTTGTGAACAGGAAGGAGGGTCCTATTTTTGTAACAGGTGATGTATCTGCTTGTCCATTTGTGGTTGGGTATTGGGTTGTCTCCATCAGGCAGTCCAATACAACTTGGCAATCTTTCTGGACATTTCTGACAAGTTGCGTTGCCACTTTGACAAAGGTTTTGATCATATTCACCTGTAAAATGAAAACGAAGACATGAAGGGTTTGTGTCATTGATGTACATCCCACGTTGTTTTTATATTTTCAGAATAAAAATTAACTTATCTCCGATGTTAATATCTGTGGTATACCAATTTAAAAGATAACACGACAGTGGTTATTCCAGTATACTAGTATTTAGAGATTCTCGATTATTAGAATTGAACTATACAAAGTTTCAATACATTTTATACACATGAATACAAATATAAAAGCTTCACTTACATGGAGCTTGAGGTTCTTTTCGTTTTTCACAATTGACTGTGGTGAAATTTTCACATTTGCCTGTAACGGTTGAGAACAGATCTGGATATGTACATTCCGATGCTGTGGGATTTTTAGAACAGTCTTGGTATTTAGCACAATTGTGCAGATCTGGTACATTATCTGCTGAATGCGATCTACAGAAAAAACGCACAACCGCTGAAAAAAATTAAAACTAAAATGAACCAATAAATTCTAAACACGCATAAAACGAAAATGAAAACTCTTACATGTATCTACTCTTTAATTAACTACATTTAACATCTCAGTTATTTACCAACACGGATTTCCACCTGCATTCATTTGTCTTTACGTTTGTTTTTTTGGCATCTATAAGCATTAGTTCATTGTTCTTGTCTATTTTCGTTAGTCATTTATCCCAACGGTCGTTTATTTATAATTTCATGTGTCGTGCATCTTTTTATTCGTCATGAAATCCCGTATTCATAAAGTAGTTCATTTTTATGATAAATTGCCCATGCATGCTCCTGCCTTATCTGTATTCAATAATCTACACGTCTTTTGTATCTGTATTCATTGGTTTGCATGTCATGTATACCTGTATGCATTGATCTACACGTGTTTCGTACCTGTATTTATTGGTTTGCACGTCAGGTATACCTGTATGCATTGATCTACACGTCTTTCGTACCTATATTTATTGGTTTGCACGTCAGGTATACCTGTATGCATTGATCTACACGTCTTTCGCACCTATATTCATCGGTTTGCACGTCCGGTATACCTGTATGCATTTATCTACACGTCTTTCGTACCTGTAATCATTGGTTTACACGTCTGCATGGCATACCTGTGTTCATTGTCTATACGTTTTTCATACCTGCATTCATTGGTTTACATGTCTTTCCCCTTGGATCGAAATAATATCCCGGTTTACACTGGGCAATATTCATTGTTCTATTCTTGAAGCAAGTAATATAAGCAGGATCTCCTCTTTTACCCGGAAACATCTGATCTCCATCCAGTTTCCCTATACAGCTAGGTAGACGTGCTGGACAGTTGCATGTAGGGTCAGTTCCGTTACATTTGTTCTGGTTGTATTCACCTTGAGAAGAAAGATATTACAAATGAATATTTCCGTCATAGTTGTAGAAAGACAATTAGTATATGTTTTCTTGGGGTAATTAGAAACTAAAAATGTAAATATAGAATTGCCGATATTATAAGGAAATGGTGAGATGAGACGCAAATGTCATGACATGCAATCTGGAAATTGACAAAAAGAAACAGTCTAGAAAACATATCAATTTTTTTTATCAATCAACCGAAACATCGAATCCGTTCCAAAAAGATAGCACGTGGAGCGACAAGTTAAAATGATTTCTATCTAGCGGTACGCTAGGGAAATCCCGTTCTTAATTTTATAAATGGACTCTATACAAGGCACACGTATCACGAATGTATACTTACAAGGAGCCTGTGGTTCAGGTCTCTTATCACATTTAACAGTTTGGAAGTCTTGACATTTTTTGGTCACCGGTGAAAACAGGTCTGGGTATTTACATTCCTTAAGATAGTCTTGTCCCATTGAGGATGTCTTCTGACTACAGTCGTAATACTGTGCACAGTCAACTGGATTGGCTAACAGTTGGTGCGGATTGTTTTTACATGCCACAGAAGGATCAACTGTAACATGAATGCATACATAACTCATTGTTCAGAACTATACATATTTACGATTGATGGTTTTATAGTGAAATACAGCGGAATTCCAGGGCTAGCACTTTATATAAATTTTAAGTAAGCATAAGTTTAAATACAACACGAGCAAAATTGGTCACGTATTCTAAGCTATGTACAACTCATCTGTAATGACTAGTGTTGTAGAAGGTAAAACGATTTTACTTCTTAAAATTACAACAGAAAGACTTCAAAAGTTATTACTCAGGCAGATAGACATGTTGTTCAATTTGAAACACAGCATATATATTACAAAGTATGTTACATGTGTTTACTTACGTGGACAATTCACTCCTGTGTCACAAGGCTTAGTTTCCTGACCGCTGCCGATACAGTTCTTTCCATTATATAATGGTGCTGGATCGTCGCATGTCCTGTTTCGAAACAGTACACCTTTGCCACAGGTAACTGAACAAGAGCCAGACCATGGACCCCATGATCCCCAAAGACCGTCAACTAAAACGAATCAAGTAGAAATAAACAGTTTATTAAGGTGAGGTATAAAAGTCTGAGCATCAGTAACCCTATTAAACTTATTGTTAGCTCATAGTTAACTCATGACCAGGTTCTTTGTATTGAAAACTAGCCAACAGACACACTGATAACTACAGACCGCCACTTCACATGTCGAAGGAATAAAAACTCAAGTGTAGGGGGAATTCAGATGATCTGTATGGCTGAATGCCACAAGCAGCTTAAATTATATGACATTTTACCGTGATAGTTTATAAATTCGTTTTAAATTCCTTTTCCATATCTAAAATGTTCCATACATTGTTTAAAGTTCGCTATAGGTTGTTTAATTAAATATTTTTTATATAAGAAAAAAATGACATATTTAGATGTTTTGTGTTATGCCTCATCCTTAATTCACGATAGAATAATTAATACATTATATGTACCTGGAGTAGGATCGGTGCAGTCTTCATCAATTCTTCCATCACCATCATCATCTATACGACAAAATAATAGTAAGAAAGAAATATTAGCAATTACTGTACAACCAGTATTTTCTGACAAAAAAATCTTCTCAAATATATAAGATAATAAATTTAAGATGATTTACTATTAGGCCTCTACCTGATACTTTTCGCATATAATTTCATGATTATTGATGGTCAAAATAAAGAGTCAGGAAAGAAGGTCCATTAATTCTGTGTTCCGGTTTTTTTAACCATTTTTCTCAATTTTGCTGATTGTTATCTAATCTCTCTATTCCAACACCCCATTTCCTAGCCCTCTATTCTGTACTTTGCCCCAGTATCTCTATTCTGCAAACCCCATCCATAAATCATTCACAATATTCGATAAAATTTAGAATGGAAATGGAGAATATGTCAAAGAGACAAGAACCCGACCATAGAGCAGATAGCAGCAGAAGGCCACCAATGGGTCGTCAACGCAAGAAGGACATTTTATGAACAAGTACTTTACACTACGAAGACACTTGCCTTGTTTCTTGTTATCGGTTGTGCACAATTCTTCATCTATTTTACCATCGCAGTCATTGTCTAAACCATCACCATCAACTGATTTCGAAGGTGTACATGGCTGCAAAATATATTTTAAATTACATCTTATTTTAGTGCAAAAAGGAGTATTCGAAAATGTACCATTGGACATATAGAGAAAGTAGTCGTTTTCGTTTAAAATTTCAAAATGAAAATAAAATCGATTTTGGTTTGTATCATGTAAAAAGCATAATATGTATGGATCGGCCAATTATAAACCTGTAATAAAGTGTTTATACCTACAAACATGTTTAATGAGAAACAAGTCACCAAAGATAACAGATTAAGTACGCCACATGTGCTTGTCGTCAACATAAGAGTTACATGTGGCACTCGAATTAAAAAAAAATGAAGAGCAATCGGAAACCACATCAGTGTAATAAATGATTAAATATATAAAATATGCATACGAATATGAGAAATAAGGAAACATACAATGTATCTTTAGTCTTACCGCGTTTATCTTTGCTAATCTCATTCCTGTTGGAAAAGCATAGGATTCATGGTAGGCATGGCCATAGAGGTAGCTTCCAAATATTGTGTAGGAATCTTTATGTACAACTGAATGTGATCCTTTTGGAATGTCAACATACGTTCCGACTAAAGATGTTCCTTCAATTGGGTTCCATTTTGTTCCCTTTGGTAAAGGTTTTCCGTCTAGTAGTAGTCCATCTTTTTTAGAAGATTCGATTACCAGCAAAATTTGATTTTCATATTTGAAATATTCAGGATGTGAGTATTCTGGTGTAGCAAAAGTATATCCGGAATTAAACAATTCATAGGGTGGGATAATCATCATAGACGGATCAGCCGGCTCAAACTTGTTCAGTTGACTTAAAACAAACTGTGCCATCAGTACAGGCTTTGATGCATTAATTGACTTGTACGAACTAGACGGAAGTTGAATTTGCTTCCAGTCACCTGCTTTCGCAAGGGTGAAGGATGGCATGCCAGCGATTTTGACTACAGTGTTGTCTTCACTCGCTACAACACGGAAGTAGTCCCCGACGGTTCTTTTTGGAATTGGAGCTGTTACGAATTTTTTCCCCCAAGTATCAACAGGCGTAAGCTGTTCTACCAGATGGTCTTGAAATTTCCCCGTACCAATGTTTGTTTTGATATTACCACTATATGCCGACACAGGATGCGTGGCTTCAATATGTGCACCCGTTAAATCACCGATACTTTGTAGCTGGAAGTTTTCATATTTGTTTAAGTTTATAGTTATCACATCTCCTCCGTGGTAAGTCTTTGAATTGTATGTGACAGTCATGTTAGGAGCCTTGGGAAGCGTTACTTTAACTACAGTGTTGTCCTGTGTGGCTGCTACTCCAAGTTCAGTTTTACGGTACGCTGGTCCGTAGCACATAGCATAGTACTCGTTCCCTAATGCATCTGTAGGAATACCACAGAACACATCATTAGAATAGTCCTCCTTGTTTCCTCCGTAAACAGCAATGTCACCATCCGACTTAACAAGGAGTGCTTTAGAGGATTTCAAACTCCCCTTCATACGGAACTCGTCACTTATATTGACCCTGACTACCTGTCCAGGTGTTACAGTGACGGTTTCTGATACTGAAGGTTTCGTCCATTTTGGTGATGTAATTGTTACATGGACAGGGTGCTTCTCTGATGTAGTTACATACAACTCAAGAGGGAAAACATTGCCATATTCATCATTCTCCATAAAAGACACGACAAACTCTCTTCCTATATTGTCAGGAGGACCTGTTTATCAAAATGTAAATTATTACATTAAATTTATCAAAATGTAAATTATGACATTAAATTTATCAAAATGTAAATTATGACATTTAATTTATCAAAATGTAAATTATGACATTAAATTTATCAAAATGTAAAATATTACATTAAATTTATCAAAGTGTAAATTATGACATTAAATTATCAAAATGTAAATTATGACATTAAATGTTTCAAAATGTAGACTATTAGATTAAAGTCATAAAATTACTCATATATTTCTTGACATATTTGCAGTCTAAGAGGTTTTAAAAGAAATCAGAAGCCATTTTTTTTTTATGTTAGACCCATCTAACTTAAAACTTTTGTTTTTGTTTAGTGTTGTAGGTAGCACAATTAACATACAGTTACTTAAATCTATGTCAATTGATCTCTGGTGGATATTTGTATCGTTTAGCAAATGATACAAATATCCACCCGAAATTGCAGTAATACCACGTTTGTTTTGAAATTAAAACTAATCAATCAATTTTTTTTTTAAAGATTTACATTATTTTCTAATGTTGCTTATATTTATGAAACCTAGTTTGGTTTATTTAAAGCGATTCGTTATTGTTTTAAATTAGTGTTACTAATATTTCTTAAAAGTAGATGAATAAAATTGGTACATATTTATCCATTTTTAACATGAATTCAGTAACAAAAAAATAGCCGGTTTGTCTTTTAGGTCGGTCTAGTTGAAATGTCAAATGATTAAAAAAAAAAAACAAAAAAAACAAAAAAAAAAACATTAATGTGTTTTCAGAAGGAACAGGCTATTAGAGCATTGTCAAGTTTTCTTGTTTTTTGTTTCTTCTCTTCTTTTTTTACGTTTCTCGATACATTAATGAAATACAATCTAATATAAAAAAAAAAAAAAAAAAAAGAAGTGGTATTATTGCCAAAGAGACAACTCTCCACAAGAGACCGTCGTGCGATCTTCTGTAAGTTTTTTCTTTTGACTATTGTCACCATTAATGTAAGGTGCAGCTTTATATGTCGTTATATTACTGACGAAGCGATATCAGTTTGATACATATAATTTGTCAGATGATATAAGAAAACGTCGTTTGTTCTTTGATAAAAAGATTGTTGATAATAAGACGCGTGTCATTGGATGACTTCTTCACAGCTTACCAGACAATGTTTTACGGTTTACGCAGGAAAAAAGATTAAATAGAGATAATTGAACACTTTATATCAGTGACAGGTAAACAAGGTAAACTTACCTTGCCCGAAAGACAAACTTAATATACAGATAACTGCTAACAGCTTCCGAACATCTATCATCTTGAAGAATCTTAAGTCTATCAAACCATTATCTTATACAGTCTGAAAGTAATGCTTTTAATTATCTTGTTATACATTTTAAAAATGTTTAAGCTTAATTAGAAAGTTTCAGTCAATTTATATAAACATATATGATAAAGATATATTATTCACAGAAAGAAAGAAAAAAAAGAAAATTAACAAATAGCTCTACAATGCTACAATACATAAGCAGAATTCACAAAGTTTAAAACCGTCATTCACAAAATCCGAGTTATGCTATGGAAAAACATTTGATCGTTAATAAAATAAAACTGTATATATTTTGACTTTTTACTGAACATTCTATAATATGTTAAAAGAAGGAGAAGCTGCAGATGGGATATGCAAACGGAAGGACAGACAGACATTCTGTTTATACATATTCAGGATACAAAAATATCATTCTAACTATGAAAAATATGTATAACAGAATCAAAATGGATAATAATTATTGATTTGTTGCATTTTAAAGTAAAAAAGTATCGCGTGAAAATTAGAGGTCATACGAAAGAAATGTTGAAAGTATACACCAATGTGCTACAAATATTAAATTAAACACTAACACATACTCTAAGATTAACAATTACTTTTTCAATGTCAAGGAATTTGTAGAATTTCTTTGAAATTTTGCCCAAAATTATCAACTGCCGTAAAATGAGTGAAATAACCACAAAATAAAAATAAACGAAGTGAAAAGGCGAAAACTGATAACGCCAAAGATCTGACATGAGGAAAACATAGATAAATTAAAAAAAGTTTTAAAAAAAATATATAAATGAATAAAACGATTCCATATCAGAATTATTTTTCACAATAAAAGGTCTGTTGTTCGATAATTTTTTTGTTGGTTGAATAAATTTAGATAAAGATGAAAAATAGTTATTAACCTTGATTGTTGAACTCGGAGAATATAAGTTTTATCTTAATTCAACAAGTACGCATATAGTTACCGCATCAAAATGCAGTAATTGCATGATATTAAATGTGAAAAGGATTTTAATAGAAATCCTTACACTGATATAGGGTTTTCTTCAATAATGAGACGGGGTAGTTTTGATAACCATTTTGTCAAATATGTACACAAATAATTGTTTGCGTATATACTATCTACGTGTATAAATGTTAAAAAAAAATGTACAAATTGAAATTACGTGTAGATTTATAAATGAGCATCACGGTTGTACGGAGGAATGAACGTTTGCGCTTTTTTTTCCACCTGTTAAACCAAAGAACATTTGCGCTCCACATACTATGGAAATTTGCAGTTAAATCCTTCATACACCTGAGCTAAATTTTTTCAAACATTCTTATAAATTTTTCAAATACAAAACAGAAATAATATAAAAAAAATATTCGGATAAGCGATGTATAGAAAACAATTTTGTGTTTTAATTGAACTTTTAAATGTTGCCCTAAATTCTTCAAGCAGCGTAATGCAATTTGTGGATCTAAAATTCAAATCATGTCCAGTCCGACGGGATTTGCTTGTTTCAGTTTGTGAAGTTGTCGATAACATCTGCCATGGCGAAATTTTTTTTAAAAACTTTCCATAATAGTTCAAATATTGTGCTAATAAAGCGAAAAATGTCTTTTGGAACAAGTGCACATGTCTTTTTTTTAAAAGAACATATACCACAAAAATAAAAGCACAAATATACATTTAAAAAAGCGCCATATCAATGTCATATCAAAGAGTGCAAACGTCCCAATCCAGGTTTTACATCAGTTGAAAAATGAAATAAAAACAGTTTTTGAGAATGTAAATGGAACCAAAAATAAACATAGTATGGACCAATGATGTTCTTTTAAAAAAAAGTCATTATAAGAAGAAAAAAATGAGAATTTCATCTGCAATTTGACAAAAAAGCACGGTTAAAAAGAATAATTCAAATGCAAGATTAATTAAGCTTAACTCTCCGTAAAATATGCAGGACTTGGTTGCACGTCAACGTCAGTTTTTTTAAATGTTAATAATATTCTATTTTCTTTCAAATAAAAGGTGCTACCTTCTGGGTAACATCAAAATAGTTTGCAGTATTTGGTAGATCGAAGACTTTTCTATAAGAACGTTCGATAAAAGAAAGCCAACTTAAGTCAGGGAAATTATATAAAAAAACAAATTTCATGTCAGTCTAATTTAATAACATTTCTTTTACTAAAATTGTGAAACTTTTGCAATATTTAGTTAATTTTGCAAGCCTGCAATTTGTATAGAACACATTAAAATTAAAATAATTGTCTGTAAGTTCGCTTTGATGTTGTGACATTGTAGTCGAAGTCGCTAAGCAACACGGTCCTCTTACCTTGTTAGGAGAAACACGGACGCCGAGATTTTACCGCCGCGACCCTTGTCATTTTTCTTATATAGTGGAGGCTGGGCTTTGTTTACGAAGGGGGACAGATTACATTATCTTTGAAACGGGAATACTTCATACGTAATGTTCCGACGTAAAAGCACATAAAAGATGATCTGCTATGGAATAGTATGCGCTGTTTACTTTGTAATTACTTAAGTAAAGACCATCACTTTTTCCTTCCTGTCTTTGTTATTTTAATACCTAACATCAATGATAAAATTTTGATAAATTAAAAACAATAATTAGTTACGCATTTCCATGTTGTTATTTGGAGTCACATGTAATGACTTCTTGCTACTTTTTAACACTAAGTTTGGAATGCCTACATTAGGGGTCTTCTGAACTTAATATTTATGTAAGAATTTTCGTGTACTTTAGGGTATGGTTGGTGTCATCGCTTCGATTTGTGTAAACAATAAAATGAAAAATGACCGCAACACTCAAACATTTTTAATATGTTTTTACTAATTGTTTATACAATTGTTTTTCCTTTCGTTTAATTTTACTTTTGACGACATTATTTACCGAATGTGCCATACCATGAAAGAGCTTAAAGGTATATATCATGTATAAACTGTTAATTCTTCATGATGCACAATGTTGGGTTATCTAATGGTGTTCGCACATTAAATGATTTCGTTGTTGTAATTACCAAACAGATTTATTATTTTTGTTCGTGTTTGCTAAATGGTAGTGGTCTTTCTAACCTATATATTTGTGGCACGAAACAACTCTCATAGTTTATAGTATTTATAAACCAATGTATTGAGACCAATATTGCACATAATAAGAAGATTTTTAAAGCAAAGACAACTCTGAAATGGTAATCATTGTCTTTCTTGTTGTATTGATGAAATTTTTTACATTCTAATAGAAAAGGTCATTATCATTCAAAAAAAAGTGTCATTTTATGTCAATTTTATCCATTTGGTGTTACTTTAAAAATTAAATGTTTGCAGAAAAAAAAGACAAACAAAAACAGCATCATGAGCAAATGATAAAAGCAAACAGACGAACACATTAGACTACACAACTTTGAACCGAAATCTTTTAGCAACACGAATCCCACCAATAATCAGCAGCGAATGTTTGTGTTCTTGAAGGATAAATAATTCCACCTAAACTAGTGGCGGCCGTTAATAGCCGCGTAAACTTTGAAAACTTATCACGACTCGTTCTAATGTGTTATAACTGCATTTTCGCACTCTAAATTCATATCAATACTTCGCATTGAACCCAAGCTTTTGAGGCACCAAAGCAATTTTGCTTACACAATATACAACGGTGACCTTCTTGCTTGCACCTAGTCCAACTTCCCAAATCACCCAACAAAAGCTCTGTCGTTAAATCAGATGAGGCTTTTATCCGTTTGGGTAATCAAGAGTTTTACAGTTTATGATTGCAGTGGCTTACCGGTGTTATATTTGTCCTGTTTATCTTATTTACAGCATATCGAGAGGGATAACACTTTTGTTTGTCAAAGAGTCTCACACATTTTATTACACACCCTTTTTGAGTTTTTCCTATAGCAACTCCACAATGTTTTTTTTCAAATAAAGCCAAGACATCCACTAATTTAACCAACTGTGAAAGACATTATCAGAATAAAGACAGATTTGATGTCGGGTCGTTTGTAGCCATTTATACGGTGTGGGTTTTTTCTCATTGTTAAAGGCAGTAATGGTTCATATAATTGCTTACATCAACTTAATTTGAACTTAGGCGGATACTTGTTTCATTGACAATCATACCTCATCTCTTTATTTTTATAGTTAAATTTCAATATAACTTACTCGGCTTAGTGACACATAGTATAGGAAATATAGTAAAGAAAAGAGTATAATCTAAAAAGTCAAAATGGATAAATAACAGAAAACAAAGTACCAACTCAAACGTTCTACTTTATCTGAATGATAATCATAAACTACACAAGATTGAGCACAGTTGACTCCCCGCTCCCCGTCGTCCCTGTCATGCCACAAAACGTTTTGCAAGTCCAATTTATTCAGTTGATTTCCTTGAAGAATGGATGAACCAGTTTAACTTTCAAAATTTTCACCGAAAATTTTAAGGTTTTCTTATAATGAGATAACAATTAACAACTAGAAGCCAGATAATGTTCGTAGAATATATCTGTCATAGAACTGCTGTGATTACTTATCAGAAGTGCCGTGAAAGCGGGAAACTCGGTTGGTCTTAGTTCTATTTCTTATACAATTGATTGCAAACTGCATGTAAATAACCATTCAATGGTCAGTGTTTGGCATTGGAAAGATTTACTATAAACAGATGTTTTTTTGGATCACGGCAGTAAATCTAAATCCGGTATTGACCATACACACTATACAAACTATCAAATTAGACTTGTCATTGAGTTTGTACTTTCATGAGCAACATAAGAGGTGCTACATGTGGAGTACGATCAGCCCCAGAATTTGGTGGGTTGTGTTGCTCAGTCTTCGTTTTCTATGTTGTGTTTTGTAAAACTGTTTTAGTATTTTAGTCTTTTTTCTTTTGTTTCTATGGCATTGTCAGTTTCTTTTCGACTGATGAATTTGGATATTCCTTTGAAACCTTTTGCATTTCCTTTACTTGCAAAATGTGTGTAATATTTTAAGGAACTATGGTTAATGACGCTGCTTCTATTTTTATACCCAGACGGAGTACGAAAAGTTACTATGCATCGTTTGTCTATAATGCCTAAATATGGTTAACATAGAAAAGCACTTGAAATAACAGATATTGACGTTTCTTGTTGCTTTCGCTACATCAGGGACTTTTATTCTACCTTCAGTTGTGTCGACCCCGTATTGTCAAACTTAAAACAACATTTTTTTAGATATAAAGCGTTCGAAGCATTTTTGTCTGGATTTACTCTTAACAGGCTCACTGAAAGCCGATTTTTTTTTAAGCCAATCATGTGTTTGTTTGCACCTGTCCTACATTGTAAGTCAGGAACCTGATGTTCAGTGGTTGTAGTTTGTTGAAGTGTTTCTCGATTCTCGTTTTTTATATAGATTAGACCGTTGGTTTTCCTGATTGAATGGTTTTACACTAATATTGTTTTGGGCTTGTATATCTCGCTGTTCGGTGTGATCCAAGGCTCTGTGTTGAAGACCGTATACTTTGACCTATAATGGTTTAATTTTACAAATTATGACTTGGATGAAGAGTTGTCTCATTAGACTTCATACCAAATCTCCTTATAACTATATAAGAACCGAAACAGTTGAATAACTATATGATTAAAAAGTACAAAAACTTAGTAATAGCCAAATCCAGCTAAGGTCAACGGAACGTGGAATTATTTCCCTCTTTTGGGGAAATTTTCCATACAACGTCAATAAGATACTTAACAGATCTTATGATCATCTTTGTTTAAGGGAACAGAAACCTTAATTTCTATTCACTTCAATTCAAAGTTTTATTTTAAGTCGAAATTCAGTACTCTACATAAAACACAAAAGCTGTAATGAGCTTTTAAAATCGACTGAATAACAAAATATATAAACACATACAAAAGTCATGAAAACAAAACAATTTTAAACTGAACCCAGGGGCGGATCCAGGATTTTGAAAAGGGGGTCGAAGTAACTAAAAATCGCCGAGCGGAATTTTAATGTCTGTCAGATCATGTATATTAATTGTACCCCTTTATTGATTATTCTAAATGTTTCTGCTGCTATACTTTTTATTATCCTTAAGGAGGCTCGAGGGTATAAAAATTTTAGAAAAAATATAAACATTTGTTTTTTCATTTCAAATTTTTTTTGTTACCTTTTGTAGTTGTTACTTATCATATGGTACAAAAATCATTAAAAACAAACAATTCGTGTTGGCCCAAGATGACTTTTAAAATGTATACAGCATTGAAAAAGTTCCAAATTATCTCCCTTTGGTGGAAAAATGCCATTTTTTGGCTTTAAAATTGAAATATCTTTTTTTAACTCATCGGTGACATATGTTTTTTAATATAATTTCCATATAAGCTGTACTTAAACTAAATTATTGTAAAATTTTAGCGATTTCTGTAATAAATTTCTTTCTTTTTTTTTCGATATTACCTTTATTTCTCCTATTACTTCAACAGAAAAAAAAACACCTTTGCAAAAATGTATGCTTCTTTCGAAGGCAGATTGTGAGCGCAAATGAACGGTGACCCCACTTTTTTATTTTATTTTTCTAGAAACCATAAGATAAATTTCATTTATAGAAAAATATAGAGAAATCCTATATAAATGATTTAGACCCGCGAACCCCCTTAATTTCAAAGAAAGTAATGAAGATTTTTCCAACAGTTTTTCGTATGAACTATTCTTATCTCTATCTATTGGTCAAAATGGTTTAACATTTTTTATAAGGAATTTTATTCCGTTTAAGTTGAATGAATGTCATATTTTGTTTATTTATTTTTCAATGACTTTAATTTTGCAAATACAGTTTTGACTTTGTGTCTTATCAAGGCCAGTTTCTACATTTATCTCATTATTCATCGTTCATTAATAGAAAACAACGGCTTTTGTGAATCTTTTATAGCTTTATAAAAACTGAAAGAACTAAAATTCAGATACAATTTTGAAAGAACAATACACCTTATCGCTATGAGTCCGCCATTACTGGAATCACACAGGTTCCCGTAAAAATTTGACGTCATAAAACAAAATATCTGACGCCACAATGGAAAAGTGATTGTTGTATGCGTCAAAAGTTCAAGCGGCCGGGTCAGCCGGGATTAGCGATGAGGTCACTGTGTATGGCGTTTTGGTCTTTCTCTATACTATATATATTCAGTCATCACTATATTGTAATTTAACATCTTCTGTAGCAGTAGTTTCTTCATTATTGAGTAGTGAATCATCTTCTGTCGTCGTGATTATAATATTCACTTGATCATCTTTGCCCTCTCCATTACCATCGTCCTCATGGTGATAAACAGCCGCGTACTCACCCCCCTTTTTATCACAACACCGTAAATGTTTTAAATATTTCCGATTAGCACGAATAAACCACACGATCCCAACTAACATGAAACACACTATAATGAATAATGTTAATAGTAAAATGAGTCTAGAATAATCTGCATAACAGGTCAGGTCTTTGCTTCGGATGTCAAAAACATTCTTCCCCCTGTATCTTGAGGGAAACTCGCACCTGAAAAAAAGAACCAGGTCTATATTCACTGTCTATATATAACGACAAATATATCGCCATTTTTACTATTTTTGACAAATCTCATACAAGAGGAAATGTTGACACATACTTATTTTGAATGTTTGGAGAATTAATTTAATTGTTATGACTTGAGGGTCCAAATATCGTCATTTAATTAAAACAATATGTAGTCGTTCTCTCTAAACATCATGATCGTCTATAGATAATCCAGTATCCTGTACCTATCTATTTGAACAACACTTATATGAATCTAAACGATAATTCAAAAAATTAACTATTTAAGAATTTTAATTGTGGTGTGTTTTCCCTGGTAATTTGTCAATTTACATGAAAAGCAACATCACAGAACTACGTGTTTTTGGAATTATTTTATGGATATTTTCAGACGATAAAAAAGCACTGTATCATTTGTATATTTTTGTTCTATCTTATTTAAGTTGACTCATGTAGACATGTACATCATGTCTACACATGTAGCTCACAATAGATATATGAAAATGTGGTATGAGTGCTAATAAGACTACTCTCCATCCAAGTCACAATTTGTAAAAGTAAACCATGAAAGGTCAAGGTACGGCAGCCTTGGCTCACACCGAGCAGAAGGTTTTCCCACCATCATCTATCCGATTAAACGGTTAAGGAAATACAGTTTACTGAAAAAAAACGACCAACTGACATCGCAAAGAAATGGATTAGAATCCACGAAAGATTGTCTAAAAAATAGAATAACGAAAATCCCAAACTCAAAAGAAAATAAAAAACGGAAAATCCTTTTCAAATGGTTAATTGATTGATCAATGCCGTTAATTAACTGGTATTTTTATACTCACTTTAGTTTGAAATCCCTGAAGATGATGTCGTTAGTTTTGTCTTCCACTAACCAGCGCATTCTGCAATCACAATGCCAAGGATTATCGTCCAATCGTATGTCCTTAATAATATGAGAATCCAAGGGAAGTAAATACGGATACAACGTTCTAAACATGTTCCCTTTCAGCGACAACATTTTTAGATTGAACAATGGTTTGAATATATTCTCTTTAATAGCTTCTAGCTTATTGCTATCTAAATACAAAGTTTTCAGGGATACTAAACGTGACATTTCGTTTAATATTGAAAACTCATTATGACTCAAATCAAGCACTTCTAATTCTGAAAGACCTTCTAGTGACAACGCTTCAAATTTCGATAGATGATTAAAACTTAAATTCAGATGTTTTAATCTGGCTAAATTATCAATTGACAAATGTTCAAGAGTGTCTAACGAACACGACGATAGATCTAAATGTTCTAAAGTAGAAAATCCATAGGCTGTAAAAGTTAGTCTTTCCAGTTTTCCTAAATGATTTCCTTTCAAAATCAACCGCTTTATATTTTCAAAATGTCCAATTTCATATTTATACGTTTCAATGTGTAACGACGAGCCATTTATTTGATTGTATGACAGATCTAAAACTTCAAGTTTTGTCATGTCGTCAAATGCACCTCTCACGATTGTATTGATGTTATTATGCGCCAAATAAACCTCTACCACTGAGGAGGGATGTGGTAAGTTAAATGGGGAGACCACTCTAATCTGATTGAAGGAAAAATCCAAATGTGTCACAGTGCCTGGAAGTTCTGGTATATAAGGAATGTCTTTTAAGCCTGTTTTTCTACAGTCCAAAATTGTTTCATTTCTTCTACATATACTTGTACCAGTTGTACCAATCACAAATGTTATTAAAGATAGTATTGGTAATATTTTAAACATGATTGAAATGTCCATGGTTTAAGTTTCTGAAAAATAAAATAATATTGAAAATCAAATCGAAATCAAACCAATCAGAAGTGTTTATAATTTCAATGTAAAATAGTGTCCTTCGTATAGTAAACTCATCATAGATACCAAGATTAAAATTATGTACACACGTCCAGAATAGACTAGTTCTCTTTTTTTGTCATTATGGTAACTTAGGCAGTCTCCTGCTAGCGCAAACAGATATGTAAACAGTTTTATGAAATACAGTCGACAGCCTATGGGTGAATTTGCCCATTCCTTTCATGTACTTTTTTTTTATTGTAATTGTAGCACGACTTTATAATCTATTAAGCTGTGCAGAAATGTTATCAAATATGGTGCCGACTTAAACTCGGAGGTTGAGTTATGTCTTTGCAATAAAGTAGAAAATCTGGCAGGTACCTTTGATAATAACTATTTATCAAAATATTAAAGAGATTTCCTATGCTGTTCGATTTCTTCTTACTGAACAGAATTTAACAAAAAAAAAGGTATAAAGAATAAAAAATATTTTCCCCTGCCACAACAAACATGATTTCTATTTGTTCGTTTTAAGTGATCGTATATCATTGTTATTCAGATTCTAGTTGCTGTAATGAACACTCCAATACAAAATTCTGATACGTGTAAAAATATGAATGAAAGTATTAAAGACATTTCCTATATGTTGTTAAATTTCTGTTTACGGAACAGAAGTTAACCCAAAAAATGCACAAAGAATAAGAAACAGAAACAAACTAACCGTCATGTGCTGCTGTTTGTACACATATATTTTTATCAGAGATTTATTTGCGTTCATTTGTGACTTGGTATTTCTACGTTAATCGAACTTTGTATCATCCGTATTACGATAACAGTATAGATAAATATGATAATGAATTCTTTGTAGGATTTTACTAGTAATACCTTATTATCACCTTGTATATAAGGTCTTAAAATAGTTATGATGTAAACTATTTTACAAATGTATAGTAAGGAGCAATAGTGTCATAAAAATACAAAATGTCGTAACAGTAAACTGATATTTATGAATTATTTATTCATGCTACATGTCCAGTGGCATTAAATATTTAAAATGCACATTTAGGACGATAACATTGACACACCGAGTTAGTTACCTCGAGTCTACCCAGGCGTTCAAACCTTTAGAAAAGATCAACAAAATTAGAAAAATTAAACCATATCAAATCATTTACAAAGTCACACAAAACCATGTCTATTATACTATTGTTAGATAACGGTATAGATAAATAGGATAATGGATTCTTTGTGATATTTTACTAGTAATACCTTATTATAACCTTGTATACACCTTATTATAACCTTGTATACACCTTATTATAACCTTGTATACACCTTATTATAACTTTGTGTATACCTTATTATAACCTTGTGTATAAGGTCTTAAATAGTAATGATGACATCATGCAAGTTAAGCTACAAATCTGTAAAGCTTGAAAAAATAGTGTCAAACAATAGAATGTCGTATCAGCATAATAAAGTTATAGGTCTATTTGTTCTTGCTACATGTCCAATGGCAAATATTAAATGAACATTCATGACGCTAGCATTGACACATTGAGTTTAAATTATTAACTTACTAACTAATCAGGTAACTGTCGCCTAGGTGAGGTTTATGTTTCTCTAATAGGATGCATATTTTGTATTCCAGCTGACCAGTTTGTTGCTCTTAGTACTACTATATACCACTTGCTTCCAATTTCAAAGTCTTTTGTCTGAACCTTCATCCTATCGCACTCGAGGCAAGAAGGCTACCATGAGCCCAGCCAGACGTTCAATCTTTAGAAAAGATCAGAAAAATTAAAAAAATTTCAGCATATCGAACCAATTATAAAGTCACACAACTAAACCATGTTTATTATAGTCGTATATAATAGTGGCTTATACGGACCTCACAAAAACGTCATGCGGTTCAGAAGAGTAAGTCTGACAAACTCGTCACAAATAATGAGATGAAACATCTTATAAATAAATATAAGAACATACTAAAAAGTACTTGTCGAATAACACCCACTTAAAAGTGTCCACCAGGGGCAGCATATATGGGGTAAACATATTTGCATTGACGATCGAGTTATGCTCGTTCAAAATGTTAAATGACCACTGATAGTATTTTAAGTAGGGATCTTAAAAAACGGAAGTCACGGTATCGCTGTAACAATGCTGACGACGTCACAGTTCGATCTTGGCTACAGATCGTCGTTGAGGGAAGAATCGCATCGATATACTCACAGAGCGATATCTAGACAATTGAAGAAGTGTTTCATTCTTTAAAATTGTTTATAGTTTATAAAACAGAATTGAAGACAAAAAATATCCGAGTAAGGTAAGAAAACAAATTAAAACTATTTTCTCTGTCGATTTTACTGTTTATGAAATATGTATAGAAGTTAAAAATAAGATATTTTTTTTTTTGAATTTTATTATTTATCATATATCGCATTCTCGTGATTTTGTATCAATGCGACAGAAATGAGAACTCACGAAACACTATTTTAATTTTAATATCATATTACTTTGAAAATGAAATGTGTACTTAAAGTTAAGATGATCATAGTTGTTATTTTTTTTTATTTTGTTCTGTCAATAATATTTTAGTGTTGTCCGTACAATACATTTTTTAACGCCAAACAAATTAGTCAATATCGTATTGCATTACATCAACAGATTACAATACGAAAGTAAAGCCATGATAGCAGTATTTGTAAAACAAGGAAACCACACGAATTGATTTCAACCTTGTTCATTGCGTTTTATACGTGATCCAGCGTTGCGGCATTCGTTGTAGAAAGCCTGCACGTTTTCCAACAATAACCGAAACGGAACTTAATAAACAAGAGAGTAAAGAAGAGGAAACTTGTTCCATTTTTCTGTATATTTTTTATCTCCTTTAATTTAATTCACACGCGTTAAACCTTTATTGTAGCTATGGGTGACGTGTATAATCCGTTCCAGCAGTTAGAGGCTGCCAAAAAGCTGCTCATTATGGAATTTAAAGAAAATGCAAAGTCCGCTCAAGAGTTAGAATTTTGGAATAGAATGGAAATTGTAAGAGATAATTATCCACATTCGCAAGAGAACAGTTCAACAGGAGATACGACAGGTGAGCTAAGTAAATATACAGAGTACATGGAGTAGGGATCTGGTGAGATACTAAATCCACAGAGTACATGGAGAAGGGATCTGGTGAGATAAGTAAATACACAGAGTACATGGAGTAGGGATCTGGTGAGATAGTTAGTACACGGAGTACATGGAGTAGGGGTCTGGTGAGATAAGTAAATACACGGAGTACATGAAGTAGGGATCTGGTGAGATAAGTAAATACACGGAGTACATGTAGTAGGGCTCTGGTGAGATAAGTAAATCCACGGAGTACATGGAGTAGGGGTCTGGTGAGATAAGTAAATATACTGACTAAGTGGAGAAGGGGTCTGGTGAGATAAGTAAATACACGGAGTACATGGAGTAGGGGTCTGGTGAGATATGTAAATACACGGAGTACATGGAGTAGGGGTCTGGTGAAATAATCAAATACACGGAGTACATGGAGTAGGGGTCTGGTGAGATGGGTAAATACACAGAGTACATGGAATAGGGGTCTGGTGAGATAAGTAAATACACAGCGTAAATGGAGTTAAGTTATGGTGAAATAAGTAAATACACTGAGTACATGGAGTAGGGGTCTGGTGAGATAAGTAAATACACGAAGTACATGGAGTATGGGTTTGGTGAGATAAGTAAATACACAAGAGTACATGGAATAGGGGTCTGGTGAGATAAGTAAATACACAGCGTAAATGGAGTTAAGGTATGGTGAAATAAGTAAATACACTGAGTACATGGAGTAGGGGTCTGGTGAGATAAGTAAATACACAGAGTACATGGAGTAGGGGTCTGGTGAGATAAATAAATACACAGCGTAAATGAAGTAGAGGTATGGTGAAATAAGTAAATACACAGAGTACACGGAGTAGGGGTCTGGTGAGATAAGTAAATACACGGAGTACATGGAGTATGGGTTTGGTGAGATAAGTAAATACACGGAGTAGGGGTCTGGTGAAATTTTCTTTTAAAATGAAACTAAATTTTTTAGACGCACAGATAAGTAGGTATACCTTAACCATTTTTTTTTGGTCATAAATCAAAAATTTTAACAGACGAAGAACAAGCAGAGGGGGAGAATTTGGGTAAAGGCAAGAAAATAGATTGGGGGGGGGGGACGATTTTTCTACCAAAAGCCTTAAAGTTTATTTTTTTTAAATAAGAATCTGAAGACATAAATCGGGACAACACGAATTCGTTTAATTTGAAGACAATCCAACAAAACCATGAAAACAACACGGAAAGACAGTCTACAAATAACTATAAAACCTAATTACTGATTTAACAGGTTTTGTGTTCTCCTTGTGTTTGTTTTATGATTACAATAATTTCATATACTTTTTTTTATATAAGAAATAGCTCAAACGAAGTCAGCTGCTGGCGAAAGAGCCGACGAAGAAATGTTTTTAAAAGAACATACAGTAAAATTCCAAATATCTGAGATGGAACATGGAGCAGGGGATGATACACCTTTGCCTCAAAAGGATTTTATATTCCAGAGTGATGGCATGGAGCATGACTTCAATCATAACGCTACTAGTAAGTTATAGGGAAAAAAACAACAACAATTTATGTAATAATGATAGAGTAAATATCAGATATTACAAACATTTATAAAAGAATATGAAGAGCACGTGATCACCATACTATCTCAATGAAGAATGGTTTGCTTTAATTTCAAGTGATAATTTTAATTTACTATGTATGCATTCAATTCTCCATCTTGATATTTTCTCCGTCTACCATATTTGTTTTTCGTTAACCTTTTACCATATTGTTTGTTTTCTCTTCTTTATTATTTCACATTTTATCAAGGATTTTTATATCTTAAGATAATAAATGAGTACGGGGATCGTTTGTTGTTAACATCTTTCACTTTGGGCCTCTAGTTGCTAATATCAACGTCTTTTTTTTGTCGCTGGTGGAAACTAGTAGTCGTCTGCTTGGCAATCTTATCGCTTCACCTTTACCAATGTGATATCTCAATTGATACTCAGTCATGTATCTAAAAGATCGAACCAAAATAAATTAATAAAAAACAATGTACAATCATCTTTCTTATAGTTTTATTTATTTTAAGGATGTGAATCCCTGATCGATTTATTTGAAAACGAAGACAGCAATGGACTGGGAGCTTTACAGGTACGTAATATGTTGAAAAAAGATAGGTGCTAAAGGTCAATGAGACATAAACCCCAAAACCGTATTTTAGGTGGCTTGTGGGTACAAAAATTTCAGCAAAAAATTGAACCTTTATTTTTTCATTACAAATTTTATTTATTACACTATTTGTTATTACTTTATGATATGGTAAAACAATCAACCCAAAAAATCGATTCGGTTTGGCCCCAGATGACTTTTAAAATGTTTATATCATTGAAAAAGCTCCAAATTATCTCCTTTTGGTGCAAAAATGCCATTTTTTGGCATTAAATTTGAAATATCTTTTTTAACTCATCGGTGACCTATATTTTTTATTATTGTTTTCATATAAGCTGTACATAAACTAAATAATTGTAAAAATTAAGCGATTTCTGTAATTAGGTTATTTTTTTATTTCGATATTACCTCTATTTCTCCTATTAGTTCAACAGAAAATAAGGACATTAACAAAAATGTATGCTTCTTCCGGAGGCAGATTTTGAGCTTAAATGAACGGTGACCCCATTTTTCTTTTAAGTATATGATTATGTTCATGTATTAAAAAATATAGCGAAATCCCATATTAGAAAAAAAAATTGATTTATACCCAGGAGCCCCCTTAAACAAACTAATAGGTTGCTCATTATTGAAGGCAGTACAGTGCTTTATGATTGTTTGTATCTTTACTCTTTGGTATCTGATGGATAGTTGTCTCATAAGCAATCATGCTACATCTCCTTGTTTATAAGAAGAAACGTATGTAGCGAAATCCTCAATTCGGAATGATAAACAAATGTGTAAAGACACACAAAATACTGTAGAAGTGCACAGTATATGCTCAATCTAAATAAAATGATGCTTATTAATGGAACATTTCTATAGTTATAAATTTTATTCATACGCATATTTTGGTGCTTTCGTGTGAACATTTTAATATTATTCTAGTTTCTATTGCCTCATCAATTAATATTAATAAAGTCAAATGATAAAACAACTGTTCAGGATTTGTATTTACATTTTAGTCATGAAAACGTGTTTAACGTAAGTTGCTTTACGCTTGATACTGCAATATGCTTTACGCTTGAAACTGCAGTATGCTTTATGCTTGAAACTGCAGTATATTTTACGGTTGTTACTGCAGTATGCTATATGCATGATACTGCAGTGTGCTATATATTTGATACTGCAGTATGCTTTATGCTTGAAACTGCAGTATGCTTTACGGTTAATACTGCAGTATGCTTTATGCTTGATACTGTAGTATCGTAGTATGCTTTATGTTTGTAACTTTAGTATGATTTATGCTTGTTACTGCAGTATGCTTTATGATTGATACTGCAGTATGCTTTATGGTTGATACGATAGTATGCTTTAGCTTGTTACTGCAGTATGCTTTATGATTGATACTGCAGTATGCTATATGGTTGATACGATAGTATGCTTTATGCTTGAAGCTGCAGTATGCTTTATGCTAGATACTGTAGTATGCTTTATGGTTGTTACTGCAGTATGCTTTATGGTTGTTACTGCAGTATGCTATATGCGTGGTACTGCAGTATGCTTTATGCTTATTATTGCAGTATGCTTTATGCTTGATATGGCAGTATGCTTTATGCTTGATACTGCAGTATGCTTTATGCTTGATACTGCAATATGCTTTATGGTTGTTACTGCAGTATACTATATGCTTGATACTGCAGTATATTTTACGGTTGTTACTGCAGTATGCTATATGCTTGATATGGCAGTATGCTCTTTGCTTGATACTGCAGTATGCTTTATGCTTAGAACTGCAGTATGCTTTATGCTTGAAACTGCAGTAGGCTTTATGGTTGTTACTGCAGTATGCTTTATGGTTGTTACTGCAGTATACTATATGCTTGATACTGCAGTATATTTTACGGTTGTTACTGCAGTATACTATATGCTTGATACTGCAGTATGCTATATGCTTGATACTGCAGTATTCTTTATGCTTGAAACTGCAGTATGCTTTTTGCTTGAAACTGCAGTATTCTTTATGCTTGATATTGCAGTATGCTTTATGCTTGAAACTGTAATATGCTTTACGGTAGCTACTGTAGTATGCTTTATGGTTGTTACTGCAGTATGCTTTATGCTTGATACTGCAGTATGCTTTATGCTTGATACTGCAGTATGCTTTATGGTTGATGCGATAGTATGCTTTATGCTTGACACTGCAGTATGCTTTATGCTTGGTACTGCAGTATGCTTTATGGTTGACATGATAGTATGCTTTGTGCTTGATACTGCAGTATGCTTTATGCTTGGTACTGCAGTATGCTTTATGTGTGATACTGCAGTATGCTTTATGGTTGATACGGTAGTATGCTTTATGCTTGATACTGCAGTATGCTTTATGTTTGGTACTGCAGTATGCTTTAAGGTTGATACTGTAGTATGCTTTATGCTTGAAACTGCAGTATGCTTTACGGTCAATACTGCAGTATGCTTTGCTTTATGCTTGATACTGCAATATGAGTTATGCTTGATACTGCAGAATACTTTATGCTTGAAACTGCAGTATGCTTTACGGTCAATACTGCAGTATGCTTTACGGTCAATACTGCAGTATGCTTTATGCTTGATACTGCAGTATGCTTTATGCTTGTTTCTGCAGTACGCTTTATGCTTGATACTGCAATATGAGTTATGTTTGATACTGCAGTATGGTTTATGCTTGATACTGAAGTATACTTTATTTTTGATACTGCAATATGAGTTATGCTTGATACTGCAGTATGAGTTATGCATGATACTGCAGTATGTGATATGCTTGATACTGCATGCATTAAGTAAGAAACAGATCAGTGATTGAAGCCTTATACCTTTATTGATTTCAGTTGACAGAAGACAAACTTGAAATAAATAAAACGAATCACAAAAACGTATCTGCTGAAAAAGCCAATGGTTACAAGGTTGGAATCAAAGATCTCTTCATAGCAGCAAAGAAAACAGCAAAAATAGAAGCAAAGGAATCTGAGCAGAAAAGAAAACTGAAAGAAAAAGAATTAAAGAAAAAACGAAAATTTGAAGCCCGGGAGACTGAACGGAAAAGAAAACTAGAAGAAAATGAATCAAAAAAGAAAATGATAATGGAGGCTCAGGAATCTAAGGAGAAAAAAACACAAGAAGAAAAGGAAATTAAAAATAAAAGAAAGATGGATAAAAAGAAAGCTAAGAACCAAAAGAAATATGAAAGATGTGTAGCGAAGGGAGAAGAATACGAGTCAAAAAAGAAAATGATAATGGAGGCTCAGGAATCTAAGGAGAAAAAAACACGAGAAGAAAAGGAAATTAAAAATAAAAGAAAGATGGATAAAAAGAAAGCTAAGAACCAAAAAAAATATGAAAAATGTGTAGCGAAGGGAGAAGAATGCGAGTCAAAAAAGAAAATAATAATGGAGGCTCAGGAATCTAAGGAGAAAAAAACACGAGAAGAAAAGGAAATTAAAAATAAAAGAAAGATGGATAAAAAGAAAGCTAAGAACCAAAAGAAATATGAAAAATGTGTAGCGAAGGGAGATGAATACGAGTCAAAACAGAAAAGAAAAGAAGAAATAAAATCATTACAGGAAAAAAATATATCGGAGGCTAACCAATCTAAGCAATCTAAGCAGAAAACTCAAGAATCCACAGGGAAAGGAAAGGTGAAAACAAACAAAGTACATGTGAAGAGATCAAAGGAATTTAAAGAGAAAATGGTTACAGGTAATATAAACAAAACTGTTCATTATTTTAAATTGTATTTTTTTTTTTATATATATATATTTGTGACTTTTAATTACATGTATTGACACCATTGATGCCAATGATCGCTTTTTTTCAAAACGACTTTAAACGAAAAATAGTATTAATATGAATAGCTCGCTTCAAATATTAAGAACTTTTTTGTAATGATTAAGAAAACAGATGACTACGTTACTGTTAATGCTTATTTTCTATATTTATTTTGTAGGGGAAGCAAAACCAGTGAATAGACCTAAGCTGATGGATTTTGTCAGAAGCCTTGTTGGATGTATTCTGAACAGACATTAAAACCTTCAGTCAAACCCTGCTCCAAGCATGTTTGTTGAACAGTTGCATTCGTAGTGTCTCTGTTTTTGTTTGTTTATTTATGAATTTGTATTTCCTATGATATTTTTGTTTAATAAAAAAGACAATTAAATCGTTTGTGTTTATAACAGATGAATCTGTGAAAAACAACAAATGCTTAAAATGAGATACTTTAGTGATCCCCAAGTCCATGTGTGGTTTGTTTGAGTTGAGGCTATCCACATAGTCATCATCTCGTGTTTACCTGATTTTATATACACCTAAACTAGAAATATTTGAATTGACTCCTCTAATATTCGTTGTGGAATATATTGAATATATACATTTTGTTCCTCTCGTAATAAGCTTTCGAATGAGGTATAAGGTATATCTATAATTAGGGGCTAAAGGGGCGCAGCAGTCCATTCCATTATTCAAAATTGGCTATTTCTTAATTTCTACGCGTATTTTGGCATTTAGGTCCTCCGTAACCCCTCTAATGGTCATTGCGGCACATATCGTTTATACTCAGTTTATTCCTCTATAAGTAAGCTTTAATTTGGTGTATAAATCTGGTCTTGATTAGGGACTGAAGGGTTGCAGCAGTCCATTCCATTATTCAAAATAAGCTATTTCTTCATGTTCAAGCGTATTTCGATATTTAGGTCCTTCGTTACTCCTCTAATATGCGTTGCGGAACATGTTGACTGTACACCTTTTGTTCCTCTCGTAATAAGCTTTCGAATGAGGTATAAGGTATATCTATAATTAGGGGCTAAAGAGTCGCAGCAGTCCATTCCATTATTCGAAAATCTATGTCATTATTTAAAATAAGCTTTTTCTCAATGTTCACGCATATTTCGATATTTAAATCCTTTGTTAATCCTCTAATATTCGTTATGGAACATATTGAATATATTCATTTTGTTCCTCTCGTAATAAGCTTTCGAGTGAGGTATAAGGTATATCTATAATTAGGGGCTAAAGGGTCGCAGCAGTCCATCCCATTATTCAACATATCCATTTCATTATTCAAAATTGGCTATTTCTTAATTTTCACGCGTATTTTGGCATTTAAGTCCTCCGTAACCCCTTTAATGGTCATTGCGGCACAATCGACTTGTTTTATCTATAATTTATTAAAAGATGATGAATAGCAAAGGTCCAGTGAAAATTAAAAAAGAAAGGCCACGTAGAGTATTTCAATTTTGAAAAAAATATGTTTGGTATTCAGGTCGTCCATACATTGAACCAAGGAATTTCTGTTAAAAATAGTTGGGAAAACCCACTAGTTTATTTTCCGAAACTAGGAACTAGATAAATAAATCAAATTAAAATTTAAAGAGTGTTTTTATTTATTTTTTTCTGATATTAATTTGAATATTTGTTAGATAACACCAAAAAGACGAATTTAGAAATACGGGATATAACTATAGTGTCGCAGTCAATTTTTATACGCCGGGACGTATTATGGCATACAAATGTCCTGCGTCCGTCCATCCGTCCGTCTGTCTGTCCGTCTGTCTGTCCGTCTGTCTGTCCGGCGTAAACATGTCGCACTGTAACTTCAGAAGGACTTATCCAAATTTCATGAAACTTATTATAGTTGTTTCTTATGATGGTCAAATGATCTGTATACTTTTTGGTGAAAATAGGATTAAAACTTTTTGAGTTGCGGCACTTTGTAACTAAATCAGGGGTGTGTTTTTTTTCACATGTCGAACTGTATTTCAAAAACGATTTTTGATTATTGCTTAAAACTTTACACACTTCCTAGTTATATTAATCTTAAGATCTGTATACTTTTTGGTGATGATTCAAAATTTCATTTTTGAGTTATTGATTATTTTGTAAAAAAGGGGGAGAGTTTTTTTTACATGTCGCGCCGTATCTCAAAAACGATTTATGATTATTGCTTAAAACTTTACACACTTCTTTGTTATATTAATCAGAAGATCTGTATAGTTTCTGGTGATAATTAAAAATTTTATTTTTGAGTTATTGAGTATTTTGTAAAAAAGGGGGAGGTTTTTTTTACATTTCACAACGTATCTCAAAAACAATTTATGATTATTGCTTAAAACTTTACACACTTCTTTGTTATATTAATCTAAAGATCTGTATATTTTTTGGTTTTGATTAAAAAAATTACTTTAGTGATATTTAGTTTTTTGTAAAAAAAAAAAAAGAGGGGGGGGGGGGGGGGGGGGTTTCAAATGTCCCGCCGTATCTCAAAAAAAAATATATGGTTATTGCTTAAAACTTTCTCAGAAACTATTTATGATTATTGCATAAAAATGCCACACAAGGCGTCGGGCGTATCATGCGCTCATGGCGCAGCTGTTTATTTTATTTTTATTTCACTATTTACTGCTTCAAGTTGAATAATAAAACATAAACTATTTCATTATTCATTATTAATTTTTTAAACATTGAATAGTGAATAATAAACTATATCATTATTCATTATTGAATTTTGAATAATGAACTATGAATAATGGACGTACTTCAGCGCGGTCTAACTAATCAGGTAACTGTCGCCTAGGTGAGGTTTATGTTTCTCTAATAGGATGCATATTTTGTATTCAAGCTGACCAGTTTGTTGCTCTTAGTATTACTATATACCACTTGCTTCCAATTTCAAAGTCTTTTGTCTGAACCTCCATCCTATCGCACTCGAGACAAGAAGGCTACCATGAGCCCAGCCAGACGTTCAATTCTTTAGAAAAGATGAGAAAAATTTGAAAAATTTCAGCATATCGAACCAATTATAAAGTCACACAACTAAACTATGTTTATTATACTCATATATAATAATGGCTTATACGGACCTCACAAAAACGTCATGCGGTTCAGAAGAGTAAGTCTGACAAACTCGTCACAAATAATGAGATGAAACATCTTATAAATAGTTGTAAGAACATACTAAAAAAGTACTTGTCGAATAACACCCACTTGAAAGTGTCCACCAGGGGGAGCATATATGCATTGACCATCGAGTTATGCTCATTCAAAATGTTAATTGACCACTGATAGTATTTTAAGTAGGGATCGAAAAAAAACGGAAGTCACGGTATCGCTGTAACAATGCTGACGACGTCACAGTTCGATCTTGGCTACAGATCGTCGTTGAGGGAAGAATCGCATCGATATACTCACAGAGCGATTTCTGGACAATTGAAGAAGTGTTTCATTCTTAATTGTTTATAGTTTATAAAACAGAATTGAAGAGAAAAAATATCCGAGTAAGGTAAGAAAACAAATCAAAACTATTTTCTCTGTCGATTTTACTGTATATGAAATATGTAAAGAAGTTAAAAATAAGATATTTTATATTTTTGAATCTTATTATTTATCACATATCGCATTCTCGTGATTTTGTATAAATGGGACAAAAATGAGAACTCACGAAACACTATTTTGATTTTAATATCATGTTACTTTGAAAATGAAATGTGTACTTAAAGTTAAGATGATCATAGTTGTTATTTTTTTATTTTGTTCTGTCAATAATAGTTTAGTGTTGTCCGTACAATACATTTTTTAACGCCAAAATCAGTCAATATCGTATTGCATTAAATCAACAAATTACAATACGAAAGTATAGCCATGATAGCAATATTTGTAAAACAAGGAAACCACACGAATTGTTTTTAAACCTTTTCATTGCGTTTTATACGTGATCCAGCGTTGCGGCATTCGTTGTAGAAAGCCTACACGTTTTCAAACAATAACCGAAACGGAACTTAATAAACAAGAGAGTAAAGAAGAGGAAACTTGTTCCATTTTTCTGTATATTTTTTATCTCCTTTAATTTAATTCACACGCGTTAAACCTTTATTGTAGCTATGGGTGACGTGTATAATCCGTTCCAGCAGTTAGAGGCTGCCAAAAAGCTGCTTATTATGGAATTTAAAGAAAATGCAAAGTCCGCTCAAGAGTAAGAATTTTGGAATAGAATGGAAATTGTGAGAGATAATTATCCACATTCGCAAGAGGACAGTTCATCAGGAGATACGACTGGTGAGCTAAGTAAATACACAGAGTACATGGAGTACGGATCTGGTGAGATAGTACATACACGGAGTACATGGAGTAGGGGTCTGATGGGATAAGTAAATACACGGAGTACATGAAGTAGGGGTCTGGTGAGATAAGTAAATACACAGAGTACATGGAGTAGGGGTCTGGTGAGATAAGTAAATACACAGAGTAAATGGAGTAGGGATCTGGTGAGATAAGTAAATACACAGAGTACATGGAGTAGGGATCTGGTGAGATAGTAAATCCACGGAGTACATGGAGTAGGGATCTGGTGAGATAAGTAAATACACGGAGTAAATGGAGTAGGGATCTGGTGAGATAGGTAAATACACAGAGTAAATGGAGTAGGGGTATGGTGAGATAAATAAAAAAACGGGGTACACGGAGTAGGGGTATGGTGAGATAAGTAAATACACGGAGTACATGGAGTAGGGATCTGGTGAGATAAGTAAATACACAGAGTACATGGAGTAGGGATCTGGTGAGATAAGTAAATACACAGAGTACATGGAGTAGGGCCTGGTGATTAAAGTAAATACACAGAGTACATGGAGTAGGGGTCTGGTGATTGAAGTAAACAAACGGGGTACACTGAGTAGGGGTTTGGTGAGATAAGTAAATACACGGAGTACATGGAGTAGGGGTCTGGTGAGATAAGTAAATACACAGAGTACATGAAGTACGGGTCTGGTGAGATAAGTAAATACACGGAGTACATGGAGTAGGGGTCTGGTGGGATAAGTAAATACACGGAGTACATCGAGTAGGGGTCTGGTGGGATAATGAATACACGGAGTACATGGAGTAGGGGTCTGGTGAGATAAGTAAATACACAGAGTACATTGAGTAGGGTTTTTTGTTATTGAGATAAGTAAATACACAGAGTAAATGGAGTGGGGTTCTGGTGAGATAAGTAAATACACAGAGTAAATGGAGTAGGGGTATGGTGAGATAATTAAATACACAGAGTACATGGAGTAGGGGTCTGGTGAGATAAGTAAATACACAGAGTAAATGGAGTAGGGGTATGGTGAGATAAGTAAATACACGGAGTACATGGAGTAGGGGTCTGCTGAGATAAGTAAATACACAGAGTAAATGGAGTAGGGGTATGGTGAGATAAGTAAATACACAGAGTACATGGAGTAGGGATCTGGTGAGATAAGTAAATACACAGAGTAAATGGAGTAGGGGTATGGTGAGATAATTAAATACACAAAGTACATGGAGTAGGGGTCTGGTGAGATAAGTAAATACACAGATTACAGAACTGGGACAGTAGTATAACAGTACAACATAAGAACGAACTATAAAAATCAGTTGAAAAGTCTCAACTCATCAGATGGACACAATTACATGTGGACGTGGCCGGGAACTTGTACATCCTAACAACAAAAAGACACTAGGTACAGATCTGCGAGTACATTGATATTTATCTATACCTTTATCTTAATACTATGCGGTATGGACTTTGCTCATTGTTGATGGCCGTACGGTGACCTTTAGTTGTTAATTTCGGTGTCATTTTGGTCGTTTGTGGAGAGTTATCTCATTGGCAATCATACCACATCTTCTTCTTTTCATATTGTCTGTTTAGTCATGCTTGTACCATACATATTTGTATTTCCTTCTTTTGTTTTATTATATACTATTTTCTTTTCAAATGAAAATAAATTTTTTAGACGCACAGATAAGTAGGAATACCTTAAACTTTTTTTTTTATTATAATGTCAAAAATTTTAACAGACGAAGAACAAAAGTTTATTTTTTTAAATAAGAATCTGAAGACACAAATCGGGACAACACGAATTCGTTTTATTTGAAGACTATCCAACAAAACCATGAAAACAACACGGAAAGACAGTCTACAATAACTATAAAACCTAATTACTGATTTAACAGGTTTTGTGTTCTCCTTGTGTTTGTTTTATGATTACAATAATTTCAGATACTTTTTTTTTTTTTTTATATAAGAAGAAATAGCTCAAAAGAAGTCAGCTGCTGGCGAAAGAGCCGACGAAGAAATGTGTTTAAAAGAACATACAGTTAAATTCCAAATATATGAGATGGAACATGAAGCAGGGGATGATACACCTTTGCCTCAAAAGGATTTTATATTCCAGAGTGATGGCATGGAGCATGACTTCAATCATAACGCTACTAGTAAGTTATAGAGAAAAAACAACAACAATTTATGTAATAATGATAGAGTAAATATCAGATATTACAAACATTTATAAAAGAATATGAAGAGCATGTGATCACCATACTATCTCAATGAAGAATGGTTTGCTTTAATTTCAAGTGATAATTTTAATTTACTATGTATGCATTCAATTCTCCATCTTGATATTTTCTCCGTCTACCATATTTGTTTTTCGTTAACCTTTTACCATATTGTTTGTTTTCTTCTCTTTATTATTTCACATTTTATCAAGGATTTTTATATCTTAAGATATAATATGGGGATCGTTTGTTGTTTTAAAACGTCTTACGCCTTGGGCCTCTAGTTGCTAATATCAACGTCTTTTTTGTCGCTGGTGGAAACTAGTAGTCGTCTGCTTGGTAATCTTATCGCTTCACCTTTACCAATGTGATATCTCAATTGATACTCAGTCATGTATCTAAAAGATCGAACCAAAATAAATTAAAAAAAAAACAATGCACAATCCTCTTTCTTATAGCTTTATTTATTTTAAGGATGTGAATCCCTGATCGATTTATTTGAAAACGAAGACAGCAATGGACTGGGAGCTTTACATGTACGTAATATGTTGAAAAAAGATAGGTGATAAAGGTCAATGAGACATAAACCCCTAAACCGTATTAAACAAACTGATAGGTTGCTCATTATTGAAGGCAGTACAGTTCTTTATGATTGTTTGTATCTTTGCTCTTTGGTATCTGATGGATAGTTGTCTCATAAGCAATCATGCTACATCTCCTTGTTTATAAGAAGCAACGTATGTAGCGAAATCCTCAATTCGGAATGATAAACAAATGTGTAAAGATTTGTCAAAAACACACAAAATACTATAGAAGTGCACAGTATATGCTCAATCTAAAGAAAATGATGCTTATTAATGAAACATTTCTATAGTTATACACATATTTTGGTGCTTTCATGTGATCATTTTAATATTATTTTAGTTTCTATTTCCTCATCAATTAATATTAATAAAGTCAAATGATAAAACAACTGTTCAGGATTTGTATTTACATTTTAGTCTATCATGAAAACGTTTTTAACGTAAGTTGCTTTATGCTTGATACTGCAATATGCCCTTATGCTTGAAAATGCAGTATGCTTTATGCTTGAAACTGCAGTATATTTTACGGTTGTTACTGAAGTATGCTATATGCATGATACTGCAATATGCTATATATTTGATACTGCAGTATGCTTTATGCTTGAAACTGCAGTCTGCTTTACGGTTAATACTGAAGTCTGCTTTATGCTTGATACTGTAGTATGTTTTATGGTTGTGACTGCAGTATGTTTTATGCTTGATACTGAAGTATGCTTTATGGTTGTTACTGTAGTATGCTTTATGCTTGATACTGCAGTATGCTTTATGCTTGATATGGTAGTATGCTTTATGCTTGATACTGCAGTATGCTTTATGGTTGTTACTGCAGTATGTTTTATGCTTGATACTGAAGTATGCTTTATGGTTGTTACTGTAGTATGCTTTATGCTTGAAACTGCAGTATGCTATTTGCTTGTAACTGCAGTATGTTTTATGCTTGATACTGAAGTATGCTTTATGGTTGTTACTGCAGTATGCTTAATGGTTGTGACTGCAGTATGTTTTATGCTTGATACTGCAGTATGCTTTATGCTTGATACTGTAGTATGCTTTATGGTTGTTACTACAGTATGTTATATGCGTGGTACTGCATGCTTTATGGTTGTTACTGCAGTATGCTTAATGGTTGTTACTGCTGTATGCGTTATGCTTGATACTGCAGTATGCTTTATGGTTGTTACTGCAGTATGCTTAATGGTTGTTACTGCAGTATGCTTTATGGTTGATACTGTAGTATGCTTTATGGTTGTTACTACAGTATGCTATATGCTTGATACTGCAGTATGCTTTATGGTTGATACGATAGTATGCTTTATGTTTGATACTGCAGTATGCTTTATGCTTGATACTGCAGTATGCTTTACGTGTGACACTGTAGTATGCTTTATGGTTGTTATTACAGTATGCTATATGCTTGATACTGCAGTATGCTTTATGGTTGATACGGTAGTATGCTTTATGCTTGATGCTACAGTATGCTTTATGCTTGGTACTGCAGTAGGCTTTATGGTTGTTACATCAGTATGCTTAATGGTTGTTACTGCAATATGCTTTATTCTTGATACTGTAGTATGCTAAATGGTTGTTACTGCAGTATGCGTTATTGTTGATACTGTAGTGTGCTTTATGGTTGTTATTACAGTATGCTATATGCTTGACACTGCAGTATGCTTTATGGTTGATACGATAGTATGCTTTATGCTTGATACTGCAGTATGCTTTATGCTTGGTACTGCAGTATGCTTTATGTGTGATACTGCAGTATACTTTATGGTTGATACGGTAGTATGCTTTATGCTTGATACTGCAGTATGCTTTATGCTTGGTACTGCAGTAGGCTTTATGGTTGATACTGTAGTATGCTTTATGCTTGTTATTGCAGTATGCTTTATGCTTGATAATGCAATATGAGTTATGCTTGATACTGCAGTATATTGTATGGTTGTTACTGCAGAATTGTTTATGCTTGATACTGCAGTATGCTTTATGCTTGTTTCTGCAGTACGCTTTATGCTTGATACTGCAGTATGCTTTTAGCTTGTTTCTGCAGTACGCTTTATGCTTGACACTGAAATATGAGTTATGCTTGATACTGCAGTATGCTTTATGCTTGATACTAAAGTATACTTTATTCTTGATCCTGCAATATGAGTTATGCTTGATATTGCAGTATGTGTTATGCTTGATACTGCAGTATGCTTGATACTGCATGCATTAGGTATGAAACAGATCAGTGATGGAAGCCTTATACCTTTATTAATTTTAGTTGACAGAAGACAAACTTGAAATAAATAAAACGAATCACAAAAATGTATCTACTGAAAAGACCAATGGTTACAAGGTTGGAATCAAAGATCTCTTCATAGCAGCAAAGAAAACAGCAAAAATGGAAGCAAAGAAATCTGAGAAGAAAAGAAAACTGAAAGAAAAAGAATTAAAGAAAAAACGAAAAATTGAAGCCCGGGAGACTGAAAGGAAAAGAAAACTAGAAGAAACTGAATCAAAAAAGAAAATGATAATGGAGGCTCAGGAATCTAAGGAGAAAAAAACACAAGAAGAAAAGGAAATTAAAAATAAAAGAAAGATGGATAAAAAGAGAGCTAAGAACCAAAAGAAATATGAAAAATGTGTAGCTAAGGGAGAAGAATACGCGTCAAAAAAGAAAATGATAATGGAGGCTCAGGAATCTAAGGAGAAAAAAACACGAGAAGAAAAGGAAGTTAGAAATAAAAGAAAGATGGATAAAAAGAAAGCTATGAACCAAAAGAAATATGAAAAATGTGTAGCGAAAGGAGAAGAATACGAGTCAAAAAAGAAAATAATGGAGGCTCAGGAATCTAAGGAGAAAAAAAACACGAGAAGAAAAGGAAATTAGAAATAAAAGAAAGATTGATAAAAAGAAAGCTAAGAACCAAAAGAAATATGAAAAATGTGTAGCGAAGGGAGATGAATACGAGTCAAAACAGAAAAGAAAAGAAGAAATAAAATCATTACAGGAAAAAAATATATCGGAGGCTAACCAATCTAAGCAATCTAAGCAGAAAACTCAAGAATCCACAGGGAAAGGAAAGGTGAAAACAAACAAAGTACATGTGAAGAGATTACCTGAAGCCAGTGAATTTGATGGGAAGGGCAAACCTAGAGGAAATGAAACTAAACTAAACGAAATACTTAAATCAAAGGAATTTAAAGAGAAAATCGTTACAGGTAATATAAACAAAACTGTGCATTATTCTAAATTGTATTTTTATTTATATTTGTGACTTTTAATTACATGTATTGACAACATTGATGCCAATGATCGCTTTTTTCAAATCGACTTTAAACGAAACATAGTATTAATATGAATAGCTCGTTTCAAATATTAAGAACATTTTTGTAATGATTAAAAAAACAGATGACTACGTTACTGTTAATGCTTATTTTCTATATTTATTTTGTAGGGGAAGCAAAACCAGTGAATAGACCTAAGCTGATGGATTTTGTCAGAAGCCTTGTTGGATGTATTCTGAACAGACATTAAAACCTTCAGTCAAACCCTGCTCCAAGCATGTTTGTTGAACAGTTGCATTCGTAGTGTCTCTGTTTTTGTTTGTTTATTTATGAATTTGTATTTCCTATGATATTTTTGTTTAATAAAAAAGACAAATAAATCGTTTGTGTTTATAACAGATGAATCTGTGAAAAACAACAAATGCTTAAAATGAGATACTCTAGTGAGCCCCAAGTCCATGTGTGGTTTGTTTGAGTTGAGTCTATCCACATAGTCATCATCTCGTGTTTACCTGATTTTATATACACCTAAACTAGAAATATTTGAATTGACTCCTCTAATATTCGTTGTGGAATATATTGAATATATACATTTTGTTCCTCTCGTAATAAGCTTTCGAATGAGGTATAAGGTATATCTATAATTAGGGGCTAAAGGGGCGCACCAGTCCATTCCATTATTCAAAATTGGCTATTTCTTAATTTCTACGCGTATTTTGGCATTTAGGTCCTCCGTAACCCCTCTAATGGTCATTGCGGTTCATATCGTTTATACTCAGTTTATTCCTCTATAAGTAAGCTTTAATTTGGTGTATAAATCTGGTCTTGATTAGGGACTGAAGGGTTGCAGCAGTCCATTCCATTATTCAAAATAAGCTATTTCTTCATGTTCAAGCGTATTTCGATATTTAGGTCCTTCGTTACTCCTCTAATATGCGTTGCGGAACATGTTGACTATACACCTTTTGTTCCTCTCGTAATAAGCTTTCGAATGAGGTATAAGGTATATCTATAATTAGGGGCTAAAGGGTCGCAACAGTCCATTCCATTATTCGAAAATCTATGTCATTATTTAAAATAAGCTTTTTCTCAATGTTCACGCGTATTTCGATATTTAAATCCTTTGTTAATCCTCTAATATTCGTTACGGAACATATTGAATATATTCATTTTGTTCCTCTCGTAATAAGCTTTCGAGTGAGGTATAAGGTATATCTATAATTAGGGGCTAAAGGGTCGCAGCAGTCCATCCCATTATTCAACATATCCATTTCATTATTCAAAATTGGCTATTTCTTAATTTTCACGCGTATTTTGGCATTTAAGTCCTCCGTAACCCCTTTAATGGTCATTGCGGCACAATCGACTTGTTTTATCTATAATTTATTAAAGGATGATGAATAGCAAAGGTCCAGTGAAAATTAAAAAAGAAAGGCCACGTAGAGTATTTCAATTTTGAAAAAAGTATGTTTTGGTATTCAGGTCGTCCATACATTTAACCAAGGAATTTCTGTTAAAAATAGTTGGGAAAACCCACTAGTTTATTTTCCGAAACTAGGAACTAGATAAATAAATCAAATTAAAATTTAAAGAGTGTTTTTATTTATTTTTTTCTGATATTAATTTGAATATTTGTTAGATAACACCAAAAAGACGAATTTAGAAATACGGGATATAACTATAGTGTCGCAGTCAATTTTTATACGCCGGGACGTATTATGGCATACAAATGTCCTGCGTCCGTCCGTCCGTCTGTCCGTCTGTCTGTCCGGCGTAAACATGTCGCACTGTAACTTCAGAAGGACTTATCCAAATTTCATGAAACTTATTATAGTTGTTTCTTATGATGGTCAAATGATCTGTATACTTTTTGGTGAAAATAGGATTAAAACTTTTTGAGTTGCGGCACTTTGTAACTAAATCAGGGCATATCCAACTTAGTTGGACATCACGTGACTTTTGTGACGTATAATAGCCGCCATTTTGTATTATATTTCCCCATATAAAATGCATATATGCTTCAATAAAGTTTAATTTTCTCTTAAACCTGATCCGTTTTCTTACTTTTGCAAATCAATCCTTGATATTCAAACATATTTCTATCAAACAATGTTGGTCCTAACAGTTGAATTTTTGATTAATTTCGGTCAAATCGGAATCGTAAAACATGCACTTTTTCTCGTCATTTCTCCGTTGACTCAATGCTAAATTACCGATACCCATGTCCACTTTTACAAAAAATAAAGGAATTCTGTAAATAAAAAACAAACTTTGCAAATCGATTAAGTATATTCAAACATATAGCTTGCGAAATATACTACTTAAAACAGTTTAATTTCAGGGCAAATTCGGTCAAACATCGATTTAAAAAGGGAATTTTTCGAGATTTTTCAAAATGGCGGCTGATGTATCACATGAAAAATGTTGCATCAAATCAATGATTTCTATAGTAAGACTTTCCTAGATTATATTTAATTTTTCATAAAGAATCTCTGATGTTTCTGTTATTTTCCTTTAGTGATATTTCGATATCATTGATTTCAAAACTTCTTAATAAAAAAAAAATATTTTAACTGTGACACGGGAACATTTATTTTGACAGATATATATATTTATCCAGGAGATACTGTTACCAGAAAATAGTTTACAATATTTATGATAAAAAAATGTCTCTTCTTTTTTTAAAGGTGTTTTCAAGTTTTCTGTATATTTTATCTTTCTTTAGAAATATATTTATACAAAAAAGTCATTCCTTTTAGAACAAACAAAAATGTTTTCATTTTAAAAGAAAAAACAATGTCCAATTATAATAGATAAATATTCTATACCTTTAAAATTTCATTCCTTGACCGAACAGGTGAAATCTTACTTGGGTTATAATATTACATCATAATATATTGTCAGGTAGACGTGCAAACCAAAAGCTACCAGGTGACATTCAACATCCTGTCAGTGTGTATACATGTAGTACCAGAGTTTAAATTTTGTGATATACAAATGTTTTCATAAATGTACAAATAAATATCTTCTCTTTCCCGTGTCAAATCAGAAGAAGAATGTTTCGTAATAAACTTTAGGAAAATATGAATATTATGAAAATGTTTTAAAAAAAGATATGTTTTGCCTAAAATGCATTCAAATATTTATATGTTTCTATAATTATTTCAAAGAAATATTCTGATTCAAATTTTGATTTAAATGAATTTCGATCATTGAATATGATTTTATTGTTATTTATTTTTTAATTCAATATTTAAAACTAAATCCAGGCAATGAATCGATATCAAGTTTATTATAAATTGTGTAAAAAAAAAAGAGTTATTGTATACATTCCAACAGAGACGTTTAATACGGTTGGTGTGGTTTTATCAATATTGTATACCCGATAATATCTATCGACAGAGTTATCGGTCCTGAATAGGACTGATATAGTTGGGTATGGTGTGTTTTTTTTCACATGTCGAACTGTATTTCAAAAACGATTTTTGATTATTGCTTAAAACTTTACACACTTCTTAGTTATATTAATCTTAAGATCTGTATACTTTTTGGTGATGATTCAAAATTTCATTTTTGAGTTATTGATTATTTTGTAAAAAAGGGGGAGAGTTTTTTTTTTAATGTCGCGCCGTATCTCAAAAACGATTTATGATTATTGCTTAAAACTTTACACACTTCTTTGTTATATTAATCAGAAGATCTGTATAGTTTCTGGTGATAATTCAAAATTTTATTTTTGAGTTATTGAGTATTTTGTAAAAAAGGGGGAGGTTTTTTTTACATTTCACAACGTATCTCAAAAACAATTTATGATTATTGCTTAAAACTTTACACACTTCTTTGTTATAATAATCTAAAGATCTGTATATTTTTTGGCTTTGATTAAAAAAATTATTTTAGTGATATTTAGTTTTTTGTAAAAAAAAAAAAGAGGGGGGGGGGGTTCACATGTCCCGCCGTATCTAAAAAAAAAATATATGGTTATTGCTTAAAACTTTCTCAGAAATTATTTATGATTATTGCATAAAAATGCCACACAAGGCGTCGGGCGTATCATGCGCTCATGGCGCAGCTGTTTATTTTATTTTTATTTCACTATTTACCGCTTCAAGTTGAATAATAAAACATAAACTATTTCATTATTCATTATTAATTTTTTAAACATTGAATAGTGAATAATAAACTATTTCATTATTCATGATTTAATTTTGAATAATGAACTATGAATAATGGACGTACTTCAGCGCGGTCTAACTAATCAGGTAACTGTCGCCTAGGTGAGGTTTATGTTTCTCTAATAGGATGCATATTTTGTATTCAAGCTGACCAGTTTGTTGCTCTTAGTATTACTATATACCACTTGCTTCCAATTTCAAAGTCTTTTGTCTGAACCTCCATCCTATCGCACTCGAGACAAGAAGGCTACCATGAGGCCAGCCAGACGTTCAATTCTTTAGAAAAGATGAGAAAAATTTGAAAAATTTCAGCATATCGAACCAATTATAAAGTCACACAACTAAACTATGTTTATTATACTCATATATAATAGTGGCTTATACGGACCTCACAAAAACGTCATGCGGTTCAGAAGAGTAAGTCTGACGAACTCGTCACAAATAATGAGATGAAACATCTTATAAATAGTTGTAAGAACATACTAAAAAAGTACTTGTCGAATAACACCCGCTTGAAAGTGTCCACCAGGGGGAGCATATATGCATTGACCATCGAGTTATGCTCATTCAAAATGTTAATTGACCACTGATAGTATTTTAAGTAGGGATCGAAAAAAAACGGAAGTCACGGTATCGCTGTAACAATGCTGACGACGTCACAGTTCGATCTTGGCTACAGATCGTCGTTGAGGGAAGAATCGCATCGATATACTCACAGAGCGATTTCTGGACAATTGAAGAAGTGTTTCATTCTTAATTGTTTATAGTTTATAAAACAGAATTGAAGAGAAAAAATATCCGAGTAAGGTAAGAAAACAAATTAAAACTATTTTCTCTGTCGATTTTACTGTTTATGAAATATGTAAAGAAGTTAAAAATAAGATATTCTATATTTTTGAATCTTATTATTTATCACATATCGCATTCTCGTGATCTTGTATAAATGGGACAAAAATGAGAACTCACGAAACACTATTTTGATTTTAATATCATGTTACTTTGAAAATGAAATGTGTACTTAAAGTTAAGATGATCATAGTTGTTATTTTTTTATTTTGTTCTGTCAATAATAGTTTAGTGTTGTCCGTACAATACATTTTTTAACGCTAAATCAGTCAATATCGTATTGCATTAAATCAACAAATTACAATACGAAAGTAAAGCCATGATAGCAATATTTGTAAAACAAGGAGACCACACGAATTGATTTTAAACCTTGTTCATTGCGTTTTATACGTGATCCAGCGTTGCGGCATTCGTTGTAGAAAGCCTACACGTTTTCAAACAATAACCGAAACGGAACTTAATAAACAAGAGAGTAAAGAAGAGGAAACTTGTTCCATTTTTCTGTATATTTTTTATCTCCTTTAATTTAATTCAGACGCGTTAAACCTTTATTATAGCTATGGGTGACGTGTATAATCCGTTCCAGCAGTTAGAGGCTGCCAAAAAGCTGCTTATTATGGAATTTAAAGAAAATGCAAAGTCCGCTCAAGAGTTAGAATTTTGGAATAGAATGGAAATTGTAAGAGATAATTATCTACATTCGCAAGAGGACAGTTCATCAGGAGATACGACAGGTGAGCTAAGTAAATACACAGAGTACATGGAGTAGGGATCTGGTGAGATAGTACATACACGGAGTACATGGAGTAGGGGTCTGATGGGATAAGTAAATACACGGAGTACATGAAGTAAGGATAAGTAAATACACAGAGTACATGGAGTAGGGGTCTGGTGAGATAATTAAATACACAGAGTAAATGGAGTAGGGATCTGGTGAGATAAGTAAATACACAGAGTACATGGAGTAGGGATCTGGTGAGATAGTAAATCCACGGAGTACATGGAGTACGGGTCTGGTGAGATAAGTAAATACACAGAGTAAATGGAGTAGGGATCTGGTGAGATAGGTAAATACACAGAGTAAATGGAGTAGGGGTATGGTGAGATAAATAAAAAAACAGGGTACACGGAGTAGGGGTATGGTGAGATAAGTAAATACACGGAGTACATGGAGTAGGGATCTGGTGAGATAAGTAAATACACAGAGTACGTGGAGTATGGATCTGGTGAGATAAGTAAATACACAGAGTACATGGAGTAGGGGTCTGGTGATTAAAGTAAATACACAGAGTACATGGAGTAGGGGTCTGGTGATTAAAGTAAACAAACGGGGTACACGGAGTAGGGGTTTGGTGAGATAAGTAAATACACGGAGTACATGGAGTAGGGGTCTGGTGAGATAAGTAAATACACAGAGTACATGAAGTACGGGTCTGGTGAGATAAGTAAATACACGGAGTACATGGAGTAGGGGTCTGGTGGGATAATGAATACACGGAGTACATGGAGTAGGGGTCTGGTGAGATAAGTAAATACACAGAGTACATTGAGTAGGGTTTTTTGTTATTGAGATAAGTAAATACACGCAGTAAATGGAGTGGGGTTCTGGTGAGATAAGTAAATACACAGAGTAAATGGAGTAGGGGTATGGTGAGATAATTAAATACACAGAGTACATGGAGTAGGGGTCTGGTGAGATAAGTAAATACACAGAGTAAATGGAGTAGGGGTATGGAGAGATAAGTAAATACACGGAGTACATGGAGTAGGGGTCTGCTGAGATAAGTAAATACACAGAGTAAATGGAGTAGGGGTATGGTGAGATAAGTAAATACACAGAGTACATGGAGTAGGGATCTGGTGAGATAAGTAAATACACAGAGTAAATGGAGTAGGAGTATGGTGAGATAATTAAATACACAAAGTACATGGAGTAGGGGTCTGGTGAGATAAGTAAATACACAGATTACAGAACTGGGACAGTAGAATAACAGTACAACATAAGAACAAACTATAAAAATCAGTTGAAAAGTCTCAACTCATCAGATGGACACAATTACATGTGGACGTGGCAGGGAACTTGCACATCCTAACAACAAAAAGACACTAGGTAAAGATCTGCGAGTACATTGATATTTATCTATACCTTTATCTTAATACTATGCGGTATGGACTTTGCTCATTGTTGATGGCCGTACGGTGACCTTTAGTTGTTAATTTCGGTGTCATTTTGGTCGTTTGTGGAGAGTTATCTCATTGGCAATCATACCACATCTTCTTCTTTTCATATTGTCTGTTTAGTCATGCTTGTACCATACATATTTGTATTTCCTTCTTTTGTTTTATTATATACTATTTTCTTTTCAAATGAAAATAATTTTTTTAGACGCACAGATAAGTAGGAATACCTTAAACTTTTTTTTTTATTATAATGTCAAAAATTTTAACAGACGAAGAACAAAAGTTTAATTTTTTTAAATAAGAATCTGAAGACACAAATCGGGACAACACGAATTCGTTTTATTTGAAGACTATCCAACAAAACCATGAAAACAACACGGAAAGACAGTCTACAATAACTATAAAACCTAATTACTGATTTAACAGGTTTTGTGTTCTCCTTGTGTTTGTTTTATGATTACAATAATTTCAGATACTTTTTTTTTTTTTTATATAAGAAGAAATAGCTCAAAAGAAGTCAGCTGCTGGCGAAAGAGCCGACGAAGAAATGTGTTTAAAAGAACATACAGTTAAATTCCAAATATATGAGATGGAACATGAAGCAGATGATGATACACCTTTGCCTCAAAAGGATTTTATATTCCAGAGTGATGGCATGGAGCATGACTTCAATCATAACGCTACTAGTAAGTTATAGAGAAAAAACAACAACAATTTATGTAATAATGATAGAGTAAATATCAGATATTACAAACATTTATAAAAGAATATGAAGAGCACGTAATCACCATACTATCTCAATGAAGAATGGTTTGCTTTAATTTCAAGTGATAATTTTAATTTACTATGTATGCATTCAATTCTCCATCTTGATATTTTCTCCGTCTACCATATTTGTTTTTCGTTAACCTTTTACCATATTGTTTGTTTTCTTCTCTTTATTATTTCACATTTTATCAAGGATTTTTATATCTTAAGATATAATATGGGGATCGTTTGTTGTTTTAAAACATCTTTCACTTTGGGCCTCTAGTTGCTAATATCAACGTCTTTTTTGTCGCTGGTGGAAACTAGTAGTCGTCTGCTTGGTAATCTTATCGCTTCACCTTTACCAATGTGATATCTCAATTGATACTCAGTCATATATCTAAAAGATCGAACCAAAATAAATTAAAAAAAAAACAATGCACAATCCTCTTTCTTATAGTTTTATTTATTTTAAGGATGTGAATCCCTGATCGATTTATTTGAAAACGAAGACAGCAATGGACTGGGAGCTTTACAGGTACGTAATATGTTGAAAAAAAGATAGGTGATAAAGGTCAATGAGACATAAACCCCTAAACCGTATTAAACAAACTGATAGGTTGCTCATTATTGAAGGCAGTACAGTTCTTTATGATTGTTTGTATCTTTGCTCTTTGGTATCTGATGGATAGTTGTCTCATAAGCAATCATGCTACATCTCCTTGTTTATAAGAAGCAACGTATGTAGCGAAATCCTCAATTCGGAATGATAAACAATGTGTAAAGATTTGTCAAAAACACACAAAATACTATAGAAGTGCACAGTATATGCTCAATCTAAAGAAAATGATGCTTATTAATGAAACATTTCTATAGTTATACACATATTTTGGTGCTTTCATGTGATCATTTTAATATTATTTTAGTTTCTATTTCCTCATCAATTAATATTAATAAAGTCAAATGATAAAACAACTGTTCAGGATTTGTATTTACATTTTAGTCTATCATGAAAACGTTTTTAACGTAAAATGCTTTATGCTTGATACTGCAATATGCCCTTATGCTTGAAAATGCAGTATGCTTTATGCTTGAAACTGCAGTATATTTTACGGTTGTTACTGAAGTATGCTATATGCATGATACTGCAATATGCTATATATTTATACTGCAGTATGCTTTATGCTTGAAACTGCAGTCTGCTTTACGGTTAATACTGAAGTCTGCTTTATGCTTGATACTGTAGTATGTTTTATGGTTGTAACTGCAGTATGTTTTATGCTTGATACTGAAGTATGCTTTATGGTTGTTACTGTAGTATGCTTTATGCTTGATACTGCAGTATGCTTTATGCTTGATATGGTAGTATGCTTTATGCTTGATACTGCAGTATGCTTTATGGTTGTTACTGCAGTATGTTTTATGCTTGATACTGAAGTATGCTTTATGGTTGTTACTGTAGTATGCTTTATGCTTGAAACTGCAGTATGCTATTTGCTTGTAACTGCAGTATGTTTTATGCTTGATACTGAAGTATGCTTTATGGTTGTTACTGCAATATGCTTAATGGTTGTGACTGCAGTATGTTTTATGCTTGATACTGCAGTATGCTTTATGCTTGATACTGTAGTATGCTTTATGGTTGTTACTACAGTATGTTATATGCGTGGTACTGCATGCTTTATGGTTGTTACTGCAGTATGCTTAATGGTTGTTACTGCTGTATGCGTTATGCTTGATACTGCAGTATGCTTTATGGTTGTTACTGCAGTATGCTTAATGGTTGTTACTGCAGTATGCTTTATGGTTGATACTGTAGTATGCTTTATGGTTGTTACTACAGTATGCTATATGCTTGATACTGCAGTATGCTTTATGGTTGATACGATAGTATGCTTTATGTTTGATACTGCAGTATGCTTTATGCTTGATACTGCAGTATGCTTTACGTGTGACACTGTAGTATGCTTTATGGTTGTTACTACAGTATGCTATATGCTTGATACTGCAGTATGCTTTATGGTTGATACGGTAGTATGCTTTATGCTTGATGCTACAGTATGCTTTATGCTTGGTACTGCAGTAGGCTTTATGGTTGTTACATCAGTATGCTTAATGGTTGTTACTGCAATATGCTTTATTCTTGATACTGTAGTATGCTAAATGGTTGTTACTGCAGTATGCTTTATTGTTGATACTGTAGTGTGCTTTATGGTTGTTATTACAGTATGCTATATGCTTGATACTGCAGTATGCTTTATGGTTGATACGATAGTATGCTTTATGCTTGATACTGCAGTATGCTTTATGCTTGGTACTGCAGTATGCTTTATGTGTGATACTGCAGTATACTTTATGGTTGATACGGTAGTATGCTTTATGCTTGATACTGCAGTATGCTTTATGCTTGGTACTGCAGTAGGCTTTATGGTTGATACTGTAGTATGCTTTATGCTTGTTATTGCAGTATGCTTTATGCTTGATAATGCAATATGAGTTATGCTTGATACTGCAGTATATTGTATGGTTGTTACTGCAGAATTGTTTATGCTTGATACTGCAGTATGCTTTATGCTTGTTTCTGCAGTACGCTTTATGCTTGATACTGCAGTATGCTTTTAGCTTGTTTCTGCAGTACGCTTTATGCTTGACACTGAAATATGAGTTATGCTTGATACTGCAGTATGCTTTATGCTTGATACTAAAGTATACTTTATTCTTGATCCTGCAATATGAGTTATGCTTGATATTGCAGTATGTGTTATGCTTGATACTGCAGTATGCTTGATACTGCAGTATGCTTGATACTGCATGCATTAGGTATGAAACAGATCAGTGATGGAAGCCTTATACCTTTATTAATTTTAGTTGACAGAAGACAAACTTGAAATAAATAAAACGAATCACAAAAATGTATCTACTGAAAAGACCAATGGTTACAAGGTTGGAATCAAAGATCTCTTCATAGCAGCAAAGAAAACAGCAAAAATGGAAGCAAAGGAATCTGAGAAGAAAAGAAAACTGAAAGAAAAAGAATTAAAGAAAAAACGAAAAATTGAAGCCCGGGAGACTGAAAGGAAAAGAAAACTAGAAGAAACTGAATCAAAAAAGAAAATGATAATGGAGGCTCAGGAATCTAAGGAGAAAAAAACACAAGAAGAAAAGGAAATTAAAAATAAAAGAAAGATGGATAAAAAGAGAGCTAAGAACCAAAAGAAATATGAAAAATGTGTAGCTAAGGGAGAAGAATACGCGTCAAAAAAGAAAATGATAATGGAGGCTCAGGAATCTAAGGAGAAAAAAACACGAGAAGAAAAGGAAGTTAGAAATAAAAGAAAGATGGATAAAAAGAAAGCTATGAACCAAAAGAAATATGAAAAATGTGTAGCGAAAGGAGAAGAATACGAGTCAAAAAAGAAAATAATGGAGGCTCAGGAATCTAAGGAGAAAATAACACGAGAAGAAAAGGAAATTAGAAATAAAAGAAAGATGGATAAAAAGAAAGCTAAGAACCAAAAGAAATATGAAAAATGTGTAGCGAAGGGAGATGAATACGAGTCAAAACAGAAAAGAAAAGAAGAAATAAAATCATTACAGGAAAAAAATATATCGGAGGCTAACCAATCTAAGCAATCTAAGCAGAAAGCTCAAGAATCCACAGGGAAAGGAAAGGTGAAAACAAACAAAGTACATGTGAAGAGATTACCTGAAGCCAGTGAATTTGATGGGAAGGGCAAACCTAGAGGAAATGAAACTAAACTAAACGAAATACTTAAATCAAAGGAATTTAAAGAGAAAATCGTTACAGGTAATATAAACAAAACTGTGCATTATTCTAAATTGTATTTTTATTTATATTTGTGACTTTTAATTACATGTATTGACAACATTGATGCCAATGATCGCTTTTTTCAAATCGACTTTAAACGAAACATAGTATTAATATGAAAAGCTCGTTTCAAATATTAAGAACATTTTTGTGATGATTAACAAAACAGATGACTACATTACTGTTAATGCTTATTTTCTATATTTATTTTGTAGGGGAAGCAAAACCAGTGAATAGACCTAAGCTGATGGATTTTGTCAGAAGCCTTGTTGGATGTATTCTGAACAGACATTAAAACCTTCAGTCAAACCCTGCTCCAATCATGTTTGTTGAACAGTTGCATTCGTAGTGTCTCTGTTTTTGTTTGTTTATTTATGAATTTGTATTTCCTATGATATTTTTGTTTAATAAAAAAGACAAATACGTTTTGCGTTTATAACAGGTGAATCTGTGAAAAACAACGAATGCTTTACATGAGATGCTTTAGTGAGCCCCAAGTCCATGTGAGGTTTGTTTGGGTTGAGACTATCCACATAGTCATCATCTCCTGTTTACCTGATTTGATATACACTTAAACTAGAAATATTCGAATTGACTTTAAAAGATAGGGAACGACAGATGGAAGCACAATTGCTTACATACAATTAAACACATATAGCTTGCTGCTGGGTATGAGCTATCAGCGTTTCAAAAGATGAATCAACTACCAAACAACAAAGATGCATGGTATAATTTTATGAAACAGCAACAAAAAACACAAATAATCTAATTAAAAGACAATTAAGGTTGAAAAATGGAAACAACACTTTTATATCCTCGTCTTTTGGGGTTTCGTATTTTATGAATCCGAAGCGCTTTTTTTAATTAAACTTCAACTGTTGGTCGCTGAGGGAGTTAAACCCTTAGTTTTTATATAACATAAACGGACACATGATAAAAAAATGTATATCAGTATCAAAGTACCGAATTGTGGTGTTGGAATTATTTTAATTTTACTTGTAATAATCACTTAAAAACCAAGTTGTAAATAAGGTAAAACATAAACTAATAAACGGATAGATAAAAATGATTTTAGCTTACATTTAAATATATATTCCCTTCTCGTTGATTGTACAATTTGGACTTCAGTTTGTGACAGATTTCTTTTTTTGTTATCCCATATTTACTCAGACTGTGCAAGTTTGTTCATATCAACTGTCTGTTTACATAGATAATATTGTGATACCAAAGATAATGAGTTTATATGCTGTTGTTTTGATATAAATTTAAACGTTAAACGTTGTTCTGTCATGCAATCAGCAAACTTTTGAACAAGTATAAAAATACATATTTGCTCTCTTTGATCAGTAGAACTGTACATAAAGATATTGTGTCAAAGTCATCCATTAGGAATTTTTACCAAAGTTTCGATTGAACTGAATGACATTGCAATACAACATCGATAATTCAAATCATAACTGTTCCAAATTGATGCATAAAAGGTAAATTAATCCTCCGTAAAATGACTGCCCACCAGCAGAGGTTCCAACCGAAATGTAGTAACAAAATATTTTTTATTGGCAAATAGGGCGCCCCTATAGACAGTGTTTTAACATAGCATTGCACATTAGTATTAACAAGAACGAAGGAAAGATGAAAAATACCACCTAAAAACAACAAAGTAGCCTAAAGTGAAGTCACGTTTAATGAATATAGTGATATATAAGTACAGTGATACAATGAAAGATGCAAAATTATACTGAGGTGGATTTATTATGGGGTTCGAATAAGCTTAGAGACCGATATAAACATAGGTGTTGAAGCTTAAAAAATTGGTAAATGTGAATGCTAAATATTACTGAAATGATTAAAACAGTCTAGAAAAAAAATCGACTGCAAAATCTGTAAACATTTGGTTTATTTATCAGATGAAATTTGGATAAGAATCAGTTTTCAATAACGTGAGTACTCTTAGATCATTACTTTGTTTCGTTGTCACTTTGTAGATATTTTTGTACTATTAGATCATTACTTTGTTTCGTTGTCACTATGTAGATATTTTTGTACTTATGGTGTCGATTTTATGTGTCAGACACCGGTGTTTTGCTTTTGCGCCAATTGCCATTTCATTTGCGCCGAAAAAAATCGTTCATTTGCACCAAAATAAAACCTAACATTTGCGCCAAATTACTGGTAAATAATATATAACATATGTTAAAAATAAGACTTTTGATAATTAAGGCAGTTTTGGTTTGCATAATTAAACTTATTCCTTAGAAATCAGTCGACATTAAACCATACAAGTAATGTTAAAACCTTGATGAAACACAATTCTGTTATAAATCAATCATTAAACCTGTCCAAAATTTACAGACTTAGGCCGTGTTCACATTGACCTAAACTCGGTGTTGTGTAAGTGTAACTCACACGTAAAATAAACAAAATTACGTTCCCATTGATAAAACTCAATGTTTACATGTAGTGTAAATCATGTTTTGTCTACATGCAGTCGATACTCGATGTAGGCCTTGTGTAGATTAAGTGTACACAAAACTAGGCATTTAAAACATTAGTTTCACCGTGCATATTTAAGGAAGAAACGATGTTTTAATAAAATTGATATTTATAGCAATTATTTATGAAGTTCTTTATAGAAATTTGTCTCAACTTGATGTATTTATTTGTTTTGTTTAGAAATAAAACTTAACGTAGCTTTATTAAGCCCTTATCATAGCAGCATCATTGCCGAACACATAATTCATTTGAAAATTAAGGTCTTTCCGAATCGACTTGACTTACACAGAAATATTTGCCACTGGTCTTTACTCAAACAACGATTCACTCATAAATGCATTACTTAAAAAGTGTGAGGCAAATGTTTTGTTTGTCTAGTATCTCGGATCCGTGAAATTACACTTAAAAAGTAAAAAAACACATTACCCCCTCCCTTTGCAAAATACTTCTTGGAGAGGAAATACCATTTGAACAAACAGAAAAGATAGAAATATAGTGGTTCCTAGTATATCAATCCTTCTTCTTCGTCTGTAAGCATGTGTTGCAGCCTACGTTTTGTAATGCTTAATCGAGACATATTTAGTATCTTTAAACTACTGCAAATCATCAAAATTGCTTTCACAAAGAAGCAACCACTTAATTTCAAAAAGGGGGGTGGGGGTATTTTGTTTATTTATCTGAGTCAGAATTTGGCCGCGCAAACGTTTTATTCCGGTTTTTTTTTTCGATGCTGGTAATCAAATTTTTTTTCTTCAACATTTAACACTATAATGTATGGGGAAACTCTTGATTCAGATTATTTTTTATCAACTCTAGAACCAGAACTGTTTTCTTTATCCAATTAGGATTCGGAATATTTCCATCCCCCCTATTTAGAGTCAAATGGTCGTTCCCTTACTGCTAGAAAAGTTGTCCGAAAACGTTTCATTCAATTCTACGTTATGAACATTTAAATAGAGTTTACAAATGTGAACAAATCTTATGTACAGGTAATTTAACAAGGTGTATAGATGTGAACAAATTTAATGTGAAACCAATGTCCAGTTCATTAAACTAATTGTAAACAAGTTTACTGTACATGGAATTTGGTGTGATCACGGCCTTAGTTCTTCTGTTTATGTCTAAATTATAAATTCCCATCTTGTCACCTCGAACATGTGAACACTATTTATAATTATAAACCTTAGTGACTCTCAGCTTCAGAAATGAGTATGGCATTGAACTCACTCAATTATCCAGGGGAATACTGTAGAGACAAACCTTTTAAAGCAAAGAATATTTAACTTTTCCGTTATATCTTACCTAAAATACATATAAAATGTCGCAAATGAAGTTTTAATCTTTTGGCGCAAATGAAATATAACCTTTCAACTGATTTTTACAGTTGTTTCTTATGTTGTCTTGTTACACACTCTCCATGAGCGCTCCCAATCATATTTAGTGGATGTCGTCGGTGTACCGAATGCCTTTGTATACAGATGTTTCATTGGCAATCATAACACATCTTCACAATAATATATATTTGTTACAGAACATCCACACAGTGTAGATCACTCAAGAATATTTTTTTGAGTATGTTGTTATACTTCATATGAGGAGTGCAGTGGCAAAAAACACCAAAACTAATCGTATAACGGACAACCTATCCATGCATATACATATATAACTTTTGAACGAGTGGTACAGCCAAACTTTTAAAGAAATGAAGGAGGCTATGACAAAAAAATAATCTCAATAATATTTAACAAATCTTATTGAGCGCAAAAAAAACCAAATCAAACATCGAAATAATGAACTTGTCCATTTCCCGTTCTCTCTTCATTTTTGACCAACGATTCATCGTCTGCAGTTGTGATTTTTACGTTTGTTCCTTCGTCGGCATTGGTATTGTCATTTGTAAATACGGCGACATAATCGCCTCCTTTCTTCTCACAACACTTGTTACACTTGAAATACTTCCGTTTGATATAAACTGCATAAATTAGTCCTGTCACCATAAAACTCGCGGAAAAAAATAAAATCAATATATATGTAAGTCTTGAATATTCTGCCCTGCATGTCAGCGCGTTACTAGATGTAGTAAAAATATTCTTTCCTCGAAGTCTTGAAGGAAATGAACATCTGAAAAAGTAAATAAAGATACCGGTATATTAAGAATTTGAAACTTACTTTGGAATACCACCATCACTTTCAAAATAATCTTTCTTCTAGACCAGATTTCACGGGGAAAGGGAAATAAATACAATACATTTCAGGTTAATTATCAAAAAAGAAATCCAAAATTATTTACCAAATGAAAATTACGTGTAAGATTTTTCACATATCTAAGAAATGTGTTGTTCCAATGTGCCTGTGAAATCTTTAGTTGATGTGTATTTTGTTTATTTCAATGTCTAACAGGAAACTCACAGTTGATATGGTTAACCAAATATAATGATTTTTTTCTCGGCAATAGATTAATTCTCGATTCACGCTAATGCCTAAATTATACAATTCAAGGAAAGTCAAGAATTGTTTTATTGAAGAAAAAAAAAAAACCAATTTCATCAGTTCATAAATATTGCAAACGAAGTACAAAAAAAGCATGACTGATAAGCACTACGAAAACCCTTAATTTTCAAAATCAAACAAAATATTTCCTATTACAATAAAGTTTCCAATTACAATACTCAATATACTTACATTAATGTAAAGTTTTTAAAGTTAAAATCATCATCCATATCATTAAATAACCATTTCATGTTGCAATCGCATCGCCATGGGTTTTTATCCAGTCTGATCTCTTTGAGAGAGAAAATAGACTTCAATGGTAACATATTGGGACGTAATGTTTTCATGTTATTCCCAACAAGCGACAGAACTTCAAGTCCAAGTAAGGTTGAAAATGCACCGTCTTCAATAAAATCTATTCCATTATAATCTATACGTAATACTTTCAGTTCTATCAACACCGGCACTTTCTTAACGGTTGTTATTTTGTTGTAACTTATGTCAAGTTGTTCTAGGCCCATTTCTCCTGGTAAAAAATCTTCATTAAAATCGGATAAGAAATTATAGCTCAGATTTAAAAATTTCAAATTCACAAGATTATTGATTGACATATCTCCCAAAAATTTCAAAGAGCAGTAGGAGAGATCAAGATATTCCATCTTTAAAAAATGATATGTTGAAAATGTAAGATCTTCTAATGATCCAAGATCATTACCCTGTAGCGTAAGACGTTTAGCACGTCCAATTTCAGAATTCAAATCTTCATCTTTAAACGAATCTTTGCTTAGTTTGTTGTATGAAAGATCTAAATGTTCCACATTTGTAAAAATTTCAAAAACACCCTTTTGAATAGTTGTAATTATATTATGCGCAAATGAAATTTCAACAATAGAAGACAACAAAGATATGTTAAATTTGTTAACAGTTTTTATGTTATTAAACGAAAAATCTAAATGTGTAATAGTGTCTGGTATATTAGCAAAACTAGGTACCGTTGACAAGTTTCTATTTCTGCAATCAAGACTCGTGTCTTTGACTGCACAGATCTGCGCATAACCAGTGGTAACGATAATAGCTACGATTACAAAGACTGGAGACAATGTCATGGTATGACTGATATGCATGGTGACTGAAATAAAAAAAGGTATTTGATATTTTGAATTGTACTCAAGTTTAACGAGTTTATTTTGTTAGGAAGATCGTACACTTACTATAAGACGTTTTGTTATTTGTTTGTGCATTTTTTTTGTAAGAATGGTAGCATCTTTATATTTACCAAATATATTTCCATAGTCTACATATACCAAGTCAGGAATATGACAGGTGTTATTCATTCGTTGATGTGTTTTAGCTTTTTATTTTTCCATTTTTTAGGGACTTTCCATTTTGAATTTTCCTTGGAATTTAGTTATTTTGTGATTTTACTTTTTATTACACTCATGTATAGAATAATATTAACATTAACTGCTTTTTTATTAAAGAAACTATATACGTATTTCAGTTTTTTTCTAATTTCAATAAAAAGTAAAACCTTACCTTTATTTTTGATTTTGTAAACTTATAATTTACTCCACGTATCCACATACTGTCTAAAATTAGTCATATACTGTTGATGGTGAACTTTGTATCTGTACTGTAGATAACATGTATCATCGTGCAATTGTCTATCACAATAAAGCACAACTCCCGATTTGAAGTTGATATCAACTATTGACTATACACACACATATATATATGTTGTAATAGTACATTATACTGTGAATAGAAATGTGATCACCTATAAGTAAAATTTGCTAGTTTTTTTACAAATTTAAACCATACATACATTTAATGCAATAATTGTCATAAACAGACAACAACAATACCAAATTGTACCAATATTTTATTACGAATAGATGATCAAAAGCACCCTGTGAATCCCATTTGAAGTTGTCATTTTGTTGATATCAACTATTGTATATACACACATATCTAAATATATATTGTAATAGTACATTATACTGTGAATAGAAATTGTAACACCTATCAGTAAAATTCACAAGTTTTTGCCAAATCTAAACCATACATATATTAGACATGATTTAATGCAATACTTTTCCTAAACAGACAACTATGAAACCAAATTGTACCAATATTTATTATGAATAGATGATCAAAAGCACCTTGTGAAGAAATCCTGTACTACACCAGGTACATTTTATGAATGGACGAAACAGTTTAGAGATGTGGTGGATTCAATGAATAGGATGGACCAACTTATCATTATCTTTACAACTTATGTTCGGAAACCACGGTTACAACCCCCCCCCCCCCCATTCAAACAAATACAAACTTACAGCTATCTTATTGGATATTGCCATCGCAGGCATTAGAAAAGATGAGGAGAAGATTTTTTTAAAACTTTCCTTTGCCAATAAAGGTCTAGATGCTTTTAACTTGGGCAATATCCTTTATCATAAATAACTTCATTCGAAAATACCTGCCTATTTTATGGTCTGTTCTTATGGTTTCTATACCAAACCAATTGTAACTAAAATTTGCAATTCCAAACACGTGTTGCAGGGTCTCAATATTGACGACTTCAAGTTTAAAACTTCTTTGTATACCTGTGCTTGTTCCCCATTCATTTGGAATTTCAACCAAAGAACAATTATTTTGCTGGGTTTTCTAAGTACTCCACGAAATCTTTCTCATTATATCATCAATCACAGCGGGGATTTGAAGTTATTGTTAACTACATATTCTAGAGGTATTATGAATCAGATGTAGATACTTAAAAATTTCAAAGGTCGTTTAGAGTAAATAAAATATAAGACTCTTGATTCATTTGACTTTTCGACACTTTACACAAGTTTTCCATATTTGAACTAAAAGACAAAAATAGTTGGTTTGTTTCATAAACAAGAATGGACAACGTAGATACAAATAGCTTTTCTTATGGAGGGATAAATCGGACTTTGTTGAAAATCACTCCAATTAAACAAAAAATGAAGATGCTTAATTTCTTGATTCATAAATAAAGGCAACAATAGTAATACATGGTTAATATACATGTGATGAATTTTGGACTATTTAAAAAAAAAAACGACGTGTTTCTTTCTTTATATGTGGCTGACGTCACGCAGGAACTTCTAAGGTAGATAGAAAAGACGTTAGTAGTATCCTTTAACTTCACTTTCCACTATAAAGATGATGTCCCCCCCACTAAATAATTCAAAAGATGGTTACTATATTGACGCATCTATCTCATCGAACTTGGTATAAAGGATACAACAGAGCCTCAGGTAGACCATATCAGCTGATGAATATTGAAAATGCTATAAACAGGTAGATCATGTGTTACTTTTAAAGAATTAGAAACTTGACATAAAAAAAGGAAATTCGCAAAGAGTTGTTCCGAGTGTTCTGTAAAGCACAGATGGGTGGCACGATCATTACAACACGAGGTATATAACTAAACGTCCCTATTCCGACTGGACACGGCTGTTGATAATTTATGCATCCCACACAGCCAACAGACGCCTCATTGTTATTCATATCCCTTTAACCACAAGGAAGGGGTGTCGTCAGCAGGTCAATTAGAATATGCAATCATCAAAGTTACATGTAAAATTTGTTTGTTATATTTATCTAAATGAGTTAGTATGTCAAACGACGTTACATACATCATATAATTTAATCATAACATCTGTTTTTCGCGTTTGTCGATTAATGAAAGGAACAGTACTTTGCCGTCGTTCAAATCTCATAATTTAAAATTTTAAATGTTCATATTTAAGTGCTAAGATTAGTAATGATTGAGTCGTGAACGTGAAAGCTTCTTTCAGATTAAGATTGCTGTTTAAGAATAGCACAACCTATAGATGATATATACATATAATATTCTAGCATGGCTTCCGGTAAACGGTCAGTCAATCGCACGCAGTCTGACGTATAGTGGCAAATAAAGATATGTAACATCTATTTATTTGTAATGATGCACATCTTATAACAATCTCCTATGATTTCAGCCGCGGTAGATATAATGTTTCATAAGAGGATTATATTTGCTTTTGTGCTCTCGTTGTAATTCTGCGGTTGTAATGTACTATTCTATTATTTATTTATGCATTTTTCTGGGGTTAGCGTTTTTGTGTTTGTTTGCTCTGTATTGCTGTCCTGTAGTATTATCATTTTAGTGGTATTTTCAACAGTGCCATATAAGCGAGAGGAATTAATAGACATAAAAAATCACAAAACCAGGTTCAACCCAACATTTTTTTTCTTTCTTAAAATGTCCTGTACCAAGTCAGGATATGGCAGTTGTTATAAAAAAAAACTCATCGTCGATACCAGAATTGGAATATTGTATGTGTTGCAGACACACGTTTCGTCTCCAAATATACTGATCAGTGACGCTCGAATAAACAAAAGTTTAAAAAGCCAAATAAAAGTCCGTTTCTATATATGTTGGCATTTTTGTTGCAGTTCATTGTTCCTGTTATAGTTGATGTGTTTCTTTCGGTTCTACTATGTAACCCGGATTTGTATTTGTATTTGCTCAATCGATTTATGACTATTGAACAGCAATATACAACTGTTGTCTCCATTTAGCCAATGAGATAATGAAGCATTTATAGTCATATAATAATCAGAATTTAACCAATTCCTACTTACTTGTGGAACAGGATATGTCCCTCTCAAATATTTTGTGTGGGGTTATTGTTTGCTCAGGTCTTTTTTAATTAGTATTAGTTTGATTTTTACTTTTAAATCATTCGTCTCTTTTTTTAGATTTACTTTTATTTCCTATCAAATCATTGGTTTTTTTTCTATTTTGAGGTTTATAGTTAAACGTGTTTATTTTGCATTTGGTTCCTACAAAAAGTGTTGACTCCATAAAGATATTTTGAAAAGCATATTTAGCTTATTTTCAACACACCCGTAATCGCGTGTGATGAACTTAGCATCTTTCACATATACACCGTTTCATCAAAATTCGTGTCCAATATCTTTTTAGTTTCTCTCTTTTTTAAAACTTCATTACAGACAATTGATAAATAACATACACCTTCAATACTTTTCTCCTTTCGTGACATAATCCACTAGAAAAAAGCAGAAGCGATATCATTATTTGTTTAAATCTTTGCATGTGTTCAAGATGGTCATGCAATACAAAAATCTTATGATTTAAATTCTGTTATTTTTTTCAACCGTTAGCCAACTGTTCGTTATTTAACACCAAATACTTTGAAAAGCATTATTTAATGCAATCATCTTAAACTAATATAATAAAACATTGGTGTTACATGTGGAGCAGGATTTGCTTCCGGAGTACCTAAGATCACCCCCAGTTTTTGGTGGGGTTCGTGTTGCTTATTCTTTAGTTTTCTATGTTGTGTCTTCTGTACTATATTTTGTTTGTTTGTCTGTTTATTTTTAGCCCTGGCGTTGTAACTTATGAATTATTTTCAATCTATGAGTTTGAAAGCCCCTCTGGTATCTTTATTTCGTCCCTCTTTTATGATGTTTGTTAAGAAATTTCTTTGATATTTCTTACTGATAAAGTGATATAAAAACAGTTGAAAATCTTATTGTATATAGAATGTTGGGAAATTGGTATCAAAGTCATCCCAGTAATGGAAATCATTCAACGATAACCAGAATTTCAATTTATGCAGTAAGCGACAGTCCAACATAGGTAAAACAGTTTTTGTGTAACATTTTTATTTTCAAAAAGTCCCATAACGAGTGTCACAACTACAGCAGTTAGGCCCACTATTTTTTGTTGTTGTTGTCCTGTATGCAGTTTTCTATGTAGTGTTTTGTAGATTTGTTTGTTGATGTTCGTTTTTTTTCCGCCATGTCGCTTTTAGTTTTTAAATGAGTTTTTTTTGGTATCTTTCACCCCATTTTGTTTGTGGAGATAACCACAATGTCGTTACACTTAGTTAACAAAAAGCCTCTTGATCTGAATATTTTATAATTTTCAGACATTTTTTTTTTTAATTCCTGTGTTGATTAGCTTCTAAACCTCAGTTTTGTTAAAAGTGGATCTTCAAAAGGTCTCGTAAACCTGATGTAATACAATATCATACAAATTTAACGTACTTGTACATGATGTAAAAAAAATCAAATCAAATGGAGAAATAATGATAGCAAAACACCAAAGTCCTTAAACGGATATGTTTATTCACCCGTTTTAAACTAACGATATTGATTAGAATTTTTACATAGGTTTTCCTGGAGCTCCTGCCAACATTCCTGAAAAGAAATGATATAATATCAATTAGAGGAGGACATGGAATAAATGTAATAGTTCATTTTCTTTTTGAGTTTGTATCTATTATATTTGAAAATACTGTCTAGTGATAAAATTCTTGTTTTAAAACACACCCCATATTAATGCTAATAACACCAAACAGTCAATGAATATCAAATTTTGAAAACATCAGTAATGTTGAAAGTAATCTTCAAAACCATGCTTTTTATATTTAAAATAGAACAAAATGCAATGATAAAATTGACCAATCACGATCTTCCTATGTCAATCTATTCAAACTTAAAAGAAAAAAATCGAATATTCGTGCCAATTGTTTTCTATTTGTATATGTAACAAGGAACATTAAAATTCACATATTTTGCTATGAAACTTAAGTAATTGCAGGTAATCATTTTTTTTTAATAAAGTGACTTAATACACTGACTCCTGTAATTAAGGGGTGAACATGGGATGATTCCCAATTGTCTCCCGGGGACCCCCTTACCTTTTTTTTGGTGAGGCATAAATTATTCCTTTTTTACTACCCTTGTCACCTGGTTCCCGCCTCACTCTCAATTCCCCCCAACATAACTCCCACTCATTCCTCAGTGGCATTTTTGGGGAAAGGGGGTTTCGGGGCTTGGAAACCTACTTTGGACGATCAATACATTTGAATGGGACAAATTAATGGACCTGCCCCAAAATAAAACCCGGGTCCCCACTTTCTCCTGGGTTGGGAACGATTGTCTCATAATGTACCATGATACAGACTGGTCTAATCCATGGCTAAAGCATGTTTTTAATACAATTATCCCGATCGGGAATTAATCATTAATAATAAATAGCATGATGGGTAGCTTAGTCGATTCTCAAATTGAGGGGTGTTACGTGAGCAAATCGTCTGCAAAAATTATAGGAAAATTTTGAAAATGTTTTCAGAAATGGAGAGAAAACCTATTGCGACTTATATTTAAAAAAAACTCTTTCCATCATTATTTAAAGTATGTGTTATATGAATATCCCTTCGGATAATTAATGATTACGTATAAATACACTGATTGAGAGCTTAGTCGATTCTCAAATTGAGGGGTATAAGGTGTACGAATCGTCTGCTCCAGGTAATGGAAAATTTTGAAATTTTTACCAAGATGATCAAACGAATAATTGTTCTTAAATAAATGCAACAGTAGTATACCGCTGGTCGCAAGTCTTAAATCGGTTGAGAAAAAACGATCCGAGTTACAAACAAAAACCGCAGGAAACATCAATTATAAGAGATAAAAGTGTAAAAAATACATGTAACTATATTTTCTTGAAAGTTTAAACCAAAACATTAGAAAGCTAGAATTATAAAGAACAAGGAAACGTTAAGCGCTATATGCCATTACCAACCTAGATAGAATAGCCAAATTCCTTTAAGGGCAAATTTGTGAAGGGAAGTTGGAACCGTATTTTTTCAATGATTCATCAAATGCCAATTTTTGGAAAATTACAAAAAGAAAAATGCTACTGTTCAAGCTCCAAACAAACAAAAAATAAAACACGGACGGTGAAGGGTTACACTTTATGCCTCGTCGCATACAGTGGGGAATAAAGATGTAACTGTTAGTACCGAAGCACTGACTTATGCAATGATACCTTCGGATAGTAACAGTCCAACAACATAGATATCTACCAATTGAAAGCAAAATAAGAATAAGACTTTATACATTTGGTGCTTTCAACGCGTTTCAGAGATTAACATTTATTGGGAAAGCTCAAACTTTAACATTTGAGAGTAAGGGACGTATAACTTGATAGAAACATTACGAGAAATATGACTTTAAAAAACTCAAAACAAATACTAGTAGCCAATTTATATAAGTGAACTTTGCCTTAGGTGAGATTGACCTTTGTTTTTCGATGGTTTCTAACTATTTCAACTGAGAACTTAAAAATATTATCAGAACTGTAGCTAATGTAACCCAAGGGGAGTAACAGTCCACCAGAAGTGATATCGACTACATGCTCTTATGTAAATATAAATTTATTTCCCGCGTTTCGGAAAACTGCGGGAAAATGTCGTCTAAAAAGAACGTTTTTTAAAGAACGGTATATTTTTGGCGCTTTATCTGTAGTTGTATCTGCACGGCAAAATGCCTTCTTGTTGTTAGTCGATGTTAAAGTGTAGCTACGACAACTTTTTAACTTTCGTGCATCAAAGTGTTCTTCTGTAATAGTAATGTAAATAAAGGCAACAGTAGTACCGCTGTTCGAAATTCATAAATCGATTGAGAAAAAAAAATCCGGGTTATAAACTAAAACTGAGGGAAACGCATCAAATATAAGAGGATAACTACGACACAACAGAAACACAACATTAAAATGTAAAAAAATTATTAACTTACCCATGCATCCATTACAAACGCATCTTTTTGTCAAGCTATCGCAATTTCCACCGCTGAAGCAGTCTTTGGCATGACAACAGCCATAACAACGATCGTGGTTCAATTTAGCACACATAGCCGTACACGACGCTTGGCTAGATATCTGTATGCCTGGTTGGAAAATAAAGACAAGTTGATTATTTTCAAAAAATATTTATGATAATATTTCAGACCATGTCGATGATGAAAAAGTATATGACTTGATGGTAAAATTTGTGTCTACCTTATATTACACATATTACACAACTTTTGACATGTGTATGTTGTTTTATTGACTTTTGAAAACTGATGTTGATCGGAGCCATTAAGTTTGTAATACTAGTAAACACTTAACTGTTTGGGATTATCTTTAGAATAAGCTCCATGTTTTGTTCACCACTACGAATGTTATTTTTTTCCATTTCGTCAGGTAAATTTTATATCAGTATATTAATTAATACAATATATTTGCTATTCAACAAATTGTCCTTTTATTCCAGTGTTATATCTGCTGCTGTCTTTTTTTCAATGAAGCATTCTCAAAAGATTCACCGCATAATGCCATTTTGCACTTTGATTTTTATCCGAATGATTTCTGCAGTTTCTCACAGAAAATAATAGCACTGTATGTTTTGGTGGGGGAATTATATTTTTAATACCGTGTTTTGTCATTTGAAAATCTCAGATGAATAGTTGAACAATCGTGGATAATTTCCTGTTAAATTGGAATGGCTCAACCAAGCTTTAGTTTTTTTTAATTGTCTATTCAATAACCGTTCTTAGTAATTGTCATTGATTTTTCAGCATTTGTGACATTTATTTTTGATAAAACTAAAAAGAAAAAAAATGTTTTTTTTGGTGTTTGAAATTATGTGTATGTTAGTACAAAATTGTTGTGTATGCTTTTAACTAGTAACGATCCCATTCAAATAATAATGTATCATATGATTTCCTGTTTTATAAACATTATCATTAATGAGATGCTTACCGAATGCCATGATGAGGAGTAAAGTTGTAACCACAATTACCAATTTCATCTTCTTATTTCTAAAAGAGGTAAATAACAAAGTTAAATACCGATAATCGTTGGACAAACTGCAATCAGAAAAACTTCTCAGAATCATATCAACGCCAAACATAGTGACAACAGGATAGTATCGAAAATCGAAAATATAAAGATGTAGAAGATACAAAATGAACATCCGAAACTCACAAGTCGAGAAAAATGACAACAACATGGCAAAAACAGGAGATGACTGAATGTCAACTAAAGCTCATAAAACGCTACATAGAAATTAAACTGAAAAAAACGAATCCCACCAAAAATGATTGGGGCATGTCCTCCGGAAGAGTCACGACTATTTCACTAGTTATACCTGTCTTGATAATCATATAGAATATATAATATAGTTATATTAAATGAAAGGGGATCACGCAATATCGGATTGACAGTTGACTTTTATTTGGCATAACTTTCAGAAATTGTTGGTCCTCAATGCTCTTCAACTTCGTCTTTATTTGGCCTTTTAACATTTTTTGATTCGAGCGTCACTGATGTTTCTTTTGTAGACGAAACGCGCGTCTGGCGTAAATATAAAATTTCAATCCTGGTATCTATGATGAGCTTATTTATCGAACCATAACACAGCACCAAATTCGTAAGCCATTGGTCATGTCCATTGTCTAATGTTAGATTAGTACATAGTAAGGAAAAGTCTGCGTAAAAATGAAAATGCAGTTTCGATAATTAAAATGATAAAAAAATCGGCTTTATCATTCGAAAACCTACATTTTACATGCAGTATGGAACGAAAACATTTTATAAACAGGAATATTGAAACGATAATAAGTCACACGCAGCCAGACACACTTAAAGTTAGGAGCTACTAAAACGTAAGGCATTATATACGACTTACCTTAAGTTGCTGACAATATTCTGTTGAATGTAGTGACAATCTTAATCGGAGTGTTTGCTGTTTATATAGTAACATCATATGCTGAATATATAGCGTTTTGTTATGTAATCGTGCCATATTTTCATGCTTGATGTCATTTAAATTAATTTTTCATATTTTATCATTTTGATAACAAGGTCGTCAAAACCACAATGTGCAGCAAACAAGATCATAAGATTGATATGTAAAGCACCTTAAAAGCACCGACATAAAAAAAAAAATCGGTCAAGATAAGGGAATAAACCGCAAAGTTTATGTTTCTTCTCATAGTTTTCTTGTGTACTGATTTCCAAGCTTTCAAATTCTTGGATTTTGAGCGTTCGTGGTGAAGTATTTCCATAAAAGTGGTTCAGACGCTTTAGAGGAGTAGGTTTGGTAAGGTCCTAAAATGGCCCCCTTTTTTGCTTAAATTTCAAATTAGGACTTATTGACCAAAATCCCAATGAATCATAGCTAATACAGTGACTAGATAGGAAATAAGCGCTTTTGTTGGAAATTAACGTTCCTGCGTTTTATTTATGCCGTCACTAATAGTATTTAATGGGTAGATTTTCATCGACTTTTGGACAGGAAACAGAGAGCGATACGTCAACAACAAAGATCTTTTGAAATAATATTTGTAAAGACATTTTAAATGTCTATCTTGAATATTTAGTTTGTCGACGCCTGCTCTCTATGTTTTCTGGTCCTAAATTTGGTTGAAATCCGGCCGATTTATCTTCACCTGTTTTGGATGTAAAAATCAACGCTTTAGAATAAAACTTGGGCAAAAATAGTTTTAACTTTCTTACATGTCTTAAAGTCAACTTAAAATATTTTTCATCTTGTTACATTGAAATTTATAATCGGGGCCAAATATGACCCTTTCGGAACTTACTCGATCCTTTATGTGTTATTTTCTGCGCAGTGTTTATTCACATGGTTTTATAATTAGTTATCAAAGGTACTAGGTTTATGATTTGATTTACCAGACGCGCGTTTTCACTAGCGACATGTTTTTGTTGTGCTTAGATCTTTAGATACATAGCATAGTCGTCTGATCTGTAATTGTACCGATTGTTTCAAATGCCCGGATTTCAACATTTTTGATGAGTGTGAATTCCTAAGACGAGTGATGCATACATGCATAACAGGAGTAGGCTACTCTGTCGACGCATGCTTTCTAGCTCCTTTTGGAGTTGATGAGATTCCATTGATTTCTATTTGCTACCATAGTCGATTTAGAAAAAAAATCAATCGCCTTAATTCATACATCTTTTCACGAATCTAATTGCATTGTATTCAGTTGATTAAAAAAAATCGGATTTTAGTCAACATTATTCAATTCAATACTTTCTGAAACAAGTTTGCTATTAAAAATGGTTTTAACATAAGGACTTGACCGCTCACAAACATGTTTACCCCTCCTTTTACATTATGTATGAGTATGTGCAATCTAGTGGTTGTTGTTGGTTTTCTTCTGTCCTGTACGTTTTTCGTATTTTTTGCTTTTTCTCAATTGAATTGTTTCATAATTTTTCATGTCGGGGCTTTTTTTAGCCGACTTTACGTTTTGGTTTTTTATTAACGTAAAAAGCAGAACGGTTGCCTATAATTGTTAACTGCTTTTAAACTTTGGTTGATAGTTGTCTCAATGGCAATCATACCACATATCTTTATCTTTATACAGGTATTTGATTTTTCTAAAACCAAGTGTAAGAACTATCTGCGCGGTGTAAAATGCGACACCGGCATTTAATTCTTTTTGTGCAATTTCTGAATACCGTTTCCGATGCATATATTTATAAAGTGTTTTTTTCAATTCTCTTAACAATACTTCATATTTTTTTTAAGGAACATGAATAATGACATAAAACTTTAAAATGTAATTCAACACGTTTTGTTATGTAATCGTGCATTTTTTCATGCTTGATGTCATTTAAATTATTTTTTCATATTTCTATCATTTTGATAACAATGTCGTCAAAACCACAATGTGCAGGAAACAAGATCATAAGATTTATATGTAAAGCACCTAAAAAGCACCGACATAAAAAAAAATCGAACAAGGTAAGTGAATAAACCGCAAAGTTTATGTTTCTTCTCATAGTTTTCTTGTGTACTGATTTCCAAGCTTTCAAATTCTTGGATTTTGAGCGTTCGTGGTGAAGTATTTCCATAAAAGTGGTTCAGACGCTTTAGAGGAGTAGGTTTGGTAAGGTCCTAAAATGGTCCCCTTTTTCGCTTCAATTTCAAATAAGAACATATTGACCAAAAACCCAATACAGTGACTAGATAGGAAATAAGCGCTTTTGTTGGAAATCAACGTTCCTGCGTTTTATTTATGCCGTCAAAAATAGTATTTAATGGGTAGATTTTCATCGACTATGGACAGGAAACAGAGAGCGTATACGTCAACAACAAAGATCTTTTGTAATAATATTTGTAAAGACATTTTAAATGTCTAACTTGAATATTTAGTTTGCCGACGCCTGCTCTCTATGTTTTCTGGTCCTAAATTTGGTTGAAATCCGGCCGATTTATCTTCACCTATTTTGGATGTAAAAATCAACGCTTTAGAATAAAACTTTGGCAAAAATAGTTTTAACTTTCTCACATGTCTTAAAGTCAACTTAAAATATTTTTCATCTTGTTATATTGAAATTTATAATCGGGGCCAAATATGACCCTTTCCGAACTTACTCGATCCTTTACAGCCCGTAACAGAGTAGTGATCGAATTCGCGTTTCTTTACCGTCAGAATTAGTTACGTTATCGGCAAAATTATTACAGAAGTGACATAATTTAATTTTCTTCATCGACAAAATATTTCATGTCCAACGTGTAAGTTTTCATTGTTTAAGTAGAAGTTTTTTTAACACAGTAAAACATTTTTTATAATCTACCTCTGTCATTGGCATTTTCATTTTAACGGTAAAGGATCAAATACGGGATCTCCGAAATTTCTATCATTTGTTACGAGGAAATCATTATTCAATCGAACATATGTCTTTGTTCATGACACATATTATGAAATACAAAGGAGTTGAAATGATCAAATACTTTCGAACTGACGGAAACAAAAATACATAATCTAGAATGTGTGTTCTGTCATCAACAATGACTTCGTCGTGCGAATCGACGAGATCATTATCGACTCCTGAACGATGGACAGTTAGTGCGTAAATTTTTCTTGCTACCTGATTGGAAGATATTACGAGACGTGAATAATCAAAGTTTATTGATTGGTTAGGACAATCTAAACCTAGTAAATGTCCTTCAATCCCGTAGAGTATCGGATTTGTCCTCTCTATTTTAGCAATTAGATTTTGCCTGGTCATTAAAAATGCATATTCATGATATTGGTACACAGGTAACTTTTATCCATAAATAGTCGAATCTTCTGGAGTTTCGCAAACAACAAAGTTAAACGATATATACTACTTCATAACGTGTGATCTCACGTGTGTGGTAAAATTTGTTGATTGATGCACGTGGCTGTTCTAGTAAATGAATTAATCTACAAAGCGAGAGCACTTTCCATTTTCATCAGCTAAGAGTCGACTAGCCCTTTTTGAAAGGCTAATGCTTGTGTTACATGTAACTGATCTTAGCTGTAGAAGCAGTTGGTGTGACCTCGATAAAATCTTTATCAATTTAATATAAGCGATAAATATTCATGACTACAATGATAATGAATTTATTGGAGTCACATCCACTGTTTCTACTGTAAACATGAACTCGTCGGTTAGTGCAATGAAGACACTTTTAAAGATTAACATGATTAAGATTGTTGGTTTATTCTTTACACCATCGAGGTATTAAAATTATTTCAGTGCTTTTTTAAAGTTAAATTTATTTTCAAATCTCTTCTGTTTAAAATTGTCGAAACTTCCGTTTAAGATTTCTGTGGTAAACTATGATCTATTCCATAGTCATGATAGTTAGGACCATTTTATAATAAATACCCTTTTGTACAAGAATACTTTCTTTATAGAAGTATAGATCTGCTGGTTATAGATTTTTTTTTATAACTTTCATTATTGTGACGACGTGCTATGAAATTCAGATTAATTTATAAATGAAGTTGTATATAAATTTTTCATAAACACAAATCTTTTAAACAGTTCGACGAGTGCGTCAATGTTACAGTAGTCTGTTTACTGTAAGTTATTAAGCTTGGCCCGATTCATCTGTCATTTATGGAAACTAATTCACCACTTTTTGAGACGTTCTTTGTTATTTCACCATCAGACATGGAGCTACATTTGTAACTAAAGGAAAACTCTCAAATTAAAGAAATTTGACATGATATACTGAAACTTTCTTATAATCAATTAAACGACTGCTTTTCTTAGATATGTGATTTTTCATGGTCAAACTTTTTCATTGTTAACGGACATTTTGAGATTTTTTATTGTAAAAAACTGGTATTTTTTAAAGAAATCAACATTCAAAATTTAGAACTTCATGAACCTGTACAGCAAGCTGAATTATTGCACATCTATGTACTACTTAAAATTGTACTTCGATCTGTTGCGTCCTTAAAATGTTCTGACCGTCCTAAGATTTAATGTACGGAAATGTTTCGGTAAATTAAATTCAAATCCGAATTGAATGTTTATGACCTCATCGATTTGCACTGCTTGCACTGTGAATATTTATGGGATTCAACACTGTAATAGTTTTTCTTTCGTCTGATACAGAATACCCCATATCTTTTCTTTTTCATACCTATCTGTTTATTACGTCCCCGGGATTATGTCAATCATACATTGTTGCAATACCGACATGCTTGTACTTTGTCAAAGAAAAAACTGAAATAAATTTCCTTCAAATCGAAGTAAAAATGCAAATGTACCCTTTAACATTTGAAATGTTGAAGACAAAATTGCTCTATATCTTAAAGTTATTGACGAATATTTGAAATTTAAACCTCTATAAGATGTGATGTACGCGGCATTTCATTTTATCATTGGTAATGATCCATATCTGACAGAGAAGAAATATTCATTATAATTCTCAGAAAGTTTTCATAAATATTGTTAGATACCACTAATCGTTCCAACAATCAAGACAAGAGACAAACAGGGAAAAAAAATATGAAAATGAAAAGATATGACTTAAGTGTTAGCATGTTCAGGGAGACGGCACTCAATTTACAAAAAATAATTGATGTTTTAAGGAACTGTAGAGGTCTCCGCAGGTTTTCAACAAGGGTAGATTTCAAAACCTTGAATATGAAAGCCTCGAAATCCATGATACTTTTTATGTACGGTAGTTATATCTACAAAATACAATCATGTACACGACATATAATACATGTATATTCATACATTTTTATTTATATATTGGGAATATATTTTTGTTTCCAAACAGAATTATAAGGTTATGTATAAGTGCCTCCCTCCGTTCACTGCACAATTGTAAATTGTCTTCCTAAAGACCAGCAAAAATAAATGGCACAAGTTCACGTAGTCATAAAAAAAAGTCGTATAATTTACGTTATCGAACAAAAAATCAGAAATACGAAATATTATATGTGAATGGTTAGGAAATCCGTTTTCCCTACATGTTTTAAAAGTCAAAGAAAAATGTTTTCCCTGATACAAACGTTTTAAGAACCAGCTTTGTGTAACCTATAGACAAATTCGACTGGATATAAGGAAGTTAATATGTTTCCTCTGATTTGAAATTATCTTTTAGAACTTTTTTTAGTAATTGAGAACCTATGTTGTTTATGGGTAATAGGTGAAATGTTGCATGATCCTTCAAAATGACAGCAAGCGCAGTTTTCCGGACGATTTTCATTTGTACACTGCTAAAAACTGTCAGGTCCTGGCCATGGTATATTTTTGAGAAATTTTTGTTTACTGATTTTTACTAAAAAAAATATTCTCTGTGTGTGCCATTGCAAGAAATAGTTTTGCTCGTTATTTTGTCATATTAAAAAAAATTCTCAACAAAACTTTCCCGTTTAAACTGTACTAGAAAAAAGTTTGGCATGTGAATCGGACGAAGACATATTCTAACAGAAGTACAAATACCAGTCCTCCCTTTTGTCTATACATATGAGAAAACATTTCAAAGTTATTGATTGAATTCAAATCCATCACACATACGGTACACATTGTAGTCCGAAAAAATAAAGGACTTCATTCCTATCAAACACCTTTTTAATTGTTTACCAGTATATTTCTTTTAGTTTTGGGTAAAATTGTAAAGGAAATAATACTATCAAGACGTCCTTCCATAAATCTTTTTTTTTCTGTTCTGACTTTGAAGAAATTACTACTTTTCGCCCAATCGAAATGGTGCATGGACATATTTTGTTTCATATTATTAGAATTATTTTCATATTATCGGTATTAAACTTGATTATCGACACATGAAAGTTTGTCAGCATTGTCAATCTTTTTAACGTTAAAGTGCCAATAGTTCGGTCACTACTCAATTAAGTTTGTCGATAACGTAGCTAATTTTGACGGTGAAGAAACATCAATTCGATCACTTCTCTGTTACGGGCTGTATGTGTTATTTCTGCGAAGTATTTATTCACATGGTTTTATAATAATTTATCAAAGGTACCAGGCTTATGATTTGATTTACCAGACGCGCGTTTTCACTAGCGACATGTTTTTGTTGTGCTTAGATCTTTAGATACATAGCATAGTCGTCTGATCTGTAATTGTACCGATTGTTTCAAATTCCCGGATTTCAACATTTTGGATGAGTGTGAATTCCTAAGACGAGTGATGCATGCATGCATAGCAGGAGTAGGCTACTCTGTCGACGCATGCTTTCTAGCTCCTTTTGGAGTTGATGAGATTCCATTGATTTCTATTTGCTACCTTAGTCGATTTAGAAAAAAAATCAATCGCCTTAATTCATACATCTTTTCACGAATCTAATTGCATTGTATTCAGTTGATTACAAAAATCGGATTTTTAGTCAACAGTATTCAATTCAAACTTTCTCAAACAAGTTTTCGATTAAAGGGGCACTAGCTGTCAAATTCATGGTCACCGATTTGACTCGAATTCTCATATTTGATTTATAACAATGTAAGACATTTATTCAAACTATCAAAAGTCTAAAACAAACAGTTTACAGAACATGGGGTAGATAATATGAAGGTTCGTTTCGTGTGTATTTTAATCCAGACGCCATCTAATTAACTATCGATTTGACCTCAGATGACCATATAAGCGATGTAAACATAAATAAAGATATGAAAAGATTAAACCAACACGTGCAATTGGGATTTTTATAGGTCTGTTTGATTTTATTTTATAGATTAAAAATATATGTTTCTCATTGTTTTAACCGTATAAGAATGATTTTATGTGCATCGAATTATTAATCAAATGATTTACCGTAGTTTCACTTTCATTGTTGGCATTCTTTTTCTTTAAATAACCAGTACACGTACAATTCATGCGTTGTCAATTTCTAGTTAGGGGTTAAATTGAAGTTCACATGAATACGGATTTAAAGAGGTCGACTCATTCACTTGCAAGTGAATAGCTAATTATCAATATTTCTTAGCGTAATTTGACAAAATTGAACCTTTTTGGCTGCAAAAAGCGAATTGTTATTTCACTATTTCACTTTCATTTTTGATTGAACAGAAAAAAATCAAACTTTAGATTTTTTATATATCTCGTAGCTAGTGCCCCTTTAAAAATGGTTTCAACATAAGGACTTGACCACTCACAAACATGTTTACCCCTCCTTTTACATTATGTATGAGTATGTGCAATCTAGTGGTTGTTGTTGGTTTTCTTCTGTCCTGTACGTTTTTCGTATTTTTTTGGTTTTCTCAATTGAATTATTTCATAATTTTTCATGTCGGGGCTTTTTTAGCCGACTTTACGTTTTGGTTTTTTATTAACGTAAAAAGCCGAACGGTTGCCAATAATGGTTAACTGCTTTTAAACTTTGGTTGATAGTTGTCTCAATGTCAATCATACCACATATCTTTATCTTTATACAGGTATTTGATTTTTCTAAAACCAAGTGTAAGAACTATCTGCGCGGTGTAAAATGCGACACCGGCATTTAATTCTTTTTGTGTTATTTCTGAATACCGTTTCAGATGCATAGATTTGTAAAGTGTTGTTTTCAATTCTCTTAACAATACTTCATATTTGTTTAAGGAACATGAATAATGACATAAAACTTTAAAATGTAATTCAACACGTTTTGTTATGTAATCGTGCATATTTTCATGCTTGATGTCATTTAAATTATTTTTTCATATTTCTATCATTTTGATAACAATGTCGTCAAAACCACAATGTGCAGGAAACAAGATCATAAGATTGATATGTAAAGCACCTAAAAAGCACCGACATAAAAAAAAATCGGTCAAGATAAGGGAATAAACCGCAAAGTTTATGTTTCTTCTCATAGTTTTCTTGTGTACTGATTTCCAAGCTTTCAAATTCTTGGATTTTGAGCGTTCGTGGTGAAGTATTTCCATAAAAGTGGTTCAGACGCTTTAGAGGAGTAGGTTTGGTAAGGTCCTAAAATGGCCCCCTTTTTTGCTTAAATTTCAAATTAGGACTTATTGACCAAAATCCCAATGAATCATAGCTAATACAGTGAATAGATAAGAAATAAGCGCTTTTGTTGGAAATTAACGTTCCTGCGTTTTATTTATGCCGTCACTTATAGTACTTAATGGGTAGATTTTCATCGACTTTTGGACAGGAAACAGAGAGCGTATACGTCGACAACAAAGATCTTTTGAAATGATATTTGTAAAGGCATTTTAAATGTCTAACTTGAATATTTAGTTTGTCGACGCCTGCTCTCTATGTTTCCTGGTCCTTTTGGTTGAAATCCGGCCGATTTATCTTCACCTATTTTGGATGTAAAAATCAACGATTTAGAATAAAACTTTGGCAAAAATAGTTTTAACTTTCTTACATGTCTTAAAGTCAACTTAAAATATTTTTCATCTTGTTACATTGAAATTTATAATCGGGGCCGAATATGACCCTTTCCGAACTTACTCGATCCTTTATGTGTTATTTTCTGCGCAGTGTTTATTCACATGGTTTTATAATTAGTTATCAAAGGTACCAGACTTATAATTTGATTTACCAGACGCGCGTTTTCACTAGCGACATGTTTTTGTTGTGCTTAGATCTTTAGATACATAGCATAGTCGTTTGATCTGTAATTGTACCGATTGTTTCAAAGTCCCGGATTTCAACATTTTGGATGAGTGTGAATTCCTAAGATGAGTGATGCATACATGCATAGCAGGAGTCGGCTACTCTGTCGACGCATGCTTTCTAACTCCTTTTAAAGTTGATGAGATTCCATTGATTTCTATTTGCCACCATAGTCGATTTAGAAAAAAAATCAATCGCTTTAATTCATACATCTTTTCACGAATCTAATTGCATTGTATTCAGTTGATTAAAAAAAATCGGATTTTAGTCAACATTATTCAATTCAATACTTTCTGAAACAAGTTTACTATTAAAAATGGTTTTAACATAAGGACTTGACCGCTCACAAACATGTTTACCCCTCCTTTTACATTATGTATGAGTATGTGCAATCTAGTGGTTGTTGTTTGTTTTCTTCTGTCCTGTACGTTTTTCGTATTTTTTTGGTTTTCTCAATTGAATTGTTTCATAATTTTTCATGTCGGGGCTTTTTTAACCGACTTTACGTTTTGGTTTTATATTAATGTTAAAAGCTGAACGGTTGCCTATAATTGTTAACTGTTTTTAAACTTTGGTTGATAGTTGTCTCAATGGCAATCATACCACATATCTTTATCTTTATACAGGTATTTGATTTTTCTAAAACCAAGTGTAAGAACTATCTGCGCGGTGTAAAATGCGACACCGGCATTTAATTCTTTTTGTGCTATTTCTGAATACCGTTTCAGATGCATAGATTTGTAAAGTGTTGTTTTCAATTCTATTAACAATACTTCATATTTGTTTAAGGAACATGAATAAAGACATAAAACTATAAAATGTAATTCAACACGTTTTGTTATGTAATTGTGCATTTTTTCATGCTTGATGTCATTTAAATTATTTTATCATATTTCTATCATTTTGATAACAGTGTCGTCAAAACCACAATGTGCAGGAAACAAGATCATAAGATTGATATGTAAAGCACCTAAAAAGCACCGACATAAAAAAAAATCGGTCAAGATAAGGGAATAAACCGCAAAGTTTATGTTTCTTCTCATAGTTTTCTTGTGTACTGATTTCCAAGCTTTCAAATTCTTGGATTTTGAGCGTTCGTGGTGAAGTATTTCCATAAAAGTGGTTCAGACGCTTTAGAGGAGTAGGTTTGGTAAGGTCCTAAAATGGCCCCCTTTTTTGCTTAAATTTCAAATTAGGACTTATTGACCAAAATCCCAATGAATCATAGCTAATACAGTGACTAGATAGGAAATAAGCGCTTTTGTTGGAAATTAACGTTCCTGCGTTTTATTTATGCCGTCACTAATAGTACTTAATGGGTAGATTTTCATCGACTTTTGGACAGTAAACAGAGAGCGTATACGTCGACAACAAAGATCTTTTGAAATGATATTTGTAAAGGCATTTTAAATGTCTAACTTGAATATTTAGTTTGTCGACGCCTGCTCTCTATGTTTCCTGGTCCTAAATTTGGTTGAAATCCGGCCGATTTATCTTCACCTATTTTGGATGTAAAAATCAACGATTTAGAATAAAACTTCGGCAAAAATTGTTTTAACTTTCTTACATGTCTTAAAGTCAACTTAAAATATTTTTCATCTTGTTACATTTAAATTTATAATCGGGGCCAAACATGACCCTTTCCGAAATTACTCGATCCTTTGTGTGTTATTTTCTTCGCAGTGTTTATTCACATGGTTTTATAATTAGTTATCAAAGGTACCAGGCTTATGATTTGATTTACCAGACGCGCGTTTTCACTAGCGACATGTTTTTGTTGTGCTTAGATCTTTAGATACATAGCATAGTCGTCTGATCTGTAATTGTACCGATTGTTTCAAAGTCCCGGATTTCAACATTTTGGATGAGTGTGAATTCCTAAGATGAGTGATGCATACATGCATAGCAGGAGTCGGCTACTCTGTCGACGCATGCTTTCTAACTCCTTTTGGAGTTGATGAGATTCCATTGATTTCTATATGCTACCATAGTCGATTTAGAAAAAAAAAATCAATCGCCTTAATTCATACATCTTTTCACGAATCTAATTGCATTGTATTCAGTTGATTAAAAAAAATCGGATTTTAGTCAACATTATTCAATTCAATACTTTCTGAAACAAGTTTACTATTAAAAATGGTTTTAACATAAGGACTTGACCGCTCACAAACATGTTTACCCCTCCTTTTACATTATGTATGAGTATGTGCAATCTAGTGGTTCTTGTTGGTTTTCTTCTGTCCTGTACGTTTTTCGTATTTTTTGGTTTTCTCAATTGAATTGTGCCATAATTTTTCATGTCGGGGCTTTTTTAGCCGACTTTACGTTGTGGTTTTTTATAAATGTTAAAAGCCGAACGGTTGCCTATAATTGTTAACTGCTTTTAAACTTTGGTTGATAGTTGTCTCAATGGCAATCATACCACATATCTTTATCTTTATACAGGTATTTGATTTTTCTAAAACCAAGTGTAAGAACTATCTGCGCGGTGTAAAATGCGACGCCGCCATTTAATTCTTTTTGTACAATTTCTGAATACCGTTTCCGATGCATAGATGTATAAAGTGTTGTTTTCAATTCTCTTAACAATACTTCATATTTTTTTAAGGAACATGAATAATGACATAAAACTATAAAATGTAATTCAACATCAAAGCTGTTTTAATTAAAATTCATTTAAAATGACAACATACCTTTAAAATTTAAGTTAAATGAGGAGCTGTGTTAACATGAAAATTTTACATTATATTTTTTTAAAGTTTATAATTTTTTTAGCATAAGCTGTGGTGCATCTTACTTCCCTTTGGAGTCCTGTTTTCTAAAAACGTTAATTAGAAGATACAAAGACCTAGTTGATAGTTTCCCATATCAACTTCAAATTCATGCACGATGTCCGTGAAGTATAGACGCTAGGCACTGACATTGTTTATCATCTTAATAACGTGTTATTGTGTTCTGCTATTTGTCTGTATAAATTCTTACTTTATCTGTTAATTCGATTATATTGTGGTGTCCATTTGATGTGGCTCGGTACTTATTCATCCCGTTATTGTGTTTTAATGCTATATGATAAATTATTGGGTTTTTTTTTGTCTTTCGTTTTTCCTAATGCTCTTTGTCTATATGCCTTTTTGGTTTTATTTGTTGACATATTTGTTTGTTTTTATAATGATTGAGATTATAACAATGTTGACTGCTGTATCCCTATTTTTGTACCTAGTCAGGGATATGACAACTGTTATCCATTCGTTTGGTGTGTTTGCCATTCGATTTAGTAATTTTCCGTTTTGAATTCATCTCGGAGTTCGGTATTTTTGTTATTTTCCTTTTTTACGGTTTTTCATATAATGCCGCACTATAAAAGGTATAGGTAAAAAAGATGACTCTGCTGGCTGGTTTTGTCTAAACTGCAACTATTGAAAATAATATATCACGGGAATAGACATTTTTCAATATAAAAACTGGGACTATTATATTATTATACTATAGTATAATAGTCCCAGATTAAAAAAAAAACCAACCCCAAAAACAAAATACTGTTAAAATTAACACAGCCGTTCACCGTCAATGAATAACTGTAACCCTCCTACATATAAAATGAAAACATATTTTTTCCATTAGTTCAAAAGTCAACAGAATACTTGTTCTGACAAATTTGGCATAATATTTCCTAAAATTATCATTTTAGGTAACGAATTCCGTTGCCAAAAACCTTAACAAAAACCTAAGAGATTTCAAAACTGCAAAAGAAAAATGCAAAATTGCATGTGTCGCCGCCAGCATGGATTTCTAAACTCAATCAAATATTAATAACTACATTGTATCTTAAATTGTCACTGGTCTGTTTGTACACATAGATAACTCATACACTATCTATTTTAGAATAAAACTGGTAAGAAGAAAGGAATAAAATCGCAAAAAGAAACTAAATCGACAACTTAATTGGGGGAACACATTTTGCACACCAAATAAACAGGAAACTATCGCTGATACAAATAAGGGGGAATAATTGTTATCCGACGAATCGGACTACAAGACTGCACACGCTGAAATGTCTCGCCTTCTTTACTAATCATTAATAGTCATTAGATGGTCCTGAATATAAAGCTTTATTACAACTGTCAGATAAACTTAACATTTACAAAGAAAATTAAACATTGACCAATGAAACATGAAAATGAGGCCAAGGTCAGATGAACCATGCCAGGCAGTCATGAACAGCTCACAATTCTTCCATTTAACAAACATAGTTGGCCTATTGCTAAAAATTTAAGAAAAACAGGCAAAAACAAGAATGTGTCCATAGTACACGGATGCCCCACTCGCACTATCATTTTACATGTTCACTGGACCTTGAAATTGGGGTCAATACTTTAATTTTGGCATTAAAATTAGAAAGATCATATCATAGTTTACATGTGTACTAAGTTTCAAGTTGATTGGACTTCAACTTCATCAAAAACTACCTTGACCAAAAACTTTAACCTGAGCTTGTTACTATCTTTTTCTTTGTTCAGTGGACCATGAAATTGGGGTCAATACTTTAATTTGACATAACAATGGCCGTTTTGCTGACTTGGTACAATTTCAGATGACCTATACCAAAGGTTGACTATAATTGCTTACAGCCACTTCATTTGAACTTTGGTAATTGTTTATCACTTGACAATGAAATGATGTGTAGGTCAGCACTCCCTGTCAGATGACATGTGCATTCAACAGTGATTCTTATTACTTTTACTGTTTAGTCTACTTTTGGTAATATCCATTTGAATTATTACCTTTAATGTATTGTCTGTTTGTTGTGTTCACATTTCAATCATTGTCAATACAATGAAATGTTTTACCAGTCATACAAGTGAGAGGTTTAGCTAGCTTTAACACCAAGTTTAATACAACATTTTCAACTTAAGAAATGTCTGTACCAAATTAGGAATATAACAGTTGTTATCCATCATTTGATGTGTTGGTGCTTTTAAATTTTTCATTTGATCAGGGACTTACCGTTATGAATTTTCTTCAGAGTTTGATAATTTTGTTATTTTACTTTTTAAGTTGACTAAGACTCAAAGTACTTTGAAAGTTGGAATAACAATTTAAAACTAAACATTCAAATTAAATATTCAGATGGGCAGGAAAATTAGGTCAGGTACATGAAATATGCAATATAGAAGCTATAGGCCATCACAAAAGCTAGTCTGTGTTGACATGAATTATTATTGATTTGTTCATAATTATAAATCAACTGTTTACATAACTTCAATTTTTGAACTACTTAGGGTTTTCTACCTCAGAATTAGATTACCTTAACTGTATTTCACAAAAGTTTTAGAAACTTTTGGTCCTCAATGCTTTTTAACTTGGTACTTATGGCCTTTTTAACTTTTTTTATTCAAGCATCACTGATGAATCTTTTGTAGACAAAACGATTGTCTGGCACAAATACTTTTTGTATCTATGATGAGTTTACATTAAGCTTACAACCAATTGCTCCTGTCATACTAGTACATCAATGATTCAAATTCTGTGACTTGTTGTAGGCAAGAAAAAAATTACAACAATAAATGTGTCTCAATTCATTTATTTCTTTTCCTTTCAAAAACCAGTTGCAAAAATCTTTTTTTGCAAACCACTTAACAATTCAAAATTTATTTTACAGTATATACATTATATATTACATATCTTACAAGCTATTTACACACTATGGAAAGCTAACATTGTACTTCTTAAAAATAAATTATTAAAATCCTTCCATCTGAAGGGTTATGCATTTAACCAGAAATAAATTAAAATCATGTAAAATCATGCAAGCAATTCTATCTATGCATTATAAATGTAAATTTCATGATCTGACAAGAAAGAAGAATTTAATATTCTGATGTAAATAGACATACAATTGTTTACAACTATTAAAGATGAACAATGCAGAAATTGTAAGAAATACAATTCAAGTAACCTTTAATATGGTCTGGTCAGTAAACTTCAAAAACAGCATCAACTAAGTTGACGATCAGAGTGGTATAAGGTCAGAGCAGTAAAGTAGCATTAGGTCAGAGTAGTAAAAGAACAGAGGATGAACAAAATGTATTAAAAATGCAACACTAACAAGACGTTATTCATCGACTTCTGTTGGACCCAGACATATCAGCTATGTCATAATGTTTGAACGGACGTTGATAAGTTTGACCCGAACTTATCAAGTCAACTTCCAGCTGATGGTGAAACTGAGAAAACATAAGTCGCAAATACAGCCCAATTAAACAGTTATCAGGTTATCTGCATGTTGATATCGTAAAATATCAGCTGCTCAACACAATATGAAGGCTTTTTGATCTCGTTTGCTGTGCTCACTCAACAAAAAGCTTCATATTATGTTTTGCAGCTGATATTTTACGATATCTACATGCAGGCGACCTGATAATCGGTACATATTCTGATACATGATACATATGTATGTATGAAGCTTTTCCAAAAATCTCAATATTAAACTTGCATTTTTTTTAATTTAACAAAAATTTCAATGATAAATGCACACAAGTTTCTAAATTTACAGTATCAGAAAAAATGACATTGATAACTTATAATGAAGAAAAAAAGGGACGACTGATATGAAACAAATATGTGTCCAAAGTACATGGATGCCCCACTCGCAGTATCTTTTTCCATGCTCAATGGACTGTGAAATAGGGTTAAAAATCTAATTTGGCATTAACATTAGAAAGATTATACCATAGGGAACATGTGTACTAAGTTTCAAGTTGATTGGACTTCAGCTTCATTAAAAACTACCTTGACCAAAAACTTTAACCTGAAACTCCCACTTTCATTTTCTATGTTCAGTGGACCGTGAAATTGGGGTCAAAAGTCTAATTTGGCTTTTAAATTAGAAAGATCATATCATAAGCAACTAGATATCATTGAGATGGGAGCCATCTCTGTGGGCCCCGCTGTGAATAATGTGCATTAAAAAATTGTTGCATTAAAAAATTGTATCTTTACCATAGGACATGGGTTTGTCAACTGAAATCAAAGTTTTTGACCTTGACCTTTGACCTAGGAAGTTGTAAATAAATTATGACACACCCTTTGGTGTTGGTTTATAAACATGTCAAGTATAAACTTTGAAATGATAACGGTTCTCAAGATATAGAGCGGACATGATCTTTACCATAGGACATGGGGTTGTCAACTGAAACCAAAGTTTTTGACCTTGACCTTTGACCTAGGAAGTTGCACATAAATTATGACACACCCTTTGGTGTTGGTTTATATACATGTCAAGTATAAACTTTGAAATGATAACGGTTCTCAAGATATAGAGCGGACACAATCTTTACCATAGGACATGGGGTTGTCAACTGAAACCAAAGTTTTTGACCTTGAACTTTGCCCTAGGCAGTCGTTCATAAATTATGACACACCCTCTGGTGTTGGTTCATATACATGTCAAGTATAAACTTTGAAATCACAACGGTTCTCAAGATATAGAGCGGACACGATCTTCACCACAGGACACAGGGTTGTCAACTGAAATTAAAGTTTTTGACCTTGACCTTTGACCTAGGAAGTTTTACATACATCATGACACACCCTCTGGTGTTGGTTAAAATGGATGTCAAGTTTAAACTTTGAAATCATAACGGTTCTCAAGATATAGAGCGGACACGATCTTCACCACAGGACACAGTGTTGTCAACTGAAACCAAAGTTTTTGACCTTGACCTTTGACCTAGGAAGTTTTACATACATCATGACACACCCTCTGGTGTTGGTTAAAATGGATGTCAAGTATAAACTTTGAAATCATAACGGTTTTTAAGATATAGAGCGGACACAAAGTTAAAGTGTTACGGACGGACGGACGGACGGACAGACGGACGGACGGACAGACGGACGGACGGACGGACAGACTGATCACTATAGGGCGACCCGCCTTAGTCGGCGGGGCCCTAACAAGTGTACTAAGTTTCAAGTTGATTGGACATCAGCTTCATCAAAAACTACCTTGACCAAAAACTTAAACCTGAAGCGGGACAAACGGACGGACGAACGAAACAGATGGACAAACGTACAGACCAGAAAACATAATGCCCCTCTACTATCGTAGGTGGGGCATAAAAATACTTATCCATTACTAAACCTGGGCAGAAAACATGAACAATAAAAACTTGCCAGAAATCAAATTAAAAGCCATTTGATACACATAATAGATACATTAGGAATTCATAAATACTGCACAAATATCCATATAAAGTAGTTTAGACCAGACATATTGGCTTTTTAAAATGCCACACTTTTGTTCTATTTCAAATGTCAATTTAATATCTTTTATATATATACTTAACTTTTTGCATCTTAAGAGTATGGAACTCCTTTAATGTAGAAGTTGACACCAAACAGATTTGATTTTTCAAAAAATGCTGCTAAATGAGAAGAGACTTGATAATTTTGTAAATAAAAATAATTTCTTTTGATAAAAGTGGTTTTTTTTTTGTTTTTTTTTTTAAATCTGTTCATATTACCCAAACTATTCGATTTTACTTTCAATTTATCAAAATTATAATTAAATCAAAGACATGAGACTAAGTAAGGTTAAAACATATGATGAATTACTGAGAAATGATACAAACAATTAAAAGCTGCTTTATAATTTATCTTTATTTTTAAACTAAAATAGTTTTTATATCTATAAAAAAAAAAAATCTATGTTGCGATATGTAAAATTATGGTCTTTAAATAAAAGCTTTTTATAATGTATGAATAAATCAAAATCCTACATGAGTAACTTTCTTTCATATCAGCTAAATCTTCTGTACAACCTTTGAACTTAACCTGAATATGCCCAACTTGGGTTGGTTTTCATCAGCGATCATTTCTGCTTTACCACCATTTTTGCATTCATTCACTATTTTTACTTTGCCTGTTATTTTGATTTAATTTCGTACAAATTAAAAAAAAATCATGAAAATCTTTTTTAAGATTCAAACATTAAGGTTTTATTTTGAATTCTTGTAGTTTAAAATGAAAACATGTCAAAATGTGTATTATCTCACTATCAAGTATAACATTTAATTCTTGTAATTAATATCTATTCTTTGTACTGGTTTTCTGTTTGTCTATCAAAACTGTTTTAGTTGATACAACAGGAACAGAAAGGATGACAACCTGGTATCATTATGAAGTTATAATTCTCGTCATTGATATCTATTCTTTATACTGGTTTCCTGTTGTGGATCTTAACCACTTCAGACTACACACTAGAAATCATGGCAACCTGGTATCTTTATGAAGTAGGACTTATGCGACATGATCTAATATCCTCATTTACTCTGTAATGCTTTTTCTAAGTATCCCCCCTCATCAGCTATGTCCATTAACCTCTGGAATTCTCTATATAATGTTTTTAGTTCTGCATGCATCACAGCTGGAATTCTAGTAACACTTGTATCACCTGGTGGTTCAAATAACTTTGATAATAAGTCTTGTAACATTTCAACTTTCTTGGCTGAAATTACAAAATATGTTTTTCATTATGAATTAGACATAATTTCCTGTAACTTAAATCAAAACTGAAAATTAGTTCAGAACTGATCTTACATAATTACATAATTACATCTTGAAATTCACACAATGCAATTAAACTTTTTAAATATTTCATAAACCATTCACTTTTTGCTCACTCGAAAAACATCAATGTCATTTGGTCTCTGGTAGATAGTCATCTCATTTGCGATCATACAACTGAATTTTAATGTGCGTATTGTTATGCGTTTACTTTTCTACATTGGCTAGAGGTATAGGGGGAGGGTTGAGATCTCACAAACATGTTTAACCCCGCCGCATTTTTGCGCCTGTCCCAAGTCAGGAGCCTCTGGCCTTTGTTAGTCTTGTATTATTTTAATTTTAGTTTCTTGTGTACAATTTGGAAATTAGTATGGCGTTCATAATCACTGAACTAGTATATATTTGTTATGGGGCCAGTCAAAGGACGCCTCCGGGTGCGGGAATTTCTCGCTACATTGAAGACCTGTTGGTGACCTTCTGCTGTTGTTTTTTTTCTATGGTCGGGTTGTTGTCTCTTTGGCACATTCCCCATTTCCATTCTCAATCTCATATCTTCTTTATATGTTTATAAAAGCTTATTGATTTACCATGTCCCTCTTTTTGTATAGTCAAAGGCAGAGACTTACTTGGGGATATTTCCCCCAAACATTTCTATAAACAAGAATGTGTCCCCAGTACACGGATGCCCCATCCGCACTATCATTTTCTATGTTTAGTGAACCGTGAAAATCGAATAATTCTCTAATTTGGCTTTAAAATTAGAAAGATCATATCATATTAGGGAACATGTTTATTAAGTTTCAAGTTGATTGGACTTCAACTTCATCAAAAACTACCTCGATCAAAAACTTTAACCTAAAGTGGGACAAACAAATGGACAAACAGATGCACAAACCAGAAAACATAATGCCCATAAATGGGGCATAAAAAATAAGTATGAGACCGCAATTCTTTTTGTAGATCTTCTGAAATTATTTTCCAATGAACCAGCTTTTTATGAAGAAGTTTTTGAAAGCGAGTGAGAATAAATTATTTTAATCTATTAAAGTTTTTAAAATAGCACTTTATATAAAATATGTCTTATAATTCTTAAACAATTTAGTGAAATATTCTGACCTTTTGAAGGAGACATACCACCAATTTCTTGTCCAAGAAATGAGCACCATTTTTCTCTGATTTCCTCTGCAGCACTTTGGTCATCAGTGTAGCCAGACTGTAGCAAACATGGCAGACATGGCACAATGTAGTTATTCATAATCCCCATCGTCTCTGTGATGTCCTCAAGACTTTCAAACTGATGAGTTAGCATGTCGTTCATATGCTGAGAAATATAAAAGAGAGATTACAAGAAAATGTACTTAAATTTGGATTCTTAAAGCTTTGAATCATTTCATATATATAATATCTTAGTCAATTGTTAATCAAAAATTGTTGGAAAGATCCGATAAAATTTTCACACAAAAATTTCATGAGGACAAAACAACTCAAGGAATATTCAGTACAACACTATTTTACTGCAATATAGATATTTTGTATCTTTACTAGCAGATATATCAAAATTATATGACTGGAACAAAGTAAAAAAATGTCTTTGCTCCATAAAAATAAAAATAAACACCAGTATTTTCATGATTTTAATAATATACCATAATGTGGCATGAAGCTAACAACAATCAATCAATCAATTTCATCTATACACCAATTAAGTAGCTTTTACATCAATAACACTCTCCCTGCTTTTCAGTGAGTTAAGTTTCCATATATTACAACCTAAATATAACAATTCTCCAAATTACAACGGTAATAAAACAACTAGAAAAAAGAGGCTATCCCATATACAGTAATGCACCTGTGAATTGTCTATTCTTGCTTGTAAAAGTACTGCAATCAATTTTTACGCCTTATGTTATATTTTTAATATTGTTTAGTGTATACCATACATGTTCTTTTCATTTACCAAATGTTTATAATCTAAGCATTAGAGACTATGTTAAACTTACCAATAAACACTGTCTCCTATAAAATCCTAATAAACTAACAGATAAACCTCCCATATCTACTGTCACTTGATAATTAAGAGCTGTATTAAGAGTATATGTATGAACCAAATAAGGGAGAGCTTTATCATATCTGAAAAAAAACCAATACCACATTTAATTAGAAAAACAACAAGCAATGTGTAATATTAGACCAATTACATAACAAATGAAATACAGAAATTATCATTTCTAGAAACTCTGACAATATAATTTTTAAACACATTACAATCTCTTATTATGATTTTTTTCATTTTCTCCTAAACAATACATCAAATTAACTTGGTTGTATTACTTGACTGGGCAGAGTTTATCCAGTTCTCTCATAATAAACCAGTCCATCTAAAGATAGGTGTTTTAGGATACACTCATCAATGCATTGTCCAGTCATTCTTTCGTAGATTCCTTTGAGGTCACTGATAGGTAATTCGAAATCAGTAATAACTATAACGGCAATCATCGTAATAACACACATTTTCAAATCGACTGTCCTCATTCAAATTAAAACATAAGCTCCGCCCAATCAGTTGAAATAACATTGGTAATACATGGTATAATGTAATACATATTTGATAGATTTTCTATTTAAGAAATAGTCAAATTTATTCTTAATAATAATGATTTAACAAATGTATTAACAAAGGAACCGAAAACTTGCTAGCATTAACTGTCAAAGAACCTTCTATTTAACTTTTTCATCAGAAACATAGTTATGTATGCAACTGGATCTAGTCAAATTTTAAAAGTAATAATATTGATTATAATAATTTGTCAATTTCTGCGCCCATTAAATATTTTTTTAAACTAAATTAGACAATACAAATGCCAAAAACGAGTGCCAAATTTAAATGGTCATTACTGCGTGAAAAAGATGTCATACCATTATTCACTATAATCAATACATGAAAATTAAAATAAACAACAACTGTTGGATTTTAGGAGGTTCAAATTATGTTCAAGGGGTACCACTATATGTCATAGCGATGGCATAATAAGATGTGGTTCCAACCACTTCATATGTTGAAAGGAAATGACAATTTCTGATTTCTGATTTTGACAAAAATGTAAAAAGATGATCAGGCATTATAATGGCTTGTAAAAATACCAAGAAATTTTGACACTACAACACCATAGGGCAACTTAAGATCATGAGAAAACATTTTAAAATAGACAAATAGTAGACATTAATACTCACTTTTCATCATTATATAATAATAATCCTTTAACAAAGAAATAAACTATTTTTCTAAACTGGTGAAATCTGTCATGCCACTGAAACAATAAAATAAAATCAAACATCAGAAATTATGTAACACAAATTCTAAGGTCTTTCTTCATGAACACCAAACATTGCTAAAGTAAATTTCTGACATTCTTATAATTGACTATTTATTGTGTTGTGTAGCAACGCTTGTGTCTGTAGCTTATGCTAGAATAACATATGGTGGAGATATGTCAATGTGACAGCAAGGTAACAATACTTATTATTTATAACTTATTCATTCTGTGAGAATTTGCATTGCCATTGTGATACAATTTATATGTTATACTGTTGGATGGATTGACTTTGAAAACTTTGACATACAAATTCATCTCAGATGGCCCACTGCACTATTGTCATCAATGACATCAGATAGTCTGCACCACATGTGCAATGTATCAGGCATAATCATCACAGATGTAGATGTCTTTGTTTTTATCATTTTATCCTATTAACAACTTTGAAATGTAGAAATCTAGGTATTTTTCCAAAAGATACAAGAAGATGTGGTATGAGTGCCAATGAGACTAATTTTGGTCAAAGAATGCTCTTCAACACTGAGACTTGGCTCACACTGAACAGCAAGCTATAAAGGGCCCCACAAACAACTAGTGTAAAGGCATTTAAACAGGAAAACCCAACGGTCTAATCTTTATAAAAAAAATAAAAAAAGAAACACTTATGAACCACATCAACAAACGACAACTACTGAACATCAGATTCCTGACAGAGGACAGGTGCAAACAAATGCAGCTGGTTTAAACGTTTTAATATGTACCGACTGTCACCCTTATCTTAAACAATAGTGTAACATCACAACATAGAAAGACACACTATAAAATATCAATTGAAATGGCATATCTCAATCAAAAGAATGTGTCCATAGTACACAGATGCCCCATCCACACTATAATTTTCTATGTTCAGCAGACCGTGAAATTTAGGTCAAAAATCTTAATTTGGCATTTACATTAAAAAGATTATATCATAGGGAACATGTGTACTAAGTTTCAAGTTGATTGGACTTCAACTTCATCAAAAACTAACTGAACCAAAAACTTTATAATGAAGTGGGACAGATGGACAAACAGACGGACGAATGGATGGATCCCAAGACCAGAAAATATAATGCTCCTCTTCTATCGTAGGTGGAGCATAAAAATCAAGTATTTACTTCTAGCATCCTGAAGGTCAATGTTTGTTTATAATAATACCTACCAAAATCATGATTTCATCTTTTTCTAAACCTTTCTGTCTTTGTTTAAGTTCTGCAGTCGCTGAAAGTAATAATCTTTTACATCTGAAAAGTAAAATAAAATGCTGAATATACAAATATAATAAGTTACAACAAAAACAATGTTACATTTAAGATGATAATACTGCTGCTCTATCTAGTATTATTTTACTTCATGTCAAAATGCCAGATTTTGATAGGTAAATACAAGGGGGATAATTAATGTCATATTTTGCTAGCAAGGAGATAAGATTGACATCATAGTACTGTATATTCAGAAATTATTGCGATGTTTTTATTATTGTGAAAAATGCGACAGGGTTATAATTACAATAATTTAATCTCGCATTTTAAAATTTTCTATTTGAATTAAACAAGATTTTTCTAAATATTGCAAAAATTAAAGTCGCATTTTAGTCTTAATTGACAAAAATTGCAATAATACATGCACGCAATAATTTCTGAATAGCAGTATGTCAAATTAACAAAACATTCACTGTTCCTCAAAACCGTAGCATGAATTTAATTCAGATAAGATGTGGGGAATATTATAAACGCCATTTTCTCAAACTTACTTATCATTTTGTGTTAAAAGAGTACAAAGGGAAAACTGTTCCAGCATAAATTTGTGTACCACGTCCCTGGGGGCATGGCATGCTTTTAGATATATCACAGGATGCAATAATCGTTGATCATCTTTAGGTAACAACTTAGGTAACTGTTTTACTATTTGATCAAGTCTTTGCAGTTCATTTTCTATCACCTGGAAAATTAACACAAGTTTTCAATTTAAAATAAATATATGTGGTATATATAGATTCCACAACTGCAACAAGTGTTTTATAATATTTCTCCACTAGAGACAGTTAAATTTTAATATTTAAAGCGTGAGGCTTGCCGAGCTTTTCAAATAATTAAAATTTAACTGTTGAGAGTGGAAAAATATTGGTATACATGAGTTACAGTGGTGGAATCTGTTTCTCTTATGATTTTTTTAGTTCCTTTTGAAAGATTTGAGGAAATTTGTGTACTTTTGATGAGACGTCATCAGGCATGGTCGCCTTTTTTCATTACGTCACAATATGATAATTCAGAAGAAAACAAGAAACGTCACAAATAAATATCAACCAATCATTTGCCGAGAACAGATTTTACTAGTGAGGAGAAATATTTTTCTGACATCGTTCTGGAAGTGTGAAAATAGCACAAAAATAAGAGAAAGTATATTTCACTAATCACTCATGCAATAAAACCAATTCTTACTAGTTGGATAAATTTTAAAAATCATTTGTTGATTGAAGTATGTCATGTATCTTAAGCCACATCTATTCTGAATATCAAAATTAAAAGAGTTCATCTTTAAATCATTTTTCAATTGTCTGTTTTATTAATTCACAATTTTGTGAAAAACAACTTAAAAAATGTTAGGCAATATACAAAACTTGATCAACTGAAAGAAATAATATGTCAGTTCTTTTCTGTGAAATGCTTGTAACCTCAATATGAATTACTACTGAAAACAATAGCTTGTTCCTTCACAACCAGATGTGTGTTGTTATACTCTAAGCTAAAACAGATCATTGCTTAAGCACTTTGTGGTAAGCACAGAATATCAGAATGGTTCTATTCTAGTTTACAAGAGGATATATAAAATTCATGAAAAATTCCCAGTGGAAATGGTTAGTAAAATGCATTTATATTGATATTATCCCTAATTTGCCAACATGTGGCAAAATATCCATTACTTGATATATAAAGGGGGACAAACAGAATTACCTCCCTTTATCATTGGAGGCTTTTTCTGTTACTTCTTCTAAACACAGAGTCTATAAATAAGATTTCTAACATACTAGGATAAGTATATCTATTTGACTTACAATTGTAAGAACAGCTGGTCCATCAAACTGAATGGTTTCCTGACCTAAGGCTGTGTTGGCAGCCTGGTATGTTTCTGGGGCTGATAAAAAAGCATGAGTCACAGCTAATGTCACTTCCTGGTTAAAATTTTTATTGCTAGGAACTTGTGTCTGTGTGGCTACTGAACTTGTACTGGGACCTGAAAGGAATACAAATCATTTTCTTTCTTAAATGTATACAAATGAATAACATGTTTTATCAGAAGATATTTTAACAGCAACAATTTATTTTCTTGCTTCTCCTAGTCAGGCTTTGTTCCCCTATTCTGTTATAAATGACATTCTGTTTGTCTCTAAACTTATCTGGCTTTTCCCTTGTAACACTGCAATAAGCCTCCCAAGCACCTTTAGCTATCTAAACCTGTCTTTGATACTTTCAGATTTTGTTTCCCTAGTTATAGTACAATCACCATCACTGGTGCCTAGGGCTTTTCTGACTTTCCCTGAACATAGTTAAATCAGCATCCTAATAAATTCTGGCCTGTTCCTGAAACTTACCAAGTTTTGTTTCCCTAGGTATAGTACAATCCCAATCACCGGCACCCAGGGCTTTTTTGGCCTGTAGCTTACACTTACCAGGTTTTTGTTTCCCCAGTTATAGTACAATCACCATCACCAGTACCCAGAGCTTTTCTAGTCTGTTCCTGATACCTACCAGGTTTTGTTTACCCAGTTATAGTACAATCACCATCACCAGCACCAGAGAATTTCTAGCCTGTCCCTGATACCTACCAGGTTTTGTTTACCCAGTTATAGTACAATCACCATTGCCAGCACCCAGAGCTTTTCTAGCCTGTTCCTGATACCTACCAGGTTTTGTTTACCCAGTTATAGTACAATCATCATCGCCAGCACCCAGAGCTTTTTCTAGCCTGTTCCTGATACCTACAAGGTTTTGTTTACCCAGTTATAGTACAATCACCATCACCAGCACCCAGAGCTTTTTCTAGCCTGTTCCTGATACCTACCAGGTTTTGTTTACCCAGTTGTAGTACAATCACCATTGCCAGCTCCCAGAGCTTTCCTGGCCTGTTCCTGATACTTACTAGGTTTTGTTTCCCCAGTTATAGTACAATCACCATCACCAGCACCCAGAGCTTTTCTGGCCTGTTCTTTGTCCCAGTCGTCTATTTCCTGGTCAAATTTATTATTGTCCTCTAACACCTGTTCCTTTAAGTCATCAGGTAGAACATCATTATCACAGCTTTCTTCTGTACAAATATTAACAATAAGAACATTAGTTGTTAGGCCAGGTCAATACATTCTAATCAATTTCAGGTACAAAATTAGTTATATACATAGCTTTTATGGTAATCCCTTATAAGACCTAAGCACTTATAATATTAACGTAGAAGAACTTTTTAGAATCATTAGGATTCTATTTCAATTAAACATAACAGAATTAATAAATGGGGACACAGACGATATACTATATACTGTAATAAAGAAAAATAACTCAAGAACTATAAAAGTTATGCTACCAAAATTTGTACTTGATCTTAGTTTTGAGGTAATAAGCATTATGCTTAAGTTTCATGACATTTGATTGAAGCACACTTAAGAAAGGGAACAGAAACCAAAATTTTAAGTGTTCTTATGCAGTGCTGTTACACAAATGTCCACGGTTTGGAGAGGGTTGAGCACTAATAAACATGTTAAACCCAACAAATTTCTTTATATACCTGTACCAAGTCAGCTTCCTGTTACACGAATGTCCACGGTTTGGAGAGGGTTGAGCACTAATAAACATGTTAAACCCAACAAATTTCTTTATATACCTGTACCAAGTCAGCTTCCTGTTACACGAATGTCCACGGTTTGGAGAGGGTTGAGCACTAATAAACATGTTAAACACAACAAATTTCTTTATATACCTGTACCAAGTCAGCTTCCTGTTACACGAATGTCCACGGTTTGGAGAGGGTTGAGCACTAATAAACATGTTGAACCCAACAAATTTCTTTATATACCTGTACTAAGTCAGCTTCCTGTTACACGAATGTCCACAGTTTGGAGAGGGTTGAGCACTAATAAACATGTTGAACCCAACAAATTTCTTTATATACCTGTACCAAGTCAGCTTCCTGTTCATGTCTTTTACATTCATTTTTTTTTTTGTAAATTGTTATTGATATAAATTAGGTGGTCATTTTGCTGGTTTGAATGTTTCACATTTTCTGTCTTTTATTGCTGATTAGACAGTTTATGTTTTATTAATTGTTGAAGACCATATAGTGACCTTTAATTGCTTATATCCACTTCATTTTTTAACTCTAATGAATAGTTGTCTCATTGGCAATCATTTTTTTTTACATAAATAAGGCCGTTAGTTTTCACGTTTGAATTGTTTTACATTGTCTTATCGGGGCCTTTTATAGCTGACTATGCAGTATGGGCTTTGCTCATTGTCAAGGCTGTACGGTGACCTATGGTTGTTAATTTCTGTGTCAATTTGGTCTCTTGTGGATAGTTGTCTCATTGGCAATCATACCACATCTTCTTTTTTATATACCACATCTCCTTATTTTTATATTGATTCTTAAAAATCAAACTTTGTTTTTTTTTACTATATTACATTTTAAAGCTATATTATCTTTCTACAAAAGCTCACCAATTTACCATGTTATTAAATGGTCAATAAGTAACTTAAAATTCCTATGTCTTAATATTTATGTATAAATGTACTACAAAACAAAATCTACCTTCTGCCTCTAATTTTGATTTATCCACATACATTAAACAATAAGCACTAGCGTTATGAAATCCACCCACACTTTCTTTTACTAAATCATCCCATGATGCATCAGTCACTGATATGTCATTAAATTTCAACCATTTCGTTAACGACCAAATATATGCCCAGTAATGTCCAGAGGCAGCTTGTCCTTCATGGACAAGTACAGCATGCAAATGATAAGGACACTGAAAAATAAAAGATACAGTCTCAATTGGCAGGCTCAATATGGCTACAAAAGTTGTGTAATGTAAACAAGGAGTTGGACAATTTAGATATGGCTATGTTGTATAAGCTAATGTGCAAAGTAAACCCCCACTGATTATTATAGATTGTCAAAAAGTTCCAGTCAAACAGGAAATGACTGCCTATAACTGGCTAAAACTATCAACTAAACATTTCTATATATCAGATCATGATTAAATGTCATATCTTCAAATTCTTTAATAAAAAAGCTTACTATAATAAAACAAGAATGTGTCCAAAGTACACGGATGCCCCACTCGTACTATCCTATTCCATGTTTCATGGACCCCGAAATTGGGTAATAATCTAATTTGGCATTAAAACTAGAAAGATTATACTTTAGGGAACATATGTATTAAGTTTCAAGTTGATTGGACTTCAGCTTCATCAAAAACTACCTTAACCAAAAACTTTAACCTGAAACTCCCACTTTCATTTTCTATGTTCAGTGGACCGTGAAATTGGGGTCAAAAGTCTAATTTGGCTTTAAAATTAGAAAGATCATATCATAAGCAACAAGTGTACTAAGTTTCAAGTTGATTGGACTTCAGCTTCATCAAAAACTACCTTGACCAAAAACTTTAACCTGAACGGACGGACGCACAGATGGACGAACGGACGCACAGACGAACGGAGCCACAGACCAGAAAACATAATGCCCCTCTACTATCGTAGGTGGGGCATAAAAAAAAGAAATTATGTACGTCAAATTTATATACCTAGTATGGGTCAATATAAGAAATAAAATGTGAATTTTGGGCATACTTTTATGTTATGAATAAGATAGATAAAAAGTATCATTGGGGCACAAAGGACAGACATCATACAAGTCTCAAACACACTCTTTTAATTCTTAAGATTGTATAGAAACTAAGAATTAAGTAATAATCAATATGAATATCATATCTACCTGCCTACCTAGTCCTTTTTACGCCCAGAGCCACATAGACATAGAGCAAGGAAAATCATAAAAATAATGAAAATCAACAAATTTTATGATACAACTCACAAAAGGCTATAAATATTTTTTTTGTCAAGGAGTAGTTTGAAAGGATTGAGTAATCTTTTCCATACTAACCGTAACAGATATTAGTCATGCATTTTACAATAGTTTGTATGGAATGTTACCAAAGTTATCTCCCTTGGCATGAGTTTTATTGTGCATTCTATAGAAATTTCATCTCACCTATATCATATATGAATTTCAACATATTTTTATGTCCTAAACAAAATATAAACAAGAGTGCACACGCTGAAATGTCTCGCCTTCTATACTAATCATTGATATTATGTTGATAGTCCTAAGTATAAAGCTTAGTTTTATTACAACTGTCTCATAAACTTAACATTAACCAAGATAACTAAACAAAGACCAATGAACCTTGAAAATGAGGTCAAGGTCAGATGAACCATGCCAGGCAGACATGTACAGCTAACAATATATATAGTTGACCCATTACTTATAGTTTTAAAAAAAATAGACCAAAACACAAAAACTTAACACTGTGCAATGAACCGTGAAAATGAGGTCACCGTCAAATAAAACCTGCGCGACTGACATAAAGATCATAAAATATTTCCATACACCAAATATAGTTGACCTATGGCATACAGTATTAGATAAAAAGACCAAAACTCAAAAACTTAACTTTGACCACTGAACCATGAAAATGAGGTCAAGGTCAGATGACATCTGCCCGCTAGACATGAACACCTTACCATCATTCCATACAACAAATATAGTAGACCTATTGCATATAGTATGAGAAAAACAGACCAAAACACAAAAAATTAACTATAACCACTGAACCATGAAAATGAGGTCAAGGTCAGATGACACCTGCCAGTTGGACATGTACACCTTACAGTCCTTCCATACACCGAATATACTAGCCCTATTGCTTATAGTATCTGAGATATGGACTTGACCACCAAAACTTAACCTTGATCACTGATCCATGAAATGAGGTCGAGGTCAAGTGAAAACTGTCTGACAGACATGAGGACCTTGCAAGGTACGCACATACCAAATATAGTTATCCTATTACTTATAATAAGAGAGAATTCAACATTACAAAAAATTTGAACTTTTTTTTCAAGTGGTCACTGAACCATGAAAATGAGGTCAAGGACATTGGACATGTGACTGACGGAAACTTCATAACATGAAGCATCTATATACAAAGTATGAAGCATCCAGGTCTTCCACCTTCTGAAATATAAAGCTTTTAAGAAGTGAGCTAACACCGCCGCCGGATCACTATCCCTATGTCGAGCTTTCTGCAACAAAAGTTGCAGGCTCGACAAAAATCCATTTATAGGCTTAATATTTTCTCCATTTATCAAGATAATAAAGTTGAATCTCATTATTCAAAGTCAGCCGCCAGACCATTGCAATTTTTCCAAAAAAGAATCACAGATCATGGTGATCAAAGATAATCTGAGGTAAAAGCTCAATGAAAAAGAATGTTGTAAATCAAAACTGGAAAATCAATTACATTTGTATTGTCAGAAGAACTCTTCAATCCATTTAAGTTAAGAAATAGTAGTGACAAATATACTGCAAAACAATTCTATCACCATCAAACTAGGTTAGATGTCAATTCTAGTTTCATCCCTAAAATTTTCGAATCAAAATTATCTGGTTTTTTGTCGAGCCTGCAACTTTTGTTGCAGAAAGCTCGACATAGGGATAGTGATCCGGCGGCGGCGGCGGCTACGGCGGCGGCGTTAGCTAACTTCTTAAAAGCTTTATATTTTAGAAGGTAGAAGACCTGGATGCTTCATACTTTGTATATAGATGCCTCATGTTACGAACTTTCCGTCAGTCACATGTCCAATGTCCTTGACCTCATTTTCATGGTTCAGTGACCACTTGAAAAAAAAGTTAATATTTTTTGTAATGTTAAATTCTCTCTTATTATAACTAATTGGATAACTATATTTGGTATGTGCGTACCTTGCAAGGTCCTCATGCCCGTCGGACAGTTTTCACTTGACCTCGACCTCATTTCATGGATCAGTGAACAAGGTTAAGTTTTGGTGGTCAAGTCCATATCTCAGATACTATAAGCAATAGGGCTAGTATATTCGGTGTATGGAAGGACTGTAAGGTGTACATGTCCAACTGGCAGATGTCATCTGACCTTGACCTCATTTTCATGGTTCAGTGGTTATAGTTAGATTTTTGTGTTTTGGTCTGTTTTTCTCATACTTTATGCAATAGATCTTCTATATTTGTTGTATGGAATGATTGTAAGGTGTACACGTCTAGCGGGCAGATGTCATCTGACCTTGACCTCATTTTCATGGTTCAGTGGTCAGTTAAGTTTTTGAGTTTTGGTCTTTTTATCTAATACTATATGCCATAGGTCAACTATATTTGGTGTATGGAAATATTTTATGATCTATATGTCAGTCGCGCAGGTTTTATTTGACCTTGACCTCATTTTCATGGTTCATTGCTCAGTGTTAAGTTTTTGTGTTTTGGTCTATTTTTTTTAAACTATAAGTAATAGGTCAACTATATTTGTTGTATGGAAGCATTGTTAGCTGTACATGTCTGCCTGGCATGGTTCATCTGACCTTGAACTCATTTTCATGGTTCATTGGTCTTTGTTTTGTTATCTTGGTTAATGTTAAGTTTATGGGACAGTCTTTAATAAAGCTTTATACTTAGGACTATCAACATAATATCAATGATAAGTAAAGAAGGCGAGACATTTCAGCGTGTGCACTCTTGTTTTTATATGTACTAGTCCCAGAGAGGCACCTGATTCCTTTCAATTTCTAGCTTGAGTACTGTCTTTTCAACAAATAATATTACTTTTTAAAATATGAGAATTGTTTGTGTATTTTACCTTTCTCATGGCCTCATCACCATACTGTCTATTTATAGCTTCTTCTAAGGAATTTATGTTTTCTTGTAATCCTACAAATATTCCAAATGAATGAATATTTCAATTGTATACCACTAAATGAAAATTTAACAGGGATAAAGAAGGAAAATTTGTGGAAAATAGACACAATGTTTGCAGTTTGATTAGGATGAATATATTTTATCATGTCAAAAAAAATCTTTGTTTTTGTGTTGTTTCATCAAATTCTTTTCTCATTATACTAATAAGTCAAGAATGATGGCTTATTGACTGTGGGTGTTTCTGTATCTACAATAAATGTATACATTTTCAAACAATACCAAATTTGTTTTAGATACTGTTCCTAAATTGTAATTGATTGTATTCTTATTTTTATGATTTTATTTTGCTACATAATTATTGGTGGGATATTAGTTCTTTAATTTCATGAGAACAGGTAAAAAAACAAAATCGGTTATCCGGAAACAGACATTTTTTTTTGTCAAAAAATAAAATGTGATACGAAATTAAAAATAAATAAAACTTTTTTAATCAATATTCAATGAAGAATTGTCTCTTTATAATACAATTAAAAGACAAACCTCTAACATCCTGTTCTACTTCAGTTCGCCATCTCCGCAAACATTCTTGTAAAACTTTTAATTCTGAATCTTCTACATGTTTAGGTGAAGGGTTACTAATTAAGACGTTTGTCCGATGAGGTTTGATGGGCGTGGCTATTTTTTTGGCTGGTGATGATGAAGGGGGTGACGTTGATGTCATAGGAACATCTGTGGGTGTATCAGTTACCATACTAGAAAAAAAAAACAAAGAATAGTAGTCAAAATAAAAATTATGGCAGATTCTTTGCATTGTTTACAAAAAAGAAAAGAAATTTAAGATGTCTAATTAAAGTTCTTTTCCATTATTTATAATTCCAAAATATATTTAAAAATCCTAATCATGTATGTTGATTTTGATTTATTTTCATAATAACATGGTTATTTTTATTTTTAGTTTTTACACTATACAGAAATTAACATTTCTGCTATGAGATGTACCATCCTTGTGGAATAATTCTTATACAAAAATAAGATAAATTTCTTCATTCTCAAGCATGATTTCATAAAGATAATTTTCTAAATACATTCTAATATCATTCACGTTTGATATTCATAATTCTATATTTATTGTTTTTTTTGTCGTTAAATTATTCGAAATAAGGAACAATAATGTTAACTTTACCTAGTATGAGGTTTAGGAGATTCCATTTCTACATCTAATGAAAGACACTGGGTTTCAGGTTTACTTTGGGCAAACTCTAAAGCATAGGACAATACGTCTTGTAGAGGAACTTTCTTACTACCACTTCCATAATGGTTAAATCTGAAATAATCAAATCAATTTCGTTAAATTGATGAACATATTCTCCTCCATTCTTTATTCCACTGATTTAATATTCAACTACATTTTTTTTACTAAAAACTTTAACTGCTTTAAACAGTATATTACTTCTTGTTTTGTCAAAAATCAACAATTTTCTTACAAGCAATTTTATTTCAAAAGTTACGTTAATAGTTTTGTGTGGTCAGTAAAATGAATGGTTAACTGCCTTTTTAAGATTATTCTTTAGTCTAGTTCCTGTCGAATAGTTTCAGACAAGTAATAAAGATAATGCGTGATGTGAACACAGAGGCCATTAATAATGCAAGCATTGGATACTAATCTCTATGTCGTATTGTTTCTTCTATTTGTGACACAAAAAACTTACTTATCTAACTTAGAATACAACACAGATAATTCCTCTCTTAATTTTTTTACTTGTTCTCTTCGTTGCCTGGTTTCTAATTTATTACCAATCATATACCTGAAATGAGAATATATAAGGCTTAAATATCTTTCTCTTCATATAACAAAAGAATCTACATCCATTGCAACAACATTCAAGCATTCAATACCAATGTTCTTATTGGTGTTGATGCTTGTAAATTCATGAAGAAAAAAAATAAACTATAACAAAAAAAAAAAAATATTTTTCAATAATTGCTAGTTGTACTAAAAAGATCTCAGATGTAAGCTAAATTATTTCCTGAAACTAACATGTCAAGTATTTTTAAAATTAAGGAACTATGTGCATACATGTATTAAACAAAGGACACAGATGGATTCATGACAAAATTGTGTTTTGATGATGGTGATGTTTTTGTAGATCTTACTTTACTGAACATTCTTGCTACTTACAATTTTCTCTATCTATAATAAACCCAATTGGCCCTTTAGTTACACAAAAATTTATAAAATTAATGAAAATTTTGAAAAATTGACTATAAAGGGCAATAACTCTTTGAGGGGTCAACTGACCATTTAGGTCATGTGGTTTTAAATAGTTTTATAAATTGACCATAAACCCACTTTTTCATTGTATGGTATGGTATCAATATTTCTGACCTGACACTACGTACGTTTTATTGCTTTATTCTATAGAATTTAATATGCAATGTTTCGGGTTCTTTCGGGAATAATCCCAGGTAAACCCTCATCAGATAGATGTGTGTCTGTTTCATAACAGTTTTTTCAAATTTACTACATGTTTAACAATTGAAAAGGTTTGTGTAGATACCATGTCGGGTCTATACATGAATATAATAGGAACCATTCGGTTTTCCCTTGTACGTGATCTCTCGAAGTAAAACAGCATCACGTCTTTTTACATCTGTTTCACATTATAGTGATTGTATACTAATGCCTCCCATGGTGGTGGTATTGTTAATCAATGTCTTCAGCTTAATAATTAATTATCATGTTGCCAATATTCTTATTGTTTTTTAACCCACTATCTGTTTTGGATTTAGATAGTTATTTTATTTATTTTTTTGGCAATCAGATCTTTCCGAATTATATACTAAAATTTTGTGACTTATTTGTAGATCTTACTTTGCTGAACATTATTGCTGTTGACAGTTTATCTCTATCTATACTAATATTCAAGATAATAACCAAAAACAGCAAAATTTCTTTAAAAATTACCAATTGTGGGGCAGCAACCCAATAACTCATTGTCCAATTCATCTGGAAATTTCAGAGCAGATAAATATTGACTAGATAAACAATTTAACCCTGTTTCAGATTTGCTCTAAATGCTTTGGTTTCAGAGTTATAAGCCAAAATCTAAATTTTACCCCTATGTTCTATTTTCAGCCATGGCAGCCATCTTGGTTGGTTGGCCGGGTCACCGGACACATTTTTTAAACTAGATACTCCAATAATGATTATGGCTAAGTTTGGTAAAATTTGTGACCTTGTAGTTTAAGAGGAGAAGATTTTTGTAAAAGTTAACAGACGACGCCCTTCGGGCCAGGTGAGCTAAAAATGTATTTAACATTATTGTATCTACGCATATAGGAAAAGATCATTGTGTGAAAAATTCATCAACCATGACACAATAAGTCAAATTTTCTTGGCTTACCTATCCATATATATCACTTGGGGAAATTCTATTTTGTTGTGAATTTTTTCAGGACGTCCAAGTTGTTGGTTAAACTGAAACCTTGAAAGTTCATAGGTCAACACTGGAGGAAGTTTGGTAAACCACAACTGAAATAAAAAAAAATATAAATGTAATGTAATTAATGCATCGTAATAAAATACATATTTAAACCAGATGCTCCGCAGGGCGCAGCTTTATACGACCGCAGAGGTTGAACCCTGAACGGTTGGGGCAAGTATGGACACAACATTCAAGCTGGATTCAGCTCTAAATTTGGATTGTGATTAAATAGTTGACACAGCATAGGTTTCTGACACAGAATGAATGTGGTCTAATGAACTTAAAAAAAAATGTTTGCCTTTGAGCAATTCACTATGCTGTTGAATATTAATCCTCTCAAAAAAATGTTTGAAGAAATTTTCTTTTTATTTATGAAATCTGAAATGAAAAAAATTGACCCTCCAATTTTTTTTTTCACATCCCCCTTTCCCTTATTTCAAAACTGATCTCAATTCAAATTTCTAATGAAGTTTGCAACAATAACTACTCATTTAAATACATCATAAAATATTAAAATGTTAAAAAAGTGCTTGTTATCACTGAATGGTAAAGATTGTTTTAATCTATCAGTTGGTAGTAAAAGTGAATATACATTGTATATTGTATAAAACAATGATTTAAGTTGATTCAACTACTATTCTGGACAAAGAAAGATAACTCCAATTGAAATCCAATTGGAATTTCTTGCTATTGCACAATATTGTGCAATTAGATATTTCTTGCTATTGTGCAATACTGTGCAATTGAAAATATTTGCTATTGCACAATACTGTGCAATTGAAGATTTCTTGCTATTGCACAATACTGTGCAATTGAAGATTTCTTGCTATTGCTGAATACTGTGCAATTGAAAATTTCTTGCTATTGCACAATAATTAATATAATAATTTTGGATCCTGATTTGGACCAACTTGAAAACTGGGCCCATAATCAACAATCTAAGTACATGTTTAGATTCAGCATATCAAAGAGGCCCAAGAATTCAATTTTTGTTAAAATCAAACTTAGTTTAATTTTGGACCCTTTGGACGTTAATGTAAACCAATTTTAAAACGGGACCAAAAATTAAGAATCTACATACACAGTTAGATTTGGCATATCAAAGAACCCCAATTATTCAATTTTTGATGAAATCAAACAAAGTTTAATTTTGGACCCCGATTTGGACCAACTTGAAAACTGGGCCAATAATTAAAAATCTAAGTACATTTTTAGATTCAGCATATCAAAGAACCCCAAGGATTCAATTTTTGTTAAAATCAAACTAAGTTTAATTTTGGACCCATTGGACCTTAATGTAGACCAATTTGAAAACGGGACCAAAAATTAAGAATCTACATACACAGTTAGATTCGGCATATCAAAGAACCCCAATTATTCAATTTTTGATAAAATCAAACAAAGTTTAAATCTGGACCCTTTGGGCCCTTTATTCCTAAACTGTTGGGACCAAAACTCCCAAAATCAATACCAACCTTCCTTTTATGGTCATAAACCTTGTGTTTAAATTTCATAGATTTCTATTTACTTATACTAAAGTTATGGTGCGAAAACCAAGAAAAATGCTTATTTGGGTCCCTTTTTGGCCCCTAATTCCTAAACTGTTGGGACCTAAACTCCCAAAATCAATACCAACCTTCCTTTTGTGGTCATAAACATTGTGTTTAAATTTCATTGATTTCTATTTACTTAAACTAAACTTATTGTGCGAAAACCAAGAATAATGCTTATTTGGGCCCTTTTTTGGCCCCTAATTCCTAAACTGTTGGAACCAAAACTCCCAAAATCAATCCCAACCTTTCTTTTGTGGTCATAAACCTTATGTCAAAATTTCATAGATTTCTATTTACTTAAACTAAAGTTATAGTGCGAAAACCAAGAAAATGCTTATTTGGGCCCTTTTTGGCCCCTAATTCCTAAAATGTTGGGACTAAAACTCCCAAAATCAATCCCTACCTTCCTTTTGTGGTCATAAACCTTGTGTTAAAATTTCATAGATTTCTATTCACTTTTACTAAAGTTAGAGTGCGAAAACTAAAAGTATTCGGACGACGACGACGACGACGACGCAGACGACGACGCCAACGTGATAGCAATATACGACGAAAAATTTTTCAAATTTTGCGGTCGTATAATAAAAATCTAATTGTTGGAACCATATTTGCTTTTCAAGGATCCTTCAAAACTAATTCAATTTTTTTCATTTTTGTGCCTGTCCCAAGTCAGGAGTCTCTGGCCTTTGTTAGTCTTGTATTATTTTTAATTTTAGTTTATTGTGTACAATTTGGAGTTAGTGTGGCGTTCATTATCACTGAACTAGTATATACATTTGTTTAGGGGCCAGCTGAAGGACACCTCTGGGTGCGGCAATTTCTCGCTGCATTGAAGACCTGTTGGTGACCTTCTGCTGTTGTCTGCTCTATGGTCGGGTTGTTGTGTCTTTGACACATTCCCCATTTCCATTCTCAATTTTAATGTTTTATTAAACTTTTGTATTAGAACATACTAATGAGGCTGTTTTCTACTTTAGCATGTTTGTACAAAAAGAAAAGTAATTCTAACTATTTAAACAGGTTCACTAAATATTGTTACACAAAGTTGCTAAGTCACATAATCAATTTAAAATATGTGTTGTGAAAGTACAATTAACACGACGTAATGTTATATTTATTCCCATACTTTCACTTTCCCATTGTTGACATCAACTTCCGCCCAGCAATTGTTTATATAGTTTTGAAGAGGGAAGCTGTTTCATGCACACGAAGATTGATAGTTAACTTGTTTCAGATTTTATAAAAGGTAAACAGCATACTTTTTACACACTATAGTATTTTACTGATCTCCGCATCAGGTTCTAAATATATACTTTGCCCTATTTATAGATCGTAGTTTCCCCTGTTAAATATAGCGCAATCGGCAATTCAACGCTCAGACTCGTTTGTTTTATAAATAAGTAAGTTCACAACAATATGATACAACTTTGGCTGCTCTCTAGTATTATGAATTATAACAACTTGTAATTTTTTAATGAAATGTTTTTATAAATTTTTGTTTCATTGTTACAATCTATTTTTTTTTTTACTTTGTTCACATACATGTCCATAGCACAAAAAGATTGGATTAGTGAAGGATATCCTCTGCATGTTTCGTAAAGATTTGTTTACACCAGAGGCACAAAATCCACAAATCTTTTACTTGGATATATATTTTATTACTGTTGCTTAGGTATGATATTTGTAACTCAAAACTCTCAAGACTCCCTCATATAGCAGGGTATTATAATAATTTGTTTTCGATAAATAAGTCACACACTTTTTCAATTTTCACATTGATGTTTAAATAACTAGTATGTAACACTCTTTTTTGCCCTATAGGGCAGGTAAAATAAAGTACAATTGTTTGAATGACAAAACACTGACCTCTTGACCTGATTGCTGTGTAGTATCATTACTGACTGTTTCTATAGCTCCATGTGCTGTAGCAGCCTCTAAACTCTCATGGATGTCTCGAAAACCATTCACTTGTAACGGAAACTGACCAAAATTCTCATCATTGCTAAATCCTTTACCTAGGATAAGAAACAAATTATTAATAATAAAAAACACTGAATTGCATAAGCTAAGGTAATTAAAAGCCAAGCTTTCAATGCATGCAACATCTACAGTAGACTTTACAAAGAATTTTCAATTCTCTAGTTAAAAATAGACAAGTTGGCATGCATGGATGCTTTTATCCACAGCCTAAGAGTGAAAACTCTGTCAACTAAAAAGAAATACAAATTAAGTCTGAAATTCATTATGATAATAAGGTTAGGGATTTTATAATATTGTCATTCTATATTAATATGAATTATACTAGTCTGAATAGACTGAGTTTGTCACATGAAGTCGAAATAATATCTGTTCATTCAAGACATTATATACATAACTTATAGCTAAGAGCTCGAGGGTGCTAGAGCAGAGCATCGACTTCAGAAAACATTGTCAACCGTGGCAGCAAAAAAACCAAAACGCTGCAGGTTTTACATATAACATTCCTCTCAAGGGAAATAATTTCATATTTAAAAGTTGATCAAACAGATTGTCTCCCAGCAGTGATGTTCTGGTGATGTATTATCGTTGAAATTGGTTAGTTTAGGCAAGTAAACTAAATAATCAATTGTAAATTTTCAAAACAGATTACAATAAATATTTAATAATACTTTAAAAGGCGTGGAACTCACTTTAAATGATTGAACTCTAATATTAAAGGCTGCCATAGATAAAATTGTTTGGAATTACATGTTAAACATACCTTCATTGACACCCTCAGCTCTATATTGACCATAAAATAACTCAACCATTGGATTTTTTGTTTCTCCAGATTCTCCAGCCCTGTACAATAAAAATTCATAAATTATTATAAATTTTATATATTTTATTAAAAAGGGCCATAATCACCAGCAAGAAACGTAAATGCTTTCAAGGGAATTTCTTGTTTCTACTTTTACAACTTCAAAAAATCCCAGATTGATACAAGGATTTTTTTTATTTTTTTTTAAATTTTAACTGTTAATTTGGTTCTCTTGATCCAAATACTGGTAATATCAATGATTTATGTATTAATAAATCTGTCATACCTATGTCAAGTGGAATCTTATTAATAGTTTGTTAAAGTCTCTTGTGTTAATGCATTTAGATAACATGTGTTGATGCCAGCATTTAGATAAATTTTCTAAGGAGTCCATTCCTTTGTCAGGTGGTTTGGGTTCTTAATTTATATAAACTAGTGACACTGCCACATCCTTAATGTCTTATAATGTTCCTTCGATAATCATTGTCATATTAATGTCCCACAAGTGATATTGCCTCAAGGTCACATTACGAAGGATCTTACCTAGCCTTGTGTGAGACAGCTATTAGACTTACCCTGTTTCAGGGGATGGAGGTCTGAACGTTGTTTTAAATGCATCTTCTAACCATTCTAATAACTTGTGTTGGAATTCACTGACATCCTATAAAACACAAGACAAAAGAACAATAAGCAAAACATGTTTAATATACAACACCTACTTTGAAATCTTTGAGAAAAATAAAATGTTATTGTGAGTACCTGAATGCATAAGAACACCAGGAGAAACAATTAAGACTGCACTTTAAGTACATTTCCAATGTTGAAAACATTTGTATTTTTTATTGGCATAAAACTGTCTACAGTAATTTGTAGACAATATTTTTCTGAATTGAAATTTCAAAGGTTGTGAATTTGTTGTTTTTTGTGTGTAGGTTTTTGTAGAAACAAATGACATCAGTAAAACTCTAGATTACATCCCTGTAAAAGTGTAGGCTGTTGTTTATGATAATGATAGTTTATGATTCTTGTATTGAGTTATTGAAACCATTATAGTCTTTTAAATATAGAATACTGCAAGTTTATTTTTAGACACAACATTTTTCAGGTTTTTGTGCTGCACAGTTAAGATGTCAATTGGGGTTTGAAGTGTTTTTGGATTGCTGTCTAGGTAACATATACCTAACAACTGCTTTCAAATAGAATAAATGACTGGTTACCTGTTGACTGTCTCCTACACCAGTAGCTGCTGTTGCAGCAAAGGCTTCTTTAAGAATATCTACAGCTTTAGAAGGATCTACATACTTTCTCTTGGAACCCACCATTAATGCAAACAAACGTCGGAGTTCACACATAAATCTGACATTTCTCGTCTCTTGCTGCAAGATGGAGAAAATTTTTTTCATATTAACTAAGGATTCAATGTTCTGTACAAGGTCAAAAAACACACTTCAACTCCATATCAAAACATTTAAAGAATGAATAACATGAACATTCTATATCAGGTCAGTCAACTAAATGGTAGGCACACAATGCCAATAAAGGTAAATGCCCTTAAAAAGGAACATGCATGGGCTTTGCTCATAGTTAAAGGCCCTATAGTGAGCTATAGTTGTTAATTTCTATGTCATTTGGTCTCTTGTGGAGAGTTGTCTCATTGGCAATCATACCACACCTTCTTTTTTATATTACTTGCCTTATCCAAAACCGTCTAAATCTATTTTTGTATTAGTTCTAATGATTTTTTTTTTCAATTATCTTAACCTTTAAACCACCATTTTGATAGGACTGATTAACTCTGTTATAAATATAATTTCTTGAGTACCATAATTAAAAGTTTAGTATAAGGTAAAGGGCACCTGTTCAGTGTTGCCTAACAGGCTTACAGAGACAACTAATGCTAATCTGTTCTAATCTGTCTATCACTATTTTACCTATGACAATGATGTTACTTTCATCGACAATGGGCATATGCACCCTTAGTTTCAAGCAATAATTTTTCATATCACTCTACTGTGCTGAGAAAGGAAATCATCAGTAAGTAACATCAAACAAAAATTTTGTAAAATAACAATAATACCCTAAATCACTTCTTATACATGTTATCATTTAATTGTCTTACCTGTGAAGGATCTTTAGGTAGTTTGAAGTTAAGCACCAAATGTCGAAATCTTCTGAGATTAAATAAAGACTGAAATGATAAAATGTATATATTTCTATTGTATTATTCATATCAATAAGAAAGTAAATCAGGTATCTTTCAAGAGTACAAATCGTTTCTGTTTGGTGGATTTTGCTCCCACTATTGGATCTTCCTAATGTGGATGTTGAATACCACCATTTTAATGTTACCAGATTATATCCTTCACTCATATACAAGTTGCAAAAGTGACACATTTATTTCTTCTGGTTTAGGTATACTCAAATTCAACACATTAATGTGTACTAGTTTTACTTAACTAATCTAAGTTTTACATTTTCCATGTCAGGCCTTTAATTTCAAAGCAGACTATTCAGCATGATCTTTTTTTTCAATGTTGAGGGCTGCACATGGATGTATTATTGCTTACATCTTAGTCATTTGGACTCTGGTGAATAGTTGTCTCATTGGCAATTATACCACATCTCCTTATTTTCTATATCTTATATTTAAGAATTTGAAATTTAGGAAATTTAAGTGGAAGGTTGAGGGTTTTAATCTATATTCTTAAATAATGTCTGAAATTCTTTCTTCGTTTTTCAACTGCTTTCCAATTAAAAGTCTGGAAATCGAAAGAAATGTTTCAAAAATGCTGACAGTAGACAAGATCTGAAGGTCTTTACAGACCAGCCAAAACCCATTTCAGGCCATATTGATGGAGGTATGATAGACAATAAAGTTTCAACCATGAATAACCATTGTTCAACCTGTATACTCTTGATTACCTGTATAACAGCACTAAACCAACATGTATTTCCCACATTCTTTAAACCAACAGGACATTCTTCTAGTCTCTTCCTTTCATGTGGATTAAGTGGGTCTACAAACCATATATCACCTCTCTTCCGTTTAGTCCCAGCTTTACTTTCTATCAAACTTTGTTCTAACACTCTGAAAAGTACAAGAAAGATTCGTGTAAATCTTACACTTACTGGTTTCTTCAATCAAATAACTACAAATCATTGAAATTGAAGTTTTATTATTGAACACAAAGAAACATTAGATAACCTGCACGATGCAATATTATTGAATCATAAAGTCTTCTGTAGTTCATCAATTATGAATAAATAGAGATTTGGGAAGTATGCCAATGAGACAGCAACCAAGATTTCAATTTAAATTATAGATTTCTACAGTTCATAAATTACCTGCTAATATCTTGTTCTTCCTTGGACACCTGACCTCCCAGAATTCCCTGTGTATCTTGAAGACTGGCAGCTATAGCTTTCTGTAATTCGTCACTTTCGTTTGTTTCTGTTGTTAGGTCTATGACACCTGATGTTTAAAATGAGTTTTAAATACAAAGCATGTATATAAATAAAGTGTTGATTACATTAATTTAAAGAACTTTTCTTTCATAATGAATTAGTTTAGGAAAAATCATTTGAGAAGTTTTATTATCAAGGAGCTGAAATTATACATTATTGAGGGTGGTTGTGTATAAGGTAAGCAACTAAAAACTACACAATTGGTGCCTTTCACCAATTTGTATTCTATTGCTAGAAAATATAAAAAGAAAAGAAAATGAAACAATTTAGCAAAATTATTAACTTGTGTTTTTAAGGTACATGTACCAGTCTTGTACTACAACTCCAGTTTCCGGTTAGTTACTCCATTTTTTTCTGATTTTTTTTTCTGGACTCAACTTTTTCTGTTTGATTATATGTTTTGCTGAATTGATACATATATATAGATTTAAAAAAAATCTTGCATCTTTTTGGGGATATCAATCCAGGAAAGTGGAAGGATATCATGTTTACTGGAAGTGGTGCGGCCTAGTAAAAACTGCAAACAGAAAGTAGAAAAAATATGTTTTGACTTCAGGGTTACGTAACTTTTTATTCTTCGTGGCATGGCCCACTTTTTTCAATTAAATCACAATTTCACATTAGTACATACATGATATGAACATGATTTTTTTTTCTATGTAGCATTTTTTATTTTTTTATTTTCAAAGATCAGCTGTTTAGCATGTAAGCCTATGGAGCAGTCAATTACAAGACTGCAACCTTAAGATTGGTATGTTAAGTTCTATCAAACATCATTAAAAAAAAAATTTAAAAAATCTTTTTTTAATTGTAACTGGATCTGTCTAGTCATGCTAGTAGTGGATAGGCTATACTGGTCAAAATAAAGTGGAAAGAGGGATTATGGCTGTACTGGCTGATGGACATTTAAAATCATACCCTTCACAATGACATTGCATGGTGTTATATTCCTTTGGTTTTATTCAGTATTGAAGACAGAATAGAATTCTGATAAGATGTGAAAGTTATTTAATTTCCTTTAATTAAGCGTTTTGATTGGAATGAATAAAATGGGAATCACAATTTTTACCTTGACTTTTATTTGTACTGGTTGACTGTGTTTCTGTTGATTGTGTAGCTGTAGTATCAGTGCCTGGTTTCCCTTTAGCATCTAATGTATCTGCAGCTGTCGTCCTTGGAGGTAATGGATTCACAGTTGACTGTATAAATAAAGGAATGAATATATTTAACTCGTGAAATTGGTTAAAATGGATTCACAGTTGACTGCAATTTTGGTTAAAATTCAATGATAGTAATTACGTGTTACAATGACAACATTGATTATTTTATTTAGACTTGACAACTATTTCACAAAATTTTGTAGTCAAAACAAATTCAAACAAGTTTCCCCTCCAATGTAAAAGTTTACATGCACATATATATTGATACATGTATACATGTAATGGTTCAAATATTTTACCTTTTTTGGAGGGCTGTTGGTTACTTGGCTGTCTTCAGCCACCAACATTGCCACAACATTTTCTACATTAAATTGTCCATTTTCATCTTGACAAGCATCAATGGCTCTCTTGATCACTTTTTCATCATGTATTCCTGTAATTTCCTTTATCTGGTTACAAACAGTCAAAAGTTCATCCTGCTTTCTTCCCTGCAAGACCCAAACATTTGCTATTTCCATGAATTGATACATGTACAATGTAACATTGATATGGCATCACTGAATCCAATGATTTAATACACTGTAAAGTAGCATTCCATAAATATAATGAATGTCAAAACAGCATATGACCCTTGCGTTTTTTAAGCACCAATGACTTTGAGTAAATGTTACAATTATGCAGACATTATTGAGTGCAAAGTAGCATTGCTTGTTAAATATAAATTTCAGCAATAAATATTCATGAAAATATTTTTTAAGATCAGAGATAAATGATATGAAAATGTTTTGTCATGAGAAAGGACAAGGTTCACTAATGGCACAAAATAGCCTAAAATATCAACTTTATCATAAAACACCAAAAAGGTCTCAAGTTGGTTCGTAAATGGGTCTATTTCAAAAGTATAAATGCTAAATATGTCAGTTCTTTTCATAAGACTACAATATATTCTCCAAAGTAAGCCCATTTTGGACATTTTGTCAAAATATGATGATTTTGTGCATTTTTTTTAGACCTAAAAGCTTTTGAAACACCTTCACCACCACCTATGATCCAGAATGTGTTGTAACCAAAAGATTCCAATTTTGATATAGATTTCATCAATATAAAAACTTTTTGAATTGTAGATGGAGGCCAAGGTTAATTATGCCAAAAACAATTAAAATTATGGACAAAGAGTACCAAAATTGACCTTTTAATACAAATTATGCTCATTTAAGGGGTCATTGCTCCATAAATAGTAAAGGAAAGTGCCAGAAAAAATATTTTTGTCTTAGTAGTATTATCACAAGTATTTCTATGTGACATTTGTAATTTTTTGCCCCAATTTTAAAAAACATAAAAAAATCAGGGCCAATTTTAACCCTTCGTGAACCTTCTCCTTTATTTATCGCTATTTAGTGCATTTTTCCTTTGATCTTTTTTTGTGATAATTTTCATATCATGCTACTCGCTTGAGATGGAAAATTATTGCTAGAAACTAAGGAGCCACGTGGTGTTGCTAATGAAATTGACATGAAATTGACAATGCCGTCATAGATTAAATAGCGATAAACAGATTATCATTAGTCATCTCAACTGGATTGCTTTTCACACTTTCGCTGCCACCGGCTCAAGCGAGAAAATCAATTTTGTTGCGATAACCAACGATAATCTATATAAATATCAGTAACAATGCATGATTACCGAAAGCTTGTGTTAACGCATGTGGAAGAACCGATCTGCTATATACATGTATATAACAACAAACCAGATTATACCTCAACAAATAATTTCACAATAAAATTATCCATTGTTTGAGTTCTGTCAAGAATCATATATAAATACAATAATCTACAGTTGTTTTTAAGTATGTGTTGTAGAGGTCTGTGAAGTAATAATATAAGCATTTAGACATAGGATATTAAAGGAAAATGTACCAATCGAAAGTCTTTGGTACATGATGTATTGATGATGAATGTCAGCAGTGGCGGATCCAGTACTTTTTGTAAGGAGGGGCCTGCTGACTGACCTGAGGGGGGCATCAAGTCATGCTTTAGTGATTCCCTTAATAATCAATCAATTTCCCCCTTCCCCTTTTTGGATCTGCCTAAGGTCAGAATGACACTGCTCCAGGTGGTATTAGGTTTGTTCGCGCCCAATACACTTTTGCACCAAGGTCCGTTCGCACCCAATTTTAAATCAAAGAGCTGAAAGCTCTGAGGAAAAATGACGCCACTGCCTCTAATATTGGGATATTTTTAGGCAAGTCTTGATTTTCACATACCGTAATAAAGTTTAACATTGCAACATGTCTCGTAAGCATATACTTGATATTCGTATATGTGTGTGCGTGTGAAGTAAAGATGACAACTGACTGGTTTTCTTTTTAGTACAAATGAATAGGTCAAGAGTCAAGACTACTTGAATGATCTACAGTATCCAATTAATACTGGCTGTTGTATTTTTTTTGTACAAATAAATAGCATGAATAGGTGAAGACTACCTGAATGATCATCAGTATCCAATGACTAATGGCTGTTTTTTTTTTGTACAAATAAATAGGTCAAGAATACTGGAATGATCTACAATATCCAATGACTACTAGCTGTTCTTTTTTACTAATAAATAGGTCAAGACTATTTAAATGATCTACAATATTCAATGACTACTGGCTGTTCTTTTGTACATACTAAATAAAGACTACCTGAATGATTTAAAGTATTCTAAGTAATGTGTAATTTTTTTCTTGCAATTACATTTTTCTAAATCAAGAACCATTGACAGACTACTAGCTGTATCCTTTTCAATCCAAATGATTTTGAAGAGCCTGTTGTAACAAGCTCTTATACCCCACTAGTCCTATAACATATGACTTTGCATTCTTATCCATTTTTTAACGTTTTTATACTGATATTTTTTTTTTTAATTTTTTGAATGCCAAGTGTGGCATATTAAAAGTAAAAATAAATTATCAGAACAGTAAATAGAAATTTAATAGTAAATAATGCTCCCAAGGTCATACATGTATGTTATAGGACTAATTACCCACATACTTGTTAAATAAGTTACTAGTGACATAGTTAAGTTATTTCTGTTACATGAAGCAAATTCTATTTCTGTAGATTTATACAATAGCATAATGTTGTTATACTAGTTTAATTTCACCTTGAAGATTAGACAAATAGGGATACTCCTTTGATTTTGTTATTTCATGTCAGTCAGGTCGCTTTATATGAAACTAGAAACTACTTCTCTGCCATATTGATATTTTATAACAACTCTGCCCATGACCCATACAATTGATATTCATTCTTTAACCATATATCATATAGTAATCTATTTTTTTTTTATTTTGCACCAACCCACCATCTTTCATGTCAAATTTCTGTCTCCATTTAGGTTTATTGCTATTGAACCATCATGGTATTAAACACAATTCCAAGTATTTATGCTGTTATAGTGGGTCACCATACATTCAACTTTGGTGGCATTCCAGTTATTGAAATTTGTGTCAGATTAGAACAATGAACTAGACCTTTAGGAATGGATCTCATAATTTGATATGGAGCCATAGTATGCAACCCCTGCCCAGTAACAAAAATAAACAAGCTTGAAAGGATACATGTCAAGCAGCAAAATGTATCACCAGAGATTACAAGTCAAGAGAGGATGGATACGTCTAAAAAATGCTTGCCAAACTGAAACTACAACAAGATCTCCAAGCGTTTAAGCCAAAATTGGTTTTTATGTAAAAAGTAGTTGAGGGGCTGATTCACGCTATTGAACCAGACGGATTCCTCAAAAAAGCATGTATGAAGAGCACCATAACTGCCGAGAAATTCACAGAATACCACGTAACAATAATTGTGGAAAAGCAAGTGAAGAATAACTCTGACGTCAACATTAACTGTCAGTGTATTGACATTTCACCAAGTGAAAAAACGTACAATATTCAAACTCATCCTTTGTAAGATAGTGATCACGTCAAATCAGCTAGACGGCACTATTGTGCACGCATCAAACGTAGAGAGCTTCAAATCTAGCTGTTCTCACGCCCTGCCAATAAATCAACGGTGCTCTCTAAAAGCCAGCATCGATACCGACAATTAATTCACATGTCATACAGATACAGTCTGTTACAGACTCTGCTGCTGTAACTTTGTAAACAAAGATTGAGTCGGGAGTCCAGTCTGTATCGTTAACCACTAGCCCGATGCCCCAGACTAGTATTAAATTTTAAGCTCAGACTAGTAAATTTTAATTATCGCTAGCCGACCGGACTTACAGATTAGTAAGAAATATAACGTCCTTGCTATGTTATTTGAACATATTTGAAGTTTAGATTGACAAGTAATGCAGAAAAGATCGTCAAATTAATGCGTACAAATGTAACAAAGTCTAAACTATCAAGATCGATAATTAATAAAATTGAGAATGGAAATGGGGAATGTGCCAAAGAGACAACAACACGACCATAGAGCAGACAACAGCAGAAGGTCACCAACAGGTCTTCAATGCAACGAGAAATTCTCGCACCCGGAGGCGTCCTTCAGCTGGCCCCTAAACAAATATATACTGGTTCAGTGATAACATTTATTCTGAGAAAGTGAAACAGAAACGTAAACAAGTTGCAATATTTCGATCTGACTTATAACAAGTAGAAAGTGGACCAACACGGACACATTATATTTTCTTATAATAAAAGCAGTTGTTTGTAAAACGAAAAGACTATCAAGTTTTTCTCCGATTAATTATATATCTTCATTGTTCTAACAATGTTTTAGTTTTACTTCACATAATCAATAAAGTTATAAAAATAGATTTATGAGTATCTTAAGAACATCGTGTTGGTACACTTTGATCTATTTGGTAATAAGAAGGACCGGAGACCAAGTGTCATCAGACGATTCATAGGCACCGCATTTACTAATTTCCAATTATTCAAAACTTCGTAAATCTGCATAAAGTCCAGTATCTATCCAAAAGATGTCAGGATAATTCCGATTAATACTTTTTTAATGGTTGTTAAGGTGAAATGGTAAGAAAGGCTGACATTATTTAGGAGAACTATTTTGTCTAGCGATTGCTGGTCATTGGTGTGTGAAGTCCAGAACCATGTCAAAACGGATCTATTTGTTTATTACGTAGATAAAAGCGAAAGCTTGAATAAATATGAGAAATATAACAAAGTGAAAGCTCAAAATACCATTTGGGTGATACCATTTAATAACAATAAACATAAGAACAGGTCAAAATGTTTTATTCTGTGAAAAAAGTATGTAAACTGGTTCCTGGTTGATTACTACACGTACAAATGTACATTAGTCATTAATGATAATACAAGCAGATTCCAGTCTGTATGTAAAATAGTAAATACGAAACCAAGCGCGGTAGACGGAGAAATGTAATGGAAAGTAAATACGAACCAAGCGCGGTACAGTATTCTCCCCAGAAATTTTGGATAGCATCACATTTGGCGTAAAAAATAAATTGTATTTTTTTCAATGCAATTTGTCGCGTCGTGGTAATGCTCTATTTCCTTTGTTATATACGTTATTGTTTATTACAAAATGTATTATATTGTTTGTATGCTATAGGCCCTTTTTTGGTGAATAAAATATTCTATTCCACCCTATTCTTTGTATCTATATTGTTGAATTCATAACTGAGAATACAATTAAACTAAAACCATGATAACAGTATTTTCAGTTAGTTTTCTTTATTCATTTATAGTTCCAGAATGAATTTTTTCCTCTTGGGCCAAATAAATATATATGTGTATAGATACAATTGCACTAAATGTGTAGGAAAAAAACACTGGTTCTTATAATAAAAAAAAGGAAAGAGAAAGTATCATATAGCAATAAAATTTAAATTAAAAAACTTTCTTTATCATGTCTATCAAATATATTGGTTCATGGTCCCAGTTGTTTCTTTTTATCAAAATGATATATATTTTTTTTACAAAGTTATCTAATAAATAGTCTGTTAATGCTTAGTTTTCTCTTTAAGTATTGTTTTCTGTCAACTGTGCCATTTGTGGATATGTAGTTATTATCGTAAAATGTGGATTTTTGTCATATCTGGTCCGATTCCGATCAGTAGTTTACACTAAAATATTAAATGGCCGCCGAAAGCAATGAAAAATACGAAAATAAAACAATGTTTGACAAGACATTGGGATAAATATGGCGTTTTTAATGCATTAAATGGATGAAACATAAACTAAAGCCAATTATGATCACTTTCTAAAGAAAGTACAAAACTTATATAGTTGAAAATCAAAATTTTCACTCTCTATTTACAACTTTATATACAGTCTGCACATTTAGCCACTAGTCCGATGCCCCAGACTAGTAAAATTTGGTCCAGACTAGTATGTTTTTGCAACACTTTGTTTGGTCCAAAAAGAAAAATGTCAGAATATTGGTCTTCGGACTAGTAGTTGAAAAAGTTTTTGGTGCAGACTGTTATATATACTAGCTAGTAATAGGAAGAGAAAGAAAGTAATACTAATATTTTGAAAGTCATAAAAAGATAAGACTCAATCTCTTTTTAAAAGAGAAAAAAATGTTTGTTTCTTTGAATTTTCATTTTGCAAACATATATTTTGATTTATTTTATGATTTTCTGATTACATTATCTCCTTGTCGATTGCATACCACGTGGTATTAATCATGTCACAAGTGACAGCTTGGGGTATTAGTATCCAACCAGTTATCACCCAAAGGGCAATTAACACCTATGTAATCACTTTAGATTGCCTCTATTGTCCGACTTGAAGGGATTACAACTAACGGTGATATATTTTTTTTATAATCATAAGTGGTAATTAGATGAAAGTTCACAATTTAGGACATGGCTTTGCCATACAGAAACGAGAAAAGTAACATCCTGAAAATAATTATAGCGTCGCCGAAATTATTATAGCGTCACGGTAAGAAAATATAGCGTTGCGGTACCTCGACGCTAAAACGGCCTGGGGAGAACACTGGCGGTAGGATTAAAATTTATTCAACACAAAAAAACATGTTGTCTCACTTTAATTAAGGACAAGGACAACAAATATACATTTTTTGTACTTATAGGGATACACTTGCCAAAACTTGATTACAAAGTTATTAAACACAAAACCAATAAAAATTGGGCGCAAACGTGTAGGGTGCGAAAGTGAAAGGGGGCGAACGTGATAGGGTGCGAACGTGAATGGGCCAAACGGACCTGGATTAGCTCCAGTCCAGGTGGGGGAAGTGTTACCGGATTGCTTCACTGATTAAAGATACTTAGCCAACCATAATGGGTCAGCTAGTAAAGCACTTTTGTAACCTCAGTTAGAGGATGGATAGGATAAATATAAAGCCATAATGGATAAAGGTAAGTTGTTAATTTCCTGATAATTTGATAACGGTGAGGAGCATGCTCTATTTTTATAATTCAATCAAATAGTATAATTTCCTGATAAACTTCTGACCTGTGAATGACATGGCTGAGGCAATGGTGGTTGTTTCACTGTCATAGTTCACACGTGTAGCTCAAGTTTGCCTCTGATGGACAAGAATTTGTCTCAAATTTTTAGACACAGCAAAACATACAGTTAATTCCCCATGTATGTTGCTGAAATATCTTTTATACAATAAGATAACAGTAGTGAATAAGTCTCTTTCAAATGAAATATATAGTTTTGGCTCATAACACATGTATGCATTAAATCATGTCCAATGTTGACAGTCGCAAGTTTCCCATCGTGATTATCATGGCTGCTGTAGGGGCTTCCCCAAATTGATGCTTAGAATCATTTGAAAGACATGTTTTCATTGGACAATATTCTACAGGCGAAACAAAGAAAAATCTGAATTTCATGAAGTTTTTACAGTCTAATTATTATATATCAATCTTCATCTTAAAATGATATAATTTTATTGTAAACGAACACAAATTCTTCTTTAAGCGACGATTTTATTTGAAATACAACACGAAAAGGATAATGATAAGACTTCAGCTTATTATCCAATCACAATTTGCGTTATTCTTATCCTTTGGGGTGATTGCACCGTTCGGAACCTTTCCAGTGTCACCGTTCAAAGACACGTGTTTATGTTGACGTTGGAACATAGGGGAGATCCCAAGCCTACAGCCACAGCATCATGTCATTTTTAGTGGATTCGTGTTTAATGTTCTTTTCACAGGTTTCAAGTACCTTTATGGCAAAAATTTAGACACTTGTTGATCGAATATAGATTTATTGATTATCTCAATAAAAATCATAGGCATACTTCACAACTTGAATTTTTTAACCAGAAATGCTCGTTTTATTTTTAAGATCTTATTAAAGACTCAACAGTAACCATGGAACAAAAAATTAAAAGGCCAATTAAGATGTATATATATATATATGTAAATAAGAAGATATGGTATGTCTATGAGTGCCAATGAGACCACTCTCCATCCCTGTTACTTTGTGAATATATATTAGGAACCACAAGAATGAATTCTATAACAAAATGGACTTCATACTCATAGCATTGAAAGACCTTTAGTGTGTTGTCCATAAAATAGTCTTTAAAGTTAAATATTTTCGTTAAAACTTTTGGTAATATTGTCATTATCATACATAAAAACCCTGTACTTATGTATGAAAGGAGATGTGGCTAAGGTATGTATGCCAATAAGACAGGAAGTGCTGCCCCTAAGTTGGTCATCTGTTAATGTGAGCCAAAATTTGTTCCTGTGAAAAAAGTTCCAGTGGAACTAATTTCACATGAAATTTGTTCTGGGAGAACTTTTTTCACAGACAATATCCATATAATTTGTTCCATCTCTATGAAATAAGTTCCACACTCTACCTTGTGGAATAAGTTCTGGGTTGGTGAAATTTGTTCCTTACCTAGTGAAATAAGTTCCATGTTTGTGAGATTTGTTCCTTACCGGGAGAAAAAAGAGTTCTGGATTTGTGAAACTTGTTCCTTACCTGGTGAAATAAGTTCCTCGTCTATGAAATATGTTCCACTGGTTAAACAAGTTATCTTATATACTGAGCACTTGTCATCAGTGAGTTTAAAGTCATTATAAAAACATGTATTATATAAATAATAAACTTGTGTAAACATTCAATTTGGATCCTGTTGAGTAAATCAAAAGTCTAATAACATTCTCAATTAATAAGACTAAAAAATGACACTTATGAACCAGGAAAGAGTAGAATAAAAAGTAATCTCGAAAAAAAGTATTATAGTAAAAGTTGAACATTTGTACTAATTTGAAAAGGACAATATAACTGATCAATTATTTTAAAGGCATAAAGAAACAAAAGACACACTCTTTTAAAACTGTACATGTATGATTAGAACACCCATGACAGATCAACAGGAAACAAGGAGGTTGAATACTACATAAATGATAAAACATACATTGTAGATACAAATAATGATACATTATCATCGCTTTTATTTCTTATCTTCATCCTACAGTCATGCCTTAATTGCAAATGTACGCCATGCAAGCATAGTACAGCACCCAGCTTATATAATTTTTTAGTGTAACAAGAAAATATTTCGCTGTGCAATAGGTCAAAGGTACTTATTTTCTGTGAAATAGGTCCGAGCAGAACATTTTCATTGATTCCCGAAAAATAATTTCGTGAAAAACTAATATCACAGGAACTTATTTCACTTTTTATTAAAATTTTAATATTGGAACAAAACTCATGGAGCTGTGATTTTTGTTCCAGAACTTATTTTACATTAAGTTAAAAAATTAGTTCCGGAACAAACAAATTTTCTGTGATATAAGTTCCAATGGAACATATTTCCTATGAAATTTGTTCTGACGGAACAAATGTCACGCCGGAACATATTTTTTGTTACATTAACTTAGTGGCCTGGACCTGCAACAGGAGGGAGTTTTTCCTAACAATCCCCGCATACATGGTAAGGGTTACTTAAATGATGACTAATTACACAGGTACATGTATTTATTTTAATCTAATGATTTGAATATTATGTGTTTTTTCTTTAGGTTTTATTTTTTGGTGGAGGCTGGGTTTTCTTTCTAAAGCAATTGTTCAAGGATTATGAGGTAAGAACATGAAGAATAAGATATGATTTAATGCAACCCTATTTCTGAAACAATCTTTGAACTTTCTGTTTTCATTTCCCCATTATTAACATGTCAGTAGTGTTTGCTTGCATACACCAATCATTATGAAACATGGGTGTTTTTGTTATTTGTGTGAAAAAAGCACACCACACACATTGACATAATTGTCTATGTTGTCACCACACACATTGACATAATTGCCTATGTTGTCACCACACACATTGACCAGCATGTACATAATGAAAGTGCCGATGTTGTTGTTACACACATTGACATAAGTACGGATGTTGTCACCACACACATAGCAAGTGCAGATGTTGTCACCACACACAATGACATAAGTGCAGATGTTGTCACCACACACAATGACATAAGTACAGATGTTGTCATCATACACATTGACATACATCCAGATGTTGTCACCACACACATTGACATAAGTACAGATGTTGTCACCACACCCATTGACTTAAGTGCAGATGATGTCACCACACACATTGACATAAGTGAAGATGATGTTGCCACACACAATGACATTAGTGAAGATGTTTTTACAACACATTGACATAAGTACAGATGTTGTCACCACACACATTGACATAAGTGAAGGTGATGTTGCCACACACAATGACATTAGTGAAGATGTTTTAAAAAAACACATTGACATAAGTACAGATGTTGTAACCACACTAATTGACTTAAGTGCAGATGTTGTCACCACACACGTTGATTTGAGTGCAGATGTTGTTACCACATACATTGACATTAATACAGATGTTGTCACCACACACATTGACTTAAGTGTGGATGTTGTCACCACACACATTGACATAAGTGAAGATGTTGCCACACACAATGACATTAGTGAAGATGTTTTTACAACACATTGACATAAGTACAGATGTTGTCACCACACACATTGACATTAGTACAGATGCTGTCACCACACACATTGACATTAGTACAGATGTTGTCACCACACACATTGACATAAGTACAGATGTTGTCACCACAACATTGACATTATTGCAGATGTTGTCACCACATTCATGGCATAATTGTCTATGTTGTCACCACTTACCGGTACATTACCATGAGAAAAGATATTGTCACCACATACATTATCTTTTAATTAGTTTCTTTTTGACAATATGACATAGGATCTATCAATCTGTTGGGTCAATATCTTTAATTGATTTTCCATAAGTGGTAATGTAACGTTTTTTCCTATAGCTCAGTCCATAATGTAAACTTGGATATGTTAGATAGCTCATTTCTAAGCTGTGACATTTTCACATATGTGGTTAAATTTTCGGGGTACAAAGTGAGATTACTTTTCCCGTAAATTAGCATACTTGAAAAATCCTTATATGATGCATAGTTTTTACACATTTATTCTATTTCCCTCTACTTTCTAAATCAACACCAACCGGTTAAGCTCCATCACTTGTTAAAAATAGAAATATGTCCAACATCACTACACAGGGATTTTTTGTTTACGCACAACTTTTGAGTGTTCCTCATTTGAGGCACATTACAGATATTGACCCAGTTGTACTGTTCAGTTGTAATATAATAGTAGTCATGGTATGATGAAAAATGTGACAAAAGAGGGACGAAAGATACCAGAGAGACAGTCAAACTTGTAGATCGAAAATAAACTGACATTGCCATGGCTTAAAATAAAAAGACAAACAGACAAATAATAGTACAAAAGACACAACATAGAAAACTAAAGACTAAACAACACAAACCCCACCAAAAACTGGGGATGATCTCAGGTGCTCCAGAAGGGTAAGCAGATCCTGCTCCACATGTGGCACCGGTCGTGTTGCTTATGTTATTACAAATCTGGTAAATAGTCTAATTCGGTAGGTCAAATTCATGAAAAGGGAAGGATATTGTAGTAAAGACATAAGGAACATATCTTATATCATCTGTGAAACGGTTGTGATGGCGTCCGTAAAATTTACGAAAGGATGATTTCAACTTCACCATTTGAAACTCTTGGTATAGGTTGCATTTCTGTAAATATTGAGAATGCAATTTCCCATAGGAACTCCTTTTACGACTTAAACTGTACCACTTTTACTATAAAGTTTTGAATAAAATCTTATCCTAGAATTGAAAGTTCATATGTACTACAACTTTTTTCAAAGGTCAAAATATAGGGCTGTGCGGCATATTTTCAACGTTTATATGCCCTGAACTTTGCACAGTTTAAACTAATACTAATTTTCTTAACTACCCCTTCCTCGAAAATAAAAGGTTACCACAGATTTCAATATAAACAAATTGCACAGGTATATTTACTGGTAACTTTCCCAAGTTATGTCTCTATGAGATGAAACATGGAGATCATAACTGGGAACCAGTATGTAAACACAATTAATTTTCTATGAATATTCTAAATCTCCACAAAAGAGGCGTGGTTTGAGAAACAGCTGTATTTACAACGTGCAACCTATAATAGCTTTCTTGTGAGCAGCATCAAGGAAATCATGATAGGAAATACAAGCCCAGTAATATCATATCAACTGGGAGATATATACTCCATATGCAGGCACTAGTGGAATGTTGCTACATAGAAATGGGAAATTCACAATTGTTGACAACCTATTACCAGAGAACCAAGAACTTATTTTAAGCCTATTATTATCTGTTTTAGGTCCATCACTCTGTTGTACTGTTAGTGTTTTCAGTGACATTTTCGTTATCCTGTACCATGTTTGAACTAATCATATTTGAAATTCTTGGAGTACTTGATGCAGGGTAAGTCTTGACAAAAATCAAATCTATTGTTGGTTTTGTTACTATTATTTCATGGTAGGGTGTACAAATGTTGAAAAAAAAATCCTTGGTTTTTTTTGTTGCTCTTTTGATTCCTTTATTTATCCCCTATCAATATAAACTAGTGTTTTGAAAAGCTTATTATTTTGAACCTGAGAAGTGAACTCCCTTATTTATGAAATTGTTGATACAAATTCAGGGGAGATAACTATTTTAACATGGCTAAACATTCTATGTCCCATTGTTTCCACTTCAAATAGGTTTAAAATAATTTTTATCCTTGAAACAATGCTGTGGATATCAGGCTTCTTGAAACTTTTAGATATTTTAGAATACACCATTTTTAATAATTTAAATGGTGACAGAACTCAGTTATTGTGGAAAGATTGTTTGTTTCATAGGCTTCAATTTTTTATTTAGTCAAAGATGAAGATCTTTTCTTTGTAAATGAAGCATGCATGCTCAGAAACTGCTAAGGATAGCAAACTGATACTATATTTCATTAAAATTAGATTTTATATATTTCCTGTTTGATTATTTTTTTTGTGTATTTCAGCTCCAGATATTTCCATTGGAAACTAGGACTATATGCCATTTTATCAGTGTTAATTGTAGTGTTACCGTTCTATATTGCCTATTTCATAATTTGTAATTTGAGATTTGGTAAGTAAAAGTGCTTATACATTTGAATGACGAAATACTTGATAAAAGGTTGGGTTCTTGAAAAAGAAAAATCAAAATGAGAATATGGTCTCGTACAAAATCTATCAGAGTAATTGTATTGAGAAATACTGGAATGGATATAGCATGTTATCCTTGTCTTTTCATCTCTATTGGTTTGTTCTGTGCTAATAAATACATAATATTATGAAATTCAAACCAGCTCTGTACATTTGACTGAAATATTAAGAGATTTTTTTCATACCTTGTAATATAAAAAATGTAGGCTGTTAGGGGCAGGAGGGGACACAATTATTTGTCATAAGACTAGAATTTTAAGATTCAGAAAATTTAGTTTGTATTATCCGCCTTTAACATGGTAAGTGTGCTAAGTCTGTTTTAATAATTTGTTACTATATATAACATGTGACAATATACCACTCTAAATAACAATTCATTTTAACCTTTACAGTGTAACCTGCCTAATCTGACACCTGAATATTCCAACATCCTGCTTTAACCGACATCATTTTCTGGCCCCCAAGTGTGTAGGATAACACAGGATGCACTGTATCACATTATCATATCTTTTTTTCAGTACCTCAGAAACAACATGTGAGAGTTTTATTGACATTTGCAGTTTGGTGTATAGCTACTTATTTCTTTTGGAAGATTGGGGATCCATTTCCTATTCTCAGTCCTAAACATGGTAAGTCTGATTAGATAGGAAATTGTTAATGCTTGTACATGTTGTACCAAGAATATGACAGTTCTTTCCCATTCATTAGCTTAACAACTAAGTCTCAATTTTGACTTAGTCAGTTATTATGGACTTCTCCCGTTATGAATTAACCTTCAAGTTCAATGTTTGTTGTTTTACAGTAGACTCCAGTTTTTATGGACTTCTCCCGTTATGAATTAACCTTCGAGTTCAATGTTTGTTGTTTTACAGTAGATTCCAGTTTTTATGGACTTCTCCTGTTATGAATTAACCTTCAAGTTCAATGTTTGTTGTTTTACAGTAGATTCCAGTTTTTATGGACTTCTCCTGTTATGAATTAACCTTCAAGTTCAATGTTTGTTGTTTTACAGTAGACTCCAGTTTTTATGGACTTCTCCTGTTATGAGTTAACCTTTGAGTTCAATGTTTGTTGTTTTACAGTAGACTCCAGTTTTTATGGACTTCTCCTGTTATGAATTAACCTTCGAGTTCAATGTTTGTTGTTTTACAGTAGACTCCAGTGTTTATGGACTTCTCCTGTTATGAATTAACCTTTGAGTTCAATGTTTGTTGTTTTACAGTAGACTCCACATAATCAACTTAACAAATGTATTGGCTGTTGTAATATTATTTTACTTTATTACGAAATCTATATATCAAAATAATAGGTGTACTATAAATTTGTTAAAAAAGTTTGTGATTAATGTAATCATCACAGGAATTTTCAACAGAACCATATTGTACTTAATGATATAACAATTTGTAGTTATAATTTTATAACGTGACATTAAAATTTTTTTAGTTTCTGTTAATGAAAGACATTTTCTTTCCTACAAAATTAAGAAACATGAAAGTACTTGTGAAAATATTTATTAACGATTGTGATATTGAATGAGGAATTTACTATGACATTTAATTTATTGACAGGTATATTTTCAATAGAGCAGTGTATAGGAAGAATAGGTGTTATAGGTGTGACTATCATGGCTCTGTTATCAGGATTTGGTGCTGTAAACTATCCATATACATCTATGTTTGTCTTTATAAGGTAAAACATAACATTTTACCAGTAAGTATAAACAAGTCAGCAATCCAACAACACAAGGCAACCAATATTGTCCACTATAGATAGTCCCCTGGAAAATAAGAGTTTAAAAAAACAAGTCAAAGTACAGAACTAAAATATAAATATAGTAAAATCTATATATTTGAAACCCTCTCTGAACAATATATAAAGGATACATCATCTTAGAACATGCTATAAAAAGACATAGTTCTTGTATAAACTTGTGTTACTGTATAAACACAAAAAAGAAAAGGTATCAAAATCTCACTATTTCATTTACTAAGAGAAAACAAATATTAGACTGTAATATGCTACCTATTAATAAATGAGCCATATTTAAGGAATGGCTGTAATATTTTTTTCTGTCTATGAAGAAATAACATAAAAAATTTGGTGCACACTGAATAACGCGCGTAGCGGGTTATTTAACAGTGTGCACCACATTTTTTTATGTTATTTTGAATAGACAGAAAAAATATTACAGTCATTTCTTCTAAATTCCATTTTAAACCGTAGAAAACCTTGAAAAAACGTTGATGACGTTACGGTCACATGACTAAATTATGTCTATGGTCTGATAACAAAATAACGTCGGCCAATCAGAAGACGCGTTACATCCAAAATTAAATTATACCATGATATTTTAATGAGCCATATACCATGATATTTTATTTAGTTTATTGATGTTTAATACTCAAACAACAAAATATCTTGATGTCAGTTATTTTGTTTTGCATGAAAACCAGTTCAAAAAGTGTCCAATATACAATGTAATTTTTCATTGACCGAAGGACCAAATATCATTGATTAGAAAAAATATTCTTTTTGAATGGCAATTAGAATCTCAATCGTACATATACATACAGTATAGAACTTCAATGTTTATCTGTTGTCAGGGATGTTAAGGACAGTGATATACAAAGTATAGAGAAAAAACTAATGCAGACCATGGATATGATTCTGATGAAGAAGAAAAGGTAGGAAATATCTGAAACTATAAAATCCGGGGAGACAATTATATCAGTTTTCATTGAAAAGAAAAATCTCCTTAATTTATTAAGATAGAATAAGACTAACCTGTGTATAATTTGTATCATTTTGAAAGAACATGATATATAGAAAAAAATATAAGAAGATGTGGTATGATTGCCAATGAGATAACTGTCCACCAAAAGACCAAATGGTGCAGATGCATGCAAACATATTTACTTAACAGAAAATATTTAGACTGGATCATTAAGCTTTTGATGGAATACATCTTAGATTACTAAATCTTCAAATATACAATGCCAGAATTCAGGAGCAAAAAATGCAAATGGACGCTACTAGATAGAAACAAAAGACAACAAATGTGCTAACATTTAAAAATACAAAAAAAATATAAAAAAAAGTGCACACAAACCATATACATCAACTTAAACAATGGATTCATGTAAACAATTAATAACACATCTAAAAACTTTGACTGCAAATGCAATAAGATTCCCATAAAAATATAATTTACATGGGGTTGATAAATAAATACAAAATATTTTACTCCTTCAAACATGGACAAAATAGCTCAATGTTCCTAGTAACAAATTTACAAATGAACCATATCTGAAATACTTAATGTAGATAATTAACTCACAATTTCAATTGAAGTTTTGATAAATGCCATAAGAATCCCGTCAAGTGAAGTTTGGTATCTTGATAGTTTTTGTAACAAGCAAAATTTGATGAATAAAATTATTATATTGTTAAAAAGAAGAATCCAGTCATAATTTAAAACTCTTAATTGAAAGTATTCTGTATTTTTTAACATAGTTGCGATTATATTTTTTAGAATTGCTATAGCCAAGAGAGAAAGTTTAAAACAGGCCAGTTTAACCAAGAATCAAGGAGGCTTTTGGGGAATGTTGAGGACTGTTGGATCAAGTTCAGGATCAACAGAAAGTATCCTTAAACTCTAGACATTATTATAGCTTCTTCCAGCAGCTTCATGTAGATCTTCTAAATATGTTTCAATTTGTGTTCTGTGTCTTGTCTTGTCCCTGGACCAACTAAGTTTGTCTCTGATTTTGTACATGTCTGTAATTCAAATGGGTTGTTCTAGCATTTTGAAGTTGAAACCACAAGACAGTCTGAGAAAAGTATAGTTTGTAATGTTGCTTGTATTAACATTTTTGTTTCTAAATTCAGAAAATAGTTTTCATTCGTTTAATTTTGAAGGTTTCTTGCTTTATACATGATGGTACATAACACTACAGGGAGATAACTGTATTTAAGAATATATTGCAGTTTCATAATAACATTAAATTTTTTCATGTAATTTAAATATCATTCCTATTGATTTTATGGACTCACGTCAGTAAACTAACTTTAATTTCTTCAAGGTTGTTTCTACTCTTGGTCATCTATTATTATTATTAAAATATTAATATTCATGTAAAATGACCTTGATGATTTAAAACTAATAAATTCCTTAATGATTTACAAGATGTTGGCCAGTTAAAACAGGAGGTAGAGGCCTATGAAGAGTTAAGTAGACAACTGTTTCTGGAGTCAGTAGATTTACATAATATGCAGGTAACTTTTCATTGTTCGGTTTAATTAGAATTTGTTATGATGATTTCCAGGTATACATGTTCACTGCTAAGAAGTCAGGTACAAGAATTCTTGTGAAAGAAATTATCAATGTTTTAAAGCCAGCTTTAACATTACTTTATCGAAAAAAAAAAAAATAAGCTTTCTTCAATCTAATATGTCTCAAAGTGATGATGTCATGTCCATGAAAGTGTGTTCCCATGAATGTTAAAAAAAAATGAAAACCTGGCAAATCCTTGTCTTAAAGTGGCTCGCGGGTCTAAATCAAAATTTTATTTTAATATAGGATTTCGCTATATTTTTTATCTACGAATGAACTTTATCTTATACTTAATAGAAAAATTAAATAAAAAGATGGGGTCACCGTTCATTTACGCTCACAATCTGCCTTTGAAAGAAGCATACATTTTTGTAAAATTGCTTTTTTTCTGTTGAACTAATAGGAGAAAAAAAGGTAATATGAAAATAAAAAAAGAACTAAATTACAGAAATCGCTCAAATTTTACAAAAGTTTAGTTTAAGTACAGCTTATTTGAAAATGATAATAAAAAATATAGGTCACCGTTGAGTTATAAAAGATATTTCAATTTTAATGCCAAAAAATGGCATTTTTGCACCAAAGGGAGATAATTTGGAGCTTTTTCAATGATACATACATTTTAAAAGTCATCTAGGGACAACACAAATGGATTTTTTTTAATAATTTTGTACCATATGATAAAGTAACAACTAATAAAGGTAATAAATAAGATGTGTAAGGAAAAATAACTATTTATTTTTTTTCCAAAATTTTATACCCCTCGAGCCTCCTTAATAGGATAAAATGAAATAAACTTATTTGTCTGAAGATAACAGCAGTATGCCATATTTACACAACATATTTATTTTTGCATAAAATTCTAGGTGACAGCATTATCTGACGGTAACTGATCCTCAACCAATTTGAAAGTGACATTATTCTTTTGACAGTCAAAGAAAAAAAGTTTAAGAGAGAGAAATGAGAAGAAATACTTTATCATTTAAAATCCTTGGTTTTAATGCATGTAGTGATTTTAATAGTAGAATGCATCATTTGGATAAAGTTTTGTAGATATGCTGTTGATTATTACCAGTATCTGATATAAAAACTGTTACTGACATATTCAGTAGTATTATTTGTAAACATTTCAAAACATTTCAATTTTAGATTAAAGTATATTTTAATCTGTTACATATACATGTTTGTCTGTTTTACAGGAAAGAATAGCCTATGCTGCCACATTTAAAGGAAAATATTTTAACTTTTTGGGGTATTTCTTTTCTGGATACTGTGTCTGGAAAATATTTATTGTAAGTATATGTAGTTCTTTACTTATTTGAAGAATAAGATTTAAATGGCAGAACTTTGCTTGTTTTTTTTTTTAATTTAAAAAAATAAATTTATATACATGTGTTGACAATTTATATCTTGACATATTTTGTAGTCTATTCAACTATGCACCTAATTTATATTCTTGTAGTCTTTGCTGTTTTATTGTTGTTTCATTGACATATTCTCCACAGCTTCTTTTATTCATATTCACAAATGTAGCTCCTAAAACATACAAAATTTGAATCACAGTTACCCAATATTATGAAGAATCTAGAGAGGACTGGACATTTTTCTGGCAAGGAGATTTTCAATTTAGAATGAATTTATTTGTTTAGTATGAATATTAATTTATTAATACAAGCTATTAAGTTTGTTTTATAGCAAATGAATCAAATGTGAATTTTTTCAAATAGGGGTAATGGTATCATTTTCTTCAATTCCTCTGCCCTAATAGCATGTATAGTTAACATGGAAATGTATGATGGCTGTTTTTGAAGCCGAGACGTTCTCCAACATAATTATGATCAAATTTTCATGGTACAATGCATGATTCAATTTCCACAATTTTCCATACCCTATGATGCAGCATCTACAGGTAAAATATAATCCCTATTTTCACACAAAAAAAATTCTCAGGAAATTCAGTTGTTTACAAGCATTTTTAAAATAACTTCATTGTTTTGACACGTTTATTCAATAGATCTCTGCTCATCAAACAGCACAAATAGTTCAGCTCAGATGTTTAATTGAAAGAGCATTTCCAAAATCATTACAGAGAGATTTGTTTTTTTTGTTTGACAAAGAATTATTATGTATATATTTCTATTTCAGTCAACAGTTAACATAGTTTTTGATAGAGTAGGAAAAGTGGACCCTATTACTAGAGGAATAGACATAGTTGTCAATTATTTTGGATTTCATTTCGATGTAAGTAAAAAATATTAACAAATGAATTAAACAAATGTCAGTCACATTATGGCAGTTGGTAATGCACATCAAATAACATATTTTTAAATGATTTAAAGATATGAATAATTAAAAAAGAAACACTCATACAAAAATTTAAAACAATGCAAATTATAAGAGCCACTATAATTTTAAGCTACTACAAAACTTTACAGTAAATAAATGATTAGAAAAATTTTTATATCGAAAAACCTGAATAGCTGTTGAATTTTATCGTGTAGTTGAAGTGAGGTGTTGTAAAAGTATTGATAGTGAACACATTTTTAGATACCAGCTTCACCTAAGACATGGTGCCCTGGTGGCCAAGTTTTTATACGACCGCAAAATTTGAAAAATTTTTCGTCGTATATTGCTATCACGTTGGCGTCGTCGTCGTCGTCGTCGTCCGAATACTTTTAGTTTTCGCACTCTAACTTTAGTAAAAGTGAATAGAAATCTATGAAATTTTAACACAAGGTTTATGACCACAAAAGGAAGGTTGGGATTGATTTTGGGAGTTTTAGTCCCAACATTTTAGGAATTAGGGGCCAAAAAGGGCCCAAATAAGCATTTTCTTAATTTAAACACAAGGTTTATGACCATAAAAGGAAGGTTTGGTTTGATTTTGGGAGTTTTGGTCCCAACAGTTTAGGAATAAAGGGCCCAAAGGGTCCAGATTTAAACTTTGTTTGATTTTATCAAAAATTGAATAATTGGGGTTCTTTGATATGCCGAATCTAACTGTGTATGTAGATTCTTAATTTTTGGTCCCGTTTTCAAATTGGTCTACGTTAAGGTCCAAAGGGTCCAAAATTAAACTTAGTTTGATTTTAACAAAAATTGAATCCTTTGGGTTCTTTGATATGCTGAATCTAAAAATGTACTTAGATTTTTTATTATTGGCCCAGTTTTCAAGTTGGTCCAAATTGGGGTCCAAAATTAAACTTTGTTTGATTTCATCAAAAATTGAATAATTGGGGTTCTTTGATATGCCAAATCTAACTGTGTATGTAGATTCTTAATTTTTGGTCCCGTTTTCAAATTGGTTTACATTAACGTCCAAAGGGTCCAAAATTAAACTAAGTTTGATTTTAACAAAAATTAAATTTTTGGGCTTATTTGATATGCTTTATCTAAATATGTACTTTGATTTTTGATTATGGGCCCAGTTTTCAAGTTGGTCCAAATCAGGATTCCATATCAAGTATTGTGCAATAGCAAGAAATTTTCAATTGCACAGTATTGCACAATAGCAAGAAATATCTAATTGCACAATATTGTGCAATAGCAATTAATTTTCAATTGGAGTTATCTTTCTTTGTATAGAATAGTAGTTGATAATATATGTTGGAAATTTACCAGACATGACTATGATGTCATTTTCTATTTTTATTTGCCAATAACTTTATGTAAATAACTTCATTGGAAATTTGCCAATATAAAATGTTGCTGATGAAGCTTTTTTTCCTTATCTTATCTAAAATGTTTTTAGATAATGTATGTTGGACATTTGCCAGACATGACTATGATGTCATTTTCTATTTTTATTTGCCAATAACTTTATGTAAATAACTTCATTGGAAATTTGCCAATATAAAATGTTGCTGATGAAGTTTTTTTTATTGTTTTATACAATAAACAATGTATATTCACTTTTACTACCAACCAATCTTTACCATTCAGTGATAACAAGCACTTTATTTTACATTTTAATATCTTATGATGTATTTAAAAGAGTAGTTATTGTTGCAAACTCCATTAGAAATTTGAATTGATATCAGTTTTGGAAAAAGGGAAACGGGGATGTGAAATAAAAGGGGGGGGGGGGGTTTAAATTTTTCTCATTTCAGATTTCATAAATAAAAAGAAAATTTCTTCAAACATTTTTTTGAGAGGATTAATATTCAACAGCATAGTGAATTGCTCAAAGGCAAAAAAAAAACTTTTAAGTTCATTAGACCACATTCATTCTGTGTCAGAAACCTATGCTGTGTCAACTATTTAATTTTAGATTTAAAAAGTTTGAAGTAATCTTTAATTGATTTGTAAAATCTTGACATTTGTTTTGTGTAAAAAAAAAACATATAATGTCAAAAATTTGATCACAATCCAAATTCAGAGCTGTATCACGCTTGAATGTTTTGTCCATACTTGCCCCAACTGTTCAGGGTTCGACCTCTGCGGTCGTATAAAGCTGCGCCCTGCGGAGCACCTGGTTAAAGTAGTCAAATTACTGTATCACTAGCTGGTTTACACTGAGAATGTGAGTTCAAATACAACATGTTGCAAGTGTTCTTTTAAACTGCATTCTTAATTGACTAGAATGTTCAGTTTTCCTATTGTAGGTCTTGGTTTTCTCCAGCATTTGATCTGCCTCCACCAATAAAAACTGATCACCATGAAATAGCATAATTGTACTGAAAGTGGAATTAAATACCAATCAATCGATCAATCATACAAAATATGCTGTGTCAACACTACAAAAGAAACGTTAATTTCTGAAATAAATAATTATTTTATTTATTTTCAGATAAAATTTTGGTCCCAACAAATATCTTTTATTCTCATTGGTATTATTATCATCACATCTATCAGAGGATTACTACTGACTCTTACTAGGGTAAGTTTATACTGTCATTGGAAGGATTTGTTTAGTAGAACTTTAGATGCAGTTTAACAACAATTTCATGTGTATTTATGCACTTTTTATTCCATTTATTATCAGATTGAGGTGTACATACTTGAGTAATAATTTAAAACATTTATTTCATGTTGAGATTGATTTTTTTGTGTTTCCATTACAATTTGGATATATCAATTTTGCTTTTTTATTTGTTGTGAAATTGCATTGAATAGGTTTTCATGGAGAGAAAAGTTTCATATAGTAAAGTTTTTGTAGTCCTTTATAACTTAACAGGAGCATATAGGGAGTGTAACTTTTTTGCTAAAGCTTTTGGAATTTTGGTTCCATAATGCTCTTCAACTTTATACTTTTCTAAGTCTTTTCTAGATGCAGGGTTTGTACGGGGCATGGAATTCTGGAAAAGTCGTGGATTTTTATTTAGGGGGGGGGGGGGGAAAGGCCTTTAAAAGTCATGGAAAGTATATTTTAGTGACAAGTCCTTAAATAGTCATGGAAAATGATTATTTGCACTGTAATCTTTATTGCATGTCTTCAAACATCTAAAATTAAATGATCCCCGTAGTTTTTGTTGAAACTGTTTCTTTTTCGAATGCTAGAAACAAGGCCCCAGTTGTGGTAAGTGTAAAATGAGAATTTAAAATTCGTTTCTTCAAAATTGTTTATAAAAATATGCAACCGCATCTGGTTCCCTTCATAGTGCACTTTGCTTTAACAGTATTGAAATAAGAAACCAGCTATCGGAATATTCGAAAACGAAGTTATTGCTACCAAACAGCCGTTGAAAAACACTTTTAATGATAATGTATGGATAGAGGAGCTGAAATGATAAAAGTCCAACATATAATAAAGAGCAATTTCTCATACAAAAGTTGTGAGGATATCGTCTCGGTATTTAAGAATATGTTTCTGGATAGTAGACAAATGTCACTTCTGAAATGGCAATGATGCCTCTAAGTAGGAAGGTGATAGTTTTTTGTCTACAATGTATTATCTGTTTGATGAAAGTCCAACCAGTCAAGAGGATTATGCCAAATAACCTTTTCTAATACTTTGTGTATTAAAATATTTCAAAATTTGTATATATTCTTTTATACTGTAAAAAGAGGCAGAACATATACCAAAGGGGACATTCAAATGAGTGTGTAGGTCATACTCTTTCATAGAATCTTTGATAACAAGTAGTCTACATCATTGTTAGCAAACTTAACTCAGTATTGTCATTCATAAATATGTTGGTATTTCTCATTGTGTTTCAGTGCAATTGTGTCATTATTGGATGTTAAAAAGATTGTTTATTTAGTTGCATGGAAAGGACACAAAAGCATGTTTATAGCATTAGGGATGACTTTTTGGTCTATAGTTTTGGGGTATGGAAATTTCATAAAACATCCTTGAAAAGTCATGGAAAAGTCATGGAAAAATGGAACTAAAAAGGTGTATGAACCCTGTAGATGAAACCTGCGCCCAGCTTACAAAACTTTTTGTAATTTTTTTATTTTTTAATCTACCAACATGTTTTCAACTGGTTTATACTCTTCCAAATATTTTTTCTCCTTCAGTTTTTCTATGCCATAGCCAGCAGTAAATCATCTAACATCATTGTATTGGCAATTGCTGAAATCATGGTATGTAAAAAATTAATCATATTCAGTATTTACATTGGGTACATTTTTTATCAAGTTTAAATATAAGTGTCATAACTTACATAATTCTTGAGTAATGTCCCTTTATAGAAATTACTGCCTTACTACAAATGGGGGCATGTGTGATGGACATATTTATCTTTTATTTAATTGTTTTTGAGTATATACACCTTAAAAGTGTTATAAGTATTTAATGAAACAGCTATCCACCAAAGTTTAAATGGATGTATGCAATTATAGTCAGCTGTACAACCTTCAACAATGTCGAATGAGAAAAACCCTTATAGTATGGTAGGCTATAAAAGGCTGTGACATGACAAATATGAAATAATTTAAATGAGAATACTAATGGCCAAATTTATAACAAAACAATTTACGAGAAACAAATATAACAGACATGAACCAACAACAACCACTTAACTACTGGCTTGTCTAACCTTGTGAACACCAATGATTAAAACATCTTATTTGATTGTAGTCATCTGCATAATCTATAACAGTAGCTGATTGCCATTTTTTGACTTATTTTTTTACTTAAAAGCAGGAGTTTGAAATTTATGAAAGTATACTTATATTTACAGGGAATGTATTTTGTGTCATCAGTTTTGTTAATTAGAATGAATATGCCAATAGAATATAGGTAAGAATTTCTGTTAAAAAAAAAATCAGAAAATGAAAGTAAAAAAATGATTCAAGTTATAAAAAAAGGATTTAACATCTGACAGTTGAAGAGCATAAAGACATTGAACTTTTTTTTGTTGCCAATTTACTACTTAATTCGTTGGTACACTATAAGAGTTATTCAAGTTGCTTAAGATATTTTCACCACCTTATAACATTTAAAGCATTGTTAAGCATCATTATATTTCGTTATTTTACCTATAGATGGCAATTTGTTGTTTCTTTACTCTATATGTACATGTTTAAAGTTTGAAATTAAGGACTACAGGTAAAAATAATTGCTATTTTAAATTTAATTTCAGAACAATTATAACAGAGGTATTAGGAGATTTACAGTTTAATTTTTATCACCGATGGTTTGATGTGATATTCCTGGTCAGTGCCTTGTCCAGTATTGGATTTCTATATATAGCACATAAACAATCTCCGGAGAAGAACATGATATAATGAGAATCAACAGACAATATTTATTTTTATTTTAGATTTATTATGTACTTTTGTTTAAAAGTTAATTGTTGATGAATATATAAAAAAACATGTAACAAAATTTGTTCAAATATTTTATTCTAACATCTAAATACATTGCACAAGATGTTAATTGAGGGTACCTGCAGTTGGTATGTTTTCATGGTTATTTGTTCTAAAATAAGATATGTCTCCTTCTAATTTAACCACCTTCTGTATGCCTGCCATCTAAGAAAGTTGTTATTTTTTTATTGCGAAATTTTTTTTGACAGGGTCATATTTGAAACTCCATTTTGAAACTTTTTATTTGAATTGAACAGGATTTTTCTCAATATAGCAAATATTAAAATCGCTTTTAAGTCAAAATTGGCAAAATTGCAATAATAAATGCACGCAATAATTTCTGAATTTACAGTGTATGAAATCAACCTGGTACTCCGAAAACAAAGCAAGCAATAGTCTGAATAATCATATAGAGGAATGAAAGAAGGTTTAGGGTATGCACCAATGAGATGACAATGCAACAAAAAATAGATATCTAGACATCAACAGTCAACAGGTTACTGACCGTGCAAGGGCTGTATAGCCAGTTAAGGTCGTTAAAAACTTCCATTTGTTGTTGCAGTCAACAGGTTTCTTTACACCCTGTACAATACAGCAAGCTTTTACAAAACATGTCTAGAAATGATGTAAAATAGATTATTAATCAGAAACTATCAAAGATCTGCTATCAACTTACTTTTTAAAACAAAAGATAACCATTGACTAGCTTCCTTCATTGAGACAGAAACAATAATAATAAATTTGTCCCTGGGCTTCCAAAATGTCGTATACGACTTTTTTGGCTAAAACTACTTTTTGACAAAACTTGCTCGGCGGGAGGAAATCTTTGATATTCCAAGATAGCATACATTTAGACCAATCAAAACGGTTGAAATAAGACATGTTACAAAATTGCCGATCTCAGCTGTTTGTAAAATTTGCCTCCAAAATGTTGTATGTAAACTTGAAATTTATTGTATAATGGCTTTGGGAATCAAATACTTGTTCATTTCTTTATTTCTGTGAAAATAAAGTTAACATACAGCATTTTGGAAACATGCATTTCGACCGAATTTTCAAAGCCTTTTTGTGATATTTTTTTTGTTTGAAAAATTTGTAATTTACAACATTTTGGAAGCCCAGCGACAATATGCTGTAGGAACAAAATTGGTTTCCGTTCTCTAACTTTTGTTTCCCTCAACTAAATGTTTTGAAACTTTACAAAATACACATTACTATTAAACCACAGATCAAGGGTGAATTTTGATGGTGTCACTTTTACCTTTCTAGAGTTATCTCACTTTATAAATGGAAAAGTTGCTGAAGTTTTTGTTTTCATTTTATTTTTTAGATGTCATCCCTCACCATATTTAATCTATATCAGTGGACTGACACCCCATACATAAAACACAATGCAATAAAAGTCAAAATTTTTACGTTTTCACAGAGAGCATGTGAAGTCATGTATGTAGCGTTATCAGGAAATAAATTAAAAGTTTGTAATGTCTCACCAAAAACCATTACTGAATCGTAAGAAACTTCTATATCATCTTGGTACAGTGGTTCTCAGAGGCCAATTTAGATTGGGCTAAGGGGCATTTTTTCATTTTTATACGACTGCAAAATTAAAAAATATGTTGGTCATATATTGGTATCACGTTGTTGTAGGCGGCGGCATCGTCATCTACGTCATCGTCACCATTGTCCAGAGACAAATAGTTTCCGGATAATAACTTTAGCAGGACAATAAGTTGTGTATAAGTATTTCAATTGCTCTGAAATTGTACCACAATGTTTATTACCATAAGTAGAAGGTTCAGATTTATTTTAAGCGTTATGGGGCTAACATTCTATTAATTAAGGGCCAAATGTTATGTTATGGCTCAAATCATTTAGCAAATAGGGGGAAAGCAAGGGTTTTTTCCGGTTAAAGGCAATTTAGACAATTCAAAACCAGTGTAAGGGAGGTAATTCAAATTCCATTTAAAGAATACGGTCATATATATGTTTGATTACCTCCCCTACACTGCTTGAAAATTATGTATTAAGAAATGATGATTGCCTTGAGATGATTAGCTGTAAAAAAAAATTACTATGAATTAATATTAATTTTAACCATGACTGTATGTCATTTTATATTTTGATATTTTCTGATGTATTTAAATGAGTAGTTATTGTTGCAAAAAATTTGAATTGAGATTATTTTTTGAAAAATGAAAAGGGGAGGTGAAAACAAATTGGGGGGGGGGGGGGGGGTACAATTTTTCTCATTTCAAAGCAAAAAAAATTTTTTTTAAGTTCATTAGACCATATTCATTCTGTGTCAGAAACCTATGCTGTGTCAACTATTTTATCACATTCCAAATTCAGCTTGAATGTTGTGACCATACTTGCCTCAACTGTTCAGGGTTTGACTTCTGCAGTCGTATAAAGCTGCGCCCTGCAGAGCATCTGGTTACGTTTTGAAGTGAATTAAGCACGGCTCTACAAACTTATGTCAATCTTTCTGCATTTATCTCCATGGCAGTGGCGGATCCAGGGGGGGGGGGGCAGTGGGTTCCGGGGGTGCGCACCCCTCCTTTATTTTTGCCGATCAATGCATTTGTATCGGGACATATGTTTTGCACCCCCCCCTGCACCCCCCTTTGCCCTGGGTTAGCACCCCCCTTTCGAAAATTCCTGCATCCGCCCCTGCATGGTATAACAGTATGTCCAGTGCACGATGATTATCATGTAGTGACGATATCACTGATATTGTCAACTTCATTCATGATTTTATACCTGCTCGCAACATTGTCTACATCGTTGACATCGCTAGCATGTTGTTGACAACATTGTGACGACATCGTCTACACCGTCCCCATTTTATGTCTACATCTTTGACATCGTGATATTGACAATATCGTGACGACATAGTCTACATCGTCCCCCTTTCATATCTACATCGTTAACATCTCAGATAACAACATCGTGACTTCATCGTCTACATCGACCGTCCTACTTTCCTGTCTACATCGTTGACATCGTGACGTCTACATCATTTTTCTTGGCGTCTACATCGTTGACATCGCCGATATCGGGATGTTGACAACATTGGGACGACATACTTATGTCAATCTGTATGCATTTATCGCCTTGATATAGCAGTATGTCAGTGCACGATGTAGTGACGATATCGCCGATATTGTCAATTTCGTTTCTGATTTTATACCTGCTCGCAACATCGTATACATCGTCCCCCTTTCCTGTCTACATCGTTGACATCGCCGACATCGTGATGTTGACAACATCGTCAAGACATCGTCTACATCGTTTCCCTTTCCTGTCTGCATCGTTGACATTGCCGACATCGTGATGTTACAACATCATCACGACATCGTCTACATCGTTATTCTTGGTTTCTATATCGTTGACATCGCCGACATCGTGATGTTGACAACATCGTGATGTTGACAACATCGTGATGTTGACAACATCGTGACGACATCTACTACATCGTCCCTCTTCTCTGTCAACATCGTTGACATTGCTGACATCGCGAAGTTGATATCATTGTTACAACATCGTCTACATCGTACTGATTTTTTTTAAATGAAGAAGTGTTTAGTTTATCAATTACATTTAAGGAATGACTGTAATATTTTTTCTGTCTATGAAGAAATAACATAAAAAATTAGGTGCACACTGAATAACGCGCGTAGCTGGTTATTTCACAGTGTGCACCACATTTTATATGTTATTTCGAATAGACAGAAAAAATATTACAGTCATTTCTTATAATTTAATTCTAAATTCCATTTTAAACCGTAGAAAGATAATAAAATAACGTCAGCCAATCAAAAGACGCGTTACATCCAAAATTAAATTATTTTCAAATAATGTATTTATATTACGCCTGTGTCCATGTTCTTTATAATAAAACTTATTTGGACAGTTTTTAATGTTCGATGTTGACCCCACATTATAGATTATTTTGTAAAACAGTGTTTTGACATTGAATACTCCTCCTCCTCCTCCTCCTCCTCCTCCTCCACCTCCCCCCTTCTTCTAATCTTCGCAATGTTGACTTTATAGATTACGTTGTGAAACAGTGTTTAAACATTGTCTTTTTCGTGATGTCGGCAATGCCAACCATGCAGAGACAAGACGATGAAAGGATATCGACAAAGAAGTACAACACCATATTCAAAATTAACAATGTAAACACGAGTAATGTGTTAGCGATATCGGCATTGTCAGCGATGTAGACCAGAGTATGAAACGATATCGACAACGTTGTACACTATCGTGTTGACATTGTGTTCTTAGCGATATCGTCAATGACAACGATGTAGACAATAGTATAAAACGATATCGACAACGTTGTACAATATCGTGTCGACATTGTCTACTTCGCGATATCGTCAATGTCGACGATGTAAGCAAGAGAATGAAACGATATCGAAAACGTTGTACAATATTGTATCGACATTGTCTACTTTACGATGTCGATAATATCGGTACTACTTTGTACACTGGACACGAATGGCTCCCCTCCCCCTTTCTGGAAAAAAAATTGTTAATTATATAGGAAATCGCATAAGCATGACCGGAGCTGGCCCCCTCTTAGGCAGTAAGTGGCCCCCCACTCATGACAATTTCTCGATTTGCCACTGGTTCTGTTGCATGATTGGAAGGTATTGAAATATAGTATTCTAACAACCTAAATGTTACAAGTGAAACGTTAAACAGTGACTTAGTAAGGACTTATCAATTACATGATGTTAATTGCTGTTTTGTGATGTTAGTGTTGAACAAGGTCAGTTGTGAGTCTTGACAGCTGATCGGCAATAATTACGATTTTTTTTATGAGACACGTGACTGTGTACTTAACCGGTGCAAGTAAGTTATAAATGTTCGCCTAATTCTTGTTACATAACTGACTGACATTTTAAAAGAACAAGTAGATCATTGCCCCATTGATTTATATATCTACTACTGGTAAAGATTCAGATGATTGATAACAGTAGGTGTTGAAGGTAAGACTTTACATGTTCTAGATTACGTATATAGGTATTAGTGGGATCGTTTGGGGTGAGGTGATTATTTTTCAATGGAATAAGTTTTAGTAAGACTTGTATTGCAGGTGGTCAGGGGTTATAATGTTCTATTTTACATATCTAGGTATCATAGTGGGACCACTTGATTAAGGAAAGGGGGGATTAGATTATTGAATATCCCTTTTCACCTGTTGCTTAATATATGGGCTGTTTCATTTTCCGATTGTATTTGTATATATATGCAAGCGTGTTCCTGTCTAATATAAAATGGAGCTTCATAAGAGGAAGTGAAAGTACAGCTCATATTACATGCATAACAAAGTTAGTACTTGAAAGTAGTTTTCGTTGTAAACATGTTTTAACTTGAGAGGACAGAAAACGGCACCGCAAACATATCCCTCAAGAAAGATGCATTTCCCTCAAGAAAGATCCATTTCCCTCAAGAAAGATGAATTAAGGAACACACATAAACGATATACATTTGATACGTGGTAGCTTTATTTATAATACACTAAAGTTCGTTGACCTTATTATGTAAATTTTAACCCTTTATCTGTAAGTTCATTTTTACGTTTTAACAAATAAACAAAATCCATATACTTTCAAAATATAATTCCTGGAATCGCATTTCTCCTTTGCCTTCTTCATCCAACGTGACAGATACAATAATTTTCTCCGAGAAAAGTTATTGTGTATGTGTTAATAGCCCGAAATTGAAGACCCCCACCCCCAATAATATATTAATACTCCATTCATTTAGGCTTGACCAAAAAGAGCATTAGTTATAAATATAAAGGTTTATCAATTGATAAAAAAAAGTCCCTCTACAAGTAGGCAGGTAATGTTGGCTGGAATCCAAAATAAGAACCCGGTGTATTTCCATGGAAATTTCAAAACAATTGTAAAGAATAGGTAAATAAGGTACTCATCTCTCTCATGAACCAAACTTCCTAAGTAATTTGATCTTATCAGCATATTTGAAGCATGTATAACTAACATATACTCCATGCAAAAATGTTTTGCAAATTAAACTTCCTTCAGTATAGTACTGCATTACTTTCATTAATGATGGCTACGTGAAATCCTGTTGTGCAAGGCTATCATAAAGGTCGTCTTGAGTTAAATGTCGGGAACTAGTTCTCCCTGTTGTTCTAGATGAACTACTTCGTGGATAACATTGCTGCATTTGAGACCAGCTAGCTTATAATCTGCATTCATTGTTTCGGATCATTGTAAAATATTTACCTTCTGTTTCAGATAGAACTTCTCTGATTAAAGTTTTTATATAACTTTCTTACTGCGGATCCGCTAAAGTTCTACTTAAAGGTCGAACAAGAATGTCAATTTGTTTTTATTTTCAAATATATGTTGTCATCTACGCTATGCCTAGCATGTGACACAAACAAAATCAATATGCAATTATTCAGTAAATAGTTCACGAGTCCATTGTCTTCTGTTCTATCATAGATATAAAAAGCCCTTATATCTATGGTTCTATTGACTGATAAAACAAGGAACTATTATATTATTGTTCTTGGTCTTCATGTGATATTTGCCGCAGTCGGTAATAATTTCTTCCATTCAAATTTAAAAAAAAATTATTGTATTTTTTGTGTGATTTTTTGTTTGTTTTGTTTTGTCAATGTTTTCTTTTTGTGATTTTTTTTAGGGGAAAGGGGGGGGGGGGTACTTTCATTTGTAAAGTCAAGTAGTTCTTAAGCAACAGAAGCGCCAAACAATTATAATAGTTATCTTCCAAACAGATGTTTGATCACTTTTAACAGTTCTCTTTGTTATCAACCGACAAACACATTTATTTACTTTTGATATACTGTATAAGTTGTTGATTGTTGAAATTATTGACTCGATATTCAATGACTCTTCAATGTGAGATTTTATAATGTTTACATGCCCACGCTCCTTTAAAACTTATTTTTATATTAAGTTGAGAAAGAAGAGTGTCAAACAGAGGTTAATCATTTTACACATGTTACAGGGAGAATACAGATTCAGTTTATCATCAGTTGAGAAGAGATTGACACGTGGCAGAAGGTATGAATTTAGTAAAAGTACATCTGAATCAGGGGCGTAGCTGCCGTTAGGCACTTTAGGCACGTGCCTACACATAATTTTTTCACAAATATTTTTTTTTTTTTGTTAAAAAAAATAATAAACAACGTTATATGTAGATGAACTCCAGTGAAGTTGTCACAACTCTAATTATCGAATGTCATGTGTACACTAGTCTCTCGTCCTTAGTTAATGGAATATTGGATAGAATTGAATGGTTTTTTTTTATGTGTGTACCTTATATAGAAACTATAAACTAGAACTTTAATTGGTTCAGATCATTTCAATTCTATCAACAAAAACTTGAATGAACCTCAACTTAGACACATGAGTTTTTTAATTAGTTGTTGTTAGTTTTGAACTAGCAGCTTTCCACTTTGTCTTGACCCGACTTGCCAATGTTGTCGTTCGTTTGGCTGTACAGGATGTATAATACGTAGTCACGTCTGGTCAGAATGGGGACATTTAATCTTATGCCTAGTTGAAGAGAGAACGCCACTCTTTGAGGAGTTCGTAGTTGGTCTACTGAAAGGCAAAGTTTCTGCTCCTATCGGTAATAATCCCTCATTTTCCAATGCATGGCATTTTCAAATTTCCAGACCTTCGTCCTGTACAACACCTATTACAGGACTAAGCTCCCTGTTGTGTTTATTGTAAATAATCAATTTGTTTTTTTTTGTTTTAAACTTGCATAAATATTTTACACTGGATGTTTAAAAATCAATCTATCAACTGGCTTCCAGTAGTTTTGAGTACTCTCAGATCTACGTGTAATGACCACAATTATTCAAATTCCTAAGCCGGTAGGTATTTTACAGTAGAGCGGGATATAAAGAAATACGAATTTCTTGAATTTTGTTACGTTAGTATGAACAGAACAGAACTTTTGCATTAGACATCGACTATGTGTGTATGTGTTTGTGTGGATAGGGTGAAGGTTTAAGAATCAAAAGATTGATGGTTGATGTCTTTCTAGCCGCAAAAGGATAGTACGTGTAATTATATAGTAATATCAGTGTCTACGTGCACGTGCCTATTTTTTTTTAATGAAGGATCGTCAATATGTACTATCAATTAAGTTAAACGCATATATCGATCATAACGGAACAGATTTGAAAATACCAAACAGGGTGTACTACTGTAAATAATTTTTTTTTAACGATTTGATTTTCCAATTGCACTGCGTTATTCAATTCACCATTCAGATGTTATGGTAAATTATTCATAATCCTTCGAACTTTTCATCATGTATATTATAATTATCATGATTAAATAACCAGAAAATTTTATATTTTTGTGCATAAAATTTTGCAGCCAAAACGCTGAAATTCGTTTCCGTCGGGGGGCTTCGCACCCCTGAACCCCCTACCAGAGCTCTGCCCTGTACCTGCTGGGGGCCTTGAGCGGCCCGCAGACCCCCTGCCGATTTGTGCCTACAGTTGAATGAATACCTAGCTACGCCCCTCCTTTTACCAAATTTGTTTAATCAGCTTAATTCATGGTATTTTACATACTACCTCCTTTGTGAAATATTTCTATTTACCGTAAGATTTAGAATCTTACGGTAAATAGAAATATTTCACAAAGGAGGTAGTATGTAAAATACCATGAATTAAGCTGATTAAACAAATTTGGTAAAAGGATATAGTTTAGTACATACTGTATGTATAAAACTTTAAGGTCATTTGACTACCAATTGAACAAGTGAAATGTCAGACTAATAAGATTTTATTGTTTGACTTCGTAAATAAGATTATCATGATTTAGCCATTCGTTAACAGAAACAATTAGGAAATCGTGTGTATAGTAAAAATAATGATATGGAAGAATAAAAACATAAAATCTGTTGTGATATTTGATACTTTAGATACGTGCCCAGGTAGTCGGTTTACATGGTACACCAGCATATATCAAACAATTGAAAGAAAATTAACACCATTTAGAATGTGCTGCTTTTTAAATGGTAGAGATGCAAAATAGCCTTGCTATCGATATTCTATTCGAGATATTTTATTTTCAAGTTTAAGTCTGTTATTTGGAAATAATGTGTGTAAGGACTTTAAAAATACATGTTTACGAAAAACATTACTTATAAAATTATGCATTTACGTATCGTTATCCTCTTTAATTCGAGGTACCCTGAAATAAGACAACAGCAAGGTCAGCAGACAAGTTTTATAACACTTGCAACATTCCATTACCGTTGACCTTGTGAAGTCATTCAAAGGTAAGAGTACTTAGTTACATTCTGATTGCTGTTTTTTTGCTTGGAATTATATATCGGCAAATTATATAGACCATAATGCATGTGCACCAGAAACTAAAGATAAGAGTAAAGGGAGGCGTTGAAAGACATGCATTTAATCTGCTTATAAATTACTGTTAACCGAAAGAATGTTTCAAATTTTGGTCATTTTTTGTTTTCATACGCCCGTCAAAATTTTTAAATTTTAAAATTATGACAGGACATATTATTACATGCAAATGCCCGGTGTCCGTCTGTTTGTCTTTTCGTCTGTCCAGCGTAAACCTGTCGCACCCTAACTTGAGAACATAGTTGTTTCTTATGATGGTCAAACGATCTGTATACTTTTTGGTGAAAATAAGATTAAAACGTTTTGAGTTGCAGGACTACGTAACTAAAACAGGGGAGTGGTTTTTTTTAATTGTCGGCGTATATCAAAAACGATGTATGAGTATTGGTTAAAACTTGACACATTTCTTAGTTATATTAATCTAAAGATTTTGGTGATTCAAAATTTTATGTAAGAGTTAACTTATTGAGTTTTTTTGTAAAACAAAAGGGGGTTAACACATGTCGCGCCGTATCTCAAAAACGATTAATGATTATTGCTAAAAAAAATTACACACTTCTTAGATATATTAATCTAAAGATCTGTACACTTTTTGGTGATGATTCAAAAATTTATTTTAGAGTTATTGAGTTTGTAAAAAAACGGTTGGGGCCGTATCTATAATAAGATTGAGAATGGAAATGGGGAATGTGTCAAAGCGACAACAACCCGACCATAGAGCAGACAACAGCCGAAGGCCACCGATGGGTCTTCAATGTAGCGAGAAATTCCTACACCCAGAGGTTTCCTTCAGCTGGCCCCTAAACAAATATGTTTACTAGTTCAGTGATAATGGACGTCATACTACACTAAACTCCGAATTATACACAAGAAACACAAATTAAAAATCATACACAGACTTACTAAAACTATTTATGATTATTGCATAAAACTTCACACACAAGATGACAGGCGTAGCATGCGCTCGTGGCGCAGCTGTTTATTTATTTTTTATAATAACATCTTCGGTAACTGTTGTTGACAAAGTAACGAAATGGCTGGACGCAGTAGTGCAACGAATAAGATGATCAGTTTGTTTGACTTTCATATCGTTACATATATAAATGAATACGAACGCAAATTAAGAAGTAAAGAGGTTATTTTTTTAGATTTATTCCATTTTTTTTATAGTTTCAAAATGCAGTTTCTTGCACCTATCTCGTGAAATTTTATAACAATCTTCCGAATGATTTTATAACAATCTTCCGAATTTTTAGCTATCTTCATTAATTTTAATCTCATTTTCTGTAACACTGTTTGTAGGCGTATCATGCTCACAGTGTTGATTGTCTTTCGACTTTTGATTTGTGTATTACGCTCTTGTTATCTTCTTATATTTTATTGCACAATCAAGACCGTCTAGTCACAGATACAGGCACACTCTGTGTCTATTTTAAATTCTCGTTCACCACATGTTTTAAGCCTGGGAGTATGGATAAATTGCATATAGTTTGATATCCGCCCTAGAGAGATACAAAAGAGAGGAGAAAGATACCATAGAGACGTCTTCAGACGAACAATAGTACACAAAATGAAACATAGAAAACTAAAGACTGATCAACACGAACCCCACCAAAAACTAGGGGTGATCTCAGATGGTCCGGATTAGTAAGCAGATCCTGCTTCACATGTGTCACACGTCGTGTTGCTAATGTTAGTCCAACCCCGGTTATAAGTCTAATTCGGCAATAGGGAACGGGTTTGTTGTAGCGAGAGTATACAAGAATTCTTTATTCCGGTAGTTGGACGCCGTGAATCAATGTTATATTTAATTGATGATGTTAACAGTCGGGAATTTATAATACAAATTAACGATCGTCACTTTTTAACATATTTTTTCAGAATATAAATGGAATATAAATGTGATGAGCATCATTTGTATAGAAGGGAATTTTATGTATTATGGTGTGCAGGAATAAAAGAAAAGCCCCCAGTGGAAGACGTTATGGTATGTTCCACAACAGTCGATGAAGGAAGTACCACGATTATAAGAATATTCCATTCTATGGAAGGTGATGCCCTCAGGGCTGATGAAAAATGTCTCGAGTGGATCACTAACGATCCTTATGTATCAGAGAGTTCTACACTTGAATTAGAAATAATAGCAAACGAATCTCCCCCTTTTTCTTTTTCAAATGCATTTTGTGATCTTATTGCATCATTCAAAGAGGCAGAAAAAACGGTGGAAGTTCAACTTAAAATTGTTCGTTTGAAAAACATTGAAGAATGGGAGGACGAATACGAGGATAATAGAGATGGTCTGAGATATCTCCACAGTACGGGGATAATGTTATCACCTGTCAGTGGGAAAGACTGGGGTTATCTCAGACAGATATTACGAGAGAACAAGGGAAACCTTTATCAAGAAAACAATTACCTAAAAGTCAGAAAGAGGTTATCAAAAATCATTAAAAACCCAAAAGACGTTTCTACAGCGCCTGAAGTCAAATCTACTACCGAGACTGAAATGAGTACAGTTCATTCAGAGACAATCGATGTTGAAACAATGACAGATATACCTGAAAGTCCAAAGCAGGAGAGCAATAGTGAATCTAGTTCTGATGATGAATAGCAGATTGGTATAACATAAAATCATATGCATGAGAACGCTAGTGTTATAATGCACGAACTGCGACAATTGAATGATGTCCTTTTGTTACTGTCATGTATGTAACAATGATCGAAGGCTCATGGCATCCAGACTTATTATGCTGACAATTTTGTTTTGTTTCTTGATTGAAACAGTATTATTGCCTATATATGCAAGTTAATAAATGGAAAAGACAAACTGTTCGAATAAAAGGGTAAAAGTTAATAAGTACAGACCAGAGAAATAAACTGAATGTTTTAACTTAAGAAAATAGTCACAGGAAAAAATGTCACTTTACCCTGAAACATTCTTCTGGCTCCGGGTCGACCAGTATTTGCTCTTTCTCACTTAATGTAGCAAATACATTTTTTTTGCTCTTGCTCCTTAATGTAGCAAATACCATTTTTAAGCCCCACCTACGATAGTAGAAGGGCATTATGTTTTCTGGTCTGTGCGTCCGTTCGTTCGTCTGTTCGTCCGTTCATTCGTACGTCCGTCTGTCTCGCGTCAGGTTAAACTTTTTGGTCAAGGTAGTTTTTGATGTAGTTGAAGTCCAATCAACTTGAAACTTATAACACATGTTCCCTATATGATATGATCTTTCTAATTTAAATGTAGAATTAAAATTACATTTTTGATCCCAATTTATCGGTCCACTTAACTTTATAGAAAATGATGGTGCGATTTGGGCATTCGTGCACTATATATATAAATATGGACACATGCTTGTATTGCTATAATCTTAATGAAGCAAATACCAAGTTTTTCTGTTGCGCCTAAATATAATGAGTACCATTTTTTTTTTACTTAGCCCTTAATGGTGCAAATACATAAGTTTTGGTCTTTCTCCTTAATATAGCAAATACATGTACCAATTGTTAAGTCTTTAGTTAACCCGGCTGCTGATCGAACTATACACTACCCAAGTGATTTTGTATACGCCATGAAGCATGAAGTTCTTTTGCTAAAGAAAAAACTTGAGAACTAACATGAATGAGATACAAATTTAAACAAGAAAAAATAAAATTGCCAAAGTATATATACCCTGTAGTCGTCCGCTGATGACATTATTTCAATTACATGTTAAGTATTGTAAGCTTGCCTTTAATTACTGCATTGCCCGGGAACGACCATTTAATTCAAGTGAAAAAGGGGGAGGGGGTTCCACAAATCTACACTAACCTGCCACTTGTTGATGTTCCTTTCCCCTGTCAGAAATTCGTCATTATTCTTTTAATACACTTAGCATTACTTTTTAGAACGTTTACATACATACATTCAAGTGTACAACTCAAATTGTTGACACGTTTGGATTTTTTCAACATGACAAAGTGTGCCATTTTTTGTAATCAGCGCAGCCGAAAAATCTTTTCAATCTGGGCCTTACACATTGCAGCTAGTGAATCAGGATTTGATAACCCTTTCGGAGCACATATCATCACCAATGGTTATGTTTTAAAGGTGTGTATGTGTGTTGGTATTGTTTTAGGTTTCAGTGTTGTAGTATGTCCTATTTTATTTTAAAATATCTATTATGTTGTTTTCTAAAGTATCAGTCTTTTCTTTATCCTTTATCCAGAAAACGTGTTTTTATTCAACAATTTCAAATTCGGTCAAGTTATAGAATTTTCTTGTGTCAACGGTTTATGCAAGGGGTGGGTCTTAGGTTAGACAAGAGATCCTTACCAATCTGCTATTATATGAGCCATAATCACCAAATATCACTCAAACATGTATTTTACCAAGAGTCAAACTGCGGGTGTCACGATTGGAGATGGATCTGCTGAACCTTCCGGAGCGTCAGGTGTCACGATTGGAGATGGATCTGCTGAACCTTCCGGAGCGTCGGGTGTCACGATTGGAGATGGATCTACTGAACCTTCCGGAGAACCTGATGTTTCACATTTTTAATTCATTCTGTAGTAACTTTTCTGTGTAGTGATTTGGTGTTGTATGTCTTTCGGTTTTCGCACTTTTTTGTGGCCATTATAATTTAGTTTTCTTTCGACTTATGATTGTCGACTGTTCCCTTAGTATATAATTATTGTCTGATCAATTGGCATTTACTGCTTACCCGCAAAGTTCGCTGCATTTACTAAGTAGGAGTTGGAGCAAAGACATTGCTTCCTGTGGAATTTAAAAAATCAAAGAGCTGATAGCTCTGAGGTGGAAGAAGGTAAATAAAAGGTAACTTGAATTACCATAAAAGCAGCCCCACTTACCCAGCCTGCTTTGTTCCATTATCATTATGACATATTTTTTTTCTTCAAACAATCATGTGTCATAAGTACATGGATTTTCCATCCGTACAATCATTTTCTATGTTCAGTGGACTGTGAAAATTAGGTAAAATCTTTAATTTGGCAGCAAAATTAGAGAGATCATATCATAAGGAACACATGTGTACTAAAGTTTCAAGTTGATTGGATTTCAACTTCATCAAAAACTACCTCGGCAATAAAATTTAACCGGAAGCAGGACAGACGGACAGACCAGAAAACATAGTGCCCATAAATGGGGCATAAAAATAGTAAGACGTGTTACATACCTGCCAACTTTTGAAAGTTCCCATGGGAGTTTTTAGTGCGCGACAACAATTTTAAAGGTTACAATTTTTAGCTACTATGTGCACGATCTGGATTGTCTAGAAAAAGTGTCAAATTTGTATGATGAACTTGCATGCCATTTTCTTAAGTCTGTTTGCATGATTCTAGTTATTAAATCGGTAGAAAAGATGAACATGTAGCTAGCAGATCAGGGTTTATTTTCTTGTGTAAGAATATTAGATGCTTGTTGAAATTTCCAATTTTGAATTATGCACAAAGATAGACCTTAAACAAGGTTGGGAACAACACTCCAAATGAGGGGTAACCCTCATTGGAAGTACATTACAACCCACTGTAAAAAAATGAGCACCTTTATATTCATATTATTTGGTGAAACTTTTCCCCAAGAACTATGCATCTATCAAGTATTAAATGGTCAAAACTTAAGAGAATTTTGTGATGTTTCTAAACTTATATCTTCTTTATTAATTTGAACCCTCATTTAGAACCTGTTTGTTTGTCTCCGTGAAAAAAGAATAATACATTGTCCTTTAAATGATTTAATTGAATACAAAAATAAAATATGTTACAACTAGAGGCTCTAAAGAGCCTGTGTCGCTCACCTTGGTCTATGTGAATATTAAACAATGGACACAGATGGATTCATGACAAAATTGTGTTTTGGTGATGGTGATGTGTTTGTAGATCTTACTTTACTAAACATTCTTGCTGCTTACAATTATCTCTATCTATAATAGTACTTTCTGTGGAAAATGTTATTGAAAATCTTCAAATTTTAAGAAAATTGTTAAAAATTGACTATGAAGGGCAATAACTCCTTAGGGGGTCAATTGACTATTTTGGTCATACTGACTTATTTTTAGTTCTTACTTTGCTGTACATTATTGCTGTTTACAGTTTATCTCTATCTATAATAATATTCAAGATAATAACAAAAAAACAGCAAAATTTCCTCAAAATTACCAATTCAGGGGCAGCAACCTTACAACCGATTATCCGATTCATCTGAAAATTCCAGGGCAGATAGATCGTGACCTGTTCAACAATTTTACTTCCTGTCAGATTTGCTCTTAATGCTTTGGTTTTTGAGTTATAAGCCAAAAACTGCATTTTACACCCATGTTCTATTTTTAGCCATGGCGGCCATCTTGGTTTGTTGGCCGAGTTACCGGACACATTTTTTAACTAGATACCCCAATGATGATTATGGATAAGTTTGGTTAAATTTGGCCCAGTAGTTTCAGAGGAGAAGATTTTTCTAAAAGATTACGAAGATTTACGAAAAATAATTAAAAATTGACTATAAAGTGCAATAACTCCTAAAGTGGTCAACTGACCATTTTGATCATGTTGACTTATTTGTAGATCTTACTTTGCTGAACATTATTGCTGTTTACAGTTTATCTCTATCTATAATAATATTCAAGATAATAACCAAAAACAGCAAAATTTCCTTAAAATTACCATTTCAGGGGCAGCAACCCAACAACAGAATGTCCGATTCATTTGAAAATTTCAGGGCAGATAGATCTTGACCTGATCAACAATTTTACCCATGTCAGATTTGCTCTAAATGCTTTGGTTTTTGAGTTATAAGCCAAAAACTGCATTTTACCCCTACGTTCTATTTTTAGCCATGGCGGCCATCTTGGTTGGTTGGCCGGGTCACCGGACACATTTTTTAAACTAGATACCCCAATGATGATTATGGCCAAGTTTGGTTAAATTTGGCCCAGTAGTTTCAGAGGAGAAGATTTTTCTAAAAGATTACTAAGATTTACGAAAAATGGTTAAAAATTGACTATAAAGGGCAATAACTCCTTAAGTGGTCAACTGACCATTTTGGTCATGTTGACTTATTTGTTGATCTTACTTTGCTGAACATTATTGCTGTTTACAGTTTATCTCTATCTATAATAATATTCAAGATAATAACCAAAAACAGCAAAATTTCCTTAAAATTACCATTTCAGGGGCAGCAGCCCAACAACGAAATGTCCGATTCATCTGAAAATTTCAGGGCAGATAGATCTTGACCTGATGAACAATATTACCCCCATGTCAGATTTGCTCTAAATGCTTTGGTTTTTGAGTTATAAGCCAAAAACTGCATTTTACCCCTATGTTCTATTTTTAGCCATAGCGGCCATCTTGGTTGGTTGGCCGGGTCACCGGACACATTTTTTAAACTAGATACCCCAATGATGATTGTGGCCAAGTTTGGTTAAAATTGGCCCAGTAGTTTCAGAGGAGAAGATTTTTGTAAAAGTTAACGCAGGACGACGACGACGACGGACGACGGACGACGACGGACGCCGGACGCCAAGTGATGAGAAAAGCTCACTTGGCCTTTCGGCCAGGTGAGCTAACAAGTATTAAAATTAGTGTAAATAATACTATTTATCATCTTTATGGTAGTACTGCATCATTGAATTTTGTCAATCAGCCATGCTTTTATCCTTCAGCTGTGTAAGAACCTGCTTGCAGATGAAAATTCACATGCCATGTTCACTGGCGATTTTACAACTAGATGAAAACAACACAAGTTCAAAATCTAGCATGTGAGAATAATCTTCAGAGAAAACGTTTTTGATTGGCTTATTAATTGATCATGAGAAACACAGAATTTGATTGGCTGAACACGATTGTCTAATATTGATATTTTTTAATAAATGCAACGAATTTATAAAACGTCCTTGATAAGAGTAAAGAGAATGACCACAGGGCTATACGGGCGAAAGAACTCAGGACGAACAGACCACGGGCGAACATGTAAAAAGGGCGAGTTGTCCCGATACCCAATTCACGGTCCCACTAAAAAGCGCCCGAGAGCGCCCGGGAGCGCCCGAGAGCGCCCGGGGAAAAGAAATAGCGCCCGGGGATGGAAAATTAGCGCCCGGGAGAATAAAATAATAAAATTTTATAACAATAAATATTTTCCTTAAAAATAATTAATCATTGCTTGTTTTGTCCTTAATATAAATGAGGATATGTACGATGCTACATCTAAAGTGTTGTTGCACTTTTACATTTTAGATTTCAAAATTGTATATACATAAGTAAATAAATATAAATAAAAGAGTATATAGAAGAATCATAAACAAGATTGTCCTCGATCAAAAAGTATATTTTGTTATTTAAAAATAATCAGTGCATGAGGTCTAATATTTTCGCAACTGTATGATGAACACTTTTTTATGCAGATGCTGATATAGATTTATTATTTCTTTTTATAAAACTAAAACTGTTTAATAGCTATGCTTATCGGCAGGGTTTGAATGCTTAGTTTTGAATTTAAACCACACTCCTGCGTTTTACCCCCTTGTTTTAACTACGGTAGATGTATATTACTGCTTTATTTGCTGATTTATTATGTGTAACTCTTTTAATTTTGATTAAATTAATATTTATCTGCGAAATTTAAGTTGGTTTTTTACATTTTTTATTTTGATATCGTTTTTGAAAAATAGGTCTTTTGATTTCTTACATCTTATAAATCTTCCGCATAAATTGTGATCCATTATTATCTGTCAAGTAGAATTCACATATTATTGTTTAAATTGAAACATTCATACTTGTTTTTGTGCTTTATTACAAATGTCTATTATCTGAATTTGCAAATTATTTGTCTAAAATTGAAAAAAAAAAAAATCAATGTGGATAACTTATTTCATCGACACAAAGTTGTCTCATGCCAATAAAATGTCTATATATTTCCCCCGGGCGCTATTTTTTCTTCCCCGGGCGCTTTTTCTTCACCCGGGCGCTCCCGGGCGCATTTTAGTAGGACCCCCAATTCACGCATGCGTACTACAAATATCTACAGTAAAGACATCAGGTTACAAGTAAACAAATACGTTCATGTAGATGAGATGAAATCTAATAATTTACATATATAAAAGGGTACATATTTACGATAGTGATTGTCTTTGACTATAACAAAATGGAACATAAAACTTACGGCCTAATTTTTTAGCATTTTGTTATAGTCAGTCAGTTTTTGTGGATGGATTTTTCCTTAGTTTACTAATTTATAGAAATCTAAATGATTCAGATGCTTAAATATGTATAAAAAAAAATCGTTTTTTACAAAAGTTTTATGTTCCATTTTTTTGGTTTTCACAAATATTGAAGCAGCCTGTTCGATGGAGTGTTACCATTTTTTAGCATTTTGTTAGTCAGTCAGTTTTTGTGGGTGGATTTTTCCTTAGTTTACTAATTTATAGAAATCTAAATGATTCAGATGCTTAAATATGTTAAAATCGGTGTCAGGAATCGAAAGTTGTTATGAAATTGTAATACACAGAAATGAATGCGGCATACGGAGAATTAATGATTTTTAAGTCGGCACCATTGGCCTTCAGAAGACTTGAAGTCTTCTTCCACCAAAAATTGTGAACTAGTACTTTAAAGAGGCTCGGCGTGTCGAACAAGATGATTGATATATGGTTTGTATTCGTATGTGACGGGATTGCTTCCCTTAGAAAATGTGGTAGATACTTAGTCAGCCGTAAGCGGTTGAGCTAAGGTAGTACTTCTTTATCTCAGTCGGTTAACGCGCCGCTGCCTTGTAACACAGAGGCCACGGGTTCGAGTCCCGGTAGAGACAAAGATGATTTTGTAAGATGAATCATGCTCTTCGGCTTTTGGCGCCCAACTGAAAACTCATATTGGTTAGAGGGTAATTCTAGCTAGGGTATGTTTGTGTGAGAGTTATAATGGTATGATGACTCTTGAGGTAGGGGAAGTGTGACGGGATTGCTTCCCTTAGAAAATGTGGGCCGTTAAGCGGTTGAGCCAAGGAAGTACTACTTTAACTCAGTCGGTTAACGCGCTGCCTTGTAACACAGAGGCCACGGGTTCGAGTCCCGGTGGAGACCAGCAGTTTTGTAATAAAATTCATGCTCTCCGGTCACACGTATAAATCAGCATGTTCCCGACCTGACCTGAATATGCCTGTAATGTCCCAATAGCCATATATCATCATTATCATCCATTTTATGTATTAAAAAAAAATCGCGTTTTTTACAAAAGTTTTATGTTCTATTTTTTTGGTTTTCACAAATATTGAAGCAGCCTGTTCCCATTTTTTAGCATTTTGTTATAGTCGGTTAAATTTTTGTGGATGGATTTTTCCTTAGTTTACTAATTTATAGAAATCAATTCATATCGCTAGACATAAATAGCATCCAAACATGAAATTCTATAGTCATTACCACTCATATAGTCTTTTAGATTAAAATCATAAGTATTGTAATGCGACAATTATATCGGGACAATTTAGATTTAATACTGATTTCATCTTGCCCATAATCCGGACGGCCTGAAACAGAAAAAATAATTTTATATATGTTGTTGATAATTTATTTAACAAATATAACAATGATATACAAATAAAAAATATGTTCCTATAATTATCTAAATAAAAGAAGTTTAATAAAAATCTGTGCAAATGACATCAAATAATAGGCCCAACTCGCACCAGTGGTAGAAACCTTTCATTGAACTTTTGTGTCTGTATCTGGGGTGCACCACCATCAAATGCTAAAAATACAAAATACTTTCAGGGTTATGAAAAAATTCCATCTTTAAACAATTTGTACTTATTCAAGCATGCAACTGTAAACTTCGATGGTTAAAAACGACACATGAAAAACACCAAAATTACTAGAACCGAAACTATTTTTTTTCTCAAGAAATTCTAATTCCATAATTTTTATTGAATAAATAACCAATCCACACAAACGATGAATGGTTGGTGCGTAAACTCGCACCAGTGATAAATCTATAATAAAAGGAAACCTTGAGGTAAATATTATTTTTCTTTAAATTGCGGTTATAGAAAACATGTATTCAGTAAAATAAATTCGAATTAAGAAATTCATCTTTCTCATGCAATGCTTTGATTCCGTGTAAGTGTTTACTTTTGGTCCTTTTTAGTTGCATCAGCTTTTCAAAATTTATATGATGGGGTGTTATTGTTCTGTTTATCAACGATATACCATAAACAATTTGTATTTCGTAGGAAGAAACTTGGAGTATTAAATGACTTATGATTTTTTTTATGATTAATAAACATAGGGTACTGATTTTGTGTGAATGGCACGTTTCTTTTTAACTTACGATTATCATTTAGATATTTCTAAGGGTCTGGAAATTGATAAGTCAATTTGTTAAAATTTGTTTCAATATGAACACTTATAAATACGCTATGTCCCAGCGCTTTGTTTAAGGAGTTGTTTGTTGGTGGCTTAAATGACAAGTTTTAAGCCACTATTTTTGATAATTCTTATTGTCCTGTTATGTAGATTCACTGTTCGTGAATATGGTTCCTATCACTTCAAGTACTATTGCTTTATCACTTACCACCTGGTACAAAATTTCCCCTTGGCTGTGGAATATATTTCCTTCTAGTAAATTCTTGACCACATAGCGTGGAGATGCTGACTTTGTCACATTGTGTTTGTGGTCTTTCGGGTGGTAGATCTGGCTGTGGACTTTCTGGATAAAATATTCCCATGGCTACAAAATTATGAAGTATTAAAGAAACGTGGTAAAATACAAAACACAGATTAATAAACCGATACTGGGTAAGTAGTTCTGTTTTGCATTAAAAATTTAATATTGAATACATTTACGTGTCGTGTATTAACTTTGGTAATAGGAATCGGATGACCTGCTTCAAACTAAAGACTGACCGAAGATCTAATCATTGAATTGATATTTATTAATATAAAAACGGGAAAATATACCAAGGAGGTTTCACTTCAACTCGCACGGTATTACTTTTGCTTTGTTTCTGTGAAAAGAAAGACAAGATACCAGGGCAATCAAACTAAAAATATCGAATCAGGACGAATAACATCATGCCCAAAGGAATAAATGGAAGTCCAAAAACAACAACACTGAAAAAGAAGAATGGACAAAAGGAACACCACCAAAACCTGAAGTGAATAGAATTCACTTTAAAAAAAAAAAACTATTCAGGCAATCAAAAATCAAAAGTTGAAGAAGACAAAAAACACAATGGCCAAAACATTTTATAACAGTTCATAAACACTGAGCAGATATTTTAAAAATAAAGCCTAACAGTTCCAACTTCACTAGGGCCACCGTATTCCTCAATATATGTAAAAATATAAATTCATTGACAAGTAGAATTCGTGGATGTCATAAAAGAGAGGTGCAAGATACCAAAGAGACATCCGAACTCGCATGTGGTAACAAACTGACATGGCAAAACAAAAAACGGGGAAAAGACTAGCAACAGTACAAAAAACAATACACAGAAAACTAAACACTGAGCAACATAATCCCCACCAAAAACCGAGATGAAAAAAGAGGAGATTATGAGTACATCAAGTGGAAAATATCCCTTGATATCGGTACAGAGGGAGACATGACTGACACAGGCAGCTTCTCCAGGTCACATGCTATCATATATATAACTATTTTACTTACGCTGATGTGGAGCTGGTATCTTTTTCTTCCTTAGCAAATACCTGTGAGGATTCGGCGCTGATGGTATTCTGGTCTACGAATATAATATAATATAAAGTTCAATAACAAGAAATTATAACATCATCAATCAAAACATGTGGACATTTATGCAACTGCTAAAATATTTGTTTTGGAGTTCAGCAAAGTAGAAAATATGCCCAGGGCCGTAACTAGCCTCTTTTAATAGGGAGGCAAAATATATTCGCCGAGGCGTCTGTAAGATAAAGCAAAAACCGTAATTCTCATTATTATTAATACCGTATCTGTCTGTCTGTTCTTGTCTTGTATTGTGATTAGACTTTTATGACTAGATTTAAATATAGTGACATGGCAGTAGTATACCGTACTAGTACTGCTAAAGTCCACACTAGGGACCATCTTCACTTTGTTTTACGATCTTATACGGTATTAATGATTTTTTAAAAGTATTGTTGAAGACCGGCCATCCGGCAACTATCAAGATGAAGAGCAGGAACACAAACTTTGACCATTGATCATTTGTATATTTTCTATGCATTGACTTTGTGTGCGATCATTTCCCCATACTTCTTTATTGTCTGTTAAAAGGTCTCAACACGACTTAATGCAAGTTTAACCTTTCAATGTAAAAGGTCATATTTGGCAATACCTTGTTTTTTTCTTCAAATTATTTGATACCGGGAATATGTGACCTTACTTTAATTCAAACCATGTCAGCTATCTAGTTTTATTTACAATAAAACAAACTGTTTTGTATTCTTTGATATCAATTTCAATTATCCATGCAGAAAGGATAATTTTTTTTGTGTCCACTTAGTAGCATCGCATGTTCTTAAAATATATTTCTCGCACAATTCTGGACATCGGTGGACATGCAACATTGCAAAACCACGTTTACATATGAAAATCAACGCTCAGACTATAGTCATAAAGTAGGACAATAAATGAACAAAAGACAAACTGGGAACACAGAAGTACGAACAATAGACCATCAACTCTGAAAACTAAAAGGAAAATAGAAACATGGATAACGAAAAACATCCAGGGGATACACCAGAGAGTGAAGAGAACTTGCTTCTTGCAAGACACTTTCCGTGAAAACAATTTGATATGAAAACAACCTTTTGTTTCATTTATTTTATTTTTTTTTATTTTTTTACATGAGGCATTTGCCTCATTTGCCTCAATGTAGTTACGGCCCTGAATTGCCACACCAGATGATTTAAGTTTTCTTATAGTGACTTTCCAATTTTATGATGTAAAATAGCCTGCAATGGTCTATATAGCGTTGACGTATCTCTGAGAATGCAACTAACAAGATATCGCTGCTTTTATTCGTTGTGCAAACTTTACAATTCTCTCAAACATACTTTTATCGGTTCTCTCGTAAGAAGGAAGATCGCCACTCACAGTTTTTATTGAAAATTACTCGTGAATAACAAATAAAAACAAATAAAAAATAAAAAAAATGATTAAAAACATAAAATTTACAATAATGATAAAAATGCGGTTCCGACAAAAAAATTAGTTCATCCGATTGATTGGGGTCTTACAACACTTTCCCGCGACGGTCAGTTTTTATTGGCGGGAAAAGTCGGGAGTGTTCGGAGAGAACCAGCGACCTTTGTCAGGAACTGACATGTCAATTAAGATTAGAGTCGAAAGTGGGGTTCGAACGCAATTACAACCTAAGTGGATACAACTGCTGAACTACATAGACCACTACATAGGCAAAATATGCTCAAGTCAAATTTACATGAAATTCACTTGAAATTATCTGAAAAATTTCACATGACATTCATCTCAAACGAGCTTATACATGAAACTCATGTAAAAAAAATCACGTGAATTGAGATTCACGTGATTCTCACTTGAAATATTTCACATGAATTTCACGTGAACTTTTAATAAAAAATTATATTTTTCATGATTTTAATTAAATTTGAAAATTCAGCTGTTGTTTGAATTTCTCCATCTTAAAACTTTATGTGAAGTTCGTGTGAACAAAAATCATGTGAATTTCACGTGAAATTCACATGAGTTTCACATAAGATTAATGTAAACCCACATTAACTGATTTCACGCGAGATTCACGTATACGCTCGTTTTAGGTGACATTCATGTGAATTTCACGTGCATGAGATTCACATGAATTGAAATTCACGTGAAAGTGATGTGAATTAAATTTGTCTGTGTAAGGCCCGTTTTCAGATTTCGAAACAATTCATTTGTTGGAATACATACGGTATCACAGATGGGTAGAAACATTTCTTCTTTCACGTCGTACTTGTCTTCGGGTTGATCAAAGGGAACTAAAATAGAAAGCGACATTTAGAGAGTGAGCGAATACTACACCACACTATCACAAATAACCGAGCGAGAGAGAGAAAGATAGAGAAGAATTAACATTTTTTCCTTCACATCGTACTTGTCTTCAGGTTGATCAAAGGGAACTAAAATAGAAAGCGACATTTAACTTGAAAGGTGAACGAGCAAAAACTACAGTTTAACAAAGAAGAGGAGGAGGAATGAACATTTCATCAGTATATTCAAGAATTCTAAAAGTTTCCCAAAAAAAAAAAATCCTTTATCTATTAAAAGGAATTCCTGAAAATCAATTTGTTTAGTAGGTTTAGCTTGAAAAGGACAAAAGCACAGACGAAAACTTTCGTTGAAGTGTTTTACAAAATAAATTAATTTAACAAAATCAATTACTTTGAACGCAATTTAAACAATGTAACCATTGAATGCAATGTGTACAGCGATAAAATATTTGCTCAAATTGATATGAACATAGCGACATAATTCTAGTGTTTGCATGACACGAAAAATTAATTTAAGATATTGATACAAAAAGACACAAGACTTTGTTATTTCAATCAATAGAAAAAATATATTAACACCTAAAATCACTTAACGCCTGCAATAATATTAAAATATGGCAGATATCACTTTCCAATAAACTGATAATTTGTAAAATTATGTCATAAAATTAATAAAATAATAAAAACCAGCGACTTTACTGACATGTATACGTGACTCAACTTTCTCCTATACTATAGTTTGAATAGATATATTGTAACGTCCTAACAAGGTACTACAGAAGAAGATAATATGCTGTGACACATATAGGTATGATCTACCTGGACTTCTTATAAACCTAAGTAATGATAAACATGTATCTATTTGCTGCTATCTGCTCTTTGTCGGGTTGCTGGTAGTCTCTTTGACAAATTCCCCATTTTCATTCTCAATTTCAAGAACAGCTACCCAACTAAAGCCAATACAAATATTGCCGACAAGCTTAGAGGGCAACAGTCTGATCTAGCTAAATCAATGCCGACAAGCTTAGAGGGCAACAGTCTGATCTAGCTAAATCAATGCCGACAAGCTTAGAGGGCAACAGTCTGATCTAGCTAAATCAATGCCGACAAGCTTAGAGGGCAACAGTCTGATCTAGCTAAATCAATGCCAATCCAAAATCTTTTGAGAATATTCAACTGACTCTGTTTCTTAAGCAATCAACAGAAAACGTAAAATTAATCCAATGAATTCTGTAGTCGAGGAAGAGCATAGCCAATCAATTTGAAATCGCTCATAGAGTAAGTTTGTTTTTTCTTTAGCAGGAAAATGACATTTCGGAGAATTTAACCTTGTAGTTTGTGGATTAACTTCAATTCAAAATACCTTACCGATTCCTTGTGCTAAAACATGCTTATCTTGATTTTTGATCAAGACTCTGACATCTGGAGTTCGTTGTTCAAAAGATGAATTATAAATAGTTTTATTTTGTGTCTTCTTTTCCATTTCATTTGGATAGTTACTCCATGTATTAACACTGCACACAGGCTGAAAACATCAAACATAATTGTTAATTAGGTACAAGTTTAAGCAACAACGTGGTTCATTCCATAGTTTAACATGGACTATATGGTAATTTCCACACAAGACCGAAGGTGCTGAGATCAACAGATACACCAAAAAGTTCCTGGTAATAGCCTTATATAAGATAAGATAAGATAAATTTCATTTCCAATAGAGGACCCATTGTAGGCATAATCAGTACATTAATATATATAACACTCGTTAAGTTTTTAATTCACTCAATTTAATATCGAGAAAGAAAAAAAGAAAAAACTTACTTAAAGTAGGAATCGTCTATTTTGCTAATTCACATACAATAATCAATTTCACATATAAATAACAATTTTTATATTAAGTCACTTCATTATGATATGTATAGTAATCAGAGCTAGTCCCGTCGCACTTTAATATATTTAACCTCATTGCCTGCATTTGGAATTGGGTCACATTAGAGGTCATATGCTACAATGGTCTTGAATTCTATCTTAATTTAAATGTTACATAGTACCACTTTCTTCTAAATTAAGACCCCAAACCTAACAATTCATCCGAAAAAATGAAACCTACATGATAAAATGCAGTTTATCATTTAACTCAGATAGCTGCCCAAGTTCCCCTGTATTTCACGGTCCCCCGACAGAATTGGACTGATATACGATAAACTACCACTTTTATCTGAAGGTGTTCAATCAGAACTTTTCAATAGTCAAAACTTAATGTAAAGAATTACTCGCTCTTTACTAATTTAATTTTCATATCAAATTTCTTCTGACGTAATTCATAATCAATCTCCGGTCTGTCAATTAGTATTATGTGTTGTAAAGGAATGTCCTTCAGAAATTAATGCATGATAAAAGTAAGAAACTAGCATATCTATATTTCTATATTGTGTATAAAGATCCGACAATGAATGTGACAAACCAGTACGTGTCAAATAATATTGAAGTAGAGACGAATATAACAGTATATTCAAAAACTTTGCCTGGAATAATAATTGGGATTACCAGAGAATGGACACAAATGCGATATTGATCTGCATACACATAATGCTATCAAAATAATGTCTGTTATGAGAGTTTTTATTTTGCGAAACATATCCCCTCTCAGTTTCTGCAATAATAAAATCATAACAAAAAATTCGGACATATATATGGAAAAACGTCCATGCACAAAATTACCATCATCAATGATAGCAAAAATTACATCATTCCTATGATTTTGCATTTGACAATATACTTTAAAAGTGAGTCCACGGCGATGCAGTACTCAGTCACGTATAGAGATCTGAATATTTACACATTATTTTAATACATGTACATATAGAGCATAAAGGTACATTCTGATGAGGAATGGATGGACCCAGCAGCTATTTTTTTCAACCAATTTTAGCGTCTATACGTCATATGGTCTACGATGGAGAGTTGTCTCATTGGTAATCACACCACATCTTCTGATTTTATGTGTACTAGACAGACACACTAAGACAGAATTTTAACATAGACTTGCAAAAGTCTACATTAAGAAATGTCAACACGGACGTATTCTTTTTTCAGAATAGCAATTGACATGTGCTTCACGAAGAAGTATAACTATAATGCCAACTTCAAAGAACGTGTTGGACCTGAAAGAAGACCATCAATTTGTAATGTGTTATGATCCAAGATGAAGTTCAGACAAACGATTTTCTGTGATAGAGCCAAGTGGTCGTGTTTTACATATCTTCATAACTCCAGATATGTGATTGATAGGTTTTTGAACGTCAAGTTCATCGACTGCTGTATGGATTATATAGGCCTACCCTCTGCAATAAAACTTCCACCAGTAAGGGTATCGAACAATGCATCATATTCGCTAGCCAAGAGTTGCGATCCAGTCCCCTCTTCTTTACTGTAATCACAAATGTTGGCTTGATCTGACAAGGGTGGAGAGGACCAGATCGTTACCCTTGTCCAATGAAGATGACAATATATATGTGGTGATATAAATTGTTATAGAAGGAAACATAGCACTTGTTAAATATAAAAATCTTAATAGATTGTATGAGCATTTTGTACTATTTACTTTGTTAAATTTGATTTTCTAACATTTGATAAGGACAATAAACTTTATTTGTACTGTGATTTTTGTGTTTATATAACATATGATAACCACACTAAACTACATTGGTACTCTGATTTTGTGTTTATCTAAGTTGGACTGATTGATCTTTGAGAGATTGTTCAAAATTCAATTGTACAATTCCATTAAAAGGCCACGTATTGAGTAAAACAAACATTATTTTCTGGATTAAACTTCTTCAAAGGGTGATATCCACTTTAATAAGGCATTTCAGAAATCATAATCTTGACAAACTTATATTAAAAGTTATTAATGTGTTATTAAAGTGAGTCTCCTTTCAAAACAGCAACAATGCACTAGCAATTTTACTTTCATTATACTGTACTTAAGTATATATACAACGTATAAGAAAAAAAGGAAATGCAAAATGTCTGTCTAAATCATTATCTTATTTGTAAAGTTTTTGTATTGGTGCCGCCATAATGTTTGCTAGTGGAACAATTTAGAATTGACGAGGTATTCATAAAGTTTCGAATGGTATAATATTCTTACTTATTGTCAGTAGACATATGTTTCTGACAAACTTTTAGGTGAAAAATTTATCAAAACCATTTAACCATCAATGGTATATAATATAATGATACTGAATTGAAATAAAGTTTATAACACATTGTTTGGTTGAACGTCGAACTATTTTCCGCAAAATTCAGTATCACTAAGCAACTTTAATTAATTTCGATGTTTAATTCTAATTGACTAAGATTGTCAGTTTTCCTTCCAAAGATCGGTGGTTCTCTCCGTGTTTTCCGCCAATAAAAAATGACCGTCAAGAGAAAGAACAAACTATAGTGCTTTCAGTAAATCAATTATTGTTATTGTTTGTTTTCTTTATGCCCCTGCTGACAATTTCATAGTGAGAAGTAAAATAAAACGCGTTCTCCTATTGATGCCTGTACTAATCCAGGAATATGACAATTGTCGTCCATTCGTTTGAAGTGTTTTGTCATTTGATTTTACCATGTGAGTAGGGACTTTCCGATTGAATTTTCCTCGGAGTTCAGTATTTTTGTGATTTTACTTCTTTCTCCTATTGATGATAATGTTTCGGTCTAATTGACTTTATATAGCATTATAATATTTCTGTAAGAAGGCTGAACTATTTGTCACTGGTCTTTTAGGGAGAATCTCTTGTATATTCCAACGTGTTTTACAATAAGCCGGGCAAATTAAAACTTTTTTTTTTTTATCAAATCATACATGCAAGTCTAAACTGTACGTTCGTTTATTGACGTATGCATATGCGCAAATGTCTTTGATTCGTTTTTTTGAAACGGTACCAAGTAAATAATGTTGTCAACTTGAACACTGAAGGATCTCTCACCTTATTGTTAATTCTTTTGATGTGAAATATCTGTTTGGAATGTGGATTATGATATCTGTCATCTAAAGTGGTTACAAGGAACGGCGGACTGTCTCGAGGGGTACGGGAGAAGTCCAGTACTTTGTATCGAACCTGGTTTTCTGTTTGCCACTTCGAACTTGGATATCTGTTCCTGAAACCATACAATATACATATATAAAGATATATATAATTAGTCAATTTAGAACCTTTCAATGTTCTTTTTATAATAAAACTTCGGTTACGGTCTTATCATGTAAAAAAAATGTGTATCGAAATCAGAAAATATATAAAATTTCATATTCTTTCTGCTTCAATGCTTTTATTTTTAAAATTATTTTATGAAAACAATTAACATGTCAATTTAACATATCAACTAACATAACTATGAACACTCAAACAAATTAGGTTCAAATTCATTCAGTGGTTTCAGACAAAAAGATGGATTTTTATAAAATGTGAACACGGATGCCAAATATTGGTAATTGCTCACCCGGTTAGCCAGAAACGGGTATCAGATTGTGTTTAATAATGCATTTCTTTTATGTTTTGAAAGTTCAATTCGAAACGAAAATAAAACAACAGCACACAAAAAAGTAATACTAAAAAAGATAGTTTTAAAAGGAAAGAGAATACATTTTAGACAAACAAAACAAACAAGAATGAAGATAATGAAAAACCCCAGTTACTAAGTAAAAGAATCTGCACAAATGTCAACTGTACAAAATTATAATTGAGTATTTTTTCATATATGTTCCTTACCAGTCTTGTCCAATGGTATGACTCCTTCTAAAAACTGGAATGGCATGGATCTTATTCCTCCTCGTGGGAGGGTGAACACACGCCATTCTTTAATATTTATTTCCCAACATTTTTAAGTTCCGACTTATCGTCCTGAATGATCACAATATTTTCACTGCGTTCCTTGATACGTGATATCATTTATTGATATGGAGCGAGTCTGGTTGTTACGTGTGGAATTAAAATATAATTTTATCAACTAATTTATTGATTTAACTTATTGAACCGCTGCTTGTAATAAAATGCTGTCGAAATAATACATATTGTGTAGTTTTGTAAGTAAAACCACAATGGGGATTGTATAAATATTGTTGCAACTCAAATTTCAATGCTCGCCTTTGACAAAGGTCACCTTTTGCCACTTTATTTTTGATATTCACTAAATGAAGAAAGGAAGTTTAATTTAAAGAAACTGTCAATTTAAAGACTTCTGTAAAATTATGACCCGAACATAACTCTATTGTCAGATATTATTGATTTTCATGTGTAGGTAAATTGCATTGTATTAGGGAAAGAATTACAAACCGATTTCACGTTGCTGTTATCTCGGTATAGTTTAGGTGAAAAGCTTATTGGAAATAGACTTTTTAGTAATTGTTGAACTATGTTATATAATGTAAAAACGAATCTTGCTTATTTCATCAAAGACTTTACAATATTATATGAACTGTTATCTGGGCCAGGTTGTTTTGAAGTAGCTATTAAAAAAAAAAATATTTCAATAATAATTAATACAAACAATTAAAAAAAACACAACAACAATTTAACAGCCACAACACAATCAAGACAAAAAATGATAAAAACCAAAAAACTTAACGCATTATTTCATTTCTTTTACTACTGATTGTAGCTGAACCCCGATTACCCCCCCCCCCCACAATACTGAAATAATAAAATAATTAATATAGACTATCCTGCAGGATCAGCAATAATTAGTTGTTTAGAAGCGTTTGGAAAAAAAAGTTTGCATTTAAGAATATTAAAAATATGCTTACTTGGCTGTGTGTTCTCCAGTGATGAAAGGCAGTCTGTTCTTTCTGTCTTTTTGTCCTTCCTTGCATACTGCTTCTTTCTTTTTAGCTTGTACTTTCGCAATTAAATCGTTTACCCTGTTTAATAAGAAAATTTGATAAAAACTTATAGAGCATACGCGCAAACAAAATATCACGACTAATTTCAGTAAACTTTATTTTCCGATTCTTTATTAAACTGTTACAACTTTTTTCGTTTTTTCGTTGTTTTTTCGTTGTTTTTTTTATGTCTTTTGGGTTCTTATGTAAATAAGAAAAATCCTACCATTTATGTCTTGCATAAGGGTATACATTTGGCCGCTTTAATTTCACTTGATGGTCGCGTTCTAGCATCTTATCTGGTTCACATTTTCTACATGTTATAGTACGATACTCCACATATTACAAAACAGTATCAAACGTCCTTCTATTACTGTCAATCATTTCTGTAACCAATGACAAACGATCTGTTACGTCACAATGCTTAAGCCATAATACTGAAGACGTTTTTGCGCATCGCATAATACCCAAAGCGTGATAATAAGAATAGTTTATCAATTCTTTTAAAGTATGTTGTCTATATTTAGGATTCCAAGGATTATTGTTTAATTATAACATTGGAAATTTATTTCGTTTTGACGTCCGTCATCCATATGTCGATATTTTCTTGAGAAAATTTCAATGCTTCAAAAGACAGTTCTTTCATATCGAATTTTTCGTTATCAATTGCCAAAGAATGGTATTATTATATACCATTTCAGTGGATTATATTCACATTGTAGTATATTTTATATTAAATATCCGGTGATAAATAAATGAGCTTTATAGAGTTTTGGAATTCGTGTTAGCGTGAGAATTATACAGTAAATTTTGCTGAAGCACAATGATTCTAAAATAGAACAATCTGATTGAAACACAGATGATTTTCACGTGTGTCCATGCTTCGATCACAGGTTGTAAATTTTAGTCGAAAATGACATACCACTCATAGACATCGTTTTAGATGGAAATATTATATATATACTTTTTTTTCTTTTTTTTGTACATAAATACGGCCGTTAATTTTTTCGTTTGAATTGTTTTACATTGTCATTTCGGGGCTTTTTATAGCTGACTTGCGGTATGGACTTTGCTCACTGTTGAAGGCCGTACGGTGACCTATAGTTGTTAATTTGTTTGTCATTTTGGTCTCTTGTGGAGAGTTGTCACGCTCATTTGAAATCATACCACATCTTCTTTTGTTTTCATATATAGCATGTTTAACTTTTTAAGATCATAGATTCAATGGTTCAATATAAACTTCATGTCAGGGTAAGGAATAGTGAGCGTTTGTAAATTGACATTAAAAAATATCAGTTAAAGGTTTTGTACTGTAAATCATTTCTTAAGCAATAAAGAATATTCGTATAATGAGTTATAATTATGGCACCAAACAAAATGTGTTCACTATTGATGGTGCTAAAATGTCCAGTCGATCCGCGATCCTGGTAGGAGGCATATCGGCTCGAAGATCCATCGCATTTCAAAGATTTAGCTAATATACTTTCTTCTGTCTACTTTTCTTTAGAATTGTAGGACATGACTGAGTCTGTAGTTGTACCTCAAGTAAAAGACAAAAGTATTGGACAGTTTCAATGACGGCATTTTTTTTACTATGACAATATTGAAAATACACAAGCACCCGGACGGGCAAGGTGAAGACAATATACCTTCCGTTATAGGGTGTTGTAATTTTCTCTTTCCATAACGATTGACATTTTTCTATGTTTGATGTTTTTTTTTCGTCCTACTTTAAAAAAAAAGAGGCATTAGCTGTCAAGTTCATGTTCACGTGACCGATTTGACTCCACTGAATTCTCATATTTTATTTATAACATACTAAACTGAACTTGATATATCAAATCAAATCAAATATGTTTATTTCCTAATCAAAGGGCCCTTATAGGCATATCAATTACAAACAAATAAATCATAATATACAAAACATAATTACATGTTTAAACATATATTCAAATTACAATAAGTCCGATAAAAATTAAAAAGGCATGGACTCAATAAAATATATCAGAATGTCGTGTGTACTTTGGTCTAGACGTGGTCCAAGGACACAGTTATCACGGCGTCCTCTACGAATATAATTCCTAGTGTGAACAGTGTATAAAGGTGCATTCACACGATACGATTTTCCGTTCGATTTTCCATTCGACTTGACACCGTCGCACAAGTAAATCGTACAGCGTTCTGTTCACACGATACGATTTTCCATTCGATTTTAATCAGATTTGAACAAGTGCTTTTTTATAGTTTTAAACGCACCAACTTCCGAAATTATCTTTATACGCAAGTATTATTAAAGTTTAAACAAATATTATTGAGTTATTTATTGAATGGTGATTTGATAATGAATTTCCAAGGACTATAATAATATTCCTAAATTCTCCAAAATATTTGTTTCGTCTAGCCAGTTTTTTTATGTATACGTATACCTGTAGCTTTTACTACTTTATCAGATATTTTATATTTCTTAAATATTATTATCTTTAATACATATTGCACTACCATCTTAATTGAGACTACCACAGTGATCGTACTGGCCGTAATAAATGTTTCTTCGCAAACCTGTAATTTCCGTTACGACTAATAAGAGATAAAAGACCCAAGCTTGGCGAAATATTTAGCACAATAAAGAGTGTAGTATGAGTTATAAGGTTACCTTGAATAATTTTGGTTTGTATATCAATTATGGTCATTTCTAAAATACTCAAAATTATATGATTATCAGTCTTGAAACATGGTGAAAAATGCAGAAATTTGTTCAGCATGTAATCTCTGTTTTCTAAATAAACACAGTTTTGAAAAAAGATTCTTCACCCAACATATTGATATCGGTGTAAAATTTAATTCTAATACAACTTCTCTCTTCAGATACACGTATTATGTTTTATAAAAGACGGAATACTCGAAATGTAATATCCGTGGAATGTAATATCCGTTAAAGTGTTGGTGAAGAGTGCTTTCTTTCACGTCCGCACTTCTATCAAGTATGGCATAACATTTAAAAATTTATTGCGGATCATGGCGAATATATAAATAACTGAACAATAACATACATTGTAATTCAGACGAGATATAGAGACACCTTGTGACACTCTTAATTTTTCGATTATATCAGTGTAACAGAGTTGATTTTCTTCTCAGATCTAGAAAAAAAGTAACGGATATTTTTACATCAATATTAATGCTAGTAGAAAATTTTAACCCGATTTCAATATTCAAAATATGAAACTTGTATTTAAAATATAGATTATAAAGAGAACTCGATACGATTAAAGAATGGAACTCTAAAACAGATAACAGTTGCTTCGTGGGTCTTAATTTATTACTACATGTACGTCTTTGTTTAATAGGCACATGTTTTTGTGTAATTCACGTCTTTTTTGGTAGAGTTAAGCCATATATTTAACTAATATTCTATAATGCGTCTTTTCGTGTTGTAATGTCATACATATACGTACTACTGTTTAGGTAAGGGCGAAGGTTGGCGCCTTTTAAAACATTCATACCTGCTATATTATCATGATGCATCTGTCCCAAGGCCTGTTGTTAAATGGATGTCGTTTGTGAGTTTCATAGATTATTAGTTACACAGTGTGCAATTGTCCTAATACGAGAATTTATCGGGTCAATAAAATTCATATCGGGTGAGGCGAAGCCAAACCCGATATGAATTTTATTGACCCGATAAATTTCGTATTAGGAAAATTGAACACTGCGTAACGAATTTATCCTGATTTTGTTATATTACATATTATTATATTGAAATTAAATTTTAGAACAACATCAACAAATATATTTTAGATATTTAATCTAAAACTATGAAAAATAAAAAATATTATGATTAAAGCAACTCATTTTTTTTATTAGGTCAATGGTATAAGGAAGATAATTTCAATTGACGTAATAAATAAGGGAGATAATTCCAATTGACGTGATAAAAAATTGTACTGAAATTTATTAGGACAATATCAGCCAATCAAATTGCGAGAAATTACTCTAAATCAGGATAAGTTTTTATATGACCGCAAAAATATTTTTTGTGTCGTATATTGGTATCACGTCGTCGACATCGTCGTCGTCGGCGTCTTCGTCTGCGTCGTCCGAAGATGGATGGTTTCCGGATAATAACTTTAATTTAAGTTAATAGAAATCGATAAAATTTTAACACAAGGTTAATTACCACTAAAAGAAGGTTTGGATTGAGTTTGGGGGTTTTGTGAATAAGGGACAAAAAAGAGGCACAAATAAGCATTTTTCTATGTTTTCGCACAATAACTTCAGTATAAGTAAATGGAAATCTATGAAATTTAAACGCAAGTTTAATGACCACAAAGGGAAGGTTGGGATTGATTCTGGGAGTTTTGGTCCCAACAGTTTAGGAATTAGGGGCCAAAGGATCCAAAATTAAACTATGTTTGATTTCATCAAAAGTTGAATTATTGGGTTATCTAATATGCTGAATCTAATCGTGTATTAAGATTTTTGGTCCCGTTTTGAAATAGGTCTACATTAAGGTCCAAAGGGTCCAAAATCAAACTTAGTTTGATTTTAACAAAAATTGAATTCTTGGGGTTCTTTGATATCCTGAATCTAAACATGTACTTATATTTTCGATTACGGGCCCAGTTTTCAAGTTGGTCCAAAGCGGGGTCCAAAATTAAACTTGAAAGTAATTGAATATATGGGGTTCTTTGATATGCTGAATTTAACCATGTATTAATGTTTTTGGTGTTTGGGCCCTTTGTCAAATTGGTCAACATTGAGTTCTAAAGGATCCAAAATTGAACTTTATTTAATTTCATCATAAACGAATTCTTGGAGTTATTTGATATGCTAAATCTAACCATGTATTTAGATTTTGGATATTGAACCATAATAAGAAAATGTCCAGTTTTTTTTTTAGTTTTTAGACCACATTCATTCTGTGTCAGAAACCTATTGTGTGTCAACTATTTAATCACAATCCAAATTCAGAGCTGTATCAAGCTTGAATGTTGTGTCCATACTTGCCACACTGTTCAGGGTTCGATCTCTGCGGTCGTATAAAGCTGCGCCCTGCGGAGCATCTGGTTTGTTTCCCGTTTTGTAAATAGATTAGACCGTTGGTTTTACTGTTTGAAAATGTGTACACTGGTCATTTTGGGACCCTTTATATTTTGCTGTTTTGGGTCAGCTAATCAAAAGAAAACTCCGTGTTGAAGGTCGTACTTGGACCTATAATTGTTAGCTTAAATTCGCTGAGACTTGGATGCGGAGTTCTCTCAATGGCACTTATACCACATATTCTTATTCATAATTTTTCTCAAGTATTTATAATTATTTGTTATTTTTTTTTTTAAAACTTATTTCGAAATATATTAATTGGAAAATAAAGAACTTTATTCATGTGCGAACTAAAGTTGGGTTTAGGGGTGGCATAAATGTAGGAAAATAATACCTTTTTATAAAATAATGCTAAAGGTCTTCGAAACTTTGATATAGTCCAGCTTGTGCAATACCATAAATTGGAAAATTTAGAATAAATAAATGGATTTGAGACTTTTCATTCCCTTAAAACAAGATTCAAGGTCGCTACACGTCATAACATTATCGGACAAGGAATAGCTAGCATGATTTGATTTCCTTTAAAATGTCCATTCGAATTTTCAGTATTAATATGATCCTATAAGCTATACTCCAAGTTCATACATTCGCAGATCTAATTGAATCTGAACTCGAAATTCAGAAGTTTATAATTTTTTAGATGACACGACTATTTTAAGAGCTAAGAAAGTTTGACCTATTTTTATGATTTGGATTATCGTCAATGGTTTCTGAGATACAACAGGGGTTGATTCCTGATTGTGGAAAAAATGGTTGATTAAATAGGGAATCACTGAAGCATAACTGGAGACCCTCTTAGGCAGTCAATGGGCCCCCTTTTATGAAAATTTCTGGATCCGCCACTGGAAGTGGTATAGATTTTATTTTTCATTGGATTAAGATAGATTATTTTCCATTGTGTTATTCATTTTGATTCCTTTCGATAAAGTCAATGAGTTTAAAGGGTAAAAAACTACTGAAAATCACACTTAGCCACACTTTTCTTAATGGTATTTAATATTCTTATTTTCAAACCGTAAAAATTAAATGCATTAACCGTATCCAAATCCTTACTGTGTCCCCACTTTTTGTTTCAACACTTTCTAAATTGTACTGCAATTTCGCGGGCATCATCTGGTGTATGCTTATATCAAAGAAAATACATCGGCTAGCGACGTTCTATCAATGTATTCTATAATCTTTATATTTGGAGAAATGGAAAAAAAAACATCTGATATTCAATTTTTAACAACTGGATTTAAGTATGGCCGTTGCAATTTGGGTACTCCTCATTACGGAATCCTGGATCGTTTGGAGGTCTGTTCAGACCAATTTTTCTTTGATTCAATATGGATTCAAAATCAAAGTTTTATTTATTGTCGATACATAGTTAACAAAGTAACACAAGCTCTAGTGAGCTTTTAAAATCGTCATTTTTTTCAAAATTCAAAATTAAATTGGTGTTAACAATAATACCTCTACAAAATAAACACAGAAAGGAAACTTTTGTCGAAATAATAAAAAAACGTAGGTGAATTTTTTTTTCAAAATAGGTGCAATTTATACTATTGTAACTATGTATATTGTTTTGGTGAATTATTTGTAAAAAAAATAATGATAATACATTGTATTAATCAATTCATTATGAGCTCTTTTATTTGGGAATAAAACATCCTCTTTTAAACGCTTTGTCGATTACCACTGTGCCTGAAGTGAAATATTTATAAATAGATATCAGAACGCAGACGTGAAAGAAAGCCTTATATAGAAAATTGTCTAGTCCTGTCTAGTCTAGAAGAAAGCCGGGAAGGAAATAAGTTGAGTTAAAAGTGAATTAATACTTAAGATTTGCATCATATACGGCTTGCACATTCAATGCACGGAACTGCTAACGACAAACAAATGCTGGCATCTCGTCATCCTTTGAAGATATGTTGATAGTGGGTCTTCCCATGGATAGAAACGCTGCGCCTGTGTATGAAACACTTCCTTAATCTTCCTTATTTTTTTTGTAATTCTTGAACAGGCAAATTCATCGCCCCTCCTCCTGACTTCGGAAGTGCTAAGGGATGTATTGCATTTACAAGCACTTGACGCCCTATTAACGCCATATGTAAGTCCGCCAGTTCTTATCATTTATAGGAACCACATCCCCTTTTCGTAACTTGGTCTAACCATAGTCCCCCAGCCAAGTACACGATGATATAGCAGTAGTAAGTTCTGCCAGGAATTACCTATTATTCACGATCATTAATATACGACGGCTTTGTGAAACGGCTGTAAAACCTAAGATTTATTAACGATGGTTGTCACTATGAATCTAATGACACGTAGACTTCCGAAGGCTTTGTAAAACGGTGGCCAGGTTTATGAACAAAAGATGACTATGTTTCCTTTACGAATTAAAAACGTTTAAAATGATGCGAAAATCGGAATATTGTCGATTAAATTTATAAACTTGATTTTTTCAATCGACTGATAAATTAAGTCGATTTGGCGTTCACACGGTCCGATTCCAGTCAAAACGTCGAATGGAAATAGCGTACATTTCGATTTCAAAACGACGTTTCGACTTGACATTCGACTTCAGATTTTAGTGTTCACACGATACGATTTTAGTCGAAAGCAGGTGCACAGGTAAAAATCGAATGAAAATCGAATGGAAAATCGTATCGTGTGAATGGACCTTTACTTGCATTTTTAATTTGATACACTTTCCCAATTCATTTCTTGATATTTAATGCATGAAATATTAAGTAGGGGGTGAAATTACATTTTTAAAGATGTGCATGGGTAATGAATCTTTATGTTAAGTAGTTCAAAAAGGTCAAATTTTATTACATCTGAAGGACTCTGAAGCTGTCAAACTGAATTTTAGACCCCCTTAAGGCTTAACACAGAATTGTCAATATTTTGAGTTAGAGCTGCTAGAAAATTCTATAATTTTTATATTATTTGTCCCACTCACTAGTAGTACACTTCTCTGTAAAAAATCTTTTTGAGATGAAGCAGGTGCCTTTTTTTTTTATTTGAATTTATTGTCTAAAGGAAATGCACTACGAAATAACTGTGTTCTCGAGCCACGTTATTTCATTAACCATCGAGATAACCTCCGAAGATTGTTCACAGTCCAATGACCCGATATACACATAAACATTAATATATAACGACCTCGTGCAATCGGATCTTATTAGATCTGTTTTATTTCTAGGTCTGTTTCATTCCATGTAATAAATTAAAAAAACAATTATTATTTTTACTGAGAGAATGATTCTTTGTGGGTCGTATTAGTAAACGAAATTGTTCACTTTGATGCCACTTTCATTGTTGACATTCTATTCCTTTTAATAGATGAACACGACTTATACATGCGTAACCAATCTCCAGCTAATGGGTTAAATCAATGGTCACATGAATACGGATTAAATGAGGTCGAATTATATTCTTGCATGCAAGCGAATAATTCATCAGCGATGTTTCTTAGTTCATTTTTACAAAATTGAACTAAACTAGCTGATGAAAGCGAATTATTATTTCATTATTTCACTTTCACTGATTAATGATTAAAAAAATCATACGTGTTTTATGTTTCGAATCTTATGTCTCTTCGGCAAAGGTTTTAAAGGCATGTACGGCAAGCAAACTTTTACGATTGAATTACACATGTATATGCTTCATTGACTGTACCGATACGGTTACCGTGCAACTTGGCTTCGTTCTGAAATTTGATTTAATTGTATCAAAGAACTTGAACTGTCGTTCAAGCTGATGGAATAGTTGATAGTTTATCATTGGAATAACTGACATGCGCGGCGGCGGACTACAACCCGACCAAAAGCATAAAATAGGCAAAGCTAGATCACCAATGTGTCTTTAACACAGCCAGTAAATCCTGCACTCGGAAACGGGCTTCAGCTGGTCCCTTAACAAAAATTCGACATCAAATGGCTTGGAGCAATACTAAACGTAACGCCTATAATGCACACCGTATATGGGCACTATATCGTATATCACTACTGATTAAAATATCCAAAAAAAATCACATAAAAAAAATCTAGACAAAACCTGGGACTATATAGTATAATTGTCCCAGACAAAAAAAAAATAGAATGTAATGCATGAAGAGCCAAAGGGGCGGATCCAGCCATTTTAAAAAGGGGGGGTCCCAACCCAGGACAAAAAGGGGGGTGTTCCAACTCGATATTTCCCCCATTCAAATACATTGGTCGGCCAAAAAAGGGGTTCAACCCCCGGACCCCCCCCCCCCCAAACTGAATTCGCAAATTAGCCACTATTTGGTCAGTCAATGTTTCAAACTGGTCCCAGTTGTCTTTAAAATTGGTGCAACTTGTTTTTCAAGAATCCTGGTCCGTGTCATCCTGGTCCGAGTTAACCAGATTCCATATATAACAAGTAACCAGTATTTTTTTTGTACGTAAACCAGTATTTAACTTCAGAACTTACCTCCCTTAGTAAAGCCTCTTTTTCGATACCATAAATTCGGTAAGCACGTTGTACTCGACAAGTAGAATATTTTTATTAAATATAACATTCTGGCAGTAAGATAACTCGAAATAAAGTTTATAGTTATAAATATACACATCATGAAAGAAAAACGAATTCAAATTCACGTCATGTTGCTCTCATATCGACACATTTTAGAAGGGAGTGGACTTCCCCCTTTTCTTGCGAACAATAACTTGACAATAATTCCATTTGCTTAAATGGTTAACTGTTCAAAAAGACAATTCCCTTAGTTATGTTTGTTTCAAATCAGGTAATGCTCTGCATTTTTTTGTAATCGACTAGTCACTTCAATAATAATGATCGTCACCATGTGGCGGAAACATAATGGCCGCTTTTTCATGTAGATCCATACCACCATTTGAGATACAGCCCCCCAAATGATGAACTAACTCTCGTACGAGGTATTTCAAAGTGTAGCGATTTCTTTCAGACATGCAAGTGTTGAAAACTTGCATTTTCGAAGACTATTTGCGGACCATAGAGCTACGGATTTTTCCTATTTCAAAACGTTCGGAATTGCGACCCAGGTTCAGGTCGCACTTATTTCTCAAAAATATATTGTTTATAATCCATGCAAAACTTGTCAATATATATATGGTTCGTTTCGTTAGATATTTTTCTAGGATATGACGTACCTATTTATGTTTGAATATTCATTTCCTTAACACTATTATCTAATTATTTCCATTTGTATACATTCTCCGCCTATTTTGTTCGGCCATATTGAATCTGGTCGTGACGTCATATTTTGCTCTCCACTTTGAGACCCAATTTAGCCATCAAATTTTCAATGAAGGCTAAAAAAAAATGCATATATAAAAATTCTTACCTTTTATGTGTTTGTTTTGTGCAAAATATTTCCAATTAATCCCTACAGAAATAATAATATAAGTAACAATTCCATCCGAGGCGGGAACATGTCGACTGCATTTTTTAAAACGTTTGTCTGATTTCTTTTTAGGAGATTATAAAATAATTTTTACACCAAACTCGGTAAAATCCGAATTTCCGGAACCATTGTTTTACATTATCCGGAAATTCAGGTTGGTCAAAATGTACCGAGTTTGGTTCAAAAATATATTTTATACACCTAAAATGAAGCATCTTGAGGAAAAATCAGTTTTTATAAAGCAGTAAATTCCCTCTCGAAGTCCAATTGAATATATGAGTTTGGCGTTATGACGTCGAAGTAAGGCGTCAAAGAAAAAAATTATAATAGCCTTTCAAGACGTCATAATTATTTGGACTAGGGTGATCTCAGGTGCTCCAAAAAGTAGGCAGATCAGATCATCCTGCTCCACATGTGGCACCTATCCTGTTGCTTAATGTGATAACAAATCCGGTAAATAGTCTAATTCAGTAGGTCACATTCATGAAAGGGAAGGGGATTGTAGTTACGACGTAAGGAACATATCCAATATCATTTGTGAAATGGTTATTTCAAGATATGAATAACCTTTGTTACTCAATTTGTGTTCAATATCATACCTGCTATGTATACATTGACTAGTCGCAGATCTACGTATATATTGCCTACTGAACAGAAAGCTATCCAAGCCGCTAAATAAATCTAAATAGCCTAGCTTAGTAACATACCATTCAACACGTAAAGATAGCCAAGACAATATTGAATGCAACCTGTTACCTAGAGTATTTACAAAATGTATCTTCCTCCTTTAAAGCGTACTCATGCATTTGCATCCAAACTGTTACATTTGTAAACACAGGCACTTTTAAAATTGTTCATAAAGGTTATTTAAGATACTTGCTTACATACAGAATGCAGACTAATCCATTACCATTTAAACGAAATTAAATATTTAATATTTCAACCAATTATCCAGATTTCACAATTTATATATTCTGCAGACTATCAACTCCTGTCCAAGAATAAACTAACAGTTCAAACATTATCAAACAAAATCTAAAATTTGTAAGTCACTCTTGGTCCAAAGTATTTTAACACTCCAGTCAGTTGTTGACTTTTTGCTTTACTGTTTCAGACATTTTCTCTTGTAATGCCCGTCATGTAAATAGAAGTTCTTTCAATCATAATTTAATTTACAATAATTGTGCAAGTTTAAAGTGGAAGAAGTATTCTCAAATAGTGAAATAATTCAGGTGTGCAATTCTTTGCTAATGGTACTGGTACATTATTTAAGGTTCATCATTACAAACGGACAAATATGGCCGTATTTACATGTCAAAAACTACTCTGAGTACAGACTTACCTGTGCAGTTGAAAAAGTTTTAATGCCTGGCATCCACTAGATATATTAAAGTTAAGTACATTTTGTGTTTCAGAAAGATAAAATCTCTTATGGATTTTGATGGGCATTTTTTTCCTTCATGCATAATGTGTGAAATTTAACTTAGTTGTGGTATAACTTTGAAATGCTCCCTCAAGTAAAAAAAACAGTTCGTATTGTTATGATTATCCTTAAATAAAATGGACAAGAGGTATCTTCACAACTATAGGTGAGTTAATGAGTTAATCTGAGTCAGTGTGTGGACAGTATCAAAGTAAATCAGGTTTTTGTTTATTTTTATATGTTCTACAGAAAGGAAAAAAATTGCCCATCAAAAACCAAGAAAGAATCTTACTTAAACACAAAATGCATTTAACTTTTATAAATCTAGTTGATGCTAGGCCTTAAAACTTTCCAAACAGCACAGGTAAGTCTGTTCTCAGAGTAGTTTTTGGAAAATGACGCAGTCATTGTTCCATTACTGCCGACCTGAACTTCATTACATTTCTCTGCCTACCGCGCTTGGTTTCGTATTTACTATTTTCCATACAAACTGGAATCTGCTTGTGTTATCATTATGCATGATCATTGTGTAGTTACCAGCCAGGAACCAGTTTACACTCGGTTTCATATTTACTAACTGGTTTCTGTTTGTATTCCATTACACTCGAACAAAGTGTTGTAGTTTGACGGGAACCAGTTTAGAATTTGTAAACTACAAAACGTAATCGGTTATTGTTCATTCCGTTTTGGTGTTTCATACCGACTTAAATGGTTTGAATAAGCTTAAGACCCTTCAAACATTAATGTGATAGGTATATTAAAGACTGTTTTACAAAAGGATGGAACTGTTTTACTTTCAAAGTCGTACTATAGTGATATCTGTCATGTACGGATTTCCACTCTCACCGGTTATTTTCTTCTTTTACACATGCTTTTGAAACTTCCTGTTTAAACATCGCAAGTTTCAAAATTGTTATTTGAGTGAATTAAACTTATTTTTACAATCATGAAGCGTTCCAGAATCATTTTCAAGCAGTTTCTTCTTCTCTTTGACGATGGAAAATATGTTTTCTCAAGAAAATACCGCAAACGATCGCAGAGGAATTGAAACGTACAAGTCAAGTCGGCACCTGGTTAAATTGGCATATAGTCAAATCGGCACCTATTTGACGTCAATTCGGCATCCAATAATATTTGTTATAATATTTTCTATTCAATTAATTAATAACTGTTACCAAGTACATAGTGAATATGTTGTTGTGTATTTAGGTAAACAAGGAAACCAAAGTGAATATGTTGTTGTGTATAAAGGTAAACAACGAAGCCCTTACCCAACTGTTGTTTTAACAATTAGACAATTATTAAAATAAAATGGAAAACTAGGAGTCCCTTTCAATAAATCAAACTTTCATGCCAAATAATTAGCCAATTTAAGGTGTTTTTTTTTCAGTAAAGTTTAAACAGCATTAAACCAACAATTCTGTAAAATGCTCAACTGGTTAAAATAATGCATAAAAATATCCAATATCTCATGTATTAGTCCAAATAATTATGACGTCTGGCAAGGATATTTTATTTTTTTTCTTGGACGCCTTCCTACAACGTTCGGCGCCCAATTTTAATTCAAATTCAAGTTGAATAATTGGAAAATCATGATTGTTGTTTTAAATTGCTTTGGTGTAAATACTGAATGTATTTATAGCTTGGTATGAGTAAACATTGAAGATTTTAAAGGAAAAACACAAAAGATAATTGTTTTTAACAGCTTGGTCCCTTTGATCTGAAACAACGAAGCAATAAAATATAGGAACCAAAATATAGCAATCCACTATTATAATCAAAACATGATCAAATTTATTCAACACACAGAAAAAAACATAGTCAGAATCTCACTTCATTTTGAAACAAGTCAATGAAACAAAGTTATAGCAATACACTAACCAAAACATGATTAAGAGTTATTCAACACAAAATAAAACGTTGACAAAATACCACTTTATTTAGAAAGGATTATTATTATTTTTAACAATACCCTATCCAAAACATGATTAAGATTTATTCAACACTTTATTTTGAGACAATGACAACAATTATACTTATAAGAAAACACTTGCTTACAGAGATATTAAACACAAAACCAATTAAGATTGGGTGCGAACATGTAGGGTGTGAAAATGAAAGGGGGCGAACATGAGTGGGCGCAAACGTGAATGGGCGCGAACGGACCCGGATTCAGACTATGTACCAGTGAGAAATATACAAGCCTTTCTACGGTATTTATTTGTACAATTCAGGTAGTCTTGACCTATTCATTTGTCTTAAAAAAAAACAGCCAGTCGTCACCTTCACTTCACACACACACATATACAAATATCAATTATATGCTTACGAGACATGTTGCATTGTTAAACTAATTAAGGTATGTGAAAATCAAGACTTGCATAAAAACTATCCCAATATAAGAGACAGTGGCGTCATTTTTCCTCAGAGCTTTCAGCTCTTTGATTGAGGTGAAAATACAGCCATATTTGTCCATTTGTAATGATGAATCTTAAGTGAATAATGGAAGCATATTCAGCCTGAGCCATATTGTAAACTTATAGCCAAAGACATGTTGGAATGATTTTATTTTGAATTTGGCAGAAATCTGTAACATTTAAAATAGAAAATAAATATTTTGTTTTATTTTTTAGACATGGGTATCTCAGTCAAGGACGTTGATCCACATGATTACACAAAGGCACTTGCTGCCTTCCTGAAGAAGTAAGTATTGATTCTTAACTTAGCTGAGACCAGTGCTATAATGTTATTCCTGTTAAATGTATGCTTTGTCACTTAACACATGCTAAAATTTCGATGCTTTAGTGGTTGGAGCTGGCTAGTTGGAAATTGTTTTATTCGATATATATATATATATAATACCGTTTCGATCCCTAACATCACTAGTACTGAAGAGACATTTATTGTCGAAATCTGGATCTGGTGTACTAACTTGCGGTTTTTATCCAACGCAATCATAGGTTTGAACATAGTTGGAAAAGAAACCGAACGCCAGTTCAAGAACAAATTGAAATGATTGTAAAGTCTGTACAAGCTTAATTGCTCTGTGATGTCAAAATTTGCATATAAAATGAGTGCTCAAAGGTTGATACTGTATCAAAGCTAACTTTCCAAAAGATTTTTATTGTTGAAATTTTAAGTACTCTGAGTTTCTTAAGTACTACAAATATCGAAAGAAGGAACAAACAGTTGAACTTGAGTTTCCCTTGATATTGTCCACAAAGGTACACAGTTTAAATCACCCAATAATTGCCAGGTATCTATTATCAATCTATCGCCCATAACAATCAATACAGCTCACTTCAATTATTACTTGTGGGGAAGTTCTCAAACCTTTTTCCCAACTTAGTTTATTTTGGCACCTAATACAGGAATGAAAAAAACGGCACTGCAAAAACCTGTCAAATTTTTAATTTTCTAAAACAAAACATATTTGAAATTTATTTATCTAGGTTATGCTATGCATTAAATCTTTTCCAGATGAACTGGTTTGTCTGTACTCGGAAAACATTTTAAGGTGAAAAATCAGCCATGTTATGCAAAGGGTCCACATGAACCTTATATTCTAAATCTTTTTTAAATCAATACAAAAAACTTTGTTATATCCTTATCTAATATTTTCAGGCAACATATTCGATTAAATAAAAGTTAGAAAAAGTTTTAAGTAGTAACGGGAAAAAAGCAATAATTAGGGCCCCGCCTTCAGGCGGGTCGCCCTATAGTGATCAGTCCGTCCGTATCTAGAGAACCATTATGATTTCATACTTTATACTTAACTTGTTTATTAACCACCACCAGAGGGCGTGTCATGGCCCTATAGTCTGTCCATCCGTCCGTCCGTAGGCGGGTCGCCCTATAGTGATCAGTCTGTCCGTCCGTCCGTAACACTTTAACTTTGTGTCCGCTCCATATCTAGAGAACCATTATGATTTCATACTTTATACTTAACATGTTTATTAACCACCACCAGAGGGCGTGTCATGATGTATGTACAACTTCCTAGGTCAAAGGTCAGGGTAAAAAAACTTTGGTTTCAGTTGACAACCCTGTGTCCTGTGGTGAAGATCGTGTCTGCTCTACATCTTGAGAACCGTTATGATTTCAAAGTTTATACTTGACATGTATATGAACCAACACCAGAGGGTGTGTCATAATTTATGAACGACTGCCTAGGGCAAAGTTCAAGGTCAAAAACTTGGGTTTCAGTTGACAACCCCATGTCCTATGGTAAAGATCGTGTCCGCTCTATATCTTGAGAACCTATATCTTGAGAACCGTTATCATTTCAGAGTTTATACTTGACATGTATATAAACCAACACCAAAGGGTGTTTCATAATTTATGTGCAACTTCCTAGGTCAAAGGTCAAGGTCAAAAACTTTGGTTTCAGTTGACAACCCCATGTCCTATGGTAAAGATTGTGTCCGCTCTATATCTTGAGAACCGTTATCATTTCAAAGTTTATACTTGACATGTTTATAAACCAACACCAAAGGGTGTGTCATAATTTATTTACAACTTCTTAGGTCAAAGGTCAAGGTCAAAAACTGATTTCAGTTGACAAACCCATGTCCTATGGTAAAGATACAATTTTTTAATGCACATTATTCACAGCGGGGCCCACAGAGATGGCTCCCATCTCAATGATATCTAGTTTGGAACTTTAAATAATCTCAAAACAATAAGTTATTTAAACAGTCTTCACACCAACTACAGGCCAACTGGCCCAAGCCTTTTAATAAGCCATTAGGCCTTCAAAGACCATCTCTACAGGTCAATATAATCGAACTAATATATTTGTAAAAGTCTGCTTTGGAACTTAATTTCTGTAGATTCAAAAGTTTATCTTCAGGACTTTAAAAATACTGTATTATTTTAATGCAATGTTGAAAAATATACTTGAATAGAAAAACACAACCAAAATTACATCGATTTGTATTATTAATATACATTAAAACAAAACACTCCATATTTTTTTCCAAATTTACTGTATGTAAAGAAATTATTTTGTATTGCAAGGCTTGGAAGATGGCTATCTTTCTGTTGTATTAAAATGTTTTTTTGATATTTTGAAATGTCTGTAAAGTTTTTATTTATTAACAGATCTGGAAAGATGAAGGTTCCAGATTGGGCTATCATCGTCAAATTAGGCAGATTCAAGGAATTAGCACCTTACGATGAGGACTGGTACTATATCCGTGCAGGTATGGATATTATTTACAACAGCATACTTATAAGTATCACATTAACTTAATTTCTTTTAGCGCAAATAAAAATATATGAGTGGTTCCAGTGATCTGGAAGGTTTTTTTCCCTATGGGCCCAGGGCCCCTCAAAAATAAATTTAATGGGCCATTTTAAAAAATAATGGGCCATGTTGTCAAATGAGTAGGCCATTTAAATGGACTTTTGTAAAAAAAAAAATGTATCAGTATATTTTGGCAAAGAGATGTTTGTACTTACCTTTATGATTTTAAATAAAATCATGGGTATTGTTCCTGTGATTTTGTAATTTCAATTTCAATGAATATACAATAACTTCTTCCACAAGTTAACCGTTAAATTTATTTACAATGTTTAAACTGGTACTGTTGCCGTGTTCATGTTCATGTTTTTTTTTGTACATTAAATTTGGGTCTTGGTCGATACCATACTTATTCCAGACGTTCCGTATCAGAGGACATTTCAGGCATTTCCTTTGCACTTCTTGTATTATTATAACTTCATCACGGTGTGGCAAGAATAACAGTATAGAGTACCATTAATTCATAGAACAAAACAACAAATCGCTGAAGTCATGTTTACAAAATGTCAAAACGAGCCAAAGACCAAAAAATGACAAGGACAGTTAAGCGCCTTTTTTGGAGACAAAAACTATATTCCTAAAAAGTCTTTGGGGTTCTTCAATCGAAATAATAGAAAGCTAAACTAAATGAGATTATTATTAGAGTCAAATCTCGTCTGTACTAGCCAAATTTCACAAATTTAAAGTTGTTTATGAAAAAAATATATCATGAATGATGGTTAAATACGTTTTTCCGGTTCTCAGTTAGATCACATGGTTCTATTATTACATAAGGAAAACACCCGAGACGTTAAACCGCATGGTTCTATTATCATAGGGAAAAACCCGAGACGTCCCAAAAATAAATAGGTTCTCCTATAATTGGAGGAACATTACACAGTTGTGTACACACACATTACGGCACGGAACACGATTGGAAATCCATTTGACGATTTCTTAGCGTTGGGAAACGAAGTGAAAAATATCGTGTGCCACGTGGGCGCTTACATTTGTCACTGTATGCACCATTTCTTGTCAATATGCGCTATAGGCGCAGGGCGCACAACTTTCCCGATCACTGGGATCCAGTAACCCTACCGTCCCTACTTTTTCGGCTTAAAAATAGCCTACCCTTAAGATTTTATTGTCATTTTTCATTAAGCACTGTTAAAGTCGGAATGTTGCCCCCATAGATTCCCCAAAAAAAACCCATAAAATAAAAAATAAATCCCTACCTACCTACCCCAACTTTTTTTCAGATGTAACTGGAATTGCACATACTTTTTTATTTGGACTTACTGATATTATCGCTATTTTGTGCATTTTTCCTTTGATTTTTTTTTGTGATAATTTTTCATATGCTACTCGCTTGAGATGGATTGTTATAGCTAGAAAGTAAGCAGGCACGTGGCGTTAATGAAATTGAAATGAAATTGACAACGTCGTCATAGGTAAAATAGCAATAATCAGATTATCATTGGTCATCTCAACTCTATTGCCTTTCTCGCTTTCGCCGTCCTAGCTCAAGTGAAAAAACAATCTTGTTGAGATAATCAACGATAATCTATAAATCTCTTATTTTAAAAACAGATGGTTAAAAAGTATCAGGTGTTAAAAATTATTCAGGTAGAACTGTTGTAAAGTTAGGCCATAAAAAAGAATAGGTTTGTTTGCCCAAACGCTACCTACCCAGAAAAAGCTGCCTACTCAAATTCTTTTATTGTCCTGATTTGAAGAAGTTTCTTTTAATCAGATAGGCATGAAGACTAATAAACACCCGATGCTTCAATTTCTCTTTTTGAAAAAAAAGAGGGAATGCCTACCTACCTACCCATTGTATCAACCTTTGTGTAGGGTTTGGGCAAACCAAAATATTTTTAATTGTGGCCTTACATAAACCTGTTTTTAATAAACTGATTTTGAATGTTGGAAAAGCTATTGGTTAAAACTCCAGTAGAACAGAGTAACCAGTTGCATGACAAAACATTTATTTACTGATACATGTATAACTTTGGTGTTCATAAATAACATTGACTTAAAGAAGGTACAAAATAGACAAAATGAACAAAACAGGAACATCCATTTGTTACAGGTCTTTTACTGACAATATATCATTGGAATATTTTACTTTAAAATTATATTTACTACAAAGTAGCATGTATATGTTTTGTTATGTTTATATAAGAAATTGTACTTACAAGGAAAGAATATAGAAATTAAAATGACAACACTTTTTTTCTTGTCTATGTAGTTGATCAGATTTAATTAGTTGTTAAAAAATTGTGTACATAAAAAAACTACTCCCAAGTCGAGATGCAATACAAGATGAGATATTTTATTATATAATGTTTTCTTTTTTAGCTTCCATCTGCAGACATTTGTACATTAGGTCTCCATGTGGTGTGGCCAACTTCACCAAGATCTATGGAGGTAAGTTAATTAATGCTTACCATATACAATGGAATAATCCACTGCAGTCTCTATCATTGATATATAATACCATGGCAACAGTATAGGTCTGTGAAAAAGTATTGAGTTTCTAATAAACTTGTATGTATATTAACAAAATATAAATTTTTGCCCTGGTTTGATGATGTAAAAATGGCAAGTTATAGATGTGTATGTTTTATTCAGAACATGAGAAGTGTGATATTAAAGATTTTCAGAATCGACCTTGCACAAACTTTTCCGGGTTGACTTGTAAAGCCTATTTAAATGTCTAGATTCATTAAAAACAAATAGTTCTTACATATGTGAATGAACAACAAGACTTCATAATAAATTGAAACCAAGGCAAATGTGTTGAAATAATTAATGACCCAAATGAACCACAATAAGGGATGAGTGTTTTTGTTTCCCTTTCATTCAAAGTATTAACTGCTAGAGATTTAAAGATTATTATACACTTGCACTTGCTTTGAATTCTTTACTCTTTTGTCCTGATAAATTGCAGTCCGTTCCGGAACTGTTACAGAGTGTATTTTGCATAATTTACATGTAATTGATAATAATTCTTGCAAAAAATTATTTGAAGATAGAAGGAACAATCTATTTGAAAAATTATTCAATTTCTTTTTTTTTTATTTTCTTTTTAGGAAGAAAAAGGAACGGTACCGCTCCTAGCCATTTTTGCAGAAGTTCAACCAGTGTCTCCCGTAAAATTTTACAGTCACTGGAAACACTAAAACTTGTAGAAAAGGACGGAAATAACTCTGGCAGAAAGCTAACTGCTCAAGGCCGAAAAGATTTGGACAGAATTGCAGCCCAAGTGAAAGAAAAGCAATCCAAAATTCCAAAGCTGTTGTAAAAACAGTTGAATATAAAATAAAGGACTGAGAAGTGATATGCTGTTGTCTTGTAATTGTTGAAATGATTGATATGGTCTTTGAATTTAAGATGTTGGTGATTTTATGTATAACCCTTTCCAGAAATTCGTTTATGGAATCAAAAATATTGCTCTAAAATTATAATTTGAAGTTGGTAACTGTAAATTCAGAAATTATACCAAATATTTGTTATTGCAATTTTTGAAGAAAGAACAAAAATGGCAATTTAGTTATTGCAATTTTTGGAAAAGCTATATATAGATAAGTGTATTTGATATCAGAATGGGAGTTCTTATCATTGTGATACTCAAGAGTTACATTATTCGTATTGATAAAAACCTTGCAACAATTTCTGAATTTACGGTATCTCTGACTCCAGATCTCTTTTTTGGATGTAGAATTGCCACACTCAGACTTTAATGAAACTCAAAAGAGAGTTGATGAGTAGTAGTTATAGATCGTTGTCAATTTAAGATAAATTTTGGTAAATGTAGTTTAGAAGAATATGAATGGTATTTTGTTGTCCAACATACTCGTTATGAAACTAGATTATAAAGCTGGAAGTTTTTGTTTATTAGGGTAACCCATTGTTTCAAAAAAAAAATTGTGCTGTTTTTCTACACTTATAGAATTATTATAAGTATTTTTTCCCAACAAGGGAAAGATTCTGTATTTTAATTATGATAATTTTAGATCGAGATTTAAACTGTTGGAAGTGAGTTACTGGAAAGTCCTATACATTACTCCCTTTTATAACAGAACTATGTTACAAGCCCAGAAGAATGGTCACAGTTCTTTTGATTTAGCTCATCAGTCACTTGCTCTTGTTTGTTCTTACAGAAAAGGAACTAATATATAACTGTACACTTCTTCATGCTTGGAAGAAGATGTTCTCTTATTTAGTATATAGTTTTATAATGACAAGTTTCAAATCAAGTTTGAATTTTGTGCTGGGCTGAAGATTGATCAGAGTTATAGCCCTTGCACCTCTAAATGAAACTTGTACTCAAAACACAGATCAAGTTTGTATTTTTGTGTTTTCACTTTTAAGCGGTCTAGAATTATGCCCTTTTACAAATGGAGAAATTTCTGGATTTTGTTGCTTCCGTTCTCTAACTTAAAGGGGTACTAGCTACTACATGTAGATATATAAAAAATCAAAAGTATGATTTCTTTGTTCAATCATTAATGAAAGTGAAATAGTGAAAAAATAATTTGCTTTTATCAGCTAAAATGGTTCACTAATAATTTTGTCAAATTAAATAATTTAATTAACTGATTTGATCCACACAAAATTATTCTTTTAAAAGTAAAAACGACCATCAACATAAATTTTTAATCTATATTACAAAATTTAACAGACCTATAAAAATCCTATTGCACGAGTTGCTTAATCTATTTATATCTATGTTTATGTTTGCATCGCTTACATGCTCATAGAAGGTCAACTTGATAATTAAAAGATAGCGTCTTGGCTAAAATTCACACGAAACAAAGCTTTTATTGAGACCATGTCCTGTAAAATGTTTAATTTATACTTTTGATAGCTTGGAAAAATGTTTTGCATTGTTAAAATATGAGAATTTGAGTCAAATCAGTGAACACGAATTTGGCAGCTTGTGCCCTTTAAGTTTGCATCAAGCAAATGTTGCGATACACATACACAATGCTTATTATCAGAAAATTCAGGTTATGTTCTGATTTGGGTAGCGTCACTTTTACAGTTCTTGAAAATGTTCCTTTATAGCATTATATGCAAGTGGGGGCATCATTTATGTCCCATAGACACATTCCCAAATTTTGTTTCTGCTTTCTAACTTTAGTTTGCCTCAACCAAATGTTATGAATCTTATACACAATGCTTACTACCACAAAATTCAGATAAAGTACAATTTTGGGTAGCATCACTTTCATTGTTCTTCAGATGAACTTCACTCCTATGTGCAAAAAGGGGGGGGGGCATCATCTGTGTTCCATGAAAATATTCCCCATTTATTTTGTTATGCTTTCATTAAGATGTTGACTTGATATTTTTTATTTAGTTTGACCACAAAAAGTTATGGATCTAGTTTGAATTTTGTTCTGGTCTGATGTTTTTAGGTAAAGATTGCATGAAATGCAATCAAAACCATATGGGAATGACGATATCTAAATCTTCCAAGGCTTATCACTACCTTTTTGATATACCAAATTATAGTGCATTGATCATAACATTCTATACATCCTATCCATGAACATTTCCAAAAAATTATAATACTAAAAGTATATGCTCAGATATTCAAGGCACAAAATGATGTTACACTTGTCAAGATAATTACATAACTTTTGCAAGGTGTAGGATCTAATATCTGTGCTAAAAATTCTAAATAATGTCATTGTTAAACTCATCTTTAAAAATTGGTGGTTGCTCGAGTCTTTAGTACAAATATCTTGCTCAAAGTTTTATTACTGCAAGGCCAGGGGTACACTTTCTGGCCCATACTTTCAATCCCCCTGGTGTCTGATGAAAGGTTTGTAGCTGTGGCCTTTACAATGTTATTGAACTATGACATTACTAGAGTGGTGGACCTGGTGGTAATGTCCAGCTTGAGCTAATTATTATATATAATCTAGTGTTGTCAACGGTTAACCGTTTGAATGACCGAATACCCAAAACGCTAACCGGTTAACCCGCCTTTTTTAAAATTTTGATAGATTTGATATAAATTTGTATTGAAATCATTAAATAGTTATGTTTTCTATAAAAATTGTCATCATGCTAATTAATTTCTCAGATCAATTGTCCAGTATATTGTTATTGTTAATCCAAAATAATAAAATTAATTAGAACTTGGCTCTCAGCCTGGGGAAAGATCTTGAGAAAACATAATAAGTTTACATGTTTTTTAGCTCACCTGGCCCGAAGGGCCAAGTGAGCTTTTCCCATCACTTAGCGTCCGGCGTCCAGCATCGTCGTCGTCCGTCGTCGTTAACTTTTACAAAAATCTTCTCCTCTGAAACTGCTGGGCCAAATTAAACCAAACTTGGCCACAATCATCATTAGGGTATCTAGTTTTATAAATGTGTGGCGTGACCCCGCCAACCAACCAAGATGGCCGCCATGGCTAAAAATAGAACATGGGGGTAAAATGCAGTTTTTGGCTTATAACTCAAAAACAAAAGCATTTAGAGCAAATCTGACATGGGGTAAAATTGTTTATCTGGTCAAGATCTATCTGCCCTGAAATTTCCAGATGAATCAGACAACCCGTTGTTGGGTTGCTGCCCCTGAATATGTAATTTTAAGGAAATTTTGCTGTTTTTGGTTATTATCTTGAATATTATTATAGATAAAGATAAACTGTAATCAGCAATAATGTTCAGCAAAGTAAGATTTACAAATAAGTCAACATGACCGAAATGGTCAGTTGACCCCTTTAGGAGTTATTGCCCTTTATAGTCAATTTTTAACCATTTTTCGTAAATCTTAGTAATCTCTTACAAAAATCTTCTCCTCTGAAACTACATGGCCAAATTTATCCAAACTTGGCCACAATCATCTTTGGGGTATCTAGTTTAAAAAAGTGTGGTGTGACCAGGCCAACCAACCAAGATGGCCGCCATGGCTAAAAATAGAACATAGGGGTGAAATGTAGATTTTGGCTTATAACTCTGAAACCAAAGCATTTAGAGCAAATCTGACATTGGGTAAAATTGTTCATCAAGTGAAAATCTATCAGCCCTGAAACTTTCAAATGAATAGGACAACCGGTTATTTGGTTGCTGCCCCGAAAAAAGTAATTTGAAGGAAATTTTGCAGATTTTGGTTATTATCTTGAATATTATTATAGAAAGAGATAAACTGTGAACAGCAATAATGTTCAGCAAAGTAAGATCTACAAATAAGTCAACATGACCCAAAATTATCAGTTGACCCCTTAAGGAGGTATTGCCCTTTATAGTCCATTTTGACCAATTTTTCGTAAATTTTTGTAATCTTTTACAACAATCTTCTCCTCTGAAACTCCTGGCTGAAACTCCTGGGCCAAATTTAACCAAACTTGGCCACAATCATTATTGGGGTATTTAGTTTAAAAATTGTGTGGCGTGACCCGTCCAACCAACCAAGATGGCTGCCATGGCTAAAAATAGAACATAGAGGGGAAATGTAGATTTTGGCTTATATCTCTGACACCAAAGCATTTAGAGCAAATCTGACTAGGTAAAATTGTTTATCAGGTCAAGATCTATCTATCTATCTGAATCAGACAACCTGTTGTTGGGTTGCTGCCCCTGAATATGTAATTTTAAGGAAATTTTGCAGATTTTGGTTATTATCTTGAATATTATTATAGATAGAGATAAACTGTAAACAGCAATAATGTTCAGCAAAGTAAGATTTACAAATAAGTCAACATGACCGAAATGGTCAATTGACCCCCTAAGGAGTTATTGTCCTTTATAGTCAATTTTCAACAATTTTTATAAAATTTGTAAATTTTTACTCACATTTTCCACTGAAACTACTGGGCCAAGTTCATTATAGATCGAGATAATTGTAAGCAGCAAGGATGTTCAGTAAAGTAAGATGTACAAACACATCACCATCACCAAAATACAATTTTGTCATGAATCCATCTGCTTCCTTTGTTTAATAGTCACATAGACCAAGGTGAGCGACACAGGCTCTTTAGAGCCTCTAGTTTAACGGTAACTTTAAATTAGTAATAATATTAATTTTTACAATTTACTTCATTATTTTATTTTTGATCTAATTTTGCGTAGACCTACATCTGAATGTGTAACCTCCATCATGCAAGGCTTTGTCATACTTTAAACGAAATGCCAACTAATAAATTGTGAAATTCAAACCAATGTGGATTTTATCAATGTATACTTGATAGTACGTGTAACAAGCCTTGGCATACTCATTTCAAATTGAAACACTCGATCCACATTATTTTCGGAGACAAGAGAAAATGAAAGAATCATGGGTTTCGGACATATTGAATTCTACGAGATCAAGAAGTTTTTTATTTGTTTATTTTTCAATCTGAAGTTAGTACAAACGCCATAGTTGATACGGTGTAAATGATTATTAAAAGTCAAACTTCGCCAGAAATCTTCAAAGACCAGCCTTATAATGCCTTATAAGGACAAACTTCAATTCATCGTATTATAAAAAATGTAAATGTATAACTTGTACGGAAAGGTGTCCTCATACCACATCTTCTTATATCTATGTGTAGGGTACCATAGATAATGCCTTCAACCATCAACTTAAACTACCGGTTAATCGGTCGAACGATTATCCGAGTAACCGGTTGGACAAAAGTACCCGATTTGACAACACTAATATAATCTTTTTGTTTGACATCTATTGTATGTTTACAAAAATATCTGAAACTGTTGAATCAAACTTGGCCACAATCACCATTTGGGTATCTATACTTATGGAAAAAAGTATTGCAACGCCGAATTGAAATTAAATTAAAAAAAACACTATTTTCTTGTGATATAATTTGTTGAAATAGAACTAGTTAAACATTATTTAAATCTCAGCTGAGTTTAATAAATAAATATCGACTCGATAAGTTCTTATCTGCACATGCAGCTACTGCACCCATAATCAATAAAACATGTTTTTATCCTCATTGTTTTCAACACTTTAAATAACCAAGTTTATAAAGTTATGTGATTGACACCTTGTAATGGGTCCTCCACAACTCTTAACTTCAGCGAGATGGCAGATTATCATCATGAGAGAAGCAGGTTTGTATTGTTGATTATCACCACTACAAGTCGTTTTGAGAATAAAAATCTGGCAACAAACGATGTTAAAGACCTTCCAAGATCAAGACATCTGATAAGGAAAATCAAGCATAATGAAGGTTGTTCAGAAGGAAACCCATTGCAAACAATAAAATCCTAATAAGATAGTGGTTGCCATACAGGTGACTTTAAAAACAAGAACTGTTGAGATCGACTCATTGCTACTGGTTATCGAGAGATAAGACCATTTCGGGAACTTTGATTACAAACAGGCATACAGTGGTCCGTATACAAAGTAGTGCAGAGCTCGACAAAGTTGGAAATTAGCATCGTGGAGGAAAATCCATTGTTCCAATGGAATTCGGTTTATCTCCTGTGGCACGATCGTAGCCCGGATTTGAACCATATCGAGCATATATGGGACACCTTTGGGCCTAAAGTGCCCGAAAGGACAGGTATCAGGTCCGTTCGCGCCCAATATACTTTCGCACCCTACACGTTCGCACCTCGCACGTTCGCACCCAATTTTAATTCAAATTCCAGTTGAATAATTGGAAAATCATGATTGTTGTTTTAAATTGCTTTGATGTAAATACTGAATGTATTTATAGCTTGGTATGAGTAAAACATTGAAGATTTTAAACGAAAAATACAAAAGATAATTGTTTTTAACAGCTTGGTCCCTTTGATCTGAAACAATGAAACAATATTAAAATATAGCAATACACGAATTATAACCAAAACATCATAAAATTTATTCAACACACAAAAAAAAAAAACGTAGTCAGAATCTCACTTTATTTTGAACTTGACAAGTCAGTGAAACAAAGTTATAGCAATACACTAACCAAAACATGATTAAGAGTTATTCAACACAAAATAAAACTTTTGACAGAATCCCACTCATGACTTTATTTAGAAAGGATTATTATATTTTTTAACAATACACTTTCCGAAACATGATTAAGATTTATTCAACACAAAAAAAAAATGCTGTCTCACTTTATTTTGAGACAAAGACAACAATTATACTTAAAAGAATACACTTGTCAAAACTTGATTACAAAGTTATTAAACACAAAACCAATTAAAATTGGGCGCGAACATGTAGGGTGCGAACACGACTTTGGGTGCGAACATGTAGGGTGCGAAAGTGAAAGGGGGCGAACATGAGTGAGTGCGAACGTAAATGGGCGCGAACGGACCCGGATTCGCACACATCCAGTTCAAACGAGTCATGAAATAAACAATGACCTTCATCAGGAATGGTTGCGGTTACCTCAGCAACAAATAAATCGACTTTGGGCAGGAATCGATCAGTAAGATTAATTTTGAAATGTCTGACATTGTAAAGTTCGACTACAGTAAAAGTTGTAAAATGCATTCTTTTGTACAAAAAATACTTCATTTTGTTATCAAACTTGTGGTCAGATAAAAAAAAAAATTATACATTTTTTTAATCGTTTAAATGCCAATGTTATCAAACTATGTTTCAATATTATTTTACAAATATTTTATATCATATTCTATCCAAAATAAGAGGCTGCTTTTTCAAGGTTTAAAAAATCAAGGTGTCGCAATACTTTTTTCCATGTGTATAGTCTCAATAATGTTGTCGTTACCTTTTAGATTTTGAACTTCTAGAGAACAACTGAATTGAATGAAACCAAATATAGTATGAATGCTCCTTTTGGGGTGCTGACCAAATGTTGTTACTTTGTATTTATATAGCTGATCCATCATCCAAGATGGCCGGCCTCAGATTGTATAAGATTACCGCTACCGCAGGGACTTAGTTAAACATAGGACCATATGGACACATGTCTTCTGAGAACCACTAAATAGAATGAAACCAAACATGGCATGAATGTTCCTTATGATGTGTTAACCAAGTGTTGTTACATAGAAGGCGATCCATCATCATTTAACATAGGAGGTCAGACTATGGGAAATACATACAAATGTCTTCCTTTAGAGAACCACTAATTGGAATGAAATGAAACATGGCAAGAATGTTCCTTATGAGTTGCTGACCAAGTGAAGTAACTTTGTAGCCGATCCATCATCCAAGTTGGCCGTCCACAGATTGTATCATATGGACAAAACACAAAAATGTCTTCTTTTAGAGAACCACTAAATGAAATACAATAAAACATGGCAGGAATGTTCTTTTTGAGGTGCTGACCAAGTGTTTTAACTTTGTAGGCGATTAATCATCCACGATGGCCGCCAACAGGGGCTTTGTTTATCAAGGAACCCTATCTAAAATACATACAAAAGTCTTCTTTTGAAGAACCACTGAATGGAATGAAACCATACATGACATGACTGTATCTTGTGAGTTGCTAACCAAGTTTAGTGTTGTTACATTGTAGAAAATTTATCTACCAAGATGGCTGCGGCGCCAATGGGTGATTTCTTGAAGACAATTTTGTCTTCAACACAACCCGCCTGTTTACAAACTTGTAACATATGAAAGATGAATGCAATAACAAAAATGTAAAATATTTGTAGTTGTAAACAGTAGACGATTTCTTTCCTCGAGGCCTGAAAATCGAAAACAGTAAAAGAAGCACCATGTCGATGTCATGACGTAAGAGAATTGTCCGCGAAATTGAGATGCCTATCAATAGCAACGTCGCGAAAACAACGTTTTTGGATGCGTGATTATCTGCCCCTGATACTGTGTCTGGCGAATGTAACTGATGCAGTTGACAATGCCAAGGAAATGAAGAGTAATGCGCAGATGAATTCTAAATATTTTGGTATGTTTTGAAAGATTTATGGGCAAGTCTTCTACCATTGGCATTATTGATGGGGTCCAGCTTAGTCCAAACAGATATTTTAGAGCTGTACTTACGTTTCCTTTACCCTAAACCTTATCACAACCCATATTTAACCCTAAAACAATCCCGAAACCCAACCAAGAACATCTCATAACCATAAACGAACCCTTACACTAGTGTATAATGACCCCTAAAGAGAATAGCCTTTGACTGATAATTTAGACTATAGGTGTTTTAGAGCTTGACCTTATCTTTTATCTGTTATTGAAGACCGCATGTTGTATATTTACCAACTCTTACAATATAAGATACCTGTGAATCTAAACTTGAATCTTCGTTGAAAAAAATCTGCATTCAACATAAATGTATATAAATGTAACCATTTCCGCTTGAGTGTCACTGATTTGTTTTCATTTTATGCAAAATGCTACAACTATATTCATGCTAAAACTTTCCACTGTACAATTGCTATTATATATATCGGTTTGGTACATGTAAGACCAAGTTCAAACTAACAATTTTTTTTATAATTTTTCCACTTTTTCTATTATTTTAATTTTGATTTTCGCTGCATTTGAATGTGCATGCATGATAAAATTGAGAGTGAAAATGGAGAATGTGTCAAAAAGGCAACAACCCGACCTAAGAGCAGACAACAACCGAAGTTCACCAATGGGTCTTCAATGCAGCGAGAAACTCCCACATCGAGAGGCGTGCTTCAGCTGGCCCCTAAACAAAAATGTATGCTAGTTCAGTGATAACTGACGTCATTCTAAACTCCGAAATATTCACAAGAAACTAAAATTAAAAATCATATATAGTTGACTAACAAAGACCAGACGCTCCTGACTTGGGACAGGCGCAAAAATGCGGCGGGGTTAAACATTATTTTTTGTTGTTCAGATCTCAACCCTCCCCCTGTACCTCTGGCCCATGTAGTAAAACAAACACACAACAATATGCACATTAAAACTCAGTTCAAAAGATGTATGAGTCCCATTAAAAATGCTTTTAACCCAAGTCTAATAGTAATAATAAGTACATTCAGCTACATACTAGTACATCGGACAGTTTCGAAAAGTACATGTTTGCTAAAGCTTGCCGACACATTTGTTTTAGAAATCAATGGACTTGTGTACTCCTGCAAAATACTTTGTGACACAGTAAAACCTGTCTAAACCGAACCGATTACAGTTAGTTGAAGTAGAGACATATAAAACAAAAGATTGTAAGCTCTGAATGTTATACAATAAAAAATTGAAAAGGTTTCGGTCTGGAACATTTTATAACAAACTGAAGTTTTCATATTATCATGACAATATTTTGAAACTTAATAAATAACAAAGTATTGAGGGGCATGTGTTGATTTTTGATACTACTTTTGCAACTTCTATGATCGGTATATTTAGATATCTTTTAGTTTTTGAAAAAATAATAAATATTTCTGAAAACTTTACTCCTTTCTTTCTTTATATATGACTCTTATATTATCAAAGCATGTGGCTGCGATATTTCTCGAGATTTCACAAAGTTGCTTATCTCTAGTATTATATGTCTTTGGTTGAAGAACTTTTTAATGTGGCAAATTGTATGACTTAATATACAGGACACAATTAATGATTTTCAGTTCAAACATAAACATTTAAATATTTGTTCATTATCGGCCAAATTCTTTAAATGCATGTAAACGTAACAGTAACATAAGTTTTCATTTGAAGCATATGTGATAGGGATAATTTGTGTAACTTATTCGATACTATTTTAAAAGTGTAATCTTCATAAATCTGATACTTTTGAACTTTCACTGACAAACTGTTCGGTCATAAATTTTCATTATATTGTTAAACTATTCATTATTTTATCGTAATCATTTTATTTGCAATGTTTGTCCGTCAAAGTAATTTCATTATGATGTAACGATATTTTCTTTATAAAGCTTTTTGTATTATAAGTAATAATTAAGTGTCAAGTATATTTTCACAAAGTCAGAAATTTGTTTCAAGATAATTCTTTTTGTAAATAATAGATAAAGTCACAGCTTTACATAGTTCTTAAGTTTTCTTACGTAAAGAATAATTAATCCTTTAGTCATTTCAATTACGGCGCTATTTAGCCTAAAGCTCAAACGACAGATTTTTGTTATAATCTTTTGTTAATTCTTATCGTATTATTTCATTGTCATTTAGTTATCTCCTTTCTATTATGAAATTGTCACCATGTAATTTCTTGATTTAAATATGTTTTCTGAAGTTTGTAACTTCAGTGAGAGTCGGGCATTCGTACTGACAACATCCGCTCAATTTGTATCAATGTGTATCAATTTGTAAAAGTACATCAATTTGTAAAACTACATGTATTCCATCCTGAATCATTAAATTGTTAACTACTGCACAGGACTTGTGTCTAATTCTACAAGTGGAGTTAAAGCGAGTATTCACAGTCAAGTGACTAGATTCTAGTCATCATCTAATGTTGGCATCGCCAACATCTGCAACCGGTCGTGGGTTGCAGCTCGTTCTCAACTTCAAATCAGTAGCCAGTCTCCCGGTTACATTAATGGTGGAGCAAACCCAGAGGCGTGTCGACTTTTTAGTTCGACACACGGTACCAGTATCTCAAGCAGCAAGTGACATTATGATCGCTAGTTCCCGTCATCTTCGTTAATTCAGCGATGGAATATAGTTTTCGACCTCAGTGGAGAACGTGGAAATTTTATTCAAGTCAAAATCTTATGTGTGTCAGATGTGGATTACAAAATCATCTTTTTGGAATATGTTCAGCAATCGAAAAACAATGCTTCAAATGCACCAAATTCGGACATTATTCAAGGCAGTGTTGGAATAAATCGAATCAATCTTCAAACAAGTTACAGCGCGTCCAGAAATCACATCGTAAAAAAGAACGCGATACCAAAAGACTTAATGAATATTTTGAAAGAAAAAATGCAATGTGTGTGTTGCCATTCTCAGGCATAAGATCTACATCTTTTCAAAATTGTTTGGACGTTACTTTCATTCTTCGTTCAGAACTAAAGTCCGTAAAACGTCATCTGCAAGAATGTAAAGTCACACACAGAAAGGATATCTTAAAATTGCAAGACCAACTATCAGAGTTCAAGCGTAAAAACACCAGTCTAGGGAAGCAAATAAAAGACTCAGCAATTCAAGAATCAAAAACTGCCAAACAATATTCAGACGAAGTTTCTCAACTTAAATCTAAACTCAGTGATAGTGAAAATTTTGTTAACATAATAACAGGTCTTAACAAGCAAACTCAAAAATGGATTACAGAACAGGAAGAAAAACAAAAAACCGAAAAGGACCGACTCATTTGGCGTCATGATGAACTTTATAAAACTATTCAAATATTATCGGATGAAAATTATCGCTTAAAATCAATTCAACAACAGACAATTGGTCAATCATCTAATAACAACACACTTTTTCGAGGAAACAGACATTACCGCAGAAGATAGTTTAATTCAACCACAAAGCGGGGACGCTTTGAATTTCAAAGGGGAGGGAATCTGTGATAGGGATAATTTGTGTAACTTATTCGATACTATTTTAAAAGTGTAATCTTCATAAATCTGATACTTTTGAACTTTCACTGACAAACTGTTCGGTCATAAATTTTCATTATATTGTTAAACTATTCATTATTTTATCGTAATCATTTTATTTGCAATGTTTGTCCGTCAAAGTAATTTCATTATGATGTAACGATATTTTCTTTATAAAGCTTTTTGTATTATAAGTAATAATTAAGTGTCAAGTATATTTTCACAAAGTCAGAAATTTGTTTCAAGATAATTCTTTTTGTAAATAATAGATAAAGTCACAGCTTTACATAGTTCTTAAGTTTTCTTACGTAAAGAATAATTAATCCTTTAGTCATTTCAATTACGGCGCTATTTAGCCTAAAGCTCAAACGACAGATTTTTGTTATAATCTTTTGTTAATTCTTATCGTATTATTTCATTGTCATTTAGTTATCTCCTTTCTATTATGAAATTGTCACCATGTAATTTCTTGATTTAAATATGTTTTCTGAAGTTTGTAACTTCAGTGAGAGTCGGGCATTCGTACTGACAACATCCGCTCAATTTGTATCAATGTGTATCAATTTGTAAAAGTACATCAATTTGTAAAACTACATGTATTCCATCCTGAATCATTAAATTGTTAACTACTGCACAGGACTTGTGTCTAATTCTACAAGTGGAGTTAAAGCGAGTATTCACAGTCAAGTGACTAGATTCTAGTCATCATCTAATGTTGGCATCGCCAACATCTGCAACCGGTCGTGGGTTGCAGTTCGTTCTCAACTTCAAATCAGTAGCCAGTCTCCCGGTTACACATAACCGAAGAATTTCATTTAGCTGAACCATGTAGCCAACCTTTATACATAAAAATATACTGAAATATAAAGATAAAACAGGGAATGGCAATAGTTCTATATAAAACATCAAACAGCACGAACACCACCAATCAAGCCAGTTCTATATAAAACATCAAACAGCACGAACACCACCAATCAAGCCAGTTCTATATAAAACATCAAACAGCACGAACACCACCAATCAAGCCAGTTCTATATAAAACATCAAACAGCACGAACACCACCAATCAAGCCAGTTCTATATAAAACATCAAACAGCACGAACACCACCAATCAAGCCATCACAATAGAGAAAAACAGCGACAACAAAAAAGGGAACATTTACAGAAGGTAGAGAGAAGTCCCGACTGTGTATAGGCACTATGGCAAAACTTGGCAGGGTGGTGGGGTTGAACCATGTTTATGGGTACACTAACCTTGCCCCTCAATCTACTCTACGTCATATCAAGATTCCAAAGACGCGCCGCAAAAGGACTTGCACAATACAATTGCCATCTCAGAGTCCATATAAGTTAGAAAATTGGGTTATAATAAATACTTAAAAATAGTTAGAGGATATACAAATAAGTTTAATAACCAGTTTAGTTATTTCTTTCAATGACTTCGAAACATTCAAGATTATAATCTATTCCAAAGTTAGTATTGCTTCTTCTCAATTGTCGAGTTAAATCCAGCCTGCATTGGTCACTTATCATATGTGCAAGGGGTCCAAATATTGGTCTCTCGCCCTCTCCTACATCATTTTGATGCACATAGCCTTCAATTCCATAATCTTGCAAATTTGCATCTCCTTCGGTAATTCCTCCGGCACACAAGCTCAATGGAGATGATTTAACAGTGCGTAGTCTATGACCAGCCCATGTCTCAGACCAAAATTGCAGCTTTCTGTTTATTTCGTCTATGAAAACAAAGTGGAGAGCAGCTAAGTTTGTCATCTTTAGTGGGTCTAGATAACCTTTATCTTCCATGAAATAAAATAAATTGTAAAAGTAACTAAGAACACCTTCCTACTCATCTCTCCATAGTCTCTCAATCCGTTGATTATGAGTGCTTTTTTTCGTTAACATACTGTTTGGGTTTTTTGAATCAACATGTAGTTTGCCACAGAAACATTTTCCAATCCTTTGTCAGACCTAACTTTATTGGGTATCCCATATCTTCATACGGAGAAACTGTTCTTGATGTGTTGTTGTCGGTACATTTAAAAATGTTATCAATCGACTAAACCCGTCAATGCCACTTACAATAACAATCAATCGGACAAGTGTATGGTTTGTATCTATGTGCCAGAGGTGATTTGGACCCATTACATTGTAAACACGCCTATGAAGCCTACCAGTACGTCTTGCAATACACCGGCGGTATCTAATCGATGCATACAACCCTTCAGTCTTCATCTCTGTACTATTATGCCTTTTAATAGAAGCATCTGTTCCAATAGTGTTTCGCCACACAATGGAAACTCTTTCATTATTTGTTCAAGTGTCAAGTCTAAATCACTGTCATCAATTTGTGTAAAATTCATTTTACTTAATCCGAACTGTGACATTCTTTGGTAAATGGTGCTATCAGACACGGACAACAATTTAGAAATGTCGGATATTTTAAATCCATTTTCCAGAACATTTTTTAGAACAGACTTTGGAATATCAAATTTTGGAGGGCCGCATTCGGAGTTTATATTATTAGGGGCAGATGTTCCATATTTTACACATTCAGTTCTTAACTTCATCATATCTGCCCTACTAGATACACCTGATATTTCCATTTCATGTGTCGAAAGCCTACATAAAATGTCTGGAGTGATTTTCTCTCTCTCAAAATTTGGAAATGCTTGCTGCAAGTTTAATTTCTGTAAAACGTTTAACATTTTAGTATTCACAGCCATGGCCGCCGTGTTGGTTCTGTGGAATTCAAATACAAGCCACGCTTCCGGTTAATCACGGGAACCACCCCCACATAATAAAAAAGCGCCTTATTATAATGGAAAAGCACCATCGTGTAATAGAAAAACACCTTCGTATAATAGAAAAGCACCTTATTATAATAAGAAAAGCACCTTATTATAATAGAAAACCACCATCGTATAATAGAAAAGCACCTTCGTATAGTAGAAAAGCACCTTATTATAATAGAAAACCACCATTGTATAATAGAAAAGCACCTTATTATAATAGAAAACCACCATCGTATAATAGAAAAGCACCTTCGTATAGTAGAAAAGCACATTGTTATAATAGAAAACCACCATTGTATAATAGAAAACCACCATCGTATAATAAAAAAGCACCTTATTATAATAGAAAACCACCATCGTATAATAGAAAAGCACCTTCGTATAATAGAAAAGCACCTTATTATAATAGAAAACCACCATCGTATAATAGAAAAGCACCTTATTATAATAGAAAACCACCATCGTATAATAGAAAAGCACCTTCGTATAATAGAAAACCACCATTGTATAATAGAAAAGCACCTTATTATAATAGAAAACCACCATTGTATAATAGAAAAGCACCTTATTATAATAGAAAACCACCATCGTAAAATAGAAAAGCACCTTATTATAATAGAAAACCACCATTGTATAATAGAAAAGCACCTTCGTATAAATATATAGAAAAGCACCTTATTATAATAGAAAACTACCATCGTAAAATAGAAAAGCACCTTATTATAATAGAAAACCACCATCGTATAATAGAAAAGCACCTTCGTATAATAGAAAAACTCCTTATTATAATAGAAAACTACCATCGTATAATAGAAAAGCACCTTATTATAATAGAAAACCATCATCGTATTTAATAGAAAAGCACCTTATTATAATAGAAAACCACCATTGTATAATAGAAAAGCACCTTCGTATAGTATAGACAGCTTTTTGTATATTTATAAGCAGAGGAAATTAATCTTGTCTCATCTTTTCGATGCATATGCTAGGAACTCCTTCAACTCTTACCGTATATCAAAGGCCCAGACGCCGGCCCTTTTGTATTCAAATATCAATTTTCTTTGAATAGAAACTTCCTTCAGAATACTTGTCTAACCTTTTATCCCTTCATGTCACTGATATTTTTGGTCCCTTTTTTTCATTTTATGCAAAATGCCTTTCTTGCTTAGTGCAATCGTATCTATTTTGGTTTATTCAAGTTCAAAATATTTTTTTTTATATTTGTTTTTCACCTAATCCATTATTTCATTCAATGTAATTGAAATTCACATCTGCCGGACCTCTCGCACTCGTCATATGAGCATAACGAAACCAAAGATCTACATTTCAATAAGACCGTATTTCATTTGATATGAAATTAAATAGAACTTAAATCTATGAACATCAAGTTGGAAAGTTGGTTACCCCTAGCTCAGTGTGATATTTTTCATGATATTACGGAGTCTTATTTACGTATATATAGCGTGCTATTTGATTCTAACCTTATATTCTACGGCTATTACCAAGGATTTATAACTAAAGTACTTAAGCATATGAGACGAACATTGTCTATACTTTCGATGAATATCTAATTTAAACAGTAAGTATAAAAAACAAAGATTTCATAGGATAGAAAATATAGGATTTAAATGTTGATAAAGTAAAGAGAATATGTTGTGCAAAAAAAATAAAAATAGAAACTTTAATTCTAAAGGGTAAAAATTGTTTACAAATGTTAAGCGAAAGAATAAAACAATTGAACCATAGATGCTGACGAAGATTAGACAGGGGCGTAGCTAGGTATCAAATCAACTGTAGGCACAAATCGACAGGGGTCTGGGGCCGCTTAAGGCAAACGGTTTTCAGCATCTTAGTTGCATAATTTTGTGTACAAAAATATCATATTTACTGGTTTTTATCATGATAATATTCATGAAGAAAAGTTCGAAGAATTATGAATAATTTTACATTAACACTTGAATTAACGTAGTAGTGAAGAGTGGGGCGCACAATTTCGCCGTTTTATGATTTGAGGTGTAAAAACTTCAAAAGATGGCTGAAATGGGAGAAATATGCAGTTAAATTGTATTTTTATAACAAATATGAATATTCTATACACTTAGAAGACAAAAATGAGGCACTTACCACAAAGGATAAAAAAATGGACAACGATTTACAACGATTTACGGCCAATTTCCTGAATGAAAATGAAATATGTCTTAGTAATTCTTTGACTGATTGCCCTTAATTTCAGTCCTTTACATCTTTGAAATGTCTGCTATTCATCTATAATGCAATTGATTTGATAAATACTGGTTAAAGCTGCAGTTGTTTGGTTTAAAATAGATGTGGAAAAACGGTGAATATGTGTCCCCCATTGACCAAACATTAGGAAATTTCAAACACCCTTCAATCTAACTATTCAGATGATTATTTTCAAACAATTACGTTTTCAAGCTTCAGAATATTTTGCATTTGAAGTTATCTTCATGGAGAAATATCAGTATATATACTTCATAAACATATAGACCTGAACATCAACAGTAGAAAACCTAGAAAGATATGGCGAAAATGAGCACCCAACTCTACAATCAATTTCTGAACTTTTGAGACTGATAACTTTCAGATCCAGTTTCATACACAAAGACAATGATATTACGCATTAGAATTAAAATTTTTATTTTTAATTTTTCTTTTCCAAAGGGGGTATAATCGGCAAATTTATGTATAGGCACGTGCCTAGTCGAGCCTTAGGTAGCTACGTCCCTGTTTATTACTTTAATCAAGTTAACATAATTTAAAACAGGAATGCTTTTAGGTAATTATTTTAACCGTTTCTACAAAGGTATGAGCCATTAGACGTATAGTTTTACCCTCATTAATCTCAATAGAGGTGTTGCAAACTTTTAGTAGTATTCAATGATAAATCTAGAAACTGAATTCATGGAAAGAAAATCGATTTCCTCTAACTTATCAGTATTCTTTTTGAAACTAAATATTGTTGATAAATGGAGAATTCCTGATGAGACGAAACGGTAAATATTGCAGTGTCCTCATCGATTTATGATAATCGATCCTGGCTTGTAACAGTGTAAATATAACACGAACTTGTGTACGGGAACAACATTGTAAGGAACAGGAGATTTAAAACAATAGGGGTAAGCATATGCCATGTATCTTTTGAATGTTAATTTGATAATTTAATTTCAGGTATTGAATATATATCAGAATTGTTTTATATAGATGAATAAAAATATCTACTAATCTAGGAATAGAGTTAATTGAAACATTACATGGAATATTTATTGGTTAATGAGAAAATGGGCCATCGATTTTGGATATTGGAAGAATTGTGTTCTAAGCATTGTTTATATTCACCGGATTTTAAGTACAACATTCCAAACGATTTTGAAGTTGTCATGCTTCGGTTATTGTGATGGGAACATAGAATTCCTGCATTTTCATTAGCTTATGATGAAAAAAGACGTCATGAAGACGTTAAATGTACACACACACACATATAAAAAGACGTTTTTGTGGACAACACCTGAATTCATTAACAGTTCATCGATATATTATTAACGCACAATGGCAAATATCATATTGATATTCTATATTCTATGCATTTATAATATCAAAAGTAGAGTAACTGGTAATCTGAGATTGTTCAAGTGTCTGAAGGCCTTTTTCTGGATTTGTTGGTTTCTGACACACAGTAGTGAAAGGCTGCGAGACACCATACATGTAGCTTCATAAAGATCCTTTAAGCCAAGACTATGTCATATTTTGGAACATTCAAGGTATTGATTAATGACAAAATTTTAAAAATTTTAATCAGGAAGAGATCTTTTGAACATTTATTTTAACAAAATGCGGAGAAAAGTCGACCAAACCATATCCTTAATCTTTCACAAGCAGTCTAGTATTTTTCAATTCGTTTTCGTCATGGAGTGTCTTCAATACAAATTTCACAAAAATGGAGATTTCTTCAGAATTGTTATAAATATCTTAAGTATAAGGCGAAATAATACTTTTCATTATGAATATAAAAAACAAGGTTGACAATATTTAACGTTTACTATTTTTGTTTGTGATACTAGACTCTATCAGATATTCTTTTATTGGCACTATGAGTAAAACAATAACATGAAAAACATGAAAAACATACTTCTTTGTCATGCAATAAGATTATCTTGGTCCAGTTAAGTTGAAGGTTTATGTGACTTTATTTTTGGTAACATAGCTTGAATTGAATGTGTTTGACTGTCGCATTCCTAAAGAGGTCGTGAGTTTAAAACTCATTTCAGTTTAAATTTTCCTCCCAGTCATAAGTTATATTTGATATTTTTATCATCTCGCTGTAAAAGAGGGGCGAAAGGTACCAGAGGGACATTAAAATCATAGTTGGAAAATAAACTGACAACGTCATGACAAAAAAAAGAAAAACAGACAAATAATAGTAGGCAAGACACAACATAGAAAACTAAAGAATAAGCAACACGAACCTTACCAAAAACTGGGGTGATTTCAGTTGTTACGAAAGGGTAGGCAGATCCTGCCCCAAATGTGGCACCCGTCGTGTTGCTTATGTTATTAATAACCCGGTAAATAATCTAATTCGGTAGGTCACATCCATGAAAAAAGAATTCTGTAAGCGTTCTGAATGACGATAAACCCAAGAAGATGCTTTTTAGAATTCAGTAATAGTATGTGACATTCTATTTCGACTTGGCTGTAGGCACCAAGTTATTTTGGTCACAATGTCTCCTCAAAGTGTTCTGGATGACGGTAATTCCAACATTGTTCATAAAACGGAACAAGAACATTACGTTTTAATTGTTCTGCTACAAAATGTTAATTGTTGGGCAATGACTGTAAGTTTGAACGACAATTTCCCTCGAGTATTTTTCTAATGTAAACAAAACCAGTAAGGTTGCAACCCTTTAATAACAAAATGATCTTTACATTGTAATGCTTTTGCCTATTTCGGCTATGTAGTGTTCCCTGTTTTAATGCATCTTTGACTTTAGAACGTTCAGCAGTCCACCGAACCTGGGAAAAACATTTGAACGTTTTATTTTCATAATGGCCACAGAGTCTACTTCGGGACTCTCTTTAAGGGTATCGAAACCAAAGAACATATGGTAGTGGACTTTTGGTACCCGATGATAATACTAAGTATACCATAAAACCACATCTTATGGACTCTTGGTCCTCAATGGAGTCATGCCATGCATGTAACGATAACCAGTGGTGGTGGACTTTTTAACCCTATGATATCATACTATAGAACCACTGCTTGTGGACTCTTGCTCCGGCATGGTATCAGATAATAAAACCATTTCTTGTAGACTCGTGGTCTCCTGGGGTATCACACCATATAACCACTGCTGGGAGACACGTGGTCAACCAGGGTATTATACCATAAATCACCTTCTGATGTAGTATAAGCACATTTTATTTATGCTATTTTGACTTTTCTGATCATTTTAGACAGAAGTTTCTCCCCCTAAAGAATAGTTGCCTTACAATTGAAATACATTTCCTATACTATTCAGTTGTGTTTGAATATAACCTCTGACTGTGAACGTACGTCATTAAATAGTATGACCCATATCGTAAATGCAAAAATGGTAATTTGAAAATGGATGCCTGTCTATTGTTGAATATGTTGTCCTCTTGATGTCTATGTTATTTTTATCGCTGAGTTCACGTACACCCACATCTGAGTTCTCGTATTACATTGTTATTCCTATGTTATTTCATCGAACAGTTCTAAGTCAGATTATGGTTTGAATATTTTACATTGTAACCTCTAATATAGCATGATGAGAAACAAAAGCTGGTAACGAGTGACTTACAGACGTGGGCAGCATCACAACATCCTAACAATCAATATATAAAGTAATTGCAGGTCGTAAAACTCTGATTAAGCTACATTGATAGCCGTTAACACCAGCCATAGACTGGATTACTATTTTCTTTGTCACCGAAAACAACCCAAAGAATGATTGATAGACCTATTTCCACAGAGCATGAGTATTAATACTGCATTTCATTTTATATACAGTATTATTATATATGTAGGACTCTAAAGTGCGATGGGGACGCTAAAGTACGATGGTTACGCTAAAGTGCGATGGTATACGCACGCTAAAGTGCGATGGTCCGCGAACGTATAGACGTAATAAACGTACTATGGATTATGATGTGGACAGTCTTTTATACAAACAAAAAATTGAACATGCCGAAAGGAAAATGTAGAATATTTGATTAACCACTTAAAACCAATTGTGAAAAAGGTGAAAGCTCGGAGAACATTGCATTTCTCTCTCATTTAAATTAAGAATGTTTTAAACAAATTAATGTTTCACAATTAAGGATTTGTATTTGTAATTTACAATGACAACTTCAAGGGGAGATTTGACATTAGTGATAGACTGTGTGAACGGCAAGTTACGCCACTTATCCAAATATTTGATACGCCCGAATTAAATATTTTTTTATCATATACAGGATATATAGATTTTTGTCACACCTAAACTACCATTTTAGCAATTATTATGTGGTCGTTCTTCTTAATTTAGAAAAAAATAGTTATGCCTACCGGTAATTATAAAGCCTATCACGTATGTTATAAAACCTTATCATACTAGCTTTTGCAAAAAGGCTATTTATCATTATATCCGTGTTCTTTAAAGCTTTTAGCCCTTTAACATTACCCTTCTGGTCCATCGCACTTTAGCGTGATAAACAATCGTACTTTAACGAACAAACAGCCGTCGCACTTTAGCGTGATAAACCATCGTATTTTAGCGTAGACCATCGCACTTTAGCGTGACCATCGCACTTTAGAGTACCATCGCACTTTAGAGTCCTACATATATATAATATTAGAGGCACATGGCCTACACTTTGAGTTTCGATTCATGGCTGTAAATAGTTATCAAAGGTATCAGGATTATAATTTATACGCCAGACGCACGTTTCGTCTTCATAAGACTCATCAGTGACGCTCAGATCAAAATAGTTATACAGCCAAACAAGTACAAAGTTAAAGAGCATTGAGGACCCAAATTCTTTTACATTTTTTCTATATGAAAGTTTCATAAATCACACCTAACAAAAATTTAGGGCGGTTTAGTCGATGGTAAATGTTTTTTTCTCCGACACAAATAACTATTTCAAAAATGTATAGAATTTGGTGAAATTTAATTAACTTACAAATGGAATCAGATTTCTAGTTTACGCTTTGATACAGTCTGAGTTTAATGTTTTTCAGTTATCATTATAAACTTTTGAAAAACTTATTTCAATTAAACTCCGACAACTGAATTCGGAGGCGAGGTACATGGTTCCGCGGTTACGAGTTATGTTTAAACACATATAAGATCGGAAATGGTCATGTTTTTAATTGGGTTCCAAATTCTCTTCCTTTTAGATGAAATAGATTGATAGAATGTCAATGAACTTGGAAACGGAAGTTTTATTCAAGAGAGGAGCTAAGAGTAGAAATGGTTACACACAAACTAATGGATCATTGCTGGTTCCTGTCGAAAGTCACATCGACAGGGAACTTCTCGTTTCGTCTAATTTCACTCTTGACGGAAATATACCCCTGGCAACAGAAAATCATTCACATAGAAACCTTCGGAACTCATCAGACAGTCAGTGCAATGGACGATTTCGAGCGTCATCTGGGGGAACTGGTAACGAAACCGACGACGAATATTATACAGACGAAGAAGATGAAGTGTTTATAAATGGAGGGATACATATTGATAAATTTTCCTCTAAACCTTTAATGTATCCCCGTAATAGACCTAAACTTAAAAAATATGCTAAATATCATTGCGACAATTGTACCTGTAGGAATAGAAAAAATATCAAGCCTGTGATCTGTTGTTTTTGTTTGATGGCATCCATTGGATGTATGATAACGTTACTTGTCTTTTATTTCAATGATACGAACTATATAAAGAGTGAGAATTTGAACACAAAGACATTTAAAACAGATAGTTCGGGATACAATCTGGTAGGGTGTAATAACATTAAAGTTGAAGACGTGTGGACTGTTGGTTTACCTAAACTCAATACAGAATCTTCATTTAGATTAGTGGATGTTAATAGTGATGGAATATTGGATGTTATATTTGGCTTTGGCACTGGTAAGTAACTAAAGTTGTTTTATTGGATTTCATCTCTGGGTTTGCCACGGGTTAGTACATAGTGATTGTAGATTTGGCACGGATAGGTGCACAGTAATGGTAAATTTGGTACGGATAAGTATACAATGATGTAGAATTTGGTTTGAGTGAGTAAACAGTCATGGCAGATTTGGTACGGTTAAGTACACAGTTATGGTGCATTTGGTACGGATAAGTGCTCAGTGATGTCAAATTTTGTACGTGTGAGAACAAAAGTTAATCATGTCAGATTTGGTACTGGTGAGTACGCAGTGATGGTAGACTTGGTACGGGTAATATGTCAATGATGGCATATTTGGTGCGGGTAACAACACAATGATGACATATTTGGTACGGGTTAGTACACAGTGATGGTAGATTTGGAACGGATAAGTGCACACTGATGTCAAATTTGGTACAGGTAATATGACAATGATGGTATTTTTGGTAGGGGTAAGTACACAATGATGTCAGATTTGGTACGGATAAGTACACAATGGTGACAATTGGAAACGGGTTGCCTGTATAGGATAAGCGTTCCCAGCTATGCATTTGCACCCCTCAAGTAGAATACAAAGTGATAGACACAATTTAAAAACATTTCAGACAACTATACTGGTATTTACAGATCCATAAAACCCCCAATGTTCGTATACAGACTTACTGATATATCAATTGAATGGAAATGTTCATAGCAATAATTTGTCATTTCTTAACTGAAATGATTTTAAAAAAAATGTGTATAAATGCTGCACATCATTTGAACTTTTGGTTTTGCCATTTGATTAATAGAGACTTTCCTTTTTGAATTTCCCTCGAAGTTCAGTTTTTTTTTGTGATTCTACTTTTTACTCGATATGTAGATGCAGTTAAACATATGTAATTTTATGTTTGTTATTTTCTTTATATGTTTTAAAAGTTAGTTAATTGGCCTTTTAATTTACAGGTGTCAATGGGTATCTAACTAAAGGTCCGATATTTTTATTAATCAGCCTTTTAACTATCAGGTACCAATTGGTACTTTAGGTCCGACATTTTAATCAATCGGCCTTTTAATTTACAGGTGCCGATGGATACTTTGTATCTGATATTGTCTGTGATATATATTTTGGCGTAAAAGCTCCATGCTTTGGTGGAATGATGGCATTAGACGGTTTAACAGGGAAGGAACTTTGGCGCCATTATTCCATACACGAACTTTTCGGAATTAATTGCAATGAAGATTTAAATAATGATGGGATTCTTGACTGTACTGGAGGCGGAAGAGCTGGGGTAATATAACCATATACATGTAATAACTTCTGTATTTCATTTCAACACGAATGCGTTTCTAGAATTACCATTATGATACATGTACGAAAGCAAACGTTTGGACAGTTAAATACATTTTTAATGTCCGGTAGTATTACGATGATCTGTTGGTTCCATTATAGAGGGCGATGTTGGTCAAATCTTAAAAGGCGATGTTCCGTTGGTCAAATCTTAAACGGCGATGTTCCGTTGGTCAAATCTTAAACGGCGATGTTCCGTTGATCCCAGTTTAGACGATGATGCCCTGTTAATCACATCTTATACTGTGTCTATATTCTAGCTTCTTTCTCTTGGGATTGAAAAGATGTGTGTATAACTGGAAAATTATTAAGCCACTGTTTTCGTAACTCAAAAACAAACCACCATTGAAAAATACTTCAATAGATGCAAATATTTTGTTTGAAATTTAGCTGTTCTTCCTTCTGCAACGTCATTCAAGTGGTTTCACTTTCGAATGCTTTAGGACTAATGTGATTAACAAAGGATGCGAATTGAAAGAATTAAAGTAATTGAAGTAATCTATTTTTATTAGTCCATTTATGAAATAATTCGTAATTTTTGTTCTGAAAGTACCTTTCTCCTATCGTTATGTTGCATAAAAAAGCTATTGATAATTTTCAAAAGTACTGTAAATGATTTGAGAAGAAACTTCGACATTTCGAACTTAAATAGAATACGAAACAAAATTTCTTAACTGCATCACGTCTTTATTCTTATTATGAACTAATACATCTCTCAGCATGTTGAAAAACAATTAAACTAAAGCATTAATCTTCATTAAATGAGACGCAATGAACAACCAGAAACACAATTATATTTGAGATTGATTGAATTCGTCAAATTGGCTAATGTAATTCTCAATTGCAATTATATTTGTTCAACCATTGCACATCTTTACCATTTTAGAGCAACTGTTTTTATTTCATTGCACCCTTGATATCTTACATTATATGTTTTTATATATCTGAGCTTGTCTTAACTTACAAACTACAAGCATGATGTTAACGGTGTTAAAAATGAAAACAACACTTTATAAACCCCGTTCGTTCGAAGCTCTTTTCTGGCTTTTCCTCCATTAGGAACGCTCCGAGCCAAATAGTTGAAAGCCAATAAGGCATAAGAACCGAACAATTAAAGAGCTTTATGACTAAAAAGGTCTTTAAAAATAACAAAAATCTATCTAACTTGAGAGAGTTGAAACCATACTTTGCTAATGATTCCTAAATTTCCAAACGAACAATTTAAGAAAGGTTTGTTAACAATCATGTTGAACAGTATCGAAATACTCAGCTGGTGACACAACCAGGGACTGATAGTTCACCAGCAGGCTTTGTCAATCAACGACTGTAAAAAAGGGAAAAAAAATGAATTGAGTCCTACAAAAAGGCAACAGTAGTATACCACTGTTCAAAAGCGCTTTTCTAGATTCACCTTCATCAAGAACGCTCAACCAAGGTTGTTTGAGAATCGAATCAGTTGAAGAGCTGTTTGACCAAACAAAGGACCATAAAACAGAAGATACTTAGTCTTAAACTCACGACATGCACCACATCTGCTCATTTAAAATAAAGTATGTATTAACTACAGGCATTTGATGCTGTCAGTGGAAAAGATGGAACCTTATTATGGACATTTGACAAACAGGAAGCTAAAAATGAAATAATGAATTTATATACGTCTCAAGTAGTTAAAGACCTTGATGGGGATGGTATCAGAGATATATTAGCCATTCATGGAGGTGATCCATTACAAGACCCAGGAAGTAAATTCCGACTGTCGGGGAGAATTGTTTTCTTCAGTGGGAAAACGGGAAAAGTACTGCAATGGGTTGGAGTACCCGACGACAAGGAATCATATTATTCACCACAAGTTTATCAATTAATAGACGGACTAGAAATAGTTTTATTTGGAACAGGAGGTGAAACGCATGGTGGATCATTGTGGTATATTTCATTGGATAATCTTTACAAAGGAGAAATTGACAAGGTAATATAGCAGACAAAACTCTTAAACAGTAATTAATTATTGTTTTCTAATATATTTTGTATCATGCATCGAAATAAAAAAAAAACCCCAACCTTACCACTAAAGAAACCAACATTATGAATCAAAGGCGATGCTAGATTTAATGACCCTGCTCCACCGCCTCCTTGCCCTTAAACAAACTCAGGAAAGATGTCTTGAAGTCTACAAACAGTCTTTATATACCAATATTATATATATACACGTTAATTATGAATACGTTTTAAGGAAGACATATGTACGCATAAACGTAAAATATTGTTAATAGACTGAACGACATTTTGAAATTCTAAGTGAACTGTGAGACACAACAAATGGTAGCTTGTCTAAATGAAATCTTTTGAACTTCTTTGCGTTTCCAAATTCAGCGTTCAGCTATAGATTTTCTTCTTTATATTGCAAACTCACCTGATTCATTAATCTATTAATCTAAAAAAATGTAGAGAAACTAGATGCAATAGTAGTATATCGATGTTAAAGTTAGAAATCTATAAAGAAACTAGATGCAATAGTAGTATATCGATGTTCAAGTTAGAAATCTATAAAGAAACTAGATGCAATAATAGTATATCGATGTTGAAGTTAGAAATCTATAAAGATACTAGATGCAATAGTAGTATATCGATGTTCAAGTTAGAACAATAGTAGTATATCGATGTTCAAGTTAGAACAATAGTAGTATATCGATGTTCAAGTTAGAAATCTATAAAGAAGATACAAATCAAGCAGCACAAAAAGGAATCCCATGAACTCCGGGTAAACAGGTCAAAATCATAAAAAAAAACTGGATAAATGAATAAGGATTCACCATCTATAAATTTGGAATCAAATAATATAATAATATATATTGTCTAATGGTTTAAGCTGTCGTACAATTCTCTTGTTACCGTAAATTCTTTTTCAGGCACAAAAGATCTATTCAGATGAATTCAAAGGTGTAATGACACCACCTGTATTACTCGACCTAACGGGAGATGGCGTTGAAGATATTGTTATGGCAATGTTTAATTCTAGCGTTTTAGCGATAGATGGAATGTCATTCAAGGTCATATGGAATTACACACATCCAATGTCCGAGTCTTATAAGTAAGTATACACATTAAGATTGAATTAGGGCTCATTCACATTTTATAGTAAATATAGCACTCTATTCTCAAACCTTTGTTCACCAAAGTACATTAGGAAGAATTTTCAATTACACGGAAATTGGAAAACATATATTAATATTCCATCAGATAAAAATGATCAATTTTCCCCTCGTTTATTCACAAATTTGTTAATTATTTTAACTTGTAGAAGGTGCTATATCAGGTATATTTTGAGTAAAATAAACGCTGTATGGATTATTAAAAGATCAAATACAGGACGTAATTTGTTAATAATTATGATTATAGTACATTGAAGTTGACGAGTTGAAGAAAACGTATTTTTGTTTTTTCCTTTTTATACCTAATTTGCATCTGTGAGTTTTCGCATTAAACAATCTTCCGGACTTATTTGTCGAATAGTTGACGTTTGATCCCGTTATGAATCGATAATTTTAGTTATTTAAATAGCAGTTGTTATAATCCTCGATTTAGTAGTTCTAATATAAAATTTCTACGTATTTCCCCACTGTCAAGCAGTATAAAACAAATCAATACTTTAAATACTTATATTATACCACTATTTAAAAAAATCTTTTTTTCCTACTCAAAAAGATTATTCAAGATATCATTGTAACAGAAGATATTTTTTTTCAATCCCTGCATGACTATATCGCATAACTTTAGGTCTTATGTCATCCCTTGAAACGTTTGTTCTTAGTATCTTGCTTGAATAGAGCGAAACGAAACATTAAATGATTAAAGATGGCCTCGGAAAATGTTCAGTAATTTGTGAATATAATTGTTTCTCAAAGAACTCTCTGTTTAGTCTGTAACGGCTGCAGATACTGGGGAAATATTTCAGCTTAACTCGTTACTAAAGCTTTAAAATGTGTAGGTGACTACATCAAGTGACAAATCTAGTAATAAACACTAATTATTTACCAGATGAAAATGATTGTAAATATTTAAACATGTAGATTGCATATCAACATTAGTTTGAAGCCAAAATGAACTCAATGTAGGCGGACTAATGAATTAACATTGTATTTATTGAGTGCGGTAATGTAAATCTATATTACATGGCAACCGTTATGTATAAACAGGCGGTTTTATTCCTTGTGATGAAGTTCTAGTTTTTATTAGTTGCATCTAATATCGTGATAAAAATATGAAATTCTGTCATGTATATGGTTTGACAATATTTGAATAAGGTATTTTATATTTTCAAAGATTTAACAAAAATTATGATATTTTGATATTTTCAATACATTATTTTACCCGAATATAGTAGAAATTAAGCGACCCCTCAATTTTACATTTTTTTGGTTTTCAGTACGCCTGCTCCTGGTTATTACAATGAGGACAATATACCAGACTTTATGATTAAATACGCCAATGGTCCAGGATTTCCGTTATACTACTTTTCTGACGTAAGCATTTCTCCCTTTATTGGCTTCCCATGGAAGTAGTAAAATTAATCTAACTCCAAATTACTAATATTTCACTGCATGATTAAGTTACAATTGAGTTATAAATTGATCATTACTGCACTTGTCGCAGTACTGAGGTATATCAGATAATGTTAAGTATAGGGATACAACAGTAATAGATTTATATTGATCTGATGTCCGACAAGAATGTTAAATTGCCAACAAGATAGATAAATGTCAGACAGTTAGATTTTACATAAATAGGTTGGTGAAGTTTTCCAACTCATTAGCCAATTTTAGTTCATGTGGTTTGTCATTTTAATTCTATTGTTTTGTCATTTTCAACAGACAAAAAAGAGGGATACTATTCCAAAGTGGGCAATCATAACGCACAAGACGAAGAACACTCAACAACACCATAGTCAAAAGAACGAAAAACACAAAACAGATATCTTAAATTTGAGGCACAAGAATTCGAAATAAAAAATAACAACAAAAGAAAAAAAGAAACATATTTTTTGGTTTAAATTGGGGTTAACGCAGGTGCTCTCTAAATGTAGGCAAATCCTGTACAAATAATCGCATCCACTGTGAATTGAACATGGGTAATACAAATCGTGAAGGTTTTTTTTTGTAACAATGTAACAACTGAGGATTTTTTTTTATCGCCAACGAGGACGTGATTGTTGCAACGACAAGTAAAATAATACATATCCATAATTACAAGAGACACACATTTCTACCATATTCTGTTAAACTTTCGGAGACAGCAACTAAATCTTCAGGAACTTTTGATTCAAAATCTGAATTAAAAATTTGAATTATTTGAGGTACCAAATTCAACCGGCATTCCCTTTTAAAAATAGAGTGCAGAAATTAGTTGGCAATCCAAGGTTTTGGTCCAATAATACATTGGTATGTTTTCATTTGTACATTCAACTTTCTAAAACACAAGAAGGAAACTTGAGCTCAACAAAATAATGTTTTCACTAGAACATATATAATGATAACTGATGCTCTAGATCGAATGGCTAATGCCACTTAAACACCCTATGATTGGTACCTGTAAGATTTATAATACTTCCAACTCAGATATACCATTGTTTATCTTCAGACTACAATCTTAGATGGAAAAACTGGTCTTCCCCTAATAAATCCAGCTATTCGTGATTCTGTAGGAGCGCAAGCATCACCACTGTCAATAAGTGTTGAGGGATTTGGCAATGATATTTTCTTGTACTGGATGTCTGATTGTCTCAATTTTGAGGGAAAAGGAGGGACATTTGAATTCGTAAAAGGTAAGCGGTTAGAAAAATGTCACGTCGTACGCATTTATTTTCATTTCCGTTTTACGTACGTTGAAGACAAAGCAACTGCAATTAATTAAAATAAACTGTGCTAGAAGGAGTTACATCATAGTTAACTTATTGATATCTTTGATGAGTTTTCACTGTTACATAATTTATAAAGTAATAATCAACAGTCTAACTTGTAGCTTAGTCACTCCTGCTAAATACCGATGGCAACAAAAAAGAACTTACAATATACTGTGGATTCATTATTTTTCGTTGGATATCAATTTTCGTTGTATTCATGGGAACAGGGAAACCACAAAATTCCATATCCACGAACATGCAAATTTTCCTTAATCCACGAAAATTGGAACAACAATGAATCTACAGTATCAATATTTTAAAAAATACTATTTTATTAAAAACGTTAATAATAATTTGCTTCCCTACAATCAATAAGTATTAAATGGTCCAAAAATGCAATGATCATTGGCTTGGATTTTTTTAACCTCATTAGTTTTTAATAATTATAATAAAACAAACCATTTGCTTCAGGTACCAATGTTCATGAACAAAGTAGATCCGATTTCTGCCGTTTGAGATATAAAACCCAAGGGTATAGCAAGATATATGCTATAAGCAAGAACACTCCATCACCTGGAACACCAGTCTACTATTCTAGTAAGTGTGTTTGCTATTTATTGGTACCACAGTGAGACCAAATATAATATCAATATCAGTTTCTACCGTTGAACACGTACCACAACGATGAGGGATACATTTAACGCCAACAGAACTTCAATAGCGTGTTTGATTTCAAGTGGGTTCGTAATTCAATGTTTCTGCATTTAATTTTATTTTTTTTCTTTGTATTATTTTATCATTATTGATTTTTTTTAATTCTGTAATGCCCTCAAGTCTTAACTACTTTTAAAATTATTTGTCCTCATCTTGTGTACCCCGAATAGCTGAACTACATGCTGTTAACTATCATTTGATTGCAACTCGTCAAACTTGAGAATTGTAGTTAGCTTGATTAGATATTACCTTTGTAAAAAAATGAATATGGTGATATTTTGTTGATTTATAGATCCTTTATAAGAGTGGCTCGTGTATTGAATTGACCATATAAGTGCTTATTCAACAGAATAGTTTAGACGTTTTATATATGACCGCTTGTTCTACTGGTTTTACTGGTAATACTTCAGAGCTTGCTTTTGTTCTTGATTGCTCTTAGTTTTTTACTTAGTTTTTATGTAGTTTTAGTTGCAAAATTATTAAGGATTCAATTTCTTGCAAGAAAAAAGCAGATAATTCTTTCCGCTTGTACCCGTTAAAAATATTAATCATGGTATATCTTTGGCCTTCCATTTTTTTGGAACCTAACGTTTCCGATGAAGAATATTCAGAAAAAAAGTCGATTTAACTTATAAGAATCAAAACTCGTGAATCTTAGAGAGACCGACCAAATCATGACAAAACATACCCTAAGAAAAGACGGAAAGCCAAACAACAGTCTATACTTCATAGCAACAAAAGAGAGGGAAACATGAATCCCACAATAACTTGGTGAGGGAGCTGATCCTGTTCCACTTGTGGCATCTGTTGTGTTGCTCATTGAACTGCAATTACGGTGTTAATTCTCATTTGGTGATGTCACAATCAAGTAAAGGAGAACGCGAGTGTGACTTATACAATTGAAACATACACGTGGTCATCTGTGGCACACAATCTGTAACGGTCAACCAACTTATGACGGCGGCCGTTATACTTTCTAAGGGAAGACTTGCAACCTACCACTTGGATCTCCTGGTTCAAACGTCTCATTGTACGCATGGATCCTCTTTCAAGAAAATCATGATAAGAAACGCATTGTTTTGAATATCGTATCTACTTAGAAATACATAAGTAATTTGCATCTGCTTACCCTTCTGGAGCACCTGAGATCACCCCTAGTTTTTTGGTGGGGTTCGTGATGTTTATTCTTTAGTTTTCTAAATTGCGTCATGTGTGCTGTTGTTTGTTTTTTTTTTTTCATTTTCAGCCATGGCGTTGTCAGTTTGTTTTAGATTTATGAATTTGACTGTCCCTTTGGTATCTTTCCCTCTTTTGCAAGCGTTGTTGGAATGTTGCAGACGATTTACACCTAGATATTGACATTGAGGGTCGTTTCAACAGCATTTTTTACGACAAATGAATGATAGTTTTAGCTTTCCGATTGTAAACTTTCCATTTTAATGTAGTGAGATTTTAGCAGCGCCTGTAAACGAAGCATTTATCTTCCAGTATATATGATATACCACAACTTGTATTTCCTAAAAGGAATGCTGTTGAAAGGGAAGCTATTAAACCAAGAACTCTAAGTGATGAAGTTGAAATTAGTACTTGTAAATTTTACGGACAACATTACGAGTTGGTTAACCGTTATGGAATATCCGTTTCACAGATGACAGGGGAAATGTTTCAATTATTGTATCTACAATCTTACCCCCTTTTCCCCGAATGTGACATTCCGAATTAGACTTATTTCCGAGTTTGTACATGTAAGGCAATAATCTGCTTACCCTTTAGGTGCCCACGAGAGCAAGCCCAGTTTTTTTGGTGTTCGTGTTGCTCAGTCTTTAATTTGCTATGTTGTTTTTTGTGTACTATTGTTTGTGTGTTGATCTTTTTCGGTTTTTTTTTACCAATGGCATTGTCAGTTTATATTCTACTTGTAAGTTTGAATGTCCCGTTGATATCTTTCGCCTCTCTTCATTGTATATATGGTATTTAGGTCAGTTACAGTCATAGAAATTTAAAGTACGAGCAGTAATGAGAAGGTCATAAAAAGCATTGAATAATTTAAAGTTTTGAATACCAAATACATAAATAAAATAACAGATGACGGAACAATTAATTAACATCGTCAAATATCAACCTTTAATTTGAAATATTATTTAACCGAAAAAAAAAGTGTATACAATAAATCACGACTATTCGGAAGGAGTTAATGATGTCGTTGATTAACAGCAGAATTGAAATTAACCCATTGGTAGTAAATCAATCTCAAATATACCAAGCATTTTTTGTTTGAAATGTTTCTCTTAGTTAACCTTCATTAATAACTCTCTAAGCTAACATTTTGAAATGCTAAAGATATAAAAATAAATACGAATAATGAGGTGAAATGAGTAATTGAAACTGAATGCATCTTATAAATGTACAAATTATTTGGAATCGAAAAAAAACTTTGTCAATGAAAAAAACATTTAGTCGAAATATAGTTTACTTACTTTTAGTTGACAGAAAAGAAGTTGAACATTCTAAATGGGTGAATACCACACAAGAAGCATTAAATTTCATCAAGAAACATCCAGAACACCAGAAAGATTATGAATATTATAAACTGAATTCTGAGCAGGACAAACAAGAAATAGTTATAGATAGGTTTAAGGTATTGTATCATTTAATATACTTTTTTTCTGCTTTATTTGTGTTTTTTTACCAGACGTATTTGTTTTGTGACTAATCGAGAAAATAAATTTGCTTTAACAGAGTGCACATGAGTGTTTGCAATATGATGTTGATACTGTTGAAAGTGGGTGTTCTGATTGCTAGATTTGGCCAATAACGTTCACACGGCAAGAGTTTTTTTTTTCTAAAATAATATCTTTATTGCACTTTTCTTTGCTGTTTTGACACTGCAAGAGTTAAACACTTTCAAAAATGTAAAATCACAAAAATACTGATGTCCGAGGAAAATTCATAACGAAAAGTCCCTAATCAAATGGTAAATCAAAAGCGCAAACACATTAAACGAATTGACAACAACTGTCATATTACTGACTTGGTACAAAAACTTCCATTATATTGACATCGATGTGTGAACAAAACTAACATTTTTATAGTTCGTTCTTATGTTGTACAGTTATACCACTGTCCCAGCTTAGGGGAGAGTTGGGATCCCGCTAACATGTTTAACCTTGCCACATTATTTATGTATGTGCCTGTCCCAAGTCCGGAGCCTGTAACTCAGTGGTTGTCGTTTGTTTATGTGTTACATATTTGTTTTTCGTTCATTTTTTTTTCATAAATAAGGCCGTTAGTTTTCTCGTTTGTATTGTTTTACATTGTCTTATCGGGGCCTATTATAGCTGACTATGCGGTAGACTATTGTTGAAGGCCATACGGTGACCTATAGTTGTTAATGTCTGTGTCATTTTGGTCTTTTGTGGATAGTTGTCTCATCGGCAATCATGCCAAATCTTCTTTTTCATAAACAGATATGATAGGTAAAAATGTAAACAATAGGGAGGGGGCAGCAGTCAACATAATGTTATCATCTTAATTACTATATAAATAAACAAACTTTTACAATGGCACAATTTACTGTTTATGTTAAGTGCATTTTTAGTTGTCAATACGATATTTGATTGAAATGTCATATTAAAAATCCCTGGTTTTTCACACAAGGTGTCCTCTAGTCTTCGAAAAATAAGCATGTAATCTACTTATTTATCATTGGATAATAGTTTGGCTGGTAAATATCGCTAATAATCGTTGTTATTAATAAGGATACAATTGCATTACTACCAGCTCGACTTTAAAACAGGCGACAATAAGCTCGTCAGGAATATCAAACACATGTTTGTATTATGTTCATGGTTTTAATGTTTTAGTTGCACAGATAATCGATTCTCAGCCACACTTGAGAGTTAACAACAGATTATTTTACGTCTTATATTCACTTTCAGGATATAAACAGATTGAAAAATGAAGGAAAGAAAGAATATGTTTATCAACCGCCTTTACAAACAGATGACAAAGACGTTTCCAGGAAAACATCCCCCAATCAAGGATTTCAGTATAAATATGATAGTTTCAATGACCCTGGGGATTTCTCTGATTACGAAGAAGATGGTGATGTTCTTGGTAATCGTTATCCATCGTTCAGTGAAATTTATGATGATTTATATAAACACAATTCTGAATTAGATAAAAAACATAAAAATAATAAGAATTCATACCATCCACATATGAGGAGAAATAGTAAAACATATTCTAAAGACAAAAAGACACATTATAAACGTGGACGAAGACGTAGACATGTGGGTCCACATGATAATGAAGGACTACAAAGGCTCTTGTCCACTGGTACTTTGGCGCCTACCACTCTACATATAAATCATCCCGATTATAATAATTCGATAGAGCTCATATTTGGAACATACTGGTTCTTTCCCGCGGATACCCACGTGGTACTTCCAGAAGATAAAGAATGCATTTCTAAAAAGTTGTCACAGGAAAAACAAAGATTTTCTCCATTAAGTAAGTATCGAAGGTTTCCCCGGATTTTTCTATAGATAATATGAACACACATTTGTATTGTATCATAAAAAACGGTATATAAAGATATATGTGCATAATACTGATATCCATTTTAAAAGCTACACGATTGCTTTTTTTTAAAGTGTTTCGTAATGTACGGAACTTGAAAATTCAGCTTAAACATAAAATAAATATCTAAGCATACATTACATATGCAGCACTTATGTCTATTTAAAAAACTGAATGATTTTTTTAAAAATTTTTCTTAATGTATCAAACTTAAAAGTTCAGCTGGCATATAAGAATAAAATGAAAATCTAAGCATATTGTTTTCATTGTGTTTCAGGATTAACTTCTGAATTAATCTTCCTTCTAACGCTTATAGCTAAAACTAGAATGAAAACATAACTAAATTCAAGTACTCTTTGCAACAAAACAAAAACAAAACAAAACAAGATGTAGCGAAAATAAGAAAAAAAAATTCTTGAAGAAGCTGAAATCTTAGTTTCAGCCGAAATTACAAAATTTATTAACTTATTTTTTTTTTGTTATCAAGCGTGTCATTTCGACGATCTTAAAAGAGGAAAGTGTTAGTTTCATTGTGTTAATACTGCACGGGCATGGGTATCAACCATGGAGAGGTAACTAAAAATCACACAAGTACCATATACATTTCTAAATTGTCAAAAAGTTACTTTTACGTAACAAACAAGGAACTTACACTCTAGTCATGATGGATATATGGATACGAAAGTTTCCTCCTTCGGTTAGTAAGGTGTTTTCTATGTATAAACAATTTGAATTTTACTTGACTATTTCCACTGGGAGAAAACTGTCACTTAAAGTAATAAGCTGTGTCGAAAAGATGACTCAGTTTTTTTCTTTTAAAACCCTGCATCTTAATTTACCAAAATATAATATTCAAAATTCTTGGTGTTGTAGTCAAACTATCTAAATAAAAAGTTGGCACCAATGAATCAGAAACCTTCTCCACTGCGCACAACACTTTTTCTGGTCAACACAACTGTTATTCATAATAATGTTTGATATATCATAATCATAATATTGAATTTGATTATTGATATATATATTAGGTGAATATTATGGGATGGATCATGATGCTTATGAGCACGTTATCACACAAGAATGCCTTAAAAAGAGCGGAAGAGGACACGAAGACCACGAAGACAGAACGTATGAAAGTCAAACGACATACAATCCTTACAATGTCCATATGGGCCAGATGACTGTTTATAGGTAAGTTCAAGTAGTTAAATAAGTATTAACAAACATACCGAACTACAAGGTCAAATCAGAAAGGGGACGTCCACAAAAACTTACAATTTAGTACACGATATCGCTTTCATACTTTGAATCAGCTAAGTCACTTGTCAGTCCATTTTTATAATTAGAAATGTGTCTCATTATATCTAAATTAGTATTGAAATGGGCAATTATTTGATAAACTTATATTGTTTAATAAGATGAAAAGCACATATAGTTGTATTTTCTGAATCATGAATTATCAATTATCAAAATACTATGATATAATTATGTAAAGCAATGCAAATTCCAGTTCTTCCAAGACAAATTGGGACATAGAAATTTCCAAAATAATCAAATGTATAACTATGATTTGTAAATGGTTAAGTTACACTTTCAACATTTGAAACTTTAGATTTTGTCATTTGTTATCCATTATATTTAAATATTCTGATATAGATAATTTATTAACTCATAGATCCTGTCTTTATGTTTCATCTAGAATAGTTGAGGAATACTTCAATTAGACAATAATATAACAACACAACAATGAGGACATTTATATACCTTTTATATATGTTTCTAATGTATAATAACATGTTCACCTAATAACTTTAGCGTGATATATGGTTTTCGTTATGATTGATATTCTTCTTATTTCTGTCTTTATTAATAGGTTGCGATTGACATGTTCTTGTGCAAATTTAACAGAAAATCAAGTTTGTAGTAGAATACTTCCGTTTGATAAACAACAATGGTATGCTTACATGGGAAATAAAGGAGACAGTCATTGGAAACCAAGAGACATATGATCATACATTTAATTAGTGCCATCGATTTGAATAAAGATTGAAATAAATAAGGTCAAACATTTTCAAGGTCATTAACAAGATCGTTTGAACAGGAAGAATATAGTTGTTTACCTTGTCAAATACTAAAAAGAAAAAAAAATTAATACAATGACTGTCACGAAAGTGATCTAGATTAAGTAAAAAGAAGAGAAACAGCAGGTCAATAAATTAACAAAACTCTTCAGATCTGATTTAATATTTCCTTCCTTATGTGGTCATGAACTGTAATTACGTCTTTATAAAAAAAGAAAAACAAAATGCGGGACATTAAAACTGAAAGTTTTATTACAATTAGTATTTGTGTTAGGACAGTACATGTCCTTGTCATAAAATAATATCCCGTTTGCATTTGCTTTAAACGTAAGTTGATAAATCAGAAATTGATATGAATCTAAGGTTCAAAATCCCTTGTCAAAATTGACCTAAGATGGATTTTGCATTTTTTGGGGCCAAAGTTATCATGTTTTACCAGTCTTTCTCTAATTTTCATACTATTTGCATATTTCTCGATCGGTGTATAGTATTTTTGATCTCTAGAGGAGACTTAGTTTTATGCAAATGATTGGTAGAAATTTAATAAAAATGACGTCCAACCTTTTTGATTTAATTTTGAATTTCATGTAAGCAAGTCATGAAAAAAGGCGACAACAGGACATATAAAGAACACAATTGTCAGTAAACTTCCAAAAGGAAGGATGCACTTTGATACAATGTTGTCTAAAATATTAGAGAAACAGATCCCGCCTCTGTATCCCGTGTATAACGATATATTTCGTCACTCACAAAATCTAAATGTTAGATATCTGATAGGCTCGGCAAGCCTCGCGTTCTAAATGTTACTTACTCGAGTGGAAAAATATCGATAAACACTTGATGCATTGTTCGAATCAATAATTCGACATATTTGGAGTCCAAACCGTTGTGTCTGTGCGTTCCGTAACACTTCATAAACTCGTATTTTCGCCCGTTATTTATCATTTTCTAGCACTATTTTAGTATCGATGCTGATTGACTGCTAGTTCCCGAGTTTGTCATCAGCTCAATAGCTGGTGGTCGGTAGCACAGTTATTGACAACATACTTTTGATAAATTCCCCGTTGATTACTTTAACAGTTAACAGTTAGTTTTCAGCTCACTTTAGATAAGTTAATCTTAGATTCAAATAAATAATAAAGTTTTATTTCATTTAATAGTACACGATCAATAAGCTTATGGTGAACTGCTAGTTCCCGATGGTATCCCATCAGTAGTGAGTGTTTTGATACTAACATGATTTATAACGTTCTTTTCTAAAATTTACGGAGATGGATTAAAAAAAAAACATCTAGAACCATCTAAGGTTTAAAGTTCTGCAGGCAAAATATATCTCAGAATAATTTTATGTTCTCATAAGTGTCTTGGTCCTACAGCTCTTAATGATTTTAGTAATCTCTTGCTTTCAATTGTCTAGGTTTAAGTGTTCCTGGTGAAGTTAAATCCACAAACGCGTTTCGTTCTCACGACATTTATAAAGTATTATTTTCTTGAACATTTTGTTGGTGGAAGGTTTACAAAAAATGAAACACAAAACATGATAGCCAAGGGTGTATTAGAACCGAAACAGGTGAATAGTTATATCACAAAATGACCTACAAAAATAGCCATCACAAGTCAGTTATTGGACATGCCAATTGAGTTGTGTAATTTCAAACTATTTGACTAATGGCAGTTTTTCATTTTGTTGTCTTACATGTTTTGCATTTAAATGTAATAGTTGCAAGGTTGTTATAAGAAGCAGTTTCGTATTTGCATTCTTTTCCTGCTAGTGCATACAATTACTAAATAAACTATCATTCATTCATCTAAATTTCATAAAGTATTTAAATATTTATAAAAGGTTTACATTCCTTTAGTAATATATTTTTAGGAATTTCAAAAGACGAATAAGGTGGGTACACTATATGTTTCCCGAAAACGCATAGCCTTTTTGTTGGTGGACTATCAGTCCCGAGGATATCATCAACTCAATTGTCAGTATTTTGGTACTGACATGTATTAGAACAAACTCTCTATAAAAGACGGACGAAAGATACCAAAGGGACAGTCAAACTCATAAATCTAAAACAAACTGACAACGCCATGGCTAAAAATGAAAAATGTCCGATGATAAATTTTGAAATTTTAACGATACAAAGTTCCAACTCCCTCTGCACATTTTTGACGAAGTTTAAGTAATAAAAAGCGCTTCGGACGTATACAATTTATGTTTTGTTTACATTTTTTGGTAAACTGTATTATTTAATCAACAAGAAAAGAAGGAATAAGGCTTTTAGAATAAAGAAAAACGATTCTGTATTGCATGTAATGTTTTCTATAATGGAATTTATAAACTGATATTACATATAATGACTCAAATGACAATCTAATTTTGAATTAAAATAATGTTGTATATATCTTTTGGTCTTGTATGTGATGGTTGCTGAGATAGCAGCTTAGTATATCGAATCAATGGTAAAACAAATATGAAAATCGTCGTTGTACGAAATTAATTGATCACAGCTTATTACTAAATCATAGTTTTGGTAGAACTGCACTTTTCTAGATGTCTGCAAATTACTTATTTCAACCTGAGATTGATATACTCTATTCGATCGTCTACTTGGTCAATGGGGTCTGAAAAAACAATAAAAGTGCAGCTAATATGACATAAAAAAATCGCTGACTAACATTAAAACTCTTCAAATTCGTACTTTATTTGGCCTTTTTAACCTTTTTGGATTCGAGCGTCACAATGAGTCTTTTTTTAGACGAAACGCGCGCCTGGCGTAAATACAAAATTTAATCCTAGTATATATGATGAGTTTATTTATCAACAAAATGTTATGATATTAGCATAAGGTTCCATACAAGGAAATATCTATTTTACAGTTACATCCCAAAACCGGAACTCAATGAAACCTGATGTTAATTAAATACTATCATGCAAATTCAATTGAAGGTTAAAAGACCTAAATTAAAGGGTGAGTTTTTTCTTCCGGTTATTTTGATTAATAGTTTATAAATACCTTTTTTCTTTTCAGTGATTTTTTCACTTTCATTATCCTGTTGTGTGAATGGTTTCATCTGATTATGTGAACTACCAGTAATATTATTTTTTGTGTTTTTACTAGGCTTATCGTGTACTTTAGGCGGCTTTCCTTTAGTTCTATCTTTCAGGAATTTTAAGGAATTGTCATAGTTTGATGTTTCGCTTGTTTCATTGCTTGGCTTAGTCAAAACTTCTCTTGTCCTGGTGGCTGTATTGTTCATTTTAGAATCCGTCTCTCTCAATACATTATCAGTTTCACAACTATCATTTTTATCATTCTGATTTCCATTCAGCTTAAAACTCTCAATTGTAAGTTTATCAAGTTTTTTTTCGTTTATTTGCAATTTTTCGGAGTCTATACTTGATGTCTCTGTGTTTAAAATTTCGCAACTGTCATTTTTATCCTTTTGATTTCCAATCACCTTATTACTCTCGATTGTAAGTTTATCAAGTTTATTTTCCTCTATTTGCACTTTTTCAGAATCTGTACTCGATGTCTCTGTGTTTGAAATTTCGCTGCTAATTGCACAATCCCCGTTCGTTTTGATGGTATTTTCACTCAAAGCGTTTTCTACAAAAGAACACTTGGTATCATTTGTTTCACTTATAATTATGTCTTGTGTTTTCGTTTCTCCGTCAAACTGTTCTAGTTCAATGACTACTTGTTTTTCAACATCTTTTTTGTCTGATATTGGTTCGTTGTCGTGTTCACTCTCAAGAATATCAACAGAGTACACATTATCTTTGGCTGTTATTTGCGACTTCAACACTTGTACTCTTGAATTAAAAATATGATAATAAATATTAAAATTGCAGTAATGATATATACATGTAAGCATTGGGTCAGGTTGTTTGTGTTTAAAATCAACTTTAGATACCAAGACTTATACATATAGTTTTACTTTACTATAATAGGATCGTCTACATAGCACTCCAACAGTCCAGTGGAAAAGGCACACGATCAGTGAATTTTATCGAAATCGAGGAATTAATTTTACTCTTGTCGTGAAGACTGCATGTTACATAACAATTCGGTAATGTTATATCCTTAAAAGAGAGACACTTCATTTGGCGATTCCACTTTTGTATCATTGATATTAGATTTCCCTTTTTTTTTTATATAACACTTTATTATTTAGATCAACAGTTACATCTGATAGTCAGGGGATGTGTAATTAAAATAATGAATTAGATTTCGATGAGAAATTCAAACTGGTAAGAAAAAGGGTCAGACCTGTAATTTGAACGTTTTCAAAGGTTCGATTATTGAATTTGAATGCATTTAATATTCGAATAGAATTATGACAGCTAGTCCCATGCTGGTGAACTGGTCTTTGAGTATTTTTTCTTTTCTTCAAAAAATAAGTGAATAGAATCAAAATAACTTGATGTAGTGGTAACGTACTCTTCGTTGACGGTTTTAAATTAATTCCACCCTGCAAAATATCTCGCAAAAAACAAACGAAATTACTTTTATATTTTCTCTCTAATTAAAACTGCGATATTCTACCAATAACTTACCTTCGTTTTTTCTTGAACAGCCCTCTTGGTATTGGAACTGTAATACAAAAAAGAGGGATAGAAAACCAATTATAAAAAAACATATTTTGCAGGTTAACTCATTCTTTGCTCTGATTGACATTGAAAATTATTTGAAGTGTTTTAATTAACAAAACATTAAAATTTATAGAAAGCAAACCATGGTTTTATGTACGAAAAAACAGAGAGAAACAAGGTGAATCCAAATTATTAGTCAAAGAGAAAAGTGAGTTTTCATGACCGAAGGGAAATTCATAAATAAATAATCACCAAACCCTTAACAAAAACGTAAGATTTATGATATCAGCTCCACAAAAATCATGTAGTAAAACCAGTTATTCCAGAAAGGAAAGTTGTTTCTATTCTATTAGTGACATGTACACCCGTCTAGCAATAAAAAAATGTGATTGACAAATGATAGAATACATCAAGAGCATAAGCAATCACTAAAAACATGGAATAAAGTAGAAATCTAAAGCAAAGTCTTCACAAAGAATTATATAAGAAAGACATCTCAAAATACAAGAGAGTGAACAAACAAAAACAGCAGAAAGCAAAGGCCAGATAAAGAATTGAAAAGTAAGATATCACATAAAACAATACACAGAACAGAAAACTAAAAGCAAGAACATCTACGGAGGGACAAAGATTATCCCAAAGGGTAAGTGGTTCCCAATACGCCCATGACACCGGTCGTGTTTTCCTGACGAGTAAAATTTCCTCGATAATCGCATTTTCTAATAGACATAAAAGTCGACAGGATGACAGGATTGTGACTACGACAGAGGAAACATCAATTCACCTTTATCCCGAAGAATTGTTAATTCAAACACTTCATATGTAAGCGCCAAATTTATATACATAAATCAAGGAATCTATATAAAAAATATTCACGACTGGAAGATATCTACCCGATATGCAACTGCTGCTCGAATGTTGTTGACTGTTATAAGACATATCATCAAAAGTTAACTTTTGAAATGTAAATGTGCTGTCAATAAAAATTGTGTTTCTATACAAGTTCTTTTTTTTTGAGACATATTACTAGATACTGTGTGGTTTATTACACATAGAATATCTGTTCAGTTCTTAAGACAAAGTATTGTTTATATACGTTGGTCACCATTCTTTCTGATGAAATCATTTTAATTTTAGTTGCTTGCGTATAATTCGGAGTTTAGAATGACGTCCATTATTACTGAACTAGTATACATATTTGTTAAGGGGCCAGCCGAAGGACTCCTCTGGGTGCGGGAGTTTCTCTCTGCATTGAAGACCAGTTGGTGGCCTTCGGCTGTTGTCTGCTCTATGGTCGAGTTGTTGTCTTTTTGACACATTCCCCATTGTCATTCTCAATTTTATTAATCAATTTAAGTCAACATTCCATAGAGGTGTCGACGATATTATCTAACAACTAATTATTAATGAAATAATTAAAACAAAAATACTGATCGTAAAATTTGCAAGATAAAAACTTGACTTATTTTTAGAAACAATAATATAACCTATGATTAGTCATTTAAATACAAATAAAATCATATGATTCTGAAAGGCCTTCAAGGAAAAGCTTTTAAAAAGTAAAATAACAAAAATACCGAACTCCAATGTAAACTTTCTAAATGAAGTATCAATAGAAGAGGACATTGCCATTCAAATTCGACCACCGATTTCATCACATTTTTAAAGATCATCCATGGAAAGCTTACTTTTAGATTTACGTCGTCTATGCACGAGATCATCATAGTTTAGTCCACTACTTCTTTTGATAACTACTTCTTCATATCTATACCTACAAAATTATAATAAAACATTTAAAAACAATGAAAAATTATCATCAGCTATGCAGCATAATCAAATGTACACTTTCTAAACAACTAATCCACATATCTCTTAAGAAATAGCATATGTAATTAAAAATATTTGATTTTAGTTTTTATAATTGAATTATAGATTACAAAACCTCCAAAAAAAGATAAACATACAAAATGATGACAATTAAATTACTGGTTGTTTAATGGTTTCTTCCATTAAACATATTTTTAAATTATAGCAGTATATTGATATTCACGTTTAGAATTTTTCCGTTCATAAATCAGTTCATTTTTATTGTTAAAGAGCTAAACAAAATGGATTGTGAAATATTGTTTTCTATTTATATAACTCATATATTGACAAGATTTGCAATGTAAATGCAATGAAAATTTGACATTTCAAAGATATGTTTATGATCAAGAAAAATGTGTTTTACGTTATGCCTTAAAATGTGTGTCATATACAAAATGTCTATGACTTGTAGCGTTTGAAACAATACAACCTGCAGATCTATCAACGGAAGGTTAACCAGAACACCCCTCTACAAGTAGCAGTAACGAACAATACAAAAAACTTCCTTAATTTTGATGATTACCTGTTATCTTCCTTGTTCTTTTGTTTTGCTATAATAATAAAAAGACGTGCTGATTTGTGAACTATTTGATTAACGTTTGAAATAAGTTCACAAATGATATAACACATGGACATAGACTTGAGTTACCTGTTTAATAGATAGTGTATTAGCAATTATATTTGAACAACACAATTGTTTGATAATAATATTCTGAAAATCAATTATTTTACGATAACCAATTATGCAACTTTTATAATCGACTTATCATTTTTCTCTTAGTTATCAGAGCATATGCAAAACTGTCTAAAATGCAAGAAGTAAAATTAACTGACAATCCTTAAAAATAAATTTCCGGTATATTGACGTTGCAAACCGACATTAAATTCTGAACATCTAAGTGTATTTTAAAAGCAACACGACTTGTGCCACATGTGGAGCAGGATCTGATTACCCCACAGGAGCACCTGAGATCACCCTCAGTTTTTGATGGGGTTCGTGTTGCTTAATATTTAGTTTTCTATGTTGTGTACTATTATTTTTCTGTTTGTCTTTTCCCTTTTTTTTTTTTAGCCATGGCACTGTCAGTTTATTTTCGTTTGATGATTTTAACTGTCCCTTTCCTATGCTTCAGGAAATACGATATGCACAGTGCTTTTGGTTGAAGCTTACATACTTTAATGATTTGGTTTACAAACATTTGGTCTCGGGACATTAACATAAGTATCGTAAGTTGTTTAAATGAATATTGGTCTGCTATTGTATCTGACATTGTTATGACTTCAAACTTGCTTATGATTTCCTGATGAGTTTATTAAGAAAGTATTACTGGAGATGTAGCAAAAGCAGGACATATTTACATATTCAACGCATCTTGCCCACTCCCTTATGGTGCATTTGATAATGACTGTTTTCCTTCCCATATTGTTACCTAAATGTAATAAATGAACTGATCCATCTTCGAATCATTATAACTTTTAATATGAGTGTTTAATGACCAGGAATCTCAATCACTAATGTTTCCTGATACGTCTCATTTTCATTCGTGGATCAACGTTGTTGATGGAACTGTCGTACAAGTGAGAGGTTTAGCGCTATAAAACCACGTTCAATCCACCATTTTCTACATTTGAAAATGCCTGTACCAAGTCAGGAATATGACAGTTGTTGTCCATTCGTTTTTGATTTGTTTTGTCATTTGATTTTCCCATGGGATTAAGGACTTTTCGATTTGATTTCCCCCTGAGTTCAGTATTTTTGTGATTTTACTTTTTTTGAATCAATGTGTAGTCGTTTATTGAAATAATGAGTTATCTATCGACATGAAACGACTGTTGAAGGAATAGGGGTTGTTTTAGAAGTTTGATATGATCACATGTATTAGTTATTAAAATTAATACATAAACAAACAAAATGGGGTTTTATTAGAAAGATTCTTGATAGTTATCGATAATATTTGATAACGAAAACAAAGGGACTTTCACTCCAGAAACAATATATTTATTAAAAGTTTATACCATTAACTGGTGATTCATCGATTTCATCGTAGACAACAACACTTTTTATTCTGAAATAATAAAAAAGCCATTAACAGGTAAATCAACATGTTATGTATTCTTCGAAAAAGGTAAGGCGGTCCTAATCTTTTCCCTTCATTTTCACTTTATCTATTACAAACAGTCTCTGTATATCACAAGCTTAAAACATCTGAGTTCCTTCACATATTATTTTCGTCCATTTCTGTCCTTATACATTAGCATTATTGTAACTAACCAAAACATAAATGAAACTAAATAAATCATATTGTTTTAAGATCACAGCTTAACTCATATATCATATCAAGCCATAATCAAACCTGTATAATTCATGCTTTGAAATACTTTCAGAGATTATAAAAGAGGGGTGAAATATACTAGAGGAACATTCAAACTCGTTTGTCAGAAATAAACAGACAACACCATGGCTAAAAAGGAAAAAAGACAAATTGACAAACAATATTACACAAAACACAACATAGAAAACTAAAGACTGAGCAGTACAAACCCCATCATAACCGGGGTGATCTCAGGAGCTACGAACAGATTCCACATGTTACAACCTTCATATTGCTCATGTTATTATAAATTCGGCAAAAAGTCTATTTTGATAGGTCACATTCGGGAAAAGGGCACATTATTGTAGCAGTATCATAAGAAACATTAAAGTTATGATCTGTGAAACGGATTTTCGATAACGGTCAAAGGACTGGTGATGGCGTCCATGAAACTATCGAAGGGCTGAACTCACCTTCACCACTTGGAAATCTTGATTTAATAACTTACTTGTTAGCAGCTATCTTTTTTCAAGGAAATCTAGATAGGAAATACAAACCTTAGAATATCTTAACAACTGGGAGATCTATATTCCTTATGCAGGCGCTGCTTGGATGTTGCTACACAAAAATGGAAAGTTCACAATTGGGAAGCTGAAATTATTTCTTTTGTCGTAAAGTTTTGTTTTCAACTGACCTTCGTTGTTAATTTCTAGATATAAAAAGTAAAATCACAAAAATACTTAACTCAGAGGAAAATCAATTCGGAAAGTCCATAATCACATGGCAAAATCAAATAACAAAACGCATCAAAAACGAATGGACAAGAACTGTTATATTCCTGACTTGGTACAGGCATTTTCAAATGTAGAAAATGGTGGATTGAACCTGGTTTTATAGCTAGCAAAACCTCTCACTTGTATGACAGTCACATCAAATTCCATTATATTGTCACCGATGCGTGAACAAAACAAACAGACACAATAGGTAAAAATGTCAAAAAATAAGGGTACAGCAGTCAACATTGTGTTATCATCTTAAGTCATGATATGAGACAGACTTACCGCTATCTTTTGTATCCTTTATCTGAAGTTTGATGGGATAGATTCGTTTCATATAGTCACCAAGTTTTAAACGATTTAACGAAACAACATCAACTATACAGCGGAAAGAAAAGTTAAAGAATACTACTGACTTTTTTACTTTCTTCCAAATGACCGTGACAATCTTTATTTCTGTTAAATAAGTGTTTCCCACAAAAAATAATATTAGACTTCGTTGAGCATCTTTCATTGTAAGGTATGCTCTAATAAGAACTTAATTGTTAATAAATTGGAAAGTAAGTGGGTGGATGGTATTTGTGAAAGAACCCCTTCGTAACCTGAGACAACGATGTTGTAGAGCAGAAAATAACAAACTGTAAAACTCAGTTTGGAAAAGGTTTGATCAATCAGATAGACACAAAATTAAATGAATAGACCCTTTTTGTCAAGACCAAAATGTCTATCCAATTATCTAAACCTTACCAAGTAATGCAAATCTCAATGAAATGTTATTATGGGACTTCATTAAACCTTTTATAAGTGTTATATCTAATTTTTTGCGAGGCAGTATTCACCCAACGCATCAAACTAACGTTTTAACGAGAAGAAGGACGAAAGATACCAAAGGGACAGTCAAACTCATAAATCTAAAACAAACTGACAACGCCATGGCTAAAAATGAAAAAGACAAACAAACAACAGCACACATGACACAACATAGAAAACTAAAGAATAAACAACACGAACCCCACCAAAAAACTAGGGGTGATCTCAGGTGCTCCGGAAGGGTAACATGGAGAGAACATGATTTTACCATGCTCTTAAACTTATAAACCGTCTTTGATTTCCTAATGAAGCTGTCTTCTAGGTGGCAGCTGAAACGTGCATGTTTGTCTTTTCCGACATATGTTCTACATAGGGTAAAGTGGAGATTTAAATGCACGTTGAACTTGTTTTTAAAAATACACCAGCTTCATACTTATAATTTAGTATGCCAGACGAGCGTTCGTCTACGAAAAACCTAACTGTGGCGCTCATACCAAAACAACTGAAATGCTAAATGAACAATAAAGTTGAATAGCATCAAACAGAAAATTCCCAAACGTTGTGTCAAATACGGCTGAGGCAATCTTTGCCTCGTGTAAAACAAATTAGAGTTTCGAAAATGTCTTCATTTCACAAAAGTTCCTCCCCTCTAAAATTTACTATCAGTTGAGGAAAAACCAAAGTGGATAGGAAACCTTTGAATAAGGGAATGATAAATGTGCGACCCCAAATATTAAATAAAAATCGTACTTGGACTTTCTTACGGTTGGTTGGTGCTTCTTCGGAGGCGGTTCTCTTTCTAAAATAAAATAAAATAAAATAAAACAAAAAAAATTATTACAAAAAATGAGTGACATATATTGTTTAGGTTATTTTTTGGTCAAATTTCATTAATTGTTCATTTATGCAAATATCAGATAAATAATTAAAACATTAAAATGAGATGGATTTTCTTTAAATGAATTTCGGATTGATTGTATACCAAAATGTTCCTTTCAGACTAAAATTAATTCATCACTTAAAAATCGTAACCATGAAGATAAAAACTCACGTTTCGATCCTCTACATGCAATAAAAACAAAGCCTATGATAGCAGCAACAGCAACAGTACCACAACCAATCACCACTATTTTCATTTCTAGACACAACGTCTGAAGAGAGCATTGTGCTGACGCTGTTTGAACTAAATATAAAAGTATTAATAAATGGTTACATGTCACTCTTATTATGATTTATTCGGGCGGAATATTCATTTCAACTTGTTGCCTCGTCGGCTAAATTGTTTTCAGATTTGTACACAATTGGTTTCCTGTGTTTTGTGGTTCAGAATATTGATATTCATACTGTCTTATGCAAATTACTTTCTTGAAGTTCTTACAGTTCCTACCTGCACAGGATATTTCTTTTAAAAGTCCTCTTATTCCTTTTTAGCTTTTCCCCGATAAAGTAAATAGTCATCCCCTCGGATTAACACTTGTCGGTAAAGGACATGAAAGTTATTACTGTACTAATTCCTGTCTGCTTCACCAACTAGACAAAGCAAAAAACAAAACAAAACGAAAAACAGCTCTGTCATTGCTATTAATTTTTATTTTATTCATTACCCTAATTTCATGAAAAACTAATAATTGAAACCTCAGATCGAAACATGAATTTCCCAAATGAGGAAATATAGTTCTTCACTCAAACCAAACTGTTTTATAAATAATGATATTTTCTTAAGTATTGACTAAATGAATTTTATTACGTGATATACTAAATTGTATTTGTCATCAAACTGTACTTACATGTTGTATTCATGAATAAAATAGTCTGGTCTTGTAACTTCATGAGTGAATTTAAGCCATTTTGATTTTTATCTCCAATTGATACTGCAAATCATATCAATTCAATGAATGTGCGTATTTACTTTTATTTTGAAAAAGAAGTCAGGACATAATTTCCTGTTAGTGTGTATTTTAGTCAATTGAACCAGACATCGGTCTAGTCAAAACTCCCATGTTGTAAATCAAACTGAAACTTTTATTCAAAAGATAAATCAAATATTCCGAGAACTTTTGCGTTTAATAAACCAAATACCTTCAAAGGAGAAACTTAGGATATGATACACACCGATTTGATTTTAGCAGAGTTTTTAAATATATTTGTAGCAGGGGATATCAAACAAAAGAAACATGTCTTGTTTGCAAAAACGAATGGTGAAATACCAAATAGAGGCGTGTTTAAAGCAGTCGCAAAACATTTTCTTTGACTGTTGACAAAAATATTAAAAAAATCCAGAAATTTGAACCCCACAATTTACAGGAATAATTTCATGACTCTGTACATCCCGTTATTGTGTTATTATTCTACGATATTTTTGTATGATTGTCTTTCATTTTTGCTAATTTGCTTTGTCTTTATGCCTTTTTGTGCTTATTTGTTAGATAATTTGATGCGACTATCATTAAAAGTGAGAGGTTTAGCTAGCTACAAACCAGGTTTAATCCACCATTTTCTACACAAGAAGGTGTCTGTACCAGGAAGATGACAGTTGTCATCCATTCGTATGATGTGTTTGAGCTTTAGATTTTGCACTTGATTAAGAACCTTCCGTTTTAAATTTTCCTCGCTCGGAGTTCATTATTTTTGTGAAAAGTAAAATCACAAAAATAATGAACTCCGAGGAAAATTTAAAACGGAATTGACAAAAAGAATATTTCTATGTAAATATGCTATTGTTTTGTTTATCATTGAAGATAACAAATCCCCATTGCCAACGTCGAAAAGAATAACGTTATGACCTTTGAAAGGCGTAATTGACCTGTCAAATAATATATGTAAATGTCGAAATTTCGTAAATCATTGCAGGTGAGGACAACCAAATTACATAAAATCATTACAGAAATCGTACATCTGTTTCGTCTACATAATACAAATCAGTGACACTCGAACCAAGGAGTTAAAAAGATCAAGTTAAAGTTGAAGAGCATTGCGGACCAAATTTCCAAAAGTTAAATTAAAAACAGCTACGATAATCTATTCTAAGAGTAGAACATAATTGGTATTGCTATTACTGTGGGTACATTATAATACGTTGGATATTAATTTTCGTGCATTTCGTAGGTGAAGTTGAACCACGAAATAAAATTTTCAACTAAAGACAAATTTCCGACCAGCTTGTATGCAATTTCGGCAGAACCACGAAATTAAATATTCACTTAATCCACGAAGGAAAATTGGTCCACACGAAAATAAGTAAATCCACGGTATTATTGTTGTTAAGGTGGTACCTAACACTACAGGGAGATAACTCTCTAAAATCAGCTGAACGTTTTAATTACGTTGTGTAGTAAAAGGAATATTAAGCTTCTCAATGATCAAAATTTGTGTTTGTCAAACTGCTATATAACCAATGTAATTTTCTGACAAAACGGTTGGTTCAAAATTTTTGAAATTTTATTTTTTTGTTTAAGGGTCAAAGTAAACACTTTTACAAAATTTTATGAAAACTAAACGAGCCAAATTAATTTTATTAAAAGTGTTGGGTACCACCTTAACATTATTTTGTTTACCTTTTACGTTTTATTTCATTTGGACAATTTGAATTTTGAAACCGAAAACTGATATTAATTAAAGTTTTATCAACAGGAACTTTTTTTTTTTCACAATAAAATTGTCGTCTGAAAAACATTCATTATTTGTATCGTGAACTACATTAAAAAAAATGTATCTTTTAAATTATGCGTTGTATATAGTTTTACTACTTACTTTTTATACTGTAAATAATACCAATTATTTGAAAGATATTCCTTTCACTAATCGTCGTCATTTTAAACTAACTTTTTATTTTACGGAGAAATACTCAAAAGAATTTCGAAAGTTTACAGGGAAGTTAAGCTTACTGTCATTTCAACAATATCAACTCAAGTTATAAACAATTTTGTGAACTTATGATAAAATAATAATATTCAATAATAGGAGTTATTAGACCACGGTGATCCGGCTTTGTTCGGTGGAGAAAAATAGGTACACAATTAGACGTACCATTGTTCAAAAGATGTACATCGTGTAGTTGTTTGTTGCATTATTTTTCATTGCGTGTCTTTATTGTCAGTGTCATTAAGCTATTTAAACTATCAGTAATTTTGAAGATTGTGTTTCAAATGTTTACCATAGTGTCTTTTGTTTTAAATGCAATGATTTCAGAAACAAAATATTGATGAAATGTAACAGGGTCAAAATTATTAAAATACTTTCAAATGACTGTTGTAAATGAATATTTATCCAAAAATATCATATACTTAATCATTTTGTTCTCTATGAATCTATTGATTAAAATCGCTAATCGTTGCTTTTGAAGAAATCTAAAAAAAAAAAACACATATTGCATCGAAGTTGAAATGTATCCAGAAGACTACATACAGGTTAAATCCCTGCAAAATTTACTTTTTGGTTATGTTTACATTTTGGTGAAAGACTTGTAAGATTGTATGCTTTTTATACTGCTTTTTGTTTTGTTTTATATAAATACTAAATATAAGCCAACATCTGACTTAAATTTGAGTTTGAGGAAAAAGACTAAGATAGTTTTTTTCATATACCTCGTCACATGAAACAGCACACGGTGGGCTGAAATATTATGCCAAAATTTTAGCCAATGGTGTAAACTGAATATAACGCTGCCGTACAAACATAATACGCTTTAAAAAGTGAAACGTCTTTAAACTAGTGAAAGAGATCTTAATTCAAGTTGTGTTCGATCCTAGTTGTCCTGATTTTGTATTATGATAACTCGATCGTAACAGGAATGGAGGGAGATGGGTCATCGGATTATCAACCAAACAAGAATGACCAACTGGTGCAATACAAACGGCTAAAGCACATGTTTATACAATGAAAATGTAACAAATCACCAATTTCAATGGAAGGTGTTGACAGTATGTTGCAAATTTGTCAGTTGTCAGTTGTAATTAACGATGAGTCGTTTCCGTACACATGTGTTTAACAATTTACATAGATATTGTTATAATGTACAAATCGTGTAAGATAACTTACCGATAATGGTTTCGTTTTACGTTATAATTATATTAAGAGAGACTTTCAAACCGACCTCTAACCATTAGAAAACTAATCCTGTCACAGTTGTTTGTTGTTGATATACATTCGACATTTTTACCAATTTCTGATAACATTTTAATTAATAAGTTAATCTTGTCATCCTCATGTATTAGATTATCTATCTAGACTAATGTGGTACTAATCACTAATACAGAGTTATGAGGAAAAATGGCTGAAATTGACACAACATAATGTGTCGAGGTCATTACTATCATCTGGTTGACCGATATGATATAATGTGATGGTATGGCAACAATAGCTTTTTTTGCGGTCTTTGATCCTTAAAACTAATATAATCGTGATCTGTAATTTCATCGATTGTGTCCTGTTCCTGATTGTAAATTCGCATGTAGTAGTTCGGACGATTCTCGTAGTTTTAATGAGGGGAGGGGGGCGGTTAAATTTGGGCTAAACCATTTTCGGGACGCCGGGATCGACCGATTTTAGTAACGGGAAATCGGGACTGCCTTGTTTAAAGATCGGGATAGAAAAACATTGGGATACGAGAAAGCCACATTTTTAGCCACGGTAAATTGGGATTATTATGTTAAAATACAACGGGATTGATAAACAATTGTATCTTGGACAGATAAATGAGGAACGAAAGATACAAAAGGGACAGTCAAACTCATAAATCTAAAACAAACTGACAACGCCATGGCTAAAAATGAAAAAGACAAACAAACAACAGCACACATGACACAACGTATAAAACTAAAGAATAAACAACACAAACCCCACCAAAAAACTAGGGGTGATCTCAGGTGCTCCGGAAGTGTAAGCAGATCTTGCTCCACATGTGGCACCCGTCGTGTTGCTTATGTGATAACAAATCCGGTATATAGTCTAATTCGGTAGGTCACATTCATTAAAGGGAAGGGGATTGTAGTTACGACGTAAGGAACATATCCGATATCATCTGTGAAACGGTTATTCCATAACGGTCAACCAACTCGTGATGGCGTCCGTAAAATTTAAGAAGGGATGATATAAACTTCACCATTTGGAACTCTTGGTTTAATAGCCTACTTGTCATTGCTTGTGAACAGCACCCCTCTATCAAGAAAATCATGATATATATACCCCGTATGCAGGTGCTGCTGGAATGTTGCCATTTTCATTATACTTCAATCAGAATCGCATCTAGAAACAGAGTAGACCCAGATCAGAGAACATGTAAATCCCAACGGTGACTGAAGTCACTTGGTCTTCTCCCGACCGGCAGAAAAACGCTTGATGAAGTTGGGCGTCCGTTTTGCTGTCCGGGATGTATCAAAGTTCGCAGTCACGTCGGTCAGAATGGGGACACTAAATCGGATGACTCGTGTTAGGAGAGTGCCACGCTCTTTGCACGTTACGAACCCTTGCAACAACTTTTTGATGCCTGTTGCAAGGCATAATTTCTGTCCCTATCTGGGGCAATATGCGCAATTGTTTCTACATAGGCGGTAATGGTAACGTTTTCTTCTGTTGCTCAGCCATATCATAAACTTGTATATGTATGATGGCTTGTTTCGAAGCTGAGACATTTTTACATATGTGGTAAAATTTTCAGGGTACGAAGTGTGATTCCTTTTCCCGTAAATTAGCAAACCCCGAGTATCCTTTTGCGATGTGGCTCCTCATGGTAAAAAATCCCATTTTTGACACAATAAGTTCTTTAAAAATTTAATACTTTGAACACATTTAATGGCTCCATAGTTTTTACACATTCATTCTGTGTTCCCTTACTTTCTAAATTAACACAAATGGTTCAGCTCAGTCATTTGTTTATCATAGAAATGTGTCAAATATCACTACACAGAGATTTTTTGTTTACACGTGACTTTTGAGTTCCTCATTTCAAGGCGCATTAGGGATATTGTCCCATCTAATCTACCCTCATTTTACAGTGACAGTTCAAATATCTCCGACCATCATTCCAAAAGGCCTTTATTATGACAAGACCTACATACTGCATTTATTGTGAACTTGTTCTCGTTCTGAATATTCATGAAGTATTTGCCACTGGACGTTAAACAACCAACAATCACTCAAATCAATAAGAGAACCTGAACCAGTAAGTTTAGAGATAAGCTTTGAGCTCGGATCAGGTCTTCAATTATACCGTTAATTACACGATTTTGATATAATTACATATATAAACTTCCTGTAGCAGACGATGAAATTTTGAAAGTCATCATGACAGAAGATTCTCAAATTATATCAATTAGAACCCTTTTGTTGTTCCACAAAGACGAACATTCTTTGCCTTTCCTTAAGGAAAAAACAAACATTGTGCTACAGGACATCAAAAGCTTCAGTCACTGACTTAAACAAATTTAAAAAATATGTTATCAATTATTGGGGAATTAATGAATCGGCCTGTGAAAAAAGGATGGGGAGAAATGTTAATACAAAGATAGGACGGCAATACAAAGATGACAAAGGAAAAGTAATAAACTTTTCCATTTATACACAGCATCAATGGGATCACGAGAAAATAAACTCATCATATATACCAGATGTAAATTTAGTATATACGCCAGACGCGCGTTTCGTCTACAAAAGACTCATCAGTGACGCTCGAATCCAAAAAAGATAAAAAGGTCAAATAAAGTACGAAGTTGAAGAGCATTGAGGACCAAAATTCCTAAAAGTTTGCCAAATACAGCTAAGGTAATCTATGCCTGAGGTAGACCAGCCTTAGTATTTCAAAAAATTCAAATATTTGTAAACAGTAAGTTTATGAATATAATCATATCAATGACAATTCATGTCAGCACAAAAAGTGTTGACTACTGGGCTTGTGATACCCTCGGGGAAATAAATCTCCATCAGCAGTAACATCGACCCAGTGGTTGTAAATAAACTCATCATAGATACCAGGACTAAATTTAGTATATACGCCAGACGCGTTCCTTCAAACTGAAAGATCAAATTTGATAGGTGCATGTAGAAAATTATCTTTTTCTGTTATAGTACTAATAAGTATTCATTCAATCAACTTGAAAATATCGTTTGATTTTTTTTATAAAAGTTGTATACATGTATATACAAAACCTTACCCCTTTTTTTCCATAAACGTGTGCATCCAGTTTCTTATCAAACCAAATTCTTGTATTGACTTGAACTGGAATTTGGCCAATTTTCTGACTGGCTACTGAAGATTGATGTGAACAAAAATGTTTATATGCAGCTTGACGTCACGGTAATATTGATAATACATATTCGGATTGGTTACGCTGAAAGACTTTGAACATCAATCATATCCGAGACGTTTAAATCGTAAGCATGGAAACTTTAAACTTTAAAATTTTGGAACAAATTTATCGGGATCGGGATTTTTAACAAACTATGTCCGGGATTTCGGGATTTTCTTATATTAAAACCGGGAAATCGGGATGAGACCCCCTCTAGCCCCCTTTTAATTAGGGAGGACAACGAGTACTTGCTTGGAAAGTTTAGAACACGCTTGGAAGTCGAGTACTAGAGTACAATTTCAGTACTCGAATTCTCGTATGCCTTTTATAAATCTTGAGGTATTTTTTCTCATATTTTCCTTTGCTTTAGTCCCCTTTGAAATATCTTTCGTAATACTTATGAAAATAATATCTATTCACAACGTTAATATGTTTATCTTGAGACTGTATAGTGTTATAACTTAGTCGCATGTGTATCTATAATCGCAAAACTTGTTATAACAGTACAGGTAGAGGCTGTTCCCTCAGAATGTTTTTTAATGTGAGGGAGATCTTGTATGAAGTTGTGGTCAGATCAAGAACAAACTTGTAGTGCCCAATGGGGATCCCTACGCAACTTTGTAAACGAGTTAAAACTTTCATGAAGTAATAACTCACAAATCATATATTTTGTTAATGTGATTGATATGAGATCTACATTTAATGTAATAAATGTTTAATTGAAATTTCATAATTGTTTAATTGAAACTTTATAATTGTTTAATTAATAATTCAATTTCGTTTCGTATATGTAATTTGAATATCAATATTTTGTTGACAAATTATGAGACAAGTCATAATATAAAAAAAAACTATCTCCACATAAACAGATATATAATGTTTTACAAAAGTCAGACTTAATGAACATATTGATGGTTTAATTGGCATGTTTCTGATTTTGTTCATAAAAACACAAACGATAATTGCTATAATGATAGGTTTTTTCATAAAAGCCTGGTCCGTTATTAATTGTTCTGGTGACACAAAAAAGGACGAGCGATACACATACAAGTATCAATATTTACAGTTTGTGTTCTGAAACAATACGTATGTCTGTCGTTAAGATGTCCAGCGATGTTATCATATTATATAAGGTTTATGAAAGGTAATAACCAAAATATCACATCCCAACAAAAAACAAAATTTGTCCCTAGACGTTACAGATTTATTGAAGTACTCGAGTACTCGCGATTATCATGGCTGAGTATACTCGAGTATTAAATTTCATATCTTTTGACATCCCTAGTTTCTATCTATTTCCTCGATTAGTCTCTACCTAATCGTTTTGTTAGATTTTAATATCGGTAAAATGTTGACACCTCATTTATTCATTACAATAACATTTTCCGTAACAGGACACGAAATAAGAAATCTGAGACACCTTTTTTTTCTACCTTGTATTATTTGCTTATTTATGAAAATTAGAACTAGTTTCTCAAAAACTGAAAGTACTGATACAAAAGTAGGAAGATTAAAAAACATTTGAGTTTTCTCCATATATGACTCGTTTTTAATATTTCCTTATCATATTAAAAGAATAAACCAAAAGGGTTATTTAACAAGGTTATAATCGGTTATTTCTTGTAGTGTCTCATCTGTCTTCATATCTCACGTGATGATACAGATAGAGCATTTCAAACATAAACTGTGGAATATTTGTGAGAACAAAACCGTGGGCTACCTTTAATATAGCATTTTACAAGGAAAAGCCCAAAGTTTGAAATGTTATCAAATCACAAGACTTAATCATTAAGAATGATACTTTATATCTCAAAGTCGAATTTTCTTAATATTAATAAGGCGAATTTTCTTAGTATAATGGAGGCTAGGTTCTGAAAGGTACAAAATTATCGTGATTATATGTTTATTACTAACAAAAATACAATACGCTAAAGCTTCTCATCAGCTATGAAGCCAGGTGCTACCAACTATTTTCTTTTGCAAAATGTATGTACCAAGTCATGAAAACAAGGAGTGGTTTTCATGCGATCCGTTGGTTGATATTTGTTTCGATTGATTTTGTTAGCTTTAATAAACTCCCCTCTTTTTGAATTTACTTAGGATTTTTTTATGCAAGTGATAATTTTTGTAAATACCGTGCACTTTATTTATTTTTGTGCTGACATGCATTATCATTGATATGGTTATATTTATAAATTAACTGTTTACCAAATTTAGAATTTTTGAAATACTACGGCTTTTCTACCTGTAGACGAATCGCGCGTCCGGCGTATATTCAAAATTTAGTCCTGGTATCTATGATGAGTTTATTGATAACATATCACTAGTTTTCGTAAAAAAAACTCCAATAGCTTATAATCAGTAAGGTCATGATATACATAATAATGTAATGATTTTTATTGTAAATGCAACCATAAAAATTATGCAAGCTTCAAGTTTACATATAGGACTTCGTCAGTATCATTATCGTCTTTTTCTCTTGACTCTGAAATATAATTAATTCATAATCAAAACTTAATCTAAATCTTAAAATAAGATATGGTTGGCGCAAACGTTGCAGACACAATAAATATTATTATTTAAAAGACTGTATAACATTTTTATATTGAATATATGACCATCGACGATTTACGAAACCAAACGTGCAAAAATAAAGAAATCAGAAAAGCACGTTATGACGAGAATACGTTAACCTTGGTCTTTACGATAATCATTTTACAAGGGGATTCATGTAAAGTCACCTTAATAGACTTGTACTATTATAAAAGAATTTTATATATTGTATAACAACTTATCAAGGAAACCCTGCTTACAATTTCCTGACAATCTGAACAACTGACATGATTTATTATAGAAAATGCATATACCATCCACTTAGACAATTTTGTCGATAAAAGGGTTTAACATGTACCATTTTAATAGGCCATTTAGTATTTTCCACTTATAAAGCCCACACTAGATATACGAAACAAAAGAATAAAGTTGATATAGTCAACCGATTAAATTTGCTAAGAAATTAGCTTTCTGTTTTGTGTTTTGTGTTTTGTGTTCTGTTATTTGTCTTTTTGTAGTGTTTGTTTATGTCATTAAATTGTAAGTTTAATTAAGACTTAAGAGTTTCAATATCCCTTTGGTATTTTCACCTTTCTGTTACAAGAAAATTTTAACTTACCATTTGATTGTTTACTTGCAAGTTCCTTATTCTTCATACTGGTATACTCATTATCCTTCATACTTGAACTCTCCTTATTCTTGAAACTTGTTTCCTCCAAACACTTAGGTTTCATGGTAATATACTCGCTTGGTTCATGAACCATAGCTTTGCAGCTTGTGTTTAATTTGCTATTTGAGGTCGCATCATCGTATACAATAATACTTTCATTCCTATACCCTCTCTTTGGAAGTGGTATTTCATCCTTAGACAAACTTGTTTTAACGTCCGATGTAATCTCTGTATTATCATAGTGATCGGGGTTTGAAGAATTTGTTGAGTATAGGTTTTCATGAGTGCCCTTTGAACCGCTAGTTGTCAGTATTTCCATCCTGTTTGCCAAAATAAACACATGTTTTAGTTGATAGATTTTGTGCATATGGCTGTAATATATAACATTACACGACTGTTTATCTTAATACATTGAAATCATACGAATTAACCTTGATAACGAGAAGAAGTTACGCATACACAAAAAAGCACACAAACCTACCAGTAAAGATAAAACAACAAAAATGACAACTAGTGGTAACAACGGTTGGTGTATTCATCGCAAAACATTCGTTGGTAAAGCAAATAATGATCGCTGTTTTTATTTGTCTTAGGATCAACTACATCTAATTAGTATTAATAAGTATTTAGAAAAAACAGTTATACTTCAATTGTTTATTGTATGTATTGAATGTGTCAATTAAATCCAAAACATTGCTATATTTCATGTTTGCAAACTAGTCTTCACTGATCAAATACAATTTTAAAGGTTCACTTTTATATCATTACTCACCTTTTCGCAACTTTGGAAGACTTTTTGCGGAAAAATGCTGAAAATAGTTTTAAAATATTGAAAAAGGGTGGACTGGAAAATAGTATATTAAGCGCAGATTAGCGTGGGAATATGCTTCAATCCGAGCTATATTAACAACCATAACATAGCAATTCATTCTTTTGTCAATACCTTATATTAACCATCCTATCAGGTCATTTCAAAAGAGGACAATGTCACAAATAAGTTTATGACAGGACATTTTTGTATCATGATAATGTTCCTACAGGTAATTTTTATATTTTTTAATCATTTCATCATACTGTTTATATATAAAAACATAAATGTATAAAGACTTCAAGGGGTTAAATAAAACCAACGGTATTACGATTTGAGCAAACCGTTGAAAATAGCACATAGCTTTGCCTTGATTGACAATGTTTTTTCGGGTACCAATCTAATACATCACCTGTTCAGCTCTATGTTATTCAATTTATAATTCTGTTGTTATTGTCTTCAAATTTTATATTGAAAGTAAGAAACTATATTGACGTCTTCGTATTTCATAAAGCGCAAAATTGATCAAGCGTCTCCGTAAATGATAAAACTTATATAATATAATCGATGGATTAGACTAAATCATCTTCCTCGTATTAACCAATCAAAACATGACATTTTAACCATGAAATTTAATAAACTAAATAATAGATATTTTATCTTACGTTTTGATTTACTGTTGTGTTTATGTAACATTTCATAACTCTGCCCGGGATTCTTTACACCTACATCCTCATATGCCTCAGGTACATGACTACGCAAAATTGAAAAATAAATAAAGGTTTTTTAAGTTGACTTTGAATGAATTAACGTGTTTAATATTTCATGGTTCTACCTCACTATATACCAGAACCATTCTATTTTTAAATGACTACATTATATTTTCTTCTCACAGAACCCGTGTTCCAAATGAGAAAAGTCGATTCAGTTTCTAGTTGTTTCCTAGTAAATATATATACTGCAGTAGAAATGTTTTGTATCTCTTCGACTATTGTGATGATTGGTCAATTTTGAATGCAACGAACAATAAAATATGAAAAAGATAAAACTATGAAAGAACACTCAAGCCACGTATTTAAATACATAGATAAACAATAAACTAATTTTAATAGTTTTAAATGAATCAATAACGTAAGCTTAAATTATTTTTTTACAGCCTTTTTTGTTTGGACGATTCATTTTATTATTCGTATACTGAAATATATTTTTTACGTAGAAATATCATGTAATAAACTTCTGGATGCAATTTCAATATAATATTTCTCATACTATTCATTAAAATTATACAATAAAATATGCATTGAAGACCTGTTGGTGACCTTCTGCTGTTGTTTTTTTTTCTATGGTCGGGTTGTTGTCTCTTTGGCACATTCCCCATTTCCATTCTCAATTTTATATATCATCTGCTCAGTTTTGACCTTTTTAACAGTTAAGAAGCTTACCAGTTAACAATTTTCTTCTTCTTTGCTTTCTTTTCTTTTCTTTCTTTCTTTGCTGTGTGAATATGAAGAGAAGTAATCAAATTAACTGATATCCTGATGCAGAATTATATAAGAGTACTGTTTTTTTTTCGAAAAGGTTAAAGTCTTTTTACTTTTGATTTTTAATTTTTTAAGTAAAATGATTAAAGTTAAAGCAATCCATTTAACAAGGAAATTTGTTTTCAATTTAATACATATCTAGTGACTTTTTGGGACCTTTATAGCTTGTTGTTCGGTGTGAGTCAAAGCTCCGTGTTGAAGGTATAATGGTTAACTTTTATAAATTGTTTCTTTGATGGAGAGTTGTCTCATTGGCACTCATACCACATCTTCTTATATCTATATTATACTTTATTCAAATACAGTTACCTATATCAGTGACATAACTCATACCTTGTGTCCATTTTGAATCATCGACCTCATCATAAACTACCGTTCCATCTTCCAGTACACTTCTTACTCTAATGAAATATATGTGGATTATCTAAGTCGCACTTAACCATTGTTTAAAAAGTCAAATAACAAAAATGCCAAACTCCAAGCAAAATTCAAATCGGAAAATCATTTATCAAAAGACAAAATCAAAAGCTTATACAAATCAAACGAATTGAAAACGACTGTCTTATTTCTGACTTGTTACAGATATTTCCTTTTGAAGAAAATGATGGAATAAGCCTTATGTCATTGCTAGTAAAAACTCTCAATTGCATAAAATTCAATTCGTTTATATACTTATATAACAACAGTGTGTGAAGGAAAAAAGCAGTTGTATTAATAAAACATGTACAAAAATAGTTGTACAGCAGTCAATATTGTCTGAAAATCGTAATAACTATGAAAATAATATGTCAACAAAGACAAAAACAAATGCCAACTACCGCCAATGACTTGCTAAATAGTATAACAGAAAATGCACAGTTTTATGTCATTAAAACAACTCTTCAATAAAACTGGATTATACATGGCATATACCTTGTTAATCTTCTTTCCTTTTGCGTTTCTTTTATTTTGTCACGAGAAGAATCTAGATTAAAAGAAATACAGAAAACCTTTACAATTTTTGAGAAGGATGAATATTAATTCAACGGTTACATGTTTAGATTTATTAAATTTAAACCAACAAATTATCTTGGTATATAACTATTTGTCTTATAAAGATTTACCAAAAGCGCTCGTTGACATCAAGTGTGAAAAATCTATAATTATGCAAGAACGAATTGCAATTTTTCTAAAAAGATAAACTTTGGATCGTACAGGTTGCTCCACATTTGATTGTTTCTTCTTTGCATTCATGGTTTGTTCTTAAATGCATTGCATATGCACTTTTAATGCCAAATTCTATAAACAGTAGACTATACCGTTACATCAACAACATAAGTATGCATTATTATCTCCCCTCTTAAAAAGACCACTTTTTAGTTATATCCTTCATTGTAAAGTTACGTCAATAATGTGCGATTTAATGGCGTCAATTATCAGATAGAGGGGAAGGCTGTATCCCTGTACTATGAAAGTTCACGTCTTTGTGATCATCATTATGCAGAATAAACTAGAAATGATAATTTTCTTTCGTAGGTACTTAATAACATTTCTTCCCCGATGACAGAAGTGCTGATTATCAATTATAAGAACTAGATTGATACACTCGGGGACTATATGTTAGGTGATAGCATTATGAACAAATGATACTATTATTGTCAACTTTGAGAATGTTTTGGTAATGAATACCTTGGCGACTGAAATCGCCAGTTTCTTACTGGACGATTGCATTAGAAGTAACTGATAATGTAAAAAAATATTGATACATTTAAGGGCAACTGGGTTGATATCCTCATGTATAAATAGTCATATATACTAATACAAACTAGGCAGATGATACCCATAGTCTATAAGTAGTTTTAACAAAGAGTGGGAAAAAATCAAATATACTATCTTTGCTTCAACCACAATCATCTTTAAATAACAGAATAAATGATTTTTGAATACTTCTAAAAGTGTCAACATATCGACAATCATTATCCCTTTTCATTCTAACATGCATAATCATTGAATAAATGTTTGTATTCCCGTTAGCGTAGCTTTATCATAATTCTTTTAATTTCAATTGTGTATAACATTTTATCTTATCTTACTATAATGTATTATTGCATGTACCAGAGCTTCCACAGCGACGAATGACTATCATAGCAACAGCCAGGACGACAACACACACCACAACTCCAGTCACAACGATGATCACAACTTGAAGTTGAAATCCAAGGGACATAAACGAACACAGTAGTGGTTCGTCTGTCGATAATCCTATTAAAAGATAGACATTATTTCATTAAGGCCAATATCAATCAAAATTATAAACTCTCTTGTAAAAGACCCCCTATTAAAAGTATTGTTTCAGTTGACTTATGAGTGTTCCCAAAAACTATATGTTGTTTGCATGCACATTTTGAAATAAAGCCGCGAGCCAATACCCACAGAAAACAGAAATGCAAATTGACAGTTATACTCAAAGCCTGTCCAGTTTATAGGTTACATGTGGAGCAAGATTTGCTTACCTTTCGGAACTGAGGTCACTTAAAGGCTTTAATGGGTTCTTGTTGCTCAGTCGTTTGTTTTCTATGTCTCGAATACTGTGGTTTGCCTTTTGGTCTTTTTTCTTTTTTCAAATGGCGTTGTTAGTCTCAATTATACAGAATGCTTTGAATTTTGTTATGTGATTGTAAGAATTGTATTACTCATCTGGGCCTGGTATGTTTTGTATGGCCTTCTAAGATGTTTACATGACCTGTTTAAAATGTATACCAAGTAATGTTATGTTGTAGTTTAGCAAATGGTTTAGGTAGCAGAAATATACAAATATTCTCTAGTGTTATCGACAGTTTTTTTTATAAATTCTACAACATCTTAAAAGAGGGGCGAAAGATACCGGAGGGACAATCAAACTCATAAATCAAAAATAAACTGCCATCGCGAACCCCTAAAAAACTGGGGTGATCTCAGGTGCACCGGAAGGGTAAGCAGATCCTGCTCCACATGTGACATCCCGTCGTGTTGCTCATGTTATTACAAACCCGGTAAATAGTTTAATTCGGTAGGTCACATTCCTGAAAGGGAAGGGGATTTTATTTACGACGTAAGGAACATATCCAATATCATCTGTGAAACGGTTATTCAATAACGGTCAACCGACTCGTGATGGCGTCCGTAGTCCTGTTTGTGATATTATATACTATTCATTTGAGTCTGTAACATTATAGAGAAGAATTCCGGATAAAGAATAGACTATGATCCAACATTCAGACAATTAAATAGTTAAGTCGACATTTCAATATTTATGTTATTTCTTGTTAAATTGTATACTGAATGTTGAACAATTTATTATCGTTTTCTGTCTTTTGTTGGTTACAAATTAAAGGTAATTTCTGGCCGTAATTATGTCCCTTTGGTATCTTTCGCCTTTTTCAAAATACGATATTAACCTTAAATCTTGATATATTGTTTTCATTTCATGACTAAAAAGGTATTTTATTATGTATTTCATGCAATACCTGAATGGACCGTTGGCGTCTTTCTACTCCAAACATCTACTGTTCCATTGACCGATCCGTAATCGTTATGGATAACATATCTGTAATCCCCCGAATTAGATACGTTGATCACTAGAACAGTGCCCTCTATCGGTACAATTTTTCTACGAATCAAGAATGGGATATCCAGGTTTTGAGAGAATTTACGGAAGACAAGTTGAATGCCATCACGGTAGAGTTTTTGTTGTGTTGCCATTGGATATGAATAATACGATATCATAATATCATAATTGTTTGTGGTGTTAACTATGCTATGTCCGATGACTACAGGATAATCTGTAATATATAACAGATTTGTCGTCGAATCACGATTACACATAAAATGATTTTACAGTAACAAATTTTAACGAAAACAAGGTGCAATGGTTAATTAAGGCCAATTAAGGCAAGTATATATGTGCTCAGAATTTGTTATTTTCAAATAGATATCAAAGCGAGTAATATTAGTTTTGTAAACAAAATTGGCATCACCGTTATGCATTAAAACAAAGTTTCTGAAAAGTAGTTTCCTCCTAAATCAATATCAACTAATGTATACATGCTTTTAAGGCATATGGCCTCGATGTCCGAGTAGTATTAATAGTTTAATTACTATTTCAATAGCATGTCAACACAGGCTCCAATCTTAATTGACAAGCATATTCAGTTTTTTCGCCAATGCATCAAAATCGTCTTGAATTGATTTTAGCACTACAGAATAAATGCTGTAAGTGTACTCATAAGGACCAAAATATTCGATCCATTTTTTCAAAATAATTTGTTTTTCAAGATAATACAGATACTAACTTTGTTAAACTTTTCTCATACAACTTCACATATAAATTTGGACAAATTTTGGAATATGTCTATAGAATCCTAAATCTTAAAAATACATTTAAACCTAGATAACACACTAAATATTCAAGTCATTTGGATATTTGTTATAACCATCATATATAAAACGTGTTTTGTCGGTGGTTTTGCATATTATATATACACACACATGGCAGTGGTCGGTTTCGTGTGATATTTTGCAGAAAATTGATACTTATATTTATTTTGTCGCCTTCAATAAATATTGAAGTGCATATTAGTTCATGCATTTAAGGACGAAATTATTTAATAACAAAAAGCTCAAACAGGTTATATGACAAGCAAGCTGCTTTCTCAGGAAGGAAATACGAGCCAAAAAAATGACACTGATCATCTGAAACTCGAAAAAGGAAATTGAAATTTAAAGAAGGAAATTCACAGTCATGATTACTATAACACTTTTTTTTATCAAAAGTTTTAATAAGGTAAATAATAATGGTCTGATATGCATATGTAATTACAATCCCATTCCCTCTTCACAAAGAATGTGATCTTCCGAATTAGGCTATAAACTGGGTCTGTAATAACATGATCAACACGACGGGTGTCACCTTTTGAGCAGGCTTTGCTTACCCTTCCAGAGCACATGAGATCACCCCTGTTTTTAGTGGAGTTCGTAATGGTTCGTCTTTAGTTTTCTATGTTGTGCCTTGTGTACTATTTTCTGTTTGTCTTTTTCTTTTTTTAGCCATGGCGTTGTCAGTTTATTTTCGATTTATGAGTTTAAATGTCCCTCTGGTATTTTTCGCCCCTCTTGTATGTGTCTTTTCATATTGATATTTATACGCTTCATAAAAACGATCACAAAATGACGTCATAGATGAATCTTAATGTTGAATTAACGTGCGTTTTGCAAATTTATTCATTTACTTGTTTTTTTTTATGATTTGTTTTCATAGCTGAAACCATGGAAGTATTATAATGACAATATAGTACTTCCATGCTGAAACAAAATAAAATAAAAAAGCTAAATATCTCGCTTGAATTTGGTTTAAATACTTTGAATCAATTTAGGATATTGAAATGTTTTGTCTTGATTTGATTATATATTTTTTTTAACGTAATAATATCTTTATTGCATATTTGCTGTAACAATTTACTAAGTTTACAGTTTATAACTTAGTATCCCTCGTGTAAGTTTACCTAATAGTTAAGGGAAGCACTATTTGGTAAGATATAACTTATTCATAATATGAGTATCTATAATATAATTAATTTCACAATTATTCTCGACTACTATTTCTCGACTCCTAGGAGTCGAGATTAAGAATTGAACGATGGACAGATAGTGCGTGAATTTTTCTTGCTTCCTGATTGGAAGATATTACGAGACGTGAAGTTTATTGATTGGTAAGGACAATCCAAACCAGGTAAATGTCCTTCAATCCCGTAGAGTATCGGATTTGTCCTCTCTATTTTAGCAATTAGATTTTACACAGGTAATCTTTATCTATAAATAGTCGAATCTTCTGGAGTAAAAAACAACGTTAAACGATATTAATTCATAGCGTGTGACCTCACGTGTGTGGTAAAATTTGCTGATTGATGCACGTGGCTATTCTAGTAAATTAATTTATCTACTAAGCGAGAGCACTTTCCATTTTCATCAGCTAAGAGTCGAATAGCCTTTTTGAAAGGCTAACGCTTGTATATAATAAATATTGTGAATACACATACAGTACAGATCTTTGTTTTTCTTTATATAACTTTTCCGGAATCCTTTCCGTTATCGATTTAATCATATGATTCGTGTTCTAGTTAAGGTGGTACGGTAGTATTTCCTGGCCCATAAGGGATACTGATAGCCTATTTAGAATTTTCACCACTTTCTAACACTGCAAAAAATTCTACATTCACAGTTAACTGAAGTACTTTCATTTTACTATTCAGAAATGAATTTGAATATGTATCATGACCGTTTCCTTTTTTTGCTATTTTTAAAAACCTAAGGCCACTAGTACTTTTAGGTCTTTTATGGTGCAGTGAATACAAAATTAAAAGAAATTCTCAAAAATTCATTTTCATCTGTATGTTATATTATTTCATATTTTTCTACACCTGATTCATCCCTCAGTTTGGGAAAGTATGTTCAGTTGATACTGTATTTTTTGTCCAATCACACTGTTTAGATACATTAACCTAAGTAGGGTACACAAAAGAGCAACCTAAATTCTGGAATGCAAATACTACCGTGCCACCTGAAAGAAATTGGGCATAGTGCTGTTTCAGCAAACATGTGCGTTATCGGATGATCGAATGTGTCTAAATATTCTTATATAAACAGGATTTAATTATTTCTAAACATGATAGTTCGTTTTTAATATCTACGTAAATAGTCGTTTACGGAGTAGAATTCAATTGCGTATAATTTTATGTTTATTAGATTATTCGTATGACTTTACATGCACATATATTACCCAATTACTTTTTATGAGTATAAGCACATGTATAGTAGGTTTGTCCAGAATTTGATTTATAACTAATAATGATCACATTTGCAATACCCGATGGATTATCAAATGATTTTCAAGGGGCGTGGTGAAATGATTAAACAGTCTTCCACAATATAGAAGTAAAAACTATCATTCTGCAACAAAAAAAAACCAAAAAGTAACTGTATAAAAGTGTCAATATATTTTCGCGCAGAATAGTTGGGGGAAAATAAACATGAAAGTAAAAAAAATTCCGTCTGTCCTTTCTCCCAGTGACAATCAAATGGTTGCCGCCTTTCAGATTCGTAGTTTTTTATCATCAAGATAACAACTAAATGACATTATTTACAGTAAGTCTTCAAAACGGATATGTTATATGTGTTACGTATATTTTTTACGTCATTTTTTTTTATATAAATAAGGCCGTTATTTTTTATTGTTTTACATTGTCATTTCAGGACCTTTTATAGCTGACTATGCGGTATGGGCGTTGCTCATTATTGAAGGCTGTACGGTGACCTATAGTCGTTAATTTCTGTGTCATTTGGTCTTTTGTGAAGAGTTGTCTCATAGGCAATCATACCACATCTTCTTTTTTTATATGAATATCATTCAGCAAATAACCTAATATATTTTACTTGAAGATGTATATGGCTATTAAATCTAAAAAAATCTTACCTTTAACCTTAAAATCAACAGAAGCAACCGAAGTCTTTGTATTATTGGGATGAGTGACATTGTTTCCGACTGTGCAGTAGTACGTTCCTGTATCCTGATAAGTACAGAGTGACAACCGAAGGTAAGAAATGTTGCCAACGATATCCCCCGGGAGGTGTCGAATTACGGTACCACCAACACGATGTTCCCAGTCACTAAACTTATACTTAGCTGGGCTACCGTCCGCTTCACAACTCAATGTGATATTCTGTAATCGGTTACAGACGTAGGACGGTTGCATATGAATAGTAGGTGGGTCTGCAACAGCAAAAATATGGGTTTACTACTAATATTCAGGATGATACTTAATACTTTTTTCTTTTATCTTGCATACGCATTTTTTTTTTTAATACGAAACCGTATTTAGCAATATATCAAATGAGTATTAGTCATAGGCTGAACAAAAAAAAATAACGTTTAGGAGTTACAAAAGAGGTTCAGCCTCATTTACAATAAAAAAAAAGGTTGAAGTTCAATAAGTTTGTTTTGGCTTATTCGTCTATTTGATTTAGTTTGCTTAGTCAATAATCTAAAACTATCAGAAAACTTCTTACACTTTGGTTGCAGCTTTATGGTTTTATCAAACAGAGGTCTTTCGTTGCTTCCTGCAGTAGTTACTTCTACCTCACACTTGTATACATTATATTTATCCGTCTTCGTTACGTTAAACTGTAGAATGTGTTGCTGTGTAGTGGCAGATGAGCGTGTGTCGTTAACATACCATTTAAAAGTTGTAGTCTTGTTTAACTCAACCGGATATGAACAGGTTAAATCTACTGTTTTACCAACAATTACTTCTGGTGATACTGCTATTTGTGGTTGATGTGCCGACACTGTACAAAAAAAAATAAATTCATATAACGAATTGTTTTTATTTGTGGTTTATTTTTAAGTTTCTCTATTCAAATTTGTTTTGATCTGGTTCTACATTCATTTTTTTTAATAATGTGAAATTAAAAAAGTCATTCTATTCAATTGTGAAATTAGATAAAACTTTGAGGAATGCATGTAGATCTTCCCCTCGATCAATCCAGAACGGAACTAGATAATTACAAACCCTGAAAGATGTAACTTGTAAATCCTATCACTAAATACACCAAATATATCATTTTCACTATATAATTTCAATAACACATCTTATCGGCTTTTTCGTGGTCAAACTAATGAAAATACAGGAAGTTTGAAGTGAAAGGTATTATATTTAATCATACTACCGATAGTCATAGTCATGGCTATGAGAACGAAAGGCACATTTCTTAAAAGTCTCATTTTCTAATTATAATTACAGTCACCGTTAAACAATCAAATCCAGGAAATATTTCTCTTGCACTTCGATCAGGGCCGTAACTAGGGTTCGAATGGGGCGCCCCCGGCGATTTTTTCCTCTCATTAAATAGCTAAAAAAATCGAAAACAACAATCTAATAAGTTATTGCTTCCGAAGCACTTTTCTGGATTTACCTTCATCAGGACCCTTTTTCGTTCGATTTCCTTACTTTAAGAAACATCAGTATTGCTTGAACCTGGAAGCAATTTTTATGCAAAAAAAAGCTGAGATTGCTGTTCGGGGTGAGCCAATGCTCCGTCATGAAGGCCGTACTTTGACCTTTAATTATTAACATTAAATACATTGTGACCGGCGGATGTTTTTCTCAATAAAATCTAGCTAAAATGACCCATTTTTCTTCGATTTCCTTTCTTTAAGAAACATCAGTATTGCTTGATCCTAGAAGCAATTTTAAGGCAAACAATTATTATTTGTATTTTAAAATCTTTTTGTTAGAAATCAAACTGGTAAGTTAAAAAAAAAAACCACATATAAATCAAGATCATAGAACGCAAGATATATTGTTTTTTATCGAGGACCTTGAATTTCAATATTTTTGAAAGCTGAACAAACATGTATATAACTATAACCAGGGACTTTCTATACTTAGTATAGAAAGTCCCTGCTACAACGAATGGGAGTGTTTAACTACTAAGGCATTGGCCATAATGTTCTCGTACGATCGGGAAACGTTAAAATAAATGATCCAACTGCTGATTCAGCTGATAACGAATTTCCGATATTATCAAAGATTCACAATACAAAGGGAACTTCCTATGCTTAATTGAGTCCCTAAATAAATGTGAACAGTTATGTTTTATTCAAAATAATCGAAAAGCAAAGTTTAATATGTGTTCTCGTACGAATACTGAATAACAGACAGACGGCCACACGAACAAATAAACCAAACAAATACCGAAACGTTTCACTGTCGATCAAAAATCCGGAAAATGACATATGTCACGTATCATGACACTTTTAAAACTGTAAACTTATGTTGTTTATACTATAAATTCAAATTCTTCCTGGATTCAAAAAAAAAAAAAAAAAAAAATTGGTGTAGAAAATTTAGGGGAGGCACTTGCCTCCCCTGCCTCATAGGTAGTTACGGTCCTGTCCTATTATGCCTGTAAACTGTTTCAACTGTCCGGAATATCTTTAAAAGTCAGATTACATGTTCCTCAAAACCTCGATATTTCCTAATTATTTTGTTAATTTTTGCTTTTGCATTAGAAATTAATTAATTGCTCATTTGCATTATTGAAATTACATAGAATTAAAGCTCGAGATCACATACTGTTTTTTGATAAATCTGCAGATGCGGATACGTCAACGAAAACGATACGGTTGATACATCTTCAAATGACCGACCTCTAGTACTCACTATATATATTGAAAGACAGTCTTGATTGACATGACATTTTCGTTTATACCTATAAATTTTGAATGGTTTATAACCATTACGCAAATTAGAATTAACTTATATGTGGACCACTCATTGTTTTAAAAACGAAAATAACACATTCCTCTTGCATTTATTTCATTAACTTATTCTGCATATTTATTTCAAAATCCCTGTCTTTCCGATTTTAAAATCTTTGTGCAATCCTGTTGAAAGTGAATCCAGAAAAGCACTTCGGATTCCCGCCGAAACTTATGAGGTGGCTTTTTCTTTTTTTACAGTTATGTTGACTTTGAAGATAGAAGCTAATTGTTATCAATTTTGTTTTTATTCGATGAGGTGTTTTCGTTTTTGTCTTATACAAGCATGGTTGGGAAAGATTCCTTTATACAAACGTCTAATGAATCCATGAATACAAATTGTACATGTGAAGTAAGTAACAAGTGTGTTATGAAATTCTCCACTCGAGACAGTTTAATTTCAATATTTAAAACGCGAGGCTTGCCGAGCTTTTACAATAATTAGAATTTTACTGTTGAGAGTGGAGAAATATCGTAATAATCGAGTTATAATAAGTGTTGGAATCTGTTTCTCTAATGATTTTAATCCTTCCTATTAAAAAAATTGTGTTCTTTATGTGTGACGTCATCAGTCATTGTAGCCTTTTTCATAACGTCACAATACATAAATTCTGAAGAAACCAAGAAAATTTGACATCATGATTAAATTTCGACCAACCATTTGCCGAGAACAAATTTTTCACCAATGATGAGAACTACTTTTCTCAAACCGGTCTAGAAATGTGCAAATTGCACAAAAAATAGAGAAATATCGTTACAGACGAATTGCAGTGGTGGAGTCTTTTCATAATGATATTTATCCTTTGTTTTCAAAGATTTGCAGAGAGTTTTTATCTTTATACGTGCCGTCATCAGACATGGCCGCCTTTATTCACGACGTCACAATAGGAAATTAAGAAGAAATCCAGAAAATTTTAACGTCATAATCAAATTTACACCAATCATTTGAGAAAAGAAATTTACTAGCGAGGAGAATTTTTTTTGTTGAACATGAATATTTGCAATAGAAATAAACTCATTAAAGATACCAGGTTTAAAATTTTCTAGACCGAAAGTTCCGAAATGTTTGGCAAATACAACTGCTATAGTCTAAAAAATCCTGAGTATTTAAAAAAATATTTTGTGAACAATTAATTTTAAATGATGACCATATCAAGTTATTGCTCTGCCCTCAGTAAAGTTCGAACATCTGCCTTTAGGGGTTATCGATAAGTTTCAACCATTTTCCAAGGTGAACAAACCATACACTTTTTCAGACCCCCTTCCCCACCGTCCCTCAAAAAAGTAAATAAACCATTTTCAGATTTCTAGACAGGAATTGATTATTCTTAATAAAAAGAAGATCCTGTCTATTATAGTTTAATTTAATGTTGGTAGTCGCTTGTTTGTGTGTTTAAAATTATTTTTTCAATGATTGTTTTTTTTATATAAATCTTGCCGTTAGTTTGTGCTGCCTTAATTGTGTAATACTGAGGCTTTTTATAGATTACTTTGTGGTGTGAGTTATTACACCATGTTGAAGGCCATTCAGTGACCTTTTATTGTTTTTATATATATTATCTTCAAAACAACTATAGGTCTTGTATGGAAAGTTGTCTAATTGCAAATCATACCACATCTTCTTTATCAATAAATGTTGGTTTTGTATGATTATGGAAAGTAGACCCCTTGGAAGTTAATTCGCATACGATCTTTATGGCAATTGAATATTAAAACATTATTACTACACAAAGTATATATTTTTATTTTCATCATTAAAAAAGATAAAAATTAATGTTCAGTATGATTTCCTGACTTCAATTTGAAGGTGTTTTTTATCAATTTGTTTAAAACTAATTTTGATTCCATAATATGTATTTTGAAGACATTAAAGTATCAGTTTTTGGTATGATGAAACAATCAAAATATTGTTTTTGAGTGGTAGCACCAACAGTTGTCATGTCCTTGAGTTCGATCGTCGTTTGCTTATACTCGTCTCGCCAGAATAAATTCTCCTCATTGACAAGGGTATGGCTAGAACCATCGTGTTTTGAAAAATGACGATTAACAAGGTGTTCATAATTGGTTTTAGGACTTTAACAGATCTTTTTTTTATATACTTTCCTCAACAAATCCAAAGAGATATCATAATCTGTACCATATATATTTTGAAACCTGCTACTTTTAATGTAAAATTGGACGTTATTTTCAAACGTTTAGATGATAAACGGCTCCAGCGCGGTAAGAAAAAACCGAACCTTGCGAAAAGTAAAAAAAATCCAAAAATAAAAAAAAAGTACGGTTAAATGTTGATATCTTAACTGCCCACCTATCACCTACAAGTGGACGTTTGAACACTATGGAAAATGGTTGACAATTATGGATGACCCCTTAATTAAAACGAAAAGAAAATTATTAGAAATTTCAATTGTGGTCTTTATCATTTTTGAAATAATGTTTTGCACAAAGTATAGTTTGTTAATAAAATTTACATCATGTAATGAAATGAATAATGTATATAGATTATATTTTGTTCCACGAAAATACAAGGGAATTAATCCAATTTGTATATGGAATTTGTCTTTAAATTTTTACTCTGGAACATTACAATAAATGAAATGAAAATGTCACGTTTTATTATAATCCAATGGTTTTCATTTTCAGTATTAGCATTTTTTCTTTGAAAGGTAAACAACAAAACAATAAAAAATGTAAAAAGGTGATACTAAGTGGTTAAAATTTATTATATAATGTTATTTCCATAGATCAGTCAAAATCATTGCCATGATCACCAACTTTTCTCTTTATTTAGTCCGAATCTATAACAACTTTACGACACTTGCGATGATTTTAACTTTCTTATTTTTAACTTTCAATTTCTTTATAGAAAAATTACAGCAGCGCCAACATATTGAGTATATGTTTTCCTATTGATACGATATTTTAAAGCTAGTATTTTCAATCATGATTTCATTGATAGAAAGTGGCTGCTTACAAGGAAATTAATAGACAAAGAGTTCCAGATGGTGACGTTTAAGTCATCCTTTCGAACATAATTTGAACGCTATCACGGGTTAGTTTAATGATTATGAAGTATCTCTTTTACAGTACCATAGATTAACAATTGTCGTTACCACTATCCCGTCCTCTTTTCGTCACATGTGATCTCTGAATTAGACCTATCACATATTTTTAAAATGACATTTGTAACACGATCGGTGTCACTTGTAGTGCAGGTTGTGCTTACCCTTCTGTTGCACATTAGATCAACAGGACTATTAGGAGGCAAAGTCTTTCTGTTTTCTATAATGTGTTTGGTAAAACTGTTGTTTATCTTATGATTTTTTTTTTGCTAAGGCGTTGTCAGTTCTTATGTAACATTGAAATGAATAATAATACATAATGCACTGCTTTTTTTACGTTTTCTTTTTAATGTGCTGGTAGTGATCTTTTTATGTCATGAACTAACTTGTCATATTTTTTCCTTAAAAGTAAGAATGATTTTTTTAAGATAACAACAGAAAAATTAAATGTTAAAGAACGTAAACACCGAGTTGTCCTCGTTTTAAAAAAACAATGTGTTTGCGTTGAAAAAATAACACAGATCTGTTTACTACATTAAACACATCATGTACTTTTAGATTTTATTGTAAAAAGTTGTTAACTAAATATCATATCACGTAATATCAAAATACAAGTATACATGTGACGACAAATATAAGCTTTACCAGTTATCATGTACATACGACACAATTTGTTAAAAGTATTAACAAGTACATGTATATGTTCCTAAAATGGTGTATCTGAAGTTTTAAGGCATGTCAATAAAATTGAAACACACATTGACGTCGTGTTCTACGTGGATAAAATGTTGTTTGGTTTGGGTTGACTGATACTTTTAATTACATAAAAACTGTGTCCACTCATTTCATTTTCAGAATTTAAGCAATGCATATAAATTCTTTTGAGAACTTCGTACTCGCATAGTTTTCTTTAAATATTCAAATCTTAACGTATTTTTTTGTGATAGCTTAATTAACGATATAAAAATATCACGTTCTCAAGTTTCAATGGATGTTTATTCCGGACATATAAATAATGCATTTATTTGCGAAGATAAAACTTTTAATCAAAGACGTTCAAGCCAAGCTCATGTTAGACAAAGAAGTAAAAGTAGCGCGGACACGTCAATTGTTTACAAAAATAAACCTGGCCAGAGGAGCAGGAGCTTCGGTTTTATTAACACGTCGAGGTATCATCAAAACCTAAGGGACAATTGGTCCGAGTTTCTCTTCTCTAAGGAGTCGATTCTATTTGAGGACGACAACGTAAACAAATCTATAAACAAAGAGGTACCAGACGGAGGATGGGGATGGATAGTTTTACTTAGTAGTTTTATGATACAATTTCTTGTAGTTGGTAAGAATATTTAATATATAAGCATAAGTAGTTATCAAAGATACCAGGATTATAAGTTAATACGTCAGAGGCGCGTTTCGTCTACATAAGACTCATCAGTGACGCTCATATCACTCAAAACATTAATAAAGCCAAACTAGTACAAAGTCGAAGAGCATAAAGTGCACCGTAAATGTAAACTTAGCGTATGGGTTTTGTCTGTTCTTTGATCAGGTTGTTGTCTTTTAGACATATTACACGATTCAATTCTCAATTCTATAAGTGTTATAAGATTTTATTAAAACGCTTCCATTGTGATGGACGTCAAGTTGGTTACTTATTCCCTATTCCCTATTCGTTACATATTCCCTATTCCCTATTCGTTACATATTCCCTATTCCCTATTCGTTACCTATTCGTTACATATTCCCTATTCCCTATTCGTTACCTATTACCTATTCCCTATTCGTTACCTATTCGTTACCTATTCCCTATTCGTTACCTATTCGATACTAACTCCCTATTCCCTATTCGTTACCTATTCCCTATTCCCTATTCGTTACCTATTTCCTATTCCCTATTCGTTACCTATTCGTTACTAATTCCCTATTCCCTATTCGTTACCTATTCGTTACTAATTCCCTATTCCGTATTCGTTACCTATTCCCTATTCCCTAATCGTTACCTATTCCATATTCCCTATTCGTTACCTATTCTTTACTAATTCCCTATTCCCTATTCGTTACCTATTCGTTACTAATTCCCTATTCCCTATTCGTTACCTATTCCCTATTCGTTACCTATTCGTTACTAACTCCCTATTCCCTATTCGTTACCTATTCCCTATTTCCGTAAATGTAAACTTAGCGTATGGGTGTTGTCTGTTCTTTGATCAGGTTGTTGTCTTTTAGACATATTACACGATTCAATTCTCAATTCTATAAGTGTTATAAGATTTTATTAAAACGCTTCCATTGTGATGGACGTCAAGTTGGTTACTTATTCCCTATTCCCTATTCGTTACATATTCCCTATTCCCTATTCGTTACATATTCCCTATTCCCTATTCGTTACCTATTCGTTACATATTCCCTATTCCCTATTCGTTACCTATTACCTATTCCCTATTCGTTACCTATTCGTTACCTATTCCCTATTCGTTACCTATTCGATACTAACTCCCTATTCCCTATTCGTTACCTATTCCCTATTCCCTATTCGTTACCTATTTCCTATTCCCTATTCGTTACCTATTCGTTACTAATTCCCTATTCCCTATTCGTTACCTATTCGTTACTAATTCCCTATTCCGTATTCGTTACCTATTCCCTATTCCCTAATCGTTACCTATTCCATATTCCCTATTCGTTACCTATTCTTTACTAATTCCCTATTCCCTATTCGTTACCTATTCGTTACTAATTCCCTATTCCCTATTCGTTACCTATTCCCTTTTCGTTACCTATTCGTTACTAACTCCCTATTCCCTATTCGTTACCTATTCCCTATTTCCTATTCCCTATTCGTTACCTATTCGTTACCTATTCCCTATTCCCTATTTGTTACCTATTCGTTACTAACTCCCTATTCCCTATTCGTTACCTATTCCCTATTTCCTATTCCCCATTCGTTACCTATTCGTTACTAATTCCCTATTCTCTATTCGTTACCTATTCGTTACTAATTCCCTATTCCCTATTCGTTACCTATTCGTTACCTATTCCCTATTCGTTACCTATTCGTTACCTGTTCCCTATTCCCTATTCGTTACCTATTCGTTACCTATTCCCTATTCCCTATTCTTTACCTATTCGTTACTAATTCCCTATTCCCTATTCGTTACCTATTCGTTACCTATTCTCTATTCGTTACCTATTCGTTACTAACTCCCTATTCCCTATTCGTTACCTATTCCCTATTTCCTATTCCCTATTCGTTACCTATTCGTTACTAATTCCCTATTCCCTATTCGTTACTAATTCCCTATTCCCTATTCGTTACCTATTCCCTATTCCCTATTCGTTACCTATTCCCTATTCCCTATTCGTTACCTATTTGTTACTAACTCCCTATTCCCTATTCGTTACCTATTCGTTACTTATTCCCTATTCCCTATTCGTTATCTATTCGTTACTTATTCCCTATTCCCTATTCGTTACCTATTCCCTATTCCCTATTCGTTACCTATTCCCTATTCCCCATTCCCTATTCGTTACCTATTCGTTACCTATTCCCTATTCGTTACCTATTCCCTATTCCCCCATTCCCTATTCGTTACCTATTCGTTACCTATTCCCTATTCCCTATTCGTTACCTATTCGTTACCTATTCCCTATTCCCTATACGTTACCTATTCGTTACTAACTCTGGATTCGCTATTCGTTACTTATTCGTTACTTACTCCCTATTCCCTATTCGTTACCTTTTTCCTATTCCCTATTCGTTTCCTATTCGTTACTTATTCCCTATTCCCTATTCGTTACTTATTCCTAATTCCTTATTCCCTATTCGTTACTTATTCGTGACCTATTTGTTACTTATTCCTTATTACCTATTCGTTACTTATTGCTTATTGCTTATTCGTTACTTATTCGATTTTTGATATCCTTTCCCCCTTTTAATTGTTTATATTCTTATCTCTGGTTATAGTTCTAAATTTGTTGAGGTAAAATGAACTTTTTATGACCTATTTATATGTGTTTCTGCTCAACCGATCCTGTTGATTTATGTTCGATACTTATTTGTTTCTTATTTGAATTTTATACGTTCTACCTTTTAAATGTTTTATATTCGTATGTTTGAAATCTGGTTCTTGGTTCGAAGAGGTGAAATCACCTTTTAGCGCTTGTATAAAAATGACGATGTGGTATGATCGCCAATGAGACAACTCACCACAATAGACCAAAATGACACAGAAATTAACAACTACAGGTCACGATACGGCCTTCAACAATAAGCAAAGCCCATGATCAGCTATAAAACGTGTTAGCGGGGTGTACATCGTTTCGGAGCTTGACTAATGCCTTGTTTATAACACGCGTATTATACGTTGTACCTTTTAGAAAATGATTTTCAATTGTGTTCTTGTCTCTGTCGGTAACTATGTGTTCTTAGAGATGAAATCCCCCTATTAGCACGTATGTATCCGTTCCAGCGCTCGGTTTCTATCCTGTTACTTATTCGTTCCTTATTCGCTTTTAATACGCGTGGTATACGTTGCACCTTTGAAAAAAAGGATTTTAAATTGTTTTCTTGTTTCTAGTGGTAGATTGCGTGTCTAAGAGGTGATATAAACCTATCAGCGCGTATGTAGCAGTTTCAGCGCTCGACTGATACCCTGTTACTTATTCGTTCCTTATTCGCGTATAATACGTGTGTTATACGTTGCACATTTAAAAAAAATGATTTTTAATTGTTTTCTTGTCACTGGTGGTAAATTTGGGTTCTAATGGGTGATTTAACCCTATAAGCGCGTATGTACCCGTTTCAGCGCTCGACTGTTACCCTGTTACTTATTCGTTTCTTATTCGCGTCTCATACGTTTGTAATACGTTGCACCTTTTAAAAAATGATTTTCAATTGTTTTCTTGTCTCTGGTGGTACCTATGTTTTCTAAGAGGGGAAAGACTCTATTAGCGCCTATGTAACTGTTTCAGCGCTACACTGTTATCCTGTTACTTATTCGTTCCTTATTCGCGTTTCATACGTTTGTTATACGTTGCACCTTTTAGAAAATGATATGTGTTTTCTTGTCTCTGGTGGTACCTATGTGTTCTAAGAGGGAAAAACCCCTATTAGCGCCTATGTACCCGTTTCAGCGCTACACTTTTATCCTGTTACTTATTCGTTCCTCATTCGCTTATGAAACGTGTGTTATACGTTCCAATTTCAAAAAGTAATATTTTCGTGTCTCTGGTTGTTACTGTCGGTTCTTAGAAATAAAATAACCCTAAAAGAACATATGTACCCGTTTCAGCGCTCGACTGATACCCTGTTACTTATTCGTTCATTATTCGCTTTTAATACGCGTGGTATACGTTGCACCTTGAAAAAAAACCGATTACCGATTGTTTTCTTGTCTCTGGCGGTAATTACGTGTTCTCTGAGGTGAAAAACCCAATTAGCGCCTATGTATTCTTTTCAGCGCTACACTGTTATCCTGTTACTTATTCGTTCCTCATTCGCTTATAAAACGTGTGTTATACGTTTCAATTTTAAAAAGAAATATTTTCGTTTCTCTGGTGGTTACTGCCGGTTCTTAGAGGTGAAATAACCCTAATAGAACATATGTACCCGTTTCAGCGCTTGACTGATACCCTGTTACTTATTCGTTCCTTATTCGCTTTTAATACGCATTGTATACGTTTCACCTTGAAATAAAACGATTATCGATTGTTTTCATGTCTCTGGCGGTAATTACGTGTTCTCTGAGGTGAAAACACCTAGTAGCGCATATGTACCCGTTTCACCGCTACACTGATAACCTGTTACATATTCGTTCCTTTTTTTTTTGCTTTAAATATGCGTGGTATACGTTGCAACTTGAAAAAAAAAAACGATTATCGATTGTTTTCATGTCTCTGGCGGTAATTACGTGTTCTCTGAGGTGAAAAAAACTATTAGCGCATATGTAGCCGTTTCACCGCTAAACTGATACCCTGTTACTTATTCGTTCCTTTTTTGCTTTTAATATGCGTTGTATACGTTGCACCTTGAAAAAAATCGATTATCGATTGTTTTTATGTCTCTGGCGGTAATTATGTGTTATCTGAGTTGAAAAAAACCCTATTTGCGCATATGTACCCGTTTCAGCGCTACCCTGATACCCTGTTACTTATTCGTTCCTTCTTCGCTTATAAAATGTGTGTTATGCATTGCACTTTATAAAAGAAATATTGTTGTGTCTCTGGTGGTAACTGTCGGCTCTTTGAGGTGAAATAACTCTAATAGAACATATGTACCCGTTTCAGCGCTCGACTGATACCCTGTTACTTATTCGTTCCTTATTCGCTAATAATACGCGTGGTATACGTTGCACCTGGAAATAAATCGATTATCGAGTGTTTTCATGTCTCTGGCGGTAATTATGTGTTCTCTGAGTTGAAAAAACCTATTAGCGCATATGTACCCGTTTAGCACTACTCTGATATACTGTTACTTATTCGTTCCTTATTCGCTTATAAAACGTGTGTTATGCGTTGCACTTTAAAAAAGAAATATTTTTGTGTCTCTGGCGGTAACTGTCGGTTTTTAGAGGTGAAATAACCCTAATAAAACATATGTACCCGTTTCAGCGCTCGACTGATACCCTGTTACTTATTCGTTCCTTATTCGCTTATAATACGCGTGGTATACGTTGCACCTGGAAATAAATCGATTATCGAGTGTTTTCATGTGTCTGGCGGTAATTATTTGTTATCTGAGTTGAAAAAACCCTATTTGCGCATATGTACCCGTTTCAGCGCTACACTGATACCCTGTTACTTATTCGTTCCTTCTTCGCTTATAAAATGTGTGTTATGCGTTACACTTTAAAAAAGAAATATTGTTGTGTCTCTGGTGGTAACTGTCGGCTCTTAGAGGTGAAATAACCCTAATAGAACATATGTACCCGTTTCAGCGTTCGACTGATACCCTGTTACTTATTCGTTCCTTATTCGCTTATAATACGCGTGGTATACGTTGCACCTGGAAATAAATCGATTATCGAGTGTTTTCATGTCTCTGGCGGTAATTTTGTGTTCTCCGAGGTGAAAAAAAACCTATAAGTGCATATGTACCCGTTCCAGCGCTCGGATAATAGCCTGTTACTTATTCGTTACTTATTCGCTTTTAATACGTGGGGTATACGTTGCTCCTTGAAAAAAATCCTTTTTCAATTGGGGTCATGTCTGTAGTGGTAACAGTGTGCTCTTAGAGATGAAATAACCCTGTTAGCGCGTATGTATCCGTTCCAGTGCCTAGTATATACCCTGTTACTTATTCGTTCCTTATTCGCTTATAATACGTTTGTTATACGTTGCATCTTTTAGAAATGGATTTTCAATTGTATTCATGTCTCTGGTGGTAACAATGTCTTCTTAGAGATGAAAGAACCCTATTAGCGCGTATGTACCCCGGCGTTCCAGCGTTCGGTTAATATCCTGTTACTTATTCGTTACTTATTCGCTTATAATACGTTTTTTATACGTTGCACCTTTTAGAAAAGGATTTTCAATTGTGTTCATGTCTATGGCGGTTATAATGTATTCTTAGTGATTTCACCTCGAAGTACCGACAGTTACCACCACAGACAAAAAATAATTCTTTTTTAAAGTGCAACGCATAACACACGTTTTATAAGCGAATAAGGAACGAATAAGTAACAGGGTATCAGTGTAAAACGGGTAAATATGCGCTAATGGGTTTTTTTTACCTCAGAGAACACATAATTACCGCCAAAGACATGACATCAATCGATCATCGATTTATTTCAAGGTGCAACGCATACCACGCGTATTAAAAGCGAATAAGGAACGAATAAGTAACAGGGTATCAGTCGAGCGCTGAAACGGGTACAAATGTTCTATTAGAGTTATGTCACCTCTAAGAACCGACAGTTACCACCAGAGACACAAAAATATTTCTTTTTTAAAATGCAACGCATAACACACGTTTTATAAGCGAATAAGGAACGAATAAGTAACAGGGTATTATCCGAGCGCTGGAACGGGTACATACGCGCTAATAGGGTTATTTCATCTATAAGAACACATTGTTATCACCAGAGACATGAACACAATTGAAAATCCTTTTCTAAAAGGTGCAACGTATTACAAACGTATTATAAGCGAATAAGTAATGAATAGGGAATAGGGAATAGGTAACGAATAGGTAACGAATAGGGAATAGGAAATAGGTAACGAATAGGTAACGAATAGGGAATAGGGAATTAGTAACGAACAGGTAACGAATAGGGAATAGGGAATTAGTAACGAAAAGGTAACGAATAGGGAATAGGGAATTAGTAACGAATAGGTAACGAATAGGGAATAGGGAATAGGGAATAGGTAACGAATAGGGAATAGGGAATAGGTAACGAATAGGGAATAGGGAGTTAGTAACGAATAGGTAACGAATAGGGAATAGGTAACGAATAGGTAACGAATAGGGAATAGGGAATAGGTAACGAATAGGGAATAGGGAATAAGTAACGAATAGGTAACGAATAGGGAATAGGGAATTAGTAACGAATAGGTAAGGAATAGAGAATAGGGAATTAGTAACGAATAGGTAACGAATAGGGAATAGGGAATAGGTAACGAATAGGGAATAGGTAACGAATAGGTAACGAATAGGGAATAAGTAACCAACTTGACGTCCATTCCATTGTGTTGAAAGTTCCTTAATCGATAAATGCAAATCAAAATATGATTATCATTTGAATGGTTTGTCATATATACAGTTACTTTTAGTAGATTGATGTTAAAAACATATTATACGACAAATTATTATCTAACTATGCATAGGTATGCTGTTTTATTCATGTCTTTTATATTTATATGAGGTGTATTGTTTATAGTTGCTATGTCCATTTCAGGCCTAGACGGTGCATCTGGTATCTTGTTTTTAAAATTTACAGATCGATATAAACAATCGGCTGCACTAACAGCTTGGCTTGGGTCACTAGCAACGGCATTAAGACTGTCACTAGGTATGTTACTAATTACTAGTTTACCAAACAGGTAGTATGCATAAGACCCCTTATGATCATATTTCGATTTTGAAACTTAATAAGCAAGAGTGCCCCCTCCTCCTCCACTCCAACCAAAGGAAACTACGTAAAGGTTATCTAGCGTTCAATTTTAACTATTTGAATTAGTTTAATTTCCAATAATAAGTTATCTATCACATTGCCATTCATTTCGTATACATAGTTTTGATCGATGCCACTGCTGATGTAGGTCACTTTAGTCTTGACATGAATTATTAATAATATAATAAAATTTAGAAATTAACTGTTTACAACACTTTGATTTATTTTCTCCCCCAGAAATAGATTACCAAAGTTTTTTGGCAATACCTATAAGAATTTCGGGTCCTCAATGCTTTTCAACGTCGTATGTTATTTAACTTTATTGAACGTTTGTAATTCGAATCTTCTGTAGTCTAAACGCGCGTCTGGCAGTGTTTATCGATTGTGATACTGTGGTGTTTTGGAGTAGTCGAGTAGAAATACCTGTAAATATAGTGTTCCATCATTGAGTTAATAATATAGAAGATTTATGAAATCTAGGATACAATATCAGATGAAAAAATAATCGAATTGTGTCATTTTTTTCATGAAGTTATCAGGACAAAAATCCTAACAGAAAATGTCTTATTACATTGTCTATCTTATGTTTCTCATCTGGTTATAAAATACTAGTATAAGCCTGTCATATACACATTTTTTATGGTGCATATTTGATAAGTTTTTGATAATATAAGTATTGTATCTTTTATTTTTACAGGTCCATTAGCAAGTGGTTTGAGCAATAGATTTACAGAGAGGGTCCTGATTATGGCAAGCGGAGTTATACTTTCATTATCTATGGTGTTGACGGGGCTATCACCAAATGTTATTTATGTCTTCCTGAGCTTTGGAATATTGGGAGGTTTGTTATTTTTAATTACTGTCTAATGCAAATTTTGATCCAACGATATTTAAGCATTTTTAAAATCACACAATAGAAACAACATTGATGTGACAAAACATACATTAATTTCTTATCAATATTCTTAAAAAGATAAATGCATACCGATTTTATAGTTTCTGCCTTTTGATACTGTCAAATATTAGCTGTGAGTCCCAGTGTAAAGTTTAGAAAGGCTCGTCTAATATTTCACAATATCACTTAAGGAAAAAATAAAATAAAATTTTAAGACCCATTGGTGGACTTCGGCTATTGTCTGCTCTATGGTCGGGTTGTTGTCTCTTTGACACATTCCGCATTTCCATTCTCAATATTAGTATACCATTTTGTATTTGTGTGTTTTGTTCATGGCCGAATCAGTAGTTCTTCTTTGTTTTATGTCGCAAAGCCGTGATATTTTTTTTAAGATTAGTTGAGAGTTTTAAAATTTTGTTATTCCAAGGCGTTGTCAGTTTTTTGTCTGACAAGTTTGAATGTCTTGAACACAGCAATAGAAACACAGGAGAAACAATAAAACATTCAGGAATTGTCTTACAATTATCTTATCTCATTCTAAACCAAACTGTATTTTTGTCATAAAATGTTTTCTAATGTTGCTTGACACATTTTTACGTGTTTTTTCTTATTTATTATTTATAACTGTTGATTTAAATGTCCTTTGGTTTTTTGAGTCTTTGTTTACTCCTTTGTTTTGATTGTTATTGTCTTTCAATAATTGGATTTGTTAGTTGCTGTTTGCCTTTATACTATTTCAACCAATGTTAAGACAGAACATATGCCGTACGTTCTGTCTTTTAAAATTTCAAAAGCTCAGCTATTTGCGAGCATTCCAAAGCTTACTTTATAAAAATGGTTTTTCATATCATTACAGTAGGGTTACCTGTAGATAATATAGTGCACTATTGTTTACTTTGTTCTGGTTTGTTTGTTCTATAATGAATAAAGAAATGAAAAAAATGTGCTATGATTGTCATAGTTTTCTAACTTTCAGTTATACACCATCTGATCTATATCGGATGTTGGGTAATTTTGTATTTATGGGACGGGATTCTATTACTTTGTTTGTAGTGTAAAACGTCGACAAAGTATGTGTACGGCTATTACAAAGTTACAATGTTATTCTTATATTATGTTCACATCAATGCTTGATTCCAATTATATATTATGTAATTTGATGTTATTTTCAGGAATCGGAAGATCATTTGCTTTTTGTCCATCCATAGTTATGTTAGGCATATACTTTGAGGAAAAACTAGGTATGGTGACTGGACTATCAGGCACTGGTTGTGATGTAGGACGATTTGCAATGTCCCTTTTGGTACCTCTATTGTTTAGATTCTTTGATTTCCAAGGAGCCTTCATTGTAATGGGAGGAATCGCTCTACAGATTGTTGTAATGGGAGCGCTGATGAGACCACTATTTGTAAACCAAAAGATCAGTGAATCTAATAAAGGGTAATTATTTACTTTTTGCGAAATAATATAAGCGTATAAAACATTGTGTAATGATTATTATTAATAAAAAAATACATACTTCATATCTGTTTATTAATGAACATTCTCTTATGGTTGTAGTCTGTTATATATTAATTGCATAAATAGATATATTTCTTATCACCCGAAAACTGCGTTTTTTTATTGGCATATCCAGCATCATGAGACATCATAAAGACATGTTCATTGGATATTCATTAGATTTTTGTAACTTTCAAAGGTAAAGACGGTGTACATTTCGTCCAATGTAACGGACATTTGTGATTTTTTCAATAATATAAAAAGCTACCGCACTTTTAACCTTGAAATCTCCCTCTTGTGAAGTTTTTATTATGTTCCGGAGCATACACACAGTGTTATAATGTCTAATATGAAAGTTTGATGCCATAAATGGAGATATGATGTCATACTGGTAAGTTCAAAAGACTAAATCATCGATTCGCATAAGCCGTGCAATCCTGACATGTACAACGTCATAAAAGCCTACCTGCCAGTTTTACATAAATGAAAAAAAATATCCCAACGGAAACATTCCTGAAGAGTAAGAAACTACCAAAAAGAAACTTAAAAATGGTTTTCACAGAATCTTAAATTTCATGACACAACAGGGATGGACTACAACGTTTCAAAAGGCAATTACCTTAGATGCAGTTTCTGAAAATATACAGAAAACGAACATCAAAATACATTTTTGCAAAGGGTATGAAAGCGCTAGTGATGTTATTTAAAGGAACTTTGATTATTTGATGTGAAAAGTAGTTTTTCCAAATTATAAATGTTTGATACATACATTATGTGGACCGTTGTTAATGACATTTGACATAACTATTCTTTTAAATTGATTTCCAATGCACATGATTGACCCCGAAGTTTTTTTTTAGAGATGGATTGAGTAATTTTTGTTTTCTTCTTCTTATCTTTGTTCTTCCAAGGCCACAATGCGTTCTCACTTACCATCTATCTCTAAAACAGCTTTGGTGTCATTCTATACCTTTGAATATCATTTGTATTACAATGTGCATTGTATATGTAAATCATTGATATCATTACAGATCACGTATCCGACCGGAATTAAAGAACAAATGCTGCAATGTGTCTTCTGTCGCTGTAACAATTCCTGAGAACAGCATAACAATCGAGGAAACTAAGGAAGAAATATATACATGCGATGAAGATAAAACTCCAATATTTAACTTTTCCTTACTGAAAGAAATGAGATTTGTAGGATTTTGTATTACAATGCTTCTAACTACATTAGCAGAACAATCAGCGTTTGTATTTCTACCAGCCTTTTCTGAGGAGATCGGTGTCCTTGGAAAAATTGGATCAGAATATACCTTAGCAATTACGTCCGTTTTTATAACTTTAGCTAAGATCATAGCTGGTTTTATATATGATTGTCGACTAGTTAGACCATACCGTGTATATTTTTTTAATGCGCTTATGTTTGGTCAGGTTACAGTTTCCTTTGTGATACCTTCAGTCAAAACATTTACACAACTAGCTATAGCGTGCGCATTATATGGAATGTTTTCTGGGTTGTATACGGCACAGAAATCAGTGGTTATCGTGGATATTTTAGGCAGGGATAAGCTTAAATATTCTTATGGAATTCTAATGATGTTTCAAGGGATAGGTGTTCTCTTAGGACCCCCTCTTTCTGGTATGTATAGATAAAATAAAAATAAGGTATCATTTACTCCGATTTTGTTATGAATTTTATACTTAATTTACAATCTATGAAATAAAATTCAATTATCAATACTCCCTGTACACAATTCACATAATTTAAATCAGTGGCATGACTTAAAAGTTTGTGTTATGCGGTACAGATCATCCAAGATTGACTTATGGACTTTTCATCGGAGTTTGATACTTTTGTGATATAACCTTTAACGATATGACGAGTGTTATTTTCTTAACAAAAACTAGAATAAGACTGGTCCTTTCCCTTTACGTAATAATGGGGAGCTCGAAATATGCCTAGTTAAAACATAGGTTATAAAAAAAACCACCAGTTAGTAAATAAATAGAAAATATCTAACAAACCCTCTATAAAAATCTTAAAGGTTATACATGACAACGTATTGTCTACAAGTTCTTGAATTGGGACTAAGAAACAAAACTATAATGTGAATACGTAAATAACGTAAATAAACATGACAAAGCACACAAGTTTGAAGAAGAAAAACACTGACCGTGCTTGAAATTCTCCCTTTTTACTTGTATCTATTTAAATGAATAGATGTAAAATGGCAGCAATGTCTCATATGTAGAAGAGGGACGAAAGATACCAGAGGGACAGTCAAACTCATAGATAGAAAAAAACTGACAACACCATTGCTAAAAAAGAAAAACACAAACAGACAAAAAATGATATATAAGACATAACATAGAAACTAAAGACCAAGCAACACGAACCCCAACAAAAACGGGGAGTGATCTCATTGCTCCGGAAGGGTAAGCAGATCCTGCTCCACATACAGTGGTGTTGCTCGTGTATAGGTCATCGTATGGCCTTCAACCATGAGGAAACCCAATGAAAAGCTAGGCACCCCGACGATATAAAATGTGAAACAATTCCGATGAAAAATAATAACGGTCGGATTTATGACGAAACAATCAACGGATAACAGATATAACAAACGGCAACCAACGACATCACTGTCAAACGTGTATATGTGTGCTCTAATATATTAGACGATATGACGATGAAATTGTTATGAGTAAAAAAAACTGAAAATTTTAATTGTATTTCTTGTATTGTAGGTCTGGTAAAGGATATAAATGGGCGGTATGACGTTGCATTTTACATTGGTGGTGTTTGTATGTTGGTTGGATCTCTTATTATGTTTATTACCAACGTTGTTTATTACGTAAGGTCAAAGAACAATAATAAACAGGTAGATAAACCTGGAAATCTTCCAAAGACAATTCAAATTTCTATTATACCAACTGACAACTTAAAATCATAAAAAAAACAGAAGATGAGTTTTGATAAGATTACTGAAGGTCACCTGCCGCTGTCTTAAGGACATGTACTAATTTGCAGGCATTTGCTATTACAGCAATTTCCATGAAGTTAGAACGTTGATTAAAACGTTTGATTAAAGAGTTCAGTATGGAGCTTGCAATGGTAAGCGTCGCTAATATGAACAATATAGTGCGGTGACTGAAGGCAGATTTTTTTGAATTTAATCTCCCCACCGAACACACACCTACATAATATATCATTGGAAAGAGGAAATCGTGTACTATAATAATATGCCTGTCGTCAGGACTTGATATGGTCACATTTTTTTAAATTGAGGTCAAAGGTCATATGTAAAAATCTGTGAAAATTTGGGAGGGTTTCAATTTTGGTATTTTTTTCTATTTCTAAACTCTACCTAAATACAAATAATACTGTTTTGTCTTAAGTAATGTTTGTTATTATACATAAACCTTAATCATTGAGATTTTTTTATCAAAAAAAATCCTAAAACGACGTTTTATAAATAAAACTTCAAAAATCAAGTTTTCAACCTATAAAATGTTTAGAGCACCTTAACCTTATGAAAATTATCAATTTCAGGTAAAAATCAAGTGTCATGTAGGTCAATACTTTAAAATTATTTTTTAAACTGTCATAGTGTGTGAGGTATCAAACCAAAGCCATTGAACACTACAGTCAAATATGACCACATATTGAATTTGCGAATACTTCAGGTTTTTTTTATAGACTACTCGTTGCTTTTTGTTTTTTTTTCACAATTATTACTGCTACCACAGTATTATCTTTTGTAATTGTGTATTTAACTCTGGTTAATATCTATTACATTATAGGTTTTGTAACTATATCACCCCTTTTTTCCCTTGCAACGTACTACAAACTTCAAAAGTATTCCATATAAAAAAAAGAAGATGTCATATGATTGCAAATGAGACAACTCTCCAAATGAGACCAAATGAGACATAAAACAATTATAGGTCCCGTACGGGCTTCAACAATGTGTAAAATTCATACTGCATAGTCTTTAATTTCCGAAATGAATAATGTAAAACAAACAAAAATCTAACGGCGTAATTAACATGATTAATGTACAAAATAAATAAGAAAGAAACAAATATAGTATAGAGAAACAAACGGCAAACACTGCAGTACCGTCTCGTGACTTGAAACAGACACATACAGAAGGTGGCGGGGTTTAACTTTTTTAATGGCACGTCAACACTCCCCTAACCTCGGGGCTTGAACCATGTGTACCAGTGCAACAAGCTTTATACCAAATCAACCGTTATCTCCATCATCTTCATTTTCATCAACCGTCACAAGACGTGTTTTAATATTTCTACACATTTCACTCATGGCAACAGGTCTGCAAATGAAAGGTTCTGCTGAAAGCGAACACGTTATTTTGGGTTTTTCTTTACAAGTACAGACAAGATATTGTAGGAAGTCCAAAGACATTTGTTCCTAAAAAATACCAGCTTCAAACCATCCCTAGGCTATCAATTCATCCGAGATTTAACAGAGATCTAAAAGGGGGGTTAGGAAGGTGTGATGACATCCATATGCTTGTCTACAAAGATATTGGGGAAACATACGAGACGTACACACTATCTTGAATTCGCTCAATTTCATGGTTGGCAACACATTAGATATCGTCGCACTTTACTTTAAGCATAAAATGCTTTGGCACTCAATGTTTCAACAAGGTGTTCTGAACCAAACTCATGGTACATTTGTAAAGCCAATCCTAAATTAAAAGGAGTAAAACAAAAACGATTGCCTCAACAATTGCATTTCCACAATTTCTCTGGTGCCATTTCCTGAGAAAAATCTTGGCTGTATGCAGTTTAATTGAGTAACCATAGAATGAATTGCAATAACTACGAAGGCATTGACTGAATTAAGAAGGAAGAGACAATTCATCCGAAGTTGGGTAGTCTCCTTAGAGTTTCGATGTCTTTTCTAAGTAAACTTGCAGCGAAATGAAATTAATATCTGTCCGTTATTTGTATCTATTACAGTTGACATTGAGATTTTGAGGTCAGTTTTCAATTGACTAGAAGCTTTATGGCATCATAAATAGTTATTTTGCTACTAAATATTACGTTATATTTGCCTTGAACTTGTTAAAGTTGTTTGAAAACTGAATTTCTATAGAAATGAATGAGTTTAGACTGCATTTTACATGTAGAATATTTTAAATTAGAATCAGCGGTAAGAAATGATCTATATTTATCAAGTAACGGTGTCATGAGGAATGACCAATAAATCGTTGTCAATAGCCAAAATAAAATTAGTAAAAGTAGTTTCGTGTTCTGAGATATCTGCTTCCACGGGTTTGGATTTTTTTTATTTTGTTTTTAGCAAATAATTTGTAATACAACCAAAGTGACAGAGTGCTTGAAGTTTAAAAGATGGACGGGAAACTATTTCAACTTTAACTTTATCTGACACGGATGAAACATTTTTAATACGCTCATCTGATTCAAACTTGAATAATTTTTTTATCTTTCTAAAATGTTTTGTTGCAACAAAATATACATGCGCTCCGGTTGAACGACTGCATTCTAGAACGTGTACAAATACCCGAAAATGAGGGACAATTAACAGTCAGATAATTGTATGTGGTCATTAAATAATAGAGTAGAAGCTTCTAAAAGGGGGAACACATATGTTTACTTGTTTAAGTTTTGTAGTATGAACGATGATAAACTGCCTGCACGGAGTTCTTAGAATTAACAGATATGGCATGAAACATCTTGATGTTCACCTCATCCAATCTTTTATGCAATGCAGATACACAAATCGACTTCCCTAAACTGGTAAATTGACTCAAAATTTCAATCGAGTTTTTTTTTTTTTTGGCATATTATGCACTGCATAAAATTTAAAGACTTTTGTCTTTTCTTTGGACTTAATGGAGCAAGTTGCAAAGGACTTGGCATATCACGGAATATTCACTGAAACTATCCGTCAATTACTTTGATTTTACAATAAGACTTTTCTGACAAAGTATATTTGATGTTTATAACGAAAAAAACATAGAATATAAACATATACAAACAAATTATGTGGCATATATCATTGCACTTTAATTGAAAATATGTGTATATAATAGCGAAAAAGGTAGTTATTTCATATATCATTTGAGAGCAAATTATTGACTAATACACAAAATGTGACGGAAGGCAAGTGATTGAGTTCCGTGTTGAAATTGAAGATTTTTTTCCATTGATTTCTTAAGGTTTTTTTCATATTTTGGTTCCGAAATTTTTATCACTTATTAGTTTTATTAAATACTGTATGCTTAAAATATTATGGGATATTTTTTATTAATACTATGAAGAAGAAACTAAAGTTTGAGTCTGAATTTGCAATTAAAATTACCTCAATTTTAAATAGTCTAAACTTCGCAAATTTTATTGATTAGAAGGAAATAAAATACCGAATAGAATATTTTGACATATAAGAATAGCTTCAGGAAAAACCATTTCAATTAAATGAAAGCAAACATACACATTTTTCCATTTTGAAAAAGGGGGGTTGAAACTCTCCAATATACTACCAGTTATAAAGACGACTTTTTAGAAAAATGTGACCGTACAAAATTCTGACGACAGGGCAAAAATTAAAGAAGACATATTTGTCTTTAAGTTAAGACCATTTTTAGCCGTGTGTTATTTGGGGAGATTAAACTCGCGATCTAGACGACTTTTTACACTTCTGTCACCGCACTAATAGGCAAACAATTGATGATAAAAGGTTACAGCAGGAGCGAGTAGTGGTTAGCATAATAGTGAGAATACATGAACGATGTGATTGTTTAATGAAATATATAAATAAAATATTTTTTAACTTTATTTCAAGCTGTAATTAAAGAAATAGCCACTTCATACCAAACAAGAAAGAGATCAGCTGTTCATCATTTTCTGTCAAAACAAGCCAGCTGACTGTGACATGAAACACACTTCACAAGGGGTTTTTAATTGACCCTTATCCATGTTTTTAGCACAAATAAAGAAATCCAAACCTTTATATACTACCACTCTTAAAGAAGTACCGTATGATATAAAAAAATTTAAGAAAGCTCTGACAAAAAGGAAAAAAAAACATCAATTTTAATCATCGTTTTTTGTGTGGAATGTGACTCTTTCATAATCTTATCAGTTGCGCATTATCACATTTCGATGTTTAGGTAACCATTTGATATATGATTAAGTATATTATCGTAAACGTTTAGTATTTGTACGGGTAGAACGAACAGACGGACCCACAGTGCCGAAAATATATACTAGTCAACAAAAGAAACGATACACGACTTTGAAATAAAATTTATCAAAAAGTGTTACATATAAAACAAAATGATATACACTATTTTAAAAAGCTTTCATTTGCAATGTATGCACATGTGGTAATGAAAATCAAAACTTTTCGGAAAGTATCTAAACTCCGTGTAAACGATCATAGGGTGTAAATTAGTTTTGCGGAAAGTTGAATAAAAAATCGACACATAATTTTCTAAGTACTAAATAAAATTTCAAATTTGATTAAAAATATTCAATATGCTAATCAAGTTATGTTCATGTTGTAACTAATGGGTTGAAATATTATTTTTTAAAATTTTTGGGAAAAAAAGTGTTTTTTTAAATCTCAAAAATTGCCAAAAAATTTTTTTTTTTATTTTCGTCTCAAATCAATATTTGAGACATGAAAACAATACACAGTAAATTTGGAACCTTTCGGATTAGTTTTAAGATTGTTACCGCTTTTTGAATATCACTTTACACATACTGTCTATGGTAAATCGATGATAATGTATACATTTTAACGATTTCTCGTGGGGCCGAACTTTGCTTAACTAATAAACGAAGAAACTGTATGATTTTTAAAAACAAATTGATGGCAAACACTGTCTTTACCTTTAAATGAGAGGTTGGCATCATTAGTTGGAACTTCTGTTTTTAAAATTGTCGTTTTATGTAAATTTTGTAAAAAAAAAAAATCGCGAAAAAACGTCCCAAAAGCAAAAAAAAATGTTTTTTTTAAACGGATTTATATTTCCATAATGATTAAGTATTACTTCCTTCAATATTGGTCCAATGAACGGAAAACTTTATCTTAAATTTGATAAAAGTTTTGTATCGTTTCTTTTGTTGACTAGTATATTATAAAAAATACAATCACAAAAATACTGAACTCACGAAAATTCAAAACGGGAAAGTCCCTAATCAAATGGTAAAATCAAAAGCTCAAACAATTCAAACGAATGGACAACAAATGTCATATTCCTGAATTGGTACAGTCATTTCCTTATGTAGAAAATTGTGGATTGAAACTGGTTTTATGGTTGGCTAAACCTCTCACGTGTATGACAGTCGTATAAAATTCCATCATATTGACAATGATGTGTGAACAAAATAAACAGACATAATAGGCAAAAGTGTCAAAATAGGGGTACAGCAAACATTAACCATGACACAATAACACAATGACGGGATGTATAAGTACAGAGCCAGGTCACATGGAAGAAAATACACAAAAAGGCACACAGACAAAGTACATTACCAAAAACGAAAGACAAGAATACATAAATTGTCAGAGAGCAACAACACAATGACAGGATTTATAAATATAGAGCCACGTCAAATGTACACCACCACCACAAAAAAGACTAACCGTAAAAATAATATTATCCCCTTGCTATCATTAGTTTTTTTAATAAAAACTAAAAGATCATCCGACTTAACTTATTGTGAAAGATGTAACCTTATCAATACTTTGTTTTATATAATTCTACAGAAAGATGACAAAGTACTATTAGATAAGTGCAACAGTGGTATGAATTCTTACAAGTATATTAAATTGAATAATAGAAGTATTATAAACAAAAAATAATTCATGCGCACCTTTTACACTCAGGTATGTTTGAAACTCCCGTTTTACCCTCATAACTTTATGATAAATTAAAAATGAGAATAACATGTTGCTTCAAATTTTACCGTTGTATGTTTGCCAAAGTCGAACTAGTAATAGCAAATATGATGTACTACAGGTCTTCTTCCGGCCATTAGTAAACCCCTTACTTAAGCGAGGCGTCCGGTTGTTAGGCAGTCACGTACCGTCAAAATGTGGACGTTAAATCTATGCCTAGTGTAATAGAGTGCCACACTTTCTGCATGTTTAGAATCGAGTTAAAATGTCTGTTGATCCTATTTGAATACTGTCCTATCCAATGTACCCTCATTTTCAAGAGACAGTCTTAATTTCCCGAACATTTTCTCGGAAGGCATATTTTATAGGACCTACCTATTGTTTTTATTGTTATTGTTTGCTCTCGTCCTGGACATGCATTAAACATTTACCACTGGGCGTTAATCCACTAATAATAAAGTAATCAATTAATCAAACTTACTTTTGATACATTAGTAGCTTTAAGATTCAACCTTTTGAGAACTAAATATAGATCAAGTGAAATGACTTATTAATGACCTTTGCCTTTGAATACCTATAACTGAATTATTCCCTTGTTATTGTCAAAAGTATAATGCAAAATAGAATAAAAGAATATGAAAAATAACAATTGAATACTTTTTAAACAACATCTATTCAAATAAAGTATGTGTATTCAATGAGAAAAAAAATCCGGCCATCTATGGTTCCCTTCGTAATAATTCAAAACAATAGGCTGAGATACTTTCAAATATGTTGGTTAAGTCAAATAATGTCATTTATTTTGACATCTGTAGTAAACCTAAAATATACAACGAAAGAGAAATTTCCTTTTTGTCATTACAATTTGATTTTTTACAATGCTTAAAATGTGTAACATTCTTGCTTACTTTAGTTGGTGGTAGGACTATGTGGTGTGAATGTTCTGGCAGAAAGAATGTTAAGCGAACTTACTATAATATGTGCAAACGTATACTTCAAATTAATCAGATCATGATTGTATGACATGATCCATTTCCTCTCCATTAAAAATATATTTCATTCACAACAGAGATATTAAATGTAAACAATAACTTTCCATCGATTGTGAAAAATATTTTTGTGTTGACCTTGGAACACAGTTCTGTTAACCCTCATAACTTTATGCTAAATTAAAATGAGAATAACATGTTTCTTCAAATTCCGTTGCATGTTTGCCAAAGTCGAACTAGTAATAGCAAATATGATGTACTACGGGTCTTCTTCCGGCCATAAGTAAAACCCTTACTTAAGCGAGGCGTCCGGTTGTGTAGGCTGTCACGTACCGTTAAAATGCGGACGTTAAATCTATGCCTACTGTAAGAGAGTGCCACACTCTCTGCATGTTTAGAATCGAGTTAAAATGTCTGTTGATCCTATTTGAATACTGTCCTATCCAATGTACCCTCATTTTCAAGAGACAGTCTTAATTTCCCGAACATTTTCTCGGAAGGCATATTTTATAGGACCTACCTATTGTTTTTATTGTTATTGTTTGCTCTCGTCCTGGACATGCATTAAACATTTACCACTGGGCGTTAATCCACTAATAATAAAGTAATCAATTAATCAAACTTACTTTTGATACATTAGTAGCTTTAAGATTCAACCTTTTGAGAACTAAATATAGATCAAGTGAAATGACTTATTAATGACCTTTGCCTTTGAATACCTATAACTGAATTATTCCCTTGTTATTGTCAAAAGTATAATGCAAAATAGAATAAAAGAATATGAAAAATAACAATTGAATACTTTTTAAACAACATCTATTCAAATAAAGTATGTGTATTCAATGAGAAAAAAAATCCGGCCATCTATGGTTCCCTTCGTAATAATTCAAAACAATAGGCTGAGATACTTTCAAATATGTTGGTTAAGTCAAATAATGTCATTTATTTTGACATCTGTAGTAAACCTAAAATATACAACGAAAGAGAAATTTCCTCTTTGTCATTACAATTTGATTTTTTACAATGCTTAAAATGTGTAACATTCTTGCTTACTTTAGTTGGTGGTAGGACTATGTGGTGTGAATGTTCTGGCAGAAAGAATGTTTGGCGAACTTACTATAATATGTGCAAACGTATACTTCAAATTAATCAGATAATTGAATTCATTTAGAAAAAAAAAACCCAATTGTGACTTCAATATACATTTGTTTTTATCGAAGGACTAGTATACAAACTACAATTTATTCTTTATCATAATCCCGAAGAGTGTTACATTTTTATTGCTATCCACTAATTTGTAAGTATGCTCATTGCATCAAGGAAGGATTTCATTAAGTTCTATACAAAGGTACGGTATACAGTACGGCCATGAATTACTTTTGTCCACGCAAACGCCCTCCTGAACATAAAAAAATCTACAAAAAGGACGATTATCTTTTTTTTATTTTAACTTTCAGTTTCACAAATAAGGCTTTGGGGGCGACTTGATACCTGACATCAATTATGATTTCAATGGAAATGTTTAATAAAACATAAAAAAGTCTACTTGTGGTACTGCTGTTTTTCGTCTTTGACCAGTTTGTTTATTGGAATGGTTCTTCAGGTCACCCTAATTATTTGTCACTTCTTAAGCTATATCCAGTGATTAATGATTTATCTATCAATATTATTGATGTTATCAGTGTGGTTTTATTACTTGCATAGTTTCACAATATACAGCCGGATTGTCGGGTAATTCATACCAATTGTAAGAAATATTGTCTAGGTATCATTATTTGTTGGTAGTTCCCCACAGCTGTATTCGTATTATTTCATTCACTACACAGCTATTAAATGTACCAGAATGTAAACAATAAATTTTCATCGATTGTGAAAGATATTTTTGTGTTGACCTTGGAACACAGTTCTGTTAACTACTAACCTTCATGTTCTTTTGGAATTCATTGTAATAGGTGTCTAGTTACTCATAATATTGCGTAATACAAGAATACAATTTTACAAAATCTGCGTAAGGTGTGACGACAAAGGTAAACTTTAACAGATTTTCATGTACATACAACACATATTTTGTACCTTATACAATTATGTCACTGCATTGCTGTGAATCTTGTATCGGAAGTTTTAAGCCATGTAAATTATATTTGAACAAATATTTACATCTAAATCGTCTAATTAACATGATAGAAACATTGTTTTTTTGGGTTGACAGATACTTCTGTTTACATCAACTTTCGTCCACTCATTTCATTTTCAGAGTTTAAGCAAAGTATATAAATTCGATATCATAATTTTTTTTATACTTTTTGAAATCCTAATAGTAGATAACTCGTGGTAGATATTTAACTGTTCAATATTAAAAACAAACTTAAGTTACTATGGATGTAAATTCAGGACACATAAACAATGCATACATATGCGAGACTAAACCTTTTAATCAAAAGTATTCTAGTCAAACTAAAGTTAGACAACGAAGTAAAAGTAGCGCGGATACCTCAATTGTTAACACAAATCCTCATCAACATGGACAGAGAAGTAGGAGCTTCGATTATATAAACACATCAAAATATCATAAAAACCTGAGGGAACATTGGACTGGGTTCCTCTTCTCTAAGGAGTTCCTTCCACTCGAGGAGAACGACAACCTAAATAAATCTAAAGACAAGGAGGTACCAGATGGCGGATGGGGATGGTTGATTTTACTTAGCAGTTTTATGATACAATTTATTGTCATTGGTAAGATTATTTATTACAAATGCATTGATTGTTTCGGTATCCCAATGTTATAAATCTTCATTAAAGTTTCCATTATATTCAAAATCCCTTATCTGCTTAAGGCGAAGTGTACGTAATTAAACTACACAATGGATTTTTTTTTAAATTTTACATGTAGATTCTGCTTGTAAAAATAAATCGGAAAATAAAATAAAAAAAGGGGGTAACCGTTTTCGTTTTTGAGATACGAGCTGTTGAAGTTAACAGCATCATACACCAAAATTACAAAGGATATACAGGGAAAATCGTGAAATTCGACAGGAATTGTTATTTTTCCAAGATTTTCTATTATATTAGAGAATCGATTTTTTTTTAAATTTATGAGACGATTCAAAAATGTCTGAGGAATCGATTGGTGCAAAGAAAGTCCTAAGCAACGGTGCTACTTTTCAAGCTATATCCTGTTAAAGTTGAATCTTGAGTGTAAAAAAACAAAAAACAACGACAACGTTATTGACGTCGCCGCAACAGTTACGACGCTTCATATAGTTCTATACTTGTATGAAATATATACCGTTTTGTTGGAGTTTGTGTTGCTCGGTCTTTAGTTCTTTATGTTACGTTTTGTGTACTATTGTATTGTATTTGTTTTTTATATTCGGGTGCGTGCGGAGATCGCCAAGCTAGAAAACGTTGACATTTTCTTCATTATGAACTAGAACTATTTTCGACCTTGGTGCCTTATTTTTGTTAAAATCTAAACACTGCGACGTGTTTTCAAAATCTTTGTTCACATAAAACTTCATTTCATCAAGGTCTCTTCTCAGAATATCAGCCATCTGTCTGGCACAGGATAACAAATCAATATTCAAGTAAATTTAAGTTGTGTGGTAATTCTTAGTACATTTGGGTAAATTAATCTTTTCTTTGTGCCGCATAAGCAGCTCTATAATTCAACACATCCCTGAACCACGACACTATATATTTTATGCATTGCATGCCCTTCTTTTTATCACAATCCAGACCGGCTAGTAACCGTTGTATAACTTTACACGTCTGAAGACGAATATTTGCGTGAAACATTTTTGTATGATTTTTATTTCTGGAAGTCAATCTGAAATCTACAACAGTCCTTTCCCGAAAGTCGGGCTGGACCTTTACTTTTATGTGCACTCGGGATTTACACAAATTGTAACCCGAATAATTCAGTCGTATTATTCAGCTTATGTACGAATGCTACATTTCTCGTGTGGGAGAAAATCGGACATGGAAAGGGCTTGAATTATTCGAGTTACTCTAATTGAAACTCGGGAATACATTTCTAGCTGTTCGGAATTCGTGGAAACAAATGATTGTTTTTCGGCATTACGGTATTGAATCAATATGACAGATACCAATTTTTTCATTTAACAAATTCGAATACCAGTCAGTTTATAGGACTTTAGTTTATAGGGGCGATAATCCATTCATTTTATCCAATCAATTTGGGGGGGGGGGGGGGGGTCATAAAGCCTTGAAATATTCAATAAAAAACGTTGAATGTAAATTATATGAACTCCAAAGTCTCATATTATGAGACTAGTAAACCACAGGCTTCTCGATTCTTGTATGATCATGAACTAGGTGAAAACCTAGAGCTGACCGAGTGCGAGATCCTCATGGATAATCATCGAGGTCGTTAAACACCCCTTGCAGTAAATTGTTAAATTTAAAAAAAAATCGAGATATTAAATTGCAGTTACAAGTATCACAAAACTTCCCTGACCTCTTTTCTTTAACCATAATAGAGGGAGGAGGGATGGAGGGATCCCGATCCCGAAATCCCGGGCTTACAAACACGACATCCCGAGGTCCTGAATTTAAAAAAATTAAATCCCGACTACCCGAAATTCGGAAATAGAATTCCCGGATCCCGAAAGGGTCAATCCCGAAATCCCGAGCTTAAAAACACCCGATCCCGGAGTTCCGATAAAGGTCCTACCCCCCCCCCCCCCCCCTCCCCCGTAATTCTATATTCTATTCATTCATAATCTTGAATTGAGACTTGATACTTCAAAATTACATTCTCTAATTTTGAATGATACACACAGGAACAATAAAAGAAAACAGATTTTGCTATATCTCTTCGAAATTGGAATTTGTGAAAGAAGAAATGACATGTTATATTTTATCTTACATGTGTACTTTCAATTTCAATATGGTTCTAAATTTAGATTTAGTTTTCCCATAAATTGCGGACGGAATAGAAGACACCTGTTTATTTTCTACACATGTAGAATTAGTTGAAAACTGGGAGTTGAATGACATAATTTTTACTTATTTTAAGATAAATGTTAAAGTGAGACAACTTTTAAGTTACTGAATAATTTTTGGGGCCTAATTTGTTTATTTTTTGTTTGTTTTCCGTCTTTGTTCTTCCGACCTGTAAGTGTTGCACTAGTGGTCAAATTATTCTCTTGGTATCGTCTGATTTCTTATATGAATATAAATCATGTCCTTAAATTTTCAATTGCACAAAATACGAACATTTCAACGTCTTTTTAATTAAACAATTAAATTCACACGTCTTTCATTAATTATTTGTAACCTATTATAAAACTTTACGTTGAGTACTGTGTTTTTCGTTCAAGACTACGGCTTTTTAAAACGATATTGTTGGGTCAATTCAGGTTTCATTTTAATTAATTTGATATCAATAGAAGAAAAATTGTTACATGTTTATTTGTTTATTTGTTTATAATTTTGTTGTGAGGCGTTTTTTCTTTCTGTTGATATCATAAACACGAAATACCTTCTCCTACGCGTCTAAAACAAAAAAAAAAAGTGTTTTAAGTCAGGCTGCACACAGAACAACGTACAGAATGCTGTTATTTCTAATTGGAGTTAATATTTAGATAAGTTCTATGAGGTTTAAGACAGCATAGGAGTGCTTGTTGGATTCATTATAGACCGCAGAAAGTAGTTTCTCTTTCGTGTGTCCTTTCTTGGAGTAAGGGAGATAACGTGCGTAACTAACGACGAACGTTTTTAATCCCGTATTCCGCTAGAGGCGTGCAATTACGTACACTTCGCCTTAAGACAAATTAATAAAAATCGTAATTGAATAGATCTCCTCCAATACAATTGGAAATTTGAAAACATAATGTTCTGCTTCAAACTATTTTTTCAACTTGCACCTTGCTCTATTATACTACTACAGAAATGTTTGAGTCTAGTAAAGTTTTCATGTTAGAAATTCAGTAGGCCTACCGTTCAGACAAACTGCTTGGAGTCAATTCAATGTTGTTCAGTGGCTGTTCAGTCAATTCAGTATTTTGATGTTTTGACCAACTTAGACCAACACATTTAAATTGACTGTAAACGAAAAATTTTAACGGTATACTTAGAATTAATTACAGTAGATAAGTCTCACAATTGACCGAAAACATGAACATGACTGATCAGTCCATTGTTCAGTCTATTAAGAGGTGTTTCGATCAAAATAACCGTTTCAGTTTACAGTTAATTGGCTTTTTTGTGTTATTATTCTTTGTCATATAGTATTATTTATATGTTGTTTTATTTCATACAGGCTGACATGTCTAGTTTTTTTATGTACATTTCAGGGTTTGACGGTGCATCTGGTATCATCTTTCTTAAATTCACAGACAGATACAAACAATCGGCTGCAATCACAGCTTGGCTTGGTTCACTTGCAACGGCATTAAGACTGTCTCTAGGTATGAAACTCACTACTACAACATACAACACTTGCATTTTGAGCTTAATCCCATTTACATTTGTATTTTTAGACACGAGAAGCGCGAATTATCCTACCACTAGGGACAACGTAAAGGTTGAATTGGGTTAGTTTTATCAATTTGATGGAAATCATCTGAAATTTAAACTGGATAAGAGACCAACGATAAGTTTTCATACTGCCACTCTTTTCATGTGTGCATGTGGTACTATCAAATTATAAACCCTGAACCTGTCATAAATATTTACACCACTGGGTCAATAATACTGCTGTTGGACGTTTCGTTCCCGAGAGTATCACCAGCTTAGTAGTCAGCACTTTGGTGTTGACATAAATATCAATCGTATAGTCATTTTTATAAATTTACTGATTGCAAAAAGGATTGCTAAGGATGTTCTTATCCCATACATAGATTACCTTAGCTGTATTAGCCACAATGTTTTAGAATTCTGGGTCCTCAATGGTCTCCAACTGGCTTTCTAAATAGTTTGATATGAGCGTTACTGATGAGTCTTATGTATACGAAGCGCGTGTCTGGCGTATCAAATTATAAAGATGGTACTTGGATAACTAATTTCATAGTCGTGTTTTAAGCCCTGGTCACAACGAACACACGACACATCTATACAGCGCCACGACATGAAATTTTGTCAAAACGCGTGTCATCTGTGGTCGTCGTACGACAATCGCACGACAGTCGCACGATATTGTGTGTCGTGGGACGAAAAATGGACATTCACCTTTTTTGCTCTACGATTTTTTATCGTGTCACTGTCTTGTGGCTGTCGTGAAAGTGTCTTGCAATCGTCGTGCGACTGTCGTGCGATAAACACATTGTCGTGGTCAATATAATTCATTTTTATCAAACAATCGTCGCACGGTTGTCGTACGACAATCTCGCGACTGTGGCAATACACTCGTGATACAGTGGCACGATTGTCTCACGAATACCAAATTTCGTACGATTATCCCACAACATTGATTAATTGATTGTCTGTCGTACGACAGTGGTACGTTCGTCATGCAACACATTTTCGTTGTATTTAGAAGAATACAATTCGCCCGGAATGAATGTTTAGAAAAACATACCGTCTACCGTTTAAACAGGATGAGTATTTCATCAGAACAATTATGCTTGGCCCTACTGAATAGGCGCCTTGGCGGACTATAACAAGAGCAAAAACATGGTCCTGTTAGCGTTGATTCGAGCCCTTGAACAGCATAGGAACCAGCAAAACGCCCGACGTTGGTGGTTTAGGCTATATATCGAAAGGCGACTAATGTTTGGGCACTGATGTAAGAGTTGGAGCGGGAATCTCCCGAAGATTCCGTTGGATTCATGCGGATAGATTCTGGCATGTTTCAAGAGCTTTTGTTGAGAGTCGTATCACAGTGACACGACAGTGGCACGAAAGTAACACGCGCATCCATTGACATAAAAACCTGAAAATAGCCCCAAACAACTCACGATTGTCGTACTATTATCGCACGACTGTCACAAGATTGTCACGCGACCGACTTGCGACAAACCCACGACAGTACAATTACAATTCCTTTTTTCTGTCTTGTACCCATCTTGGAACCGTCGTAGCTGATGTGACCACTAGAAATGATTTTCTGACATTTTGCACGACAGCACCAAGACAACTATTTTATAGATCTTTCACGACAAAAAATCGTACAATCTGTTGTGACCGGGGCTTCATGACTATAAATAAAGTGTTGCATTAATGAGAGAAGACCGTAGAAGATTAAAAACAGGGTGACATTCAAAAATCTACATTTAGAAAACAAACAAGATGTAAAACTTTCTTAATCAAGTACACAAGACATGCATCGTTACCAAACGTGTTGTTCTTGGTTGCTAGTCTTACTACATTTTCGATTCTTATAATACAGTTGTGTATTGTAACGATTTGTCATGAACTGTTTAATTGCTTTAGTTATATTCTTATAGTTCATCCTTAGTTAAAATGCTTTCCGTCGATGATTATTTTTTTCATTTGAAGGTATTTTGGAAACATTAGAATATTTAAAAGAAGTCGCTTCTTCTGTTAAATAACTGAAATTTCTATAAAAGAGGAGCGAAAAATACCAGATGGACATTCAAACTGACAGATCGAAAATAAACTGACAACGCCATTGCTCAAAATTAGTGTTGTCAAATCGAACACTGTGGCCTAACCGGTTACTCGTATAATCGTTCGACCGATCAACCGGTTAACCGGTAGTTTAAGTTAATGTTTGAAGGCCTTATCAAAAGTACCCTACACATCGATGTAAGAAGATGTGGTATGAGTGTCAATGTGACTATATTCCATCCAAGTCATACATTTACGTTTTTATAATACGATGAATGGAAGTTTGTCGAAGTTTGACTTTTAATAATCAAATACACGGTATCAATTATGGCGTTTGTACTAACTTCAAATTGAAAAATAAAAAAAAAAATGTCTTGATCTCGTAGAATTGAATAAGTCTGAAACCGATGATTCTTCCATTTTGTCTTGTTGTCTCCAAAAATAATGTGAGGTGTTTCAATTAAAATTGATTAATCCTGATATTCATACCATCAAGTATACATTGATCACATTCACGTTGGTTTGCTTTTTACAGTTTTCCGTCAAATTAATTACCACAACAACATTTTTTAAAGAAACTATTTAATGATTTCAATACTTTATATGAAAACTATTTAAATTGAAAAAAGGCCGGTTAACCGGTAAGCTTTTTTGGTATTCGGTATTCGATCGTTCGAACGGTTAACCGGTTAACCGGTTAACCGTTGACAACACTACTAAAATGAAAGTGACAAACAGACAAACAGTAGCACACAAGACACAACATAGAGAAAAAAGACTAAGCTACTCGAACCCCACCAAATCTGGGAGTGATCTCATGTGCTCTGGAAGAGTAAGCAGATCCTGCTCCACATGTGGACTTGATCCTTTTGATCCTCATTTATGTTAACATCACATTTCATTTTATTCATGTCGCAAACTAATATTAAAAGTTACTCATATTGTATATACACCTGTCCTTTTATTAATTTTCTATTTTTGCAGGTCCGTTAGCTAGTGGTTTAAGCAATAGATTTACTGAGAGGGTCCTGATTATGGCCAGTGGAGTGATACTAGCATTATCTATGGTATTGACAGGACTATCACCAAATGTTATATATGTCTTCCTGAGCTTTGGCATATGTGGAGGTGTGTTATAATTGTTCTCTAGGCCAACATTAAAAATATCTGTGTTTCCCCTTCCCGACTGAGGTTTACAGGGTAGTGGTAGGTAGGTAGGCAAATTATTTTTATATCTAATTTGAACAAAATTCTACAGGTTGGGCTCAAGTCATGAAAGTGAGATATTCTCTGCATTCAGGGTACACCACAGGTTTCTGGTGTTAAAAAAACACAGTCTACAACGACTTCTATTTTTCATATTCAATTTAATGGAATGAAATCTACAAAAGTGAACCTTTTTATATGTGATAACAATGTTTTATGATAGCAAGTGCTGTTATTTGTTTAAAAATCAAGATAATTTCAAGTCTAATATTAATTGTGACTCACAACAAAACAATTCCTTCGTTCACCAAATAAAGGCAACAGTAGTATACCGCTGTTCGAAATTCATAAATCGATGGAGAAAAACAAATCCGGGCTACAAACTAAATCTGAGGGAAACGTATCAAATATAAGACAACTACGACACAACAGAAAATGTAACACACACAGAAACGAACTATAATATAACAATGCTTATTTTCCTGATTTGGTACAGGGCATTTTAAGAAAAAAATGGTGGGTTGAACCTGGTTTTGTTGCATACCAAACCTCCGGCTTTAATGGCAATGTTATGCCTCGATCATCAAGTATGAGCTGACAAAACGGGGAGTTAATCCCTTGGGTATTAAAATCTAATGAATAAAATTTTTCAATAGAAATAAACATAATTCAGTTATGGTCAGTTACACCTAGAGTATGTAGCTTGGTCAATTGAGTCCTAAGATTTGTATATTTTTTTAGTTTAAGAATTAAAAAAAAACAAGGCTTCACTTATTCATGTTTTGTTACTCCAGAAATACTTTTTAGATAAAAGTATTTACAAATTCTATTGAATAATTGAGTGAAAAAGGTGCCTTTTTGTACATTTAATGATAAAAAATCAAGTTTAGAAAAGGGAAGTCCCTGTAAACTGATTTTTTTGTTGTTTTCGTGCTGGTTTTTTTTTGTCATGAAGAAAACATTAATTCTGGTATGTAATTTATACTGTTAAACGACATAAAAATAATGTTATTTCTATGCTTAGTTGACGTGCATGTTTGTTATAAATTTATTTTTCTTTTGATATATATTCGGCTTTATGCGATCGAAATCGAATCTAGTTTGCCTTCACACGTGATTTTGTAATGTGTAATTGTAGTTCTAGATTAAATTCCGCATTCGAACAGTAATAAATATAATACAATAATTCATATTAAATTTGTCATTTTCAGGAATCGGGAGATCATTTGCTTACTGTCCAGCAATAGTTATGTTAGGTATATACTTTAAGAAAAAACAAGGTATAGTGACTGGAATAGCAGCTTCTGGTTGTGGAGTCGGACGTTTTGCAATGTCCCTTTTGGTACCGCTGTTGTTCAAATATTTTGACTTTAGAGGAGCCTTTATTTTAATGGGAGGTATTGCTCTACAGATTGTTGTAATGGGGGCACTGATGAGACCTCTGTCAGTTTCCAAAACTAAAATTATCAGTGAATCCAACAAAAGGTATTTATTATTTTAAATGCATAATACTCTTTTAAAACAATGTGTGTTAAAATTTATACTGATAATAAATTACAGATATGAGTAACATATATACAGCAATATCTTCTAACACTAGCATACTTTGTTATGAAGCTACAAACAAACAACAACAAAGATATACGATATTGCCATTGTGAAACTGGCCTGTTTGGTTTAAATGAACAAAATAAAAACCAAAACTATGAAAGACATACTTTTCAAGAAAATCACATAACTAACATTTACCTTAATCATATGTCGTTTACAAAAAGTCGGGAAATCGATTAAATTTTGTACATTGTTTTTATTTCAATGTTCATTATATATCATTTTGATTCGTTTTATTACAGATCAAATTTCCGACAAGAATTAAACAACAACGGTTGTAATTTGTCTTCTGTCAGTGTTACAATTCCTGAAAACCAGATATTAGACAATGAAATTAAATTACAAACAATAACAGAGAAAGATACAAGCGATGAGAATAAAACCCCAATATTTAACTTTGCCTTGTTGAAAGAAATGAGATTTCTAGGTTTTTGTATAACCATGTTGCTATCTTCATTGGCAGAACAGTCAGCTTTTGTATTTCTACCAGCATTTTCTGAGGAAATTGGTGTCCTTGGAAACTTTAGTTCAGAATATACCTTGGCCATTACCTCTGTATTTAACACTTTTGCTAAAGTTTTAGCTGGTTTTGTATTTGATTGTGGACTTGTTAGACCATACCGTGTATATCTTTATAATGCATTAATGTTCGGTCTGGTCATAGTTTCTTTTGTGATACCGTCAGTCAAAACATTTACGCAACTAGCTATAGCTTGTGCATTATATGGGATGTTTTCTGGATCATACACGGCACAGAAATCAGTGGTTATCGTGGATATTCTAGGCAGGGATAAACTTAAATATTCTTATGGGATCCTGATGATGTTCCAAGGTATAGGTGTTTTCATAGGACCTCCTTTGTCTGGTATGTATATTTAGTTTCATTAACGCTAATAAGTAGCTTTAAGAGATATCTGCTTTGGCTTAACATTAAGCGTTCAAACAAGATTACCATAGTTTTTAATGGCATGACTTGTAGGCATGATTATAATTTCCAGATTATCCGTATTATTGCCATATGACAAGTGTTGTTTTCATTTAATAACCGAAGACCGTACTTTGACCTATAATGGTTTACTTTTATAAATTGGGACTTGGATGGAGTTGTATTATTGGCACTCATACCACATCTTCTTATATCTATAAAGCAAGACAGTCCCTCTTTTTTGTTGTAATAATGAGGAGATTACACGTCTAACTATGTCTAATTACATCATATGTTGCAAAAAGAAACAACAGCTAGTAAAGAAATTAAAACCAAAAAATTGATAAATAATTCGGGATTTTGCATATCGCAATAACCAAACCACCAACAAATTACAAGTAAATAAAGGCGACCATAATAAAAAAAAATATTGAATTTAGGTCTTGGTTCGAGTTGACACAGACTGAATTGATATAAGCACAAGACGTTACTACTAGTGTATGAATAGACATGAAATCGGCACAGAATTTGAGTGAAAAACAATTCCGTTGCTTTTGGTGTTTTTTGCACATACTGATTGTTGGCATGGATGGATAGTCCATACCCTTTTGTAAGTTGTTCTTAAAATCCTCCCTTTTTATTCTTATACCAAAGAAGTAACTGTGCATGGGCAAAAAGAAGTGTATTAAAACACTGAAATGTCACCGTATGACTGACCTCCAACAATGAGAAAAATTCATGCGTATTGTCACCTATAATAGGCCCCGAAATGACAAATGTGAAATAATCAAAATTACATGGGTCAGGTACATGCTGAGTGGGGCGTGATTAAACATAATAGAAGAATTCATCTCTCTCCTAAACAATACGATGGTGAAAAAGCTACCGAAAACTGTACATTTAAATGCCTGCATCACTTTACTATTTGCATTTCTTGTATTCTAGGTTTGGTTAAAGATATAAATGGACGTTATGACGTTGCATTTTACATTGGTGGTGTTGGTATGTTGGTTGGATCTATGATTCTTTTTATTAACAATGTTGTTCATTATGTTAAGTCAAAGAACAATAATACACAGGTAAATAAACCTGGAACTCTTCCAAAGACAATTCAAATTTCTGTAATACCAGCTGACAACTTAAAATCTTGAAAACAGACGGGAGTTTTTTTTTTAATGAAATTTTGTTTAAGGTAACATGTCATTGTCTGAAGATCATGTACGAAACAACAGGCAGTTTCCATGAAAACTAAATGCCATGAAGTCAGAATTAACTAGTTTGATAAAAGATTTAGGAATGGAGCCCATTATTGGAAGCGTCGCTAATATGAATGAGATATAGACAATGGATGGTAAATGGTTAAAATATGGTCCTAATAGTTAGAAGTGTAGTTAACATGAAAAAGAAATAACAAATGAAAGACGTTGTATTTTAATTATATATTAGTTTTTTTATTACATTTATAATAAAGTACATCAATGTATATAAAGTTGTAGTAGTTCCTAGTCTAGTAGTTTCCTGTCAACACCAGGCAATTGAAGCTGACAATAGAAACACTACACAAGGGTGTTGAATAGTCCTTTGTCCAAGGATGTATACAGAAATGCAGGACCCATACCTTTATATAGTAACATTCTTCAAACATTACTGTATGAAAGTTTAAATAAATACAACAAAGAAATTCTAAAAAAAAGAAAGAGAGAATATTTTATCGTCTTTTAAATTTGCATCGACTTATAAAGTTGAAAACGCACTTACATAACTCTACTTCGCTCTTCATAAAAAAGAAATTCATGGCTCTTTGAGGTCAATTGTGGCTGACTCGGCATCAATTATTTTGGCTCTGACAATCACTGCTCTCACAATGCCTTGACCGACGTTGATACGTTTGTTTTAACTAAACATGAAGCCTTACCTGTACAAACATAATATGAACTCATAGTGGTTATATTTCTTTAGAATGATATCACCGAGGGAGTATTTCAATTTCGTCGAGGGTATCACCAGCCCAGTAGTCAGCACTTCGGTGTTGACATGAATATAAATTATATGGTCATTTTTTATAAATTTCCTTTTACAAAACTCTAAAATTTTCATAAACTAAGGATATTCTTATCCTAGGAAGAGATAACCTTACCCATATTTGGCACAACTTTTTGAATTTTTGGGTCCTCAATGCTTTTCAACTTTGTACTTGTTTGGTTTTACAACTATTTTGATCTGAGCGTCACTGATGAGTCTTATGTAGACGAAACGCGCGTCTGGCGTATTAAATTATAATCCTGGTACCTTTGATAACTATTGGCCTGGTTATTTGTTCGCCTTGAACTATAATTATCAAAAAGGTGAACAAATAACCAGGCCAATACAGAAAAACTCACGTAATACTATCATAATACTAAGCCAGATTATAAACACTTCTGTGGTATGATTATGGAAGAAAGTAAAATTTGTTTTTCCAAATTCTTTTAAAACAAATCAAAAGATTAATCTTTAAACAAAACAAGCAGTCCTATTTTGTATACAATGCTCACTGCTAAATATAAACACTTTAAACACTGCATTAATCATGATAATCAGGTCATTCAAAACTCTGACAGGAAAATGCATTAAACTATGTATCTATATTTATGAAAATGTACTTACATTTATAAAGTAGATGTCCCATCCAAAATATAGCAAATGTACAAGAAGGTCAAGGTTATTAAGGGAACCATACTTCAAACATGTGGCAATGCATATCAGCAAGGTCTTTGTCTGTTTGTTTTGTTCACGCATCGTTGTCAACATAATTGAGTTGTATGCGACTGTCATACAAAGTGAGAGGTTTAGCTAGCTATAAAACCAGGTTCAATCCACCAATTTCTACATAAGAAAATGGTTTAGCTAGCTATAAAACCAGGTTCAATCCACCATTTCTACATAAGAAAATGTCTGTACCAAGTCAGGAATATGACGATTGTTATCCATTCATTTGATGTGTTTGAGCTTTTGATTAGGGACTTTCTGTTTTAAATTTTCCTGGGAGTTCAGTATCATTGTAAATTTACTTTTTGCAATTGCGACACTTTGTATAATGGGAATAAGTCAGAAGATATCAAAGGGATTTCAAAACTCAGAAGTTGAATAGAACTTCCAGTTGTCATGACATGACAGAAACAAAAGACGACGAAAAGACAGATTTACAAAACACTACATAGTAACTGAAGACTAAACAACAAAACACGGAGATTAGGGTCCTCAATGCTCTCTATCTTAGTTCTTATTTTGACCTTGAAACTGTTTTGTTTCGAGCGTTACTAATGAGTCTTTTAAAAAAAAAAATTTACAAGCATCGATTTGAATACACATTTTTAGTATTGTATCTATAATGAGGAAATCGTAGAAGACAGCACGTCCAATCAACAATGATATAACAAAATATCAAAATATTCATCTTGAATAAGCTATACCTAATGTATACGGGTGCATACGTGCTAATAAGGTTATTTTTAATCTACAAACCCTCAGCTAACACCAGCGACAAGAAATTAATCAAAGAAATAAAAAGCATTAAAAATATGCAACGTATAAAAAATAAATAAGGAACGAATAATAAGTGAATAAGTAACAGAGGAACAATTTAGCAACACGAAGGGATACATACGCGCTAAAAAGGTAATTTCATCTCGATAAACCAACAACTATTACCAGAGATAAGAAAACAAAACATGAAGAGGGGAAAAAATATTCAAATCGAATAAGTAACGAATCAGGAAAACGGAATTAGTAACGAATAAGGAATAATGAACGAAATGGTAATGCATAAGGAATAAATTACCAATGTACTTGTGTTCCTGAACAGGTTTACGTCGTCATAACTACAATCCCTTCCCTTTCATGAATGTGACTTACCGAATTAGACTATTTACCGGATTTGTTATAACATGAACAACACGACGGGTGTCACATGTGGAGCAGGATCTGCTTACCCTTGCGGAATACCTGAGATAACCCCTTGATTTCGGTGGGGTTCGTGTTGCTTATTCTTTAGTTTTCTATGTTGTGTCATGTGTACTATTGTTTGTCTGTTTGTCTTTTTCATTTTTAGCCATGGCATTGTCAGTTTATTTTCGAATGATGAGTTTGACTGTCCCTCTTGTATCTTTTGTATCCCTCTTTTTAAGCCCAATTTCCTTTTAAATTTTAGGAATACGTTCGCCGTATAGATTTAATCTTTTGTGTTTGCAATATTTGATTTTCGAGCAAATCATCGATAATATTCATAACTTATTCTATAAAAGCAAACGAGAAAAGCAATTTTTTTTCAAATTACATACAGTGCATTCCTTAGCATGTTTATCATGAATCATACGTCATAGATATATAAACATAAACCAATTATCAACGACAACACATATATAATTTTTATTGATACATTTAAATTGATGGATTTAGAAAAATCATTGAAGCAAATGAAATGAAAACTTAACCTTTAAATTGACACTGTACATGTAACACTGAGTTCGATAACTGGGATGTGTGTCATTCGATCAATATTAACACAGAAACGTCGTCAGCTGAGGACATACATGACTAGTTTACATTCTATTGGTGATGTCAAATGTTCTGTAACATTTATTATTTCGTGTTCTTTCTTTGTTTTGCATTTACCTACAAATTATACGATTTCCTCGTCAGTTTCTTAAATCATGTGTCACATAAACATTTAATCAAGAATAGATGAATTGACAAGTTAAAGAGGATGATGCTAAGGGGGATTATATGCATGCATGAATCAAAAACGCCTTAGCCAAAAACAATGAGAAAATAAAGATAAAAATAGACACTCTAGCGATTCAAACTGTACACCTACATGAAATGCTTGCACTAGCTGTCAGTGACTGCCATTTATTTCTCTTGGGTCGGTACTTTGCGTATTTTGTGTTAAATTTTGTAGTTTTTTTTTAATTTGGGTTCGTGTCAATCTGATGTTAACCAACTGTCCAAATTAAGGGGAGTCATGTTTAACCCGCTACATTTCTTTGTCAGAAATATCGCATACTGTTCGCTTTGTTATTAATGCAAGAGTGAACGACTAATTATTAAAACAGTTAAAAATAATTGATTAGAATTAGAGTAATCAATACATCAATCAATAGACAAATATTCCAATGTTTGATTCCTTTTAACAAAATAATTTCGCATCATGAGAAAATAAAAAAATGAAACCGTTTAAATTTCACCATGGTCGGGTGACACACGATCAATTTTAAATCTAGAATATTGATCTGAGATGTACATTGTTCATAAATAAAATATTAAAACATGTATAAAAAGGATTAATTTCGAACAATAGACATGTTTTAAATGCCCGTCATAATTTATAAGCCAGTAAAAGTTATTGTGACGAATATAAGAGATCAGCGATCATGCTATAAGGAATGGAAGTCAAACTATGGCTACTGGTTTTGGGAATATTTCAATATAACTCTATTACCACTGGGAAAAGGGTGGAGGATTATGTTGTAGATTCTGGGGTGAGTACTTTTGGCGCAGGATGTTGTAGTACCTTTTCTCTGGTTTTGGAAATATTTCAATATAACTCTATTACCACTGGGAAAAGGGTTGAGGATTATGTTGTAGATTCTGGGGTAAGTACTTTTGGCGCAGGATGTTGTAGAAACCTTTTCCCTGGTTTTGGGAATATTTCAATATAACTCTATTACAACTGGAAAAAGGGTAGAGGATTATGTTGTAGATTCTGGGGTAAGTACTTTTGGCGCAGGATGTTGTAGTACCTTTTCCCTGGTTTTGTTAATATTTCAATATAACTCTATTACAACTGAAAAAAGGGTGGAGGATTATGTTGTAGATTCTGGGGTAAGTACTTTTGGCGCGAGATGCTGTAGTACCATTTCCCTGGTTTTGGGAATATTTCAATATAACTCTATTACAACTGGAAAAAGGGTAGAGGATTATGTTGTAGATTCTGGGGTAAGTACTTTTGGCGCAGGATGTTGTAGTACCTTTTCCCTGGTTTTGTTAATATTTCAATATAACTCTATTACAACTGAAAAAAGGGTGGAGGATTATGTTGTAGATTCTGGGGTAAGTACTTTTGGCGCGAGATGTTGTAGTACCTTTTCCCTGGTTTTGGGAATATTTCAATATAATTTAATTTTGAATGTAACGCGTCTCCTGATTGGCTGACGTTATTTTGTTATCAGACCATAGATATAATTTAGTCATGTGACCGTGACGTCATCAACGTTTTTTCATGGTTTTCTACGGTTTAAAATGGAATTTAGAATTCATTCTTTAAAATAACTCTTTTACCATTGGGAAAAGGGTGGAGGATTATGTTGTAGATTCTGGGGTAAGTACTTGTGGCGCAGGATGTTGTAGTTCATTTTACCTGCTTTTTGGGGATATTTCTGCTCTGTGAATGATAAGGGTGTTTTTAGCTGTTGTAGTGCTCTTTCTGAGATGTTTGATATGCAGGATTTGCCCTTTCAAAGATGTTTTCTGTGTTTAACATGACTATGTATAACTAGATATAAAAATCGTTCCATCGACAAACGCCCCGTCAGTGGAGTTCAAATCAAGATAGTTGAAAAAAAAGCCAAATCAATAACTAAGCTGAAAGCAATTGAGAACGGAAAAAGTCCTCAAAATTATGCAAATTTTTGCAAAGGACATATTAGTCCTTTTTTTTTTTGGGGGGGGGGGGTCTTATTACTTTTTTTCAACATTTAGTTTACATCGCAATGAACGTTTTTATTTGTCAGTTGAGTATTTTCTGCTAGATCCCGAGTGACTTGTTTACTTTTTAAACCCCACTACATGTATCTATCCAAAGCTACCGATGTTCTGTCGTGTACACTAAATAATTTCTAACTAGTCATTATCAAATTCAGGATTTTAATTACATTTCCATAAATGTTCTTAATAAAATAAGACTTTTCAGTTCAGTTTGTTTAGTTAGAATTATTTACAAAAGAAATTATGTTTAGAAAATACTTTTATTGGAAATATTTTAATTACTTAATCAATAGAATCAATAAAGGATGATTTTAACAAAAACTTTTCATTTAATGTTCGAGCACAGTTCTTATGCTTGTGACTCATTTTATAAGTTTTGGTGCTGTTTTTTTTTCAAATTCAATATTGATTCGAGATGTAAATTGTTAATTTTATAAAATATTAAAACATGAAAACATCGCGGATATTGGGTTTTCTCTATTGGAGAAGATGGCCCATTGAAGTTGTTTTTTTCTGTAAGGAGAATAATATTTTAGTTTCAATGATTTATTCTTGTCTAACACGACTTTGTACAATAAGAGATAACAATCAGACACTAGTCAAATGTTATTAAGATGTAAGTTATCGTCATTGTTTAAGAAACAACCAAAATTATTGAAATTATTGCATATAAAAAAAATGATTGAAGATATATTAAATTTGCATATATTTTATTTACAGGACTGGAAGTTTATAACAAGGTTCTGTTTTCTAGCAAGGAAAGGTACACTCAGATACTCCTTTGAATATCCTGTAGTAAGTAACATTCTGTAGTCTTTTTTCGTAGTACTGACACTAAAAGGTTTCGTCACAAGTCATCTATAAAATGTTATAAATTTTCTTTTTTCATTTTTTATCAACATTAATTCAATGTTTGATTTTTAATGTTCTAATTATCGGATGGAAATATAAAGGATATTCATTCTTTACAATGCAATGTGAACTTGAGAAACATACAATGCGTAGGTACGCATTTTTACGACGGTTTTAAAATGTTACTGCTGCAACATTAGTATATATGAATTAGAGAGATTACGATTTTTTTTTCTTAAACTCGGATAAAAAAACAGTCCTTGTCAAAGATATAAGAAGATGTGGTATGGGTGCCAATGTGACAACTCTCAATCCAAGTCACATACCTTCTGGTTCAAAAAGTAAGAGGCTTTAACGATTAGACTTTATTGTTGTCTGTTTCAAAGAGAGTATAATTTTATTCTGTCCGTTTATTCTTGTCGTCGGTCCTATTTAAAAGGTTTATGTGTTGTGTGTTTTTGTGTTACATAATTATATAACAATAAATATTCGATTAGACTCATCTATTATAAGGTTGTAAGAAGATACCAGAGGTGAAACAGAGTTGGCACAATCAATTTTCTAAGTACTTAGGCATTTGAACTCTCCCCTTTCTTGGTACATAGACCACAGATCTCTCAAGGTGTAAAATGCCCTAATCTAAAGGATCATGTTATGGTAAAGTTTAACCTAAACATATAGCCGATCACGACTACATATATAAACACTGAACTTAATCTTTGGTTTTTGTGGCACATACTTGTAATAGTTATACATAGCATTTTAATAAATGTTTCTTTGTGTAACAAAAACATAATAAAATAGAGCTTAGTATGTGAAAGTTGTTTGGTCTTTTCTCCTTAATCTTTAATCTTCTCTTTAACGGTTACACATGGTCAGTGTGCTAATTTACATAAGCCGATTGACTATTAAATATAGAGTTATTGTACTGTAGATATAAATTTCGTACTTTCAAGTGTGTGATATAAGGACAACTTGAGAATATTTCTACTATCAAAACCGTTTTTTGAGATTGGAAAAGGCGAGGATTGACGAAATCAAACGGCCAGGTTATACTATCATTGATGCAAAGTTGAAGCTTAATCTAACCTGCTTTGGCATTTTTAAAAAATGGGGAACATGTCAAAGAGACAACAACCCAACCAAAGAGAGGAAAACAGCCGAAGGCCATCGATGGGTCTTCAACGCAGCGAGAAAATCCCACATCCCGTATGTGGTCCTCAGCTGGCCCATAAATAAGCATATGTATACTAGTTCAGTAAAAATGGACGTCACATTAAACTCCAAAAAAAAAAACATAAACTAAAATTAAAAAAACATACAAGACTGACAAAGACCAGAGGCTCCCGACATGGGACAGAAGTCCGAGTACGATGTAAGAATAGGTATCATTTGAAGGTAAGTAGTATGGATTGAAGTATTAAAAAGGGGCACTAGCTGCCAAATTCATGTTCATCGATTTGACTCAAATTCTCATATGTTATTTATAACAATGAAAAACGTTTATCCAAAGCATCAAAAGTCTAAATAAAATAATGTACAGGGAATAGTCTCGATAATATGTAGCTTCGTTTCGTGTGTAATTTAGTATAGGGCGCCATCTAATTAACTATTGAGTCGACCTTTGATGACCATATAAGCGATGTAAACATAAATATAGATATAAATAGATTAAGTAACTCGTGCAATTGGATTTTTATAGGTCTGTTTACTATTATATTATAGATTAAAAATATATGTTTATCCTCTTTTTTTACCTTACACGAATGATTTTTTTGTGGATCGAAGCAGTCAATCAAATGATTTACCTTTGTTTCACGTTCATTGTTGAAATTCTTTGCCTTTGAATAACTGTAAACAGAAAATGCATGCGTTATTCGATCTCTAGCTAAGGGGTTAAATTGAAGTTCATATGAATATGGATATAATGAGGCCGAATTATTCACTTGCAAGTGAATAATTCATTATCAATGTTTCTTAGCTTAATTTGACAAAATTGAACCATTCTAGCTTCTAAAAGCGAATTATTATTTCACTATTTCACGTTCATTAATGATTGAACCAAAAAAATCATACTTAAATTCTTAATATATCTCGTAGCTAGTGCCCCTTTAAGGAAATGTCATCGACGTATTAAAGAAATGCCATCCATCATGAAACCGACCCCATTACAATCTTGTATATACGGATTCACCTTTATTTTTTGCACGATGTTTTGAAGAATTAAAAATATGAAAACTGGTTTCAAATGATCAATCAATTATATTGCTAGAGAAAAAGCGTAAATGGAACATACTTCCGAATTGTTCTACTTAATGTTAAAGTGACAAACTCCCCTTTTTCTTAACTCCGATAGTAAAACTAACATTTTTAATCCAAAAAATAAATAGTAGAATATTATGATCTCTTGCAAATAAAAAGTAAAAAAATGATTGACATGAGCATGCACAAAACACCTACACAATATTTAGTATTGAGCAGTATCAATCCAAGAAATAACGCTGTTTTCAAAAAGTCAGGTGATCCAAGCCGGAAATACTAATTAGTAGTTCAAAATTAACGAGATACACCTGTCGTGTAACTCGCGATAAATAAAATTGCTGGCCCTTTTGTTTTCGATATCCTTACAAGACAATTTTCTACATTTTTTTCAGACTCATTCAACGCACAGTGTTCTGTTGTATTTCGATGAAGATGACCAATGGCCAGCCGTGTATAAAAGTGGCAAGGTAATGATGATAATCATTGGGGTGTTTGTGTCGTTTATTAAACTCTTTAGTTTAATAAATCGTATACTTCTTCAGCTTTGAATTCGCACAAAGACAGATGTAATTGTTATCTTTTACATACACACATTTACTGCTCATATAAAGAATGTGTGGTTGAATCAGGTCTTGAAGTAAATAATATTTTAGTGTGAGGTGGGGTGGGGGGTTATATTTAAAACGGAAAAACAATTCCAGAAACTATATATCTTTTAGATAAGACTTTGGTTTTCGGTGTAAGAATAAACGGTTTCTTATTTAGGTATGTATCATATTAAAATTCTGATTTCGAGATATAATGATTGAAAATCACATTCATTCATCGTAACCTTTCATGTGCAGACATGTGAGCAGAAAGTTGCAACCTTGAATCCAGCTAATAACCAAATCATTCACATGTCCGTACTCTACAGCTGGTCAGGATGTTCACAGGTCACTAAGAATGGACAGGATGTTATTTTATGTGAAGGAGGAAGGGTTTTCAAGTCGACCCGTGAAAGATGGTGGTTCCTGGCTGTTAGTCGATGTGATCAGTCTTCAGGGGTGAGTTTATCTGTTATTTGATCAGTCCTCCAGGGTATATGTTTAAGGATGTGATATGTCCAGGTATCAGGCATAAATGTATCTTCCATGCATATGTGACCAGTCCTCAGTAGTGAGTGTGTTTGTCATGTGATGGGACTTCGTGGATGAATTTATCATCCTTGTGATTAGTGCTCAGGAGTAAGTGTGGGTGCCATGTGACCAGCCATCGTGGATGAATTTATCTTTAGTGTAATCATTCCTCGGGAGTACGTGTGATTGTCATGTGATGAGATTTTGTGGATGAATTAATCTTCCATGTTATCATTCCTCATGCGTCAGAGTGTATTTGATATATAATGAGTCTTCGTGGATGAAAGTATATCTTCCGTGTTATAAGTCCTCAGAATTGAAAGTGTTTGTCATGTGATCAGTCTTTGTGGATGAATGTAATTCCCATGTGATCAGTCTTTGTGGATGAATGTAATTTCTATGTGATCAGTCTTTGTGGATGAATGTAATTTCCATGTGATCAGTCATCAGGAGTAAGTTTGCTTGTTATGTAATCAGTCTTCATGAATAGATGCTTGTTGCCAACATATGTACTTTTAGTTTTAGTGGTGGTCATCCCATTTTTAATCGGTATTGTCTTTCAATGTTTTGCCTTGTTGCCTGATGAAATTCTTTGTATCTTCAACTTATATTCTTCCAGAAATTATATCTCCTATAAAGCATTTTTATTGCATTATGATTGTGTATGCAATTATATTTCTAGATGTAATGTACTGACAATTGACTTATGTCAAAAGTAATGAAAAATCAACACATGTAGTTTAAGTCTCGCAGATATTTTCAACGTTAAGGATTTTTTTGATTGCATGGTATTTCGTTTCTTTTGTCACGATCAAAATGTATGTACCACAAATTGTTAGATAACAGACCAGTTTAAGTATATTTCTATAAAACGAATTATATGTAAACATTACTCTTATGCGATCTTTTCAATTTTCATTTTTAGGGGGTAGGATTAAATTTTACCTACAACTTCCACATGACAAATGGTCCAGAGGATGACTTACTCAGACATGAATATTCAGCAGACGAATTTTGTAAGATATTTTACGTTAGACCGGTTGTCCCACTTCTATCAAGATAGTTTCACCTGTCTATTATGTCTTTTATATATTTGTCTTGCCATATTAAACCTTTAAGTAACTATGCGATACTATTTATTCTGTTACAATTTCCATTCTTTCTTATTTTAATTTCAACATTGTGGGATAAAATGACAAGGGGCAATAACACATTTGACTGTATCTTTTTAAGGCTTTGAATTGGCTAAATTTGTGATAAATCATATGAGTCATGACAGCCCTTTTTATGATATAAATCGGAAACTTTAGTTATCTGTGATGGTGAACGGTTGTTATCTGTGATGTATGGATGTTATTTGCGATGAATGGCAGTCATGTACAGCTGTTATCCATGATGTACTGACGTTATCTGTGATGCACGACAGCTGACCACTTTTAACTTTACGCGATTATTAATCGACACGACTAACTTCATTTTAAGGTAGCACAATACAAAGATTTTGTTACTCCCAATCAGACAACTTTAAACTGATGTAATTCATTTCATCCTTCTTTATATTTTATAAATAAGGTACCAAAAGAAAGAAGAAAGATTAATCTTTCAAATTGTGATAATTTCATTATGACATAATTATTACATAATTAATTATTATGTAATTTGTTGCTATATTGTGATGTCCACACTTGAATGAATTTAGCTTCTTTGTTCTTCATAGCATCCCAAAATATTTTATATTTTCTTGTACAACACAGCTTGACCTTCAAAACTGTGTCTCAGATTTCCAAAAACATCAATAGAACAAATTTTATACCCAATTGAATTTAGTGGTCTCTTATGAATTGATGTTGCAAACTTCATTGAAAATTTATGAGAGAATGAAATACAATAGGAAAAATCTGAGACACAGTTTTGGAGGTCAAACTGTGTTGTGCACGAATCTATGAAATATTTTTGGATGCTATGAATAACAAAGAAGCTAAATTCATTCAAGTATAGACATCACAATATGGCAACTAATTACATAACAATTAATGGTGTAATAATTATGTCATAATGAAATTATCACAATTTGAAAGATTGGTCCTTCTTCTTTCTTTTGGTACCTCATTTATAAAATTTAAAGAAAGATGAGTGGAATTACATCAGTTTAAAGATGTCTGACTGGGTATGAAAAATCTTTGTATTGTGCTACCTTAAGATAATAAAACCAAATGAATTAGAATTTAACTGTAACATTTTTTCTTTTCAGATATATTACCAATAGATATTTCTTTTTTGTTGGCATATGTAGTTTTGTTTGTTTTATCCTGTATTTGTGCATGTAAGTTCAATTACAAGTAAATCAACTCAATAGAGTTAAAGAGTATAAAAAGCAGAATGACACAAATACAACATAAACAAAATTTTAATCCAAAAAATAATTATATCTTTTGATAACTATATGCATCATTCAACCAAACTAAGATTACAAATAAACAAAATAATAATCAACCGGCGATCGAAATCCTGAGTGGAAGATGGATAATTTACCGTGTGTTTTTCTATGTTGTGATGTTATACTATTGTTTCAGAAAAAAAAAGAGAAGGTTTGGATCCATTAAAACGTTTAATCCCGCTTCAAATGTTTGCACCTGTCCTAAGTCAGGAATCTGATATACAGTAGTTGTCGTTTGTTTATTTAATTTATACGTGTTTCTCGTTTCTCGTTTTTTTTTAAATTTTATATAGATTAGACCGTTTGTTTTCCAGTTTGAATGGTTTTACACTAGTAATTTTGGGCCCTTTATAGCTTGTTGTTCAGTGTGAGCCAAGGCTCCGTGTTGAAGGCCGTACATTGACCTATAATTGTTTACTTTTTTGAAATTGTTATTTGGATGGAGAGTTGTCCCATTGGCACTCCACCACATCTTCCTATATCTAACAAAGTCAAGTCGAAAGAAAAGACATAATAAAGTCTGAAAGCTTGCGAGGGGAACACGTAAGCTCCTGAAGGTACAGTCAACTTATGCTACAGAGGCATACACCTTAATCCGTGGAATAGATTTTACTCATTGTTGAAGGTCTTACGGTGATCTAATGTTGCATACTTACTTCTTCGTCATCTTGCTTCCATCGTGGAGAGTTTTCTCATGGAAATCATACCACACCTTTATGGTTTTATACAAAATAGCGACATCGGACCATTATTCATTTGAGAAACATAAATTATAATCAAACAAATAGTATTATACCTGTATTTTCCACATTGAATATGTATTTTCTATATTTGTAGATCTTTTAAAACAGAGACAGTTATTCCACACAACATACAAAATGTTCATGGTTGCCTTATTATTTTGGTTGGTTGGGTTGATGTTTGCGTCTATATCCTATGGAATGTATGGTGACTCAGGGTATGAACAACCGGAAACTAAAGTAGTAGGTATGTTCATCGTTTATATCTTTGAATAATTTTATAATTGTTTCTACGTTATTTATGTCTGTTTTTAAACTTGAATTCGAGATATACAAGCATCGATCAGGAATAAATGACAGCATAGTTATTCTACACAGGATTGTGTTCTGTAGCACCCACTTCAACATATCGCGAGAGAATTGGCCATCAAATCTTAGTTACAATTGAAATATGTGAAAAACAGGTCAAAATTATTTATTCACTCTTTTATTTCATTGTTTTTGGTTGCTGTTGACAAAATCTACTTCAGACTGTTTATAAAATTGAGAATGGAAATGGGGAATGTGCCAAAGAGACAACAACCCAACCATAGAGCAGACAACAGCAGAAGGTCACCAACAGGTCTTCAATGCAACGAGAAATTCTCGCACCCGGAGGCGTCCTTCAGTTGGCCCCTAAACAAATATATACTGGTTCAGTGATAAACACCATACTAAACTCCAAATTGTACACAAGAAACTAAACGTTAAAATAATACAAGACTAACAAAGGCCAGAGGCTTCTGACTTGGGACAGGCGCAAAAATGCGGCGGGGTTAAACATGTATGTGAGATCTCAACCCCCCTATACCTCTAGCCAATGCAGAAAAGTAAACGCATAACAATACGCACATTAAAATTCAGTTCAAGAGAAGTCCAAGTCTGATGTCAGAAGATGTAACCAAAGAAAATAAACAAAATGAAAATAATACATAAATAACATCAGACTACTAGCAGTTAACTGACATGCCAGCTCCGGACCTCAATTAAACTGATTGAAAAATTATGTCTTCATCATATGAATATCAGGCACAATCCTCCCCGTGAAGGGTTTAGTATCATACCATGATAACATATATGACAAGAACATAACCCGTGTCATGCCAACAACTGGTTTATTAATAATAAATGTGTTTAGTTCCGATGCAAAGACCCTATAAGTGAATCAATATTAACGCCAAAATATGCAATCTTTAATGACCTGACAACAGTATCGTAACTATATCCCTTCTTAATAAGTCTATTTAAATACACACTCAAATTTCAAGCTTTTATTATCAGTTCCAGCTTGCAAATACAATCCCGTCTTGTTTGAAGCCGAATTATATAGTTCAAAAACGGACATTGAATGCTTATTATTACTGAAATACTAGACATTCATTACTGTCCATGTGCCTCTTCTGTCCAAACAGCACACATAGTCTAAGAATGCAGATGGTCTTATATTATGGTTAACGTAATTATGTAATCATCGTTATTTTTATTGTATACCCTCAAATTACATTCTCTGTTTTGTAAAATTATTGATAAGGAGCCAAACTCATAGAAAAATAAATAAAGAAAAATTGATTGAAACATGAATCATTTCTATGTAAAGTGGTGTTTATTTTTTCTGTTTCTAAGGTCGTAAACTCAGTTAACGATATTTTTTCTCTACTGATGTTAGTACTAAAAGGTGAGGGTTACATTGTAACCAGAGGCGTTCTTTATATCCAGAGTACCAAGTTAATATCTATCTTCTGTTTTCTAAGGTCGTATATTCAGTACAATTAGCGAGATGATATTTCTACTGATGTTGGTATTAATGGGTAAAGGCTATACTATAACAAGAGGCGTACTATCTACCCAGAGTACAATAGTTATATCAGTATTCTTCTCAGCATATACAGTCTGTTACTCTGCAGTGTTTATTTATGAAGCTAAGGTATTTTATTAAATTATAAATTGATACATAATTGAAATAATTTACAAATTATTTTTTAAGTTTCTCCTGCTACAAATGTATATCTATAAATATAAAATTGAAGAGACTTGGTATGATTGCCAATGATACAACTCTCAAAGAGAGACCAAATGATATAGAAGTTAACAACCAAACGCCACCGTACCGCCTTCAACAATAAGCAAAATCTCTTCTTCTTAGATATATTTGTTAAACTCAATAGTATTACCTTTACCGCATAGTCAGCTATAAAGTTTGTTATAAGTTATTTTAACTTACAAATTAAATCTTTGTACAAGGTCTTATAACACATATATCGTTGATGATATAGATATGAAATGCTTTAAAGTGTTCCACGATTATTTCAGACCGTTATTGATAGAACGCAAAAAGCTTCAAAGCTTAATTTCACTCTTTTATATTGTTCATGTTTAGTAAGTAATCTTTACACATTTTGTTTTCAGGTGTTTGATCCTGGAGAAGTTCTATATACATATGAAAGTCCCCCTGGTTATGGATTGATATCCCTCCGTCTCATAGCTTGGGTGTGGTTTTGCTATTCTGTATTTTTCACGCTGAAGAACTACAAATCAAAATCATTATTTTATTATCCGTTCTTTATATTTTACACAATATGGTAAGTCAGTATTGTAACTGCTTAGTTTGTTATTTTTCAGAGTGTAAAAGCGTAAATATTGAAAAAAATTTAATGCCGTTTTTTTAAACATTTTCCTTTAAGATGCTTTGAGTTAATTTATGGATATTATATATAATGGAGAAGACTGTTATCGATTTTGTTTGATAAACTTTGATTTATAACACATGCGTTTAAATATTACACTGGTTTTTGTCTTTCATGAAAATTATCAAGGAAAGCATAGCATAAAACATATAAAAACACTTTGATTATTTAACCAGAACTCCTTTAATTGAGAAACTCACATCTCTTTACTATTCTATTTGGGATTACACTTACGTTAGTGTTATTAACCAGAATCCCCTTTGATTGATTTACTCACAATGTTCTGTCAATGTTATAGGTTTTGGTTGACACCTACGTTAGTGTTATTAACCATGTTTGAGTTAGATTTGTGGGTGAGAGAGAAAATTGTGATAGGAATTCAAAATACTCTCTCTCTGATTGGTCACCTATATTTTATGGTGAGTGATTGTTAAAGTGTTGTAGCAGTATGCATTGCATTTTATACAAGGTCAGGGTATCTGGATGATGTGCTTTTTGCTGTTTTGCTTTACTTTGTTTGCCTGTATATTTTTATGTTGGAGTTTTGTGTCGGTGGTTGATGTGATTTTTTGCAATGTACACTATTGTTTTTTATTTCTGTTAACTTTTTAAGAATTCCTTTAGTTCTTATAAATATTCAGGTACTACCTTCAATGGTTTGGAACTTGTTAACTCATCAAAGATACCAAGATTATGATAATCTTCGCCAGACAAGCGTTTCGTCTTCAAAAGACATTACATTTATCGAAACTATAATCATATCAAGGAAATGTCATATCGACACAAAAGTTCTGATTTCCTGGTTGGTGATACCTAAGAGACAAAACGTCCACCAGCAGTGACATCAACCCACTGGTTGTAAATTTCATTAAAGTTATCATTCTTCTATTATTTTACTCCAGACGCACGTTTTGTCTTCATAAAACTCATGAGTGACGCATGATTTATAACAGTTGGAAGGCCCAATTAAATACGAAGTTGAAAAATCAAAACGTTATGCGATTTAAGACAGACTAAGGCAATCTTTACATGGCAGTAGAAAAACCTGCTTCATGTCAACAACAAAAAAATGATGAGTACTGGGGTTATGCCCAGGGGAACGAAACGTCTACCAGCAATGTAGGTGTCACATTTATCTTGTAGACATTCTCCGATTTGTATTGCTCATTTAAATTATTACTAGGCGTTCTTATTGAACCGAGGAACTGATCTATCAACATGGTAAATCTATATTGGGACATTGTCGAATTTCATCTATTTCTGGTAAATGTTCAGTTTGAGGGATGATGTTTTCCATCTTTCAACTTAGAATAAATGAAAACAACTCGTCATTACTTTTTAAAATGTTGCAATAAAAATATCATGTTTTTAGGTTTCCAAGTATATAAGTTTGATATCTTTGAGTCAATCAATGATTGTTCTTGTTCATGATTGCAAAAAGATTGGTGGTAGTAAGAACTATATTCTATACCTAAAACACCCGAACAAATGATTGTTTGAAAAAGTAAATGCAATATTTGCAATTTGTTTCATTTATTATTTCAAGCTAAAATGTGACACTATACGGTAACCTAGAATTGGTTGAACAAAACTCAAGATGGTACAGGGATTTTAAAAAAAGCCTGATATATTTCAGATATTTGAATTATATGAACAACAAGAGTTTGTATTTACAGCTTATATCCCTGTAAAATATCTTTGCATGAATGGTTATTCAAAATTAAATTTTAAGGCTTGAAGATAAGGTATACAATCAACGTTGACATTATTGGAGATTTAATGGGCATTTTCGAAATTTGAAAGTATTTTCCTTTGCATTTAATACAAATATCATGTTTTCAACCAATCGTTTAAAGGTTTTGGGCCAGTCCTGCTGTGATTCTGATTGCTATGTTCGAGTTGGAGTTGTGGACTAGAGAGAAAATTGTTGTTGGTGTTCAACAGTTTGTAGCACTTTTCGGTCACGTGTTTTTTCTGGTGAGAATTAGGTGGTGGAATTGTAACTTGTAGCTACTAGTCTATATACCTTAGATATAATTTATAATACTCTGTGACATTCTATCCTAAATGTACTTCATACTATTATGATAAATTTAATTCTAAAGTTTCTTTGAGACTTGTGTGTAAAACTCATTCATTTTCTCTATTATAGATTTGTGATAGTAGTAGTAGTAGTAGTAGAAATAGTGATACTTATATATAAATGATAATTGAGCAACATTTGTGAAATGCGTTACCATTTCACAAATTACTAGTTCCAAAATTGAAAATATAATTAGTATTCCTTGTGTATAAGATCTTACTGAAATGTCTAAGGACTAGTTTCTTCTCACATAAATATTGCTTTCCTAGGAGTTGTATTTTACAATGGTGTCAATGTGGGTAGATATTTTTAAAGGTAAAATTCTTACTCAAATGTATATATTTTTATCAATTGATTTTTTTTAAACTGAATTTCGACACGTGGTAGTGACATCAAATGTGATCTCTCTAAACTAAGCTTCAATATTACAGCTACTGGTTCATTTACCCCTAAAATTAGCATTATTATGAAAAGCTCAAATAAGTTTCAATATTTTAGGGATAAATAATGGCTCTTGTTATAATCCTTCTTTTTAAACGGGTGATGCTGAAACAATTAAAATGGAACAAAACAGGCCTGTCTTGCATTACTATAACTATTTATATAAAACTAAATAACATTGCGTCTTACTAATAGATCTTCAATTATGAAAATGTGAAGATGTGGTACAGCTTTCCTTATTTTCTAACGTATCATTATCATTGATGTAATCATTCTAACTTTGTAAAATTTAACTCCCTGTTTTGTCAATCATTAAAACATTAATAAAAATTTAGATTTAAAGTATCTATTATTTATACCAGGTTTTGGGCTAAACCGATAGTTATCTTGGTAGCCATGTTAGCTATTCCTCAATGGATGAGAGAGAAAACAGTTCACGGTGTCGAACTGTTTTGCGTTGTTTGTGGTCATCTCTTTTTTCTGGTAAGATGGATTAACCGCAACCATAATTGCTGGATCACGAATTAACATCACAATGGTTTTTGAGTTGATCTTTTAAATGTGACACATTTGTTTCTTCATTATTTGTTTTCACACAGATGTTATGCTTGATATTAACACAAATACAAATACGTAAAATATGTTTAAGATAGAGAAATTTAACTGTTTGATAGACGTTTTAAAAGGTACCTGATATATATCTACATGCATTTAGTAATCTTTCGTGTCTTTCAATGTTTACATATTAAAAGCACAATGTTGTACAAGCGTTATATCAATTGAATTTGGTTATATACCTGTACCAAGTGAACAATTTCAAATATCTGAAGATAGTTCAAAATTGCAATATTGAGTATTTCATCAAAAATGTATGGAATTAAATTCTTAACCAAAATCAAAATTCTTTTGCATGCAAATTAACTCATTTGGACGTATTTGGATGCAACCTTTAAAACAACGTTGGCTACTTTGTGTCAAAATGTCTCAAAAAGCAACACATAGCACTGTATTAACATTTAATTTCATGGAAATATCTTTAATCGTTGACAATTTTAAAATTTATGTTGTTGAATCTATATTCTATATCTACAGGTTTAATTTACAATTTTCTACATCAGAAAATGTCTGTACCAAGAAAGAAATTTGACACTTGTTATTCATTTGTTTGATGTGTTTGAGGTTTCTATTTTGCCATTTGATCAGGGTCTTTCCGTTTAGAATTTTCTTTTGAGTTCTTTTTTATTTTATTATTTTTCTTTCTGCACATTCCAGTTTTTTGTATAGCTTGTTAGATTTAAAAGAAAATACATGCGAAATTGGTCAAACATCTTTGTAATTTTTAAGAACTCCTTTAGAAATAAATATCTTAATTAACATTATAGATTTTAGCTGACTGTTTCGTACCTATTTACTATGTCTCCGCCACATTGTGTTTCCTTTTCCTGTTTATTCATAACCTATGTTACTTTAATAGTTTTTATGTTGATACTCTTATTGAGGCAATTACCATAAAGCATATATGTAAAGGTCTCTAATAGAAAATCTTGCCATTATTTCTTTGAGGTAGTTGATGATGAGTCTTAATTTGATTTATAGATGTAAAACCATCGCAGATCTATCATAAACGACGGTTTTTGCATATGACACCTTTTGGCAGAATGACCTACCCGTAGACTTTTCTTAAGAATACTATATATTTCTTTTTTATTTATATCAATTGTTTGCATGGAACCAGGTTAAGGTTAAGATGTCTGATATTCCAGAACTTCTTGTTTTACAAATAACATATATTGTTACGACAAATCAACAATTGTAAAGATAAGGTTTATTTTTGGTGTCAATCAGTTTCAGTTTCAAGCAAAAGAAATAATCTGTGGTTGAAATCAGGGACGAGTATCAAAAATGATACTTTTAGTAAAGTTACTCAATGTTAAAATGACGATTCGATTTGAGAATAATCTAATGGCATTAATGATAAAAGAGAATTTAAATATTCAATGGTATGATTGATGAAATATTTTGTGATCGATGTAATATGACAATTAGAATTTAATGAATCACAATGGGAAAATGTTTAAAATTATATTAAAATTTTTATAGATCACTGTTTGATTTCATTCCAAATACACTTTCATATATATGTAGATATATTTTATTATTTATATGTTCATATCATTAAGCACTTATAACCATTCTTCAGTAAGATAAATGAACAAGACTAATTGAATACTTAACAAAAACGTATTTTCTTTTATTCATAATATGTAATTGCAAAGAGATGAAATTGTAATACGTATTTAAACTTTGAATATTTCTTTCCAGATTTTGACTCGACCTCAAGCTGCTAATAAAAATTTTCCTTACCACGTTAGAACAACACAGGTAATATGATTTTCGTATACTGTTTTGTTCTTATTTGGTTGTTTATTGTTTGTTTAAACTTGTATTACCACAAATATTTAAAAATGTTAAAATTAAATGACACTAAATAAAAGTCATAAAAAGTATGGACAGAAGATATCGGTCAACATTGTAAAATAAGGAAATGACTGAATATAGAGACAAAATGACGTGTAATTAAGCAGCTATGTATACATGACTCATACATGTGAAGAATTTGTGTAGGGATGGGGCCAATACTCAGTTTTATAATTATACTGTACGCCCTACATTGAATTGTTTTATTTTGTGTGTTTTTGTTACAGATTGCTAGCCTAACTGGAACCGAAGTCGATGGATTTAATTCATATAATTATAATTCTGGATCTATTTGTTCATCCCCATCCGGTCCAGATTTATCTAATTTGTTTGTGACGTCACACTCTCGTAGCTCGGACAAATTAGTAGGCATGGCAGGTGACGATGCGGATTACGAGATGAAGAATTCCAGATCAATGTCTGAAGTTGGGATATCACCATCATCTCCGAAATACGATAATTTTAGAAGTGTAAGTAAGATTTATTCAACTTAGCAAGGTGTATTCACATTTGGGTTATAATGTTTTTTACATAGCAGCTTTTCATAAATCTGGAACATATGGGAGTCGGCTTCATTTATTTATTCATGTCCTAGAAATAAGGATTACCCAGAACGCTTGATAAAATTTAAGGAATGAATGTGTCAGCATCACTATGCTATTAGCCTTAAAAGGAAAGCAAACCCACCTTTGCAATACGAGTTGCATAGTCATATGACATGATTGATCAGATCAGCAGTTACAACCAAGATAAATTAATAAATGATGCCAGATAATTCGAAGCACTTGCTACGGAAAAAATACAAACAGACAGACTAAACAAAAAATAACTAACAAAAGCAAATTATTTTTAAAAAATAATTCGAAATACTTAAGCCTAGGAAAATATCGATTTTATGCGACTGTCATACAAGTGAGAGGTTTTGTTAGCTTTAAAACCAGGTTTAATTCCCCATTTTCTAATCCGGAAATGCCTGTACCAAGTCAGGATAGTTGTTTTCCATTCGTTTGATGTGTTTGATCATGCTAGTTGTGAAGGGAATTTTGAATTTTCCTTGAAGTTCGGTATTTTTGTTATGTTGTGTCATTTGGTCTCCAATCTCCGGCTCTTTTTGTTATGTTGTGTCATTTGGTCTCCAATCTCCGGCTTTCACAAAACTTTCATCAAACTAAAAGAAAAATAGAAAGTGTTGGCTTTACTTTGAATATGGAAATATTTACATTTTGAATTTTGTTCAACATATTAAAGATATTTTAAGTCCAAATAGATGATATTTTATAAACAAAGTTGCAATATTCAATGCATTGAATAAAACCTGAACTTCGAAAACATCATTTCTATTTTTATCTTGTACTAGAGTTCCTTGGTTGCCAAATAACCAGACTTATTATTTCACCTTTCCAAATAATCATAGTTTTAAAAAACCCAAGAATGAAGGAAATAAGATTCTCGCAATTGGTTATAAGATTTCTCTATATATAGGACATTTCATTGTACATGTAAAATTTCAGACAGGTAAAGTATGCCAATATCGAAATTCTCTCAGAGCAAATATATAAATTGAAGTCAAATTCAGTAGGATACTTTATTTTCATAAAAATAAAAAAAGAAGAAACCTGTAATCCAAACAAATCGTTTAACCTGTTTGAAATTGTACAAATTCGTATAAGAGACCCAATCATAAACTATTTCTTTGTAATAAAAAATCAGATTGTATTCTAGACTACAACAGGAATATCTTCGATAACTAAGTCGGTAAGATTAAACTTTTATTATACATGTATTCACTTTAGACATTTCTGTTCTCTAAGATATGCCATATAGATTTCTTTGATCTGATGCTTATAATAAAGCATTACTGGTACTAATATAAAGATAAGGGGATGTTCTTGATTGCCATGGAACACATTTCATGAAATGTTACCAACTGCAGGTCACCCAACGTCTTTATCAATGAGCAACAAAACTTATCGTATAAAACACTGAAGCTGTTTTGGATTAGACAATTAATTAGGTGACTTCCGAAGGAAACGGCTAAAATTTACGTCTTAACAATAATTTATACCGGTATATGAGACAAATTGTCTGATGATGAACAAAATGCAATAAACAGACAAACAAATGATATGTTTGTCTTTCTATTTTGACGTTTTACTGATAGTTCAGATGTTTATTTCTCAGTTCTAGGTGAAAGAGTTGTTATAAGGATTGTAAGTCGTATATACTTTGTTGTGTTGCCTTTGTTTTAGATCAATTGCCCTTAGTTATCATAGTTTTATACTGCTTGTGAAATATCGGCTGCGTCTTCTGTGTTATATGTTGTGCTTGTTTTTGATTTCCATTCAAAACGGAACTATATATCCGATTGCTTCATATCACTGACAAATTACTTATACCTAAATTTCAAAATGAGAATGACACATATTTGGAGTACACGAACAGCAAGGTTTTACCGATAGTGTGTACAGTAGACCAACAGCTTAAGCTAGCTTTTATACCTAAATATATATATGTGTTCGTATTTATTGTTCCTATTAAATGTAGTATCACATCTCACGCTTTACAATTTCCCTATTATATTACTGGTACTTTTTATTATCAATTATCACCAATTATTAGTTACTCATCAGATGCATATTTCTATGTTTTTATTTGCTTTTCCTATCGATACTCCATGCTTTTCTATATTTTCTTATCTTTTATCCGTCTATTGTTTCAATTTATTCACTGAAATGTTTTTTGAAAATCTAGCTTTTACTGCATACAATTGATTCTTTATTGTTCGCAATTATTTTGATTACATAAATATGAACAGCTTAACATAATACACAGTTGTTAATTTTAGTTTTACCATTTGCGTGGGCGTCAAAATGTCTCGAATATATCTAATAACATTTCAAAACAAGTTGAAGGTGTAAGGACATACTATGTAAAATGTATGACAGTTATTACTGTTAGTTTTTCACCGCCCTTGGCCTTGTAACATTTATCTTTATTGGCGTTCTATGTTACAAAACATTTAAAACTTAGAAACTCAATCAAAGAATACACTAAATTTATTCGTTATATTAGACCGTTGGTCTTCCCACTTAAATGGTTTACACTAGCCAATTTAGGGCCCTATAAAGCTTGATGTTCGGAGTAAGCGACGAGTCCGTAATGAAGACCGTACTTTGACCTTTAACGGTTTAAAAATTGTAAATTTGATGGAGAGTTGTCTCATTCGAACTCATACCACATCTTCTTATATCTATTATAAAATGATTGATAGAAACAGGTTGCATCCTAAATTTACAGATGGCAGTCTAATCATTGACCTCTTACATCTTAAATTAAAAGAAAATATTTTGATAAATAACTGCATCAATATTTTTAACAAAAATTAATTATAATTACAATCGGAGTTCAACATTTTTGTTTTTTATGTTTTATTTGAAAAGAAATTTATAAAGTAATACATGGAATTATATTTTTTTTACTGTTTTCAGCGACCATCTTTTATGGCCTCTGGACTACCACCACTGTCACCAATAGTAACCTCGGGGGATCAATTTATGAACTTTCCTCCATCAAGTACACGTCGTAGTTCTGATCTCATGGATTTTCCACCGCCTAGCCCACGTCGTAATTCGAGTTTGAACTCACCACCTCCAGCCTTCGAAAAAATGTTTCATATTGGATGAAGTGGTTGGATTTGTTGCTTATGTCATGATGGAAAGCATTTTGCTACTAAGTTACTATGATTAAAGATATGACAAATGCATGACAACAATCATTTTTCGTAACTTGATGCAGGCACTTCGTGCGAACCTTATTTATTTAATTTATGTGTACTTTTATTATATTTGTTATGTGAATAGTATAATAGTTTCACACATGAAAAAAGGCTATGTCTGAGACAACGAAGGTTTTATATCATTTACATCCTACTTAATTCTTATACAAATTAGAGGTAGAAAAATTTTATGTTCAAAGTTATTTCATGATAACCACTTAACTACTTGTTGTCAAATTTAATGACTATGCGAATTGGGAATGTTCCAAAAATGATTTAGATCTATCCTCTCCCTCATACATATTTTTCTTTCATCCGTATCTTTCATCATTTTGTTGAATAAAAGAATCCACTACTATTTTCTTATATTTTGTAGAAAATAAACTTATGAACTAAACAAAAAGCAACGATTGAATGTAAATGCATCATTGAGTTCAAAGTGAATATAATTTCAAATGCTTTGAAATCTTATACAACATACTTTAAATGAACTTAGTGAAGAATTGTAGAATAATTCAGAGGTTGAACCGTCGACAAGCTCTACATGCTCTTTTGAAGTTAATGATGTCTTCAACACGTATATCCTTGTCCTGCTATGTGAATTAGGGCAACAGTAGTTAGCCGATGTTGAAATATTGAGCAGGAAGAGATAAATGAGGTAACTGGCAACAACGTAGGGAATCGCATGATCTCCAACAGGAGTGAGACCGCTGTGATTTTCTCTGGCTATTCATGCAACCCTCAACATGCATATTGTCAAAACCTCGGTCAAATGTAACCATTCGTAAAATTACAGATCAAACAACCAAACTGAACTATACAAAACAACTTACCAATGTTAACGTTACCCTCAACCCTTTTGATCGTAACAAGATAACTATTGATATTAATTATACTCTTTCAATTAGATATTTTAAAAGACTCATTTGTCGGATCATCAGAAAAAATTCGTTTCGTACCCTGCTTATATGTTGCTTCAACGCTCTAGTTCAGCGTTTAATAATAAACCCATTGGAATAATTTACCAGAGATTTGTTTTATCTTGATTGTATTGATCTAATTCAGTGCAAATTAAATTAAGTATGATTAAATGAACCACTGCCTTCTTTAACTATTGTCTACGTCTAAAGAAGAGGGACGAAAGATACCAGAGGGACAGTCAAACTCATAAATCGAAAATAAACTGACAACGCCATGGCTAAAAATGAAAAGGACAAACAGACAAACAATAGTACCCATGGCACAACATAGAAAACTAAAGAAAAAACAACACGAACCCCACCAAAAACTAGGGGTGATCTCAGGTGCTCCGGAAGGGTAAGCAGATACTGCTCCACCCGTCGTGTTGCTCATTATAAAATTATAATCCTGGTACCTTAGATAACTATTTACACCACTGGGTCGATGTCACTGCTGGTGAACGTTTCGTCCCCGAGGGTATCACCAGCCCAGTAGTCAACACTTCGGTGTTGACATGAATATCAATAATGTGGTCATTTTTATAATTTTCCTGTTTACAAAACTTTGAATTTTTCGAAAAACTAAGGATTTTCTTATCCCAGGCATAGATTACCTTAGCCGTATTTGGCACAACTTTTTGGAATTTTGGATCCTCAATGCTCTTCAACTTTGTACTTGTTTGGCTTTATAAATATTTTAATTTGAGCGTCACTGATGAGTCTTATGTAGACGAAACGCGCGTCTGGCGTACTAAATTATAATCCTGGTACCTTTGATAACTATTTACACCACTGGGTCGATGCCACTGCTGGTGGACGTTTCGTCCCCAAAGGTATCACCAGCCCAGTAGTCAACACTTCGGTGTTGACAGGAATATCAATAATGTGGTCATTTTTATAAATTTCCCTTTAGTCTTCTCGTCTATCTTTTATAGTTACAAAAAGCTTTTTAAAGTTTCTATCTGCTATAAATTTCAAGATCAAAGACAGAAAATAATTTAAAAAAACTGTCATTTAAGGGCTACAACTCTTATAGATAGTTAAGTCAGTTGACCAAATATTTCACCAATATCGTGTCAACTGTAGATCTTATTTGCGGGTCAGTTTTGCTCTCTAAAATTCGCTATCCATGATAATTTTACAAACTAAAAGTCAGCAAGATTTGTCAGAACGATACGTATGGCCCCGCTCGCAAAAAACCTTGAAGCCATGTACAGGAGACGAAAATGTCTAAGTCCAAAGCCCGTTATTTCGACAAAAACTGCAAAGCTAAACTATACCTACACTAGATCTGTAACTCATCATAGCAGGCTCGCATACTTAGAATAAGCTCGTTATGTGAATAGTTCAGAAAAAAGTGTGTTACTGTTGTATTCACGAAATTTCAAAATATGTGGTCAAAAATCAGTAGAAAAGAATCAAAAGTCAGCTTCATCTGTGACTTATCGGAGTCGATTCACATACTAAAACTCAGCTCAATATATGTAAGCGTTCAGATAATAGTCTGTATAACTGTTATTTTCACTAAATTTTCAAACCCTAATCTCCGTATTTTTTGCAAAAATAATCGCAGTGGAACAAATGTTAACTGGTTCTTTTGCTCAATCCACCATTTTTTCATAAAATATCCTTTACCAAGTCTGGAATATGATAGTTGTTATCAGATATTTTGTTTCCATGTATGTTAGTGGTTATTTTTTTTTCACTTCAGTGTTCCTTTTGTTCGTTTGTTTTCCCCTTTTAGTTCATGTGTATCCTTCGGGTTTAGTTTGCAACCCGAATTTGTTTTTTCGCAATCGATTTATGACCTTTGAACACAGGAATACTACTTTTGCCTTTACTCATCATAGATTTCTCATTGTCTATTTAAAGTATTTGCGGAATGACAGATAAGGGGATAACTATATGGCACCGAGCTAAGTCAATAGGTCAACCAAAACTTAAAATTGTAAAAAAACCTTCATTTTATGGATTACTTACTTCTATATTGATTCAACTGACGTTTTCCGCAATTTTGACTTATTATTTTTGCTTGTTTAATTTATATTCTTCTTATAACACACCTTTACGATAAGAAATGATTTCAGCCTCCCCATTGTAAAATTTTATATTTATCAACATTACAACAAACCAATAGCTCCAACTAGTGACAATTTTACGAACACCATAACGAGTTGGTTGACCGTTGTAGAACATTTATTTTTCAGATGACAACGGATGTTTCCATTGTCTTAATCACAATCCCGAACTCGAATGTCACCTATTAAATTTAGACTTTAAATTTGTTCATGAGAAACACGACGAGCCGGATCTGGTAACCCTTCCAGAGCACTAGATCACACTAAGTTTTGTGTGGTTTGTGTTGCTCAGTTTTTAAATTTCAAGGTTGTTTTTATATTTTGGTAGTTTTTTGCGATGAAGTTATCACTTTGTTTTCATCTAATACATTTAAATGTACCCTTAGTATTTTTCGCCGATCTTTTCTAGTTTTCAAGATAATAGGCAGAACACATAAAATGGTAAAAATCATCGTTAAAGGTCAATTAACCAAATAATCAAGATGACGACCGACAAGTGATAGCAAAAGCTTATCATTGAAGCTCGAACAGTTGGTTAACAAAATCAAAAACAAGCTTGAAGAATACTTGAACTAAAATTCCAAAATTTGTGCCAAATTTGGGCAATCGTAATTAACTGATGTTTAAATCCTATAATTCGAGGATATATTCAAACATAGTCTTACAGGCAAAAAATATAAAATAGCCATTCATTAAAAAAAGGAAATTTACAGAGTAAATGTCTTCTGGTTAGCTTGTATCACTCCCCATGTGAATCCATTCTACGCTAAAATCTAAACCGACTATAGTACAGAGTCTGTACTTAGAGGATCCAAGGAGACTGCGTTGCTCACCTGATACTTTTGTTTACATTGATGCATGAAACAATACAACCATTATACTTATGCTTTAGTTTCAAAGATATCAGTCAAAAACTGTTTTTAGCCATGTCGGCCATGCTGGTTTGCAGGCTGGGTCATCGGACACATTTTTAAAACTAGATACCATTATGATGGTTGTGGGTAAGTTTGGTTAAATTTGTCTCAGTATTTTCAAAGAAGATTTTTGTAAAAGATTACAAAAATTTACGAAAAATTGTTAAATATAGACTATAAAGAGCAATAACTTCTAAAGGGATCAATTGACAATTTTGGTCTCGTTTAGTTATTTGTTGATCTTACTTTTCTGAACATGATTGCTGCTTACATTTAGTTTATCTCTATCTATAATAATATATAAGATAAAATCAAGAAACTGCAAAATTTCCTTAAAATACCAATTCAGGAGCAGCAACCAAACAACTGGTTGATTGGTTCATCTGAAAATTTCAGCGCAGATAGATCCTATATAACCTGATTTACATTTTTACCCATTGTCAGATTTTCTCTTAATGCTTTAGTTTCAGAGATACTAGCCATAAACTGTATTTAACCCCTATGTTATATCTTAAGCCATGTTTGCCATGTTGGTTGGCAGGCCAGGTCGTCAGGCACATTTTAAAAACTAGATACCCCATTATATTGTGGCCATGTTTTGTTAAATTTAGTCAAGTAGTTTCAGAGGAGAAGATTTTTGTAAAAGTTAATAGACGAAGGATGACTGACGCCAAGTTATGAGTAAAGCTTACTAGGCCTTTCAGGCCAGATGAGCTAAAATTACAGATTAGATAAAACGAAATATCTCAAAAGCATGTCACTATTGAGTATTAGAAACAGACACATGGAACCTTGCAATAAATTTTTTGATTGTGATGGTAAGACTTATGTCAGCAAGACTTATGTTGTGTCAATTTCAGTCACTCTTCCTCATTACTCTGTTTTAATATTAGTAGATTACTTATGTGTAGTAATAAGATACCAATGTTATCATTATATTCGCAAGACAAGAATGTTTGTATTGGCTGAACAATTTGCAAAGATTATGCAAATATACAAAATTTGTAATGGAAAATAAAGCAACACACACAAGAAGTTTGTATGGGTAGATCATAATACAGAGTGATTTAAGTAGCAAAATAAGAAAAGAAAGAAATGCTTAAGATTTTAATTATCAATAATTAAATTATAAATCAGCAACTAATATAGACTGAAGGTGAATGTTAACCAATATGCAAGAAATAAAAGAAGTAACCCACAAATATCCATATATCCATATGACATGTTACCCTTTGAACTGATTGTAATGAACAAAAATACATTATTATGAAAACTCATTTAAAAAGAAGATCTGTTGATCGATTTTTTTTATGAATAATTAATTCTATTAAGCAATTACAGTCATAAATAAAGAAGGAACCATTCATGCAAGCTAAGAAATAATTAGCAAAGTAACAAATAGAACTTGGCTTCAAATATTTGATTTGTCAGGCATTTCATTAGAATTCAAAGTACAATGTATCACAGACAATCATGGTCATGATTAAAAAAAATAAAAAAAAAAAGTGTCATGTTTTATAACAGTACTTGTATGCTTCTAACCCAGTTATCAGATGATATTAGTCCATTTGCGTAATTTGTAGAAATCACAGAGACCAGGTTCTTGTATACAAACAAACAGTAAAACACACAAACATAAACAAGTAACTACAGAAAATTCAGAAATTATTGCAAGGTTTTTATTAAGGAGAATAATGTGACTGGGTGTATTTTGCGATTATAAGAACTCCTGTTTTGATAACTGAAACATTTATCTTTGTGCAGGTTTTTTTGAAATCGCAATAAATAAACTCACTATTTTGTCCGATACTGAAAAATCGCAATAATACATGCACTAACTTCTGAATTAACGGTTCTTAATATAATATAATAAAACAAATGAAAACAAGTATATATGTTTGGTCAATGTGTTGAATATTAACACTATAATGCTTTAGTCATAATAAGCATTGTTAATCATTTCAAAGACAAAAATACTATATTTTGAAGTTACTTTACCATGTAAAACCTATTGTAGGATTTCTGACTATAAATGTTTTTTGTGAAAGATTTTGTTATAGAATTCTGATACATGTATTGTCTAATGAATGAATTATGTGATACCAACCCTAATATGATTAACTGAGAAAGTCATTTATGTCAAATAGACCAAAATAGATACCAATACCTACTTTTAACAATTAAAAAAAAACTAACTACAATAAAACACTCAATAGCTACCAAAGAATATATTTGTTAATTAAAACAGACCTTAACAACTGTGAGATTCATTTGTTGCATTTAACCAAGGAATATATTTGTAAATTAAAAGAGGCCTTAACCACTGTGAGATTCATTTGTTGCATTTAACCAAGGAATATATTTGTAAATTAAAAGAGGCCTTAACCACTGTGAGATTCATTTGTTGCATTTAAAATTAAAATACATAAATATTGAACTCTTCAATAATATATAAATATAAAGAAACCAGATGCTCTGCAGGGCGCAGTTTTATACGACCGCAGAGGTTGAACCCTGAACGGTTGGGGCAAGTATGGACACAACATTCAAGCTGGATTCAGCTCTAAATTTGGATTGTGATTAAATAGTTGACACAGCATAGGTTTCTGACACAGAATGAATGTGGTCTAATGAACTTAAAAAAAATTTTTTGCCTTTGAGCAATTCACTATGCTGTTGAATATTAATCCTCTCAAAAAAATGTTGAAGAAATTTTCTTTTTATTTATGAAATCTGAAATGAAAAAAATTGACCCCCCAATTTTTTTTTCACATCCCCCTTTCCCTTATTTCAAAACTGATCTCAATTCAAATTTCTAATGAAGTTTGCAACAATAACTACTCATGTAAATACATCATAAAATATTAAAATGTAAAAAAAGTGCTTGTTATCACTGAATGGTAAAGATTGTTTTAATCTATCAGTTGGTAGTAAAAGTGAATATACATTGTATATTGTATAAAACAATGATTTAAGTTGATTCAACTACTATTCTGGACAAAGAAAGATAACTCCAATTGAAATCCAATTGGAATTTCTTGCTATTGCACAATATTGTGCAATTAGATATTTCTTGCTATTGTGCAATACTGTGCAATTGAAAATATTTGCTATTGCACAATACTGTGCAATTGAAGATTTCTTGCTATTGCACAATACTGTGCAATTGAAGATTTCTTGCTATTGCTGAATACTGTGCAATTGAAAATTTCTTGCTATTGCACAATACTTAATATAATAAATTTGGATCCTGATTTGGACCAACTTGAAAACTGGGCCCATAATCAAAAATCTAAGCACATGTTTAGATTCAGCATATCAAAGAGGCCCAAGAATTCAATTTTTGTTAAAATCAAACTTAGTTTAATTTTGGACCCTTTGGACTTTAATGTAGACCAATTTTAAAACGGGACCAAAAATTAAGAATCTACATACACAGTTAGATTTGGCATATCAAAGAACCTCAATTATTCAATTTTTGATGAAATCAAACAAAGTTTAATTTTGGACCCTGATTTGGACCAACTTGAAAACTGGGCCAATAATAAAAAATCTAAGTACATTTTTAGATTCAGCATATCAAAGAACCCCAAGGATTCAATTTTTGTTAAAATCAAACTAAGTTTAATTTTGGACCCTTTGGACCTTAATGTAGACCAATTTGAAAATGGGACCAAAAATTAAGAATCTACATACACAGTTAGATTCGGCATATCAAAGAACCCCAATTATTCAATTTTGATGAAATCAAACAAAGTTTAATTTTGGACCCTTTGGGCCCTTTATTCCTAAACTGTTGGGACCAAAACTCCCAAAATCAATACCAACCTTCCTTTTATGGTCATAAACCTTGTGTTTAAATTTCATAGATTTCTATTTACTTATACTAATGTTATGGTGCGAAAACCAAGAAAAATGCTTATTTGGGTCCCTTTTTGGCCCCTAATTCCTAAACTGTTGGGACCTAAACTCCCAAAATCAATACCAACCTTCCTTTTGTGGTCATAAACATTGTGTTAAAATTTCATTGATTTCTATTTACTTAAACTAAAGTTATTGTGCGAAAACCAAGAATAATGCTTATTTGGGCCCTTTTTTGGCCCCTAATTCCTAAACTGTTGGAACCAAAACTCCCAAAATCAATCCCAACCTTTCTTTTGTGGTCATAAACCTTGTGTCAAAATTTCATAGATTTCTATTAACTTAAACTAAAGTTATAGTGCGAAAACCAAGAAAATGCTTATTTGGGCCCTTTTTGGCCCCTTATTCCTAAAATGTTGGGACCAAAACTCCCAAAATCAATCCCAACCTTCCTTTTGTGGTCATAAACCTTGTGTTAAAATTTCATAGATTTCTATTCACTTTTACTAAAGTTAGAGTGCGAAAACTAAAAGTATTCGGACGACGACGACGACGACGACGACGACGCCAACGTGATAGCAATATAGGACGAAAAATTTTTCAAATTTTGCGGTCGTATAAAAACTTAATGCCTATATAAAAATAAGTATCTATATATCATAACAATAAATTGACTTTATGTCAATAAAAATTTACGGAATGATGGAATACTGGACAAGAAAAGTGTCAATTAAGTTTTGTCAAAAAGTTTGGTCCTTATAATCACAAAATGTAAAATATTCAAAGCACTATACAGTAAATCTTTTGTTTGCCCAAGTGTTGGTGTAGAAAATGTTGTCAATATTGGTCATAATACAAACAGACATTACCAATTAAAAAGTTAGATCAATATCAGAATACAAGTCAGTTATCACTTATACTATGTAGAAGAAAAAAATATAATAACTTAATTACATTTATTAACATATTTTTTACAATATTGTAACTGTTTACTAACATTTCAATTTGTTTTATAAAATACAACCTACGGTTAATTGATGTGTTTAAGGAGTAATATTTTTTATAACATCAACACAAACACATGTATATCATAAAATCTCCCACATGGCATCAATTTATTTCCCACAGATCAATTGCAGATGAATCAATTCTTAAAATAAATTCAAACTTCACAGAAATAATTTCAAAATCTACATCCCAATTAAAAGTTCATTAAAGTTGGTCCCAGAAAAATAATTAAACAGATAAACACTATGATTAAAAAACATACATTTTAACTGTTGAACTGAATTATATTAATTTTGCAAAATTTAAATCACATGTACTGTGAAAGTACTTTTATTCGTGGGGTACCAATTTTCGTGGTTTTCGTGGATGACTTTATCCACGAATTTAAGTGTCCAACGAAATAAAATAACCATTGTCTAAATCAAGACCTGGAAAGATCTCAATCGGTAGGTTTGACTACTGATATGACATGTATGATCTAGTCTAAGAGAAGATATTGAATAGCACCAACTCTGAGAATACTTTAATAGCAGTCAAAGAACTACAACCGCATGCAGGATTATACCCATTTAATCTTTAATAACCTAAAATGTACAACTTTTGTTTTTGATTAATGAAAGTCAGATTTCCGGTATTGATATGCTAGTATGATAAAGTGTTCATTTTATATCCTCATAGTTCTCGTACATATAAGAAATAAAAAAAATTATGCTGGTCTTGATTTTGCTAAGAACTATTTGGCAATTCATAGCATTTGTTTATGTTACTGTTTTCTTTAGGTGACATGTTAATGGCCTAATTAACACCTTTGATGGTCTTTAATCTGTTGATCACTTTATCATGGGTTAATTAGTGTTATCACTACGATTTACACGGGTCAATGTTTACTTTTTACTTTGCAATTTCCTTCAATCTAGACTATTTGTAACCCTCGTTTCTAAAGGCTTCAATTTTTCAATTTTATTTTTTTTAGAAAACTAAAATCCACGAATTTAAAAACCCACGAACATGTAAATATTGCTCAAACCACGAAAATTGATACCCACGAATTAAAGTACTTTCACAGTAACTATTATGCTAGGAATGTAATAACTAAAGTGCACTTGTATGCACATAACCAAAAGAATTCATAAAATTAAAAATTTAAGTTCAAAGATAATAGCACTTTCACATCACTGTCCTAGCTGATAGTAACACCAATAAAGTTATGCTGGATGTTGTTTGGTTATAAAGTTCAAAAGGTCGATTCGTGTAGCAAGTCCAAAAATCATTTGCTTCTTGGACATCAAACTCTGGCCTTCATCTGAAATAAAAACAGAATATCATAGCTACTTATTGAAAAAATAAATCAAATAGTTGAAAAATGGTTTTCTATTTTTATTTAGTAATCTTGCTGTAATTTTATCTATTCAGTAAATAAAAAAATTAAAATAGACCTATATCTATATTTGATTTGTTTTGGCTACAAAAACCAATCAAGTCACTGAATACACCTTATCGTTATTTGTCCGCCATTACTGGATATCAAACAGGTTTCCGTAAAACAAAATACCTGACGCCACAATGGAAAAGTGATTGTTGTATGCGTCAAAAGTTCAAGCGGCAAGGTCAGTGGCCTTAGTAGGCTAATAGTGATAAGGTTTTCAGAAAATATCCAACGCTTCAATAGAAAAGTGATTGTTTCAAGAAGTTTAAAGTTCAAGCAGCGCAGATTCTCAGGTCAAGCGACATTGGCGCAAATTTCCAAATAGCAATAAGGTGTACATGTATTTAGAAAGATCTACACAAACAACACACACTGTTCATTTCAATGTCATGAGATAAAATAACGATTTTCTACATGAAATATTACAATAGGAAAATCCACAACTTTTGAAATAAAATGTATTAAGCAACACTATCATAACAAATTCTTGGAAACCAGTAATTTGAACTTTTTATGTCATTTTTGGATTAGGGTAAGACAAACATTAAATACTTTGAACTCACATTGTCTTTGGTCATGGACTACTACAACAAAGTGGTCAGTGTCTAGCATCCTTGATATCTGACCAAGAGTTGTACCCATCTGGACCTGTAAATTAAAGAGCAACATCTTAGATATAAATAACATTTAAAAAATATCAGTATATCGTCACCATATTTCAATTAGTAAATATCCATGAAAATTGTAAAAGAGGGTACAAAAAATAAAAGTGTCTAAACAGGAATTTTCATTTTCAATATTTGAACTCAAACAAAATTTTTACACAAACTGTTTGAACTATATAACTTCTTACCTTTTTAAACTGTTTATACATGACAGCACTGACATGGTCTGATGGTTTAACCTTTGACCTGACAACCTGTGACATCATATTACCTACAGTCAACATACCAAGAATCAGTCTAAAAAACAAAGAAAAATGACTATTGTGTTAATTTATTGTAAGTATGCATTTCACTAACAAATTATTGGAGTTGATGATACCAATTTGCATTCATATGTACCTTACTAGTTATGTCTGAACTTTGTCATGAAAGTACATAGTCCTAACTTTTAACATTAGATTAATTAATTGATTGATAGGATTCAACACCACTTTCACTACTATTGGCTATATCCTGGCAGTCAGTTTTTATTTGTTGGGGGTGGGGGGCTAGAGTGCTAGGAGAGAACCACTGACCTTCGGCAGGACATCTAGCTTTGATATGAAAAAATCCCATATAACATTATGAATAATATTTTTTGGAACAACTGTCTAATTAAAGGTTGTTTTTTTGGGGATGTACAAGTACCCGGCCATGTCCACTTGTATTTTTGTCCATCTGATGAGTTCAGCCTTTTTCAACTGATTTTTATAGTTCGTTCTTATGTTGTACTGTTATACCACTGTCCCAGGTTAGGGGGAGGGTTGGGATTCTGCTAACATGTTAAACCCCGCCACATTATTTATGTATGTGCATGTTCCAAGTCAGGAGCCTGTAATTCAGTGGTTGTTGTTTGTTTATGTGTTGCATATTTGTTTTTCGTTCTTTTTTTTATACAAATAAGGCCATTAGTTTTCTTGTTTGAATTGTTTTACATTGTCATATCAGGGCCTTTAACAGCTGACTATGCAGTATTGGCTTTGCTCATTGTTTAAGGCCTTATGGTGACCAATAGTTGTTAATGTCTGTGTCATTTTAGTCTTTTGTGGACAGTTGTCTCATTGGCAATCATACCACATCTTCTTTTTTATAAGGCCTAGACCCAATAACATAAATATGCCTAGTATAACAGTGATATAACTGTTAATGTGCCTTCTCTGTGTTACATCATATGTCCCAGTTAATTCATTTGAAGTATGAACAACTCATCATCTATTGTATTGGAAATTATGAAGTAGTAGTTTAAAAGATCCTAACGTGTTTTCTTTTTACAACTCATCACTGTCAATTTTCTTACGAAATATTAAGTAATTCTGAAAGGTTGTATCTGAGAAATGGAGTTACGAAAATATTTGATAAAAGAGAAACAAATCGCCCAAAGGATGACCAATGTGATTACAATATACCCCCTACATAGGGAATATAATAATATTATTACCCAGCTTCATTAACTACTGGTACTTGGTCAAACCCTTCCTTGTTTAGTAGCTCCAATGTTTCCTGTATGGTAACAGTTGGTGTCACAGTCAGTGGAGCTCTTAAAGATAAACTACTCACTGGTAGATTCCACCACCTAAAAAATAAACACATAATTCATACACATAATAAAATAGAGGCTCCAATGAGACTGCTTATCTCCCCTGATGCTTTTGTATAAAACTGATACAATGCAAAAAGAACATATGTGTTTAATGCTAATTGTGTGGGCGAATATCTGTTCTTAATTAGTTTTGCTGGAAGACAAATTCAATTTAAGATCTCAATCAAACAACCTTTTTAAGGTTCCTGTATTGTTGGTCACTTTAGCTGTTCAAAATATCAGACAATCTATTATAATTTTAATATCTGCTGTAGTTCAGTTTAAACCAAAATAAACACGATATGTATTCATTTTGGCAATAACTCTAGATCTGATAAGGTCAACTATTGATGTCAGCAGTGTAACTTATTTGCAGGTCTTGCCTTGCTGATTATTTTACTGTATAAAGTTTCCTTCATAGTCTTATAGATACAGCTAAGAATGCCAAGAAAAAGCAATTTGAAGACTTAGAAAAAAAAGTTCACAAGATTTCTGTCATTTTGGCTTATATGTTCATGGATTTTGCTATTTCAGTTTCTGTCAAAATGAAACATGTTTAAAAATTATCATTAAAGGGCAATTACCCCTTTCAGAAGTTAACTGTCTAGTTTATCATTTTTGCAGTAATAGTTTTCTTTATTATAAATTTCAAAATTGTGGCTAAAACACAATAACAGGATAGAAATAGTCATTTAAGGCCAGATTTCAGATTGAAGAGAATTCAAGTTATTTGCATTCTGTAAAAAACAACTACCCTTTTGTCTGTTTATATATAATGCAACTGCCAATATCTTTTCTACCAAGTTATAAATCCTAATCACCTGTTACCACAATATGAATAATATAATACAGTATAAATAAAATGAATATGAATGTTTGACACCTAAATTAGGTTTTTCTTATAAATAAAATAAGTGAATATGTGTCCATGGGTCACAGATGATGCTTAAGCTTGTACAAAAAAAGTATGAATTTGCATAACTCAAGAAAAGTAAAAATGTCACCACCTGAATTTGAGGTTAATCTGTGTTTCGAGGTTTAATAAGCATTGTGTAGAAGTTTCATTATACAGTTGTACAGACATATATATACAAGGGTAAACCTTAAAGCCCCCTCCCCTTCAGAGTGGTAAAAAATAAATCCAAATATTAATCATGAAATATACTTCTTTTAAATTAAAAGGAAAGCAACTGTGATAAAATGTGACCCTGTGGTGTAATAGACTATAACACAGCATCAACACACTCAGTGTAACAATCTTTTCATATGTGAATTTTAGGAGAAAAGAAATAAGGATCAATGGTAGTTCCCTCAAAAGGAAACATTCAAAGTTGAAATACTGTCTACATACAATAGTTAAGAAAGAATAGTAGACAGAAAAAAATCTACAGAAGAACAGATAAAAAATCTTAACAATAATACAAAGTAGTTTAGAATTGAGGAGGCATTACAACATGACATGTACAATGATGACAGTAGTTTAGAAAAAGCTATGGATAACTAATTAATCATATGATAAGTTGGTACCCAATTAATACTTTCTATTTTTCAATAGGGAGAATGCTCACATTAATGAATTAATTACACCTTATGTAAGAATCCGGGGTTTTGATTGGTTAATAGCCAGTGTATTTTTCACCAATTTACTGTTATCAAATAAATATCGTTCATTTTTACCGTGGTATTTGCTAAAAGGATATGCCTTTTTTACCCTCTCTGCCGTGGTATTTGCCAAAAAATACTCTATCCGACTGGAGGCTTGTAACGTCACGATCATCAATGCGTTTTAGTACATTAACATTCGGTGTAATTAAACAGATATATATATCATGTTATTGAGGGGTATTTGTGAAAAATACCAGTCTTGAGAATGAATTTCCCTCGCCTTACGGCTCGTGAAATTTAACATTCTCTCGACTGGTATTTTTCGCAAATACCCCTCCTTAACATGATATATCTGTTCAAAAACACTGAAAGAAAGCTGATAAAGTACTAGACTGGTAAAAAAATTGATGCCATTTTAAATATAGTTATATAATATAGGCTGTTTGTGTTGTGTTGGATTGCTGTCTACAATATCTCTTTTATTTTTATTCTGTTTTATAATAAATAAACTTCTTAGATACTTTAAAGAAACAACACCAACAACGTCAAAATGCATGTACACAATTTAGATGCAGTGCAACCAAATAAACAAGTTTAGTGAACCAAATCCATGAGCAGCAGTGCAACCAAATTGACACCTCTGTGAACCAAATCCATGACAAGCCGTGCAACCAAATTGACACCTCTGTGAACCAAATCTATGAGCAACAGTGCAACCAAATTGACACCTCGGTGAACCAAATCCCTGAGCAGCAGTGCAACCAAATTGACACCTCTGTGAACCAAATCCCTGACAAGCAGTGCAACCAAATTGACACCTCTGTGAACCAAATCCCTGACAAGCCGTGCAACCAAATGGACACCTGTGAACTAAATCCACAAGCAGCAGTACAACCAAATTGTAACCTCTTTGAACCAAATCCCCGACAAGCAGTGCAACCAATGGACACCTTTGTGAACCAAATCCCTGACAAGCAATATCTGTGCCAACAAATTGACAAGTTTATGAACCAAATCCATGAAGACCAGTGCAACCAAATGGACAAGTTTATGAACTAAATCCCTCACAAGCAATGCAACCAAATGGACAAGTTTGTGACCCAATCCATGAAGGGCAGTGCAACCAAAGATGACAAGTTTGTGAACCAAATCCCTGACAAGCAATGCAACCAAAAGTTTGTGAACCAAATCCATGACCATTGCTCTCTTTATAAAAATTACAACTCTTACTATTAGAAATCATTGTTTTTATATTGCAGTTATGTTATGCTCACCCCTACCATTAAAATTTGTTGGTTCAAAACAAAAATTTGATAAAAATAAACTCTTATCAGAGCATCTAACCAATCTGTCTATAATGTCAGATAACCAAAATGACCAAGTTATTAAACTTGCTAACAATTTATTAATAACAATATACAATATAAGGCCATATAACTTTTTAACTTCTGAGCTTGAAAATCATTAAAAAGGATGAATGAACAATGATTTATCAAATTTCACCTAAAAAAAGAAGATATTGAGATTACAAAGGGTCAAACACTTCAGACCACCAACCACAAATAAGTATAAGTATAAATATGGACAGGTGAAAATAAAAGGATAAGCTGTTTTTCTTGATTTTGTTTAAACAGCTGAATGAAAATACACACTTGATATTTCCTAAACTACCACAAAGAAGTTATGATGATTTGTTAAATGATGAAATAGAAAAAAAATTGCTACCTGTTTTTCGTGTCAGTCCTAAAACAATATAAACATCTGAATATACAATTTTACTATTTAGTACTGCTTGTTTCTTGGATAATTCTACATGCTGAAGTTACTAAATGTTGCTGATCTTATAGAAAACCATGCATAAGTGTTTTGATGGGAATCATATAGAAAACCATGCAAAGTGTATTGTAGCATGTGTAGTTAATCCCACAGAATATCATGAGATTTGGTACACACAACACTTTGGCTATGCCAGTTTCACTTATAAAATGTTTTGCTTAAATTACATTGGATAGTGGAGTTTTGCAGTGCCATTTTTTCATCCTTTTGATTGCTAGAAAATTGTCAATAACTAATTCAAATTAGAAGCTTATTAATGTATTCAACTTCAAAAAAAAAAAAAAAAACATGACCAAAAAATGCTATTGGAGTTCTACATTGCAAATAATTCAAGATGCAGGTTTCATTTCTATCAAGACTAATCTGACTGTAAATATCCTACAAAATCTAGAGATCAAATTAAAAATAAAAACTCTTCAATCATTTTCTGTGATATCTTACCATTCGTCAGCAGATGGGACCTGGTTATCAATCTGTAGGAAATCTCTCTGGCTCATCCAATCATCACTCAGAAATTTTGTCCTGAAAAAAATGTCAAAATGTTAGAAATGCTAGAAAAGCTAGCACATCATTAGTGTGTAGTGTAAATCCCAAATTTCTGATACTCTTCATGAAAAGCTATAAATATTTATCTTTGTTAATCAGTTGCAATATGCATGCTGATGAAAGGAATGAGTAATATTTTCCATTTACAGCCTTACAAGGGCAGATAATTCGCCTTTTCAGAATCTAAAGAACTATGGGTAATCTCATTGTTCATACATCAAAATGAAAATAAATTACGTCATTGGTTAAATTTCCATTGTTAAAACGTTTTAAACCAATCACAATGTTTTGATGTACACTTTTGAAAATATTACCCAGAATGCATTAGATTCTGAAACGGCAAATTGGCATATATTTCACAATAGATTATATATGACATTATTGGAGTTAACTCCCTTATTATGAGTTTAATGAATGTACTGTGCTGTCTGTAATGTTAAGTTTTTCGGTTATGCATGGTAACCTCAAAATATGTATCAAATTTTAAGTTTATACAATTATTGGAATTGATTTCACTAAAAAAAATGTTAAGAATCTGAACTAAAATTTACATGAATCACTTTTTACATTAATAAATATATAAGTATCTCACAACAAAAACACAATTAATAAATGTATTTGTCAATTTATAAAGAGACAGTTACCTGTAAATCAAATAAGAAATATTTCATACAAAAATTCCCCCAAATTGTTAAAAGGTACTGTGTGGACATTGATACAAGTTATTATTTAATCTGTTTGATTTATTAAAACAATGTCTTCATACAATTACATGAATTCAGTGATTTTTTTCTATTAGCATACATATAAAATTGAGAATGAAAATGGGGAATGTGTCAAAGAGACAACAACGTGAACAAAGAACAGAAAACAGCCACTTTTTTCTTTGCTTATGTTAATACAACATATATCTAACAATCCACCCTGTGACTTACATATAATTTCTGACAGAATCTGCTAAAATAACAACACATCTTTGTCCTTCTTTCAATCCAAAATCTTTGGCGGCTTTTAAGGCACAATACATTGTTGCCCCAGAACTGCCACCTGGAAAGATAAATTTAATACTAGAAATAGAGGTGGAATGATAAGTTATGTTTTTGCCCCATTAATTTGAATCAATAAGATAGCAGACATTGTCAAGCTAAGCATTTCCCCATTTGTACTTCAAATTATCTGAAATTAGGAAGTCTGACAGATCTAATTTACTCATTATAAAGTAGTTACCACTCTAAATAATTGTCTGCAAAGATTTAGTCACCACAAAGTAGTCCCTCTCCATCTGATTATTTGTCTTCAATGATTTACTCACCACAAAGTAGTCCCTCCTTTCTAATTAGTAATCATCTGGGCAAGAATGAATCTTTATGTAATGATTTACTCACCACAAAGTAGTCCCTCCTCTCTGATTAATCGTCTTGACATGATAAATGAATCTTTATCCAATGATTTGTACCACTTGTCCACTTGCTGAAATAAAATATAAGTTAAGTATGTATATAAAGTAGTATATATATGTAATCAGCAAGGCCAAAAATCAAAGCCTTAAAGGCTGTAAAAGCAATTGCTGCCATGTTAATGTTTGGGGACTTTTATTTTTCATCCACATATATACAAGAATTAAACCTGACATGAGTGTTGTCTAGTTAAAAGTAAGAAGGTTTTATCTTTATATAAATAAAAGACTTTAGCAGAAAGTCATTTTTAATATGTTTTATATTTCACAAGGAGACACGTTTACCAGGCTAAAGTTGGGGTCAAATATACATGTGCTGAAACATATAACTCAAAAAGAAATCATCATGGATTATCCCCTGGTAGTGTTTGTAACTTCCTTGGCAGTAATTTCCTTTATTGATTTAATTTTAACAATTTTCTTTATTAATTTATATTTAACCATTAACACAAATGATTAAGTTAAAACATTTCAACTTTCCAGACGCAAATGTTAAAAAACGGGAAAGAAATAAAATATCTTACAAGACATAAACATGTAAAGAATAAATGTATATTTCAGCTTAATAAAAATATTTTCATAATGTTACTTTGTCATCATTTTTAAAACTAAGTTCCAAACATTATTGCTCAGTTGATATGTGTCCTTCTGATGCGGTACGAGCACAGGCACTTGTTTCTATCCATAGGAAGGTCGATTATCCATATAAATAGTTTTATATGGATAGTCGACCTTCCTATGGATAGAAACAAGTGCATGTGGGTACGAGATAACTACAATTCTCATGCAATCCCGAAAAGGGGGGTCATCACAGACAAACATGACATTAAATCGTTATCACTGAACTAGTATATATATTGTATAGGGGCCAGCTGAAGGACGCCTCCGGGTGCGGGAATTTTTCGCTGCACTGAAGACCTGTTGGTGACCTTAATTCTGCTGTTGTATGTTTTTCTATGGTCGGGTTGTTGTCTCTTTGACAAATTCCCCATTTCCATTCTCAATTTTATTATACGAACAAGAACAAACAGCTCTACGTTGCTTTGATATTTATCAATTTTTAGGAAACATTGCGAAAAATGATCTTCAATATTTCGAAAACATGTGAAATAAAATTGCTAACACGGTGGACCGTCGAGTGTCAACAAACGTAGTAGACTTGTTCACTGAAAAGACGAGGATAATGGTTTCATCTGACAAGTCACATTTGTTATGCAAACCCAGTTTTGATCATGATATTTAAAAAGACGTACTTTTTTCAATCTATGTATTAATAAACTAGAAAATTCCAAATTGTAAATATCTCTTCATCTGGACCGACTTGGCATCTACTACGTTTGGACGGGTCCATTTCATTAGTAAATATTACGGAGTTTTGACAGAAAAGGAAAACGAACTTATTGTTATGTGTTTTCAACAAGGGTTTCGTTCCGCTAAATTATTTGCGCAAATAAAGTTTGTCTATTTTTAGATTACAGGTAATAATTTGACACTACGCATTAACCTGTGTAGTGATTTTGATTTTACGATAAATGTATGAATGAACGATAATTTTATGAATGAACAAGAGCACCTGACCTCTTAAAGAAACACAAATTAAACATAAAAAACCGTATTTATTAGGAGATAATTCAGTTAAATTTTCAATACTAAATCAACAACTGAAATGAATCCATATTTTGTTGAAACATCGTACGAACGGCGGAAAACGGAATCGCATTTATAAAAATGTACTTTTTTTCACTCGGACTTCTATGTTATTTGATAGTCAAACGGTTGACCCTTTAAATACAAAAATACATCTACAAGAACATATTCTGAAACTTCTTAAATCCACTAACGTTTTTTTAAAGTTTCAAGCTATGTATTGCATTAGAAAACATACATAGGTGTTAAAGAATGACTGACCAGGAGCCTGTTTAACAAAATACTATGGCTTGATCTGGGCGGAGTCTCTGATCTGGGTCACAAAGATGGCCATACGCGACGGCATTAAAGCAATTGCTTTAAAAAACCAAATATCACTACTATTTTTAGTTTTTAAAAAGGATGCAAAACAAGAATATTAAGTTCACTCAAAGTGAAGAATTTGAATAAATAGTCGCTAGACATCCTGTATTTTGGGTGGGCTTTGCCCATTGTTGAAGGCTGTACAGTGACCAATAATTGTTAATGTGGGCTTTGCCCATTGTTGAAGGCTGTACAGTGACCAATAATTGTTAATGTTTGTGCCATTTGGTCTCTAGTGGAGAGTTGTCTCATTGGCAATCATACCACATGTTCTCTTTTATATCATATAACTTACTGATCTATCACAAACTGTTGGTATAAAGTCATAACCAGTTCCCTCAACTTCATAACCTGTCACGTCTGTTTTATTTAACTGTTCTGGTTCAGCAATAACAGAACCTTCTGGATCAACACCAATGATCTAAAATAAATACAATGCATTCAGTCAGGGGTACTGGTAATACATGTTCAAGTAATTTACTTGCACAGCTTACCTATTTTGAAGGTACAGTTATATTCCTTAGTTGTCAATATATTTTTTAACTTATTTATCATACCTGCAAAGTCACATTTCTTCACTTCTCTTAAAACCTTTATCCCACACTCTTTTCAATAGTTAATAGTATTTTGAAGGACTAAATAGAACCACTTACTTTACACTTTGGACATTTCTGTTTGATTTTTCTGGCAATGCCTGTCAGTGTTCCTCCTGTTCCAGCCCCTAGTACTACCATGTCTACATTTCCTACAATAAAATAATGATAAATATACAGTATGTGTGGATAGCGCAAAACATAAATGTTTGAATAAAATTTAACATCCAAAGACATTGAATTAATATGAATATGAACCCTGCTTTGTTTTAGACCATCAAGTTGAGCAAGATTTGTATGTGCTAATTCACAAGATAACAATTGACATAAAAAATGTCTTCCTCTGTTTACTTGTACATCATAAACTATAAAATAATAGGCAAAATGTTTTATTTGGTACAAAAGTATATAAACAATGGTTTTATTGAAGACAGTTGCTCTCCAAATATTCTTAATATTGATTTCAATGTAATTTAGGCTGCTGACTAGGTTATTGATGGTTAGTTACACCCCAAAAAAGACATTTATGCAGTTATTTCAAGACAAGATGTGTTCTGTTACAAAGTGAAATCCATTCTTAGACATAAGATTCATTTTTGAAAATGTGAGATTAATCTATAACATGTTTTTATATACATACCATCACAGGAATTCAGTATTTCTTGTGCTGTTCCATCAAAATGAGCTATAGGGTTACTGGCATTTCTGTACTGTTATAACAAAACACATTTTACTTAAAATCTAGATCTCACAAATATGAATTTTTTGACTAATTCTTTCAAGTGTTGATTCGTTTATAGCCTAATCTTTATTTATACCCTACACTCCCAAGGCTTTTCTACCTAAGGAATAGATTACCTTAGCTGTGTTTGGCAAAACGTTTAGGAATTTTTGGTCCTGAATGCTCTTCAACTTCGTACTTTATTTGGCCTTTTTTAACATTTTTTTATACGAGTTTCAACATGTTCAATGATGAGTCTTTTCTAGACTAAGGGCAGGATTTATTACTTTGTTGGTTAAGGATCCGCCGACCTAATTTTGCCGATTTGCAGAATAAACAAAAAATTGACTTTTCATGCTTTTTTATTCCCACCGACCCAAAAAATAACACATTATCTCTAAAAAGTAAATAAAATATCTTTTTTATGAAATGAAATGCATTATTAATCACTAACACAATTTATAACACTTTCTATTGTGAAAACTGAAACTTCCAATTTACGTATCTAAAAATAGACAAATCAATAAAAACTGACCTTGAAATGTTGTTTGCGCAAATAATTTTGCGGAACGAAACCTGTGTTTAAAACCCATTACACATTAAGTTTGTTTCCGGTATTTGTCATCATTCCGTAAGATAGAAAATGGAAAATGAACTTGTCTAACCTTTGAAGACGTCAAGTTGAAGAACTTCATTTAAAACAAATCCTTTGGAATTCCCTACAGATTTGTTTCATTGATAATTAAAAAAAATTTGTCCATTTAGATATAAAAAATGGGAATGCATGACCACTGATGAACCCCATATTCTTGTTTTTCCAGTGGACGAGCCTATTACCAGATTACATTTTGACATGTGTGTTGAGCAGTTAGCAAAATCCTTTAACTCTACTTTCTGCTATATAGATGATGTTCTTTCACTAAATAATTCAAAATTTGGTGACTATATGGAACACATCTATCCCATAAAGGATAAAGGATACTACAGATACAGTTAAGTCAGCCTCATATCTTGACTTACATCTAGAAATTGACAATGAGGGTCGGTTGAAAACAAAACTTTACGACAAAAGAGATGATTTCAGCTTTCCAATTGTGAACTTTCCATTTCTAAGTAGCAACATTCCAGCAGCACCTGCATTCGGGGTATATATCTCCCAATTGATACAATATTCCTGTGCTTGCATTTCCTATCATGATTTTCTTGATAGAGGGTTGCTGCTCACAAGGAAGCTATTAAACCTAGAGTTCCAAATGGTGAAGTTGAAATCATCCCTCCGTAAATTTTACGGACGCCATCACGAGTTGGTTGACCGTTATGGAATATCCGTTTCACAAATGATATCGGATATGTTCCTTACATCGTAACTACAATCCCCTTCCCTTCCATGAATGTGACCTACTGAATTAGACTATTTACCGGATTTGTTGTCACATAAGCAACACATCGGGTGCCACATGTGGAGCAGGATCTGCTTACCCTTCTGGAGCACCTCGGATCACCCCAAGTTTTTGGTGGGGTTCGTGTTGTTTATTCTTTAGTTTTCTATGTTGTGTCATGTGTACTATTGTTTGTCTGTTTGTCTTTTTCATTTTTAGCCATGGCGTTGTCAGTTTATTTTAGATTTCTGAGTTTGGTATCTTTCGTCCCTTTTTTTTTGAGACTTATTTTCTTAAGACGTTTTTGCATGTTTTTCTTTATCAGTTTTTGTGTTTGAAGATCTTCAATCACTTTGTTTCCTGAAATTCAGACCGCCTTTTGCTGTTACAAAAAATAGTACATTACAGTAGTTGCAATATAGGATTAACCATTGCATTATTGCAACAAATCAGTACTTAGTATTTAGTTAAATTAAAATTGAGCGAAGATGTACATTTAGTAAATCAGATAACGAGTCTATAGAACACCTATTTTGGAATAGCAATACTGTACAAAATTTTCTACAGGATATTGATAACTGGTTCCTTTCCAGTGGAATAAGTCTCCCAATGAATAAATTAAACTTTCTTTTTGGAGACGTATCCAAGATATTCCCCAATAACCCATACAACATGATTTTTCTTTATATGTGTATAATTCTAGATGCTTTAAAAAGAATCTCTTATTGCAGGCAATGATAACTAGAGGCTCTAAAGAGCCTGTGTCGCTCACCTTGGTCTATGTGAATATTAAACAATGGACACAGATGGATTCATGACAAAATTGTGTTTTGGTGATGGTGATGTGTTTGTAGATCTTACTTTACTAAACATTCTTGCTGCTTACAATTATCTCTATCTATAACAGTACTTTCTGTGGAAAATGTTATTGAAAATCTTCAAATTCTAAGAAAATTGTTAAAAATTTACTATGAAGGGCAATAACTCCTTAGGGGGTCAATTGACTATTTTGGTCATAAGTGACTTATTTTTAGTTCTTACTTTGCTGTACATTATTGCTGTTTACAGTTTATCTCTATCTATAATAATATTCAAGATAATAACAAAAAAAACAGCAAAATTTCCTCAAAATTACCAATTCAGGGGCAGCAACCTAACAACCAATTATCCGATTCATCTGAAAATTCCAGGGCAGATAGATCGTGACCTGATCAACAATTTTACTTCCTGTCAGATTTGCTCTTTATGCTTTGGTTTTTGAGTTATAAGCCAAAAACTGCATTTTACCCCCATGTTTTATTTTTAGCCATGGCGGCCATCTTGGTTTGTTGGCCGATTTACCGGACACATTTTTTAAACTAGATACCCCAATGATGATTATGGCTAAGTTTGGTTAAATTTGGCCCAGTAGTTTCAGAGGAGAAGATTTTTCTAAAAGATTACTAAGATTTACGAAAAATGGTTAAAAATTGACTATAAAGGGCAATAACTCCTAAAGTGGTCAACTGACCATTTTGGTCTTGTTGACTTATTTGTAAATCTTACTTTGCTGAACATTATTGCTGTTTACAGTTTATCTCTATCTATAATAATATTCAAGATAATAACCAAAAACAGCAAAATTTCCTTAAAATTACCATTTCAGGGGCAGCAACCCAACAACGGAATGTCCGATTCATCTGAAAATTTCAGGGCAGATAGATCTTAATCTGATGAACAATTTTACTCCGTCAGATTTGCTCTAAATGCTTTGGTTTTTGAGTTATAAGCCAAAAACTGCATTTTACCCCTATGTTCTATTTTTAGCCATGGTGGCCATCTTGGTTGGTTGGCCGGGTCACCGGACACATTTTTTAAACTAGATACCCCAATGATGATTATGGCCAAGTTTGGTTAAATTTGGCGCAGTAGTTTCAGAGGAGAAGATTTTTCTACAAGATTACTAAGATTTATGAAAAATGGTTAAAAATTGACTATAAAGGGCAATAACTCCTAAAGGGGTCAACTGACCATTTCGGTCATGTTGACTTATTTGTAAATCTTACTTTGCTGAACATTATTGCTGTTTACAGTTTATCTTTATCTATAACAATATTCAAGATAATAACCAAAAACAGCAAAATTTCCTTAAAATTACATATTCAGGGGCAGCAACCCAACAACGGGTTGTCTGATTCATCTGAAAATTTCAGGGCAGATAGATCTTGACCTGATAAACAATTTCACCCCATGTCAGATTTGCTCTTAATGCTTTGGTTTTTGAGTTATAAGCCAAAAACTGCATTTTACCCCTATGTTCTATTTTTAGCCATGGCGGCCATCTTGGTTGGTTGGCGGGGTCACGCCACACATTTTTTAAACTAGATACCCCAATGATGATTGTGGCCAAGTTTGGTTTAATTTGGCCCAGCAGTTTCAGAGGAGAAGATTTTTGTAAAAGTTAACGACGACGGACGACAGACGACAGACGACGGACGACGACGACTGACGCCGGACGCAAAGTGATGGGAAAAGCTCACTTGGCCCTTCGGGCCAGGTGAGCTAATAAAGCTGAATGATATTTATACATTAGAGAGTATGATAGCTGTAAAAAATAAAAAGATAGCTGAATTTGACACTGTATAGAATGTTTTTGAAAAAGTTTTATTGAATACCAGCTAATGTCTTCTTTTTTTTGTTACAATTACTCATGACTATTTAATTATAATGTATTTTAAAGAAAATATTATTGTCATGTTATGTACTTAATCTGTGTTGATAGCTGTTACGAAAGAAATATGTCTCGTTAATTTTGAAAATATTTTTTTTCAACATGAATATGTGAATTAGTTTCAGGCTACTTTTGTGAAATGACAATTTAATTTCGTCTTTTTCCATGGACACAACCCCTCTTTTTTCATAGAAAATTATTAGACGATGTCATGTGATGTAAAGGCAGCTGAGCAATAATATTTCATTGAACTAGTATATAAGAACAATGAAGAAATGATGATAAAATAGCAAACCAAACATATTGTTAGAAAGGTAAAATATATTTTTTTTGGCATATTTTTCTGTCTTGAGAGATATTTTTTTTCTTTTTTTTTTCACACCGACTGACCCAACTTTTTAATGGGGAAAATCCGTAAATCCACAAAATAAAAAACCCAGGCCTAAAGTTCACGAAACAATTGTCTGGTGCTTATATAAAATTTCAAGCCTGGTATCTATGATGAGTTTATTTCCTATAGACATAGATATGGAAAATACTATTTGATGATTTTATCTTGTGTGTGGTGATTACATTATTCAACTTACCCAGTAATATATTTTTACCGTCAGTGATGTTTTACATATAACCATGATAACCAAACTTGATAATGAATACACAGCTACTTTTGCATAGGTACTATTTCTGTACTCAACAATTTTGTAGTACTGGAAATTTACTTTTAATATTCAGTACTATTGTGTGACTATAAAATTATGGTAATATTTAGGTACCTGTATTTTACGGTACTGTATTTGTACTTGAAATTTAGGTACTACAGATTTTTGGTTACTACCTTTACTTTTTTAGCATTTTGTAAGATTTTTCTATTTCAAATCTCCCAAAGTTATGATTTTCAAACATGGAGTATTGTATTATTTCTGTACAAAAATATTGAGTGCAAATCAAGTACTGTAAAATAAAAGTACCTAAATATTACCATAGTTTTAAAGTAAAGAAATAGTACTAAATATTAAAAGTAAATTTCCAGTACTGCATATTTTTAGTACAGAAATAGTACCTATGCAAAAGTAGCTGTGTACATTTTCAGGTCTAGGTAAATCACAGAACCATGTAAATAGTTTTTCTCAGAGCTTTCTTTAATTTCCTTGTTTGTCAAAGAAGTATTGTTTCATGCAACTACCGTTGATATCTGTTTGCTTTATACACTACTAAAATATAAAATTTATACCAGTTGTATTTAATAATGTCAATATATCTATATCTATCTACCTGGTCGAGAATATGTGAGTTTGGAATTTCTTCCATTAAACGTTTAGCTACACCAATGTGAGATTCTGGTGAATCAAAAGCTGCAGATGTTGGAGTTCTCACTATCTCAGCTCCAAAGGCCCGGAGGACATCAACCTAAACCAAAAAAAATAAAAAATTTCTCCTAAATGTGAACGGTAAAAAAAGGTGAAAGTGATAAATATACACTAGTATATTAACTAATGAAAGCAATTATTTATTTTTTCTTTGTTCTGTCTTTTTACATTAAATCTATACACATCTTCATGATAATTTAAATACAACTTGTTTTAGATAACTCAAAATTAAAAAAGGCCTTGTATGAGCAATATAACCCATACATAGACACACAACTGACAAAAGCATTACCTTTTCTCGACTCATTTTCTCTGGCATTACAATAATACATCTGTAACCTTTGACTGCAGCAGCCATTGCTAGTCCAATACCTGTAAATAAATCAAAACATTACATTTATATCTAACAATATAAATTCTCAACCATCAAGGGAGACAATGAAGAACTTTTTTTAAATATTCAAACTAAAAGTTGGGTATAGTGACAATACTTAGAAATAAGTGTTATTTTTTTAGATTTTCAAAATTTGCCTTTTAACATTCTACTTCTCTGAATCCAGTATTAAATTTTATAACCAGAGAAATATTAATCTGAATAATTCTAGCATCTTTAAATAAATTGTGAGGTCTAATTACCAAACCATTTAATTACTTTTAATAACATTGTTTTGTCTGCACATCCCGTATCATGTGTTTCTGAACACTACCAGTTGCAAATGTACCTGCAATCTGTATATGTTTTTACCTGTATTTCCTGATGTTGGTTCTATAAGAACATCTCCCTGTTTGTGAACACTACCAGTTACCTGCTACCTGTATATGTTTTACCTGTTTTTCCTGTTGTTGGTTCTATAAGAACATCTCCCTGTTTGTGAACACTACCAGTTACCTGCTACCTGTATATGTTTTACCTGTATTTCCTGAAGTTGGTTCTATAAGAACATCTCCCTGTTTGTGAACACTACCAGTTACCTGTATATGTTTTAACCTGTATTTCCTGATGTTGGTTCTATAAGAACATCTCCCTGTTTGAGAACACTACCAGTAAACTGCTACCTGTATGTGTTTTTACCTGTATTTCCTGATGTTGGTTCTATAAGAACATCTCCCTATTTGTGAACACTACCAGTTACCTGCAACCTGTATATGTTTTTACCTGTATTTCTTGATGTTGGTTCTATAAGAACATCTCCCTGTTTGAGAACACTAGTTACCTGCAACCTGTTATGTTTTTACCTGTATTTCCTGATGTTGGTTCTATTAAAACATCTCCCTGTTTGTGAACACTACCAGTTACCTGCAACCTGTATATGTTTTTACCTGTATTTACTGATGTTGGTTCTATTAAAACATCTCCCTGTTTGTGAACACTACCAGTTACCTGCAACCTGTATATGTTTTTACCTATATTTCTTGATGTTGGTTCTATAAGAACATCTCCCTGTTTGAGAACACTACTAGTTACCTGCAACCTGTATATGTTTTTACCTGTATTTCCTGATGTTGGTTCTATTAAAACATCTCTCTGTTTGTGAACACTACCAGTAACCTGCTACCTGTATATGTTTTTACCTGTATTTCCTGATGTTGGTTCTATAAGAACATCTCCTGGTTTAAGAATACCCATCTTCTCGGCATCTTCAACCATTCTATAACCAATTCTGTCTTTCACACTGCCTCCTGGGTTGAAAAACTCACATTTGGCCACTAAAAAAAATCAAGTTACACAAGAAGTAATTGTAACAGGATGCTGTTACGAAGTCTCCCAAACAAAGCTCCCATAACTCGCCATTTATATGGTCCCATGTTCATTTGATTTGAATTTTTGTCCAATAGAAGAATATATATGGCTTACGGGTGGGGATCTCCACCATTTACAAGTATTCAAACAGGAGGGGGTGGTGGTGACCCCCAGGGACTTTACCTACATTTCATTTGATTTGTTTTATTGTCCCATACAAGAATATATGTGGTTTAGGGGTGGGGATGTTGACCGTTTGCAAGTTTTCAAACAAGAGGGGTGGGGTGACTCCCTCGGGACTTCCCTTTTATTTCATTTCATTTGTTTTATTGTCCCCTACAAAAATATATATGGTTTAGGGGTGGGGATCTGGACCATTTACAAGATAATAGCACGTTCTCAAATTGAACGGGGTGGGGGGCAACCCCCAGGAACTTCCATTTAATTTCATTTGATTAGTTTTATTGTCCCATACAAGAATAGATATGGTTTAGGGGTGGGGATGTTGACCGTTTACAAGTTTTCAAACAAGAGGGGGTGGGGTGAGCCCCTAGGGACATCACTTTTATTTCATTTGATTAGTTTTATTGTCCCATACAAGAATAGATATGGTTTAGGGGTGGGGATGGTGACCCTTTACAAGTTTTCAAACAAGAGGGGGTGGGGTGAGCCCCTAGGGACATCACTTTTATTTCATTTCATTTGTTTTATTGTCCCCTACAAGAATATATATGGTTTAGGGGTGGGGATCTGGAACGTTTACAAGATAATAGCACATTCTCAAATTGAACGTGGTGGGGATGACCCCCTGGGGACCTCCCTTTAATGTCATTTGATTTGATTTATCGTCCCATTGAAGAATATATATGGTTTAGGGGTGGGGATCTGGACTGTTTACAAGATAATAGCACATTCTCAAATTGAACGGGGTGGGGATGACCCCCAGGGACTTCCCTTTAATTTCATTTGATTTGTTTTATTGTCCCATTCAAGAATATATATGGTTTAGGGGTGGGGATCTGGACCGTTTACAAGATAATAGCAAATTCTCAAATTGAACGTGGTGGGGATGACCCCCCGGGAACCTCCCTTTAATTTCATTTGATTTGTTTTATCGTCCCATTGAAGAATATATATGGTTTAGGGGTGGGGATCTGGACGGTTTACAAGATAATAGCACATTCTCAAATTGAACGGGGTGGGGATGACCCCCAGGGACTTCCCTTTAATTTCATTTGATTTGTTTTATTGTCCCATTCAAGAATATATATGGTTTAGGGGTGGGGATCTGGACCGTTTACAAGATAAAAGCACATTCTCAAATTGAAGGGGGTGGGGATGACCCCCCAGGGACTCCCCCTATATTTCATGTGATTTGTTTTATTGTCCTATAATCATTTCTGAAGACTGCATGTATCTATCACTTACAATTTTCAAGTTATATTCATTTGAAAATTTTAGAAAATAAAATCCCATAGGGTTCTATAGTAAACCCCTCCCTTCTTTCTAACCCCCAAAATACCCCTTAACAGACCCCAATGGACAAACGAAAGATTGATGGCTCACCTAGACATGTTAGTCTAACATATTGTAAAATCCTAAGTAAATCTGACAAGCCGTTTAGGAGAACTGCTGCGGACAAGTTCATTTTTAAAGTGGCGGAAGAAGAAGAAGAGGAAGAAGAGGAAGAGGAAGAATAATAAAAATAATAAGAACTGACCAAAAACAATAAGTCTCCAAACTTTGTTTGGGAGACTTAATTAAATAGATGGAAAGATAGAGTTTGGTGTTCAGCAGCATTTCAAATGAATATTCAAGACTTGAATGTTAAACTGTTTAAACCCGCTTAATTTGTTTGCACCTGTCTAAAGTAAAGGAACCTTTGTTCAGTGGTTGTTGTTTGTTTATGTGGTTCTTTTATGTTTCTTCTTTCTTATTTTTTTTATTACCTAATAAAGAGTATTTTACTGTTTTATTAATATTTCTATATTATTTGCTATATATATAATATATTTTTACCATTTATGTTCCATGGTCTATTGCACTGGAAATTATCGTTCTATTGCACCTGTGTGCAGTCTATTGCACTGACCTGTTATGACCTCTTATTCTGAAATCTTATTAGTTGAAAAGTATTCATGTTGTCCAATCAAATTAGGTCTTTTAAACGTTCTTGGTATAGCCGTTAAATTTTGAAGAATATTTAATATGTTGACTCTACTGAATGATTTCTTAATATTTAAATTACTCTGATTTCATGTCTGTTATATTGAATTTCAAAAGTATTGGTTGTATATATGTATGCTCCTTACACATCATAATTAATACAGTTGTTACTTTCATGTGTTTTATTTCTAAGAATTTTTAAGAACTGACTTAGTATGTATTAGGTAATAAAACAGTTATTGAATGTGTAACAGTGCAATATATTAAAATATATTTCCCTTGGTATGAAGATCAGCTCATTGTTCTATTGCCCTCAGCTGTTGGCTTCGGGCAATAGAACAATGATCTTCATACCTCGGGAAATATATTTTGATCTATTACATAGTTACATATTTAATTAAAGAACCTATGTGAGCAAGCTCACATACCCCACGTCTTCATATTGTCACTGGAGAAACAAAATCTCACTTCAAAGTCTCGATCTCCTGATTTTGATTCAAAGGAGCTGCGATGACAAACTACTGTTCAGTATTTTTGGGGAATTTAAATTCCAAGCGAGAGGAGTCAACAGTATAGTGAGGCAAATAAGTTCAAAGGGGCGTAACTCCTAGAAAAAAAATTGAATCGCAATTTCCCGTAGATATGCACAACTACATAGTATGTCCTTATTATCTGAAAAGGTTTCGTGAAATTCTGTTGTGTGGTTTGAGAGGAGTTGCGATGACAAACTGTTGCAGTAGTACATAAATTCCAAGCGAGAGGAGTCAACAGTATAGTGAGGCAAATAAGTTCAAAGGGGCGTAACTCCTAGAAAAAAAATTGAATCGCAATTTCCCGTCGATATGCACAACTACATAGTATGTCCTTATTATCTGAAAAGGTTTCGTGAAATTCTGTTGTGTGGTTTGAGAGGAGTTGTGATGACAAACTGTTGCAGTAGTACATTAAAGTAAATAAGTTCAAAGGGGCGTAACTCCTAGAAAAAAAATTGAATCGCAATTTCCTGTCGATATGCACAACTACATAGTATGTCCTTATTATCTGAAAAGGTTTCGTGAAATTCTGTTGTGTGGTTTGAGAGGAGTTGCGATGACAAACTGTTGCAGTAGTACATTAAAGTAAATAAGTTCAAAGGGGCATAACTCCTAGAAAAAAAATTGAATCGCAATTTCCCGTCGATATGCACAACTACATAGTATGTCCTTATTATCTGAAAAGGTTTCGTGAAATTCTGTTGTGTGATTTGAGAGGAGTTGCGATGACAAACTGTTGCAGTAGTACATTAAAGTAAATAAGTTCAAAGGGGCGTAACTCCTAGAAAAACAAGAGTGCACACACTGAAATGTCTCGCCTTCTATACTAATCATTGATATTATGTTGACAGTACTAAGTATAAAGCTAAGCTTTATTACAACTGTCACATAAACTTAACATTAACCAAGATAACTAAACAAAGACCAATGAACCTTGAAAATGAGGTCAAGGTCAGATGAACCAAGCCAGGTAGACATGTACAGCTAACAATGCTTCTATACAACATATATAGTTGACCCATTACTTATAGTTTAAGAAAAATAGACCAAAACACAAAAACTTAACACTGTGCAATGAACCGTGAAAATGAGGTCACGGTCAAATAAAACCTGCGCAACTGACATAAAGATCATAAAATATTTCCATACACCAAATATAGTTGACCTATGGCATACAGTATTAGATAAAAAGACCGAAACTCAAAAACTTAACTTTGACCACTGAACCATGAAAATGAGGTCAAGGTCACATGACATCTGCCCGCTAGACATGTACACCTTACAATCATTCCATACAACAAATATAGTAGACCTATTGCATATAGTATGAGAAAAATAGACCAAAACACAAAAATTTAACTATAACCACTGAACCATGAAAATGAGGTCAAGGTCAGATGACACCTGCGAGTTGGACATCTACACCTTACAGTCCTTCCATACACCGAATATACTAGCCCTATTGATTATAGTATCTGAGATATGGACTTGACCACCAAAACTTAACCTTGTTCACTGATCCATGAAATGAGGTCGAGGTCAAGTGAAAACTGTCTGACAGACATGAAGACCTTGCAAGGTACGCACATATTAAATATAATTATCCTATTACTTATAATAAGAGAGAATTCAACATTATAAAAAATTTGAACTTTTTTTTCAAGTGGTCACTGAACCATGAAAATGAGGTCAAGGACATTGGACATGTGACTGACGGAAACTTCGTAACATGAAGCATCTATATACAAAGTATGAAGCATCCAGGTCTTCCACCTTCTAAAATATAAAGCTTTTAAGAAGTGAGCTAACACCGCCGCCGCCGCCGCCGGATCACTATCCCTATGTCGAGCTTTCTGCAACAAAAGTTGCAGGCTCGACAAAAATTGAATCGCAATTTCCCGTCGATATGCACAACTACATAGTATGTCCCTATTATCTGAAAAGGTTTCGTGAAATTCTATTGTGTGGTTTGAGAGGAGTTGCGATGACAAGAAACAGGACTGACGGATGGACTGACGGACGGACGGACGGGTCAAAAACATTATACCCTCCGCAACCCGTTGCGTGGGGTATAATAACTGTATAATACAGATTAGACTGTTGGTTTTCCTGTTTGAATGTTTTACACTGGCCATTTTGGGGCCTTTTATAGCTTTCTGTGCTTATTAGTACAAAGGTAAACTTAAGCATGTTATGTATGTGATGATCCAAACTTAAAAAGAAGCCTATAACAAGATTCTTTCATTAACAAAGTACAAACACTTGATGTGACATAATTCTTTGATTCAAGGATAGATGGACTCTGGTTTAATCTCTGTTTGTATCAGGAGAACTGTCGAGATGTGGACCAGGATCCCAGACTATTGAAATGAATACCTTCATTGGCCATGGCTTGAATGCACATACATGTATATATATAGATCTTCATGTTGTTAATTATCTTTTTACATGTCTCCATTTTTGTCAATTGTAAATTCGACATTTATATGTGATAGAATGATGCTATCATTGAAGAGTCCCCATTTGATTATATAATATTTACATAATATAATATCTCTACTTGTACATTGTTGTATGTCTAAAGTCAGACAGTAATACTAAAAGTTTAACTCACATATATCACATTGAAGCCCTTCTTTCTTTGGAATGTTGTTGAGTTTGACCAAAGGTGTGTTACCAATCTGATGTAAAATATTTGGCAGAATCTTAGGTTTTGGTGTTCTAAAAATTAAAAAAAAGATTACTCAATAACATGTCACTTAAACCTCGGTCATATATCTTTTTTTATTCTGAAAGTAATTTTCTAAACACTAAGTATATGCACTTGAAAAGACATTTCTACCATGATTACCATTTCCATTTGCAATTAATTTGACAAACTTCAATAAACCATGTTCAAAGCATATTTTTTTTTAACAATTTTTGAAGGAAGATAATAAATAACAGAGACACACTCATTAGGAGGATTTAGATCCCCTTTTCTGGGAAAAAATGGTTGATTATATTGGGGATCACTGAAGCATGACCGGAATGGGCTCCCTCTTAGGCTGTCAGTGGGCCCCCCCTTATGAAAATTTCTGGATCTGCCACTGACACTGTATTTTTGCAGAAATGCATTTTATAAATATTCTGAGACATGTTTTTCCTAGAGTTTCATTTATGATGGAATAAAGTGTATAGACATGATCATATGATAGAAGAACTACATGTACATGTACACTAGTGTACAGACAATATACATAAGACTATCGACTGAAATGTTGAAGTTATCATAATTCACCTGTCTCAGGGCCATGTTTCATTGAGGCCAACTTTCAACATACTTTTATCCTGTTTATGTCAACAATGGATATGACATACCCTTTAAACTAACCAAATCCCCTTAGATACAAAATTATCATTTCATTACACAATCATGACAATACCTGAAACAGTTCACTAACACATAAATGTATGAAACTGAAAAAGAAATACATAGCATAGTAAAACAGAGGCAGACTGCCTTGATCATCTTGTTTTATACTGCAACTAGTTATGTTTATTTCCTTAATATAGTAACAAACATGACAAAGCTATATTTTGTATAAGTCAATTTCATAATGGAACACTTTCTTCACAATCAATCACTGAATCAGGGGTTCATTAAGGGATGAAAGTAAGTTTGACATTTGTTTTACTATTTAAAAAGTTTCAATGTATTAGTTTAAGTTGCAGTATAAAAACAATATTAGGTCAATGTCATAAAAATATAAACTTTTTTGTACTCGGCACAAAAGTGGGTAAGGAGTCAGTAGAACCTTACCCTTCCACAGTTTCTCAGCCTATTACAAAAATTTTTATATTTTTCTGACATTGACCTTACATTGTATATATTTGACTGTTTTGGTGACTAAACAAATACAATAAATATTTTACTATGGACGAGACTTACACTTCAGCATGTATATGTGGAGACTCCTCCATTGACTTGGCCTGATGAAATGTACATTTGCTAGGCAGATCTGGACGCTGCCACTTCCTGAAAGGACTGTCTGAGACGTTCAAGTTTTCAATTTTTACGATATTAGCCATCTTTATGCTTCTGAAAGAAAATGTTTCTTGTAAAATCATCAAGTCACTGCCAGAACATTTTGATCTGTTGTTTGGCTTTGACACTGCAAACACTTGTTCAATTTTTATTGTAACATGATTATTAATACTGTCAAGTTTTGAGCAGAGTATTTCATCAAAATATATTTTCTATTAACATTCCTTTAAATATGTGAAACAGTTTATTTGCTCCTCGTCATGCGTGTTGATAAGGTTGAAAATACATTTATATTAGTGCTTGCAATATCATATTTATGTCTGTGCATATTCCATGCATCAATTGAAAATTTAGGAAGAATTTCCATGAGTGTAAAATACTAGAAGTATAATTGAGTTAGGTACATATCTATACATGAATTTATGATATTAAATAGTTAAAATACCTACAGTCCATACCAGTATGGTACAGGCCATCAAAACACCTCATTTTGACTACTTTTCCTGTGTTTCTGATTTTAAACTCTTGAAAGGCCTTTAAAGTTGGTTGGATTTTCCTGCACATTTTTTAATGTTTGAGAAATTTGAAGTTTCCGAGTCTGAAGTTTGGTACATTTTGTGTATATGATATCTGTGTGATTGGTGGGTTTTTTTCTATAGTCATAGCATTTTGCATTTGATTAGAAAGAAATAGTGGTGTGCGAATGATGACAAAACTTGTGGTTTAATTTTTTTTGGTACTAATAAATGATGTTTGCTCTTGCCTTCTGTGTGTTTGCTATAAAAAGAGACTGATTCAAGTATGCCATTAGGTTTTATAGTATATGGCTCACTGAGCACAGGACGAATCCATTTTCGGATTGATAGATTTTAAAATTTTACCTGTACCTGTAAAAAAGGTTGTCTACAAGCAGAAGGAATAAAAAGTTCATATTCAACCCTCGAAGCCTGGATTTTTAGATAAAATGCCATTATATTTATTCATGATGGGATTAGGTCCTTCAAATTAACCTTGTAGGAATAATTTAACTGCCAGTAACAGATCTAAAAATATGTTAAATATCAAACAAGCTCGTTATCAGATGACCAGTATGGATTTTGACAAGTAATGAAGTGTGAAGTTGAAGCTCATTTTAAGCATCAAAGGAATTAAATAAAATGAGATGTCAAAACAGTTTGGAGCATTTGAAACAGAACATAAGGTTGCCTGAACTAAATGAGTATAAATGTTGGCCAAAATCTGAATATTATTTGTCTTAGTTATACGTCTTTCAGAATTGTCAAGTCTTTCAAAGTGGTGGGGTTGGACTGGTCAAGGATCCAGGTTATCTGTGATAGTCAAGTTTAGCATATTTATACCCCGTTATGGCATTATTGCAAAGATTCAAAAGTCCTCTATACTAAACCACTAATGACATTTTATATTTTTTATATGCTGTACATTTTTTTAACAAGTTGGGCTCAAGGTGTGCTTTATAAGTAGATTTTATACAAATTATTACACATTAAAAAGGGGAAAAAAAAGAAGTCCCTGTATACTGGGGATTTAAACACCAGAAAACTGGGGTACCCTGAAAACAGATATACCCTAGTCCACATAATTATGACGTCTTGAAAGGCTTTTATAGTATTTTGCTTTGACGTTGATACATGTACATGTACCCTCATAGGCGGATCCAGGGGGGGGGGGGGGCCTTGGGGGGCCCGGGCCCCCCCTTTAGTGGGAAAAAAATGGTTGATTATATAGGATTCATTGAAGCATGACTGGAGCGGGCCCCCCTTTAGGTCAGTCAGCGGGTCCCCCTTAGGAAAAGTTCTGGATCCGCCACTGACCCTACTTTTCGTGACCTGAGCCCAACCTGTTTTATACGCACATATTTCATTTATTGAACATATTTCATTAGTCATCATAAATTAAGTTTAACTACCTGTTTTTGAGATTGTCTGATGTTGAAAAGTTAGCCTGTTTAACTAAGTAACGTTGAAAGCAACGGACAAATTGTTTATAGTACAGATCTATCACACGTGTGTCAAAACAAAGTTTTCCGTTTCAACTATTTATTGGACAAATCTGGGAGGTGTGTCAAAAGGTAAAACTGGTAATGACCTTGACCTTATTTTTGCATTTTAGCAATATATTTGATACATATTGGGGAAAAAAGGTAATATATATAATAGTCAGAGGGAAAAATAGTGCTTTAAGTACAACACTTGACTTCTAAGGAATGTTTGAAGAAACAACTCAATCTCTACACCCCCGTTAACATGGAATATTCCGAACGGAATATTCCCACCTGTGTAAAGCATTTTTGTGACTCGTTGATCTGAGTGAATAAAGAGCTTGAAAGATGCTGAATGATGAAGATGTTGCTATTGAGTTTGTGTTTGTTTCTTGTTCAAGGTAAAACTCGATAACCTTGTATTATTTACGGTAATGCAAAACTCATCTAATATTAAAGATAATCAATATATTGAACTGTTATTTTTTTTATTAAGAAAAATGCAAAAATTATGGCTTTATTTATCTATTATTTTTTATCTTCAATCTGTGTCGTGATGACAGGGTAATATCTCTTGTAAATTATCCTCCCTTGTAAAATGATTATCACCATATGAGACCACATTAGTCCAAATAATTATGACATCTTGAAAGGCTATTATACTTTTTTTCTGTGATGAATTACATCGCTGTAAGGTGTAAAAAAAAAAAGTATAATAGCCTTTCAAGACCTCATAATTATTTGGACTAGGGACCACATATGCAAATTGAGCATTTTTTAATATACATATATGTATATAAAAACATCTTTATAAAGTATGTATATGTTCTGGACCTATGCATACTTTTTCAAAATACTCATACGGTCTGACTGATATAAGGAAGTTGGTCAAGTTTATTAGTATTATATTAGATACAAATGCATATAACAGATGAACATAACTTAACTCTCAAATTAATATAAAAATGTTCAATGGTAATTGAAATAAAAACTTTATATGTTTACTATTTCAAAAAATCACACTAATTAAATCTGTTAATCTCTTGTATTTAGCATGTCGATCAGTTTTACATTAATTGCATTATTATAGGTAAACAGTCCAGACTGTACGCGTACGGTCCAAATACTCATATGGTCCGGAACATATACACATAAACGTTAAAATGTGAAAGAACTTTGAACTGTACCCAATGGCACTTGTTTCTATCCATGGGAAGGTTGACTATCCCTATATGACACTAATTGTTGTATTAATTGTCTTTACCCGTTTGGTGGTTTGATGATGAGCATAATTGTTTTATAGCTTGGAATGAGTAAAACAATGATATTCAAATTTTAAAACAAGAATTTTCACAGATGCCTCTAAATATATTATGTCTCGGATACATCATGGTATAGAAATATAGAGTAAATGGCTGTGTTATAATGTGTCCTTTTAGTTTTTATAAAAGACGGGACGTATCATGGTATACCGTTGTCCGTCCGTCCGTCCTTCTGTCCGTTCGTCGTCCACACTTCGGACAATAACTCAAAAACACTTTCACCAATTTCCATGAAACTTAAGTGAATTGTTTATATCTATTTACGTAAGCTCCCTTTCGTTTTTTTTAAATTTCAGATTTTACGTTTTGGATTTATGGGGCTTTATTCATAAAAAAGGGGGGATTTTCAACACTTCGGACAATAACTCAAAAAAGGCTTTCACCAATGTCCATGAAACTTTGGTGAATTGTTTATATCTATTGATGTAAGCTCCCTTTCAATTTTTATAAATTTCAGATTTTAAGTTTTGGATGAATGGGGCTTTATTCATAAAAAAAAGGGGGATTTTTAACACTTCGGACAATAACTCAAAAAGGCTTTCACCAATGTCCATGAAACTTTGGTGAATTGTTTATATCTATTGATGTAAGCTCCCTTTCAATTTTTATAAATTTCAGATTTTAAGTTTTGGATTTATGGGGCTTTATTCATAAAAAAAGGGGGATTTTTAACACTTCGGACAATAACTCTAAAAGGCTTTCACCAATGTCCATGAAACTTTGGTGAATTGTTTATATCAATTGATGTTACAAATAATACTTAATAAAATCTGATGAAAACATAAAATTTGTAAAATCTTTAGTTCAATTTAAAACATTAAATTTCTTGTAAAAAATAGGTTCCATGAATGTCATACGTTTGTACTATTATTGAATGGTTGCAAGGATGAAAGCACATTAGCAGTCCCTGAGATACTAACTGTTCCTTGAGGCATATATCATTTTATGATAACATTTTTACTATCTAAGCTATAGATAAAAATCAAATACTGTTTTTGCATATAGGATGTTTTACTCTTGTTAAAATTGGTTGCAATTGAAATCACAAATGATATCTTAGCATTGCAGTTTTTTTATAGAGTTTGGTTTCGGTGGAAGGGTTGAGCGCAATAAAAAATGTAATAAAACATAACTAGTCTACAATAGCACATAATAAGTGAACAAGTGACAACATGAAAATCCTAACATGTGACTAAATATTCCTTAAATGTTAAAGGGTGTCATTTTATGAAAAAAATAAGGAAATCAAGTCTCCTAAACATTTATCAATATGATCATCTTGTGAATATTCTAAACAATAAAAAGGTAATAATCATTATCCACCATATTAAGCACCATTTGAACAACTTTTGCATACATCTTTGTATAATTTAGTATGGATTCCTTACTGTGTGCAACAGAATCTAACTATGAGCAATATACCCCAAGAAAATTACCTTCTTTCAAACTACTATAAAATTTGGAAATCAGCCATAGAATTACTAAAACCCATAATCATATATCACTTTCCTTATATTGCATTGAAGACTTCTATGTTATATGCCAATGTTAATGATACTGTATTTGTTTTTTATGCTAAATATTGAAAAGCTGAACTAGGTTTAATCATCAGTGTCTTCTTCACTGTAATCACTGTCCTCATCATCAGAAAAATCCTCATTTTCATTCTCAGAAGAGGCCTCCTCATCATCAATGAAATCTTTATCTTCATCATCAATTAAATCCTTACTTTCATCACCTCAGGGACTAAACTTAACGCTCGCCCGGGCGCCCGAGGCGACCAGATTTTCGGCTGGGCGAATATATTTAGTCATCATGGTCGCCCAGCTGGCGACTGTAAAAAAATTGAAGTAAATCCCATTTGTACCCTTTCCCCCGAAATATTAACAAAGATTGTTCCCAAAAGGAAACCTGTTTGTCTTATCAAAGCGATATAGAAATATAGAGTATTTCCGAAAACCAGTAGGTTATTTCTAATAACTGAACCCAGTCGAATAGCTATGTTTTCAATCCGGAGTCACGATGTTGCATATATATACCTTCTTCTTTCCGCATGTTTTCTTAGTTGTGCTAAATTTTCTACGATAATTTCATTATTGAACAGTGTTTTCTATTTTACTGTTCAATAAGCATCGTGAAAGGGATGTTTTCTTATTGTCCTGCGATTCATTACAAGCCTGTGTTAGACGGTAACTTGTCCCTGAATCGCTTTTTACAAAAATATTTAATAAAAAACGAAATTTAAAATCTCGTAAATAAAAATCCCAATATCTAGTTTGATATCCAATCTTCATTAAAAACTTATTGAAAAATATATTTTGATCAACACCATAGAAAACATTTTCAAGACTACAAGTAGGATTTCACAATAAGGCTTCATTAGAAAAACTGTTTTGTTTCATACCATGAACATACATTTAAAGAAGAATCAAAGAAGTTTGTATTTGAACATATATGAAGACTACTTCATGTTTTACTTCTTGTATGAATGATCCTCTTTACGTGGGAGCACTTAACAAATGTACAAGTTTGTTAACATAAACATCAAAATGATTTGCTTTGCTTCATGGTATGATAATTTGATAAAAAAATTTGACTGGAACCAACATCAAGAACATAATAATTTCTGAATAAGGTTTAAATACAACTAATGTTCTCCAGCTGAGCCTATAGCTAGCAATATTCAAGGTAACTTATACAAAGTATCCTTACAATCCCGGTTATTACGCTAAAGTGCCCTTTCAGAAAACTAGCACCCTTCTGCCCTGAGATTTAAGCTGGAACACTGTTAGTAAGTATATACTAAGTAATTTTCAGTTTTGTTTTATTTTAGTATAAAGATCAGTGGGCTCCTAAAATTTTAAGCGGGCCCCTGAAAAAAATATCTTAGGGGCCCAGCTGGCCCCTAGAGAAAAACAGTTAAGTTTAGTCCCTGCACCTACTTCCTCATTTAGATCATAACTTTCAGTAGAGTCACTTTCACCATCTTCACTTTCCCTGTTATCTTCTTGCTGCTCCTCATTGTCATTGTAGTCTTTTTTGCCATTTTTATACGCCCGTCGTCAATGAAATCCTTACTTTCATCACCTACTTCCTCATTTAGATCATAACTTTCAGTAGAGTCACTTTCACCATCTTCACTTTCCCTGTTATCTTCTTGCTGCTCCTCATTGTCATTGTAGTCTTTTTTGCCATTTTTATACGCCCGTCGTCTTTCAAACAATGGGCGTATCATGCGCTAAAGCACAGCCCTTTATTTTGTTATGTAGAATACATGTGAATTCAGGTCGAACATCACTGTGGGTTTTTTTCTGACCATGCAAGACCCTCATGGTAATTCAAGTTTTGTGATGTGAAAGACAAAGTCACAAGTTAAGTTGGATCTTGGTTTACATGTAGTTGTAAAATCTAATTGGTTGATGATTGTTTTAAAAATTTGGAAATGTATCACTAGACAATATAAGACATGATAAAGATAAGCATATAAATACAGTAAACTTGTATTCAGTTGTTTTATATTAAATACTTCAGTGCAAATCTAAGAAAAAAAAATTCTGGATTATTTTTTATCAGCAATTTTTAAAACAATATAAACATGAAAAATGTACTGTAAAATTTTGGACAAACTTTATTAAAATATATTTTACAACAAGACTGAAATAAAAATCAGGCAAATATTTACATGTACATTGTACAAAATATGTTTACAGGTAAACAGACCTGGATTACCCTCACCCTAGCCAGAACCCTTAATATTATATATATCGCTAATCCAAAAAACCTTTCAATTGCATATTCAGAGCACTAACATTAAAGTACAGTGGTGTTAGGAATTGGTCAGATGATTTTTCCCTCAGGATTATGACACTATACCATTGTATACTGGAGTGGCAGTTTATGAAAGGGATGACAAAATAAAAACAAGTTCAAAATGGCGATTAAGAAAACCGATCTCAACGAAATGACCGAAATTATTTCTGCATAAATAAAAAATCTGACCCAAATCCCAATCTAAGGGGGAGTAGGAGGGGTCCTGATCCCGAAATCCCGGGCTTAAAAACATAAAATCCCGAATTCCCAGCCTTAAAAAAACGAAATCCAGAGGTCCCGAAATTCGAAAGAAAGAATTCCCGGATCCGGAAATGGTCAATCCCGAAATCCCGAGCTTTAAAACGTCTGATCCCAGAGTCCCGATAAAGGTCCCATCCCCCTTCAATCTGTCGTTTAGGACAAATGGATTTCAGAATCGGTCATGTCTGGCATATATGACCATTTCCGGACCCTTGGTATACAGACATGTACATGTATAAAATATTCTGTTTCATTAAGACCTGATTGCTAAAATGTACATATCGGGATATATACAGGGAGAAATTTTATAAGTTTTTTTTAGATATACATTTATAAGATATTATTTCTAATTTAATCAATTAGTGAAAACTATCGATTTAGTTAAAAGTTTCAATAATCCACCAATAACAATAATATCTGATAACCAGAATTTCATTTACAAAGATAAATGATAACCTACAGTAAAAAATAATTAACTGTTTTTATATGATTTTGTCTTATTTTCCCCAAATTGCACAAACAATAGGCGTGATTTTACTTAATTTAGTTCTTATTTGATGGACAGTATTTTGACAACAACAAAACAGATGTCCTAGTTGCATGTCACCTGATTATAATAATTAATGAGTAATGAGTAAACAAATTTAATCTGCAGGTGCAGCATGTAATGTATAGTTACAATGTAACAATAAATAAAACAAATGCACTGTTGACTACATGTATAATCAGAGATGTTTTGGGATCAGAAAGCATACCTAAATCTATTGACACACTTTTCTACCCTAAAACAATTGTAATATCTCCTACAGCTCAATTTAAAGTTTGATGGATAATTACTTAATCTCCAGTGGAAAATAATTTATGCATGTATTTAGGACAAAAAACAACAATTAATGGATTATGCAATAACTGAATAAGTACATGTAGGTAGGAATTACAAGCTTAAGGTAATGTAATATACCCTAAAAGTAATGTTGGGAGTTATTGACCTACATGTAATTATAACTGTCAAGGACTTTGTGGCTAAAACAAGCATTTGTAATGTTTGAGGACATTAACATCATGGTTATTGCCTAAACCATTGAGGAGTAAGGGGACAAAAACAATACCCTTCTAATATTTTGTTTATTCTTGACCAATTTCAATGGGGTTTGATTCAGTCTTGATTTCTATGGGATCTTTTTAATATGCTGAATCTTACCATGTATTTAGATTTGGGATCTCATTTAAAAATTGGTCCACTATGATGTGCAATGGGTTCCAAATTAAATTTTGTTTGATTTCTTAAAAGAAAATGTATAATTAGGGTTCAATCTAACCATGTACAAATGTATTTAGATTTTGAATTTTGGGTTTGATTTCAAATTAGTCAACATTGATGTAAAAGGGTAAAAAAAATAACTTTCTAAATTCAGATGGTATCAAGCTTGAATATTGTGTCCATACTTGCCCTAGCTGTTCATGGATTGACCTCAGTGAAGAGCATGTATTGGTATTGATATCAACATATTATCATGATTATAAAAAGAAATGACGAAGAATACATAATTTATCAGAGAAGAAAATCAATGGAGAATATAACAATGTATTATAAAGACTGTAAGAGGTCCCAGTTGAATTCTTTTACAGGTTTAATTTCCTGCCTGCAATTCAACAGCAATCATAATAATCTATAGGAATACAAATAATCTATGGACTGCATTTTCAGTCATGTAATTTTTCATTGATTTCATAGAAATTCTTTGAATTTTCATCCTTTTATCATGTTGATGTCACAGTCATGTATTTTGCTAAAAAAGTGTTTCAGGCAAATTTTATTTTACTCTACTCTGGGTATATGTTACACTTAAAACATATTCAATATCACATTGTATGTAAATTGCATTTGCACCAGAGAGTTGTTTCAAGGAAAATAGTCTGATATAAACAGTTTAATGCACTTAGGTTTAACATTTAAAAAAAAATAAAAATTAAGGCTCTGCAAAGTAAAACAATGCAAAATTTAAAGCAACAGATTAGCCATTAATTTTTGTACCCCCCTTTTGTTTTTCAAAGGTTTATAACTTGTAAAAAATAATTTTAAAATTCAATATGCTTGCCCTAAAGACATTACTTTTTTTAACTTCCCATACAGGTATATTTTTTCCACTGAAAATAGACTATTTGTATTCATGTACATGTATTACTGCATATTGACTTTTTTTAGTTCTCTAAAACTTGACCAATTTTTGTTTACAACAGTTGTAATGTAATGAATATGATTAATGAGTAAACACATTTTATTTGCAGGTGCAACATGTGACCTTATTAATTCACAAAATGTGAACCAAGCTGCCCTAGTAGGTAAAAATGTTACACTGTCATGTGCTATGAAACAAAATGGCGTGGACATATTGCACAACAATCATCAACCTACAAAATATAATGTAACTTGGAAACACACCCCTGTACACTCTCAGAAATCCATAAATATTCTAGAAGCAGAGATAGACACTCAATCCCATCCTAGACTGGTTCATACAGCTGATGGAAACAAATATTTCACGTCAGCAAAGGATGCATCACTGATAGTGCTAGATATTGACCTCACTGATGCTGGACTGTATACCTGTTTGGTGCAAGGGGATTCACTGTTGAAAAATTCCACTGCAGATTTGTTTGTGTTATGTAAGTTTTAAATTTATAAAAAAAAAATGACAACCACCAAAGAAATTATAAAGATTGACCAACATGAAGATCGCAAATAAAGTTACAATTAGTATTATATCAGGTTACATGAAATTTAATTGAGTTAAGGAAAAAAAACAGAATTAAAAAAAAGAAGGGAAAGACAGTCATGACAGTTGTCACGCATTTCAGGTACAGTCACTTTTCTTACTTATATATTTGTGCATTTAAAATATTGCATTCAAAAAAAGTGGGGGTATACATGTACTGTTAATACCTCTGTCTGTCTGCAGTCTGTTATTCTTCTGTCCCATGAATATTTTTTGTAGCATCTTTCTCAGGAACTACATTTCATGGATTTTTGAAATTTGGTTTCAAGGTTTATATAAGTCAGCTTTACTGTGTGATGTGTTTTATGTTTCATCCCTCAACAGCTTTCTGTTTACCAAACACTTACATCAATTTTCACACGACATCCAACTTTAAAAATTTTGGTCACATTTTTCTCAGGAACAACATTACAAGGATTTTTTAAATTTGGTTTCAGCGTTTATATAAGTCAGCTATACTGTGTGAAGGGTTTTCAGATTCATCACTCAACAATTTCCTGTTTAACGTCAAGTATTTGGGCAAGGGTATCATCAGTGAGCAGAAGCTCACCTGTTTTAACTTAAATTACTATGATTATTTTTTAAACAGTGCCACCACAGTGCCACAACCTAATACCATCCTTCACTTACCATAATGGGGACGTCAACCAGCAAACATTGTTTGATTGTAATGTACATTACCGTGGTAACAAGCCTCCTATAATACTTTGGAAACATGACAAACAGGAACTGAATACTGGCACAGATTACCATAACAACACTTTTGCCATGGCAACCTTATCATTTAAGCCAGATAAAAAGTATGACGGTTATAGATTCCTGTGTTTGGTTGAGTATCCAAGTGCTAAGTTTCTAACAGCATGTCAAACTAAACCACCATTACAGATTTATTGTAAGTTGAACATACATGGGAATTATAATTATACCACTGCTCAAAAATAGGCAGTTAGTGTGGGTCTATTCAAATTTTCGTCAAATTTTTTACAAAAATTACAAATCAGAGCTCCTAGAAATCTTCATATGAGCATACTGTGTTAAGCTTTTTCATATTAATCACTTATCATTTTCCTGTTTACCAAATACTTATTTGTGTATATATATTCTTACACATCATGCAAGTAATGCCATTTAATGGCCATATATGGAATTATTAGCATCATTTTTCTCAGGGACTTCCTGATATTTTTAATCAAATTTCATCTGAGTATGATATATATAATTGTTTGGGCATCACACAACTTTTTATTTTGGGAAACATACTTATAGTAAGACATATCTTCGTCTTCCGAATACAGGAGTAGACTCCTAGGTAGGAGTGTAAAACTTCTCGGAACTTGTGTGCTATGTACATATGGACTTAATTTAAAATTGATATGACAAAGAAAAATTGTTAACCATTACATATATACATTATGTATACAGTGGCTTTGTAGTTTAATAAGTTGTTGTTGATCCTTCAAATGTTAGAATGAATATGCCACTTTTGAAGGATTCCAGGGTGTCAGACATACCTATTGCTTCAGGTAGTGAGTTCCAGTCCGAAATAGTGCGAGGATAAAATGAAAATGTATATCTTTATTTGTTGATATTTGCCTAAATTTATGTTTCCCCCTAGTACGTCTATAAGATATTGTTAAATTGTCCTTAGGAATTTCAACTAACCCCAAATTTATTTTATATAGCATAGTTAATCTAGCTTTTTTATTATGCCCCACCTACGATAGTAGAAGGGCATTATGTTTTCTGGTCTGTGCCTCCGTTCGTCCGTGCGTCCGTTCGCTTCAGGTTAAAGTTTTTGGTCAAGGTAGTTTTTGATGAAGTTGAAGTCCAATCAACTTGAAACTTACATGACTTAGTACACATGTTCCCCATGATATGATCTTTCTTATTTTAATGCCAAATTATAGTTTTGACCCCAATTTCATGGTCCACTGAACATAGAAAATGATAGTGCGAAGTTCAGGTTAAAGTTTTTGGTCAAGGTAGTTTTTGATGAAGTTAAAGTTACATCAACTTGAAACTTAGTACACATGTTCCCTATGATATGATCTTTCTAATTTTAATTCCAAATTAAAGTTTTGACCCCAATTTCACAGTCCGCTGAACATAGAAAATGATAGTGCGAGTGGGGCATCCGTGTACTATGAACACATTCTTGTTCCTTCTTATTTCTAACTTTCCCATTCCAAAGATTTAATTAAGTGGGAAACTGTCTTTATAATCATTGAAGACAAACCTGGCTGCCTTACGATGTACCTGCTCAACCTGAGTGATGTGTTGCTTTTTGTACGGATCCCAGACAGGGGAAGAGTATTTGACGACTGGACGGACAAGTGATATGTATGTGATTACGGTGTATCATTAGTCAGCTGGCAGTTAAACTTATGTGTATTGCCTACTGTTGGGTTCACTTGGTTATATTTTATGTCATTTTTAATGTATCTACTGAGATAGCCCCTAATCTTTTGTAATCTGCTAAAAGAAATAAAAAAAATTAACAAATATTTATTTTATCATGTTTATTCAATTTTAGTTCCTGTACATTTAAACAAAATGATAATAAAACCTCAAGCCGATGAATATGTTTATAATTCTGGAAAAAGCATAAACCTGGACTGTCAAGCAAGTGGAAATCCCCATCCTAAATATAGATGGACATTTAAACCCAAGGGAGATAACTCAGCAGAAACTATTTTGGCTACGGAACCAAGATACACAATAACTGTTGCAGACAAGAAAAATGAAGGAACATACAACTGTACAGTGACAAACAACATTAATGGAACCTTGTTTATTGATACTCAGACAAAATACATCAAAATAAATGGTAAGATATTCTGTTTTTACATTTTGTAATAATAGAAATTTGTGGTATATCATGCATATACATGTAGCTGTAGTGTAATAACATTAACGGTACCAATTTTCTTGCACCAGATGCGCATTTCGACAATACATGTCTCTTCAGTGATGCTCTTGGCCAAAATAAGTAAAATCCAAAGCTTATATAAAAGATGAAGAATTATAATCCAAAAGTTCCAAAACGTATAGCCAAATTTAGATGGTATAGTTTTAAACAATATCTACAGAATACTTATTATTGATGTTTTTTTATCATTATTTATAAAATATATGTCATGCATATGCTTAGCAGGGTTCCGACCAAAATAGTAGCAGCTGAATAGGGCCACTTAGATTTTTGACTACTGAACGTGAAGCAAGCCTAGCTGCTATCTAGGTCTAATTAGCAGCTATGCTAGCTACATGTCCAGTAGTCAAAAATCTACATAGCCCTATTTAGCTGCTACCATATTGAATGTAACCCTGGTTACTGTGTGAAATGTTCTACATCTTGTGGTTTAAGGTGTTACATATTTACTTTATAACAAATATTTTATTTCAGTATAAATTGCATGAATCTGTTTTATTTTTGTAGATGAAAATAGTTCTGATGGAGAATACAGATTTGTTATTATACAGTCAAGTCAAGAAGACAACACTACCCCAAATCCAACAACTTCAGCTGGTGGTTAGTTTTATCTTGTATACTCTAGGCCAACTCATCTTTCAGTAGATTTATATAAGAACAACATTTTTACTGCAAATGTGTCAAGCCTGATTTTTTTCCTCGTTAGAATACAGTACATTCAGAAATTATTGCGTGCTATAATTATTACGATTTTGTCATTTTGGACTGAGTTGCAATTTTTAATTTTTTGTGATATTGAGAATAATTCTGTTTTATCCATTAAAAAAAAATGCAAGTTCAAACTATTGCAATTATAACCCTGTCGCAATTTTAGTAATAATAAAAACATTGCAATAATTTCTGAATTAGGCCAATTAAAATTAATTCATAGATTTTCATCCCCGCCCGCCCCTCTGAAATCTTCCCGCCCCGATTTTTTTTATTTTTGAAAAATTACGATTTCCGGATTTTGTTCATTTCCGTTACCGGTAACCGTCGATAATTTCGTTTCATGTAAAACTTCCTGTTTCAAATTTCGGTTTTCGTATTACTTAGAGTATTCATATTGAGAAGGGCGTGAAATATACGAGTTACGAGTAATACGCTGTGTCCAATAACGCAAATCGCCGTATGTCACAAATGACACAAATGTTTGTGAGTAAAACATTGAATTTATTTTATTTATACAACGACTTTGTGTCAAGAAATTTGGACTGTGAATGAAATCCAAAAGCGTAAGAATCGTGGAACACATTTGACTGGAAAAAAGAAATTGACACAAGCATGAACTTTTTAGATTGGTGACCGTATATTGAGTTCAGAAAATCGACAAACATACGCATTTTTAATTTATTAATTTATAGCAAGCTCTTAGATTTAGATTTAGCCATGCCTTTCGTTTTTTGTATAAAAAAACAGTAAACATCCTCTGTCCCAATACCCACGATAGAGTCATTAAAAAACTTTATGTTCTACATTGTAATTATATTTGCATCTTGCATATTTAGGACCAACCCTATTATTTCAACACTGTTTGAGTTTTAATTTTATTCTGTACTTGTTGTACTCGTGTTGCATACCAATGCATTTGCTTCATTTTATTAGGACAACAAAACATTGCTTAGAAAGCAAAATACAGTTGATGTAGGTAGTCCAACTGAAGAGAGCGCTATTTCTCCACATTTCTGCTGTTTACTATAAAATAGGTTTCTAAAGTGGCAATTACATGTAGAACAGTGGTTGCCAATCAGAGATATATATTAACGAATTTGAAAAAAGCAGCAGCACCATATGGAGTATATGTGTTTCAATTGAAACGTTACTCTAGAGCTAGCTCAAAGTACGTTGATTTTGTTGAATGAGGAATACTGCTTTCTCAAAAGTTGCTAAGACAGGGCTATGAATCAATCAAATTAAGGTCATCACTCAAGCAATTTTATGGTCGCCATCATGAGCTGATTGGCCATTATGACAAACATATATCAGTGATATTCTTCCTCAGTCATAACCACCTTCCACCATTACAGAACTGAACCAAGAAATAACATGACGGGTGCCGTATACGGTGCAGGAAATGCTTACCCTTCCTGAGCACCTGATTTCACTCCTGGTTTTTAATGGAGTTCGTGTTGTTTCCTACTTATTATTTGTAACTGTTGATGTAAATGTCTTTTGGTTTTATGAGTCTTTGGTTACTCCTTGGTTTTGATTATTATTGTCTTATACACGATTCCTTATGGATGTATTTAGATGATATAAGCTTATTATTACACTTGCATATATGAATAACACGTGACAAGAAGGTTTCATATGAAATAAAATTTAAAAAATAAAATCCTCCCACCCGCCCCATTTTTTTCAAAATTTTGGATGAAAATCTACTAATTAGTTTTAGTTGGCCTTATCAGTACATTGAAGTAATGTTTACTTGTTCTTGTATTTTTATAAGTAAATTTCTATGATTTTACTTTTCTTTTAAAAGTTTGAATTACCCCCCCTTAATCTTCTCTACTAATTCTATTAATTGTTTTACAATCACTTAAATCGTCAAGTTTAAGGAGGTTGTACAAGACCAATTGAATAAGTATTACCCCTGACTGATTTCAGGTTATGAGGGTGATATACAAAACATTTTCATCTAAGAAAATGTTATTTTAGATTTATAGTACATTTATATACAAATTTATTTACCTAAATGATGAACCCTAGTACTTCAGTCAGTGTTTTATTATACTCACAAGATCCAAAAACAGTACATGAAGGGTGGCATACATTTTAAATAAGTTAAAATTAATATAAAACACCAAAGAAATCTGAATCATATCTTTTTTTCTGCTATCACTATAGCATTAGCTTTGGAACATTTATATGTTCATTATACAAAAAAAGATGTACCGGTTATATGGACGCCAATGAGTCAACATGTACACACCAACAGAAACCAAAGGATGTATAAAGTTATGGTGCTGTCAATTATAATTTGATGAATTTCTTCTTTGTGTTTTTTTAGTATCACCATATGCCATTGGTGCAGTTATATGTGCAGTATTGGCTGTGATTTTAATCCTGGTGTTTGTTATCCTGGGATTGAAGTTCAGAGTAAGTATATCAGTGTTCTAGCTACAAAGTTTGAAAACAGGGCGCAGCGCCCAACCTTTTTGATTGATGCCTAAGCCAGTTTTTCTGGCACCCTATCTGTTTTATCGCAAAATTCCTTTTTCTCAGCATTTTTTTTCCCTTTGAAATACTGGCAAATTCGTAATTCTTTTTTCAATGACATTTACGCATAAAATTGCCCTTTTTCTGACTAGCACCGTGCCCTATTTTAAATCCTGGCTAGAACACTGTATATTGTACAGTTTTGTGGTCAAGATTGACATTTGTCTATTTCTACATAAATTTGTCTTTTTGATACACCTAGTAAAAGAGTCAAGTGTAGGCTTTTGTCAATACTTGGTGTCCATTATCTATTATTAGTCTTCTATCTAAATCTGTTTCAAAAATCTTTTCATCTGAAAACTTCTTCTTCATCATTCTTTCTGTCAGAGCTCTTCTGTGGGTTTTATTTATCCTAAAACCAAAATAGTTGCTACTGCTTAAAATGGGACAGGTTGGTAAAATGTATACAAAAATCTGAAGAAAAAAAAGGATAAATGACGAGAACAAAACTAAAGAATAAACAAAACATACCCCACCAAAATTAAAGGATGAAACTTAGGTGCTGTGGAAGAGTAATTAGTTCCTGCTTCACTATTGACACTGATTTTATTGTTGTAAGTGACTAATGATTTCTTTGAGGAAATGAAAAAAATGTGGTTCCATTTATAGATTTAGGTCTCGACCCTAGCTGCCTTCAACTTGACCTTTACTGTTACAAAAATCTAAAAATTGGACATAGATTTGTACTTTAAAAATTTGAAAAGCATGGGAAAGACTAATTGCTACAAAACAATGGTTATATATTCCTTCAAACATGACTATACGAATTGTGTATAACTTTTATGAAAATTAACTGTTTAAACTTTTTGTGTATCTTACAACACATAAACAATATATGTTGTTGTTTTGTGTTGTCATATATATATATTTAATGACAGTACTAACAGTTGTATGATCTTCTCTAGGATCAATGCTTTCTGATGCAGATGAGGGACAAACGAACTCATACAAGATTGACCCGAGATCATGACGAGAACATGGATGACCAGGAAATAGAATTATTAGATGAAAGCGTCCAGTCCAGTGTTCGTACTGATGAAGTGAGATATATATTTTAACAGGATTTATAAAACTCTGAAATCATTTATTTTCGTTGGTACCAACTTTCCTGGATCTGAGAAAACTTGCCTTTTCATGGATATTTAGTTATGTTGTTGTGGCAAAGTCTGCATATATTCTTTTAGAATTTTGCAATTCGTTGAACATTTAAATTTGTGGTTCCCCTGTATTAATGAAATCCACAAAAAAATTAGTATTCAACGAATATTAATGAATACACATTATTACAGATGGAAATTAGGATGTATCAACACATAATCTATTTATTATAGGGCTCAATTAGAATTAATATTTGTGTATATAAATCTTTGAAATTTTGTGTGACTTAAATAACATGCAATACAATCTTTTAATTTAAGTCTTCACTTTACATTCAAATTATGGAAGTCCTGCTGTGAATGTGTACTTATTTTAGATGAGTCATTGAGTCCTAAACTCCTGAATGTTAAATTAGATTAACCATTTTCAAATTAGGTCTTAGCTGTATCATAATTCTAATTTCTATTACAAAGAAATTGAAATTTGAAATCCTAATGTTTGTTTTACCACACTTTCTTTCCAGTAATACACTTGAAAGATGAGTTCAAACTTTTTTTCTCTTGATTTTGATTTTTCCACAGCTTTGGACTGACCATAGCTAAAAAATGACCAGTTCAAAATTATGTCATTTGAATAAAATGGAAATAGAAATTATTTTACATTTTGTTTTAGCCACAGTATGGTAGATTGAAGCTATACTGGGAAATTCCCAGGAAAGACATTCGCTTAGTAGAAGAGATAGCTGCAGGGAGTTTTGTAGAAGTATGGAAAGGTAAAATGAAGAAATATCCTAACAGCAGTGAGATTCAGAAAGTAGCAATAAAGAAACTAATAGGTAAAATATGATATAAATGAAGGTTTACATGAACATGTACCAGTATATAAGTATATATAAGAAGATGTGGTATGAGTGCCAATGAGACCACCCATGTCAAAATAAGTAAAAGTAAACCATTATAGGTCAAAGTATGGCCGTCAACACGGAGCCTTGGCTCATACCGAACAGCAAGCTATAAAAAGGGCCCTAAAATGACTAGTTTAAAAACCAAAAACAGGAAGATCAATGATCTAATCTTTATAAAAGACCAGAAACAAGAACCACATAAACAACCAACAACCACTAAACAACAGGTTCTTGATTTAAGACAGGTGCAAACGAAGGCAGCGGGTTTAGTGTTTGGTAACTAGTGGGGTTAAATTTCAAGCAATGTTTCCATTGGTTTTATATAAAGGCTTAATATGTATTATATTTTATCATATTTTGCTGTACTGTTATATGGTCATTTTTGGAATTCCCAGGTAATTGAATGACCCGGAGGGTATTTGAAAAATCTCGGGTAAGGGGTGAATTTTGCGGCTGTGACCCGTAGGATACAGTCACTTGACAGATATAGAACTGGTCTTTACCTAGAAAGAATGAAGATGTCTAAAATTGATATCTTTTTTTGATTCACTGAACATGGAAATTGTGATAGTGCAAGAAGGGAATGTTGTTCTCCAAATATGCTTTTTATACGACCGCAAACGCAAAAATTGAAAAATTTTTGGTCGTATATTGGTATGACGTTGGCGTCATCGTCCTCGTGGTCCGAAGACATTTGGTTTTCGCACTTTAACTTTAGTATAAGTAAATAGAAATCTATGAAATTTAAACACAAGGTCTATGACCATAAAAGGAAGGTTGGGATTGATTTTGGGAGTTTTGATCCCAACAGTTTAGGAATTAGGGGCCAAAAAGGGCCCAAATAAGCATTTTTCTTGGTTTTCGCACAATAACTTTAGTATAAGTAAACAGAAATCTATGAAATTTTAACATAAGGATTATGACCACCAAAGGAAGGTTGGGATAGATTTTGGGAGTTTTGGTTAGGAACAGTTTAGGAATTACCGGTAGGGGCCAAAAAAAGTCCCAAATAAGCATTTTTCTTGGTTTTTGCACAATAACTTTAGTATAAGTAAATAGAAATCTATGAAACTTTAACACACGGTTTATGACCACAAAAGGAAGGTTGGGATAGATTTTGGGAGTTTTGGTCCCAACAGTTTAGGAATTAGGGACCAAAAGGGTCTAAAACTAAATTTTGTTTGATTTAATCAAAAAATAAATTATTGGGGTTCTTTGATATGCCAAATCTAACCGTGTATTTAGATTCTGAATATTTATACCCCCGCTTTGAAAAAAAGGGGGGTATACTGTTTTACCTCTGTCTGTCCTTCCGTCAGTCCGTCAGTCCATCAGTCCGTCAGTCTGTCAGTCAGTCCGTCCGTCCCATGAATATTTTTCGTCACATTTTTCTCAGGAACTACACTACCAGGATTTCTGAAATTTGGTTTCAGGCTTGATATAAGTCAGCTATACTGTGTGATGCGTTTTCAGATTCATCACTCGACAACTTCCTGTTTACCGAACACTTGTATCATTTTTACACCTGATAGCCAAGTTGAAAATTTTTCGTCACATTTTTCTCAGGAACTGCACTACCAGGATTTCTGATATTTGGTTTCAGACTTGATATAAGTCAGCTATACCGTGTGACGGGTTTTCAGATTCATCACTCGACAACTTCCTGTTTACCGAACACTTGTATTATTTTACACATGATAACTAAATTGAAAATTTTTGTCACATTTTTCTCAGGAACTACAATACAAGGATTTCTGAAATTTGGTTTCAGGGTTTATATTAGTCTGCAATACTGTGTGATGCGTTTTCAGATTCATCACTCGACAACTTCCTGTTTACCGAACCTTTGTATGATTTTACATATGATAGCCAAGTTGAAAATTTTCGTCACATTTTTCTCAGGAATTACTATACAACAAGGATTTCTGAAATTTGGTTTCAGGATTTATACAAATCAGCTATACCGTGTAATGCGTTTTCAGATTCATCACTCAACAACTTCCTGTTTACCGAACACTTGCATATTTTTTACACTATTAAAATTATCCACTTGCGGCGGGGGTATCATCAGTGAGCAGTAGCTCGCAGTTTCACTTGTTGGTCCTGTTTTCAAATTGGTCTACATCAAGGTCCAAAGGGTCCAAAATTAAACTTAGTTTGATTTTAACAAAAATTGAATTCTTTGGGTTCTTTGATATGCTGATTCTAAACATGCACTTAGATTTTTGATTATGGGCCCAGTTTTCAAGTTGGTCCAAATCGGGGTCCAAAATTAAATTTTGTTTGATTTCAACAAAAATTTAATATATGGGGTTCTTCAATATGCTGAATCTAACAATGTATTTAGATTTTTAATATTTGGACCCGGTTATCAAATTGGTCCACATTGAGGTCTAAAGGGTCTAAAATTTAACATTATTTGATTTCATCAAAAATTGAATTCTTGGGGTTCTATGATATGCTGAATCCAACCATGTATTTAGATTTGGGATATTGGACCATAATAGGTAGATGTCCAATTTAAAATTTTTAAGTTTAAGTTCTTAGACTACATTCATTCTGTGTCAGAAACCTATGTTGTGTCAACTATTTAATCAAAATCCAAATTCAGAGCTGTATCAAGCTTGAATGTTGTGTCCATACTTGCCCCAACTGTTCAGGGTTCGACATCTGCGGTCGTATAAAGCTGCACCCTGCGGAGCATCTGGTTTAAAATATTAAGCACATGTATTGATTCCTTCACAGAAAATGCTACAGAACAAGAAAGGAAATTTTTCCTGGGTGAGATGGAAGTTCAGAAAATGTTACAACCTCATCCTAATGTTATCCTTCTGATTGGTTGTTATACATTCCATGGTAAGTTCTCCACCAATAGAAATACAGAAAATGTTACAACCTCATCCTAATGTTATCCTTCTGATTGGTTGTTATACATTCCATGGTAAGTTCTCCACCAATAGAAATACAGAAAATGTTACAACCTCATCCTAATGTTATCCTTCTGATTGGTTGTTATACCTTCCATGGTAAATTCTCCACCAATCTATATTATATATACAGAAAATGTTATAACCACATCTTATTCTTTCCATTGTAAGATTCTTAATTTGTTCACAAAATTAACTCTTTTTTTTAGATAATTGCTTCTAGAATCTGTTGATGTTTTTAAAAACAACTTTCAATAAAGGTTTTCATACATGGTCAACAAGAAACTTGTTAAATTAGGATTCATTTATTTTTTTGTGGATACCAATTACTATGGATGTAGGAAAATTGTATTTTCATGGATACTTAATTTCATGGTTTTAACACATTTTGAATCTTTGTATTCAGCTGAACACTTAAATATGAGGTTCAACCTTGACCAAAATAATCCACTAAAATATATATATATAGTATCCCACAAATGATATGAAGTCACAGTATCATTATACATCTGAAGTTATTCAAAGCATCTTTAAGACTGATACCCTGATCTGCCTTTCTTACCTGCTATATTATATTACAGAGCCATGGTTGTTAATGTTAGAGTATGCACAAGAGGGTACTCTATACGAGTATCTACAATACAGCCGTCCAGGAGCACAAACAGTGCAGATCTCATCTAATTCAGTACATCATAAAAACATTAACTCACATCGACTGCTAGCCATAGCTGCACAGGTAGTTAATGGATTGATGCATCTACAAAAGTTTAAGGTATTTAGTAATCTAGATTTCTTATAATTAGTGAATTGGAGGGGGACTAGATTATTAGGGGGATGGAGGAGAGTGTAACAAATTATGAATTACTAATTCCTTCATTTTGTCTGTTTGTCCATGTCATGTGCCTTGTAAAATAAACTCCTCCTTAACAGCTGGACTGATATTGATGAAATCATAACCCTGTCCTGAGGATGCCCATAAACAAAAATAATCTGAGGATGCACATAAATTAAAATAATCCCAGTCAGACATTATAAAGGGGGATATAATTGAATTTATTTACTTCAATTATGCACCATGTGGTGGTAGTATTCTATGAATGCAACCCTTCCTAAGTAGCTAGACACATTTTGATTTAACACAGTTGTAAAACAACCTGAGGATATGCTAAAAAATGAATATAATTCTGGTTCATAATGTTAAAGGGGAGATAATTAGCTTACTTTAATATAGGTATATGTGATAATTGTGGTAAAAGGCAGAACATCCTTTTGTGAGTTCACAAACAGTTCTAGATTTAATCTATTGTTATTGAAAATAACTGAGGATTAGGAGTGATAGATTCTCTAGTTAAAACTTTAATTCTCTTTGAGAGAAAATGCAAAAACTTATCTTCAGATTTACAGAACGTAGAATTTGTAGGAGTCAGATTGTGTAGCAGTTAAGTACAGTAGATAAAAAAGTTGATGAACGTGTTGAATAAAGTCTTTATTAAAGTTCCTATGGTAAATTCTAACTCATAAACCAGGTCATATTTTGTATAAATTAAGGACATGTTTGATAATTAATCTTTGCACTGACAGCCGCCCCATACGGAAGCTGATTTACAAATTTATTTTATCAACATCTGGGGTATATTTGTGATTTATGTGAAGTTGTGAGAATCTATCTATATTTTTGCTTTAAGTTTAACTAATTTGAAACCATTTGACTGCTAAATCCTCAACAAAGAAAAGGGTTAATTGTGAGCTTTGAACTAGGAAGTGTTTAAATGAATAATTTGTGAAAGAAGGATTTCAACATGTCCTGTCCATCAAAAACCTAGTTTCTAGAACCATGAACAAAATCAACAACAAAAAATTACATTACAGTGTTACATAATAAATGTTTACTTAGTATGAAAAGGGGTTCATTAGGGAAAATGTGTCAATTCATCATAAAAAAAACTACATATATGCAGTAATATAGTATTAATGAATGGGTGTTTTTATAATGGCCCTGTTATATGTCCAAGGTCTGTAATAATGGTCGAGAAAGTCTGTAATGGCCCGAGGCAACGCCAAGGGCCATTACAGACTTCCGAGGCCATTATTACTGACCGAGGACATATAACAGGACCATTATAAAAACACCCATTTCTTAATACATTTATTAACCAACTGAACAAAGGTGTATGTGTTGCTGCCAACTTGATGTACTCTCTTCTTTTTTAATGACAGTTTAATTTTTTTTAAAATACTTTGTACTTCACCATAATAAAGCTTTTTATATACCAAAGGTAAAGGTATTATACTATTTACAACTTAGTTTTATTAACTTTATTAAAAACCCTAACAGGGCTTAATACAGACAAACTGGGCATTAATACAGGGCCATTACAGAAAAACAGGGCCATTACAGAAAAAACAGGGCCATTACAGAAAATATGTAATTTTTAATAAACAGTCACTTTTGGCAATAATGCACTTAGTTGGTTAATAATAAAGAAATAATGATGGCACCAAACTGAATAAGAATGTTAAGTTGATTATTTAAAGACTATTAAGATAAGTAGAGACATTCTGACTGACTGTGGACTCACATGTCAGGTAACTCATGTATAGTAAGAGATATTTACCCTACCTTCACACCCTATCTAAATGCTATCAGAGTTCATTATATTCGCTTAGATTATTTTTTTTTAACCTAGATTTGTATATTCTGAAAGGGTTTATGAGATTCAAACATATGTTAACTTCTGTTATCCCTAATTTACATTACAGTTGATATACTATCGTCTGAAGACCAGTAATATATTGGTAGGACGTGGAGGGATCTGTAAACTAACAGGATTTGGATTCCCACATGAAATCACAGAGCGAAATCAGTATGAAAATGTAAGTCACTATCTTTAGTCCTAGCACATTCAGGTTTGATGCTTTAGTTTCAAACTGATACAATGGAACCATTTTTTTTCGGTTGAAAATTCTTCTATAGAACGATTAATAGTACGTTTCAAAATGGCAACCAATTGCTCTGCTACCTTACATTGATATGATATTAGAAGTCTCATTCTCTCTCTAATTCTAAATGCATTTAAACAGACCTGACCAGTATGTTCTATTTTTTTCTAGGATACTTTACCTGTGGAGTGCATGTCACCAGAATCATTGAAGGAACAAATATATAATTATAGAACAGATATCTGGTCATATGGGGTGTTATTGTGGGAAATCATTCATTTTGGTAAGTTACCACAAAAGTTTTTTGATGTTTGAAAGAAAAATTCATATAATTGTATCAAACCCTTATAAATGGTGCCTCTTCATTAAATATACGATTTATTAGCTTCAATTGAGGAATATGTGACTTGATAGTGTATATTCTTTGACGGATTACAACAATGGTGCCAATTGTTCATTCAGCCAGGAGATTGTTTTCAAAGCAGAATCATATTTAACTATTAGTAATGTTTTGCTCCTTGTGCTTTTAATGTTAAAAATAGTGTATAGCGAACGTTGTATTTAAATTATATCTCTCTTACAAAAGTGTGTGAATTTTCACTACTAACAATAAAATCAAAATTGTCTTAGTCTTTTTATACGACCGCAAAAATTGAAAATTTTTTGGTCGTATATTGGTATCACGTTGGCGTCGTCGTCTGCGTCGTCTGAATACATTTAGTTTTCGCACTCTAACTTTAGTAAAAGTGAATAGAAATCTATGAAATTTTAACACAAGGTTTATGACCACAAAAGGAAGGTTGGGATTGATTTTGGGAGTTTTGGTTTCAACAGTTTAGGAATAAGGGGCCAAAAAAGGGCCCAAATAAGCATTATTCTTGGTTTTCGCACAATAACTTTAGTATAAGTGAATAGAAATCAATGAAATTTAAACACAAGGTTTATGACCACAAAAGGAAGGTTGGGATTGATTTTGTGAGTTGAGGTCTCAACAGTTTAGGAATAAGGGGCCAAAAAAGGGCCCAAATAAGCATTATTTTTGGTTTTTGCACCATAACTGTAGTATAAGTAAATAGAAATTTATGAAATTTAAACACAAGGTTTATGACCATAAAAGGAAGGTTGGGTTTGATTTTGGGAGTTTTGGTCCCAACAGTTTAGGAATAAGGGGCCCAAAGGGTCCAAAAATGAACTTTGTTTGATTTCATCAAAAATTAAATAATTGGGGTTCTTTGATATGCCGAATCTAACTGTGTATGTAGGTTCTTAATTTTTGGTCCTGTTTTCAAATTGGTCTACATTAAGGTCCAAAGGGTCCAAAATTAAACTTAGTTTGATTTTAACAAAAATTAAATCCTTGGGGTTCTTTGATATGCTGAATCTAAAAATGTACTTAGATTTTTGATTATTGGCCCAGTTTTCAAGTTGGTCCAAATCGTGGTCCAAAATTAAACTTTGTTTGATTTCATCAAAAATTGAATAATTGTGGTTCTTTGGTGTGCCGAATCTAACTGTGTATGTAGATTCTTAATTTTTGGTCCCGTTTTCAAATTGGTCTACATTAAGGTCTAAAGGCTCCAAAATTAAACTAAGTTTGATTTTAACAAAAATTGAATCCTTGGGGTTCTTTGATATGCTGAATCTAAAAATGTACTTATATTTTTTGATTATTAGCTCACCTGGCCCAAAGGGCCAAGTGAGCTTTTCCCATCACTTTGCGTCCGTCGTCCGTCGTCTGTCGTCGTTAACTTTTACAAAAATCTTCTCCTCTGAAACTACTGGGCCAAATTAAACCAAACTTGACCACAATCATCATTGGGGTATGTAGTTCAAAAATGTGTCCGATGACCCGGCCATCAAATTAAGATGGCCGCCACGGCTAAAAATAGAACATAGGGGTAAAATGCAGTTTTTGGCTTGTAACTCAAAAACCAAAGAATTTAGAGCAAATCTGACATGGGGTAAAATTGTTTATCAGGTCAAGATCTATCTGCCCTGAAATTTTCAGATGAATCGGACAACCCGTTGTTTGGTTGCTGCCCCTGAATCGGTAATTTTAAGGGAATTTTGCTGTTTTGGGTTATTATCTTGAATATTATTATAGATAGAGATAAACTGTGAACAGTAATAATGTTCAGCAAAGTAAGATTTACAAATAAGTCAACACGACCGAAATGGTCAATTGACCCCCTAAGGAGTTATTGTCCTTTATAGTCAATTTTTAACAATTTTCATAAAATTTGTAAATTTTTATTAACATTTTCCACTGAAACTACTAAGCCAAGTTTATTATAGATAGAGATAATTGTAAGCAGCAAGACTGTTTAGTAAAGTAAGATGTACAAACACATCACCATCACCACAACACAATTTTGTCACGAATCCATCTGCTTCCTTTGTTTAATATTCACATAGACCAAGGTGAGCGACACAGGCTCTTTAGAGCCTCTAGTTGGCCCAGTTTTCAAGTTGGTCCAAATTGGGGTCCAAAATTAAACTTTGTTTGATTTCATCAAAAATTGAATAATTGGGGTTCTTTGATATGCTGAATCTAAACATGTACTTAGATTTTTGATTATGGGCCCAGTTTTCAAGTTGGTTCAAATCAGGATCCAAAATTATTATATTAAGTATTGTGCAATAGCAAGAAATTTTCAATTGTACAGTATTCAGCAATAGCAAGAAATCTTCAATTGCACAGTATTGTGCAATAGCAAGAAATTTTCAATTGCACAGTATTGCGCAATAGAAGAAATCTTCAATTGCACAGTATTGTGCAATAGCAAATATTTTCAATTGCACAGTATTGCGCAATAGCAAGAAATATCTAATTGCACAATATTGTGCAATAGCAAGAAATTTTCAATTGGAGTTATCTTTCTTTGTCCAGAATAGTAGTTGAATCAACTTAAATCATTGTTTTATACAATATACAATGTATATTCACTTTTACTACCAACTGATAAATTAAAACAATCTTTACCATTCAGTGATAACAAACACTTTATTTTACATTTTAATATTTTCTGATGTATTTAAATAAGTAGTTATTGTTGCAAACTCCATTAGAAATTTGAATTGAGATCAGTTTTGGAAATAGGGAAAGGGGGATGTTAAAAAAAAAGGGGGGAGATTAAATTTTTCTCATTTCAGATTTCATAAATAAAAAGAAAATTTCTACACATTTTTTTGAGAGGATTAATATTCAACAGCATAGTGAATTGCTCAAAGGCAAAAAAAAATATTTTAAGTCTCATTAGACCACATTCAGTCGGTGTCAGAAACCTATGCTGTGTCAACTATTTAATCACAATCCAAATTTAGAGCTGAATCCAGCTTGAATATTGTGTCCATACTTGCCCCAACCCTTCAGGGTTCAACCTCTGCGGTTGTATAAAGCTGCGCCCTGCGGAGCATCTGGTTTGTCATTGGAATGCCATCTCATTGATGTATTCCCCACATCTCCGATTATTTATAATATAATTTATCGTTGTTATATTTTAGGTTTATCTCCATATTTGAATCTTGAAAGAGAAGAGATAGAATATGATATTTTGTCGGGGAAACGCTTAGAACGACCACCACACTGTAGTGAAGACTTGTAAGTATTCCAATATTGACTTGATCATAATCATAGGTTAACAAATTGATGCTTGGTGTACATCACAGAGTGGGCAAGATTTTTATCACATAAGTCAGAGATGGTAATATTCTGTTCTCTGTCATTTTGTCACATGCCTTTGTTATTTTGCCACATATTGACAGTAGTAGAAGAGGAGGCCTCTGTGCCCTAGTGATCTAAATAGTTACTACTATAATCTCTAGCTAGTCAACACTATTGTAATCACTAGCTAGTCAACACTGAGCTTGTGAGATCGAACGTCTCTTATGTAGGTGCACTCAACTTTAATCTTAATTGACTAGGATTGTCAGTTTTCCTATTGTATGTAAGTGGTTTTCTCTGGGCACTCCAGCTTCCTACACCAATAAAAACTGGCCGCCTTGAAATAGTCCAAAACACTAAAAATAAATAAATACTAGAACACACCCGCGAAATCGCGGGCATTCAGAGCGTAGTTTAAAGTATGTAAAGTGTTGTTGGAAGAATTTTGTAAAATACAGAATGACTGGAGAATTTCAGCAAAAGTATCATAAGACAGAAAAATGTTTTTTTACCCTCCACCTTTATTTCCAAAGTTCCCAATTTTTGGTTTTCTATCAATTTCAATATGAACATACATTTATTATGTTATGAACATTTATTTAAGTAAGGAGCCTGTAATTCAGTGTTTGTCGTTTGTTTATGTGTTACATATTTGTTTTTCGTTCATTTTTATGCCCCATTTATGGGCATTATGTTTTCTGGTCTGTGCGTCCGTTCGTCCGTCTGTTCGTTCGTCCGTTCGTTCGTCCGTTCGTCCGTCTGTCCCGCTTCAGGTTAAAGTTTTTGGTCGAGGTAGTTTTTGATGAAGTTGGAGTCTAATCAACTTGAAACTTAGTATATATGTTCTGTATGATATGATCTTTCTAATTTAAATGCCAAATTAGAGTTTTGACCCCAATTTTACGGTTCACTGATAGAAAATGATAGTGCAAATTTCAGGTTAAAGTTTTTGGCTTCAGGTTAAAGTTTTTGGTCAAGGTAGTTTTTGATGAAGTTGAAGTCCAATCAACTTGAAACTTAGTATACATGTGCCCTATGATATGATCTTTCTAATTTAAATGCCAAATTAGAGTTTTGACCCCAATTTTACGGTTCACTGAACATAGAAAATGATAGTGCAAATTTCAGGTTAAAGTTTTTGGCTTCAGGTTAAAGTTTTTGGTCAAGGTAGTTTTTGATGAAGTTGAAGTCCAATCAACTTGAAACTTAGTATACATGTGCCCTATGATATGATCTTTCTAATTTAAATGCCAAATTAGAGTTTTGACCCCAATTTTACGGTTCACTGAACATAGAAAATGATAGTGCAAATTTCAGGTTAAAGTTTTTGGTCAAGGTAGTTTTTGATGAAGTTGAAGTCCAATCAACTTGAAACTTAGTATACATGTGCCCTATGATATGATCTTTCTAATTTAAATGCCAAATTAGAGTTTTGACCCCAATTTTACGGTTCACTGAACATAGAAAATGATAGTGCAAATTTCAGGTTAAAGTTTTTGGTCAAGGTAGTTTTTGATGAAGTTGAAGTCCAATCAACTTGAAACTTAGTATACATGTGCCCTATGATATGATCTTTCTAATTTAAATGCCAAATTAGAGTTTTGACCCCAATTTTACGGTTCACTGAACATAGAAAATGATAGTGCAAATTTCAGGTTAAAGTTTTTGGTCAAGGTAGTTTTTGATGAAGTTGAAGTCCAATCAACTTGAAACTTAGTATACATGTGCCCTATGATATGATCTTTCTAATTTAAATGCCAAATTAGAGTTTTGACCCCAATTTTACGGTTCACTGAACATAGAAAATGATAGTGCAAATTTCAGGTTAAAGTTTTTGGCTTCAGGTTAAAGTTTTTGGTCAAGGTAGTTTTTGATGAAGTTGAAGTCCAATCAACTTGAAACTTAGTATACATGTGCCCTATGATATGATCTTTCTAATTTAAATGCCAAATTAGAGTTTTGACCCCAATTTTACGGTTCACTGAACATAGAAAATGATAATGCAAATTTCAGGTTAAAGTTTTTGGTCAAGGTAGTTTTTGATAAAGTAGAAGTCCAATCAACTTGAAACTTAGTATACATGTTCCCTTTGATAAGATCATTCTAATTTTAATGCCAAATTAGAGAATTTATTCCAATTTCACAGTCCTTTAAACATAGAAAATGATAGTGTGAGTGGGGCATCCGTGTACTGTGGACACATTCTTGTTTGTACATAAATAAGGCCGCTAGTTTTCTCGTTTGCATTGTTTTACATTGTCATTTCGGGCCTTTTGAAGCTGAGTATGCGGTATGGGCTTTGCTCTTTGTTGAAGGCCGTACGGTGACCTATAGTTGTTAATATCTGTGTCATTTTGGTCTCTTGTGGAGAGTTGTCTTAACATGGCAATCATACCACATCTTCTTTTTTTTTATGTAATCAATGAATTTTGTAAAATATTTAATGACTGGAGAATTTCAGAAAAAGTATCAAAAGTTCACATGAATAATTTTAGCGCTTATCTGTATATTAACATTCATTACTATATAAATAAAGCGTATTTACTTTCAATTCTAAGTTTACTAATCGATCCATGGTGATCATTGATATAGTATACAGACCCTCTCTATTTAATAAACTCTGTGACCGCCGTAGATATTAAACTTGAAAATGATAGCAGATAAAATTCTGAAAATACACTTTATTCGTAGTATATGTATGTTGAAAGTATACAGAAAAACGCAAACCGGAAGTCTAATCTGACTTAAAATTTCGTACAATGACGGGACAATATCCGGATGCCTTTTTTCTCGTTTTTCTCCTAAAATAACTCAATCTGAATAATCATATGAATGGATGACAAATGCGACTATGCACTGTACCTATAGGACACAGAGGCGTGTTGATTAATTTATTCTGGAAAGAAGAGAAGCGACACCAAAAATGAGGTCTTCTCGTTTAATAGTATAGATTGTCAGTAATTAATCATGATAATAATTTTCAGTATATCATGAATTGAAGTAGCTTTCATATTGAAAAGTTTCTGAATTGAAAAATGTAGGGATTGTCATATCTTCGTTCATAACAATCTGTCAACAATAGTAAAACAAAAAATACAGTTGTCTCCCTTGTCAAACTATCTTGAAATTGATTTGCACTTGATAATTTTGGTCCATATATTGAATTAGTTGATCTGGTTTACATTTTTATATTACAGGTATCAGTTAATGTTAGATTGTTGGCAAGAAGATCCAATGAAGAGAAAAGAATATCCTGATATTTTACAAGTTTTGTCAAATCTGGCAGCTGATCATTCATTACATATACTTCTAGACAGTTTACCTGAAACATGTAAATTTACACAAGCTGTATAGTATCTGTTTCATTTGTTAACCTGACACATGTAAATTTACACATCTGAGTAGTATATGTTTTATTTATAATATTATGTTACTATATATAAATGACAAATCATTTAGTCTAAGCACCAAAATTTGTGAAAAGTTACCAAAGAGAATTTTAGTTTCTTCATATTGTACATGTTGTTGTACTCTAGTCACATATACTTGATTTTTGATCAAATTCAGGTATACAGTCAGTCAGTGATATTGTTTACCTCAAATGACCTCCAAAGTACGGCTTTTTCCCCTATAGAAAATTCTTGATTCCTTTCAGGTTGAAAATTTCTCCCATTTTAAAATATTATGCAAAAAAAACCTGTTTAAAAAAAAATTCTCAATTTCCCTTATTTTCTCAAAATAAAAGGGATGGGGTAGTTTTGAAAAAGACATCAATATCACTGGCAGTGTATGACTTCTTAACATGTCTTCCTGATAACAATCAAATATACAGACATATGATAACTAAATATTGCTTACAAGTCCTTAAATTCCTCAAAAGTACATTACAGTTAATGGAATAGTTATAACTTGGACCTGAGTTGTGTGTATTCCTAATATCAAATGTTAAAGATTTTTCAGTTGGAACTTCAATGAATGATTGTTATTCCATTGTGAAACATAATGATGAAAATTTACCTGAAAAGTAACAGTGTGCAATGATTAACAATTTGAGCCTCTTAATTTATACAGGAGTTATCTGCCATCTGGTAATGTCATTGACTTATGAAAGCAAAATGTCAAATAATATTTATATGAAACCTTAAAGTGTCCAACACATATATTGTTGGTGTTAGTTAGTGAAAATTTTAGTCTATCATGCACATATCATTTTATTTGTTATAGAATGTCTAGTTTTATTATACGACCGCAAAAATTAAAACAAAGGACAAGGTACGATAAGCATCAGAGAACGGCCCCCTAATTTCGTTCAAATTAAAAGTGACCTGCCATTAATTATAATACATTATTTTTAAAGTTTAAAACCTATATTTTTGTAAACATCAATAGATTTTTCAACTTCCGCTGATATTATTCATGCTCTGTTGCTGTAAAGACCTCAAGATTCGCGAAAAGGCCAGAAAAATGGCAGTTTCTAAACCTTTTTCTGCATTTTAAACTATGAGCGTACCTACGACCCACGATCATATTTATACCAGACATTCCTTGAACATAAATGTTGATGCAGTTCAAATATTTTAGTGGGTCGTAAGTACGCTCATAGTTAAAAATTCAAAAAAGTGACAAAAATCGTCTGTAGTTTTCATTGAACCATCGAAATTTTTAACCGAATTGCGGACCGGAGATGATTTCCGGTATTTACTGGATCCGACGGAAATGTATTCATGGTATGCTATAATAATGGCTAGTTTCTTCAGGACGAAAAATAAACATATTTGAGACAGGAAAACAGGATATTCCTGTATAATTCATTATTCTTGAATTTAAAGTGACATTTTAGCAGACCGTCGAAATTTGACCCAAATTAGACGGAACTGTGACAAACTTCAGAAAAATTCTGGGAACGTAATTGTGAATGAATATAATAACTGGTTCATACTCAAACAGTGCATATACTTATTTTGTTTCATAATTGGCGAAATCGTCGCCCTGGAATGTTTTAATCTCCGATGACACTTTTGTGAAAAGTGCTTTCTTTCACGTCCGCATTTCTACCAAGTATGGCATGCCAAGTTAACATTTTAGACAATCATTTAATATAAATACAGATGGCGATGGCGAAATAAACTACAGAACTGTGAATAATAACATACATTGTAATTTATATGACATAAGAAGACACCATGTGACAATTTTAATTAGTTAATTGTGTAAGTATAACAATAATCAAGATTAAACAAAACTATCCAACACTTTTATGATCTGAATTATGTATCTTGAGTTATGTTTTGGTCATGGTGTTGAATTTATTGGACTTATTATTTGTAATTGTCACCCGCCTTCCCGTTGTTCTATCTTGACGACAACGCGTGCTACTTCGTATTTCTTGTTTGCAAATCATTCTCTACATATCTTTTCATTAAAATTTGCATGCATAAAGTATTTGTCACTGGACGGTCAGGAAACAACATTCAATCAATCATATGTCTTCTTAAATAACAGCACTACATGTAGAATGAATTTAAACATATTCAAAAGAATAAAAATAAGTATTGAATATGAAAGGAATAAAACACATCATAATTAAAGACATCTTGATTGTAAGACGTGTGTTTTGCATACAAAAGACTCATCAGTGACGGTCGAATAAAAAAATGTCAAAAGACGATAAAAGGCTCAATATTCCGATTTTTTTTTGCGATATACAGCTAATAAAGGTTATTTATTCCTGAATATATTATCCGTAGTTTTTGCAAACAATATAAAGTTTTGTAAACAGTTAATTCATATAATTGACTATTTTAATAATAATTCATGTTTACACAAAGTGCTAACTTTTGGACATCGTGTTGCTGCATGGGTTGTTTGTTTCATTAATTTTTTGTTGTGCTATAGCTAAAAGGTTACAGTCCACAGGAAGACATATTACCCTAACTTGACACTCCGATCCAACTAGTCTTTGTTCTTACCCCTTAATGCCAATTGATTAACGGAAATCAGCAAATACCAATTTTTGAGTCTTAGGTTTGACCAGGCCGGTGTCAGAACCCACGATATCAGGCGTTTTAATTCATTTATTATATTTATTTAATTGTACAATGAATTAATAAAAGGGTGCATACTGTAAGAATCCATCTTATATGAATCCACGCTTAAACATACACATCCACCCAAAAGAAATAACTTTTGCAACATATATAGAAATAAGAAGATGTGGTATGAGTGCCAATGATACTACTCTCCTTCCAGGACACAACATGTAAAAAGTAAACAATTATAGGTCAAAGTACGACCTTTAACACAGAGCTTTGGCTTACACCGACCAGCAAGCTATCAAGGACACACAAGTGACTAATGTAGCAATTCAAACAGGAAAACATGCATGGATTAGTTTTTATCCATGTTTCTTTAACTTTAAAAATTGAAAGAATATCCCATATTCCAATTTGATATTATTGAGGAATGGTAGAACCTTTAACACAGGATTTCGTCTTTACTTATTCGGGTCTACGGAATTTCGTTTCTTTATATTTGTGGTTTCGGAATCGGACACCCCCAACCCCTAAATTTATAGATTCTGGAACTAAAAAATACCACCAAGTATTTCCAGAAATAATTGGAAATTTCGAACCTACATGTAAACGTCAAAAACTCCATTCCAATTTCCCCTGTACCCATATCAGATATACTTACTCTATAGATAGAATCATATACCTGTATCTTATCTCATTCTATCCCTAGTTTGTCTACTCTTTGTCAGCATAAAAGCGAGTTTAATATTTTGTAACTGCGACTGTATGATGGTGCTTACAGGAAAGCTTAATTCTTATTTGCAAACAAAACTGTTACTACCGATGCTGCTAACGAATTACTGATGGAGAAGGAATTGGAAGAAGACATTGATCGTTGTGTTGATGATAATGTGCTACCTTTAGAAACACAGACTGCCCTAAAACGACTGAAAACTTGGAAAAGAGCATGCATGAGTGGCGAGAGATTGTGTGGTCTTGCCATGCTCCATGTTCATCGCGATAAGGATATCAGCAGACCAAATTATGATTCTGAAACGATTTGACTGAACCGGCAATAGAAAAATTTGGCAAACTCTATTGAATCGATGTTTGTTCTATGTTCTGGCAGCAGACTCAAATCAGTGATATTTGGATGATTATCTAACATATAAGTTTAAATAAAGTTGTTAAAAATTTGGTGTTAGTAAAAGTCTTAAAATATGAAAAATTTATATAAAAAGTGTCCAAATTCAAAACATTATCAAACTCTCTAAAAACGCCTAGAATGCAGGATTTTACACCATTCATTTCATACCCTCCAAAAAAAAAATTTTCGCCTCGCTTCGCTCGGCTCAATTATTTAGCCTCACTGAATTAAGATGCCTAGCTACGGCCTTGAATGTCTGTATGTGGTACAAGTCACGTCTCTTTGATTCCATTAACTGTTAAGTATCTTTGAAAGCTGTTCAAACTCATCTCAAATTATAAAATCCTATACATTCTTGTTTTCATGAAAAAACTTTCACATTGAAAGTCAAACAAAGGTGTTGTAGTGGTCTACAATTTTAAAAAAAAAGTTTGCTGTTGCTAAGCAAGATGTGGGATTCTATACTCGATATAGAATTCGTCCAAAAAATAATGATAATCTAGATGTTTATATTATAGTGTAACACCGAATTAGGAAGTATATTCCTAAAAAATAACTAAGTTCATACTTCAAAAAATATAAAGAACCTATTATTGCATGGTTGATATGCACTTGTTATGCATCTTAGTTGTTGATCAGCGTGTAGTGACCTACAATTGAACTAAGTGTTCATTTCTAACTAAACATGTTCACAAACAGACAATCTGCATTGCATTCAATTTAATTTGTTCAATATAATGACTAATTGATTTGTAGTTGGCTTTAATTCAAACATGTTTTGCTGTTGCTAAGCAACACTTGTGTTGCTATGCTCAATACGAAATTTGTAAAGAATAAAAAAAGATGTATATGAAAAATTTTTGGAATGAAACTCCAAATGGAAAGAAAAATCTTCAAACAACTGCTTAATTCATACTTAAGAGTGGCAAGCACCAATTTTTTAAACGTTGCTAGGCAACATTTCTGTTGCCAAGGTTGTTTTAAACATATAATAAACAAATTCAAAGGGTATTTTCATTTGTGACTTTAAGTTCTTCTTGGACAAACAATATTATTTGCAAATATTTAAATTTTTACTGATAAAGCAATTATTATGTGATAATTTTCATTCTTAATAAAAACCGTTGCTAGGCAACCTTCCTTTCACCGGAACACAATAAAATCATTATTTTTTCAAGTGTCTACACTAAGACCATCATTGATATCAATATATAATATTTGGAGAGGGGGCCAAAAATAGCCCTTATCATACCTTGTCCTTTGGTCGTATATTGGTATCACGTCGTCGTCAGCGTCTTCTGAAGATGGATTGTTTCTGGATAATACTAAAGGAAGCTTGGGATTGATTTTGGGGATTTGGTCCCAAAAGTTTAGGAATTAGGGACCGAAAGGGGCCAAAAACAGCATTTATCTAGTTTCAGGACAAAAACTTGTGTATTAGTATTTTAATTGTTCTGAAATTGTACCACAATGTTTAATGCCATAAGTAAAAGGTTGGGATTTATTTTAAGGGGTTATTGGGCAAACAGTCTAGGAATAAAGGGCCAAAAAGGGGCCATAAACAAGCATTTTTCTAGTTTCAAGACAATAACTTGTGTGTAACTGTATGGATCACTCTGACATTGTACCACAAATTTCCATATAGCACAGGGAAGGCTGGGATTCAGTTTGGGGTTAATTTTCCAGAATATGTAGGAATTAGGGGCCAAACAGAAGCATTTTTCTAGTTTACAAACAATAACTTGTATTTAAGTGGATGGATCTCTATAGATTTTTACAAGAAAGTTCAATACCACTAAAGAAAGGTTGGGATTGATTTTGGGGGTTATGGTCTCATTAGTTTCGGAATTAGGAGCAAAAAAGGGGGCCCAAAATAATCATTTTTGTAGTTTTCAAACAATAACTGATGTTTAAGTGTATGAATCTCTCTGAAATTAAACCACAAGTTTCCATACTATGACGGGATGGTTAGTATTGACTTTGGGGGTTATGGCTCGAAATGTTTTGGTATAAGGGGCAAAAAAGGCGAAAAACTAGGTATTTCTGGTCAATGAACAATTAAGACAATTTGCAGTGTAAGGGAGGTAATTCTAGAACATTTAACATACATTGTACAATGTTGGGTATTTTGGATTTACCTCCCTTACACTTCTTTTATATTATGTATAAAAAATGTCAGGTTTTGGACCAATTGCAAAAAAAAGGGAGGTGATAGTTGTATTCAATTTTTTTCTCTTCAAATTTCTCAAATTCCAAATTTTTGAAAAGTTAAAAGAAGAAATCTTTAATTGCACAATATTGTGCAATATATTTGTTAGATCTTGACATTTGTTTTGTGTAAGAAACTTTGAAAAATTTGATCACAATCCAAATTCAGAGCTGAATCACGCTTGAATGTTGTGTCCATATTTGCCCCAACTGTTCAGGGTTCGATTTCTGCAGTCGTATAAAGCTGCCCCCTGCTGAGCACCTGCTTCAACATGTTCTAAAATAATTGTTATCTGTTGTGATATTGAAACTGACTGTTTTTGTATTTTACATTTTTCTTTTTTTTTAAATTTGTACTTTTGTGTAAAAACATTATATGTTCAGTGATCTTTGTAGACTTAGTAATTGCTGTTTGGTATCAACTCCAGAATATTTTTAGGGCTTGTACACAATTTGTTCAACAGGGAAATGCTGTGTAGCGAGTAATTAAAGTATTACTTCAGACGGGAGAGATCCGTTTGCGCCAAAAATGCGTCCTTTTGCGCCACAACTTTTTTCTCTAATGCTACGTTTGCGCCACCTGTTTAAAAATTACATGGTATCAATTGCGCCAAAAATAAAATATACGATTGCGCCAATTTAATTTTTTAATTTTCTATTACAGTTTCCTGATTTAGAAGGCAAAAGGCAATCTAAAAGTGGAATATAAATTAAATGTCCATTCCTGAATCCATGTATTGTATGCAAAAACATCTTCTGCCCCGCATACAAAGAAATTTCAAGTTAGCTTGACAACCGAGAATAACAATGCCACTGTCAATATCATTTACTAAAACAAACTCTTCTTTATTTGTGATCACTATACCTCACTTAAATTTTTTGAAATTCTACTGAACTTTTTGGTTGGGCAGGGAACAGTTATCTTCTCTCTCTGTACATAGACTGTCTTATGCACTTCAAGTCATTTTTTTGTAGATGTTCCTCTTCATGATGGAATAGCTCCGAACATATGATCTTAGCTGGTCTTTTGGATATATTTTCTGTAGCTTTTCTTTTGCATGCTGTTCGTAGTATTTGACGCTCTAACTTTTGTGGGTCTGTCTCATGTGTATGTGCAGGACTTCCCCACAGACAAAAATGATACTAAATATATATTAATCTTTAATATGTACGATCAATATGTGTTCAGGTAAATTGGCGCAAATGAGTTCTGAAAACTGGCGCAATTGATACATTTAAAGAAAAAAGAATTGGCGCAAATGATACCCCTGAAAAACAGTAATTGGCTCAAAAGGAGTGTTGCCCTTCAGACATGGGCAAGAGGGTCTGAAGAAAATACTAAATGAATAATGTATTTTCTTATGTACCCTTTATTTTGTTGATTGGGTTGAAGATATCCTATTTTTACCTTTTATATTGTTATTTTTATCTTTTTTATTATTTATACTTTTTGATTATCTTGTCAATGGCCAGTATGAGCCTACCTATGTATGATTTACATCTTCTTTAAAAACTTTATCAAAGATCTTCTGAAACTGCTGAATCATTTGATTTATTTTTATGTGGTATCTAATTTACGTTTGATAATTTCATTACCCTGGATCAGCTAAAATGATCACCATTGCTGTTAAAAAAAAACATATTGATAGTACATTTCAAGTTACTTTCTAACAATATTAAAACAACAATTATATTACGAGTTCTGACAAATGTATGGAATATCAAGATTGACCAATTCTCTATTTGTTCAAAAATAATCAGACAACTCCATTTTAGAGTTATTGCCCTTAAATTACTTTTTATCAATTACAGCATTAATGTATATAAACTTTAAAACTGTAATACCAGTAAACAGAAAGAAGTTTAAGCTTAAAAATTTTAAGCAATACAATATATACAAAAGTGCAAAATGACAGGGACTTTTAACTGACCTGTTATATATTACATTACATTGTATTAGTTACTGCTATTAAAAGATGATTTGTTTTTTGCCAATTGTCGCATGTTTGTCTATTATCTTACATCAAGGATAATTTTGCCTTTTATTACATGTATGAGTGAAAGGTCCTTTTTCCCTGTAAGAGCCTTTTGTTACATGTATGAGTGATAGGTCCTTTTTCCCTGTAAGAGCCTTTTGTTACATGTATGAGTGATAGGTCCTTTTTCCCTGTAAGAGCCTTTTATTACATGTATGAGTGATAGGTCTTTTTTCCCTGTAAGAGCCTTTTATTACATGTATGAGTGATAGGTCTTTTTTCCCTGTAAGAGCCGTTTATTACATGTATGAGTGATAGGTCTTTTTCCCCTGTAAGAGCCTTTTCATGTATGAGTGATAGGTCCTTTTTCCCTGTAAGAGCCTTTTGGTTTTTTTAACAACAACCTTTTTATGAATAGAAATATAGAATATAATTACAGGTTTGCATGTTCAATATAATCATGGCAGCTTTTACATTATACACATTATATCATTCTAACAATGAACAGGTCAGCGATTTGTCTACACCCTATCTTATCTTCTTTTTATGGCTCTTCAATACATATAATTGTAGAAATCAATTTGATGACTGATTCGATCCATTAAACAATAATTCTTATACAGGTAAAAACAATGATAAACATGTATATGAAATTAAACAGACCTAGAAAAATCCAATAGCACAAGTTCACTTACTCTATTTATGTCTATATTTATGTTTACATCGCTTATATGGTCATCAGATGACTTCAGAGGTCAACATGATAGTTAATTAAATGGCGGCTAGACTAAAGTATGCGAGAACCGATGCTACATGTTATCAAGATCATGCCCTGTAAATTATTTTTTTTTAGATTTTTAATAGTTTGGATAAATGTTTTACATTGTTATAATCAAATATATGAATTTGACAGCTAGTGTCCCTTTAAATGCCGAATAATTCAATAATATTTTAAATGTCCTATGGTAATTTAAATAATGGCAGACAAATATTTAAATGTTATTTTTTTCTTGTATTTTAGTTAAGTTATAATTCCAGCCATAACTCTTTTTATTTTGTTCCTAATGATTTGTTTGTTGATATGTTGTTACTATAGCTACATGCACAATTCCATTTTATATAAATTTTATATATCCTTTAATGTTTATGTTGTGAATATGTTGTTAAGTTTATGTTGTAATCTCAAAATAAAAGCTTTTTGAAAAATCTTTTTTTCTTAATTGCCTGACGAAAAAAAGATCTACCGGTAATGCAAAAAATGTGAAATATATATGAACTGATTCACCAACGATTAGAATGACAGAATATAAAATATTCACAGTAAAACAGGATTTTTTAAAGACAAGACTGTAATTGGTTGAAACAACATACACATTAAACAATAATCTAGTACAAAATACACCGCCTAAAACTTATGTAAAGCAACTTAAAAAAAATTATCCTGGTTAGATATATTTGAATTATATATTTAGTTATTTGTGAACTAAGTTAAGTTGATGCAGAATCTTTTGGTCTCCTACCGATATTACAATATTTGAATGCCTACAAACATAAACACGATTAAATAACAAACTAACCAGTATATGTGACCCTCACATTCATTATTTTTATACATCTACATAGTTTTCAAGAACAATATGATTATTAGAGCTCATTAATGGAGGTGAAATTATTAGCATTGATTTTCAACTGATGAGGAAATAATTGTTTACATTTTTTAGCTCACCTGGTTCAAAGGGCAAATTGAGCTTTTCTCATTACTTGGTGTCCAGCATCCGGCATCTGTTATCTGTCGTCTGTAAACTTTTACAAAAATCTTCTCCTCTGAAACTACTAGGCCAAAGGAGTAGGTCCGGTAAGGACCGATTTCGGCCTCAAATTTCAGGTTCATCTGACGAAAGATTTTGACCACTTTTTTAACACTGAAATGTCTATTTCATTTGAATCATTTATGTGAACGATTTTAACTGATTTAATCATTAAAAACGATCCGATTCAAGCTCAAATATGAAAAATCTACCAAATATGCCGAAAAAATTTCACTTTCAGATGTTTTTTTGTCAAAAATGAAAGTGGCGGCATCCGTGTTCATCCTCAACCTTTATATATGTTATGTATTATCATAAAATACAACTTATATTTCAATATAAAGGATGAACACGAATGAGGCCACTTTTGTTTTACACGAAAACCGTCTAAAATTTAACTTAAATGCTAGAATTGTGATGATTTCAGTAATTTAGCATGACTTGATGGTGCTAGTACACAATATATGTGCATTGTATTGTCAAAAACAACCCATTTTTATACGACCGCAAATTTTGAAAAAATTTTCGTCGTATATTGCTATCACGTTGGCGTCTGCGTCGTCGTCGTCGTCGTCGTCGTCCGGCGTCCGAATACTTTTAGTTTTCGCACTCTAACTTTAGTAAAAGTGAATGGAAATCTATGAAATTTTAACACAAGGTTTATGACCACAAAAGGAAGGTTGGTATTGATTTTGGGAGTTTTGGTCCCAACATTTTAGGAATTAGGGGCCAAAAAGGGCCCAAATAAGCATTTTCTTGGTTTTCGCACTATAACTTTAGTTTAAGTTAATAGAAATCTATGAAATTTTGACACAAGGTTTATGATCACAAAAGAACGGTTGGGATTGATTTTGGGAGTTTTGGTCTCAACAGTATAGGAATTAGGGGCCAAAAAAGGGCCCAAATAAGCATTATTCTTGGTTTTCGCACAATAACATTAGTTTAAGTAAATAGAAATCAATGAAATTTAAACACAATGTTAATGACTACAAAAGGAAGGTTGGTATTGATTTTGGGAGTTTAGGTCCCAACAGTTTAGGAATTAGGGGCCAAAAAGGGACCCAAATAAGCATTTTTGTTGGTTTTCGCACCATAACGTTAGTATAAGTAAATAGAAATCTATGAAATTTAAACACAAGGTTTATGACCATAAAAGAAAGGTTGGGTTTGATTTTGGGAGTTTTGGTCCCAACATAATAAGGGGCCCAAAGGGTCCAAAATTAAACTTTTGTTTGATTTCATCAAAATTGAATAATTGGGGTTCTTTGATATGCTGAATCTAACTGTCATGTATGTAGATTCTTAACTTTTGGTCCCGTTTTCAAATTGGTCTACATTAAGGTCCAAAGGGTCCAAAATTAAACTTAGTTTGATTTTGACAAAAAATGAATCAGTTAGGTTCTTTGATATGCTGAATCTAAAAATGTACTAAGATTCTTGATTATTGGCCCAGTTTTCAAGTTGGTCCAAATCGGGGTCCAAAATTAAACTTTGTTTGATTTCATCAAAAATTGAATAAATGGGGTTCTTTGATATACCAAATCTAACTGTGTATGTAGATTCTTCATTTTTGGTCCTGTTTTCAAATTGGTCTACACTAAAGTCCAAAGGGTCCAAAATTAAACTTAGTCTGATTTTAACAAAAATTGAAATCTTGAAGTTCTTTGATATGCTGAATCCAAAAATGTACTTAGATTTTTTATTATGGGCCCAGTTTTCAAGTTGGTCCAAATCAGGATCTAAAATTATTATATTAAGTATTGTGCAATAGCAAGTCTTTTCAATTGCACAGTATTGCGCAATGGCAAGAAATATCTAATTGCACAATATTGTGAAATATCAAATTTTTTTTTAATTAGAGTTATCTTTCTTTGTCCAGAATAGTAAGCAAGAAATATCTAATTGCAAAATATTGTGCAATAGCAAGATTTTTTTTTAATTGGAGTTATCTTTCTTTGTCCAGAATCAACTTAAATCTTTGTTATATACAATATACAATGTATATTCACTTTTTACTACCAACTGATAAATTAAAATAATCTTTACCATTCAGTGATAACAAGCAGTTTTTTTACATCTTAATATTTTATGATGTATTTAAATGAGTAGTTATTGTTGCAAACTCCATTAGAAATTGTAATTGAGATTAGTTTTGGAATAAGGGAAAGGGGGATGTGATTAAAAAAATTGGGTTCAATTTTTCTCATTTGAAATTTCATAAATAAAAAAGAAAATTTCTTCAAACATTTTTTTGAGAGGATTAATATTCAACAGCATAGTGAATTGCTCTAAGAGAAACAAAAATTTTAAGTTCATTAGAACACATTCATTCTGTGTCAGAAACCTATGCTGTGTCAACTATTTAATCACAATCCAAATTTAGAGCTGAATCCAGCTTGAATGTTGTGTCCATACTTGCCCTAACCGTTCAGGGTTCAACCTCTGCGGTCGTATAAAGCTACGCCCTGCGGAGCATCTGGTTATGTAGTAGAAGCATTCTACTGTCCAATAAATAACTAAAAGTTTACATTTCAACAATTTTGTAAAACTGCTATATTTTAGGGCCAAAAAGGGGTCTTACTGGACCTTCTCCTTTGACCAAATTTGGCCACAATCATTACTAGGATATCTAGTTTAAAAAAATTTGTCCAATGACCCCACTCACCAACCAAGATGGACATGGCTAAAATAGAACACAGGGTTAAAATACAGTTTCTGGAAAAATATCTTTAAAACCAAAGCATTAAGAGCAAATCTGACAGGAATAAAAATGTTCATCAGGTCAATTTCTATTTGTCCTGGAATTTTCAGATGAATCAGACAACCCTTTGTTGGGTTGCTGCCCCTAAATTGGAAATTTAAAGGAAATTTTGAAGTTTTTGGTTATAATCTTGAATATTATTATGTATAGAGATAAATGTAAACAGCAATAATGTTCAGCAAAGTAAGATTTACAAATAATTTGCCATGACAAAAATTGTCAGTTGACCCCTTAAGGAGCTAGTGCCCTTTATAGTCAATTTTTAACAATTTATCATAAATTTTTGTAATCTTTTACAAAAATCTTCTCTGAGACTAATGAGAAAAATTTAACAAAACTTGGCCACAAACATCATTAGAGTATCTTGTTTATAAAATGTGTCCGATGACCCCACCTGTTAACCAAGATGGGCAACATGGCTAAATATAGTACATAGGGTTAAAATGCAGTTTTTGGCTCATATCTCTGAACCCAAGCTTTTAAAGCAAATTTGACAGGGTTGAATTGTTCATTTGGTCAAGATCTATCTGCCCTATAATTTTCAGACAAATCAGGCAACTGTTGTTGGGTTGCTACCCTGGAATTGTTAATTTTATGAAAATTTTGCAGTTTTTGGTTATTTTATCTTCAATATTATTATAGATGGAGATATACTGTAAACAGCAATAATGTACAGCAAAGTAAGACCTACAAATAAGTCAACATGACAAAAATGGTCAATTGACCCCTTAAGGAGTTATTGCCCTTTATAGTCAATTTTTATTAATAATTTTCGTAAATTTTTGTAAATTTTTACAAAGTATTTTCCTCTGAAACTACTGCCAAGTTCATTATAGATAGAGATAATAGTAAGCAACAGAAATATTCAGTAAAGTAAGATCTACAAAACATCACATTACCGAAACACAATTTTATTATGAATCAATCTGTGTCCTTCGTTTAATATGCAAATAGACCAAGTTGAGCGACACAGGCTCTTTAGAGCCTCTAGTTTCAAAAATGTACTGTCATAATTTTACAACAAATGTAGGAAATACATGAACTTTGACAGTTGTTCGAATCAAACAAAAAACAAAACAAAAAAACCTGAAGCACATGATGAAGAACAATTTAAATCAGGAGATAGTACCTATAAAACGGATTTGTTAAATGAGGGACAAAAATAGATACCAATAATGATAATTTTTATGTAAAAGTCAAGTATTGAGCACAGGCATTCATGTATAAACAATTAACAATGAAAAAAAAATGAAGCTTTAATTTCCTATCTGCAGAGCTTATTATGGTTGTACCATTCATTTGTATGCCCGCCTATGATAGAAGGGGGCCTATATTTTCTGTTCAGTTAGTCTGTCCCTGTAAACGTCACAGAAGGGGCCTATATTTTCTGTTCAGTTAGTCTGTCCCTGTAAACATCACAGAAGGGGCCTATATTTTCTGTTCAGTTAGTCTGTCCCTGTAAAAGTCACAGAAGGGGCCTATATTTTCTGTTCAGTTAGTCTGTCCCTGTAAACGTCACAGAAGGGTCCTATATTTTCTGTTCAGTTAGTCTGTCCCTGTAAACGTCACAGAAGGGGCCTATATTTTCTGTTCAGTTAGTCTGTCCCTGTAAACGTCACAGAAGGGGCCTATATTTTCTGTTCAGTTAGTCTGTCCCTGTAAACGTCACAGAAGGGGCCTATATTTTCTGTTCAGTTAGTCTGTCCCTGTAAATGTCACAGAAGGGGCCTATATTTTCTGTTCAGTTAGTCTGTCCCTGTAAACGTCACAGATAAACAAGTAGAGTAATGTAAAAAAGACAGATTTTGCTTAATTTATAAAAAAAGAAGCAAAAAGCACGTTTTCTTCATACACCATAAACTTGCATTATCTTTTTTTTTTTTTCTTTTCATTTTTTACATTTTGGAAATTTCGTTTACTTGACTTTATAGTAACCACTTTTTAGCTCACCTGACCTGTAAGGATACCAATAATACACATGTTTGCTTATCTTAAGAATTTTTGTTAACTTATAGCAAAAGTCCATTACTAAACTTTGGTGAATGGTTAAATTCAGACGTAATCTCAGATCAGCTCACTTTCGATATTCATAAATTTTAAGGTATGAGATTTATTCATAAATAATGCGTAAATTTTCCAGTTTTCAGAATGTAACTCAAAAATGCTTTGAACAATTTTCATGGGACCTTGGTTAGTAGTTTAAATGTATTGACATACGTTCTCTTTCGATTTTTAAAAGTTTCAAATTTACATTTTGAATTCGAAGTATTGAGACTTTATTAAAAAAAAAAAGGTGAGATTTTCTAGTATTGTGGACAATAACTCAAAAAAGCTTTTAAATATAGCAGTTATCATGAAACTTTGGTGATTTGTTTAAATCTATAAATTCCTTATATGACATTGCAAAGTTATTGAACTTTATTAGATGAAAATAGTCAAATTCTCATTCTGTCCAGTTTGCGACGGGCGTATCATGCGCAAATGGAGCAACTCTATTTATACGACCGCAATAACTAATGGTTTTTTGGTCGTATATGGGTCATTTTCAAAAAATGTCGAATTTTCAGTACACCCATGCTAATTTTTTTATTTCTAATGGAAATTTCAGTTGTAATGGTTTAAATGAAAGCTTGTCGGATTTGTGATTCAGAACATTAATAATATACACACCTTACATCTATTTTGATAAGATTAAACTGCATTTAAGTCCGATTTTGGGGGTATTTGTGTGCGTACATTGTCAGAAAAACACATTTCAAATGATTTTTTTCCGATTTTCTGATCGCTTGATATCTGCAAAAGGGACTTTTAAGAACGTTAATTATAATTCAAACGAAAAATCGTAGCTTCTTTATCACTGTATGTAACAGATTATCTACAAACTAAATTCAATCAGCGTACAGGAGGTTCATGTCTATCCTGTTACCGCTACTTAAATCAGTCGTTAAATTATTCTCCCTATGAATATTGAATCAGTGTTGATTTCGAAAATGCAAAGTAATCTTTACATTTAAAACGCCTCGTTTCTTGAACGACAGTGTAGAGAAAAGAAATTTCAAGACATTAAGTGAAAAAAATAGAGCGTACTTTTTTTTTATGTCTATGCTGTTACCAACCATTTTGATTAATTACACTAACAGTATGGTTGTAAAAAGTGCAATAACGTGTTGGAAACCAAATTCACAATAGAAAACCATAATCACTTCACCAAAGGGAGTAGTTATTTCACAACAGCAATCAAGAACGAAGAAATTTGTCTATCCTGTTACTATGGTTGCTATGGTTACAGTAACAGGATAGACAATTATAGACAAAAACGTCGTTAATTTTTTTATCTTAACATGTAGGTGGAAAACGAATGAAATATTTCATTGTTTGAACCCATCCTAAGGTTATAACGTCTTAATCTTCCCAATTAAGCGTTTGCAGGTGCAATACTGATATCGGTAACAGGATAGACAAAAAGGTAACAGGATAGACTTTTATATAGTGATATATCAGAAACGTACGTTCCTGTTACCAACGAAATAAAGAGAAAAGTAAGTTAACTTATGAGGGATTTACTTGATGTTGGGTTTATTTGAAAGGGTGAAAAAAGGCCGAACAATATAAATTGCTATCGTAGACTTGCATTACTGGTGGTAATTTTTTCAACCTTTGAAAACCAATTTTTAGAGCCATTTTTCAGTACAACCTAGAAAATTGGCAAATAATCTATTATTTTACAGAATGAATATATATAGAAGTTTATTCTCTTGAAAACCATCTAATTGGTAGCGTAAAACAAGCTTAACATTTTATCTAAACCTTTTCTTAATAACCCAAAATTTCTTTTGAAAATGGTAACAGGATAGACAAAATATTGTACCACCGATCAAAAAATGTTTCAAGATATTCTTGTATGACATCATTAAGATTGCATCTTTTAATATGTTGTTCTTAAAGTACTGTTCATACCCGTAGCCAGGGGGGGTTCGGGGGGTTCGGACGAACCCCCCCTTGAAAACTATTAAGCACTGTTAAAGTCGATGTTCTGTTCGAATTGTGACTGTTAAAGTCGAGTTTGTGAGTCAAACGAACCCCCCTTTGGAAATTCCTGGCTACGGGCCTGCTGTTTGTTTTGATTTGCTTATGTAGAGGATTGTTTGAATAAGTAACTTTTAATAAATTTTTCAATTTCAAAATTCAACATTTTTTGAAAATGACCCATATTTGTTTTACGTCGTTATCATCAGCGTCGTCCTAAGACGGATGGTTTCCGGATAATAACTTTAGTATAAGTCAATAGAAATCAATCTTTTAACACAAGGTTTATAACCACAAAAAGAAGGTTGGAATTGATTTTGGGGTTTAATATGGTCCTAGCAGTTTAGGAATAAGGGGTCGAAAAGAGGCTTAAAAAAGGCATGTTCCTATTTTCCAGACAAAGTTAACTTGAAAACGAGTTCATGGACCCCTCTTTTTTTAAAATGCCATTTGGTTGTGCAATTTTTTTTTAATTTGATAAATATACAGCAACAAATTATGTTTTTTTTCTACATTCGTAAACATTTGATAAATATGAGTTATTTGAAAAAACAAATTGCACAAATTTAAAGGACGATTATATAAATCAGAATTTACAAATAATTAAACAAAACACAGCTTGTGTTTATCTTTTAAAACAAAAAAAATATGTGTTTCTGTCGAAAAGAAAAATACGTCAACAAATCTGAATTTTGAGCAAATATATAAAAATTTCGACCGCATTTTACTCAAAAAGTAGCACATGAAGGTATATTTTTTATTTCACATTTGATTTAATCAGGCAAAAAATAGCCTATATCCAAATTTTCAGCAAAATTTCAATATAGGATCAAAACTGTATCGTATGCCCTTAAGTGTAGGGATCTCTCTGAAATAATATCACAAGTTTCCATACCACAAGGGGATGGTTAGAATTGGCTTCGGGCTTTTTTGCTCGTACCTTTTTGGAATTGAGTGAGGAAAAAAAGCGGGGAAAACAAAGGCTTCTTGGTTAATTAAAGCAGTGTAAGGGAGGTAATCTAATTACAAAATGATACCTTAAGTACAATGTTGGATTACCTCCCTTACACCGCTTTTAAATTATGTATTGAGAAATGATGATTGTCTTGAAATGATTAGCTGTCAATTTATTTTTAGTATTTATTATTAATGAATATTAATTTTAGCCATGACTATGTATGTCATTCTATATTTTAAAACTTTTATGATGTATTTAAATGGGTATTTATGGTTGCAAACTTCATTAGAAATTTGAATTGAGATACTAACCATATCTTGAGGGAAATAATTTGTTTTGGGGAATGTGGGAAAGGGGGAGCTGCAAAAAAATGAAAAAAAAAATTTCTTTAAATAGTTTTTTTTTTTTTTTTTTTTGGGGGGGGGGGGGGGGGGTGATATTCAACAGCTTAGTGTATTGCACAAAAGCAAAATTCCGGGGTGAAATATTTTCTTTTTTTTGGGGGGTGGGGGGTGGGGGGTAATTCGCAACAGCATAGTGTATTGCACAAAAGCAAAAAAAATGAATATAAATTCAAATCAAATAAACAATTTGAAGTTCTTTGACTACAGTTATTCTATGTCAGAAACCTGTCTGTGTCAAAAATTTAGTTACAATCCAAATTCAGACCTGTATCAAGCGTGAATTTTGTGTCCATTTTGGCCTCAACTTTTTAGGGTTGGACATCTGCGGTCGTATCCAGCTGCGCTTAGAGAAGCAATTTTTTTGGTTTTAGAACATTTCATTCAAGCAGTAAGACAAATATGCTTTGTTTAGGAATAATTCGGGGGGTGGGATTCGATTTAGGTAAAAAAAAAACGAAAAAAAACCGACAAGTATATGTAATCGAAATATCATAGTAAGGCTATTGTCTATACACCACAATGTTTGACCTGATCAGAGCCATGAAATATACTATATCATACATAGATATTTATGTTTCTGATCTGATTTGATTTCTGAAGGTCTGAATTATGTCGACCCTTTTTTTAACACTATCATAATACAACTGTTTGACTTAAATTTGTCAGAAAAAAGACATTTAGTTGTATACGTTTTTTTACGACAATGATGGGGAATAAAGCAGATGTTACAAGTCCCTGTTCCATGATAAACAATATATCAATGAAATGTACGTGTATATGTGTTTCAATAACCTGAATCATGTTATTTGTTTAAGGCGATTGATATTTATAGTGCTTCAGGTTATTGTGTTTACAGGTCAGGAGGAGCTAATAAATCTTTATACTTTAACTTGTTCTCGACGTTTATACAATGTGAATCTATGTATTGCATATTTCCCAAATATATTTAGAAAATTCACAACTTGAAGTGTCTTCCATGAATGAAAAAAAAAGTACTGACGCAATAGCGAGAATTTGTACTATTCTGATATTAAAAGTTTTTTTTTAGCATAACTCTTTTCTGAGTTTAGGTTTTTCTAATTTAATGTACATATTTGTATTTAAATCTATTATATCATGTATATTGTGGTCATTCGGCTAATCGGCTTCCAAACCCAACTCGAGCACCAAAATCACGGTTCACGTCCTTCCCATGCCGATTTTGCCCTGCACGGTAATGGTTGACTGGTGTTCTTTAATCTGTAGTTTTATGTATATCGTTTTGTAGACTGTCAAAAGTGCTATAATTGTGTTATCTGTAGGTTTTCGAATGATTTTTTTTTGTCTTCCATACGATATTTTCCTACCTTCATCACGGATGCACTCCTAGCATGGTTATCAAATGGCAAACTATTTTATCTACTGTGCGGGTCATCCGAATATTGCCTATGTGTTGATCCGATTCGGCTGCACTGTTACTGATATACTCTCACAGAACTTTTCATTGTTACCCAACAAGTAATGTTGCTCATTATATTATGGTATATAGGAGCCATTTACTTTAAAAACCAACATTTAATGAAACCGAGGGGGTGATTCAATGTATGTTTTTCTGCATTTCTTAACTGCTATCCTGAATGAGAGGATCCCGCCGTTCCTCTCTACCTTAGGAAAAAATAAATCCAATGCACGACTTAAACTGTATTATATAAGAGATCTTTTATTTGGCTATCACGACCAGAGTTGCGGACTCCAACGTTGTCTTAACAAACTAATTTCCTCTGTATTAGATGGAAATTACAAAAACAAAACTTTAAAAATTAAAGCAAGTTATTGATTTTTAGCACAGGCAAAACAGTTTTTTTAAAACATATTTTTTTAATAACAAAAAATCATTATGGGAAGATAAAAATCGTAAATATGCCTCAGATGATCTCTTAACAGCTATAGCTGACCGTACGGCCTCTAACAATGAGCAAAGTCATGATACCGCACAGTTAGCTAAAAAAAGGCCCTCTTTTTCTGTTAAAGATAGATTTAATAACTTCCAAGAGGTACCACTGAAAACCTGTTTTTTTAGTCTAATTAAACCTGTTTTGACATAAGGTAGTGAACTATGGTTATCAGATTATAACATAAATTTAAATCAGTAATTTTGACAATCTACTAATTGATAAATTACAACACAAGATGTTGAAATCTATCCTTGGGGTCAAAAGACAGTCATCACATATGAGAATAAGTGCCGGATTCCGTCTCTGGGATCATTTCTTCTGGACTGGATTATTTAAAAGAATGTTATAAGCCCACTAATATAAACTAATTAACAGGTCCATTTATATATGTTTTACGTATTGACTGACGGAAAGTCCTTAACGGGCTTATATTTTATAAATATGTATGTATGTAAAAAGTGTGAGTTTGAAAATTATATTAACTCCATTTTTCTTTTTTTGAAATTGATATTGACTCGCACTATTTTTAGTAACATGGAGTTAATTTCATTTCTAAAAATCATGATTAACGTCACGTCCAAATGCCAAGTTAAAATAGTGAAAATTACAAAATATATAATTGGAAAATATGTGACTCATTAATGAGAAATAAGGAAATAATCTATTAATTTATATAAATATTATATATGTTGTTTTTTTTTTACAGACAATTTAGTTTTCTGTGCTTTTTATTACGCATGCAGCAATAGTGCTATATAGTGATACATTCTGGTTTCGTGACTGTTTACGACAATTTGAAAACAGGATTGTTGTATTTGATACTATATAACTTCATTTCCTCTATTATAGAGATTTGGTGTACATGAAAATATATGAATCAGAAAATTACAAAAAACAAAGAATCAAAGTCACTGTTTAAAGTTAATATGAGAAAGAAAAAAAAAAAAATTAGCACTGTCTATAATATTGATAACGGACACATCTTCTATCGATTGTAGAAATCTCTGCAGATCTTTTCAACGTGACGAACACAAGTCTTAGAGAAAAAAGTTAATTCATCATTTTCTAATTCATATGACGTATTGCAAGAGAGAATTGTTGTTGTGAATTCATGTGCCGAAAGACTGTCCATAAAAACACTGAACTGAATGGGATTAATGTTAATAATGTCTTGCCATAGATCATCTCTTTTGTCTTGTATAAAATCACAGGATACCAGTAAGTGTTCAACGATATTCAAGAAGAACTTTCCACATTTGTCGCAAAGTAAATGTTCATCTTCATAACGTACTATAGAACATAAGTCAATAACATACTTGGCGGAGACACGAAGTTCGGGAAACTGTTTCGCAATTGTCCATGCTTTATGCGGTTTTATTGCAGGATGAATATGTCTAAACATATAAAAGTCATTATCGCATGAAATTCGGTAAGACCACCATGTTTCTTCACTTGCATTTATATTCTGACTTACAATAACTGACCAAAGTTTTTTTGATGGGAAAGAACCAGTATTTGCAAAATTAACAATATAATCTGTAATGTTATATTTTTCGGCTGCTTTATAGATGTCAGGTATAAAACCAAGTTGTTCTGGGACACATTTATGTTTGAATTCCATAAGTCTGCTTATCATTATTCGTTTTGGTAACGCAGAAGACTTTAACCTACATAGTCTACCAAAAAATAAAAGTTTACATCTGTTGATAATGCTTTCAACTGAAAACCAACCTAGAAGACTAGTACACTTGTCAGAACGGGTTCGTTTTGGAAGCCCTTGAATAATTTTACACACAAATCTGTGAGATCTTTCTAACATCGTAAGTTCTGTTTGAGTCAAATTGTTCCATAACTCACAACCATATAGAGCTTTGCTGTAACATATTTGAAGTATTATCTTGGAACACGTCAAAGGGTTTAAAATTGATGGATGAATTCCAGAATTTAGAATAGAAAGAGCAGTTGATCGCAACACTCTACAAGCATTCAACTTCTGGTCCATTGATCTAAATTTACAGTTCAGAAGAATACCGACATGTTTGGCAGACGTCACGAGTGGTATGATGTCATCATACAAAGTAAGATTGCTTGTAACATTCTTGTTCTTCTTTGAATAACGTAAAACGTTGCTTTTAGTCGGAGAAAACTTGAATGCCCACTTCTCGCTATATGTCTGACAAATGTTAATAAGGTGTTGCATTCCTTTTTCTGTTGTTGAGAGTAACGCAGTGTCGTCGGCTTGGACAGAGCTGCTTACACTGATATCTAGAAGAACGCATCCCAATTTAGAGTCTTTAATGTCGCACAAAAGATCGTTTATGTATACTAAATATAACAGAGCTGATAAGATGCCACCTTGGCGAACGCCTCGTTTCAGTTCAAACCAACGAGATAGCCTACCATTGAACAGTACAGAACTGCGCATGTCACTGTATATTTCATCTATGAGCAGCCATAAATCACCGGTTACTCCATATTTATGCAGTTTGTATAACAATGCATCATGCCATACGGTGTCGAAAGCTTTCGTGCTATCTAAAAGCACAACAATAACATCACTGTTACGTTCAATATAATGACGAATCGGTTCTTGTAAGTTAAATGAAGCGTGAATACTTGATAATTCCTTTTGGTATGCCATCTGAGATTGATGTGGAAACTTTATGTGCAAGGAGTCGAATCGAGGATAAAGAGACTTTTCGAATATCTTGGCGATACAACTTGTTAACGATATACCGCGGTACGAATTGGGATCAGTTTTGTTTTTATTTCCACCTTTGAATAACGGTATAATTACACTTGTTTTCCAATCTAGAGGAGTATAACGTGTTTGTATTATTAGGTTGAATAGATTGCATAAGTGTTTTTGCAATGTTTTACCACCATATTTTATATGCTCATATGAAGCGTTGTCTAAACCTGTAGATTTGTTGTTACATAAACTTTTACAAATGTTTGAAATTTCTTCAAACTCAAATGGGTTGATTGGAGCTTTGATTTCCTTCTGCGTTAGTTGTATTTTATTCACTTCATGTTTTACCAAATTTATGTTTGCTGAATTTGTTAACTTGCTATCAAACTGAAAAATGGATTCAAAATGGTCCGCCCATGCTTCGCATATTTCACTTTCGTTTGTATGAGTTATTCCATTTAAATTTAGTTCACGACAAAAAGTTTTCAGTTTACGTCTGCTTTTTAAGACCGACCATACATATCTTTGATCATTGTCGATAGACTCTTCCATTCTGTTGGCAATGTTCATAATATGTTCGTTGTAAGCTTTATCCATTTCATTTCTGAAAGTCCGTTTTGCATGTTTGTAATCAGCAAAGAACTGATCGCTTCTACCGTGAACTTTTCCGTTCAGTATCCATAAACTGCGCTTATTTAGCATTGTTTTGTGTGATAGATCTACGACTTTCGTCCAATAAGGCTTTATATGTTTCACAAATTGCTTATGTGGGAGTGTTTCCTTGTCAGCTTTTTGAACAGCAACTATAATAGTCTTATAGTAGAGCTCGATATCTTCTTTGGTCGCTGGTAGTGACGGCATTTGAACAGACCATAAAAATTGTGAGACTGCAAATGAATAGTCATTAACTGAATTCATTTCTAACGCTTTGGTCCACGATACTTTGTCAGCCATAACACTTTCGTATAAGTTGTCACTATCAGCATGACATTGTTCAATTAGTAAAGTACACGCGATAGGCTTGTGATCAGAAACGTTAAATATGCTTTCGTCTGGGACAAACACATTGTAAATATCACGCGTATTTTCGTTATTTGTGAAATAATATCACAAGTTTCCATACCACAAGGGGATGGTTAGAATTGGCTTCGGGCTTTTTTGCTCGTACCTTTTTGGAATTGAGGGAGAAAAAAAGCGGGGAAAACAAAGGCTTCTTGGTTAATTAAAGCAGTGTAAGGGAGGTAATCTATTTACAAAATGATACCTTAAGTACAATGTTGGATTACCTCCCTTACACCGCTTTTAAATTATGTATTGAGAAATGATGATTGTCTTGAAATGATTAGCTGTCAATTTATTTTTAGTATTTATTATTAATGAATATTAATTTTAGCCATGACTATGTATGTCATTCTATATTTTAAAACTTTTATGATGTATTTAAATGGGTATTTATGGTTGCAAACTTCATTAGAAATTTGAATTGAGATACTAACCATATCTTGAGGGAAATAATTTGTTTTGGGGAATGTGGGAAAGGGGGAGCTGCAAAAAAATGAAAAAAAAGAAAATTTCTTTAAATAGTTTTTTTTTGTGGGGGGGGGGGGAGAGAGGGGGGGTGATATTCAACAGCTTAGTGTATTACACAAAAGCAAAATTCCGGGGTGAAATATTTTCTTTTTTTTGGGGGGTGGGGGGTGGGGGGTAATTCGCAACAGCATAGTGTATTGCGCAAAAGCAAAAAAATGAATATAAATTCAAATCATATAAACAATTTGAAGTTCTTTGACTACAGTTATTCTATGTCAGAAACCTGTCTGTGACAAAAATTTAGTTACAATCCAAATTCAGACCTGTATCAAGCGTGAATTTTGTGTCCATTTTGGCCTCAACTTTTTAGGGTTGGACATCTGCGGTCGTATCCAGCTGCGCTTAGAGAAGCAATTTTTTTGGTTTTAGAACATTTCATTCAAGCAGTAAGACAAATATGTTTTGTTTAGGAATAATTCGGGGGGGGGGGGATTCGATTTAGGTAAAAAAAAAAACGAAAAGAACCGACAAGTATATGTAATCGAAATATCATAGTAAGGCTATTGTCTATACACCACAATGTTTGACCTGATCAGAGCCATGAAATATACTATATCATACATAGATATTTATGTTTCTGATCTGATTTGATTTCTGAAGGTCTGAATTATGTCGACCCTTTTTTTAACACTATCATAATACAACTGTTTGACTTAAATTTGTCAGAAAAAAAGACATTTAGTTGTATACGTTTTTTTACGACAATGATGGGGAATAAAGCAGATGTTACAAGTCCCTGTTCCATGAAAAACAATATATCAATGAAATGTACGTGTATATGTGTTTCAGTAACCTGAATCATGTTATTTGTTTAAGGCGATTGATATTTATAGTGCTTCAGGTTATTGTGTTTACAGGTCAGGAGGAGCTAATAAATCTTCATACTTTAACTTGTTCTCGACGTTTATACAATGTGAATCTATGTATTGCATATTTCCCAAATATATTTAGAAAATTCACAACTTGAAGTGTCTTCCATGAATGAAAAAAAGTACTGACGCAATAGCGAGAATTTGTACTATTCTGATATTAAAAGTTTTTTTTTTAGCATAACTTTTCTGAGTTTAGGTTTTTCTAATTTAATGTACATATTTGTATTTAAATCTATTATATCATGTATATTGTGGTCATTCGGCTAATCGGCTTCCAAACCCAACTCGAGCACCAAATTCACGGTTCACGTCCTTCCCATGCCGATTTTGCCCTGCACGGTAATGGTTGGCTGGTGTTCTTTAATCTGTAGTTTCATGTATATCGTTTTGTAGACTGTCAAAAGTGCTATAATTGTGTTATCTGTAGGTTATCGAATGATTTTTTTTTTTGTCTTCCATACGATATTTTCCTACCTTCATCACGGATGCACTCCTAGCATGGTTATCAAATGGCAAACTATTTTATCTACTGTGCGGGTCATCCGAATATTGCCTATGTGTTGATCCGATTCGGCTGCACTGTTACTGATATACTCTCACAGAACTTTTCATTGTTACCCAACAAGTAATGTTGCTCATTATATATGGTATATAGGAGCCATTTACTTTAAAAACCAGCATTTAATGAAACCGAGGGGGTGATTCAATGTATGTTTTTCTGCATTTCTTAACTGCTATCCTGAATGAGAGGATCCCGCCGTTCCTCTCTACCTTAGGAAAAAATAAATCCAATGCACGACTTAAACTGTATTATATAAGAGATCTTTTATTTGGCTATCACGACCAGAGTTACGGACTCCAACGTTGTCTTAACAAACTAATTTCCTCTGTATTAGATGGAAATTACAAAAACAAAACTTTAAAAATTAAAGCAAGTTATTGATTTTTAGCACAGGCAAAACAGTTTTTTTAAAACATATTTTTTTAATAACAAAAAATCATTATGGGAAGATAAAAATCGTAAATATGCCTCAGATGATCTCTTAACAGCTATAGCTGACCGTACGGCCTCTAACAATGAGCAAAGTCATGATACCGCACAGTTAGCTAAAAAAAAGGCCCTCTTTTTCTGTTAAAGATAGATTTAATAACTTCCAAGAGGTACCACTGAAAACCTGTTTTTTTAGTCTAATTAAACCTGTTTTGACATAAGGTAGTGAACTATGGTTATCAGATTATAACATAAATTTAAATCAGTAATTTTGACAATCTACTAATTGATAAATTACAACACAAGATGTTGAAATCTATCCTTGGGGTCAAAAGACAGTCATCACATATGAGAATAAGTGCCGGATTCCGTCTCTGGGATCATTTCTTCTGGACTGGATTCTTTAAAAGAATGTTATAAGCCCACTAATATAAACTAATTAACAGGTCCATTTATATATGTTTTACGTATTGACTGACGGAAAGTCCTTAACGGGCTTATATTTTATAAATATGTATGTATGTAAAAAGTGTGAGTTTGAAAATTATATTAACTCCATTTTTCTTTTTTTGAAACTGATATTGACTCGCACTATTTTTAGTAACATGGAGTCAATTTCATTGCTAAAAATCATGATTAACGTCGAGTCCAAATGCCAAGTTAAAATAGTGAAAATTACAAAATATATAATTGGAAAATATGTGACTCATTAATGAGAAATAAGGAAATAATCTATTAATTTATATAAATATTATATATGTTGTTTTTTTTTACAGACAATTTAGTTTTCTGTGCTTTTTATTACGCATGCAGCAATAGTGCTATATAGTGATACATTCTGGTTTCGCCCGGTGACTGTTTACGACAATTTGAAAACAGGATTGTTGTATTTGATAATGATGTCACCAGATTGATTCATAAATGGGTCATTCGTTTACCTGTTTAAACAATTACCTGTGTAGATCACGTGACCAAATAAGCGACATTTTGAACCAAAGAGTGTTTACCTGTGGCACGAAATAGGAAATAAGTTGATTGAAATTTACTGAATTTAATGTGATCGAAAAGTTTATTAGAAATGATAAATGTGTTAACTACCGTCGTTCTTTCGTCAATATTTTGCTCAGGTTAGTTTTTCAAATACATTTTTCAAATTCCTGAAACAGCGTGACGATACCAAAAGTGTCCAAATTAAGAACAAAACAGAAGAGATCTCTCTCACCCAAAAGTCCTATATCCATATGGTTTATAACCTAAATCTGTGATCAGTATATCTATAAATATATATGTTTCTGTTTGGACCAATAAAATATTCATGTAATTAGTCCCCTATTATGTAACAACTATTTTTTTTTTATAGTCACGAAACATGCCATTATAAATAATGTTTTATATGGATGTATTAAGTAATTAAAGGCATATTTTCTCATTTTTTTGGGGGGAATTCATTTCGAGTACACAATTTGATCTTCAAATAGATTCTAATTAACTGTCTATTATCAGTTACTTTGTCCGTCTTTTTTTCTTTGTTTGGTTACATGTATATTCAGTTTCATGGGAAAACCGATGTTTATTTATCGAATAATCAGGATAAAAGGTTGAATTTGGAATAGGAAATATTAAGAAAACCAGAAAAAAATGTTTCCTGCATGGGTTGGTCTCACAAAACTAATGAATTTCAGGTTTTGTAAAACAAAAACAGTTGTATAAGTATTTTCTTTAGAACAATAAGGGGAGATAATTCAAACCTTGAAAAGAAAATAAAAGGTCTGCATGTCCAGTTGCAAATATTTCATGTATAATTTAGATACAAGAGGGGGGGGGGGGGATTTAGTAAGTGTTAAATAAATGTTGGATATTGTTTTTATGTTTCTACTTTTACCACTAAGTGACCACCATCACTTAGGTTGACTCTCCTGTCATTGTTTGGTGTGCGCTTGCTACTGCATACTTCACAAGTCCAAAATGATTTATACAGAAATGAAAAATGTGTGCTGTACTCACCATATATGCATGTACATTGTGCAAATAAAAACATGGGACTTGAAATTTAATGTGTAATTTTTGTGTATGTAGTAGTCTCAAAAATGAGTCAGGACTTTCTGCAGCATTTACCTAAGGCAGATGATGGAAGTTTTTAACGACCTCGACTGGCTATACAATCTCTTATGGTCATTGATTAGAAGGACTTTTCCTGTTGCAGGTCTTGCAAGATGGTATTTTAAAAGAGTGGACATTTCAATATGTCTTGATATAAATCTGTCTGGTGGAATCAATTTGGTCGCCAGCATCAATCTTTACCCTCATTCGAAACTTTGTAAAAGAGGTTTACATGTAGTCAAGCGGTCTTTCTTCTCGCCTCTTCTGTTGGTCATTGTAGTTTTTGTAGCATATACGTTACATAATGTACTGCCTATGCATTAAAAATATACATGCCATAACATGTTTAACCCCTCCGCATTATTTAAGTATGTGCCTGTCCCAAGTCAGGAGCCTGTAATTCAGTGGTTGTCGTTTGTTTATGTGTTACATATTTGTTTTTCATTTATTTTTTTATATAAATAAGGCCGTTAGTTTTCTCGTTTGAATTGTTTTACATTGTCTTATCGGGGCCTTGAATAGCTGACTATGCAGTATGGGCTTTGCTCATTGTTGAAGGCCGTACGGTGACCTATAGTTGTTAATGTCTGTGTCATTTTGGTCTCTTGTGGACAGTTGTCTCATTGGCAATCATACCACATCTTCTGTTTTTATATATGATGACATTAATGTACTTAATTAGATCATACCATTGATTTATATTTTTCAGTTTTTGCTGCAAGACCAGAAATAGTAGATGATATTTTACCAGAGGTTAAAAAACAAGGTCAAACAGCATACCTGAATTGTTCTGTCATAAATTTACAGTCTCCTGCACAGGTACAAATATATATATATAATCTCCTAGCAAGAGGACAAAACTTATCACAAAATAAAAATGGGGTTTCTGTTTAGATGCTGATCTTTGTTTTGGTCAGTTGGTAGACAAATAACTAAAAAAACGAAGCTTTTACAAGGTTACAACAACAGTGAAAACTGTCTGTCCTTTTGTCATGTTTGTAGTGCTTGTTTAAAATGACAAAAATATAAAGGAAGGACATTCTGATGTAGGTTTGGTATTGTAATACATGTATTTTTTAGTTCTTTACTATACAGGTTGTATTTATCTCAATGTTCAAGACATTGACCTGTAATCGTCTTTGTCCTTTGGTCATTCATGAATACTAATTATCTTATTTGCAATCATTTTATGTAACCACATTTCCTTATTTAATATAAAAATGAGGACATGTGGTATGAGTGCAAATTTAAACGAGACAGCCTTTAACAATGAGAAAAATACATACTGTATGAAGGAATGTAAAAGGCCCCACTATTAGAAATATGAAACAATTGATTTGAGAAAGCTAAATTTAGCCGAACAATTTATGAAAAACAGAAATATCAGACATGAACCAACCACTGACTGAACAACAGCTAGGCTCTTGACAAGCATACATTGTAACCAGCCTAATCTGACACCTGAGTATTCAAACAACCTGCTTTAACGGACACATGCAATCATCCTAATCTGACACCTGAGTATTCAAACAACCTGCTTTAACCGACATATGCAATCATCCTAATCTGACACCTGAGTATTCAAACAACCTGCTTTAACTGACACCTGCAATCATCCTAATCTGACACCTGAGTATTCAAGCAACCTGCTTTAACGGACACATGCGATCATCCTAATCTGACACCTGAGTATTCAAACAACCTGCTTTAATGGACACATGTAACCAGCCTAATCTGACACCTGAGTATTCAAACAACCTGCTTTAACGGACACATGCGATCATCCTAATCTGACACCTGAGTATTCAAACAACCTGCTTTAACGGACACATGCAATCATCCTAATCTGACACCTGAGTATTCAAACAACCTGCTTTAACGGACACATGCGATCATCCTAATCTGACACCTGAGTATTCAAACAACCTGCTTGAACGGACACATGTAACCAGCCTTATCTGACACCTGAGTATTCAAACAACCTGCTTTAACGGACACATGCGATCAGCCTAATCTGACACCTGAGTATTCAAACAACCTGCTTTAACGGACACATGCAATCATCCTACTCTGACACATGAGTATTCAAACAACCTGCTTTAACGGACACATGCGATCATCCTAATCTGACACCTGAGTATTCAAACAACCTGCTTTAACGGACACATGCGATCAGCCTAATCTGACACCTGAGTATTCAAACAACCTGCTTTAACGGACACATGTAACCAGCCTAATCTGACACCTGAGTATTCAAACAACCTGCTTTAACAGACACATTCAATCATCCTAATCTGACACCTGAGTATTCAAACAACCTGCTTTAACGGACACATGCAATCAGCCTAATCTGACACCTGAGTATTCAAACAACCTGCTTTAACGGACACATGTAACCAGCCTAAACTGACACCTGAGTATTCAAACAACCTGCTTTAACGGACACATGCAATCATCCTAATCTGACACCTGAGTATTCAAACAACCTGCTTTAACGGACACATGTAACCAGCTTAATCTGACACCTGAGTATTCAAACAACCTGCTTTAACAGACACATGCAATCATCCTAATCTGACACCTGAGTATTCAAACAACCTGCTTTAAGGGACACATGCAATCAGCCTAATCTGACACCTGAGTATTCAAACAACCTGCTTTAACGGACACATGTAACCAGCCTAATCTGACACCTGAGTATTCAAACAACCTGCTTTAACGGACACATGCGATCAGCCTAATCTGACACCTGAGTATTCAAACAACCTGCTTTAACGGACACATGTAACCAGCCTAATCTGACACCTGAGCATTCAAACAACCTGCTTTAACGGACACATGCAATCATCCTAATCTGACACCTGAGTATTCAAACAACCTGCTTTAATGGACACATGCGATCATCCTAATCTGACACCTGAGTATTTAAACAACCTGCTTTAACGGACACATGCAATCATCCTAATCTGACACCTGAGTATTCAAACAACCTGCTTTAACGGACACATGTAACCAGCCTAATCTGACACCTGAGTATTCAAACAACCTGCTTTAACTGACACCTGCAATCATCCTAATCTGACACCTGAGTATTCAAACAACCTGCTTTAACGGACACATGCGATCATCCTAATCTGACACCTGAGTATTCAAACAACCTGCTTTAACGGACACATGCGATCAGCCTAATCTGACACCTGAGTATTCAAACAACCTGCTTTAACGGACACATGTAACCAGCCTAATCTGACACCTGAGTATTCAAACAACCTGCTTTAACCGACACATGCAATCAGCCTATTATAAGGGCCTAAATATTATTGTTGGAGAGATTGATCATTTAATTTAAAACTACTGAATAATTTTGATATTGACATTAAAATGCATTTTAATTGATTTTACCTTATGTTTTAAAAGTATTGCTTTATGTTTTAACAGTTACAATGGATTAAAAAGACCACACCAACTGGTGACCCTTTACACATTTCCTCAGATGAAACTGTTCGTATTAACGATTTTGTTGAAGGAAGAAGGAAATATGATGTGGTGAAATATGGAAATACCAATCGTTTAATGTACCAACTGATTGTCCGATCATTAACAGAGACAGATGCAGGGAATTATACATGTCAGATCTATCTACCAAATCAGAATTACAAAGAGTGGCCACAAAAGTTGGGTGTTTTAACTGTGCAAAGTAAGCTATTACAAGTGTTCAAGGTTTATCATGACATTGTTTTACATAATTTTAACACATATAGTGATACATTATGACATACACACATACACTTTGTAGACTAAACAATTGTAATTTTTTTGTCAGTTATGTTATACATGTACCGGTAATGTATGAAGATTTGGTGCAGGTATGATTGGCAATGAGGCAACTGTATAATAGAGTCCAATTGAAGTAAATTCAATGTTTTTATAATAGAAAAATAATAGAAAATTGTCTAGGGACGTACCATACATATTATATACAAAATGTATGTACTATTTCTCAAAAAATAAATGAGAATATTGAACATATTTTCCAGTTGCTCCTACTATAAAAGCTGATAGTGCTGCCAGTATAACTGTACAGGAAAATCAAAATATCACGCTGACATGTGAAGCTAATGGTAATCCTGCACCGAATATTACATGGAAAAGAGGAGATGGATTCCCCCTCCCTAATGGTGGATTCCAGCAAAGGGTAAGGCAAAATAAAAACATGATTGCTTCTCAAGCCAACTGCTTTTACTCTTATCCATTTGTATGTCCATCTGTCCATTCATACCTCCCAAAATTAGTTTCTGTTTGCCTCAACCAAATGTTATGAAACTTATACACAATGTTCATTACCACATAACACAGGTCAAGTTTGAATTTTTTGGGATCACCTTTACCATTCTAGAGTTATGTCCCTTTACAAATGGAAAATTGCTGATTTTTTTGTTTCTGTTCTCTTACTCTTGTTTATCTCAACCAAATTATATGAAACTTATACACAATGCTCATTACCACAAAGCACAGATCAAGTTTGAATTTTGGTGGTGTCACGTTAACTATTTTAGAGTTATGCCCCTTTACAAATGGAAAAAATGCTGAATTTTCATTTCTGTTCTCCAAATGTAACTTGCTTCACCCAAATGTTATGAAACTTGTACACAATGCGTTACCACAAATAAAGATAGAGTTTGAATATTAGTGGCGTCACTTTTACAGTTCAAGAGTTATGCCCCTTTTCAAAAGGAGAAATTGCTCAATTTTTGTTTCTGTTCTCTAACTTTAGTTTCTTTAGTTTGCCTCAACCAAATACAATGTATTGTGAAACTTATACACAATGCTTATTACCACAAAACACAAATCAAGTATGAATTTTAGTAGCATCATTTTGTAGGTAAAGATTGCATGAAATGCAATCAAAACTGTATGATATTGACTTGATATTAAATCTTCCAACTCTGAAGGCTTATCACTACCTTTTTGATAGACAAAATATAATGCATGGATCATAACATTCTATATATCCTATCTGAACTTTTCCAGAAATTTATCAATTTAATATATGCTCAGATGTTCTAGTCATAAAATAATGTTATACTTGTCAAGAGAATAACATAACTTTTGCAATCTGTTCTGAAAATATGAATGATGTCATTGTTAAAGTCATCTTATAGAAATGGACTTATCTTCCTTTGTCCAAAATTAAAGTTGAATTAGCTACAAAAAACAATGCTTTATACATATTTAATTTTACTTCCCACTGATAAATTATAAGCGAAAGCCCCAATGGGTGACTAAATGATTTATTTAGGGGGGGAGGATTTAAAATGAATAACTTGGCCTTGTAAAAACTTTGCACAAAACGGTATGATAATGAGTATTCTGCAACACAAAGAGCAGGATATACCAATGTGTACAACATTGCAAATAAATTTTTGTAAGAAACGAATGAAAATAGATGACCAATCTAGAAACTGTTAATGAATGCATCAAACTAACATTATAAATGTATTACAGGGTGGTGTTTACAAGGTTTACCAAATCAATGCCACAGATCGTGGACAGTTTATTTGTATTGCTGATAACAATGTTAAACCACCAGCATCTTATACAGTACAGCTTGAAGTCAGGTTTGCTCCCTACTGTACGGCTGTTCAGGATACCGTAGGTCAAGCACAAAATCGGAGGTTTCATGCAAAGTTGGAGTGCTTAGTAGCAGGTAAGCTTTTAGAAGTTAATCTGCTGTAGCTATTCATTTGACTAATTTTAATAGTAGGGACAATTATTTATTTTAAGTTTTCTTTTGAGAGACCAGAAACCAGAAGTTGACAATTATCTCCCTTATTTCAGTCAAAAATATATAGAAACATTGATTTATTGAATCAGTATGAAGAAACCTATGCTTGGACACCAAAGTAGCTTCTCATCAATAATTTATAAAATTGATGACGAAAGACCTTGTTTTCTGAACAATTGATTTTTATTCCACAGCGACAATTTAATTATAACCATTAAAGGAAGGTTGGGATTGACTTTGTGGGTTCCAACAGTTTAGATATTACATGTAGGGTCCAAAAAGGGGCACAAATAAGCATTTTTCTTGATTTTCGCACAATAACTTTAGTATAAATAAATAGAAATCTATGAAATTTCAACAAAAGGATTATGACCACAAAAGGAAGGTTGGGATTGATTTTGGGAGTTTTGGTCCCAAAAGTTTAGGAATAGGGGCAAAAAGGGTCAAACTTTTTTTGATTTTGTCAAAAATTGAATTATCATGGTTCTTTAATATGCTGAATCTAACTATGGATTTAGATTCTTAATTTTTGGTCCCGTTTTCCAATGGGTATACATTAAGGTCCAAAGGGTCCAAAATTAAACTTAGTTTGATTTGAACAAAAAATGAATTCTTGGGGTTCCTTGATATGCTGAATCTAAACATGTTCTTAGATTTTTTATTATGGGCCCAGTTTTCAAGTTGGTCCAAATCGGGGTTCAAGATTTAACTTTGTTTGATTTCAACAAACATTAAATATATGGGGTTCTTTGTTATGTTGAATCTAACCATGCATCTAGGTTTTTGATATTTGGGCCCCTTTATTGGTCCACTTTGAGTTTTATAGGGTCAAAAATTTTTTTTTTTAATTTCATCTAAAATTGAATACTTGGGGTTCTTTGATATGCTGAATCTAACCATGTATTTAGATATGGATATTTGACCATAATAGGTAATTGTCCAACTTACATTTTTTGATTTCTTAGACCACATTCATTCTGTGTCAACTATTTAATCACAATCCAAATTCTGAGCTGTATCAAGCTTGAATTTTGTGTACATACTAGCCTCAACTGTTCAGGGTTCAACCTCTGCAGTCGTATCAAGCTGCGCCCTGTGGAGCATCTGGTTGATTTTTAATTGAATTTCTACATACTGTGATCAGGTATTTGAAGGATAATATGTAATTATGATTAATGTATGTGTATTTTGTTTTACTCAGCTAATCCTAGAGCAGAAGTTATATGGTATAAAGAAAACAAAGCAACACAAGAAAAAGAACAAATTCAGGACAATGACAAATACAAATTAGAACAACAAGATGATCAGAGATTGAAAGCTGATGAAAAATGGTACACTCTTGAAATAAAAAATGTACAAGGAAATGATTATGGAGATTATTATTGTACAGGGAAAAATGAACACGGAGAAAATCAAGCTAAATTCCAACTTTTTGGTATGTATATTTATGTATCATAAGCTGTCATGTTGTCATAGTTCTGCTCTAGGTCATTACCTAGGAAATATTGAGTGTGTGTGCTGTGTGCATCATAGATATTTGTTATGCATAATATTAAATATGAAAATAGTGTAGAGGACAGTATTCTATTAAGGCAATGTTTATCAAATTATCCTTGCGTTGAATTTTGGAGAGTAAAGAAATTTATATATGTTAATTTAGAAATGTCCTTATGCAATGATATCTTCCTATGTTGATAGCTACATTTTAAGGCCCTAACATGATAAAAACACCCTAAAGTATGACAAAACAATACATGAAAAACAAGAAGGAAAACCACTTAATTACAAACTCCTGTCTTGGGATAAGCAGAAAAAGAATGTGGCTGAATTAATCATGATTTTGAGCACCCAATCCTTCTCTAACCCTGGACATTAGTGTGACAATACAACAGTAAGATAAAAATGCATGAACTGTCTAAATCATTTGAAAATAGCTCTAATTCAGTTTATTTATGATACTTCTATATGTTGTAAGTTGTTTGTTAGCTATATTTGGTACATGCAATCTGCTTATAAGGTGTATATGTCCGTCAGATATAGTATGATATCATCTGACCATAAGGTGTATATGTCCGTCTGATATATTATGATATCATCTGACCATGACCTTATTTTAGCTGCTCATTGATAAGTGATTACGTTTTTATTCAGAAACTTCAAGTCATAGGATAGCTGTATTCTGTGTATTCAACTTTGATTATTAAGTTCATTATGTCTGTCTGCAAGAATTTTCTTGATCTTGACCTCACTTTAATGTTTCAGTTGTCTTTGATGGAAATATTGTATATTTGGCATTATTTGCATCTAAACTACCTCTATTTATTTTCATCATCAGCTCTTATGAATTATTTATAACTTGAAATTGTAAACATCAAGTTGTCAGTTATACAACAAAATATGGAGAAAAATGTTTCTTTAATGAGGACTTGTGATTTCTTTCATCCTTAAATAAAGTCAATTTGTTTTGGTGATGTTTGTCAATGAGTTGTTGTTGTGGTAAGAGTAATATGACTAAGTTATCTACAATGTATGTTGTGTTTACAAAGGCTGTTTGAAATCTGTCTTTTTTTTACAATCGTTAGTAAGTCTTCATATTTTTTTGTGCAAGAAACTTATAACTAGCCCATCATGACGACAAATTGTATCTCTATTGATCTATTCATTTAATTTGAATTAACTTTGTATAAAGAGGAGCACACATCTTGCAAATTTTGATGTGTCACATTTATTTATTTGATATTAAAATTATTTTGATACAGCTTTGAACTTGTTTTTAAATTTACATTATAGAAACTATGGAATGTCAAGGACAGAACTGTCCATCTGTTGGAGCAGGGAAGGCGCCATCAACTTACCAAGTTTCCATGGTTACATTTATGATTGGACTCATCATTAGCTTCAGTATCAATAAGTGCTTACAAAGGTGAAATTTTGTTGGAGACATACTTCATTAAACATTCTATGTAAAATGAAAAAAAAACCAAGTGTGATAATTACCCAATGTTAAAAAGCAATTAAATTTTCTTGTAAATAATAACATTGAAGTATATTTACACATGTATATATTCATCAAGTTTGTGCCATATATTATTTTTGCAGTTATCTCCCTTTGATTATTGATTAATCTTTAAAGAACCAGTACTATTTTTTGACAACATAATCAATAAAGCCCAAAATTTATGAAAGATATTTGTAAAACACCTTTGGTAAAATTTGACTCTTTCTTTCAGACTTCATAAACACCATAAAATAAGTATTTTTGGGAGTTTTTCTCACTATGTAAAGTAATGCCCATTTGCACTTGCTGCAGCAGTTTCCATTTCTTTAAAATAGGAGTTTTTAATTGGCTGCTATGTTAAAATACAAACTGGTAGATGTTTATTATTTGACTAACCAAATTAGCACATCATAAGTTCAAGCTGATGGAAGATTTGAATGAATTAAACCAAACTTCTAAGTCATTTGGTCTATGGTTGAGAGTTGTCTCATTGGCAATCAAACCACATCTTCTTATTTTCATATTAAACAAATGAAAACAATATTTGTTAGTCTACCAGTCTATAAAACAAGATTTATGAAAAAATGTTTACACATTACTCTCTAAAATGGTTACCAAGGGAAATAACTTTAAATTACAACAATAATGAAAGATTATCATGATAATGGATGTTTGTCCACTAGAAATTAAAACTCGCATTAATACAAAAAGTGGGAAAATATATATAGGTCTTTGTTCTTATTTAAGATATAAATGCATTTGATACACAAACTGTTGAAAACAGAAGCTCCATGTTGCTCCTAAGAAATTTATTAAAATCAATGAAGTATTTTTCCAAAAAAGATGGAAGAAATAACAAAAATTAAGGGCATACTATTGTGATGCAATGGTTCTAAAAAAATCTGAGATGTTTAACATATTGTCAATGAAATTTTTCTATCCTTGAATATTTAAAAAAAAAATGCATTATATGTATGAAAATGTTTTATATTCATAATTTAATGAATTACGTTTGTACTACATTTTATTGATTAATTTGTTATCATATACATTTTTATACTTTTCATGTAATATTTTTGTATATTTGTATACTATGTAATATATGTACAGATTTACTGTAATCATTTTATATTTATTATTATGTATTTGTAATTATTGTGAAGACACAAACTTCTGAAATAATATTTTGAATCTCTAAGCTCTACTTGTTCTATCAGTCTTACATATATATATATATATATTTGAATTTTGAAATTAATGTATTTGTGTCTTTTTCATGTGTTACTTTTTATAAATTTACTGAACGCATAATATACAGTTTTCCAATTGAGATTTGTTTAATAATAGACCCTTTATCCTGTATCTCTACATGTTTTAATGAAATATTACCTGACATGATTTGAAATATCCTTTATTTTGAGGGAAATAATATTCAAAAGAAAGACTAAATATCTCATATATAGTTTATAAAAAGTTTGCCCACCCTGTTTCTTGTTATATGATAATTGTGTTTATTTCAAGTTACCCTTATTGAGTATCAATTCCACTAGGTCAGTTATGTATAAAGTGTAGGTTAGATGTCGTTTTAATATATATAGTCGACTCTGGTAATGTTGAATCACTTGGGAGTAGACAATCATTGTACTATATAGTCAACTCTCGTAATATTGAATCACTTTGGACCAGAGAAAAAAATTTGAATCAAGCAAAAATTAGATTTATAAAGTAGTAGATATGTATACTTATTACTTTTTGGTCCAAACACTCTGTTCGAGTAACCAGAATTTTGACTTAAATGTGTTTGTAATACACTTGATTGACTATATCCCTTATCTGTTTTTGTTTTTAACTGATCATTTCTAACAACTCATGTTCTTGTGCAACTTGCGTCATATACTTGATGAACAGGTTGGCATTTGTTTTGTGCCACCCTTTTACCTTTCTGTATGCTATAATGTTTCTGGTACTATTCAAGAGGGAAAAATCTTATTTGAACAATATTTTAAAGAGAAAGTGAGGTTTTGAAAATGATTTCATTAGGTAGAATATTTGTAAATATTATTGATTTTTGGAGTTTCCAACATAAATAGGGACTTTGCATGATTTCTTTTCAGAAAAAAAGTGAGAATTACAAACATGTTAAAACTCACAACATCTATGAAAATGTGTTTGTTGTTACAAAAAAACTTAAACATAAACTTGTGATCAAGATTTTTACATTTATATTTTGTTTGTAAAACAATTAGAAGATGGGAATTTAAATTTCTAATGTTACTTTTGATTTTTAAGTGTATCCAAGACTTCTAGCAGATATTCTGATTCATGTTTATTTATTTAGAACCTACACAATATTATATTGTTACATGAAAAAGAGTATTTTTATTTCTTTAATTTTGTTTATGTTCACTTTATTCAATGTTAAACTTTTTCACAATTATACTCAAGGAGTGAAAGAACTTCATATCGTTTGAACCTGAATACAAGGGATATGTTTTTTTGATAATGAAAAATTTTATGGTCAGATTTTGAGAAAATATATGAGTGTTATGATTTGGATTGTATTTCATAATCCTAAAACAAGAGATGTTGTATTATAAATCATTTTGGCATTATCTGACATAGAAATAGACAGCAGATAACTAAAATCCTACTTTAGATTTAATTCATTAACCAATTGTTTACTGTCAATAAAATAGATATTAATACTTTTTATTATTTTTTCCACACACTATGAACACCTGCTAACCTTATAACTAAATGAATTCAAGCACTGTTGATGGCATTTAATAATACATATCTTTGCGTTATTTTTAAGCAGTTTCGTCTACAGATATTTTTTGTTGTTTTTACTGGCTCTAATTTAAGTATTTTTGTATTCAATTGGAATTAGTTTAACTAGAGTTGTATTACACAAGCCAGGTTTACAATTAGGTATTGTAGATATAAGCTTTCTTGTTCTTGTTGATTGATTATGACATTACGAATCTGACAGTAAGCTATTGTTGCCTTGAATTATGTCTATGCATTTTGCCCATCTTAATCTAAAGTTGTGATTTTTTTGTCTTCAGGAAACACATATTTTTATAGATTTGAACCATTATTATTCTCAATCTTCTTAAGGATGCCTAGTTAAAAAAGTTTTTAAATTTTTTCTTAAGAATTTTTGTTTCAAAGTTTGTAAAGGAATACCTTTGTGATTTTATAACCAGTAAGAATAATTTTCATAACCTTCACCACTATTTAACATAACCAACACTGTAAATAAGGAAAAAATACTAAATATCTTGCAGCATCCATAAAGGTCTTAAACTATGAATTTGTAATATCTTGAAATACTGGTTGATAATAGAAATAAACAGAAAGCATGAACAGTCTGAAATTAGAATACTTAACATTGTTACTTTTCTATAGATCTTGAGCAAAGCAGGTTCATTTGAATGTCTACTTTATTCTAAAATACTCATTATCTGAGATTTTGTTGTATCAGTCAATTCTCAATTAGACTATTTAGAAATTATGAATGAGATTGTTTCAATTTATATGCAATCGGTTAATATTATGAAATAAAATTTGTATAAATTGAATTGTTTTGTTTATCAATTTAAATTAAATACTTTGATAAAAAGAAGTAATTGAATGCAAAATGGATGAAAAGGAACTAAGTATGTATAAGGTAATGTACAGGTACAGGTTCACCTACATAAGCTCTAAAAAGACATTTGATTATCTATAGCACTAGTTAAAAAGTCATATGCTAGCATAAATATCCGGTTCAATTAGTAAAATTGACCACCAACTTATCGATAGGTTGTGTTGCATCTGCTACCAGACAAGATTATTGTACAGTATGTATATTCTCCTTCCTCAAGCCTGCTCCACCTAACACAAACACTTTGGCATTTCAATCAAAAGGAAACAACTGATATGGCTAACTCACTGCCTGTTAGAAAGAAAGTAAATCCGCAAATACAACGAACTCCAATGAAAATTCAAAATGGAAATTCTCTTAACAAATGGCAAAATCAGAAGCTTAAACACATCAAATGAATGGAAAACAACTCGTATTCCTAGTATAGCCATTTCCTATTGTAGAAAATGTTGGATTAAACCTGGCTTTATAGCTAACTATAAACCTCTCACTTATATGACAGTCACATCAAATTCAATTGTATTGTCAATGATATATGAACAATAGTTATCAAAGGTACCAGGATTATAATTTAGTACACCAGAACAGGGACGTATATAGAGGGATAGGTAACTTCTTAACAATCCTTGTTGCGATAAAAAAAATATATGTAGAGAATCATTGGAGAAACCACACTGTACACCTTAAAACTTTAAAAGTTGTTGATGGATTTTAATGAAATAAAGATTTTCTTAAACTTAAATGATTCCTACATTGATAGAGTTAATTTGGTTAATAATGTTCATGTCCTTCATATAATTTGAATTATTTAAGAAAGGAGAGTAATTATTTTTGGGGCGTTATTCTACATTTGGGTGAAAAACACAGTAGAACGTAGTTCAACCGTTGATCTAAAAACTTAAAAAGTTCTTGATTGATTTTGATGAAATTTATTTCGTCTGAAGTCTTAGTGTTTTTTACATGTACAGAAGAATTTTCATGGTTATCAATAAGGTATAAGATTAAATATAAGCAATTTAAAAATGATAGAAGATATGTTCAAATCCAACGATTCTCTACATATTTTCCAAAAATTATGAGATTCGTATCCTTCTATATAAGTCCTTGACCAGAAACAAACATACATGATAGGCAAAAATGTCTTAATCTTAATCACTATAAAAACAAACACATTTGTCATCAAAGAAAAATCAAAATACCTCATATACAAAAGCACATAAGCAAAAATGAATGACAAGAAGACGAAAAATGACCACAGCACAACATCACAATGGCGGGATGCATATGTATCGAGCCACACCTCTTAAAAGATATAACCAAACATTGACTGAACAGTAAAAGTCAATAACTTTCCAATAAAAATATAAAAACACTTTAATTGTCCGCATCACACTAGCCCAAGAAGATCCCACTTTCATATAGAATCGCAGTGATTGCGGTATGGTTGTCTAGAATATTCACTATTTGTATCGCTTGATAGAGTTAAAAAAACTGAGACATAGATATGGTGTTTTAGGCGGCGGGGACGTCAACAATGTATTAGTTTGTGGTTAGGTATAATTTGTGGTGAACCACAAGTTGTAGGTCAATCATATTTGGTATGCAGTTGTATAAGCATTGGCACATCTCATTTCCATGGAGATACTTTGGCCTTGCTCCCTCACTCAAGGTCTATTATTTTTATTTATTTTACAATAGTAGTTTGTGAATACTGTGGATTCAGAATTATTCGTTGGATACCAATTTTTGTGGGTTCGTGAATACAGGTGAACATCGAATTCAAATTTTCAAAAAATTAGAGAGACATATTTCTGTGATAACAGTTTATTCATATTTGTCAAATGCCACGACTTTGCCATGATCCTGATAATATGCTGCCACCTTTTGGCTACGACAGTAATACGTTCTAGTTACAATTACGCTGTTGCCAAGGTGGGAGAAATTGATAATTTCAAAATTAAAATCGTCTCGTTTGTCATAGGGTGCCACATTTGGAGCAGGATCTGCTTACCCTTCCGGAGCACCTGAGATCACCCCTAGTTTTTGGTGGGGTTCGTGTTGTTTATTAAAGTACACCAAATCAAAATCAAAGTAAATCAAAAACAAACTGACAACGCCATGGCTAAAAATGAAAAAGACAAACAGAAAAACAATAGTACACATGACACAACATAGAAAACTAAAGAATAAACAACACGAACCCCACCAAAAACTAGGGGTGATCTCAGGTGCTCCGGAAGGGTAAGCAGATCCTGCTCCACATGCGGCACCCATCGTGTTGCTTATGTGATTACAAATCCGGTAAATAGTCTAATTCGGTAGGTCAAATTCATGAAAGGGAAGGGGATTGTAGTTACGACGTAAGGAACATATCCGATATCATTTGTGAAACGGTTATTCCATAACGGTCAACCAACTCGTGATGGCGTCCGTAAAATTTACGAAGGGATGATTTCAACTTCACCATTTGGAACTCTTGGTTTAATAGCTTCCTTGTGAGCAGTAACCCTCTATCAAGAAAATCATAATAGGAAATGCAAGCACGGGAATATCGTATCAATTGGGAGATATATACCCCGTATGCAGGTGCTGCTGGAATGTTGCTACTTAGAAATGGAAAGTTCACAATTGGAAAGCTGAAATCATCTCTTTTGTCGTAAAGTTTTGTCTTCAACCGACCCTCATTGTCAATTTCTAGATGTAAGTCAAGATATGAAGCCGACTTAACTGTATCTGTAGTATCCTTTATCTCCAATTCGATGGGATAAATGCGATGCACATAGTCACCAAATTTTGAATTGTTTAGTGAAAGAACGTCATCTATATAGCGGAAAGTAGAGTTAAAGGATATTGCTAACTTCTTATCTTTTTTCCTAAGAAGTTCCTGCATGAAGTCAGCCTCATAATAATAAAGAAACAAGTCAGCAAGTAGAGGGGCACAGTTTGTTCCCATTGGGATGCCGACAGTCTGTTGAAAAACACGTCCTCCGAACGTAACAAATATGTTGTCAATCAAGAAATCAAGCATCTTGATAATATCGGTTTCAGAGAATTTTTTGTTTGAATCAGAATGATTCTTTACAAAGTATGATTTATCCCTCCCTAAGACAAGATACTTGTATCTACGTTGGCCATTCTTTTTTATGAAGCAAAGAAATACCAACTCTTTTAATTTGTCTTTTAGTTTGGAATGTGGAATACTTGTGTAAAGAGTAGAAAAGTCAAATGTTTTAATACTGTTACACGATGAAAGAGAGTTAGATTGTATGTACTTTAAAAGATCTTTGGAATTTTTAAGTATCCACATCTGATTTAGAAAGGGGTTTCGTGGAGCACTTGGAAGACCCAGCAATATACCGTTGTTCGTAAGGACACTTATGTAGTTTAGGTATCCAATACAGTGATGGAAGATCCAGTTCTTCATCTTTGGTTGAAATACCAAAGGAACAAAGAACAGACCTATGATTATCCAGGATTTCCTCTTTGGTAAGTGTCGTGAGGGTATATGTTGGGTTTCCAAGTGAATTGTCTATACCTAATTCGTTTATCAAGCAATTAATGTAATGACTTTTACAGATAAAAACGATGTTATTTGGGGCTTTGTCTGCGGGGACAACAACATATTCATCATGGAGGTCAGATAGGTGTTTAGCAACATTTGGATCTTTGAAGATTGACGTAGCATGGGCATTGATGGACCCATTCAGTTTCTTAATTCTGATTTGTATTAACGACCTCACTACCTTAATCCATTCGGATAGAGTGTCTACGTCTTCCTTCTCGCGCTTAGCCCATTGCCTGGCATAATCCTCGACTGAATCCATCAACATTTTAAAGTTGTGTTTCCAATTGATGGATTTAGGCTCACGATATTTCGGACCTTTCGATAACAAGTTTCGTAGAGAAGTGTTATTAACAATGTTAAGGTCACCGGTAATAACGTGGCCAGCAGGATTATATGTGAATTAGCACAAGTGCAATCAGGAGGTTTAGACTTGAAGTCGTCAATATCGAGATCCTGCAAAACGCGTTTGTAATTGAAAATTTTAGTTGCAATAGGTTTGGTATAGGTATAAGAAATTATTGGTACAGACTGGTCTTTGAAATAAGGAGGCATTTTCGATTGAACTAATTTATGATGAAGGATATTGCCTAGGTTGACGCCATCGAGACCTTTGTTGGCAAAGGAAAGATTTAGAAAAGATCTTTTCTCTTTTTCATCTTTTCCAATGCTAACTGGCTTGAAAAGTCTGTGACTAGCAATATCCGTAATTATAGCTTGTAGTTTGTATTGGTTTGAATGAGGGTTTGTAACAGTGGATTCCAAACATAAATTGAACAGAGAATGAAGTTTTGAAAGGGGTAATGAATAAAGTTTCGTGCGAATGTGATGAATACCTAACGGTTTTTGTATGCATGGCAGCAAGTCGTTAATAGAGACATCATGCAGAGAGGGTGATGTATAATGACGATGGCCATGACTACGTCTACGTCGAGGAGTCGAGTTGAAAATATTCATCACATTCACCGAGTTACACGAAGGACTAGATAGAATACTATACCATCAATTTTGTCATTGCAGCCATACGGTGTTGCAGTTCCCAATTGTCTAATCCAGTAGTCTTCTTTTTGTCTACGGAGAGTCGTTGAAAGATTAGGATTGTTCAAGCTATGGTATATTTTTTCAATAATTCGAACTGTCATAGAAACGATGGAATGATCGGGCTGATTGAAATGCTGGTATAGAATGTCGTTAGCATTGAGGTTAATGTCTGATCTATGACCGCACATACGTTTGTTTAGCCTTCCTTTCGTTTCACCGACGTATACCAAGCCGCAAAGGTTGCACTCTAATCCGTAGACGACATTTATCGATTTACAATTCAGATCATCGTAACTTCTGGTAAAATATGACTTCTTGGTCAAATTGCTAGTGAATTCAGCATCTGTAATTAAAATAGCACAAAGAGGGACAAAAGATACCAAAGAGACAGTCAAACTCGTAAATCTAAAACAAACTGACTACGCCATGGCTTAAAATGAAAAAGACAAACAGAAAAACAATAGTACACATGACACAACATAGAAAACTAAAGAATAAACAACACGAACCCCACTAAAAACTAGGGGTGATCTCAGGTGCTCCGGAAGGGTAAGCAGATCCTGCTCCAATTGCGGCACCCGTCGTGTTGCTTATGTGATTACAAATCCGGTAAATAGTCTAATTCGGTAGGTCAAATTCATAAAAGGGAAGGGGATTGTAGTTACGACGTAAGGAACATATCATTTCCAACTTATTTGGTATGGTCATCAATGACGTCATTTTTTTTAATCATTTTTTACAATTTCAAATATGACGTCACTTGACGTTGAGGTTTGAACTTATTCGAATGTGTCTACTTTTTGTGTTGCAAATGTCTGGTTATGTAATGGATTTCAGTTGTTTCCTGTAATTAGTTAAAATACTTCAGTCTTATCATGTACATCTTTTGTATACTAGTAGTCATTTTATAAAATTTACTGTTTGCAAAAGTATAAATCATTCTAAATAATAGGGATGTTCTGGTATCTAACAGAAAACCCTTGACTTTTTTGGCACAACTTTTTTGATCTTTTGGTCCTCGATGCTGTTCAACTTTGTACTTGTTTCAGCTTTCAAACTTTTGTATCTGGGTGTCACTAGTAGGTCTTGTGTAGACAAAATGCTCTTCTGGCGTATTAGAATTTTGAATTGTTGCCTTTTGTTGGCTGTTGTTCGTGTGTTTCTTTGTCAATTGTGTTCTCCAATTTATTTATATTGTAGTCCTGTGGTGTTGTGTTGTCATTTTGATGTTACATTTCACATGGCCATAAAAGAGGGAGGTTTGGCATGCCGCAAAACCAGGTTCAACCCACCATTTTTTCCTTTAAAAATGTCCTGTACCAAGTCAGGAATATGGCCATTGTTATATTATAGTTCGTTTCTGTGTGTATCAGCGGTATACTACTGTTGCCTTTATTTGTTGATATCTACTTTACGTTACTCTAGTGAGAAGTTGTCAGTCTGTGTCAATATTGAGAAAAAGATCAAAGTATGAAACAGTCCTTCGTTGTTTATATAATTTTAATTCGATGCGACTGTCATACAAATGAGAGGTTTAGCGCTATGTCACCTGGTTCAAGCCACCATTTTCTATATTTGAAAATGCATGTACCAAGTCAGGAATATGACAGTTGTTGTCCATTCGGTTGATGTGTTTTATCATTTAAATTTGCCATTTGATTAGGGACTTTCCGTTTTTAATTTTCCTCGGAGTTCAGTATTTTTGTGAATTTACTTCTTTCTAGTATATTTTTTGATTCACTGAGATGTACGTATTGACTTAAATATTGGCTATTCAGTGTAATGACATCATCAATATATCTGAAGGTAAAATTAAAGAATTTCTCAAGGGTTCTTTTACATTTACAGACAAACAATAGTACACATGACACTACATAGAAAACTATAGAATAAACGACACGAGCCTTTAATGAAATGCGTCTAGAGAAATTTGTTGTTATAACGATTATAAATATTAGACCGATGGTCATTCATTCTAAATTTTTTTTCTCGAGTTTTCCCGTCAGATATCAGTGCACAGAGTGCTTATGCAATACCGTACACAATATTGAAAGCAGTACAATTCAAATGGTGGTCTGTGTGTATTGTAATTTTTGGTGGTCAAGTTACTCTGAAAGCAGTTTTCAGATATTTGTATATCACATGTTCTTCAATTTGTACGGTTAAATTTTGAAATGGAGCAATAAGGTTAGTTAAATCTAAAATATCTTATCAGAGCAGAGCCGAATATAAACAAAGTTGTCTGAATTTTCCTAGGATATTAAGGAATCAGAATGTGTTGTTTTCATTACATTTTTTAAGATGATTCTTGAAACACCTGATATGATCGGTGTTGTAGTGTAATTAACAAATTCCGATCGACATCTTTTTATGTTGGGTGACGTATACTCATGCTGTTTATAGGCTACAAGAATCATTGGGGACAGTACTGAAAAGGAGTAGGGGGCATACAAACCCGGTTTTGACCCAAGAACAAATAAAATGCTAGATAACTGTTGCAAAGTGGCACATAATGTTTGGGAATAAATAGGGTCAAGAAATATAAATGAAAAACATAAATATATTTATCTGATGACATCACAATCAAGTCATTATAAGTACCCTTTTCATAAAGAAAGGCAACAGTAGTATACCGCGGTTCAAAACTCATAAATCTATGGACAAAAAACACAATGGGGGTAACATTCTGAAACTGAAAGGAACGCATTAGATATAAAAGGAGAACAACGACACAACAATAAAATGTAACACTCACAGAAACGGACTAAGCATTAGATAAAATCCTATGAGAACAACAATATAACACCAAAACCAAATACACGAATTAGGGATAGATAAGAACAATGACACGTCTTATAGTAATGTGAATTCACACTCAAAAATAAGAGAAAAAACCCGCAGAATTGATGCAGTTATTCAGCGTTATTTACAGTGTGGAAACATCCTGCGCAGCCACGAAACAACAAAATAATTTCAGGGAAGCTTTATCATAACTATTGACATACTATTACCATATATAAAGTTGTTTCTCTGGTGTGCACATACGTGAATTTGATGAAAAACATGGAAAATCAAGATTTTTTTCAAAATTTGGAAATTTAGTCATGGTTTGTTGCCATGGTAACTTGTTCAATGTGAAATTTGTTTTTAATTTCTGAATACCTTGTACCTTAGTCTAGTTTGGACAAAATTATGAATATGTGTGAAATTTTATTTATTTCGGTAACGTATGGGCCAAATATTTAATTTTTCCGTATTTTACTGATAGATAAACCTATTCTTTATTACTTTTTATTGAAGTAATACACAGTCTTAGATTCAAGTTTAGATTTAGGAAGAATTGGTGTTAGTCCCAATGAGACAACTCTTCATCCAAACAATTTAAAAAAGGTAAACCATTATAGGTCAATGTACGGCCTTCAACACGGAGCCTCGGCTCACACCGAACAACTAGCCATAAAGGGCCCCAATAATTACTAGTTTAAAACCATTTAAACGGGAAAACCAACGGTCTAATCTATATATAAAAAAACGATGAAACGAGAAACACGTATAATTTACATAAACGACAACTACTGTACATCAGATTGTATGTTATAGTTTATATTTTTGTTTACAGTAAACATTTACAGACAGTCTTGGTTTACTCCCCATTTTACCATGCTAAATGTGTTAACAGTCTTAAATAGTATTGAAACATACACAAATGGTAAATCTGGAAGACAAATAAATATATGTAGCAACTTAAGATTTTTTAAAAGATTCTTTTAATTCAATACTATACTTTAACACTGACATCAGTAATCGCAGGCGAGACAAAGGGTTCAGCAGAACCCCTTTCGAATTTCTTCTCTTGTTTTAGTACAACATCTTTTATATAAAAGTATGGATTTCCATAAAATTATACTACAAAGTTCTATACCTGAAAAGGAAGGTTGGATTGGTTTTGGAAGTCATGGCTCAAACCGTTTAGAATAGGGACCAGCAAAATTGTTCGTCCTACTATTTTGAGTCCTTTGTTGACGAAACGTGCAAATGGTATACTTACAACTATGAACCTGGTATCTTTGACAACTTTTCCCCGTTTTAAATGAAATTAAAAAAATAAAATAAAAAGAATAATAATGATGATGATCATCCGATAATATGGTTACTGGCATATCTTAATATTTCTTAAAATCCTAGGATACATTTAAACAGAAAGGGTCTAAATAATATCCAAAAAACTTTTAAATAATTTGTCAAAATGTAGTTATTGTCCTATTTTTTGAAAAATATTAATAAAAAGAGTAAACGTGCTTTTTTGCACTCTACAGATTGTGTTAAATTGTCAGATTTTGTATAGATTATGGACGGAAAACCAAATTTTGTGTAATAAGCAGAAAATTGCACCATTTAATATTTTAAGATACAATCAGGTACGGTAGCTCTTGTAATATGCAACATGAAAAAGTGAAATACAACACATTCTATAAAACAGTAAATTTATCTTAGTTATCCTCCGTTAAATCTGAGTTATCTAGCTAACCTTATGTGACAAAAATGAAAAAAATATGTGAATTAGATAAAGTTGTTAAATACAACAGTAAAGATAATAACACATATATTTTTCTATATCAACAAGAAAATTCTTACCCGATTCAGTGTTATCTGATCTGTCAAAATCCAAGATGGAGGAAGACACCCAGCTGCCTTAAACATGTCCCTGTTCCATGATATTAAAGGTCTTATTTTTTTTTAAAAGTTTTTAGAGTTTGCGGGTTCTAAAACATTATTGAATTTTGTCAAAGTACAGAATGCCACTTTCAATATTGGTTCTGGCTTTCAAATAAAAAAGACATGTTATTAGGAATAGAAATTTCGAACAAACTGATGTTAGCAATAGTTCTAAATATATTATTTCAACTGAACTTGTTTGTCATCATCAGACATTACTGGTGTAAATGTTGGGATTCCATGTGCATTTATGATAGAAATGAGATATACATTGTTTATGTGTTTGCCGTTCATTTTCTTGAACATAAATAAGTCCGTTAGTTTTCTTGTTTGAATTGTTTTACATTGTCATTTCGGGGCCTTTTATAGCTGACTAAACGGTTTGGGCTAAGCTCATTGTTGAAGGCCGTACGATAACTTGTAGTTGTTAATTTCTGTGTCATTTTGGTCTCTTGTGAAGGGTCGTCTGATTGCCAACCATACCACAACTTCTTATTTTCAGATACAGAAGCATTTTTATTTTACCGTTAATGCTATTTCTACCACACAGTACGTGTGCTCGTGTACTTTTATCAGAGATGTTTAGTAACCTATATAGCTGATATATTTTGTAATGGCTGTATCGTTAGGGGAAGATAATATCAGAAAGATTACCGGATGTACGCAGAAAATTGACGAAATGAATTTGAAAATTACAACATAATAATGTGTGAAAATTGAATGTATAACATTTAATGGAGACATAAAGTTTAAAAACTAATATACTGTAAAAAGATAAATAAATAAAAAACTTAGAATATAAGGCAGCAACCATTTGCTTTTTGGGGTGAGGGGCAAGTTTTGCGACAAGTTGAAAACGATTTATCTTTCAATTTTAGCATCACATATAGTGGCAGCTGAGGGTGAAACAAACATTTTTTTCTTCTCAGAATCAAAAACAAATTATTTTTTTTCTCCAAAAAAAAAGGTATAATAAGTATCATGCACTCTGATGATAAATTGCAAATACTGCAATAATTAATGTGAGTAAAATATTCTCAATGTTATTACAGAAACCATAATTGAAAAATGTCTCGTTTATAGCAATGCATTTGATAATTATGAGAAATAAGTTTTGTAGGAGAAGATTTTTATCACTGTAACGGCCGTAACAGGTATATGAGAAAAGTATGCTCTTTTAAAACAATTCATGCGTTAATTAGGTCAAAGTATGGCGACAAAAAAAAAGATAGTATAACGAGGAAAACAACCGTCATGGTTAAATGTATGTAGGATCAAGGTGATTTATACCAATCTTCCATTACTTTCGAAACTTGATAAACTTATAGGTCCTTTGAGGGTACACTGGCAGACGTCTTAGGAAATCGGATCCAAGAAGACAAATTTTGTTAGTAAAGTGCCGCTAATATAATAAACAGTATTCTGGTATTTGTTCACTGTGAAGAGTTATCAATTGGTTTTCATTAGTTAATTAAGTACAAGATATTTTACCAGAGATAAAAAACCAAACGAGACCAGAAAGCAAACATGAAGTGTTCCGTTATAGATTTTCAGATACATAGTTATTCTATTCATTATAACGGGGAGTATCAATTTATGTTTATAACTAGGCTCAACACCGATCAACACAACCTTTTGTTTTCATTATATGGTAGAGATAATATATTTTGGTCAAATATTGCTTAATATCAAAATTCAAGGATTCCTCCAACAATTTCTCCATGTTTGTGCTAAAAATGAGACTTGTATGACTGTCAACTCCCCATTTCATATTGCAATATTCAAACAGCTTTTTTTCGAGGATTAGACACACCAGCAAGCTATCCCAAATTTCATTTCAAATGATGTCCCCTGGAACCTTTCTACGTACTACCCATACCAGAGGGCCTTATGAAGGCACAATTCCATGAAAAAAGGTCTCCAGTTAATCAACAACTCCAAGACATCTTTTTACATCAATAGAAGGTGAACAATTATGATTTTCGATGTATAAGATCATTCTTGTATTGTTCCGGCTTGCTTTCTTTTATTTAACAATTTTATCATTCCTCCAACACTAAATCTATATAGAAGTGGTTTGCTGTCCTTCTGTGGTAAAGCTTACACTAGAGGTTTTATGCATGTAAAACATGAAAAATTTAATGTCTCCAAAGTGAGCTTTGGTTGGTTTAATGAAGATCCTATTTTTTTTTTAAACAAGGGCAATTATGCTGTAAAAATAAAAAAAAAGTAATATTGGATTAAAAACTCATTAAAATATCAAATTTATAATTTGCATTTAATCTTACATTTTGTCTACACAATAATCATGTAGGGTAGATATCATCATTAGAGTGTTCAAGCACTACCGTTTGTACTTTTGAAATCATGTGACTTGCATCGTTCATAAGTGGCTTATATTGACCTGGATAACTGAAACACATCACCAATAGGAAAAGACCAAATGTTGTTTACCTGTTACATCATGTACATGGAGCAGTATTTAAACTGGGATCTAGGCTTGTAACTGAACAGATGATTAAAGATGGTGAATGTGTTATATTTTGTCTTTCTTTCATCACTGCTTTATATAGGTAAGTATATTCTTATTTTCTTACAATTTTTCAAATTATTAGAATCATGGGATAATGTCAAAAGAGTCAAATCTTCATAAACCTAGGAGAAACATTTATGTATGAAAACAAAAAGAGAACGACAGTTTTTTTTTTATCATACATTAAACCCTAAACTTAAATTACTAATCCAATATATAGGATGGAAAGGAACTATATTGTGTATTCCGCCTAGGCTCATTGATATTTAATTGATTGCAAAATGTTTAAGGTCGTATAAATATATGACTTCGTCTTTTTCTGCGTCGTTCTCGTCGTCGTCTTCAGAAAGCATCAAGATTCTAGACAATAACTTGAGGATAAGTGTCTTGATCTTTATGAAATTGAACTTTTAGGTTGGAATTAAATTTAGGGGTTATTGTTTTAATTTTTAAGGAATTAGGGGCCGAAACATGCATTTTCGAAAAAGCAAGACGAAGCGATCTGTGTCAGCGGTGTTAATATCTCGATTCAGTCTGTGATTTGAGTTATTCAGTCATCAATAACTTCGAATATCCTTCATGGAATTTTATGAAATTTCGACAGACGCTTGTCTATGGACAACATATAGCATGCATAGTATCAAGAATAAAATTTTGAAAAATGTATATTTTCATTTTTTGGTATTTAACTGATAAATGGACTTTTTATCACAGGTTAAAAGAATTGTGAGTGTTTTTTCATACGCCAACGACTTTAACAAACGTTCGTACTTGCAGAATTCTTGGTAACGTTTGCATATGCTTTTTATGATTAGGAAATCATGTTTGAAGCAAAATTTTGAATATATATATATATATATATATTTGTTCATTTTGCAGTATTTGTCTGAAATTTGGACTAAGTTTTGTTCATAGTTTAAAGTTTTACAGAAAATCTGGGTATTAAATTTATTGCTCATGGTAAATTTGTAAACCGTCTTGAATTGTTTTGAAACTTACCAGGTTTAATTCACCATTTTCTACATAAGAAGTTCCTGTACCAAGGCAGGAATTTGACAGTTGTTTTTCATTCGTTTCATTTGAGCTTATGATTTTGCCATTTGATTAGGGACTTTCCTTTTTTTGAATTTTCCAAGGAGTTCAGTATTTTTTGTAATTTTACATTTGTAACAGACGCTAAATCTTCAAGACATAAAATAGCATTTAACGATTTTTTTTTATAATTCTGTGTTTTACTTTAGAATGATTTTAATATTTTCAGTCGTTAAGAAAATAACATCAATAATGTGGTGCACACTGAATAACTGTCGTAGCGTGTTATTTTAAAGTGTGCACAACGTGGGTTTTTGTTATTTCATTTTGAATAGACAAAATATATGACAGTCATTTCTTTAATTTCTAAATTCCATTTTAAACCGGAGTAAACCATAAAAAACGCCGATGACGTCAGAGTTACATGACAAAATTATGTCTTTGGGCTGATAAAGATAAAAACGTCAGCCAATCAGAAGAAGCGTTACTTCCAAAATTTATTTATCTATAAAAGTACCCAACATTAAAATCCCCATTAAACTTGAACACTAAAATCATTGATCGCAGACGAAGCACATGGTTTAGCGGAAGCCCTTACGAATTTTCGTTCTTGTTTTTAGTCAATAGCTTATATACAGGAGTATGGATCTCCACTTACATTTACTACAAAGTTCTTTACCTCCAAATGAAGCTTGGATGGCATTTTTCCGACGTAGTCGGTATAGTTTCGGTTTGTGCACTTTGAACGTAAGGACGCTTCACTATGGCAACAGACTACACTACGCATGCTCGAAAATCCTTTCAATGATTGGACAAAATGCTGTCATGGTGGGTGATTTGGTTGTGTTTGAAAAAAACGTCTCGAAATGTATATTGTGATGAAAAGCAACTGAAAAACTACAAAGATTTATATTTCTATCAAAATAATTGTTTCTCCTACGATAGCTTTTTGCATCCACGACAGCTGTTTATTCGGGACAATTATATAATTTTTAATGTAAACTTTGTTGTACGAACGTACATGACTTTTAGAACGCACCTACGCATGTGAGATTTCCGCAGGGTTTTGGTGAATGTAAACAGAAAGATACTACTTATACTTTCAATAGTTTCTAGCTTTGTTAACCATGAATTAAGTTTAAAGTAAACAGTAGTAAATGTATATTTGTTTCTTTTTATTTGCACTATATTTTTTGACAAATAAAAATTTTAGTTGTCATCACAATATTCTTATATATTATTGCCTTAATATAACCAGACTTAGTAAAGAATTACCTGTAGTTACATTCAGATGGAGATTTCATTAAAGAGGTCCTGCATCATTAAGCCATTGTGCTTCTGAAGGTTATCGAAATGATAGTTTGAAACATATACTCAAATTTTAATACGTCGGATATCTTTTTTTAAAGATAGTTCTTGTTTGGGCTATGGCTCAGCTAGTTTAGCTAGCTATAAAACCAGGTTCAATCCACAATTTTCTAAATACGAAAATGCATGTACCAAGTCAGGAATATGACAGTTGTTATCCATTCGTTTGATGTGTTTGAACGTTTGATTTTGCCATTTGATTGGGGACTTTCATTTTTAAATTTTCCTCGGAGTTCATTTTTTTTTATTTTACTTTTTTCAAACCGTTTAGAATAGTGAACAATAAGTTCATTCGTCCTTCTGTTTTTTTTTCTTTCGTGCACCGCACCAGAATCAGTCCGTTGTGTTGATGATGCGTGAATATGATGTACTTTATTGTCTTTATTCTAAACCTGGTATCTTTGACAACTTTTTACACGTTTTTGAACGAAATTCAAAAGATGAAACACATAGAAAGCATAACGATGAAGCCTCCGTTAAAATGTTTAATTGCATATATGAATATGTTTTAAATAAGAATAGACATAAAGGTGGATAAGGGGAGGGCATGTTTCTTAATTCAAATCTTTAAAACATTTTAATATTTTGTCAAACTGTAGTTACTGACATACTTTTAAAGAAATATAGATAAAACGTATGGGTTTCCCGGCTTTTTGCAATCTACAGGTTTTTGCAAAATTGTAAAATTTTGTATATATTATGGTGAACAACTATGAAGTTTAAATCATCCCTCCATCGCGAGTTGGTTGACCGTTATAGATTAACCATTTCATAGATGATATCGGATATATTCCTTATATCGTGACTACAATCCTCTTTCTTTTTCACGAATGTGACCTGCTAAATGAGACTATTTACCGGGTTTGGAAAACATGAGCAAAATAAAGGATGCCACATGTCGAGTAGGATCTGGTTACCCTTATGGAATACCCTTATGGATCACTTCCAGTTTATGATGGGGTTTGTGCTATTTATTCTTCAGTTTTCTAAGTTGTATTTTGTGTCTTTTTTCGATTCGTGTGTTTGACTGTTCCTATGGTATCTTTCGCTCATCTTTTATGCTGGGAAAAATTTTGTGTGATAAAAATAAAACTGCACCAAAGAATTTTTAGCTTGTCTTTGAATATTTTTTGGGGTCATAAAAGGTATAATTTCGTCCATATTCATAATGCTACTTCATAAATTGGCTCTGGCTTTTAACGTTAAAGAATTGTTATCAGGGACAGCAAACTCGCACATGTTGGGATTCCGCGTACATTTATTATAAGTGAATATGTAAATTATAATATCGCAATGTGTGAAAATAAGATATATAACAATAAATGGAGATGTGAAGATTTTATCAGAAAGACAACCGGATGTATTTAATAAAATGACTATACCAATATGTAAATAACATCATAGCAACTTGCAGCAATCAGATGTATTAAATGGAGACATGAAATTTAAATAGAAAATTTAAGTTGAAATTGGTTAAGTATAGGTATAAGAAATAATAGGTACAACCTTTAAAATAGGGAGGTTTTTCGATTGAACTGATTTTTTATGAAGGATATTGTCCAAGTTGAAAGCATCTATAGCATTCGTGTGCGATTGAAAGTTTTAGAAAGAATGTATTTTTCCTTTTGCAAGATTCCAATGCAAACCGTTTTGAAGGAACTGTAATTTGCGATATCTGCGATGTTAACTGTAAACTTGTATTATCTGTAGGGAGCTTCTAAAGGTGGTCCCCAATCATGAGTTGTATAGTGTATGAAGTTTTTTAAGGGGTTATGAATTTAGCTTCTTGCGAATGTGGTAAACATCTAAAGGCTGTGTATGGATAGTAGCAGGTGGTGGATAGAACCATCATGGAGAGTATGTGATGTACAAAGAGGAACGAAAGATACAAGAGGGATAGTCAAACTCAGAAAACAAACTGACAAATAAAGCCAACAGTAGTATACCGCTGTTCAAAACTCATAAATCCATGGACAGAAAACCAAAGATTTCGCAACACGAACCCCACCAAAACTGGGAGTGATCTCAGGTGTTCCGAAAGGGTAAGCAGATCCTGCTCCTCATGTGACAATGGTGAAACCCATGACTACATATAGTCCATGTCTGCCTTGAATTGCCGTCATTGATCCAGGGGCAGTAAAAAAAAATCTGTCTATTCTTCTGGTCTGCCTGCATTTGAAAATTTTCTATTGTTACAGTATTGAATTAAATTGAGAATGGAAATTCGGAACATGTCTATAAAAACAACAACCCGACCATAGGGCAAATAGCAGCCGAACTTCACCAATGTAACTGGAAAATCCTGCACCGGAAGTGGTCCTAAGCTAGTCCCTAAATAAAAATGTGTACTAGTCTAGTAAAAATGGAAGTCATATTAAACTTCAAAACAATTATATCAATTTACTTAAAAACAAACAAAAATTACAAAGGCAAGAGACTAGTGACTTAAGATAGGCACAATAATGCGGCTTGGTTAAACATGTTATGTGAGATTTTGGTTTTGTTCTAATCCTGAATTTCATGAAATACATTCAACGTTAAGCAAGCAACAAACAAACAAACAATTATAATATTCTATTTTATTCTTGTGTGAGTTATTCCAAACACTTGTGTTTTCCTTAAGTCATGTATGGAATTATGGTCTCGGAGAGTAAGGAAAGTTTGTTTTTCAATTAAAAAAAACCACAGAATGTTAAAAAAAATCATCTTCAACTTTTTTTGCAAATACAGTATTTTTTTTATTAGTAAATTCCGTCGTCGCTCTTGTTCAACATTTGAATTACCAAAACCAGAGACATACATTATACACATTATAGTAGTTGTCTCTACATTTATTTAGTGGTAAATCAAAGTAAATGTTTTTTTTTGAGTCAAGTACCTGTGCTTGTTCTAGTTTTCTATGATAATTTTACAATTTAGAAAAAAAAAGGATTGATGTATTGGTAATTATACCAATAGGCGGATCCTTGTTTTTTTTTAGTAATTACTAATTGTACTTATCAAAGGTAGTAGCATTTTTTTAGTTGTCTCTTCGGTGTTCATGTGACTTATGTTTGTCTAACAATATCTATTACAGTTGATTACACCATTCTATTGCATCAGCCGAGGAAAGGAAATTCAATGAGGATATATAGTATTTATTAAAATGATTTCCCCTAAGAACCATTGTTTAATATTTTTCAGTTTTTGCTGAAAGACCAGAAATCGTGGATGATATTTTACCACAGGTGATAATACAAGATGAAACTGCATACCTGAATTGTTCTGTCATAAATTTACAGTCACCAAGCCAGGTAAATAATCTCGAAGGCAAAACTGATATTTTTACCTAGACATTTTATAGCTTTAGCAACTGTTATGGGTCAATTGGTTTGCGAATAGTTGTTAAAATGAAAATTTTACCTAGTTACAACAAAGAGTCTGTCTATAACAATGCATGTTAAAAAGGACAAGATATATATGGGGAAGTGCTAATCTTAGGAGAGATTTGTAGTGTTATACATATATTCTTTCAAAGCTTTAACCTCACAAGATGATTTTGCATCATTGTTGTTTGATGGTTGAGAAAAAAGTAAAATCACAAAAATACTAAACTCAGAGGAAAATCAAATCGTAAAGTTCTTACTCACATGGCAAAATCAAATGACAAAACTCATAAAAAACAAATAGACAACAACTCTCATATTCCAGACTTGTGACAGGCATTTTTAAATGCAAAAAAAATGGTGGATTAAACCTGGTTTTAATGCGCCAAATCTCTTACTTTGTACGACAGTCTCATAAAAGGAGAATATAACTTTATTATGACAAAAAATACTTAAGATTTTTTTAGTTTTGATATGAACTTTTATATAAGCACCATTTCAACAGAACCTGTATATTTTGTAAACTTCACCCTATATATTTATTTTCCTATTTCATATTGGAATTTATAGTTACAAAGGTTGCTGCTTGTTTCATTTTTTGCTTATCAAGCTAGATGTTTAAACTAAAAAAATAAGATAGTGTAATTTCAACAAAACTTTTCAAATTATGGCAACATGAAATTTTATGGGAGAGATTTGTCATTTACATAGATTTTTTTAAAGGTTTTTAATATTGATGTTTACATTTATCTTTATCGATTTTAACAGTATTATTTTATATTAAAACCGCTGCTTTGGTTTAAACAGACGGAATCAGTTGATTTCCAATTCCTTTCCTCAGGTGAAACTGTTTATACTGATGTTGAATATAATCCAGTAGAGTTAAGAGAAAAATATGATGTGGCGAAGTACATATCAAATAATCGTGAAATTTACCAACTGATTATTCGATCCTTAGGGCAGTATGATACAGGGAATTATACATGCCTAATCTCTCTACCAAATAAGAGTATAAAGGAATGGCCTCAGACGTCGGGGAGTTTAACTGTGCTAAGTAAGTTATAACACGGGATTTAAGTTTTTCATGACTTTGAGTACATCATTTCAAGAACATACATACATACATACATACATACATACATACATACATACATACATACATACATACATACATACATACATACATTCATACATACATACATACATACATACATACATACATACATACAAAAACGTATCCTTCGTAAACTGAACAATTATAATTATCTTTTACGAATTGCATGTAATATTTAAAATGATATTAAAGAAAATGGGGTACACGGATGATTGACTAGAAGACAACTATATAACAGAGCCCAAATAATGTGGATTTAAGCAAATCATTATGTTCTTATGATATAGTTAGCAAAGGTACCAGGACTATAGTTCAGTACGCCAGACGCGCGTTTTTTCTAAGGTAATCTATACATAAAATTACTTTAAAAGTGACAGAAAATTGTGCAACTCCCAATTTTATGATTAAGAATGATACAATTTGTTCTAACTTATTTTCAAATTTCTCCATTAATTGAAGTAAAAATGGATTACTGAACTGAGCAATTAGCTGTCAGTCCTGTAATGTAGACATAAATGAAAATGAATTCTATTTAACTGTTTACAAAATATATATATATATATGTTGAAAAGGAGTTGGTCCGGTTAGGACCGATTTTGGCCTCAAATTTCAGGTTTATCTGACGCAAGATTTTTACCACTTTTTAAACACTTTAGTGTATATTTTATTTCATTCAAATAGTTTTTGTGAAAGATTTTAACTGATTAAGTAATTACAAACGACCCGATTCAAGCTCAAATTTGAAAAATCTACCAAATATGCCGAAAAATGTAACTTTTCAGATGGTTTTTGTCAAAAATGAAAGTGGTCGCTTCCGTGTTCATCCTCAACCTTTACAAATGTTATGTATTATCATCAAATACAACTTACATTTCAATATCAAGGATAAACACGAATGTGACCGCTTTCGTTTTACACGGAAACCGTCAAAAATTTAACTAAAATGCTAGAATTGTGAAGATTTCAGTAATTTAGCACGACTTAATGGTGCTAGTTCCCGATATATGTGGATATAATTATCAAAAAACAGCTCATATTTATGTAGCAGTAGCATTCCACTGTCCAATCAATAACTAATAGTTTACATTTTAACAACTTTGTAAAACTGCTATATGTTGGGGCCAAAAAGGGGTCTTACTGAACCTATTCCTTTGTTTGTTTAACTTGAAAAAAGTAAATCACAAAAAAAAAGAACGGTTTACATAGAAACTTCAGACGACACATTCTTTTTACTGTAAAACAAAAACTGTACGGAACATAATTTCAATTTTAATTTATATCTTATTTAACACATTTTACAGCCGCTCCTGTTGTATGGCCTTTCATCGACCAATATGAAGATCCCCAAGAAGGAAAAAATGTCACACTGTTGTGTGAGGCTGACGGAAATCCAGCACCAAATATTACATGGAAAAGAAGAGATGGATCACCACTGGCTAATAGTAGATTCAAACAACGGGTAACACAAAACAAAAAAAAATATATTTGCTTCTCATGAAAGCTACTCTTAATGTTTTTGGCAAGGTTAGATAAAGTAAAAACAACAACTATTTGTATCGTGACGTCAGATAAAAATGATTTACTTTTGACACATTTTCCATTTCTATTCTCAATTTCATTTTTGAGCCTAATTAACAAACAAAGGTATCAGTTTAATGTTATCTTCAGTTTTGGATACTGTTGTGTGTTTTTAAAAGTTTTTCATGTTGATGATGTTTTTTTTAATGATTTTACTCTTTATATCTCCTACTTCTATACTAAAGTATCTGCTACAACTATTACAAGTCGAAATAATGGCAAAGTTTACAATAAATTATGTGAATGTTCAAGACCTTACAAGGATTTGACCTAATAATTTTACTTATATAATTTAGTTCGAATAGGACCAGATATGTATTTAGATTATATGGGCTATTTAAGAAAACATTTGTCACAATCTTTTATTTGGATTTTCAAATTAATATAATAACAGCGATATGAATAAAGTGGATAAATGAACATTATTCCATTGAAATTGAATATTTACCTGTATTATCTATCTGAATCATATTTTGGCACTCTCATCTAGGGTGATGTTTGCTGCCACAAGGAACGTTCATGTTTTGTTCATGTATATCTTGCTACCATTAGAAAAGCTTGCTTGTTTTGCAACAGCCGATCTTATGAAAATCCTTCTGGTTTCCATTGTGAAAGTTCAATAAGGGTCAAAAGTTCTATGTAACAAATACTATAGCAATTGTTTAATATGTATAATTCACACATAATTGCACAAATTTGCATCTTTACCAATTATATCACCAATCCTACATATTATTCGATGAAGATCCTATCAGCAACTGATATTCTAACAGTAAAAAAAGCTGCATTCTCCTATCTTTCGTTGGTTTTGGACGTTTTTCTTATATTTTCTTCGACGGATTTTGAAGTCAAGTTCCTAAATATTCCCCCCAAAAATTTCCCCAACATTATGTTATTTCGATTTCAGTGAGCATACTTGAATAACTCGGGTGTGTTCATTTTTTGTGTTAGATTTTGTTGGTTTATGTAATGTATCCGGTTTGTTCTCTTTATCCTGTAAATAGTTAATACCTTAATTTTATTAGGCATATCTTTTACATATCTTTTTGTCAAATTATAAAATTTACTGTTTGTATAAATTATTCTAAATAATAAGGATGTTCGTATCCCAAGCAGAAAACCCTTACCGTATTTAGATCAATTTTTTTTTAACTTGTTCAACTTTGTACTTGTTTTGACTTTCAAACTTTTGTATCAGGGCGTCACTAGTATGTCTTGTGTGGACGTAACGCACTCCTGGTGTGTTAAATTTTAAATCTGGTGTCTTTAGTTAGCTATTATTCGATTGTTTTTGTGTCCAATATATTCTCCTATTTATTTGTACTGTAGTCCTGTTATATTGTGTTGTCATTTTGATGTTACATCTAACATTGCCATTAAAGCGGGAGGTTTGGCATGCCATAAAAAAAGGTTTAACTCACCATTTTTTTTCTTTTAAAAATTGTCCTGTACCAAGTATATGGCCATTGTTATATTATAGTTCGTTTCTGTGTGTGTGACATTTAAAGTTGTGTTTCTTTCGTGTATTTCCTCTAATATTTAAGTGTGCATTTCACTTTATAATAAGACGAGTCACGGTACTTTTCCATCATAAATTCGTGAATTTGTTTTGATGTTATATTTGTTATTTTCATCAGATTTTGTCTTATGATTAGTTTGTTTTTGTGTGTGTTACATTTTGATGTTGTGTCGTTATTATCTTATATTTTATGCGCTTCCCTGAGTTTTAGTTTGTAACACGGATTTGTTTTTTCTGTCGATGTTATGAGTTTTGAACAGCGGTATACTACTGTTCCCTTTATTAAAGGTCATATATTACTGACAAGCCAAATTCAGGAGATTAACAGATTAAATCAAAATGACGTTTTGAATAGTTAAAATAGTACGTTTTCGTTTCAATTACAACTTTTTATATTAACTCGAGATTTCATTTATGCAGCTATATACGTTTGTATCTAAAACCAATTGATCAACTCCTTAGAATAAGGCAGCCATTACGCGCACAGTCCGACTGTATGAGTATTTTGAAAAAGTTCGAATACGGTCCGGACAGTACGCGTATGGTCCAAATACTCATATGGTCTGGAACAAAAAAATACCCTACACACAATACAAATTTGACTTTTACGAGTTTCTATTATTATGATTATAATGAGTCGCGTTCTGCTTTAATAAAGTAAGACACAGCATTATTCAATTATTGGGTAGTATTTTTTTCTCATGTTAATAACGGGAAAGTCCGCAGCATTATTATCCGATTTGGTACAACACAGGAACATTATTTGTTTATTCACCAACTACAGTAAAGTACTGTGTTCTTAAAACTCCCCCACCAACTCTTTACCCTTTTCAAATTGTATCCTGATTCTAATGTTGGCAAACATATGCCGCTTCCCATGCAAACATGATTACTTGAAAAAGAGATCTTCTCAATTTGATACATACATATTGTTATCAATCTTTAATGCAAAATACCTATAAAAACAAAAACCGAAAGTTTAAATCTTAACAAGAGAGCTTTAATGTCAAAAGTTATGAAAACATAAAGATTACAGACCATTACGCGTAGATAAATGAATTTGTCAATTTAAGTTGTTTTCCTCTTGTAGAAACAACTGATCATAATTTAAATCTATTCAAAGGATCAAGTCAGGTGTCTACATGGGGACTTTTGGTGTGTTTCCCTTGACATTTACCAAGTAGAAGCCACAGATCGTGGAGAGTATATTTGCATCGCTGATAACAATATTGATCCACCAGGTTCCGTCACATATCAAATCGAAGTCAGAATTCCTCTTCACTTTACAGCTATCCATGATAGAGTGGGCCAGGGACAAAATAGGATGTTTGATGCAAAGCTAGAATGCTTAGTAGACGGTAAATTTTAAAAAGCTAACCTACCGTAACAATTCTTTGTTACATATTTAATTGTTTTTTTTTTTGTGATTAAGAATATAACACAATGAAGACTGTTGTAAATTTGACGTTTTGACCTATTAAAGATGTCTGTTTTGTTCGCACATCTTTGTAAATATAATGAAATTTGATGCGACTGTCATAGAATTGAGAGGTTTAGCTAGCTATAAAACCAGGTTTAATCCACAATTTTCTACATAAGACAATGTCTGTACCAAGTCAGAAATATGACAGCTGTTATCCTTTCGTTTAATGAGTTTGAGCGTTTTAATTTTGGAATTTGATTAATGACTTTCTGTTTTGAAATTAAATAATAAATAATATATTTGTAAATGTTCCGAATAATAGTAAAAAAATTGATTTGGATCATTTGATATTGTTAAGAAAATAGGCTTGTTATAATACTTAATAGTCCAGTCGATTTGTGAAAAAAAATGTTCAGATTGTGGTAAAAGCTTCACACTTTGCAGAATTTTAGTAAAGGGCATAGTTAACGTTTATAGCCATGAACCCTATTCAGAAAATAACAACGGCCGCTCTGGGTGGAAATTTCAAAATGGACGCCATAAAATCAATATTTTTTTAGTAATTTTTTTTATACAAAATTAATTGCTTAACCAATAATAATAATCTTTAGTATATGAATCACTAATAACAAAGACTATCATCTTAGAACCCCAAATATTCAAGTGATGGTGGCCATCTAAAAGTTGGCCATTTTGAAAACGAATTTTCAATATATCATTATTTTCCGTTTTTGAAAATTTGCTATTTGCAAATATATTGATGTTTTGATGCATTTCACAACTTGTTTTTTAATCTTTGTTATCTGACTGTTAAAATATAGAACTTTGTACTTATTATCATTTATATGATGTCATATTGAGTCAAATGAAATCCGAGTGCTATATTCTAATTAGATTGTGAAATTACCGGAGCGGCAAAATCTAATGTACAAATATACTTGACAGAGTTGTAAAATGCCAAGAGCTGACACGTGGGGATTTTCAATTCTCGGCAAATACAAAAAAGAACAAGCAACAGTCAGTCTTACAAGCATACAAATATGTTGCCCATTACATTTGTAACTTTCATAGCTCAATTTTGAACAGTTGAATGAAGGCTATGGATTTGCAAAATACTCTAGAATCACAAGCCAAAATGGCACAAATCCTTTCAAAACAAATTTGCAGATCTTAAAAATCGGGAAAACTGAATCATACTTCTGAAATTGAAGATAAGTCGCTGATTGAAACTAGAGGCTCCAAAGAGCCTGTGTCTCCCACTTTGGTCTATGTGAATATTCAACGAAGGACACAGATGGATTCATGACAAAAATGTGTTTGAGTGATAGTGATGTGTCCAGATATATTAATGTTTGCCTTGACCCACATCTTCAACTCGGCAAAATATGAGGTTATTACCATTACTGAATAATGGTTTGACAAAACGTCTGGACTATATGGGAACCCTTCTAGACATCACTACAGCAAGCGCATGAGTGCTGTGCTCAAATAATAATTATGATTATAAAAGTTTAAATGGTTGCAGTGGAAAATGGAAAGATTTAAAAGCAGTAATAATATGTTCTACTCTGTGTGAATGTAGATAGGATATAAAAGACACAGATGGTTGTTGTGTGGTTTGACAAAATGTTCACTTCATTTATTGTGTGATATCTTTACTGTTAATTGAGAACAGTTTCCTTATGATATTACTTGCATGATATGACACTCATTATGTATGTCATAGATTTTTTTTGTTTTTATATAAACATTATCAACCAAATGATTTTTTTTCATCGAATTCTAAATTTGGAGATCTACTTATTTGGCTTTACTTTGAACTTCACGTTTTTTAAAGATTGCCTCTATTCAATAAAGGCACCATCTCAATAAATTTTGTTTACCAAGGCAATTGGTATAAGCACTGCCACTTTTCTCCCGAGTTTCATGTCAATATAGTTACTAATATAATATTTATGAATTTTTAATAGAATTTCCACTTTTATAATGGGCCTGTAGCTAAATGATTTCCATGACCTATTCTACTGTTATCATCAATTAAATGCTTTGACCACAATATTAGCAATTATGCTCACAATCTGCACAATTCGACCGAACTAACTGGCTTCGTTCTCCTAAAACATATCAGTTGCATTATTAGAAATTAATCAATAATTAACCTATTTAATAATACAAATGATCAATTGAATGCAATGTATGTCGTGATCAATTTTATTTAAATTATTCTCTGATTTATTTTCAAAATTTTTATATGAATATTAAAAAGCTAATAATCAAAAATACAAACTAAAGCAATTTTAAGAAGGGGTTAATATCTATTTAAAAAAACCCATGAGTTACCTATCATGGACAGTTTTAATGAAACATACACGCTGAAATGTTCAACCCTGATTAATTTCAACAGGAAAAGTAATAAGATTAAACATCAACCTATGTTTTTTTTACTCTAATAAATGGCCCCCATCTCAAGATGTAATACCCCAAATAAATGGTAACCATTTGAAGTTGACCATACAAGAGGGTGGACATAATTAAGAGAATGTCACAGGTTGTACTGTATAAGTACCGAAACACGTCAGATGAATCTCCAAACTATAAAATAAACATTAAAATATTATTCAAAAAGACAATTGAAAGAATAATATAACACGTTATTAGGATGATAAACAACGTCAGTACCCAGAATCAAGACCAACAACAGACGCATCACTGAGGGGCAAGAACAAAAACTGGTCGGTTCGGAGGTAGAATAATGTGTCCGCATAAAAGAGGGACCAAAGATACCAAAGGGACAGTCAAACTCGTAAATCTAAAATAAACTGACAACGCCATGGCTCAAAATGAAAAAGACAAACAGAAAAACAATAGTGCACATGACACAACATAAGGTATGAGATGGGAGACAGTTACCAGAAGGACAATAAAACTCATAGATCAAAATTGAACTGATAACGCCATGGCTCAAAAGTAAAAGGACAACCAGATAAATAATAGTACACAAGACAGAACATAGAAAACTAAAGACTAAGCAACAAAAACCCTACTAAAAAACTTGGGGTGATATCATGTTCTCCATAAGGGTATCCTGCTCCACATGTAGCACACGTCGGGTTGCTCATGTTATTACAAACCCGGTCAGTAGAATAATTCGGTAAGTCATATTCGTGAAAACGGAACGGGATTGTAGTTAGAACATTAGGAACTTATGCGATATCATCAGTGAAACTGATATTCCATAACGGTAAAAAAACTTACGTAAAACAATTTGGTGAAAATCTCCATGGAAGTTACTGTCAGAAAATAATTTTACGAATGTTGAAGTAATGTTTGAATTGCTAATCATTGTCCTTTGATCTATAGTAAATAGAATTATCTCAGTAGTAAGCATTCCACTCAATATTTATAAATACTTTAAAAATTGTAGGGCTTAAATATATATATATTTTATATTTACGAGTAGATAAATAATAGTACACAAGACAGAACATAGAAAACTAAAGACTAAGCAACAAAAACCCTACCAAAAAACTTGGGGTGATATCATGTTCTCCATAAGGGTATCCTGCTCCACATGTAGCACACGTCGGGTTGCTCATGTTATTACAAACCCGGTCAGTAGAATAATTCGGTAAGTCATATTCGTGAAAACGGAACGGGATTGTAGTTACAACATTAGGAACTTATGCGATATCATCAGTGAAACTGATATTCCATAACGGTAAAAAAACTTACGTAAAACAATTTGGTGAAAATCTCCATGGAAGTTACTGTCAGAAAATAATTTTACGAATGTTGAAGTAATGTTTGAATTGCTAATCATTGTCCTTTGATCTATAGTAAATAGTATTATCTCAGTAGTAAGCATTCCACTCAATATTTATAAATACTTTAAAAATTGTAGGGCTTAAATATATATATATTTTATATTTACGAGTATATAAATTGACCATTATTGAAAATTGGCTTTTCTGATGTCGTCGGGATTTTCAAGGATACTTTGTAGTTACGATAGATATATATATATATGTCCTGTGGTCTAGCGGGACGGCTGCAGTGCAGGCGATTTGGTGTCACGATATCACAGTAGCATGGGTTCGAATCCCGGCGAGGGAAGAACCAAAAATTTGCGAAAGCAAATTTACAGATCTAACATTGTTGGGTTGATGTTTAGACGAGTTGTATATATATATATATATATATATACTTATGAATATAATTATTTTCTGTGACTGTATATTACATTAATTTGTAGGATCCTTTACTATAGATAATTTAGCTGATTTGTAACAATAACATCTTCATGCCTTATATATCATGTACTGTAGTACGCCGCTAGATTAAAACTGACGTGGAAAGGTAACACATGTCCACCGAAAGCTCTTTTTTTGAGAGCCCAGGTGGTCGTGTGGTCTAGCGGGACGGCTGCAGTGCAGGCGATTTGGTGTCACGATATCACAGTAGCATGGGTTCGAATCCCGGCGAGGGAAGCACCAAAAATTTGCGAAAGCAAATTTACAGATCTAACATTGTTGGGTTGATGTTTAGACGAGTTGTATATATATCATGAATATGAATATATTATATTCCTAGCGTATCCAAGAGCTAGAATTATATGGTACAAAGACAGCCAATACACACAAGAAAAAGTGCAGATTCAGGACAGTGAGAGATACGGATTAAAACAACAAGATGATCAGAGATTGAACCCATATGGGAAATTGTATACTCTTACAATACGCAATGTACAGGGAAATGATTATGGATATTATTACTGTACAGGGAGAAATAAATATGAAGAAGATCAAGTTAAATTTTTACTTTTTGGTATGTATGTCATATGAATCACAATTTGCCATGTAATCATCTATATAAAAAAAATGATGTGGATATGATTGCCAATGAGACAACTCTCCACAATGTTACACAGAGGTCACCGTACAGCCATCATCGATTAGTAAATCCCAGACTACATAGTAAACTACAAAAGGCCCCGATATGACAAATGTAAAATAATTAAAACGAGAAAACCCAACAGCATAATTAATGTATAAAAACTATGTTCGAAAAACAAATATACAACACCGCTACAAATTACTACCACCTACAAGGCTCCTAAATTTGGGGACTCTTAATAAAAAAAAATTAGCAAAAATTCAGTTTAACATTATTTGTAGGTAGCAGAAATTAACCTAATAAGGAGGTTTGATGAGGTCTGGATTGCACGATATTTACCATAGACAATCGTATAACCGTGCTTAATTATTCTTTAAGTTACATTTTGATATTTCCAGCCTTTTCTGCTGTGAACTTTTTTCAACGAGAGACAATTATGGAATATTTAATACAGACTTAAGAGTAGATTAATTTGTTAATTTATTTATCACTTTCAACTAGACTATGTTGGCCTTCGGCTGTGGTCTGCTCTATGGTCGGATTGCTGTCTCTTTGACACATTCCTCATTTCCATTCTAAGTTTCATACTACTCACCAGAAAAAAATATCAGCAATTTTGACATTTTCAAATCAAAGGTTTCATTTAATAGAATTTTTAATAAATATTGTTTTACTTGTTGGTAGTTGTAAATAATTTTTCTTAACCTTAAGAATACATAATAATATCGATTACATCAATGTAAACAATGACTTTTAGCTGTTCCTTTAAAATTGATGCTCTTGCATATATCAAGTTTTTGTGGGGCTAGTGTTGCTTAATCTTTAGTTTTCTATGTTGTGTCTGTGTACTATTATTTGTCTGATTGTCTTTTTTAGCCATGACGTAGTCAGTTTATTTTTTATCTACGCATTGGAATGTCCCTCTATTATATTTCGCTCCTCTTTTATTGTTAAGAAATACACGATAGGAAAACAGACGAAGAGAAAGGGAAAATATACGTGAATACGACAATTTAACAGAAATATGAATAGTCACAACTTAAAAGGAGTAACATATTATCGGGAAAAGATGATTTTTTGGACTGATTTTTATCATTCAAACTGTTTAATTTGAAAACGAGTGCATGGACCCCTATTTTTCAAACGGTAATTTGTTTCATTTTGCAATGAGATTATGTGACCAAAATTTTATAAAACTGTAAAGAGCGCATTTATTTTAATTTGGATAAACATGCAGCCAAAAAATACGTTTTTTCCTCTATTCATGAACATTTGATAAATATGAGTTATTTTTTAATAAAAGATGCATAATTTTTAATGACACGTATAAAAACAGAAATTACCGATTATTTAACAAAAAACAATTTGTGTTTATCTTTTAAAACAAAAAAGTTATGTCTTTCTTCTAAAAAAGAAAATACGGCCACAAATTTGAATTTTGAGGAAATCTACAAAAATTCAACCTCATTTTACTCAAAAAGTAGCACATGGAGGTATATTTTTTATTACATATTTGATTTAATCAAGTAAAAAATAGCCTATATGCAAATTTCATCAACTTGTAAAAACAGGTTCAAAACTGTATCGTATGCCCTTAAAACTAAAAGAGATCTCAAGTGCTTCGGAAGGGTAAGCAGATCCTGTTCCACATGTATTATATAAAGTGTATGAAGAATATAACAACTGTACACTCTTTATAGCCTGATTGTGAGGTTTAGATATATGTCTGACAGAATCTATTTGACCTTGACATAGATTTGGTGTTCGAGCTGTTGGATGGAAAGTTGTTTTTTGGCAACTAAACCACATCTATATTATATGTTTTGCCTGAAATTGCCAACACAAGTGGTCAATTATTACAATAAAATATGGAGACAAAGTTTTAATGAGAACTAAAGTTTTCTTTCATTCCTACATAATGTCAGTTTCATTTGATGATATTTGTATTAATGAGTTGTTGTAGCCATTTATGTACATGGCAATAAAAAATAAACAAAGACTGCTTGAAAACTGCTTGTAATAGAATTTTTGATAGTCTTGCTTTTTCCTTATGATTCAATATTATAACTCGCTCTGACATGACAAGTTGGAGCTATCTATCATTTACCTTAATTTAACTTTGTATAAAAGAACACATCATGCAAAAATTGTCTGTTACATTTTTCATAGCTTTAAAAGGTAATAAATCATTCAATAAAATATTTACCAGAAAAATGAAATATTTTACACTTTAATTGTACTTTTACATTTCAGAAACTGACGAATGCCAAGGACCAGACTGTCCATCTTGGATGATAGGAGCAAACAACTAATTTCCTATCATGTTTCCGTATTTTCCGTTTTGTTTTGACTCATTATTAGCTTCAATATCAAAGAATGCTTTCACAGTTTACATTTTATTGCAAATCTACTACACTAAACATAAGATGAAAAAAAAGTGTTTTCTTTGAATAATTATCAAATGTAAAAAAACCAAACACTTTGTTTTTCGTTTAAATAATTACAATGACGTGTGTTAACAATACATATATGAATTATCACATTTTTGCCATATATTTTTTTTCAGTTATTTCACTCGATTTGTATCTAATCTTTAAAGAATCAGTATTATGCATAACAATATAATCAATAAAACTCAACATTTAAGATAAATATATAAAGCATGCCTCTCCTTGTCACACGTTAGCTTTGGTGGATAGTTAAATCATTTGAAGTCATACCACATCTCCTTATTTTTATTTCAATAAACAATATAACATTAGAATATATTTTTAACGATTTGAAAATTGCATTAGCAGTTTTCATAATATAGTGCAAATTAGAGCATTTTTTTTATTGGCTTCCATGTTTAAAACTTAACTGGTAAATGTTTATCTTTTGAACCTATTTTGAACATAAGTATAAGCAAATCTTAAGAACGATCTTTTCCTAGATCATAGTGATGAACTTAAAAAGTCTTTAACAAAAGAAACAACATATTCCAATCTATTAGTCAGAAAGACAAGTAGAATTTGGTGGATTTATGAACAAGATTTCAAACATCACTCTCTAGTATGACATCAAAGGGAATAACTCTTCTGTAAATAAAATAAGGAACATTATTCTACTATAATTAAAATGAGGAATATAACTCTACTATAATTAATAATAAGGGAAATAACCCACCTATAATTTAAATAAGGGAAAGAACACAACTTTAGTTAAAAAAGGGAAATAACTCTACTATAATTAATAATAAAGGGGACGAAAAACTCTACTTTAATTAAAAAAAGGGAAATAACTCTACTATAATTAATAATAAAGGGGACGAAAAACTCTACTTCAATTAAAAAAGGGAAATAACTCTACTATAATTAAAAAAGGAAAAATACTCTACTATAATAAAAATAAGGGCAATAACTCCACTATAATAAAAATAAGGGCAATAACTCCACTATTATAAAAATAAGGGAAATAACTCCACTTTAAATAAAATAAGGGAAATAACTCTACTATAATTAAAATAAGGGAAATAACTCTACTATAATGAAAGTAAGGGAAATAACTCTACTTCAAATTACAGTCAGGGAAATTGTCTTAAATTGTACATATACTGGAAGGATGGTTGTTTGCTGAACATATAAAATAACAAGTATAATAAATGTATAATTTTAATATGAATAATGCATTAATAAAAATAATCGAAATCGCATATACAGGTTTTTGTCCTTTTACAGATATACATGTATTTTGACTTTGACGAAAGAAAAAATTTCTTTGGTTTAAGAAGTTTTCAAAATAAATAAATATTTGTTTACGGGAAAATGGTCGAAATAACAGAATAAAAGGCAAACTATTTTGATCCATTGTCTCACAGAAAACTATAGGGGAATAACAAAATATTAGCAAAAAGATTTGTTTCTTAATCAAGTAGATAAATTTAAAAAGAATTGTAATGTACTGGATTTTTTTTCTTTGAAAACGAAATTGAATTTGTATTACATTTTGATGATTAATTTGTAATTATTGCATTTATTCACTTTTTAAGTAACATTTGAACATAAAATGTTATGAATGTACATATTTACTCGGAAGCAGTTCATCTACTTGTGTCTTTTCATGTGTTATTTTTTAAAGGCTAAATATCAGGTATAATTAAGGCATACAATGTCGATCCATTGCTGAACAGAAAATTAGCGGAGAATAACAAAATATTAACAAAACAGTTGTGATTCTTAACCAAGCAGATAAAGCAAAACATGTTAATTTGTATTTATTGTACTTTACACTCTAAAAGTAAAATTTTGCACATACAATGTTATGTATGTATATATTTACCCGGAATCATTACATATTTATTATTATGTATTTGTAGTTATTTTGAAGACGCAAACGTCTGAAATATCTTTTGAATCTCTAAGGTCTACTTGTTCTATTAGTTTTATATAGGCGTGATATCAGGTTTTCGCGGTGAGATTACGTAATTAATGGGTTCTTGTATACTGTTTCTCTATCTGTTTTGATAAATATTCAAAGACATAATTTGATTTATCCTTCATCCAAGAAAATAGTGTTAAAATCACAGATTAAATATGCTTTATCAAGTTTTAAAAAAGTGTTCAAACTCTATATACTGTTACTGTATAATTGATAATTAATTAATATAGTTACACTTATTTAGTATCAGGATTACTAAGAGATTAGTTTTGTGTATGTTAAATATCATTGTGTTATGAACAGTCGGCTTTCGTAATGTCGAATCGCTTGGGACCGGATAAATCAATTCGGATTAAGATAAATATATATATTATTATTACTGTTTGGTCCAAACACTTGATTGAGTTTTCTAGAATTTTGACTTAAATATTTTCGTTATAAGGTGTAATATCACCATTAATTTCCCCCTTATTAGATTTTGTAAAATTTGCACTCTTATTGGCAGTATGCTAGACATAGGTACATGTATTTCCATCGAACAGTGACGGTATCATACACTATTTGTACAATTATAACAAGAGGCTCCCAAAAGTCTTTGTCGCTCACCTGATTCTACTTTAGTTTTGGAAATCATTTAAAAATAGATTAAAAATCAAAACAAATACTCTTATACTGAATAAGGTCAATTTTGGTTTGATATCGACCCCTTAATTAGGTCATAAGCAGAAGACTTTTGTAACGTTTACAGACATTACCAATAAATTCATTGAAATTTTAGAAAAAATATTTTATAAGGACTATGGTATATAAGCTAAAAAATAACAACACTTGGTCACGTTTTAAAAGAATCATTCATTCCATGTTTGGTTTCGAAAATGGGGTCCTTTATTAAACCAAATCCTCTGTTTGGAGCCATCTCTTTGATGGATCTCCTACAAAGTAACAACACTTGGTTAGCACCTCACAAGGAACATTCATGTCATGTTTTGGTTTGGTTTCATTAATTGTTTCTTCAAAAGAAGACTTATTTATGTATTTCACATAGGGTCCTTTTTTAAACTAAGTTTCCCGCTTGCAGTTGTCTTGAATTGTTGATTGGCTACAAAGTAACACTACTTAGCCAGCATCTCATAAAGAACATTCATGTCATGTTTGGTTGCATTCCATTCAGTTGTTCTTCAAATTATATGTATTTCCCATAAGGTCCTATTTTTAATCGAAGTCCCCATGCTAGTGGCTATCTTGGATGATAGATCGCCTACAAAGTAACAATACTCCTTTTTATGGTGTAATAAAGTTTCCTGTTGGTAGCCATCATTGATGATTGATTAGCTACAAAGTTACAACACTTGGTCAGGATCTGATAAGAACCATTTATGCCATTTTTGGTTTCATTCCATTTAGGGGTTCCTCAAGAGAAAACAATAAAAGGCATTTCCCAAAGGGTCCTATGTTTTGCAAAGTCTCCCGCTGGTGGCCATTTTGAAATATGGACCGATTTCAAAGTTACAATACGTGATTAGCACATCATACCACACATTCATGTCAAGTTTTATATCATTCCTTTAAGTAGTTCCCTACAAAAAGACATTTGGTGTATAGAATGATCGCAAGGGGTACATGTCAGGTTGGCAGTACTATAAGCAATAGATCAATTTTATTTGGTGTACGCAATAATTGCAATGTTGTTCGACCGGTATCATCTGACATTGATTTTACTTTTATGTTCCATTGGTCAATGCTTAAATGTTATGTTTTGGTCTATTTTTAAAGTACTGATATCTATATGGCATCTATATTTGGCACCAAAATTGATTGTATAATGTACATGTTTAGTCGGTATCATATGACCCTGGTCTTATTCGCATAGTCCATTGGTCAATGATAAGTAATTTTTGTGTTGGTCTTTTTTTAATTACATTAAGCAATAGATCAACTATATTTGGCGTATAAAAAAAGTAAAAACACAAAAATACTAAACTCCGAGGAAAATTCAAAAAAGAAAATCAAAAGGCAAAATCAAAAGTCCAAACACATCAAACGAATGGATAACACATGTCATATTCCTGACTTGGTACAGGCATTTTCTAATGTAGAAAATAGTGTATCTGGTTTTATAGCTAGCTAAACCTCTCACTTTTATGACAGTCGCATCAAATTCCATTACATTGTCAACGATGAATGAACAAAACAAACATACTCAAAGAGTAAAAATGTCAAAAATACGGGTACAGCAGTCAATAATATGTTATCATCTTAAGATCACTGTAAAATCAACAAATGTAACGAAGAAGCACAAAAAGGGATACATCAAATTAAACATACTAATTTTGTTTTTCTTATACGACTTAATTTATGTACGTAAAGTCTTCCCGTAAAGGATAGAAGGTTTTCAGTACTGGTGTAAAATTGCGCGTTTGAAATTCGCACAGGTAGACATACAAATAATTTTGTCGTTCAAAGTATGACGAAAGTGAGGCTTGAGTGACAGACGTGTGAAAAAGAAGAGAGAAGATTTCGAGCATAATTTTTCTATTTTCAGCACTTTGTATAGTGAACACTTGCACAATTTTTATTTATAGTCCGCGTTGTACATATTTAAACCCAAACAGGCAGTTCCCAATCAACATCAACTTCCAGTCAACCTTTTTCTACCTGGCTTGGCATTTGTCGTCCTTCCATTGACCGCCATTTTTGAAAACTTTTCATCATAAACAATCTCCATTTAGTGAATTTTTCCAGTAGACATTTACATTTATATCTGTGTTGTCATACATCTGAACCAGAGACATTATTCTTACTTAATATCTCGCACAAATATAGTCTTCATAAATTCATATAAACTCATCCTTTGGAGGGGGGGCTGTGTACCCAGTGTGATTGTCATCTTGAAAGTGTTATTATTCATCCTAAAGTTTGGAAATATATATATAACTTGAACTAACCATCTACAACAGGTGAACCTCTTTAGATAATCTCTACTTATTGACATATAACTAGAACTTGTTAATCAAAATTGGTCAGTCGTGGGCTTTCCACGCAAAACCTCATATATCAACTACATAAAACTAAGTTACTTATGTCAACATCAAAACTAGAGAGATTTTTAGAGTCTGAAACTCCTAATTAACATGGTATCAAACAATATACTCCAATACTACTAGCAGATAGAAAGGGATACCAATTATATAACCAAAGAAATTATAACACCGTTGAAAAAGAAATCCAGTGGTGGGGTGATTCTGGTTACTCTACAGCTGATGGTCTTCAATACATTAAAAGCAATATCAATAGAGCAATAAGAAAATTTGGAAATATTTGGATTTACATCTGACTCGGAACTTGTGATTTAACCGTCAAAGAGAGAGATCATAAAATTAACATTCGGTCAACTTCAGATTCTTCCATTATCCACCTCAGTGAAAAATTTCAAGAAATTGGGCTCTTCCTATCAGGCTTCCCAGAAGTTAGGTATACTATTCTGAAAATTCCACACTACTCAATTGAAGTTTACAATAAATCAAAAGGTCATCAAAATTACACAGAATATAAAGACAACGATAGCATACTTTGGAACCAAATTGATACCATAAATCAAGAAATTGACAGTATAAACTCTGCTATAGGAAGCCATTCTCCATTCTTCTCACTGGACCTATATAGAAACTCAAAATATAAGAAAGGCAAGCACAGAGATAGTTCTCAAAGGCACATATACAATTTCAACTTCTACACTGACGGCATTCATCCTAATCATCTCTTATCAAAAGTTTGGCTAAAACGAACGACAAATCAAATTTCACGAGACTGTTGGTACTGAAATACACCTTTGGAGTATGTGTGAACTTTCTACGCTAAACTCCTCGCAACAACCTATTAACTAGTCATCAAAACAACTAATCATCAATTTTTGGTCAGTCGTGGGCTTTCCACGCTAAACCACTCACTGAAAAATCAATTCATAAAGATAAACAACACAGATGGCGACGGGAGGTTCTCCAAATATTTCACAGACCATGGTACCATCCTCTACTTCAACTCTACGTAGAAGCAATAGATCAAAGTCAAACATATCTCTGATCCAAAAGTCAAAAAATTATGAACTTAATAAACAAAAGGCCATTGACAAAAAGAGAAATGATTGTAACTCACCACATATAAGATATGAAATGAAACCGAGAAACAATTTATGTATAAGTTTTAGTACTGCAGCATATGAATTGTTTAAAGAATTTCTACATAAATATTTTGACAAACAACAATGTCAAGAGGAGTATGCAATAGCAGTCGAAAATGGTTTAGACAAATCCAACGCCATTGTTGAGACAAGATTAAGGTTATACAACAAAAAGAGAGACGGTTCAATCGGCAATCAACACAAGCATACAGTAAATTGCTATAATACAACATCTAGAGTCTTGGTCAATGGGGTCAAAACGGATAAATTTGTTGACAATGTTCTACCAATCATAATAGAACTAATTACAAGTAATGAATCAGAACTAGACTCTGTAAACAATGACATTCAAAGAACACTACAACCAATCGAGGTAAACCACTGGAGTAATATCTCACAAAATAAAGATATTCCATATACAACTGAGCAAAGCAGTATAGAGTATACCCGAATCTCTCAAACCGAGGACCAACAGAATGTCACAATTTACTTCTGTCCTATGTGCAACGAAAGAGCAGGCGAACGTACTGTTGGTTGTGAGCAATGTGATGAATGGATACATTTATACTGTGCTGGACTAAAAGACAGGGATATTGATAAGATCAAGGATAATCCATTTGTATGTCGACTATGTATTGAAAACAACCTATATAGTACTGAAATTGTCCATAACAACACTTCTGTAAACAACGCAGTCATTGATATACTTCATTTAGATCAACAAGAACCAGCAACTGAACTCTCAAAAGACAAAGACCAATCCACGCAACCAATAGAAGATGAGACGTAAATAATCCAACAAAATATCCAGATTGTTGAAACAAACAGTAGCATAGTTATAACAGAAGAAACGCAACCTAAAGACCAAAATATGCTAACAACTTCCAATTCTGTACAGACATTGGCGCAAAATAAAACGGCGATAGAATTAGAACAAAGACCAACTGTAAAGGAGAAAAAGACCAACAATCCAAATAGTCTACACCAGAGTAAAGGCCAACAAAGAAAATCTAAAGATGATGAAGGGTTAAAAAAATACATATATGAGCTGGAAAACAGACTTAATGATAGAGACCAGACAATAAACCTTTTGGAACGAAAATTGGCACTATTAGAAGGTAACATACTAATAGCAAATCAACAGATAAGAAATAGTGAACAGACTTATCACATGTTCAATCAACAACCAAACAACCAAGCAAATCAAAGTGGATGCCAATCTCAATGTCAATATCAGCACCTCTCCAACAACATGCGTGCATTAGAACAACAGATGTCTCAGCATATGTGTGTTACTACTGCCCTGACAACACAGCTTGCAATACAATTGCAACAGTCTCTTTCATCATCAAGGAACCAAATACCACCAGTAAATATCAATATGGTACCACAACCAGCTCCGTACATACAAGGACAACCGCATCTTTACCACCAATATCCGATGTATAATCATGCTTCGCAACCAAATATGCATAAAAAACAGACTTATCAGAAAAAGTAGTATTATTGAATAAAATAGTTTTGTCATTCATAGTATTCAAGATCCATACGTCAAAGTAATATTAGTAAATGAAATAATTTTGTCGTTCAAAGTATGATGTTTTATAAGTAAAATATTTGTGAGAATTTATCTGACATTGACCACGGTTTCATGGATCTTTAAAATTCTAAATTCATCTGATGCTTGTAGTTAAACCTTTATCGCTAATAAGTTCAACATAGAATCAATGGTAAGTAAAGCAGGTGAGACCTGTCAGCGTGTGATTCTTGTTCCATAAATAAAGTCAACAGTAGTTTACCGCTGTTCAAAACTTATAAATCCATGGACAAAAAACAAAATCGGGATAACAAACTAAAACTGAGGGAAACGCAATAAATATAAGAGAAAAACAATGACACAACATTAAAATGTAACACACACAGAAACGGACTAAGCATCAGACAGAATCCTATGAGAATAACAAATATAACATCAAAACCAAATACATGAATTTGGGATAGATAATTACCGTGACACGTCTTATTGTAATGGGAATTTACACTAAAAAATAACTGTTACAGTTTTAAATAATGGGATAATACCAAAAATGTAGAGGTATATGACAACAGAGTCGCGTTTATGTACGCCAACAGACATACATGAACATCATATTGATTTATTACATAATTACAATAAATTTAAATTCAAACCACAATAGATAAGGTGGTAAGAAGACAGCCTTTGCTATTCCAGTTAGGTTCATTTTCTCATTAGTTAAATATAACAAGTCGTTTAAAAAAATTAGAAGCGTGTAAATGACAATATAAACTTATTTTTTGAGTGTAAGTATCCGGTTATGTTTGTCCTTTCACTTGCAAAAGTGTATCCCTTGTCTTAAACACTAGTAAGCTATTCCTACACATTATGCCAATTTCAATAGCCATGATGTCTTCTGGGGGGTTATTTGTGATCATAACTAAATGACTTGCATTGTCCAATCTGGTTCTAAACATAAACAGAAAAAAACATAATAAAGTTAATCAACTGGAAGGCAAATTCAAATAGGGGTTGTCTATGAAATAAAATTGAGAATGGAAATGGGGAAAGTGCCAAAGAGACAACAACCCGACCATAGAAAAAACAACAGTAGAAGGTCACCAACAGGTCTTCAACGTAGCGAGAAACTCCCGCACCCGGAGGCGTCCTTCAGCTAAACAAATATATACTAGTTCAGTGATAATGAGAACTGACACTTTCAACCAAAGTATCAACTGATAAACCACTGCCAAATTTGGAACATGCATTTTCAGAAAAAAATAATAGGTGAAACTTGGGTGTATAGCCAGCTGAATTAATATGTTTGTTTTCATGTGTATCTGGTAGTTGTGGTGATTCGTTTGATACACCCGAATCATTAATCGAATTCGACTTTACAGTTAGATTCGCCAAAAGCAAAACAAATAGTGTTGTCATGACATTATGACTATTGTCTATCAATTATAGATGCTGGATGATATCCACTCCGTTCAAAAGATAATAGCGTGTCTTTGCGTATTAAATTGTAATAACATTAACGGTACCAATTTTCCTGCACCAGATGCGCATTTCGACAATACATGTCTCACTGTAAATCAGCTGATATATTTGATTTTTTTTCCAATGACTTGACAAATGGTATTACGTAGGAAAATTGCGTTTTCTCAGATTTACTAATAGTCAGCACATCTTGGCTGGCGTCAAATATCATTAAAATTGTTATATTGGATAAATTTACTATGATTAAAATTTTAAATAAATAAAACACTGAACGTTTTGTTCCTCACCTTTTTTTTTTTTATATATATTTCATCGCCAATAAGTACCGATTATCAGGTTTGTGCATGTTGATATAGTAACATATCAACTGCTTGACACAATATAAAGCTTTTTGTCGAGTAAGCGGAACAAAGTTCAAAATGCCTTCAATTTGTGTTGAGCAGCTAAAATTTTACAATACCAATCTGCATAACATGATAACTGATTTATTGTCTGAATTAAGTTTACAAGAGACTACAAGAAACCAGAAGGTTACTTGATAACGTCTGGTCAAACTTATCAACGTCGGTTCAAACATTATGACGTCGCTGATATGTCCGGGTCAAAGTTATAAAGACCGGGTTTACGTTTATGACGTTACAAAGCCGTGATATGCGAGATATATTTGTTTATAATAATTTTTGGAAACTCGGTGTAGTCTTTGAAAAATCTCTTTTAAACAGACTTATTCAGGAGTAACAATACTGCTGTCAAGTGATGAAAGATTACATAATTTGAATTTGATATTGATTCAATCATAAGTTCTTTGCGTCTGAAATAAACAGAGTTAGTCTGAAACCAGTTGTTAGCATGGTACAGGTTATGTTTTATTCGTATATTTACTGATGATGTGATATATAAAACATAATAGGAGGAATAGTGCTTGATTTGTAATTGATGAAGACAAAATCTTTCAGTTATTTTAGTTGAGGTTAGGAGCTGGTATGTCAGTTACTGCTGGCAGTCCTTTATTAGTTTATGTATCATTTTCGTTTAGCTTAGTTTCTTCCGTTACCAGTTCTGATATATATTGGATGTTTTTAACTAAGTTTTACTGTTCGTATTTCTGTGTTTTTGTTTGTTCTTCTTTGACTAAAGATATTGGGGGAGTATTGGGATATCACAAAACATTTTCAACCTTGCACCTCCTAAGTCAGTAGCCTACGGCCTTTGATAGTCTTGTTTAATTTGTTAATTCGATTCATTTTTATGTTAAGGAGTGTAGTGTGACGTCCATTTTCAATAAGAACGATTGCAGACCTTGCCTGTGATTTTTGGTGGAGTTTTTTTTTACACAATCTCAATTTGCATTATCAATGTTATTATCACTTTTTCTATGCGTTTTTAAAATTTATCTTGGAATCTTCAATTTACTAGAAATAAAATAAAATATATACTAGTATATACATAACATAACATTTACGTGTTCAGCCGAAAGATTTGTCATTACAATTTTAAAATATTTTCTTCGTATATTATCTTTATCTATTAGTTCCGTTGCGCAAATTTTCATACTTTGATATATTTTCCTTTGTCTGTACAGTATCATATATTCGGGACGATTTGGAACATATTTAACAAGCTCCAAAAGTTCAATCAGTTTAGTACACAAAAGGAGAACATAATGCTAGAAAAAATTAGAAAATTATTTTCAATTTTTTTGTCAGTCCTAATGCGGCCTCTAGTCTGTGTCTGAAGTCCCAACCATTCCGGGTTGATAGCAAACCGAATCAAATACACCGATATCAAAGCAACAAAATATCACATGATGCAAATTCTAGAACATATCTATTACTTTTTAGGAACACAATTTGTATAAATAAGCCAATTTTTTTTTATCTTTTGAGTGAATGTTTTGTGTTTCTGAATAAATATAACACTTTTTATGAATATTCATTCAACTTTTATGAAATTTTTAAAAACTTTTATGAACATTTATTTTGAACTTTTAAGTAAGGATCCTGTATAATTCAGTGGTTGGTTTTTTTGATGTGTTAAACAAATGTTTTCGATAATTTTTGTGCATAAAGTAGGCCGTTAGTTTTCTTGTTTGGCCAATAATTTTAATTGCTGTGTCATTTGGTCTCGAGTGGCGAGTTGTCTCATTGGAAATCACACCACATCTTCTCTTAAAAAAAAATATATATGACAATAACTATTAAAACCAAGGAGTAAACAAAGACTCACAAAACCAAAAGACATTTACATCAACAGTTATGAATAATAATTAAGAAACTCCACTAAAAACCGGGGGTGGAATCAGGTACTCCGGAAGGGTAAGCATTTCCTGCACCGTATACGGCACCCGTCGTGTTATTTCTTTGTTCAGTTCGGTAACGATGGAAGGTTATTATGACTGAAGAAGAATATCAGATATGATTTCTGACACCCTTTTGTCATAATGGCCAATCAGCTCATTATGGCGACCGTAAAATTTCTTGAGTGATGACTTTAATTTGATTGCTTCATATCCCTGTCTTAGCAACTTTTGAGAAAGCAGTATTCCTCGTTCAACAAACAAAATTAACGTACTTTGAGCTAGCCCTAGAGTACGTATCAACGGAGACACATATACAACATATGCTGGTGTCGATAAGATTTTGCTACACAGAAATGAAAAGTTGACTATAGGAAAATTAAAATCATCGCATTTTTCATAGATTTTGGTATTCCACCTACCATCAGTAGTCATTTCGAGAACAAGGTCTAAATATGAAACAAATTTATCTGTGATGGTAGTATCTTTAATTTCAAGTTCACTTTGATATATCACATGGAAGTGATCACTGAATCTATTATTATTATTAAGAGACAGTAAATCATCAATATACCGAAAAGTGAAATGAAAAGACTGGGCTAGTTTCTTTTCTCCTTTCTGTACAAGCCTTTGATTAAATTCTGCTTCATAGGAATATATAAAAACAAATCTGCAAGTAGATGAGCGAAATTGGTACCCATTGGGACTCCAATAGTCTGTTTGAAGACAAAACCTCCAAATTCAACAAATATGTTGTCAATTGAAAAGTCCAACATGGCAGTGTTATCCTCGTCGGTGTTTTTTTCCATGACTGTATGACTTTTCACAAAGTAAGCTGCATTCCAGCCCGAAACTAGATATTTTTAACGTGTAGTTACCTTTTGTTGAAGAAAAATAACCTTACGACTTCTTTCAGTCGAGCTTTAAGTTTAGTTTGTGGAATAGTGGTATAAAGAGTTGAAAAATCAAAGGTTTTAATGTTGGTATAATGTTTTAATGATTGAGATTGTAAATTCACCAATAACTCTTTTGCATTTATCAGTATCTATATCTGATTAACACCAATCCTTGACTATGTCGTTTTGGAATATTTCTGAAGTCCTTCTTTGACTGCAGATAGTATGGCAGAAAAAAACTTTAGAAAGGGGTTTAGTGGAACACTTGGAAGAGCTTCCAATATACCTTTATATATAAGGATTATTGTGAAGCTAAGAATCCAATATAAGGATGGAAGATCCTGGTCTTCATCCTTTGGATCCCTTGTGGTTTTCTAGGATCTGCTGCTTCGTAAGCCTACTTAGTGTAAAATTGAGATGTAAATGGGGAATGTGTCAAAGAGACAACAACTCGACCAAATAAAAAAACAACAGCAGAAGGTCACCAACAGGTCTTCAATGTAGCGAGAAATTCCCGCACACGGAGGCGTCCTTCAGCTGGCCCCTAAACAAATATATACTAGTTCAGTGATAATGAACGCCATACTAATTTCCAAATTGTACACAAGAAACTAATATAAAAATAATACAAGACTAACAAAGGCCAGAGGCTCCTGACTTGGAACAGGCGCAAAAATGCGGCGGGGTTAAACATGTTTGTGAGATCTCAACCCTCCCCCTATACCTCTAACCAATGTAGAAAAATAAACGCATAACAATACGCACATTAAAATTCAGTTCAAGAGAAGTCCGAGTCTGATGTCAGAAGATGTAACTAAAGAAAATAAACAAAATGACAATAATACATAAATAACAACAGACTACTAGCAGTTAACTGACATGCCAGCTCCAAATGTGTATGAAACAGTAACTTCAAATAAAATGTGGCATTTTTTTAGGAAACAGCCAAAAGTGTCGCAAATAAACAAAATAATTATATTTATTATACTTCACGTAAAAATGCCAGCTTTTGATTGGCTTATACGAGGGTGTCAATTTAGTCTATCACATAGCTGAGCGGGTGACAATTTTTTTGAATGTTACCCTCTCGTCTAGACCAATCAAATTCGATAGTTTAAAGGACGATGCATTTAATTTACATCAAGTAACTAAATACAATGCTTAAGTTCTACAATTTGGCTCTGATTTTTTTATTTGACTCTCAAAATAAAATAATAAAACATGTTGCGTTACTGTTGTTGTTTTTTTCAAATACCCGTAACGTTGTTATGTACATGACGTCATAATAAATATTTAAAATTGAAATAGTATTAATCGGTAAAAGACTAAAATGATAGGACATTCAGTATAATAAATTAAATAACACATAGCTGAGAGGGTGATAGAGCAGATTGGTACCCCTCGAAAATTGGCATATATTTTATTTACAGGACTGGAAGTTTATAACAAGGTTCTGTTTTCTAGCAAGGAAAGGTATGCTCAGATACAGCTTTGAATATCCCGTAGTAAGTAACATTCTGTAGTACTTGTATATTGTAGTACTGACGTCCAAATGTTTCGTCAAAAGTCATCTATAAAAGTTCTAAATTTTCTTTTTTCATATGTTTTTATCTGTTTGATTTTAAAGGTCCTTATTATTGGATGAAAATATAAATGAATTTCATTCTCAACAAAGTAACCAGTAAGTTACCTATATGGGTTACGCATAACCCTTCTCCTTCTTGTCACTTTGTCAAATACCACAGAGCTCTCAAGGTGTGGATTGCCCATAATATCTTTAGAATGTAATGGTAAATTCTATTCAAGAGTATATTTATGACCGATCACGACTACAGATATAAACACTGTACTTAATCTTTGGTCTTTGTGGCACATAATTGTAATAGTTATACATAGCATTTTAATAAATATTTCTTTGTGTAACAAAAACATAATAAAATAGAGCTTAGTATGTAAAAGTTGTTTGGTCTTTTTATCCTTAATCTTCGCTTAAAACGGTTACACATGGTCAGTGTGCTAATTTACATAAGCCATTTAACTATTAAATATAGTTTATATACTGTAGATATCAATCCGCACTTGCTAGTGTGTGATATAAGGACAACATAAAACTATATTTTCTATTAACGAAGTGTAACGTAATATAGCTTTTTTAAGATTGTTGACGAAATCAAACGTTAGGGATTTAGTATCATACCATCATAACATATATGAGGAGAACATAACCCGTGTCATGCCAAGAACTGTTTTTAGAATAAATGTGTTTAGTTCCGACGCAAAGACCTTATCAGTGACTCAATAAGACCTTATAAGTGACTCAATATGTAGGATTTCCAAATATGTTATTTATCCCCAGTTTCTTAATCAGGCAGTCAATGTAATGTTTCTTACAAAAATAAACGATATTGTTTGAGGCTTTGTCAGCTGGAACGACAACATATTTGTCATGGAGGCAAGACAACTCCTCTATTACATGAGAGTATCTTAAGATGGAAAGAACTTTGGTGCTCATTGACCCTTTAAGCTTACTTACTCTTATCTTTATCAAATATCTAACTAATTTTACCTTCCCCGAAAGAGTGTCAACCTCAACCTTTTCTCTTTTTGCCAAGTCTTTTGCATAACCCTCAACAGAATCCATTAGTAGTTTGAAGTTCTTCTTCTAATATCGTCAGAGTATTTCGGACCTTTGGACAAAAGTTGTCTCAACTTGTAGTTGTTGACTATGTTTAGGTCTCCAGAAATTACATGGCCAGCAGGATTATACACGAAATGGGAATGTGAACATTGTAACCCTGTAAGTATAATGTTTTTTTATAATTTATGGTGCATAGGGGACGTTTACTCATACCAGGATTTGTTGAAACTGACGGAATGACTCAATAGAATTGAGATGGAAATCGGGATGTGTCAATCCGACCAAAAAGCGAAATGTGTAAGCAATTCCTTACCTACTATTCTAGATTTACAATATCATTTCTTCTTTAACCCCTCACTTCCTTATAAAAATCCGATGCACGAGTTTGGTCAATTGACGTATCATAAACATATGGACCACGTGTAAATCAAGAATTATAAAAAAGATCACGGTTAGACAAAATTGTTTTAGGCATTTGTTGTCATTTTTTTTTATATTATTCAGAAAACAAAAAGAGGGGAGGGGAGGATCGAGGTCCTCGTTATCTGCCTCTCTTTAAAAAAAACAACAATTCGACAAAAAACCATTGCAATAACTGTTTTATTGATCAACATATGTCTGGAAGAAGCTAAATTTCTGCCCAGAGCCGGCAAACCCGTATTGTTCCATTGAATTTTAAAATATCCCCCCATTCCTTCTTGGAGGCCAGCTTTGTCATTTTTTTTTATTGCATTGAATGTTGATATGTTCTTGAATTCCATAACAATGATTTGCTACTGGACGTTGAGCAATTAACTATAAAACAATATCTTTTTTTCGCTTGTTGTTATTCTGTCACGATCCATTAATTTATGTGAGACATTAAAAAAACCATGTGTATTCTATTTAAGTAATGCTTTGAATCATGGACTAGGGCAGTAAGTTAGTTTTTTTTTATAAAAGTTACAGTGCTATAACATAAATTCAAGAAATACGGATTCAAATTTGATGCGAATGTCAAACAAGTGACATATATTTTATCATATTTGACGAATTCCGATATCGCTGGCTGTTTCTTTTGTGAAATATTTGAATTCTTAGAACAGTGACATGTAATGCAAATTACATTGAATTATCTGTCTCTGCTTTGGTATGATCTACTTTTATGATATGATCCGCTCTTATTAAGGATGAAACGGATGGTGAGTCCTTAATTTTTTTATTTTTTTTTGCTATTTTCTTTTTTTTTCCATATTTTAGCACATCATTATTCTCTATGACTTTATGGTTTTGGTTTACTTTTCTCTATTTATTACATTTTTTTATCCATTATTCTTTATTCTGTTGAAGGGGCACTAGCTGTCAGAATCATGTTCACCGATTTATATAAAAATTCTCATATTTGATTTATGACTATGTAAATTGTTATCAAAGGTACCAGGATTATAATTTAGTACGCCAGACACGCGTTTCGTCTACATAAGACTCATCAGTGACGCTCATATCAAAATAGTAATAAACCAAACAAATACAAAGTTGAAGAGCATTGAGGATCCAAAATTCCCAAAAGTTGTGCCAAATACGGCTAAGGTAATCTATGCCTGGGATAAGAAAATCCTTAGTTTTTCGAAAAATGCAAAGTTTTGTAAACAGGAAATTTATAAAAATGACCACATAATTGATATTCATGTCAACACCGAAGTGCTAACTACTGGGCTGGTGATACCCTCGGGGACGAAACGTCCACCAGCAGAGGCATCCACCCAGTGGTGTAAATTGTTATCAAAGGTACCAGGATTATAATTTAGTACGCCAGACACACGTTTCGTCTACATAAGACTCATCAGTGACGCTCAATGTAAAACATTTATCCAAACTATCAAACGTTAAAAATTAACAACAAACAGGGCACTGGCATGAAAATACGTAGCTTCGTTTTGTGTGTATTGTAGTCTAGACGCCATCTAAATAACCATCGAGTTGAGCTTCAAAGTCACCCAATGACCATACAAGCGATGTAAACATAAATATAGATAAAAACAGATTAAACAAACTGGTGCTGTTTGATTTTTCTAGGTCTATTTAATTTCATATTGTAGATAAAAAATACATGTTTATCATCGTGTTTACGTTATAAGAATGATTTATTGTTGTTTCACTTTAAATGTTTCCATTCTTTTTCTGTAAATAACTTTACACATACAATTCATGTGTTGTCCATCTGAAGCAACGGGTTAGATTGAAGTTCACATGAATATCAATTCCATGAGGTCGAATTATCCCCTTGCAAGTGAATAATTCATAATCATGTTGTTAACTTATTTTGTCAAAATTAAACCATACTGGCTGCAAGCCAATTATTATTTCATTATTTGCATTTCATTAATGGTTGAACAAAATAAATAATATAATAGATTTTTATATATCTCGTAACCAGTGCCTCTTTAACCTAATCCAGCGCCTCAATTTGTGTTGTTAAAAATATATAGTTTTCCTCAGACCAGACTTAAAAGGCCTGTGCTTTTTACGCAGTTATAGTCCTAGTGCTGTTGTACTTCCTGGTTCAACAATACAAAAAAAGGTTATTGTGCTTTTTACGCAGCAATAGTGATCTCGGTCATCCTGGCCTTTTACCTGTGTTAGGATCAAGTTACCAAAATGTTACATTTTAACCACAGAGTGTTTACCACTGACACGAAATAGGAAATACGTTGGAATTGATGTTTCACTGAATTTAATGTGTCAGAAAAGTTTATTACAAATGATGAATATGTTAACTACAGTAGTTCTTTCGTCAATTATTTGCTCAGGTTAGTATTTGTCAGTTACATTTTCCAAAATCCTAAAACATCGTAACGATAATAAATGTGTTATATTTTAAAGGCAAATAAAACAGGTGGTATTATATTATAGTAACTACAGCCGATATATTTTTTTGTAAAATGAACTAACAAATGCTAACCCATATATTTATTTACACGATCTATTACTAACATTAACGAGGCCGGGATAAGGTACCGGTATTCGATGTTTTCATTTCTAAAAATGTACATATTTGAATAAAAAATGAAAAAAAAAGTGTCAAAATAGGATCAAAATAGTAAATGCATCTCACACAAAGTCCCATTTTTTATGTTATGTTTTGTGTACAATAATTTATCTGTTCGTATTTTTTTCTTTTTTAACCATGAAGTTGTCAGTTTATTTTCGATCTATGAGTTTGAATATCCCTCCGGTATTGTTTTACCCTTTTTTCCTACCAATATGGGTTATATCTTGAAACAAGAATATATTCACGTATTAGTCTCTAATTATTCAACATCCATATGGATTACTACTGACCTGTGATAGGTTGAACTTAAATAAAACATATCAAACTTACCGGATTAAAACGTTTCAGACATGTCTCACACCAAAAGCTATGCTTTTCAGATTGCGTAAAAAATAATTTCGAGAAATAAAAGGGGAGATTATTCAAACCGTTAAAAAAACTTTACCTTTTTATTACTTTTACACACATTTTACACCTTTAGGTATAGGTATTTAGAAATTATTCATATAAGTATATCCTGGTTTAAATCTATGATTTATTGGTTTATTTATGCTTGACGAATGCCCTGTTGCAAATACCTCATGCATAATGGAGGTTTTAGATACAATTGGTTCTAAAAAGGAAGCTCAGTTATTATTTTATTCTGATATTGTAACATTTTTTGGAAAGACGTTTGATCTAAAACTACATACTAAACTAGTATACACATTGATTTAAAGATAATGAGGCAAAAGAAATGATGATTAACTGAAATATATAAATATTGTAGTTCAAAAGAGATTTAGTTGGTGTTTAATGTTGGATAATGTTATTATGTTAGAGGGTGTGGATGAGGGTTTACAGAACGGAGCAAAACGAATAACAAAACAAGACTAGAGAAGAATGAGGTGCTCAAATATCATGAATATAAGATAAGGGTAAAGTATATAGTATTAAGGAAGAGAACAAAAGCCTTAAAACTGAATAAAAAAATGAAGGACATCCTATCCGAACCGTCATGTAGCATGTATATTATTCTCTCTGAAGTAGATAACGTTGATGCCTTTACATTAAGAACATATCATGCAGTTTTTTCAAATGTGTAGTACATGGGTAGTTTAAAGCACAAGAGGTCCGTATCATCCAAAAAGATAATAGAATATCGACAAACTAATGCCAGTTTTTATCTTGTTACACTGGTCATCAATTTATTACCGTTGTCAAAATGAACCTCCTGTATTTGTGTATAAATCACAGCATGGCAAGGCTCATACAATGTAACAACATTCTAACAAATTAGACAATACAAACCCAACAGATGCCTCACTTCAAGCTTCAAGGAGAGGCGTTTTGACAATGCCGGGCTCGCACTCAAGAACAGTTGACCGCCGTCCTTATGGCATATGAATTCGAACTGATGTCTAGTAGATTTAAATGATTTTTAATAAATCAATGAAAGCATTAATCTTCGACTGTTTTATTTATTTGAGGGTACACTTGTTTTTTTTTATGTTTTTGTTTGGTGCGTATTAGTTGGTGCTTTGAGTATATATATATTTTTTTTAAAGTGAAACGTTGTTATTATGTTATACTAGTTATTTAAAGAAGTAACGCGTCTGCTGATTAACTGCGTATTGTGTTTATCAGCTCATAGACATAGTTTTGTCATATTACCGTGACATCATCAACGTTTTTCATGATTTACCCACGCTTAAAATGGAATTAAGAATTACAGTATACGGAATGACTGTGATACTTCTCTGTCTATTTGAAATAACATTAAATGTTATGCGGTTTATTCAGTGTGCCCCACATATTTTATGCTATTTCGAATAGTCGTAATATATTACAGTCATTTGCGCTCTTCAAATATTGCATTATTTATTTTTTCATTTTTTTATTATACATATAAATATCATTTGTGTACTTTATTAGAACATACCATTGTTTAATATTTTTCAGTTTTTGCTGCGAGACCAGAAATAGTAGATGATATTTTACCAGAAGTGAAAAAACTTGGTCAAACAGCATACCTGAATTGTTCTGTCATAAATTTACAGTCTCCAGCACAGGTAAATTGTAATATTCTCTGAGGCCGAATATATATGGCGATAATAATAATGACAAAGAAGCAGGTGTTCATTTGTATTCCACACGAATAATATATAAAATAAATATGGGGTTTACATAAATCATATCAGACTGATACCAAAGGGAATTAACTCAACAAACGTAAATCAAAGTACGTAAAGTACTTTATAAGAATAATGTTACATCTCCTTTCTCAGCACAAATAAAAAAATAAAATAAAATGTACAACCTATACAAATACAATAGACAAATTCAAATTAATGTTCCAATGTAAAGTCAGTGTTCAATAATTGTCCTAGCATAATAAAGTTCATAACACAAGCATAAAAAGACTCAAAATGCATGTATACACCATATATGAATTCGAAAAAATATAAGTATATACAGGAAGTTACATTGACTCAATAATTTAGGCTTTACTATACGTCCAGATCTTGTAATGTATAAACCATCAGAATGACTTTGTTGGGTTTCTGTAGTTTCTGTATCGCTCGTAATTTGGGGCGAGTTATTTATGTTCAAAGTAGGTTCGGCTAATTCAGGGGGAGTTAAGTTGCACTGCGGTTCGTAACGAACAGGGGGTACAATTGTGTCATTTTCAACAGTAGTAAGGGGTACGTCCTCTCTGGTTCCTATTATATGACGTCTATTGCATCTATAAATACCACCATCTTGACTTTCTACGATGTAAGACCTACTAGCAGGATGTTGGCTAGAGATAATGGCAGGTTTCCAGAGTCCATTATTTCCCCTTATTCTGACAGAATCTCCGGAATTTAAAGATTTTAGTGATTTTGAGCCCTTGTCATAAGACTTTTTACAATCAATTTTATTCTGAACTTCGTTATAAATAGGTGTTTTTGGTATAAGTCCCTCTAGATTGACTGGGTAGAACTGATCTGAGTTTTCTGCACATCAGTAACTGTGAAGGGGAATATCTGATATCCAAAGGAGTTGTGCGATACTCCAAGAGAGCTACATATGGGTCTTTACCATCCTTTTTACATTTATTAAACATATTTTTTACAGTTTGTACCGTTTTCTCTGCCAACCCATTAGATTGAGGGTAATGGGGACTGGATGTAACATGTTTAAAATCCCATTTTTCACTAAACTCTTGGGACGAATACTGAGGACCATTGTCAGAAACAACGGTCTCAGGGATACCAAGTCTAGAAAATGTACCCTTCAACTTATTAATAACAGTTGTACTTGTAGTATCATGAAGTTTATTGACCTCTAAATAGAGACTATAATAATCAACTATTACAATGTAATCAACATTATTCCAATAAAAAAAGATCAGTTGCTACAACTTGCCAAGGATATTGAGGAATTTTGTGCGGTTCTAATGGTTCTTTAGCATTAGAATTTCTACGTTCCAAACAAACTGAACACTTTAACACCATGTCCGAGATATGCAATGACATTTTAGGCCAAAAGAGAACATCACGAGCTCTGTGAATACATTCCACTACTCCCATGTGCCCTGTATGAATTTTGTCTAACATGAGGGCCCTCAAACTAGTTGGAATAACAATTTTGTGTCCCTTGAAAATAATACCACTATTCACAGAAAGTTTATCTCTATGGTTCCAAAATTCTACAATTTGTGCTGGGCATTCACTACGACATTGTGGCCAACCTTCAAGAATAACAGATTTCAAAATATCAAACTGGGGGTCTGACAACGTGGCCTTTTCGATTTCCTCTATCTTTCTATCACTAATCGGTAAACTAGAAAAAATCATGTGAACTTGTGCCTCAAAACTATCAGAAAGACCTGGGTAAGTGTCCGATAGAAATTTGCGCGACATTTTCCGGGCAAATGTACAACATCGAGTTCATAACGCTCGTCAAGACTTATGGTCCAATAACCTGATCAGACATCAAGTTTAGTAAAATAATGAGCGTTCGATAATCGAGGCAGAATATCCTCTAATGTTCGCATCGGATAGTGCGGACGCTGAATCGCAGAGTTCAGATCTTTTGGGTCTAGGAATACCCTTAGCTTACCATTAGGTTTTTCGACAACGACAAGGGAATTAACCCAAGGTGTGGGACCGTTTACTTTACAAATGATGTCTGCGTTCTCCATGCGGTTTAATTCGGACTTTAAACGACCACGTAACCCTACAGGAACGCGCCGTGGGGATGTACAACTGGGACTACCTCAGAATCAATGTGTATTGTTGCTTTGCCTGAAACAAGACCGACACCTTTGAAAATATCTGAATAATTTTTAACACTGACGACTTACTCATTGGGTCAGAGTCAGAAGTACACGTAGTTTCAGTGCTGTATACCAATTTTATCAATTAATAATCCAAGCAAGACTGCATGCCTAATATTGGTGGGGAATTAGTATCTAGACAGTAGAATTCTCATTTACTATCAACAGAACCATGTTCACAAGGGAGACAACAGACGCCAAGTGAGGGCAGGGCATTACCATTATAAGCAGTCAAGATACGAGGGGACTTTTTGAGAGTGCCATTGAATTTGAGACTTTCAAATATATGTTTAGGCAAACTATTTACTTGAGAACCAGTGTCAAGCTTAAACTTAATTGGTTTTGAACAAACATTAATTGTAGCAAAAGCTTGATCTCGCTTTACCTTATTCTTATCATTAATGAAGGTATTATGTTCATTTATACACTCAATAAAAAAACTCTTGGTCACTGTCACTATCTGTGTCTAGCACTACTTCGTCTACCCTTTGTTTGGATCTGCATACTTGGGCAAAATGATTCCACTTTTGGCAACTGTTGCACTTCTTTCCCTTCGCAGGACATTCTTCGTGTTTGGAGTGTCTTCTCCCACAATTTCCACATCCTTGCTGTGAAGAATAACGATTGGGTTCGACTTTAACACGATCTTGGTTGACTGGACCCGTCCTAGTTCGGTCAGACGTCTTGTAGTTTTTTTTAGATGAGGCACTGTTATACTGCGAGTGACTCGGAAGATTTAATTCGTGTACGACTGTAGACGGTTCTAAATTTTTCATCTCCTTTAGTTGTACTTGACTATACTCAAATGCCTGCGCGATCTGAATGACTTTTTCCAATGTCAATGTGTCACCTTCGTTTAAAAGTTTCTCCTTCACTTTAGGCGAACTTGTCCCGAAAATAAGACTGTCTCTGATCATCTCGTCAGTGTCCTTAAAATTACAGTCTTTAGCAATGAGATTCAGTCGAGTAATAAACTGCTCAACGGTGTCACTACTTTGTGTTTCATGTCTAAATTTACACCTTGCAAGTAAAGAGTTCTGCTTTGGTTGAACATATGTAAGAAACTTGTCAAAATGGACAGAAAGTTTCTTTGCATCGTCTTCGCTTAATTGCCATGTGTTATAAATATCTCTTCCTTTTTCACCAACCCACAATAGTAGATAAGTAATTTTTACCTTCTCGTCTTTTTCGGCGAGCGGTCCATCGAGGATAAGTCCCACGTGTTGTTTGAATTTTTTCCAAGTATCAACTAGATTTGTTGAATCCCAGTTCATCTGAGGCTGTGGTACTCCGTTAAGATCCATTTCCAATAATTATCTGGCACCATGTAATATTCTCTGAGGCCGAATATATATGGCGATAACAAGAATGACAAAGAAGCAGGTGTTCATTTGTATTCCACACGAATAATATATAAAATAAATATGGGGTTTACATAAATCATATCAGACTGATACCAAAGGGAAGTAACTCAACAAACGTAAATCAAAGCACGTAAAGTACTTTATAAGAATAATGTTACATAAATCTATATATAATCTCCTAAAGTTCTGTCATAAATTTACATGATAATGTAATGTCTCTTCATAATAATAGATTCAGTGATTATGTACATTTAATATATCCTAGTGTACTTGAAATTAAAGAAACTACCGACACAGATAAATGTGCTTCATATTTAGACCCTTTTCCCGAAATGACTACTGATGGTAGGTTGAATACCAAATTTAATGACAAACGCGATGATTTTAATTTTCCTATAGACAACGTTCCATTTCATCCACCGGCACCAGCATATGGAGTATATGTGTCACAATTAATACGTTACTCTAGAGCTAGCTCAAAGTATGTTGATTTTATTGAACGAGGAATGCTGCTTTCTCAAAAGTTGCAAAGACAGGGCTATGAATCAATCAAATTAAGGTAATCACTAAAGAAATTATATGGTTGCCATCATGAGCTGATTGGCCATTATGACAAAAGTGTGTCAGAAATCGTATCTGATATTCTTCCTCAGTCATAATAACCTTCCATCATTACCGAACTGAACAAAGCAATACCACGACGCGTGCAGTATACAGGGCAGGAAATGCTTACCCTTCCGGAGCACTTTATTCAGTCCCGGTTTTTAGTGGAGTTCATGTTGTTTCTTATTCATTATTTGTAACTGTCGATGTAAATCTGTTTTGGTTTTATCAGTCTTTGTTTACTCCTTGATTTAGATTGTTATTGTCTTACAGTATCCAGCACGGGTATATATATTGTTTTGCAAGAAGGCAAAGCTTATCCCAAAAGAAGAATGGGATTTCCCGTTTAAAAAGATACTAAATATAATTGGGGGTCAGTTCGGAAACAAATAACTAGATAAAAAGAAGATTTCACATGGTAACAATAGAAAAATTTGTCCTTTAATACTGTTCGTTTAAAATGACAAAAATTAATATAGGAAGGAATAGGAAAAAATCTAGGAAGGAACTAATTTATAGTATGTTTGGTATTGGAACACATGTATTTTTAATGTCTTTACAATTCAGGATGGGTTTATCTCAATATTGAAGACACCAACCATTAACTGTTAATTTTGCGGTTTAAAATGTCACTGAAATATAACATATATAGAAAAACAATCAATTTTATAAACATGGTACATGCAGTCAGTGCCAAAGAAATGTGGTTTGAAGATTTATCAATGATTTTTAAACTTTTGAATAATTTTCATAATGACTTTACCGTGCACTTAAACTATATAACATTTTATATTTTAACAGTTGCAATGGATTAAAAAGATCACACCAACTGGTGACCCTTTACACATCTCCTCAGATGAGACCATTCGTATTAACGAAGTTGTTGAAGGACAAAGGAAATATGATGTAGTCAAATACGGAAACACCAATCGTTTAATGTACCAACTGATTGTTCGAGATTAACGGAGACTGATGCAGGGAACTATACATGTCAGATATATCTACCAAATCAGAATTACAAAGAGTGGCCACAAAAGTTGGGTGTTTTAACTGTACACGGTAAGCTATAACAAGTGTTTAAGGTTTATCATGTCATTGTTTAACATTATTTTAACCCATGAAGTAATACATTCAGATAATTACACTGTGTAGACTAAACAATTGTAATTTTTTCGTCAGTAATATGTTATAAAATGAACGGTATCAATTTTTCTTGCACCAGATGCGCATTTCGACAATACATGTCTCTTCAGTGATGCTCGTGGCCAAAATGTTTGAAATCTAAAGCTTATATAAAATATGAAGAGCTGTAATCCAAAAGGTCCAAAAAGTATAGCCAAATCCGTGAAAGGAATCAGAGCTTTGCATGAGGGAGATACATTCTTTTATTTACAATAATTTTTAATATTTTGTAACAGCAAATTTTAATAACACAAAAAAATCCGTATTTTCATGCCAGTACCGAAATACTGGCTTCTGGGCTGTAACTTGTAAAAGATTTGGTACAGCAGGTATGACTGACAAGGAGACAACTATATAAAAAAAGTCCACTTCAACTGGGTGGATTCAATGTTTGTATAACAGATACTTACTAAAAAATTGTATATGGACATACCATACATATTATGTACAGAATAAATGTACACCTGTACAAACAATTCCTACGGGAATATACACAGAATGAAGTAGGTATAATGCGAGAATGTGTCGGGAATAACGTCCTTTTCCTAACTGTTCAAGTTAAAAAAAAATGATTAGTGGAAAGAAAACCATTAGTACATAAGATTAAGTTAGAACGACAAAATAAAATATTTCATATTTAGTGCAGATATATAATTCCTAATATGATGTATTAAGGTTGGAACACAATAAATGCTAATGGATTTTCCCCAAAATTTCTAAAAAATCACAATAGTAGGGGCACAAAATAATCAATTCTATAACACACCAAAAGAAATTGTATATGTAAACTGCAAAATTCTACGTAATGTAATAATCAACGTCATAAACAAGGCTTTATATATATCGTTAGTGAATATGAGAACCAAAGTTTATACTCATATAGCACAGTTGCATTAAAGATTAAAATACATAAATATGTATTGAACTTCATATTTTTTTCTAAGTATCTGATAAATGTAAAAAATTATTACATGCTAGATCCATACCTGATGTTTATGGAAAGTCGCAAAAAATAAAGGGTTCCAAACAAAAAACGGGTACACCCCATCAACGGTGTCTTCTGGCTATTCCAACATTTTGTATTTTACTATTCTGGCTATTCCTACATGAGGGATTAGTGGAAGAACAATACATGTTGTTATTGCAAAATATGTTGTTTTAGTCATTAGTGTCTAATTTGGTCAAAGGTACATTTACCTGTGGAAATAAGATAAAAATCATTATTTATATGTAAAAAAATACACTTTTTTGTTTGTAAACATGCAAAAAAGTAATAATTTTAAGTATTTTAATAACATGGAATTTCTAAAAAAAAAAATTAATTGAAAGAAAAGGAAGTAAAAGCATTGGGAGAATAAAATAAAATGAAAGAAAAATAGTAAAAGCATTTAAAAGTCTGCAAAGTCCTGAAAAAAAATGTATTTAAAAAGAAAATTAATAGCTACCCACACTTTCAACTTCAGCCTCAAATATAAAAAAAGGAGATGTGGTATGATTGCCAATGATACAACTGTCCACAAGTGACCAAAATGACACAGACTTTACAACTATAGGTCACCGTATCACGTTCAACAATGAACAAAGCCCATACCGCATAGTTAGCTATAAAAGGCCACGATATGACAATGTAAAACGATTCAAACAAGAAAACTAACGACCTTATTTATATATAAAAAAATGAACGAAAACAAATATGTAATACATAAACAAACGACAACCACTGAATTTTCGGCTCCTGACTTATGACAGGCACAAAGAATTTATTAATTTCATTACCTTTACAAATTATGATTTTTCAAAATGAATATAATATCAAAAGTAATTAATTATCATAGATTATAATAGAAAATAATGTTAAAGAATGATGAACTTACTCCAGTCGAGTATGGAGATGCTGCTTCTCATCTCCTGCACATTGATTAAAGCTAAAAGTCTTTGTATTCTCATATATGTTCAATCAATTTTCAATGTATTTCTATGTGAGTGCTATAAATAATGTCAATTTAGTATACTGTTGGTGCTTTGTTTAGTGTAACTCAAAATTTAGTGCTTTGATTAAATGAATGATTTAACATTGATTATTTACTTGTATAAATTAATGAAAATAATTAGAATTACTGGTGCATTTATGCCATTATCAATTCATATTGTGCATATGGATATTATTTACATACACTTAAATTTATGAAATTATTAAATGAAGTAAAAGATTGTGATATAGATTATTCTTTTTCTTTATTTTCTACAAGAATTACCTGCATTTACCTTGATTCATTAGATCTCATTAGTTAAGTGTTGTTACAAGATAATCCTACAGTATCCCATTGTTAACACAAAAATCCTGGGAACTCCTACATACAATTTTACTATTTTACCTATACAATTCAAAATGTAGGAATAGCCAGAATGAGCCCCCATCAACACCAACAGGTAGTCCACGGAACAACAGAAACATTGAACGACAGCAAGCGCCAATAAACATATGGCCTGTTTATGACTATTCATAACAACAATAAATGTAGTTTTTAATTGCTGACGATGCTGTATGGACTTTGGTCATCGTTGAAGGCCGTACGGTGAACTATAGTTGTTAATTTCTATGTCATTTTGGTGTCTTGAGGAGAGTTGTCTCATTAGCAATAATACCACGTCTTCTTTTTAATATATATAGTTGAAATCTGAAAAATATTTTGTTTATGCAAAATAACCGATAAAATTTAGCAAAACAAAAATGCATCGTTAGAAAAAAGTCGCTGAAGAAGAAAAAATAATTATCCAAAGAAAACTACAGAAAGGTGTAAAGACCTATGATGTCAGGAAGATGTACTTCAGCGGTTTTCGTTTGTTTATGTCTGTCGTGTATGTTTTTCGTAAATTGTGTTTGTTTTTTTAAATAAGGTCATTTGCATTATCTGTCTGCTTTCTATACATTGTTGTAGATCATATGGTTAACATTAATGCGCACATCTATTTCATTTGAGCGTGGGTTGATTCATTTCCAATCATACCACATCTCTTTATGTTTACACACAAAAAATAGTTTATACAGTTTGAGTAATTTTTGTTTATTCTTCGTTGTATGTGAATACTAAAAGTCATGTGATATAGCCGGACACAAAAAAGTTTTACGATAAATGCTGTTGTTTAACCTTGCAATGTTTTTACATTTACTCCATTGTATCAAGATGGTTATACTATAAACTATTCACATTAATATAAGACGTGTCACGGTACTTTTCTATCCCAAATTCATTTTAGTTTTGATGTTATATTTGGTATTCTCATCGAATTTTGTCTAATGCTTAGTTCGTTTCTGTGTGTGTTACATTTTAAAGTTGTGTCGTCGTCTCTTATATTAGATGCGTTTCCCTCAGTTTTGGTTTATGACCCGGATTTTTTTCCTATCGATTTAAGAGTTTTGAACATCGGTAAACTACTGTTGCTTTTACATAATTGTAAAATGCACATCACTGATTAGTACTTTTTAGAAGAAACACAGCTTATACAACTTTATTCTTTCACTTATGGTTTATTGCACATTTTTAGCTTGCGTCTTTGAAAAATAACTGTGTAAAGATATATAAAGGTATAGTATGAGTGCAAATGGGACAACTCTCCATCCAAGTAACATTTTGTAAAAAGTAAAAGTATATATGTCTGATTTTTTAGGTCAATTTGTTGTATATTTTTGTGTTTGATCGCAATTATTGTAACAATTGCCTGTTGTCTTTGCAAAATCATTTCTGTTTCATGATACTTTTTTTTATTGACTTCTCCTTTTTTTTCTATATGTACATTTAAGGTGGTATGGGTGTCTTTCGCCATCTTGGATTGTAAAAAACAGAGAATCTAAGGTCCATATTTTCTATCAAGTTAGCAAAATTTGATGCAGGAATGCAATATTTAATGTGAATTTTCATTTAAAAGAACCAATTTATAAGAATATAACTTAGAAATATTAAATTTTTACAAGTGTAGATTATTTTTGGTTGTTTTTTTAATATTTTCAAATTGGCATTTTAAGGGGAGGTAACTCTAAAACAGTGCATTTTCTGAAGGACTCTACATGAAATTTTCCTATTTTGTCTTTTAGCCGGAAAAAACGTACGGTGACCCTATCTTTTCTTTTGATATTCTAAAAGCATTGTCTGAAAGCTATCTTTTTCTAATGTATTATACAATTCTATCATTTTGTTTAGTTTCTATTCACAAAATGGTGCTTTTTCCTGTATAATCCATACAAAATTTGTCATTTTGTCACAACCTGTAGCTTGAGAAAATGCACGGTGACCTATCATTTTTATAACATTTTTGAACATGTATCAATAGATACTACATTTTGACAAAGTATGAACAAATTCTATCATTTTTATTTTAGACTCCCATACCACCTTAAATGACCATTTAAGCTATTACGCTGTATGGTAAATACATGTATTGTTAGTAGCTGTTTGTAGTCATTTTCCGGCGCAGATATCATATCCGTTCCGTTCAATAATTCTTATTATTCATAGCAATATAATATTTCCTACAGAAAGTAACCAAAAGTAAGAGTGCAATAAATTCAAATACTGCACTATTGCAAGTAATCTTCAAAATTCATGACGTCATCAACAACAAAATCTTATGAACGTGAATTTAAAAAAAAGTATGATATCAATACTAATTTTGTAGAATTTTATAGTATTTTAAGTGCGATTCCAAAGATATTGGAAAGTATAACAGAAGGTAATTAAAAACTGGAAACTGTTTTTTTTTCTCAATAAATTACTAGATAAAGTAAAAAAAAGTACCAACATCTTGTAAATTGTTCTAAACATTATTTTCGGAGGATAATAAAATATTATCTTTATCTTCCCGTGAAAAATGGGAAAGAGATTTAAATATGCAGATTGAGGATTGGAATGCTATTTTTCCCATGCCCTTCAATATAACCAGAAACTCTTTTTTTCGCAAAACTTTCAATTTAAAATTGTTTATAGGATTCTACCATGTAATTAATTTTTGTTGAAATGTTAATTAAAAGAAACTAAACTTTGTACTTTTTGTTCTGAAATGAAATATTTTTTACAATTTTTGGGAATGTTATGCATCACAAAACTTCTGCCTATCTGTTATAGATTGGATTAAAAATTATGACATTCTCCTGCCTTTCAGTGCAAGAGAAGTCATTTTAGGTGTGTCTGAGGATTTTGTTAACAGTAAAACAGTTAATAATATTTTGTTGTTATTCAAATATTATATATACTAATGTAGATGTAAGAACATATCCCTCATAAAATATTGTGGGGTAGAATATTTAAAATATAAGATTGATATAGAAAAATAAACTGTATGTTTCTTAACCCTTGTACAAAAATGGATAAGAAATTGCATTTGTTAGTAGCAGCTTTTATTTAATTTATTGATTAATTAACAAAATCGTTTTGTTATATTTATATCTTTATCTTCTTAAAATCCATATGAATTAATTGATTTATCCAGTATTACTTTATTTTTAAAATGTGTATCGAATACTGAAGTATGTAATTTCATATGTTTCATCATTAAAAATAAAATAATAACAAAAATAACAACAAAATCTTATTTTAAACCTATTTCTGATATCAAATATTATATTTTTCTATACAATAAAAGGGTTATTGCATGAATATTTGGGAATATTGTCCCTCGTGGAATATATATAACACTCGCAAGCTCGTGCAATATAAAATTCTACTCGGGACAATATTTTCAAATATTCATGCAATAATCGTTAACACTACACTCAATATCAAATTCAGTATTACGGAGCATGTATTGAACGGATATGAACTCAACATCGAAATTTGGTTTGTTGTATGTAACAGTGTTTTCATTAAAACTTCAAAGCACCTGATTTAAAAGTCATTTATTTTTGTTATTGAATTGATAGTACATTTTCAGCTTTAATAAACATGTTATACAACACAATTTTCAGTTGCTCCTACTATAAAAGATGACAATGTTACCAGTATAACTGTCCAGGAAGGACAAAATATCACACTGACTTGTGAAGCTAATGGAAATCCTGCACCAAATATAACATGGAAAAGAGGAGATGGATTCCCCCTCCCTAATGGTGGATTCCAGCAAAGGGTAAGGAAAAACAAAAATATAATTGGTTATCATGCCAGCTGCCCTACAGTTTTTGGCAAGTGTAGACAAAGAAAAAAAAGACGTATTTTATGGTGATATCAGAAAGATAAAACGATTAAGGATAAAGTGGTACAAAAAATACAACAGGCTTCACGTATGTTGTGTGCCTAAATTTATAGAATTATTTTAGGATTTTTTCCCGTTTTGTTCAAATTTATGATCAAATTTTAGCAAAATTACCAAACAATTTTACAGTTTTATGTTATGATCTGTTTTATAGACTGTTGTTTGGTTTTCACATGTTGTTTTGTTGGACATGCAATTTTCCAAGAATTTCCTATAGATATCATCAACTTCTATACTACAGTAGCTTTTAAAGCTGTTACACTCAAAATAATGACAGAGTATACAATATTATATGTATTCTATTACAAATTAATGTCGTACATACAATGTTTATCCTAATTTTGTATGTTTCCATTTATTTTATCATTATGAGTTGTGTTCTGCTTTAAAGACAATATCTTAACTTAGAAATAATTAAGACATAGCACTTTAAATTGCAATCAGCCGTCAATTTTTTAATCATTCATTGTCCGTAACGGGAAAATACGCAGCGTTGATATCCGATGTGACACCATACAGGACCATTATTATCACTCTAGTTTATTTTACCAACTACAGTCTAGTACTTACAACCTACAACTACCGTTAACGCCATGTGTCGCATAGGGCGCGAATGATTTCGCGTTTCTGTAACTTTTAAGTTTTTTTTTTATAAGGATAGGTTGTTGACCTATAACTCAATCCCCAAACTGGAAAACCAGAGAATCTTTACTCGAGGTTCCTGTCCTATAGATTCATTGCCGACCAAGGCTGACGAGTCAAATCTACCCGGAATTTTATATCAGAGTTTTCTTCTCCTATATGAATTGCCCTCTAAGGCTGTAGACGTTCATCTAGCCGGCTATTCACCCATAGCTGGTGTTGGAAGGTTGATGAGTTCTAGGATGTATCCACACGCCGGTGGGCCTTCACACTTCATCTCTAGGGCCCTTGCTACTCTGAGATCCTCTTCAGTTAGGCATTGGACACAAGATCCTAGTAAAGATATATTTGGTATTTTTAAAAACGATAATTCGAGCGTCACGGTTGATGTGCCTTTAAAATACGAACGTGCCGATTTAAAATTTCACACAAAAGCACTCAAAGTATAAATTTGGACAGTTAGTTGCTTACCGTTCTACATTATCTACGTAAAATTGCTTAGGTTGATCTGGATTTTTGTGTCATAAGACACATTCGTGTTTTATTTATATCATAAGACACATTCGTGTTTTATTTATATCATAAGACACATTCGTGTTTTATTTATATCATAAGACACATTCGTGTTTTATTTATATCATAAGACAATAGTGATTTGGACAATGTATAGAACTAAACAGCAATAACAACAGGATAATAGAACAGTAATCTGCTTCGAAAATATGAAATAAAGCCACATGTCATTCTATTATAACAGGGTGGTATTTACAAGATTTACCTTATCAATGCCACAGATCGTGGACAGTTTATTTGTATCGCTGACAATAATGTTAAACCTCCAGCATCCTACACAGTACAGCTTGAAGTCAGGTTCTCTCCTTACTGTACAGCTGTCCAGGATACTGTAGGTCAGGCACAGAATCGGAGGTTTCATGCAAAACTAGAGTGCTTAGTAGCTGGTAAGCTGTTAGAATTAAATCTACCGTAAGACGTTCATTTTTTCTACATAAGACTCATCAGTGACGCTCATATAAAAATATTTTTAAAGCCAAACAAGAACGAAGTTGAAGAGTTTTGAGGATCCATAATTCCCAAAAATTGTGCCAAATACAGCTATGGTAATCTATTCCTGGGATAATAAAATCCTTAGTTCATCGACAATTCAAAGTTTAGTATACAGGTAATTTATAAAAATGACCACATTATTGATATTCATGTCAACATCGAAGTGCTGACTACTGAGCTGGTGATACCTTCGGGGACGAAACGTCAACCAGCAGTGGCAATGAACCAGTGGTGTAAATAGTTATCAAAAGTACCAGGATTATAATTTAGTACGCCAGACTCGCGTTCAATTATAAGCCTGGTATATATATCATAATCATAATAGGTTATTTTCCTACTTTTGTATATGAAATTTTTGATGCCTTCTGTTATATAATTGACTCCTTTAAAACACCAACACAAGTGTTCAGAAAATAAGATCTTATTAAATGCATGCTATTCAATTAAATGAAATTCTATGCGGCTGTCTTAAGAGAAAGAGAAAGCTAGTAATACAGCCAAGTCAAATTCATAATTCAAAAACACATACCGAAATGTCAAAACCAAATGAGTGATGTGACAGCTATTTTCCATTTTTGTGATAAGTCAACGCATTTCTTTAGCGTACGGTAGTTTTGTTATTTTACTTTATTTCTATGAGCATAAATGTTTCAATTTAATAAAAAGATAGAAAACTGCCTTTAATGTTGAATCCCTGTCCACCATGTGATGTATGCTTAAACGAAACTAAAATACTATTTTTAATATTTAATAAAAAACCAGAAAGATAAAAGATCATAACAGTTATCAAGGTACCAGGATTATAATTTAATACGCCAGACACCCGTTTCGTTTACATACGTCTCATCAGTGACGCTCAGATCTTAATAGTTTTAAAGCCAAAAAAGTACAAAGTTGAAGATTCCAAAAAAAATGTGATAAATACAGCTAAGGTAGTCTATTCCTGGGATACAACATTCTTGGTTTATAAGCTTCTTTAAAAGAGGGACGAAAGATACCAAAGGGACAGTCAAACTCATCAATCTAAAATAAACGGACAACGCCATGGCTAAAATTGAAAAAGACAAACAGACACACATAAGTAGACATGACACAACATAGAAAACTAAATAATAAACATCACGAAAACAACCAAAAAACTAAGGGTGATATCAGGTGCTCCGGAAGGGTAAGCAGATCCTGCTCCACATGTGGCAACCTATATATTTTTTAAAATAAGCATGCTGCAATATTCAGTTGTTACATGTATAAGCAGCTATCTACTAGTAATTCATTTTGTTTACTTATTTGTTTTTGGATCAAATATTCCTTAGGCCACACATAAAGCTTGCGTCACCTTGAACTAATGTACAAGTTTCAGTTTTGGTTAATGTAAGCGGAGCAACTTTCATAACGTATGTTTGTAATGATGATTTTTTTTATATGTGACATCATGATAACAATCCAAAGAATATGCCGTTTATTTTTCTGGTAACATGTGATATTGAAACCCCCAGTTTTAGGTGGGTTTGTGTTGCTTAGTCTTTAGTGTTATACGTTGTGTCTCCTGAACTATTTTTGTCTTTTTTTTGTAGCAGTGGCATTGTCAGTTTTTTTAAAACTATGACTTTGACTGACCCTCTGCTTTCTTTCGCCTCTTTTAAAATCATTTGATTAAAAATATTTTTCCCTTAAAAATGGAATATTATACAAGATTGACATATCACAAAGCATTGTTTATTGCATAAATATTAATTTAAACTTGTTTTGTATATTTTGATAATTTCTTATAAAAATAAGCGATGAATGAGCACTACAATTGGTTCTCAAGTTGCAAATATCTAAAAGAATATCGAAAGGATTTAAGTACTATATGCCGTTTTGAAAAATAAATGTATAATTTATTTTATTAGCTAATCCTAGAGCAGAAGTTATATGGTATAAAGAAAACAAAGCAACACAACAAAAAGAACAAATTCAGGACAATGACAAATACAGATTAGAACAACAAGATGATCAGAGATTGAAAGCTGATGAGAAATGGTACAATCTTGAAATAAAAAATGTACAAGGAAATGATTATGGAGCTTATTATTGTACAGGGAAAAATGAACACGGAGAAAATCAAGCTCAATTTCAACTTTTTGGTATGTACATAGTATATATCATTAGTTATCGTGTTGACAATTGTCTGCTATATGTCATTGTCTAGGATTTATTTAGTTTTGTGTATCATAGATATTTATGAGGAATATTCTTACAAAGGAAAAAAGTGAAGAGGACGCTGGTATGTTAAGAAATTCGTTCAAAGTGTGTTGGCAATCAAACATGTACCAAAATTCATCAATTTTATAGTATGCTTTTTCCAGTCTCTAACTTTTTAAAACATTTGTAAGCTAAAGCATGACAATACCATAAATGAAGAACAAACCATCAACCCCTGATTTACAGACCCCTTACTTGAGACAGGTTGATAACAAATATGGTTGAATTAAGGCGAGGTGTTCGTTGTTGCGAGCCTCTAGAGATAATCATTTTAATTACATATGCAGTCTATCATGAACACAGACAAGTATTCATGTACTATTTCAAAACTTTAAAGACATAATCAGGACTACTCCAATCAGAAATCTTAGTATCTTATTGTGTGTTAGTCTGCATCTTTGACATTTTTTTGATTTGCCGCTAGTATTTATTCAAATAGAAAGTAAAAAAAAAACTTTAAACCAGTAACAATTCTGCTTCTAGTCGTATTATTTTAATCAAACTAGAATTAACACAATAATTTAGTAAAATCATAGTTTTGAATGAAATTCACAATGTAGTAAACAGTTAACTTGTAAGTAACGATTAATTGTCCGTAAATTTCATGTAAAATTATGTGCTGAACTATAAAGACGGTGGCATGTCCCGTTTCATTTAATGCAAATTAAAGTTTTAGGATGATTTATGTTTGTGTGAAAATAATAACGATTCTAAGGGGTAAATTACCAAGAGTGTAACATCCTATAACATGTATAAGTGGAAGAACAAAGCCAACAGAAAGAGGAAAAACGAACATAAAAAATCAGGTTCCGTCTTTTAAAAATTACACAGAAACTGAGAATTGAGCACCATGACAGTTCTCATGGTGCATAAAATAAACACGTGTCTTCTATTCTGTCCTCAATTGGTTTGGAAAATAAAATTTAAATTTAGAAAAATGGTTGAAACTGAAACTGCACTTAGTTTAAACATATTTTATTGTTAATAAACGACAAATGGATTAAACTTAATTTTTTCACATGTATGATAACAATAGAACATGTTTTTTTCTTGATCAAATTCCAATTTCGCAAGGATAGCGAAATATGTATTTTTTGTTGTGCTATCATTCAGAAAAAGAAAACACAATTTTGAAGTAATTTTTCTTCTCAAGTCTCAAAATTGAATATTATTATAAAATTATTTAGTTCAAGTTGTAAGGACTCCCGGAGAAGGGAGAGGGTGGAAATAATGTGTTTATGTCGGACCATTTATAAATGACTAAACGTTATGGATTTTTCTCATGGTTGTATGCTTTTATGCTGCCTGTTATATTGCTAAAATATATCCACTTCATTCAATAAGCTAGCTCGGGTGTCAAAACGTTTAGGTGATAAATATGCGTAAGCTTCTGTTAAAGATTTCCTGGTCAAAGTAATTTCAAAATTCAATATAATATAACTGATCTTGTTTTTCTGTAATAAAACATTGACATTAACGACATTAAGGGTTTTAATTTTGTGAAGGGAAAGAAACATTTAACGATAGAATTGTCTTATATTCGATGACATAACTGCTTTTCGTTAATTACTTCTAAATAAAATTGAGAAAGGAAATGGTGAATATGTCAAAGCGACAACCACCCGACCATAGTGCGAGAGTTTATGAGATCTCAACCCTCCCCTATACCTCTAGCCAATGTAGAAAAGTAAAAGCATAACAATACGCACATTAAAATTCAGTTCAAGAGAAGTCCGAGTCCGATGTCAAAAGATGTAACAAAAGAAAATAAATAAAATGACAATAATACATAAATAACAACAGACTACTAGCAGTTAACTGACATGCCAGCTCCAGACCTCAATTACACTGATTGAAAGATTATGTCTTCATCATATGAATATCAGGCACAATCCCTCCCGTTAGGGGTTTAGTATCATACTATCATAGAATATATGAGAAGAACATAACCCGTGTCATGCCAACAACTGTTTTTTTTTCAGAAATAAATGTGTTTAGTTCCGATGCAAAGACCCTATCAGTGAATCAATATTAAAGCCAAAATATGCAATTTTTAATGACCTGACAACAGTATCGTAACTATATCCCTTTTTAATAAGTCTATTTAAAGGTTTTATTAGTTTCTTAGGAGAATACTGACATTTTTGTGCTTTATAAAGAATATTTCCATAAAAAATTGGATGTGAAATACCTGAACGTATAAGATGTCTGCATGTTGAGTTATATTTACGAATTATTTTTTTATACCTTATAAAACATTTTTAACTGAAAACGTATTGTTTGCAACATGTCCAAAAAAGACCCTCAGAAAAAGTACACACGCTAGATCTTCCCTGAACTGTGGCATATGGTTGTCCAATCTGCATTCATAGCACATCTCCTTATATTTTATATCGCATTTCAAACTCAATTCATTCACATTAGATACAGGCACACTACGCAATGTATACTAGTATATCATTACATTAATATGAGCAATGTCCTTGTCAACTTCCAAGACAAGGTTGTCAGTTATTCGAACTTTCCCGAAGTCCCGATTGCTGATTTTATGAGCTTCGGTGTTTGCTTGGAAGTAGTCTAGTTACATTACACTGGCAAACTATAATGCAATTACACTAGAAACATTTTTAGCATCATACTGGATTGATACATTCTCATAATATCGCCATTGGTGCATTCTTATATCTTACACCAGTACGTTTATGGCATATAATTATATACAAAGCTTTAGAATTACTAGAATTACACTAGAATACGACAATAGCATTGCAATATTCCCAATGGTAAGGCACAATGATTTATGCAACGGAAAGTTATATATATGAAAAAAATCCGATCTGTTTTTTTGTTGTTGAAATACACAGTCAGGTTCATATAAGTACCTTGTTATAGCCATTCACACGAAAATATGTAATTGCAGAGCTCTCTTTTTTTCGGAGTCGAACATGTGGATATTTAACAATTAATGTTACAAGAAATAATTTCTTTGTTACTGAATCTCCAGTACTTTGTCGTTTAGTTAAAGAAAATAGAAAGCGATCGGAAAGGAATTGTTCATGTAGATTTGTATCAAGTGCACGTGTACGAACTTGACAAGTAGAATATAGGTTTTGTATGCACTACCTCGAATAGCGCCGAAAAAGGTGGTCATGGAAAAACGCGATCCGAATATTATAACCGAATGATTTAATATCATTAGAATCGTTATGACAGTGTGCTGATATGGAAAACTCGATATGTGATTAACGATCATTAGGACAAATTATGCATGTTAACATTTATAAAAAAAAGTGGAACCCTGGTCAAAACAATAGAATTTCATTGCTTTTGAGTGATACCGTTTTAGAAACTGTAACGAAAATCGGTCATAGCTTATTTATTTTTATGTGAAATACCAGTTGTCTTTCTCTATTAATTGTGTTTCTATATGTTTGTAAGTTTCTCCATAGTTGGAGCACCATCTTTTACTTAAAACACCCCTAAAGTTGGTATAATCTTGATTTTCACCCCTTCGAGTATAATGGACCGTTCCATATGGTAGTATATAAGCCAGCTCAAGACAGAGAAACTTGGTCGTGTTTGAAGTATTCGTACTGATCATAGCTAAAAACAACTCACTAACTTCGTGGACAAACATAATGGAAATTCCAGATGATTTGAATGCCTTACTAGCAGCCATTAAGCTAACTGGAAAAGAACCTACCAGGTGTCAGTACAGCTCATGTGGAACAAGACAAAGGCTAAGGAACCAGAGGCACCCTCTAGTAAATCCGAGCAGGCCCTGAAGAGTAAGCCACCCTCCACCAGGAGAAGAGACGCAAAGCGCTTTGACCAGTGGAAGGCAACAAAAACAGCCGAGGTACCTGTTGACAAAGTCCAACAAACCACCACCACACAAACAGAGACAAGAGACAGCGTTGTTGGGCCTGTACTAACACCAACGAAGTACAAGGTTGAACCAGTTGGGGTTGTAGTCAATAGGGATATTTTCACCAGTCCCTACAACCCCAACAAGGCCTGCCACCGCCTGGTATGTTATACCTCCACCAATGACAGAGGCAAGCGCAGTAGGATCGACTTTGAAGATGGGTTCGACATCGACCACCCAGACCTACTGCTCACACCACCACACACATCGCCCGTCATCACTGATCAATCCAAAGAGGCAATTCAATCAGCCATACAAGCAGCAAGACCCGATACTCCGTACCAGCAACACCAACGCAGTCAGAGTAAAATGAAGGCAAAAAGACCGACAGACTCCAGTCTTTAGAATAGGTTTCTACAGTCCGCGATATCCATACAGGATAGTCGGACTCTAAACACCCACACATCATCATCAGAAACTTGGTCAGTTATATGTGGACTGTTGAAGTGAAAAAATCAGGATTAAATATTCCAACTGGTAAGTAGAGTGAATTAATTGATTCCAAAGGATATATCAATAGTGTTCGGATTTATATGTGGATATTGCAATAGTGATTGTGATACAATGTATAAAGTGAATCTGATATAAATATATAAGTGGTTATTGTATTAATGAGAATACAAGGTGTATACTTGCTGGTGTTGCAAGTTGTACTATGAGGAAGTGTGAATACTTCATAGATTTGACTTAGTGAGAATACAAGGTGTTTACTTGCTGGTGTTGCAAGTTGTAATATCGTGGAGGTGTATAAGTGAAAGTGCACTGTGTTAAACCTCACCAGTTGGATAATATTTATTGTGTGAGAACTCAAAAGGATAGATAGTGCGTGAGTTCAGCTGTGTGTATATATATACATTCCTTGTGAGTTGAAACGTTGTGCAAGTGTAATTGTGTCATTGTGTTATTGTGGTTAGTTGCAGACTAACAAGGTGATACTACATATTGTTGGACGTTGTAAATAGAAGTTGAATATATGTAATTTTGTGTTCATACGTTTTGTGTAATACTAACTTGATGCATGTTGCAAAGTAATCTGTTGGTGACATGGTGTAATAAAGGGCCGTATGCATGTTGCATAATAATCTGTTAGTGACATTGTGAATAAATCGGTCTGATACATGTTGTATAGTGAATGCATAGTGACATTGTATATATATATATTCTGTTATGAAACATTGTGTTTGTGCATTGTGATTGAGGTACTTCACCCGGCATTTTGATTTATGTGCATTGTGCTGTGTATATAGTTTTTGTTATGAATCAATGTAAGGATGTGTTAATTGTTTTGAATAGGACAACTGGTTGTGGACAAAAATTGAGTTGAACACTTGAAATCCTGATTTATTCGGTTACACGTTACAAAACTATTGACATAAATTTTCTTTGTCATCAAATAAAAAAATGGGTGTCTTTCGCCTCAATTTTTCGTAAAAATAATTAAGAACTTGGAATAAATCATTCCAATAATTGCCGGACCAATGTATGGTATGGATATGCAAATGCAGACTATCATACAGAAAATAGCCTATATTACGTACATTAAAAAAAATCTTGATGTTCATTTATCCCAAATATGAAGGCTATTTCAATCCTTAGCTATACAGAAATGCATTTAATTGCACACTAGCTCTCATACTTGAAAAAATCTACAGGGGCCAAAATGCGAAACTACACACCAAACTGTGAAGTGCTACCTCACGATTTGTGTTACGATACTGTACGGCACTGTGCAATGGGGATTATAGAGTAACATTTCAGTAGAAATCAATAACCTCGTCGAATATTTTCTAATTTTGCGCTAAAACTTCAACTTAAAGAGGATATAGATTGAAACTAGCACGGTTGCCAAGGACTTTCTTTGCACCAATTGATTCGTCTTTTTTGTCCTGCTTTTCGATTTTTGAAAAAATTCTGTGGACCAACGAATTAGAAAAGCACGATATTTAAAGTAAAAAAATCTGCCATTTTTTTTATGATTATCACCAATATATCCTTTGTATTTTGACGTATCGTGCTATTTGTTTGAACAGCTTGTATCTGCAAAACAAAAACGGTTACTCCCTTTTTTATTTCATAAGCTGATGTTGTTTACAAGTAGAATCCAAATGTACATTTAAAAATAAAATCTATGGAGTAGCTGATTACGTACAGTTATCCTAAATTATGCAAGATTTTAAAAGCTTGACAATTCCTTAACCATAGTTAGATGCATTAGAGCACAACATGGAAGCAAACGGCACGAACTGTAAAAATAAGTAGGAAACTACTGTTCTGTTAGTTTATAATAATTGAGTAAGCTACATTTTGTGTATTGAATAATCGGTCTGATAGTCTAGTTTCATCTGACATGGACCTCATTTTAACCAATCATTGATCAGGGTGTGAATTTCATGATTATTTTTTTTCGGACATTTTACATAATGACAGATACATTCAGTTTATAGTATGATTGTTTTACATATCTGTAAAAAAATTACCAGAAAAACGAAATATGTTTATACAGCTTTAAACGTACTATTTTACATTTCAGAAACTATGGAATGCCAAGGACAAAACTGTCCATCTGTTGGAGCTAGTAGGTAAATATACAATATTAGGTTAATATCAGAAAAATATCCACCTTTTTGTATAAGGCTGAGAAACTGGGGAAGGGCGAGGTTCTACATAAAAGTTGATATTTGGTCCTGTACCAAGTCAGAAATATGGCCATTTTTGTATTATAGTTCGTTTCTGTGTGTGTTACATTTTAACGTTGCGTCGTTTGTTTTCTCTTATTTTTGAGTGTAAGTTCACATTGCGATAAGACGTGTAACGGTACTTGTCTATCCCAAATGCATGTATTTGGTTTTGATGTTATATTTGTTATTCTCGTGGGATTTTATCTGATGCTTGGTCCGTTTCTGTGTGTGTAACATTTTAGTGTTGTGTCGTTGTTCTCCTCTTAAATTTAATGCGTTTCCCTCAGTTTTAGTTTATTACCCCGATTTTGTTTTTTGTCCATGGATTTATGAGTTTTGAACAGCGTTATACTACTGTTGCCTTTATTTATTGCTAACATTGACCTAATACTGTTTTCTTTAATGCAACTTAAACAAACAACTGCATTACTAACTTAATTGTAACACCAATTTCAAGCTTATTTGCATTCCTTAATGAACCAATGAGAGTGAAAAAGTGTTCCATGATGAAAATGACATTGCACAAAATAAAGCTGTGTTACTATATTTAGAAAATAAACACTATTAGTTGCAGTATAAAAACCATCTCCTTAAATGTTTCCATGTTTTCATTTTATTTTAACTCATCATAAGCTATGAACTCATGGAATGCTTTCAATAATTATCAAAGGCAGCAGGATTATAATTTAGTAACCAAGACGCGCGTTTCGTCTGCATAAAAGAGGGACGGAAGATACCAAAGGGACAGTCAAACTCATAAATCTAAAACAAACTAACAACGCTATGGCTAAAAATGAAAAAGACAAACAGAAAAATAATAGTACACATGACACAACATAGAAAACTAAAGAAAAAACAACACGAACCCCACCAAAAACAAGGGGTGATCTCAGGTGCTCCGGAAGGGTAAGCATATCCTGCTCCACATGCGGCACCCGTCGTGTTGCTTATGTGATTACAAATCCGGGAAATAGTCTAATTCGGTAGGTCAAATTCATGAAAGGGAAGGGGATTGTAGTTACGACGTAAGGAACATATCCGATATCATTTGTGAAACGGTTATTCCATAACGGTCAACCAACTCGTGATGGCGTCCGTAAAATTTACGAAGAGATGCTTTCAACTTCACCATTTGGAACTCTTGGTTTAAAAGCTTCCTTGTGAGCAGTAACCCTCTATCAAGAAAATCATGATAGGAAATGCAAGCACGGGAATATCGTATCAATTGGGAGATATATACTCCGTATGCAGGTGCTGCTGGAATGTTGCTACTTAGAAATGGAAAGTTCACAATTGGAAAGCTGAAATCATCTCTTTTGTCGTAAAGTTTTGTCTTCAACCGACCATCATTATCAATTTCTAGATGTAAGTCAAGATATGAAACAGACTTATCTGTATCTGTAGTATCCTTTATCTCCAATTCGATGGGATAGATGCGATCCACATAGTCACCAAATTTTGAATTGTTTAGTGAAAGAACGTCATCTATATAGCGGAAAGTAGAGTTAAAGGATATTGCTAACTTCTTATCTTTCTTCCTAAGAAGTTCCTGCATGAAGTCAGCCTCATAATTATAAAGAAACAAGTCAGCAAGTAGAGGGGCACAGTTTGTTCCCATTGGGATGCCAACAGTCTGTTGAAAAACACGTCCTCCGAACGTAACAAATATGTTATCAATCAAGAAATCAAGCATCTTGCTAAAATCGGCTTCAGAGAATTTTTTGATTGAATCAGAGTGATTCTTAACAAAGTAGGATTTATCCCTCCCTAAGGCAAGATACTTGTATCTACGTTGGCCATTCTTTTTTATGAAGCCTAGTAATACCAACTCTTTCAATTTGTCTTTTAGTTTGGAATATGGAATACTTATGTAAAGAGTAGAAAAGTCAAATGTTCTAATACTGTTACAAGACTCATCAGTGACGTTTATATCAAAATATTTATAAAGCCAAACAAGTGCATAGTTGAAGAGCATTGAGGATCCGAAATTCCAAAACGTTGTGCCAAATACAGCTGAGGTAATCTATGCCTGGAATAGGAAAATCTTTAGTTTTTCGAAAAATTCAAAGTTTTGTTAACAGGAAATTTGTAAAAATGACCACATTATTGATATTCATGTCAACACCGAAGTGTTGACTACTGGGCTGATGATACCGTCGGGGACGAAACTGGATGTTACAATATAACTTCCACGTTAATCAATATATATTGTAACCTTTTTGTAATCGCTTTGTCGTTTTTTTTTGTATTAGAAATTGCAATTTAAGAAAGACAAAAGAATATTTATTCTTATTCGGATACAAAACAAAAAGAATTAATACACAAAAGCTCGGAGAAAAATCAACAAAATCAAAATGAAATAAAATTCCTCGAAAGTCTATCAATGTTATGGCGCATTCGACTCATTTCAAAACATGACGTCATACAAATGAAAACGCTAGAGTTGAAGGTTTTCCGTAACGTTAATCATCGAAATTCGCATGGCATATTATTGAATTGGAATTATGGGGTAGGTATTGATTCGTTTTCTGTTCTATTGCATTATATGCATATTCATTGATTTCAGCAGGAAAAACATGGCGTCTCGTCAGTTACGAAATGTCTATTTTGGATATGACGATGGCTCACAAAACATTTAAATTAAAAATGGCAAATGGGTTTCAAGTTAAAAGAATTAAACAGATTTTTTTGTAACGGTTATTCATGAAATAAATAATACAAGTTACAGATTTATTAGAATGAGGAGCTTTATCTAACACGGAGTAAACAAAGCAGCCACACACACGGCATTCCAACCCTTGCTTCAACTGTTTCTTAACGACGATATTTGTCCAATAATAAACTAAATAACTCATGGAAGCCATCGATTTGTTGAATATTTACACATGGCCTAACGCTGAGGATAAACTTCGAATAAAATGTGAATATTACGACCATGTGTAGATTTCTAACAAATCTATGGCTTCCATAAAAAGTAAAATCACAAAAATACTGAACTTAGAGGAAAATCAACTCGGAAAGTCCATAATCACATGGCAAAATCAAATAACAAATAATCATTTCATAATTAGTCTCTAACAATTTAACCAGCCGTCATGAATAAAAGTCTTTTTTATGACTATATGATAACAAGGAACAGTAAGTCAGGTCTCTTACAATGTATCTAAGAACACATTAGGTCATACAACCCAACACATTCTTCAATTCAAGCTTCAACGGGAAGAGTTTTGGCAAAATTTACAACCGTACTTATTATAGAATGAAAATTGATACTGCTTTGTAAATATTTCTTGTAGATTTATTTTTGTTTTTTTTATTACATTATACATACAATTGTATTATACTTTTCATTTACTTGCAAGACCAGAAATAGTGGATGATATTTTATCAATGGTGAAAAAAATAGGCCAAACAGCATACCTGAATTGTTCCACCATAAATTTACTGCCTTTCAGAGCAAAGGTACATCTAAATATAATCTCCTATATAAACTTTTTCTTTTTTCCTTAAAATGACCTGTAACGAGTCGGGAAAATGGCAGGTGTTATTTTATACAAAATAGAAGATGTGGTATAATTGTCAATGAGACATCTCTACTCAATTAGGGGCACAAATGACAAAGAAATTAACAATACAGTTCGTTTATGTGTGCGTTTATTGTTTCTGTTGTTTCGATGTTTTTTCTTATAATGGATGTGTTTCCCTCGCGTTTGGTGTGTAACCCAAATTTGTTTTTGTCTCAATCGATATTTTAAATTCGACCAATGATAAACTATTGTTACCTTCTTTATTTATCCCAAAATAAAAATCAAAAGTAAGTTGTCCGTTAAGTTACAAAAAGGACGACAGGTACGATAAGGCCCATTTTTCGCCCCACTATTTTCTCAATTATTAAATTTTGATTTGGAAAGCTACTTATCACGTTAAAATATCCCCTTAGTTTGATGTTTGTTTTGATGAACTTCACAACCACTAATTTGAAAATGGGTGAGGTGAGGGGGTGAGGGTGGTCATAAAAAACGTTAAAAGAAGGAAAAATTACGTTTTCTGGCCAGTTTCTTAAAATTTAATACCGTATGCATATGTGACCCTGAACACATTATGTCGAGTTAGACAGCAGAAATTATTCTCATGGCATTGGAATAAAAAAAAATCCTGGGTCCGGTTGGCGCTGGCACTCAAAAACTAAAAAAAATGTTTTAAAATCCCCTGTAAAATGAATAATAATTACAATATGTGAAAAATAACAGAAGGTTTACCCCTGTCATCTCAACTAGTTCCTAAAATTAGTGGTTTTGAAGTTCACCAAAACAAAGTTCAAATCTCTGCGAATATTTAACATAATAAGTAGCTTTCCAAAACAGAATTTAAAAAATAAGAACATAGGGGGTCCAAAAAAGGGCCTTTTCGTACCTTGTCCTTTGTCTTGGTCAGTTTGTAAACAATAACTTTAAAAAAAAATATCATTTCACATGATTACAACAGCAACAACTATCTTCCCTTTATAAAAGCTTCTTTATAATGACAAAACTATTACAGAAAGATACGAAACTAAAGGAAGTAGTGGTTTTTTACCAAATGAAATTGAGAATGGAAATGGGGAATGTGTCAAAGAGACAACAACCCGACCATATAAAAAAAACCAGCAGAATGTCACCAACAGGTCTTCAATGTAACGAGAAATTCCCGCACCTGGAGGCGTCCTTCAGCTGGCCCCTAAACAAATATACACTAGTTCAGTGATTATGAACGCCATACTTATTTCCAAATTGTACACAAGAAACTAAAATTTAAAAAAAACAAGACTAACAAAGGCCAGAGGCTCCTGACTTGGAACAGGCGCAAAAATGCGGCGGGGTTACACATGTTTATGAGATCTCAACCCTCCCCTATACCTCTAGCCAATGAAGAAAAGTAAATGCATAACAATACGCACAAGAAGAAGTCCGAGTCTGATGTCAGAAGATGTAAAAAAATGTATTTTTCTTGTCTTTACTATACCGAACTGGTTTATCTCAATGAACAAAACATTGACCTGCAGTGGTCCTTGTTCTTTGTTCGTGGTTCATTTGTTTATGATAGAGATTTATTTCCAATCATTTTAAGAAACCTTTTGTCCTTATTCTCCTAATCGATGCGAAATAGACGGATTCCGATAAAAAGAATAAAACATGAGTTTTCTATATTGTTTTTAAACTATAATATTTATTATATTACATTTATTACATAGTAACATATGTTTGACGGTCAAGGACCATAATGTTTTGTTTATCTTTAAGAACTTATGAAAATTAAACTCATCATAGATACCAGGATTAAAATTAAAACACATGTACCACAATTCAAGCTTACCAGTCCTGTTTGATATCTTGATTTTCAGCTGAAATCAACAAGTGCATTGGAAGAAACTATTGTCATTAAAACTATCTTATTTTTGTTGCGAATTTTATTTAAATGTAAGACAAGTCTTTGCAACCTTGTTTATTGAATAATGTGACGGTAGGGTAACTCGATGTACAGCCATGTATCTATTTTGAGAGATTAATCATTAAATTTCAAACTTTTAAATGATTTGGAAATGGACTGTAAAATGCATATCAATTGATTTGGAGGAAGATGGGGTGTTTCAATTAGAATCCATAGAACTTAGTATTTAATTTTCAAAATGTAGTTTACATCATGCTTTTCAAAAAAGTATAATGAAAATATATAGGTCACAAGGAATATTCTTACGCTTCAGGTTGTGCAAAATTTACAGATTTTGTAAAGTTTATGCATGGAATACCCGATTTTCGAAAACTTTACCATAGAATTTTGAGATAAATCATGAGAAGATAGTTCTAATACTAGGCTTTCGATAAGAAAAAAAAGGGGCTATGGGACTTGTTTTATTGACACATTATAAATAAGTAACATTCCATTGTAAAAGTAACTTTATCTGAATTATCTGACCTTTTATTTGAGTTATATCCCCTTTCGTGTTTAGGTTTGAAAAAATTGAATTTAACAAACGTATTCTGTTTTTTTGGTGTTGTAAAATACAACTATTAATTTGATAAAACATGTAATTTTCTATTTTGAAATAAAAACTCTTAGACATTAGTTTTTTTTCTGCTTTCAAAATTTACAAATTTTATTAAAGATCAAGACGACTGTTTTCTGGTGTATCAAAATCCAAGATGGAGGAAGACACCATAATATTATTAAAAAAAATAAATTATATTGTAACAGATGCATTGGATTAAACAGACCACGCCAACTAGTCCCCAAAAAAACTTATCCTCTGATGAAACTGTTCATATTGATGAAGTTGTTGAAGGGCAAATGAAATATAAGGTGGTGAAATATATATCAAACTATGGTGAAATTTATCAACTCATTATTCGATCATTAACGGAGACTGATGCAGGGAATTATACATGTCAGATCTATCAGCCAAATTGGTATCACGAGAAGTGGCCAAAAACGACCGGTGTTTTAACTGTGCAAAGTAAGTTATAACAAGTAATCAAGGTTTATCATTGTGCTGTTGACAAAATTTAAAGTCATGTCGTGAAAAATTATAATATACTCATCAAATTGAGAAATGAAATGGGGAAATAGACAATAACCCGACAAAGAGAAGCAATTGTCGAAAGCCAACGATTGTTCTTCAACGGGCCACTACACAAATTATGTACTAGTGCAGTAAAAATACACTTATCTCCAAAAACATTGATTAACAGGTCGAAAAACTGATGATCTTAGATACTGTTGACTGCCATTAACGATTGCCAAATAAATTGATAACAAAGATGTAACGAAATGAATCTTTATATTAATAGAATACAAACACTAATCTTGCGGCGAAGATGGTAAACCACAAACATGAGGTGCTTAAAATTCTTTTTTTCACCATATCTGAAATTCGACAATTAATGTCTCTTCAGTGAAGTTAAGGATCTAAAAAGTATTTGGAAGGACATATAATTTACCTCAAGTTAGGATATAGACTCTTGAATTTTGTTTTGAGTCAAAATATGATGAACTGATAATATAAGCCATACGGTAGATATAATACGAGCCTAAACGAAAATAATAGAAACACATCTAAATTGAAAACAACGTTCAAACCTATGATTGCGTAGGATGAAAAACGCAGTATTTATACGTGTGCATGTTATAATCTTCCAAATATTATCTCCGTGTTTTATGCCTCAAAAAGGAAGCATGGGAAGTAAATTACCCTGGATCATGAATTTTAAAGTAAAGAAGAATTTATAAAAAAGAAGATGTGGTATGATTGCCAATGAGACAACTATCCACAAAAGACCAAAAATGACAAAAAATTTAGTACAGCTGAAAAGGTTGATAATTAGCTCATCAAAAGCTGACGGAAAGATTTCAAAACCCCTTAACATAAAATTGTCCATATTTTGAGATAGATAGAGCTGATGAAGTTTTCTATAATTTTGATATGATTTGTCCCAATAATAGTACAACACACTGTGAATATATTTTTGAGAAGGCGCATGATCATTTTACTAAAACTTTCTGTTCTGAATACTTAATGTTTGGATACTTAAAGTGACCAATAGTTCACATTCTACTTGTTTAATCATTGATCAAGGTCATTGTTTGTCCTGTTTTTACGGCACTATAATCAGTTCATTAAAAGTAAAATCACAAAAATACTGACCTGTTCTGTAAATTTAATTTGCTTCCACCATGTTATATGAAACGTAGCACATTGCTAATTAATACAAAACTCAGATAAAGTAAGAAGTAGGGTAGAATCACTAACAAAGTTTTTTTTAGTTTATATTTCAGAAACTCCGAAATGTGAAGGACAGAACTGTCCAACTGGGAAGGCGCCATCTTCTTATCAACTTTCCATAGTTACGTTTATGTTCGGACTCACCATTATTTTCAGTATCAGAAATTGCTTTAAAAGGTGAATTAACTTGATCATACACTTTACTTACAACTCATAGAAATAAGAATATAAATATAATGATGTACTTTTGTTTGTTTCATAATGATAATTTTTATCAACACTTGCTCTTGTAATGATTGCATCATATAGTTGGTAAATATGCACCAGAATCATGATCTGCAGGGTAATGTGCGAAACGAAAGAAAGTATTTGAGCAATATTTTTTCTAAAAGAAAAGACATTTTGCACATTTACAACAGGTAAAATGTATAAAGAATGACTGTTATATTATTGTTGTGAAAAAAATGGAAAAACTGTTGTTAATTCTCTGATATTTTTTTTATAACACTTTATTTATTATTTTGTTATAATTTGTATTTTTATACTTTTTATGTTATATTTTTGTACATGTACATTGTAGACAATGCTAAACATGTACATATTTATCATAATGCATTTGGAGTGATTCTTTGGACATAAATTTCTGAAATATTTTGAAACAATTTTGAGGTGTATTTGTTCTATCTGTCTTACATTCAAATATTTTTTTCCTCAATTTATCAAAAACTCCTAAGCAAAATTTGATAATCCTTTATCCAGAAAAATAGCACTCAATCAAATAATTGTCTAATTTTGGATGAAACGCAGCTTATAATTGGCTGACGTTCTAATATTGTTAGCTCTGAGACATAATGTTGTCGTGTGACTGTGACATCATTGACGTTTAACTTTTTTACATGGTTAAATCCGGTTAAAAATGGAATTTAAATAAGATTGTTAGAAATAACTGTTATATCTATCTGTCTATTAGAAATAACATCCAAAATGTGATGCACACTTTCAAATAATGGGTTATGTACTGTACACCACATTTCTGATGCTATTTCTTTATAAAAAAGTATTAGGTACAGTCATTCCTTACCTAAATATCCCATATCCGTAACTTTGCGTATCCAATAGTATGTTACTGGATACTTGTGTTTAATCAATCTATTCTTTGCATTATCATTGCCTCTAGGAGGTCAACAATGTATAAAATATCAAATCAAATCAAATATCATAATTTAATAGTTTTTTGTTTGTTTGAATTTTTACCAACGCTTGATCTTGTGTTGCTTGAACAATAACTTTATAGTTGATAAATAAGTGTAATTTTCAGTTTTATGAAGGGTGCTTTTAATAATTGATATAATTTATTTGAACAATTTCTAGAGAAATAAAAGGCCGTGAACATTATTTTAAGACGCAAATTACTTGTAAAAACTTTTGAATTTTGAAATTTTTATCATAGATAGGACTTTTACATGATGTCTTTAAAACACATGATTACTTTAATTTCGTATTTAAATGCTGTCTAATTGAAACTTATTATTGTATGCTGCTTTTGATTATTGAGTTTATGTAAAATTACCAGGAGATATTAATAAAGAATACTTCATTTTTATCCAGAACATAAGACGTTTTTATTGATACTTGAAATAGAGGATTTTTGAAGGTTTTTTAATCTTTCATCAGTTTACAATTTATGTTATACTCTTTCACTGATATACTCATTGATGTTAACTACATCCTATCCTTTAATCCTGGTTGTTTATGTATTGTTTATTTTTCTACAATGAACATATTTAGGTTAGGATTTGGAAAAATATGTGTTGAGGGTTCAGATTACATCTTTTGATCCTTTGATGACGGGATAATTTTTTCTTTATTATATGACAAAGGAAGAGTAGACGACCGATATATAGAACAAGTCATCCGGAACTTATTGATTAGCCAATTATTTACTAAACATTTATTGCAAAATGAATATCAGAACCTTGAAAATAATTTTACATCTGACATATCTTTTTTATACGTGAAAAATATCTAATAACCTTGAAAAAACACGAAAAAAAGATGCTGATGTTGATTTGAAGCAGCTTACTCTAATTTAGAAAATAGTGTTGGTTATTCTTACTGGTTACAACTACTTTTGTGTTCTTGTATTCGGTTGGGATAACACAGGCACTTGTCTCAAAAAAAATAATTCCTATATACCTTAATATAACACAAGGTACTTAACTAATTTTTTTGAAAAATGACACCTAGTCCCGAAATCCTGTTATTTTTTTTCATTTCTCGGTTGTCAAACTTACTTAAACTTAATATGCCGTAAATCTAAATTGATTTATCTACACAATGGTACATGAGACGACTATCATTGTTGTCGGGATCATTAGTAGCAGGCCTCATAAGTCAGTCAACGGGATTTTTTTTGGAATTCGTCTCAAGCTTTGGCAACACCCAGCCCAAAGTAGGTTTGTGTTATTTTAAGGTATATAGGATTTATTTTTGAGTGCCTGTGTGGGATAAGCTGAAACAGAGTTGTATTGTACAAGCGCGGTTTACAATTATGTAATCTACAGATATGATATTTCTGTTGTTTTGATTTGTTAATAATGATTGATTTCTGAGACTACAACCCAGTAAAGCATTGTTGGCTATACATTTAGCTTATCTGTCATTTAAATCAGATGTTATTTTCATGGATAAAAGGTATATAGATAAAAGTTATTATTAGTTGTCTGTTCATTTAACAAATATCGCCTTATTGTCTTCAGAAATCTACATGAAACACAAATTTTAATCAATTTGAAACCGAATCAAACACATTTTCGTATAAGATGTTTAACATATTCTTGAAATGTCTAAAAGAATCCTCCTTTTTGAACTTTGCACTTTAATGCCCTTGTAATATGAGTAATAGTGAATGTTGATAATTCTACCTCTAATTAACATTACAAGTACTATCAATAAAAGAGAAAAGACTAAACAATTTGCAACTTCTAAAAAAACTTCCTGAAGGAAAACAATCATAGTTTAAAACATACGGGATTTATAATCCTTCAGCGATATATATATTCTTTTTAAAATGTATTTTATTTAAAAGGACTCATTTTCTGAGACAAAGTTATAAAAGTCAATTATCGATGAGACTTTTATAGAAAAATGTGAGTGATATTATTTCAATTTATATGTACTAAGTTAAGATTATTAAATAAAATTTGTGTAACTCAAATTGTTCTGTTGTTTTCTCTTCAAATGAGATACTTTAACTTGACATATTTAAATACCAATGGGTGATTTTTTTTAAGTACCCGAGTCTGAATCATGCCATCTCTGGAATAGATAGTTTCACAATAATATTGAAGCCATGTTTTGATAGCTAAGAAAATTGATGGCAATAATTTAGAAAGAGGTTTTGTAGAGCACTCTGACAAACTACAATAATAAATATAAAAAACAAAATGTGGTATGACTGCCAGAGAGACAACTCTCTACAAGCGACCAAAACGACAGAGAAATTAGCACATATAGGTCACCGTACGGTATTCAGCAAAATTAAGGAAAAACAAATATGTTTAACCACGCCGCATTTTTGCGCCTGTCCCAAGCAGGAGCCTCTGGCCTTTGTAAGTCTTGTATCATTTTAATTTTAGTTTCTTGTGTACAATTTGAAAATTAGTATGGCGTTTATCATCACTGAACTAGTATATACTTGTTTAGGGGCCAGCTGAAGGACGCCTCCGGGTGCGGGAATTCTCGCTACTTTGTTGGACACCTTCTGCTGTTGTTTTTTCTATGGTCGGGTTGTTGTCTCTTTGACACATTCCCCATTTCCATTCTAAATTTTATGTTACACATAAACGACCGAAAACCACTGAAGTACAGGCTCCTGACTTGGGATAGGCACATACATACATAAGGTGGCAGGGTAAACATGTTAGCGGATTTGAAAACTTATGCAGTTCAGGTATTCAATACAGTGATCAGGCAAGATCTATGTCTTCATTTTCGATTGAAATTTCTTAAGAAATATAGAACACACCTGGAATGTATGTTGAGTTCCAAGGAAATGTCAATATCTTATTATTTTTTTAAGCAGTCTTTGTAATGTGATTTACGCAAAGAAACGTTGTTATTTGGGGCTTTATCAGAGGGGACAACACAATATTTGTTATGGATGTAGAAAAAAGAGGGACGAAAGATACCAAAAGGCACAGTCAAACTCATAAATCTAAAACATACTGACAATGCCATGGCTAAAAAAGAAAAGACAAACAGACAAACAATAGTACACATGACGGAACATAGAAAAACAAAGAATAAACAACACGAACCCCACCAAAAACTAGGGATGATCTCGGGTGCTCCGGGAGGGTAAGCAAATCTTCTCCACATGTGGCACCCGTCGTGTGGCTAATGTGATATCAAATCCGGTAAATATTTTATAATAGCTTCCTTGTGAGCAGCAACTCTCTATCAGGAAAATCATGATAGGAAATGCTAGCACGGAAATATCGTATCGGGAGATATATACCCCGTATGCAGGTGCTGCTGGAATGTTTCCACTTAGAAATGGAAAGTTCGACATGTTTTTGCAGTATTAGGGTCTGAAAAGATTGATGTAGCATAGGTATTCATAGATTCAGTAAAGGTTTTAATTCATAATTGTAACAACAACATCACAGCCTTTAGAGTATCTACGTCTTTTTTCTTTTTTTTTAATTCATTTTTTTGCATATTCCTCGAATGAACTCATTGATATGTTTAAGTTATGTTTCAAGTGTAATGGATAACGGATCACGCTATTTCTAGCCTTTTGATACCACATTTTGCAGAGAGTGTTATTGACATAATAGTAATAAAGTGGCCAACCGAATTATATATGAATGGTGAACTAGTACAAGTGCAATTAGGAGCTTTAGACTCGTAGTAACAAGTATCTGTAATTGAAAAGGTAAGTTGCGGTAGGTTTGGTATAGGTATAAGAAATAACAGGTGTAGACTTATTTTTAGAATCAGGAGGTATTTGTGATAGAATTGATTTGTGATGAAGGTTATTGCTAAATTTGATGGCATGAATGCCTTTTTGGGCAATTTATAATTTTAGAGAGATCCCTTTTGTTAGATGATATAAGTTTGCCAGAATGTGCACATGTATAATTTCATCCACGACTTCTTTTCTCACATATAATATTTTTAAGTGCTCAATTCCAATTATCTCTGATTGGCCGCTTTGTTCGACGTTTGAATTATTAGAAACGGGGACATATCATAGTAATAACAAATTTTATTATATAACTCTGTAATTGTTTATTACAATTTTCAAACATTAAAGTTTTGATTCAGACAAAAAACAATTTCACAAAAATACTGATATCCACAGAAAATTCAAAACGGAAAGTCCCTAATCAAATGACAAAATCAAAAGCTTAAACACATTAAATGAATAACAATTGTGATATTTCTGACTTGAAACAGGTATTTTCTTATTTAGAAAATAGTGTGTTGCACCTAGTTGATAGCTGACTAAACCTCTCACGTGTATGCCAGTCGCATAAAATTCCATTATAATGGCAACGATGCGTGAACAAAACATACAGACATAATAGGTAAAAATGTCAAACATAGGGATACATCAGTCAATATTGTGTTATAATCTTAATCACTATAAAAGCAAACATATATGTAACAAGGAAGTACAAAAAGGCATATATCAAATTTAACAAACAATAGTGCTCTGATACATTATACTTTTACATTATTTAAAAAACTAATTGCTGTATTGGTAGGTAATGGTGTAACCAGATATATTTATACATGCGTAGTTCATTTACTTAACCAGTTAAAATAAGTACCTGTGCACTGATCACGTTACCATATAAACGACATTTTCAACTAAAGAGTGTTTACTTGTGGCACGAAAAAGGACATAAATTTAGATTTAAAAGTGACTGAATTTAATGTAACCAAAAAGTTGATTAGAAATGAAATATTTGTTCTCTACCGTCGTTCTGTCATCCATACTTTGTTCAGGTAAGTATTTATTATTTCATTTTTCAACTTCCTGAAACAGCGTGATGGTACTTACGTGTTGAAAAACTTCAAAATAAATGACTTGACATCTGAAATAAGTTGAAATCAAAGTTTTACTAAACTGAACGTGACCGAAAAGTTTATACAAATTACTGAAACAATGTCAAGTTACAAAAATTATAAAATAATAACAAAGGAGAGGTGATCCCTCACTATATGTTTTATTACTTTGACCAATGAAATATTCATGTTGTCTGGTCTTTTGTCGGGTTGTTGTCTCTTTGACACATTCCCCATTTCAATTCTCAATTGTATTAGTCCCCGACTATGAAATCATCCGTCATAATTAAACTTTTTGTATATGATTACACAAATACTAAGAAGAGTTTGTCAAGTCTTCTTCAATGCAGCTATCTGCATGAACAACTTAGGCCGTACAACTAACCAGATTCATCAGTTCAAACTACGACAGGAGACGTTTTGACAAAGTTTACAACCAACTTACGCACTGATATTTTGGACTGCTTTCTAGCTATATTCAATTGGCGATTAAATTTTGACGTACTGTATATTTCACTTAAATAGCATCTCAGTTTAAAAGATGAGATTGAATACAGGTCAAAGGTGCATGGGCAGCTTCCAATTATAGGAGTAGTACTACCATTGTTTCCCCAAATAAACTTTGTAAAACACTTTTCGAAAATATAGGTAGAATTGATCTTTGTTTCATTTAATGAAACACTTGGCATGCGTAAATCTTTATCTATTATTTGGTGGTAATACACATGAAAAAGAGTTTTGTTGTGAACTAGAATGAAAATAAGTTTTTCCTTTTCATACTAATAATTTTAAGCATCAAGTCTTGCTATAATCAGTTCAATAATTTAAAAAAACAATAATATAAAATTAAAAACCAATTGTTCAGAGAACAATTGTAGGTCTTTCCACTAGTAAAGATCTATTTTGATATTGGAATATGAAAAATCAGTTTAAAATGTTAGTTCCTATGGTTTTATGATGTATTTATATGAATTTAAAGCAAAGGTCAAAATCTAGAACGTCATATTAACCTATCACCTTGACCTCAATTTCAAGTTCACAAACCAAGGACCTTAAATCAAAAGACCCTAGGTCTTTAATATGTTTGGTTTATTAGTAATATCACTTTACGCGTAATTCTAAATGTAAGATGGGCAAAAACTCCCATTTATTGTCTGCGCACCCTTTCAACCAAAATATACAAGTAAGGACATGTCGCAACTAACAATTTATGAAAAATTATTTGTCGATATGTCATAAGGTATTTGAAAATAAATGAAAATAAGCCAAAATCAAAATTTAGAATATGACCTTGACCTTTGACCTTGACCTCATTTTTATTTTTTTGGACCAAGGACCTCGAATCTAAAGACCCTAGGCCTATATCACTGATGGTTTACCAGTAAGAAACGCATATCACTTATATCAAATGCATAAGGGGAAATAACTCTCATATGGAGTCTCCTGATAGCTTCTGTCCAAATGAATATTCTAATCCTGAAGACGTAACGAGCAATTTGGTAAAACAAATTTGTCGTAATCTTTTAAAGTTGCGAAGAAGTAGTGGCCACAAGAATAACAGTGTTTGGGGAGATAACTCTTACAACGTAAAGTATTTTGTTACGCAGTTGTAAATTTTAAAGGCGTATAAACTATACGACATCATATTCCAAATATCTAAGCGACATCTTTTGAAACATCAATACTACGCAAGAACAAAATTTAGGCGGAAGAAAAAAAAAATAATAATTAAAAACCAATTGTTCAGAGAACAATTGTAGGTCTTTCCACTAGTAAAGATCTATTTTGATATTGAAATATGAAAAATCAGTTTAAAATGTTAGTTCCTATGGTTTTATGATGTATTTATATCAATTTAAAGCAAAGGTCAAAATCTAGAACGTCATATTAACCTATGACCTTGACCTCAATTTCAAGTTAACAAACCAAGGACCTTAAATCAAAAGACCCTAGGTCTTAAATATGTTTGGTTTATTAGTAATATCACTTTACGCGTAATTCTAAATGTCAGATGGGCAAAAACTCCCATTTATTGTCTGCGCACCCTTTCAACCAAAATATTCAAGTAAGGACATGTCGCAACTAACAATTTACGAAAAATTATTTGTCGATATGTCATAAGGTATTTGAAAATAAATGAAAATAAGCAAAAATAAAAAAAAATAAAAATTTAGAATATGACCTTGACCTTTGACCTTGACCTCATTTTTATTTTTTGGGACCAAGGACCTCGAATCTAAAGACCCTATGTCTTTATCACTTATGGTTTACAATTTAGAAATGCATATCACTTAATTAAATGGAAAAGGGGGAATAACTCTCATATGGAGTCTCCGTAAAGCTTCGGTCCAAATTAATATTCTAATCCTGAAGTTGTAACGAGCAATTTGGTAAACTAAATTTGTCGTTATCTTTAACGGTTGCGAAGGAGTAGTGGCCACAAGAATAACAGTGTTTGGGGAGATAACTCTTACAACGTAAAGTATTTTGTTACGCAGTTGTAAATTTTAAAGCGTATAAACTATACGATACCATATTCCAAATATCTAAGCGACATCTTTTGAAACATCAATATTGCGCAAGAAAAGAATTTAGGCGGAAGAAAAAAAATAAAAATAATAATAATAATTAAAAACCAATTGTTCAGAGAACAATTGTAGGTCTTTCCACTAGTAAAGATCTATTTTGATATTGAAATATTAAAAATCAGTTTAAAATGTTAGTTCCTATGGCTTTATGATGTATTTATATGAATTTAAAGCAAAGGTCAAAATCTAGAACGTCATATCAACCTATGACCTTGACCTCAATTTCAAGTTCACAAACCAAGGACCTTAAATCAAAAGACCCAAGGTCTTTAATATGTTTGGTTTATTAGTAATATCACTTTACGCGTAATTCTAAATGTAAGATGGGCAAAAACTCCCATTTATTGTCTGCGCACCCTTTCAATCAAAATATACAAGTAAGGACATGTCGCAACTAACAATTTATGAAAAATTATTTGTCGATATGTCATAAGGTATTTGAAAATAAATGAAAATAAGCCAAAATCAAAATTTAGAATATGACCTTGACCTTTGACCTTGACCTCATTTTTATTATTTTCGACCAAGGACCCCAAATCTAAAGACCCTATGTCTTTATCACTTATGGTTTACCATTTAGAAATGCATATCACTTAATTAAATGGAAAAGGGGGAATAACTCTCATATGGAGTCTCCATAAAGCTTCGGTCCAAATGAATATCCTAATCCTGAAGATGTAACTAGCAATTTGGTAAAATAAATTTGTCGTAATCTTTAACGGTTGCGAAGAAGTAGTGGCCACAAGAAAAACAGTGTTTGGGGAGATAACTCTTATAAGGTAAAGTATTTTATTACGCAGTTGTAAATTTTTAAAGCGTATAAACTATACGATACCATATTCCAAATATCTAAGCGACATCTTTTGAAACATCAATAATACGCAAGTAAAAAAATTAGGCGGAAGAAAAAAAAAAAAAAAATAATAATAATAATAATAATCAGAACAAATTCAATAGGTCTTTCCACGGAAAGGTGGAAAGACCTAATTAAAAACCAATTGTTCAAAGAACAATTGAAGGTCTTTCAACCAATAAGGATGTATTTTGATATGAAAATATAAAGATTCAGTTGAAAATGTCAGTTCCTATGGCTTTATGATGTATAAAAATGAATTTCGACCAAAGGTCAAAATCTAGAACGTCCAATTTACCTATGACCTTGACCTCAATTTCAAGGTCATAAACATAGGATCCCAAATCAAAAGACCCTAGGTCTGTATTATGTATGGTTCATGAGTAATATCACTTTACGCATAATTCTAAATATAAGAGGGGCGAAAACTCCCATTTATTGTCTACGCACCCTTGTAACCAAAATTTATAAGTAACGACATGTCGCAACTAACAATTTAGTAAAAATAATTTGTCGAAATCTTATTAAGTAATTGAAAATAAGTGAAAATAAGCAAAAATCAAAATTTTAAATTTGACCTTGACCTTTGACCTTGACCTAATTTTCATTTTTTTGGACCAAGGATCTAAAATCAAAAGACCCTAGGTCTCTATCACTTATGGTTTACCAGTTAGAAATGCATATCACTTATATCATATATAAAAGGGGGGATAACTCTCATATGGAGTCTCCGGATAGCTTCGGTCAAAATGAAACAGAACATCCTGAGGATATAACGAGCAATTTGGAAAAATAAATTTGTTGGTTTCTTATACGGTTGCGAAGCCTTAGTGGCCACAAGAAAAACAGTGTTCGGGGAGATAACTCTTACAAGGTCAAGGTTTTTGTTACGCGGTGTCAGTTTCAGAAGCGCATTAACTGTTCGATATAATATACCAAATATCTAAGCGACATCTTGTGAAACAAAAAAACAGCGAAGAAAAAAAAAGTTGGCGGAAGAAAAAAAAAAAAATTAAAAACCAATTGTTCAAAGAACAATTGAAGGTCTTTCAACCAATAAGGATCTATTTAGACATGTTAGATATGAAAATATTAAAATTCAGTTGAAAATGTCAGTTCCTATGGCTTAATGATGTATAAATATGAATTTTAAGCAAAGGTCAAAATCTAGAACGTCCAATTTACCTATGACCTTGACCTCAATTTCAAGGTCATAGACTAAACATCTCAAATAAAAAGACACTAGTTCCTTAATATGTATGGTTCATGAGTAAAATCACTTTACGCATAATTCTTAATATAAGAGGGGCGAAAACTCCCTTTTATTGTTTACGCACCCTCGCAACCAAAATTTATAAGTTACGACATGTCGCAACTAACAATTTAGTAAAAAGAAATTGTCGATATCTTATAAGGTTAATGAAAAAAGGTGAAAATAAGCCAAAATCAAAATTAAGAATTTGACCTTGACCTTTGACCTTGACCTAATTTTCATTTTTTTGGACCATGGATCTTAAATCAAAAGACCCTAGGTCTCTATCACTTATAGTTTACCAGTTAGAAATGCATATCACTGATATCATATATAAAAGGGGGGATAACTCTCATATGGAGTCTCCGGATAGCTTCTGTTGAAATGAAACAGAACATCCTAAGGATATAACGAGCAATTTGGAAAAATAAATTTGTGGGTTTCTTATACGGTTGCGAAGTAGTAGTGGCCACAAGAAAAACAGTGTTTGGGGAGATAACTCTTACAAGGTAAAGGTTTTTGTTACGCGGTGTCAGTTTCAGAAGCGCATTAACTGTTCGATATCGTATACCAAATATCTAAGCGACATCTTGTGAAACAAAAAAACAGCGAAGGAAAAAAAGTTGGCGGAAGAAAAAAAAAAAAAAAATAATAATAATTAAAAACCAATTGTTCAAAGAACAATTGAAGGTCTTTCAACCAATAAGGATATATTTAGATATGAAAATATTAAAATTCAGTTGAAAATGTCAGTTCCTATGGCTTAATGATGTATAACTATGAATTTTAAGCAAAGGTCAAAATCTAGAACGTCCAATTAACCTATGACCTTGACCTCAATTTCAAGGTCATAGACTAAACATCTCAAATAAAAAGACACTAGTTCCTTAATATGTATGGTTCATGAGTAAAATCACTTTACGCATAATTCTTAATATAAGAGGGGCGAAAACTCCCTTTTTTGGTTTACGCACCCTTGCAACCAAAATTTATAAGTTACGACATGTCGCAACTAACAATTAAGTAAAAAAAAAATGTCGATATCTTATAAGGTTAATGAAAAAAGGTGAAAATAAGGTAAAATCAAAATTTTGAATTTGACCTTGACCTTTGACCTTGACCTAATTTTCATTTTTTTGGACCAAGGATCTTAAATCAAAAGACCCTAGGTCTCTATCACTTATAGTTTACCAGTTAGAAATGCATATCACTGATATCATATATAAAAGGGGGGATTACTCTCATATGGAGTCTCCGGATAGCTTCGGTTGAAATGAAACAGAACATCCTAAGGATATAACGAGCAATTTGGAAAAATAAATTTGTCGGTTTCTTATACGGTTGCGAAGGAGTAGAGGCCACAAGAAAAACAGTGTTCGGGGAGATAACTCTTACAAGGTACAGTTTTTTGTTACGCGGTGTCAGTTTCAGAAGCGTATTAACTGGTCGATATCATTTACCTTATATCTAAGCGATATCTTGTGAAACAAAAAAACAGCGAAGGAAACAAAAGTTGGCGGAAGAAAAAAAAAAAAAATGATAATAATTAAAAACCAATTGTTCAGAGAACAATTGAAGGTCTTTCAACCAATAAGGATCTATTTAGATATGAAAATATTAAAATTCAGTTGAAAATGTCTGTTCCTATGGCTTAATGATGTATAAATATGAATTTTAAGCAAAGGTCAAAATCTAGAACGTCCAATTAACCTATGACCTTGACCTCAATTTCAAGGTCATAGACTAAACATCTCAAATAAAAAGACACTAGTTCCTTAATATGTATGGTTCATGAGTAAAATCACTTTACGCATAATTCTTAATATAAGAGGGGCGAAAACTCGCTTTTATTGTTTACGCACCCTCGCAACCAAAATTGATAAGTTACGACATGTCGCAACTAACAATTTAGTAAAAAAAAATTGTCGATATCTTCTAAGGTTAATGAAAAAAGGTGAAAAAAAGCCAAAATCAAAATTAAGAATTTGACCTTGACCTTTGACCTTGACCTAATTTTCATTTTTTTGGACCAAGGATCTTAAATCAAAAGACCCTAGGTCTCTATCACTTATAGTTTACCAGTTAGAAATGCATATCACTGATATCATATATAAAAGGGGGGATAACTCTCATATGGAGTCTCCGGATAGCTTCCGTTGAAATGAAACAGAACATCCTAAGGATATAACGAGCAATTTGGAAAAATAAATTTGTCGGTTTCTTATACGGTTGCGAAGTAGTAGTGGCCACAAGAAAAACAGTGTTTGGGGAGATAACTCTTACAAGGTAAAGGTTTTGGTTACGCGGTGTCAGTTTCAGAAGCGCATTAACTGTTCGATATCATATACCAAATATCTAAGCGACATCTTGTGAAACAAAAAAACAGCGAGGAAAAAAAAGTTGGCGGAAGAAAAAAAAAAAAAAAAAAAATAATAATAATAATAATTAAAAACCAATTGTTCAAAGAACAATTGAAGGTCTTTCAACTAATAAAGATCTATTTTGATATGAAAATATTAAAATTCAGTTGAAAATGTCAGTTCCTATGGCTTAATGATGTATAAATACGAATTTCAAGCAAAGGTCAAAATCTAGAACGTCCAATTAACCTATGACCTTGACCTCAATTTCAAGGTCATAGACTAAACATCTCAAACAAAAAGACACTAGTTCCTTAATATGTATGGTTCATGAGTAAAATCACTTTACGCATAATTCTTAATATATGAGGGGCGAAAACTCCCTTTTATTGTTTACGCACCCTCGCAACCAAAATTTATAAGTTACGACATGTCGCAACTAACAATTTAGTCAAAAAAAATTGTCGATATCTTATAAGGCTAATGAAAAAAGGTGAAAAGAAGCCAAAATCAAAATTAAGAATTTGACCTTGACCTTTGACCTTGACCTAATTTTCATTTTTTTGGACCAAGGATCTTAAATCAAAAGACCCTAGGTCTCTATCACTTATAGTTTACCAGTTAGAAATGCATATCACTGATATCATATATAAAAGGGGGGATAACTCTCATATGGAGTCTCCGGATAGCTTCCGTTGAAATGAAACAGAACATCCTAAGGATATAACGAGCAATTTGGAAAAATAAATTTGTCGGTTTATTATACGGTTGCGAAGTAGTAGTGGCCACAAGAAAAACAGTGTTCGGGGAGATAACTCTTACAAGGTAAAGGTTTTTGTTACGCGGTGTCAGTTTCAGAAGCGCATTAACTGTTCGATATCATATTCCAAATATCTAAGCGACATCTTGTGAAACAAAAAAACAGCGAAGGAAAAAAAAGTTGGCGGAAGAAAAAAAAAAAAAAAAGAAATAATAATAATAATAATAATTAAAAACCAATTGTTCAAAGAACAATTGAAGGTCTTTCAACCAATAAGGATCTATTTAGATATGAAAATATTAAAATTCAGTTGAAAATGTCAGTTCCTATGGCTTAATGATGTATAACTATGAATTTTAAGCAAAGGTCAAAATCTAGAACGTCCAATTAACCCATGACCTTGACCTCAATTTCAAGGTCATAGACTAAACATCTCAAATAAAAAGACACTAGTTCCTTAATATGTATGGTTCATGAGTAAAATCACTTTACACATAATTCTTAATATAAGAGGGGCGAAAACTCCCTTTTTTGGTTTACGCACCCTTGCAACCAAAATTTATAAGTTACGACATGTCGCAACTAACAATTAAGTAAAAAAAAAATGTTGATATCTTATAAGGTTAATGAAAAAAGGTGAAAATAAGCCAAAATCAAAATTTAGAATTTGACCTTGACCTTTGACCTTGACCTAATTTTCATTTTTTTGGACCAAGGATCTTAAATCAAAAGACCCTAGGTCTCTATCACTTATAGTTTACCAGTTAGAAATGCATATCACTGATATCATATATAAAAGGGGGGATTACTCTCATATGGAGTCTCCGGATAGCTTCGGTTGAAATGAAACAGAACATCCTAAGGATATAACGAGCAATTTGGAAAAATAAATTTGTCGGTTTCTTATACGGTTGCGAAGGAGTAGTGGCCACAAGAAAAACAGTGTTCGGGGAGATAACTCTTACAAGGTACAGTTTTTTGTTACGCGGTGTCAGTTTCAGAAGCGTATTAACTGGTCAATATCATTTACCATATATCTAAGCGATATCTTGTGAAACAAAAAAACAGCGAAGGAAAAAAAAGTTGGCGGAAGAAAAAAAAAAAAAAAAATAATAATAATAATCAGAACAAACCCTATAGGTCTTTCAACTGAAAGGTTGAAAGACCTAATAATCAGAACGAATTCAATAGGTCTTTCAACAGAAAGGTTGAAAGACCTAATAATAATAATCAGAACAAACCCTATAGGTCTTTCAACTGAAAGGTTGAAAGACCTAATAATCAGAACGAATTCAATAGGTCTTTCAACAGAAAGGTTGAAGGACCTAATAATAATAATAATTAAAAACCAATTGTTCAAAGAACAATTGAAGGTCTTTCAACCAATAAGGATCTATTTTGATATGAAAATATTAAGATTCAGTTGAAAATGTCAGTTGCTATGGCTTTATGATATGAAAATATGAATTTCGAGCAAAGGTCAAAATCTAGAACGTCCAATTAACCTATGACCTTGACTCCAATTTCAAGGTCATAAACCAAGGATCCCAAATCAAAAGACCCTAGGTCAGTAGTATGTATGGTTCATGAGTAATATCACTTTACGCATAATTCTAAATATAAGAGGGGCGAAAACTCCCGTTTATTGTCTACGCACCTTTCCAATCAAAAATTTTAAGTTACGATATGTCGCAACTAACAATTTAGTAAAAAGAATTTGTCGAAATCTTATAAAGTTAATGAGAATAAGTGAAAATAAGCCAAAATCAAAATTTAGAATTTGACCTTGACCTTTGACCTTGACCTATTTTTCATTTTTTTGGACCAAGGTTCTTAAATCAAAAGACCCTAGGTCTCTATCACTTATAGTTTACCAGTTAGAAATGCATATCACTGATATCATATATAAAAGGGGGGATAACTATCATATGGAGTCTCCGGATAGCTTCGGTTGAAATGAAACAGAACATCCTAAGGATATAACGAGCAATTTGGAAAAAAAATTTTGTCGGTTTCTTATACGGTTGCGAAGGAGTAGTGGCCACAAGAAAAACAGCGTTCGGGGAGATAACTCTTACAAGGTACAGTTTTTTGTTACGCGGTGTCAGTTTCAGAAGCGTATTAACTGTTCGATATCATTTACCTTATATCTAAGCGATATCTTGTGAAACAAAAAAACAGCGAAGGAAAAAAAAGTTGGCGGAAGAAAAAAAAAAAAAATAATAATTAAAAACCAATTGTTCAAAGAACAATTGAAGGTCTTTCAACCAATAAGGATCTATTTAGATATGAAAATATTAAAATTCAGTTGAAAATGTCAGTTCCTATGGCTTAATGATGTATAAATATGAATTTTAAGCAAAGGTCAAAATCTAGAACGTCCAATTAACCTATGACCTTGACCTCAATTTCAAGGTCATAGACTAAACATCTCAAATAAAAAGACACTAGTTCCTTAATATGTATGGTTCATGAGTAAAATCACTTTATGCATAATTCTACATATAAGAGGGGCAAAAACTCCCGTTTATTGTCTACGCACCCTTCCAATCAAAAATTTTAAATTACGACATGTCGCAACTAACAATTTAGTAAAAATAATTTGTCGATATCTTATAAGGTTAATGAAAATAAGTGAAAATAAGCCAAAATCAAAATTTAGAATTTGACCTTGACCTTTGACCTTGACCTAATTTTCATTTTTTTGGACCAAGGATCTTAAATCAAAAGACCCTAGGTCTCTATCACTTATAGTTGACAAGTTAGAAATGCATATCACTGATATCATATATAAAAGGGGGGATAACTCTCATATGGAGTCTCCGGATAGCTTCGGTTGAAATGAAACAGAACATCCTAAAGAAATAACGAGCAATTTGGAAAAATAAATTTGTCGGTTTCTTATACGGTTGCGAAGGAGTAGTGGCCACAAGAAAAACAGTGTTCGGGGAGATAACTCTTACAAGGTAAAGATTTTTGTTACGCGGTGTCAGTTTCAGAAGCGTATTAACTGTTCGATATCATTTACCTTATATCTAAGCGATATCTTGTGAAACAAAAAAACAGCGAAGGAAAAAAAAGTTGGCGGAAGAAAAAAAAAAAAAAAAATAATAATAATAATAATCAGAACAAACCCTATAGGTCTTTCACCTGAAAGGTTGAAAGACCTAATAATTAAAAACCAATTGTTCAAAGAACAATTGAAGGTCTTTCAACCAATAAGGATCTATTTAGATATGAAAATATTAAAATTCAGTTGAAAATGTCAGTTCTTATGGCTTAATGATGTATAAATATGAATTTTAAGCAAAGGTCAAAATATAGAACGTCCAATTAACCTATGACCTTGACCTCAATTTCAAGGTCATAGACTAAACATCTCAAATAAAAAGACACTAGTTCCTTAATATGTATGGTTCATGAGTAAAATCACTTTACGCATAATTCTTAATATAAGAGGGGCGAAAACTCCCTTTTATTGATTACGCACCCTCGCAACCAAAATTTATAAGTTACGACATGTCGCAACTAACAATTTAGTAAAAAAAAATTGTCGATATCTTATAAGGTTAATGAAAAAAGGTGAAAATAAGCCAAAATCAAAATTCAGAATTTGACCTTGACCTTTGACCTTGACCTAATTTTCATTTTTTTGGACCAAGGATCTTCAATCAAAAGACCCTAGGTCTCTATCACTTATAGTTTACCAGTTAGAAATGCATATCACTGATATCATATATAAAAGGGGGGATAACTCTCATATGGAGTCTCCGGATAGCTTCCATTGAAATGAAACAGAACATCCTAAGGATATATCGAGCAATTTGGAAAAATAAATTTGTCGGTTTCTTATACGGTTGCGAAGTAGTAGTGGCCACAAGAAAAACAGTGTTTGGGGAGATAACTCTTACAAGGTAAAGGTTTTTGTTACGCGGTGTCAGTTTCAGAAGCGCATTAACTGTTCGATATTATATCCCAAATATCTAAGCGACATCTTGTGAAACAAAAAAACAGAGAAGGAAAAAAAAGTTGGCGGAAGAAAAAAAAAAAAAAAAATAATAATAATAATAATTAAAAACCAATTGTTCAAAGAACAATTGAAGGTCTTTCAACCAATAAGGATCTATTTAGATATGAAAATATTAAAATTCAGTTGAAAATGTCAGTTCCTATGGCTTAATGATGTATAAATATGAATTTTAAGCAAAGGTCAAAATCTAGAACGTCTAATTAACCTATGACCTTGACCTCAATTTCAAGGTCATAGACTAAACATCTCAAATAAAAAGACACTAGTTCCTTAATATGTATGGTTCATGAGTAAAATCACTTTACGCATAATTCTTAAAATAAGAGGGGCGAAAACTCCCTTTTATTGTTTACGCACCCTTGCAACCAAAATTTATAAGTTACGACATGTCGCAACTAACAATTAATTTAAAAAAAAATGTCGATATCTTATAAGGTTAATGAAAAAAGGTGAAAATAAGCCAAAATCAAAATTTAGAATTTGACCTTGACCTTTGACCTTGACCTAATTTTCATTTTTTTGGACCAAGGATCTTAAATCAAAAGACCCTAGGTCTCTATCACTTATAGTTTACCAGTTAGAAATGCACATCACTGATATCATATATAAAAGGGGGGATTACTCTCATATGGAGTCTCCGGATAGCTTCGGTTGAAATGAAACAGAACATCCTAAGGATATAACGAGCAATTTGGAAAAATAAATTTGTCGGTTTCTTATACGGTTGCGAAGGAGTAGTGGCCACAAGAAAAACAGTGTTCGGGGAGATAACTCTTACAAGGTACAGTTTTTTGTTACGCGGTGTCAGTTTCAGAAGCGTATTAACTGGTCAATATCATTTATTTTATATCTAAGCGATATCTTGTGAAACAAAAAAACAGCGAAGGAAAAAAAAGTTGGCGGAAGAAAAAAAAAAAAAATAATAATTAAAAACCAATTGTTCAGAGAACAATTGAAGGTCTTTCAACCAATAAGGATCTATTTAGTTATGAAAATATTAAAATTCAGTTGAAAATGTCAGTTCCTATGGCTTAATGATGTATAAATATGAATTTTAAGCAAAGGTCAAAATCTAGAACGTCCAATTAACCTATGACCTTGACCTCAATTTCAAGGTCATAGACTAAACATCTCAAATAAAAAGACACTAGTTCCTTAATATGTATGGTTCATGAGTAAAATCACTTTACGCATAATTCTTAATATAAGAGGGGCGAAAACTCCCTTTTATTGTTTACGCACCCTCGCAACCAAAATTTATAAGTTACGACATGTCGCAACTAACAATTTAGTAAAAAAAAATTGTCGATATCTTATAAGGTTAATGAAAAAAGGTGAAAAAAAGCCAAAATCAAAATTAAGAATTTGACCTTGACCTTTGACCTTGACCTAATTTTCATTTTTTTGGACCAAGGATCTTAAATCAAAAGACCCTAGGTCTCTATCACTTATAGTTTACCAGTTAGAAATGCATATCACTGATATCATATATAAAAGGGGGGATAACTCTCATATGGAGTCTCCGGATAGCTTCCGTTGAAATAAAACAGAACATCCTAAGGATATAACGAGCAATTTGGAAAAATAAATTTGTCGGTTTCTTATACGGTTGCGAAGTAGTAGTGGCCACAAGAAAAACAGTGTTTGGGGAGATAACTCTTACAAAGTAAAGGTTTTGGTTACGCGGTGTCAGTTTCAGAAGCGCATTAACTGTTCGATATCATATACCAAATATCTAAGCGACATCTTGTGAAACAAAAAAACAGCGAAGGAAAAAAAAGTTGGCGGAAGAAAAAAAAAAAAAAAAATAATAATAATAATTAAAAACCAATTGTTCAGAGAACAATTGAAGGTCTTTCCTCCAGTAAATATCTATTTTGATATTAAAATATTAAAATTCAGTCTAAAATGTCAGTTCCTATGGCTTTATGATGTATAGATATGAATTTTAATCAAAGGTCATAATCTAGAACGTCAAATTTACCTCTGACCTTGACTTCAATTTCAAGGTCACAAACTGAGGATCTCAAATCAAAAGACCCTAGGTCTCTAATATGTATGGTAATTAAGTTATATCACTTTACACATAATTTTAGATATGATAGGGGCTAAAACTCCTGTTTATTGACTACGCACCCTTTCAACCAAAATTATTAAGTAACGACATGTCGCAACTAACAATTTAGTAAAAATAATTTGTTGATATCTTATAAGGTTAATGAAAATTAGTGAAAATAAGCCAAAATCAAAAAATTTAGAATATGACCTTGACCTTTGACCTTGATATTATTTTCATTTTTTTGGACCAAGGATCTCAAATCAAAAGACCCTAGGTCTCTAATATGTATGGTTAATAAGTAATATCACTTTACGCATAATTTTAGATGTGATAGGGGCTAAAACTCCCATTTATTGTCTACGCACCCTTTCAGCCAAAATTATTATGTTACGACATGTCGCAACTAACAATTTAGTAAAAATAATTTGTCGATATCTTATAAGGTTAATGAAAATGAGAGAAAATAAGCCAAAATCAAAATTTAGAATATGACCTTGACCTTTGACCTTGACCTAATTTTCATTTTTTTGGACCAAGGATCTCAAATCAAAAGACCCTAGGTCTCTATCACTTATGGTTTTCCAGTTTAAAATACATTTCAAAATTTCAAATACAAAAGGGGAACTAACTCTCATATGGAATCTCTATACGGCTTCAGTCAAAATGAAACAGAACATCCTGAGGATATAACGAGCAATTTGGCAAAATAAATTTGTCGTAATCTTTTACGGTTGCGAAGGAGAAGTGGCCACAAGAAAAACAGTGTTTGGGGAGATAACTCTTACAACGTAAAGTATTTGGTTACGCAGTGGTCAGTTTTAAAAGTGCATACGCTTTACGATATCATATTCCAAATATCTAAGCGACATCTTTTGAAACATCAATACTACGCAAGAAAAGAATTAGGCGGAAGAATAAAAAAAAAAATTAAAAACCAATTGTTCAAAGAACAATTGAAGGTCTTTCAACCAATAAGGATCTATTTAGATATGAAAATATTAAAATTCAGTTGAAAATGTCAGTTCCTATGGCTTAATGATGTATAAATATGAATTTTAAGCAAAGGTCAAAATCTAGAACGTCCAATTAACCTATGACCTTGACCTCAATTTCAAGGTCATAGACTAAACATCTCAAATAAAAATACACTAGTTCCTTAATATGTATGGTTCATGAGTAAAATCACTTTACGCATAATTCTTAATATAAGAGGGGCGAAAACTCCCTTTTATTATTTACGCACCCTCGCAACCAAAATTTATAAGTTATGACATGTCGCAACTAACAATTTAGTAAAAAAAAATTGTCGATATCTTATAAGGTTAATGAAAAAAGGTGAAAATAAGCCAAAATCAAAATTCAGAATTTGACCTTGACCTTTGACCTTGACCTAATTTTCATTTTTTTGGACCAAGGATCTTAAATCAAAAGACCCTAGGTCTCTATCACTTATAGTTTACCAGTTAGAAATGCATATCACTGATATCATTTATAAAAGGGGGGATAACTCTCATATGGAGTCTCCGGATAGCTTCCGTTGAAATGAAACAGAACATCCTAAGGATATAACGAGCAATTTGGAAAAATAAATTTGTCGGTTTCTTATACGGTTGCGAAGTAGTAGTGGCCACAAGAAAAACAGTGTTTGGGGAGATAACTCTTACAAGGTAAAGGTTTTTGTTACGCGGTGTCAGTTTCAGAAGCGCATTAACTGTTCGATATCATATACCAAATATCTAAGCGACATCTTGTGAAACAAAAAAACAGCGAAGGAAAAAAAAGTTGGCGGAAGAAAAAAAAAAAAAAAAAAAATAATAATTAAAAACCAATTGTTCAAAGAACAATTGAAGGTCTTTCAACCAATAAGGATCTATTTTGATATGAAAATATTAAGATTCAGTTGAAAATGTCAGTTGCTATGGCTTTATGATATAAAAATATGAATTTGGAGCAAAGGTCAAAATCTAGAACATCCAATTAACCTATGACCTTGACCTCAATTTCAAGGTCATAATCCAAGGATCCCAAAACAACAGACCCTAGGTTTGTTTTATGTATGGTTCATGAGTAATATCACTTTACGCATAATTCTAAATATAAGAGGGGCAAAAACTCCCATTTTTTGTCTACGCACCCTTCCAATCAAAATTTATAAGTTACGACATGTCGCAACTAACAATTTAGTAAAAATAATTTATCAAAATCTTATAAAGTTAATGAACATAAGTGAAAATAAGCCAAAATCAAAATTTAGAATTTGACCTTGACCTTTGACCTTGACCTTATTTTCATTTTTTTGGACCAAGGATCTTAAATCAAAAGACCCTAGGTCTCTATCACTTATGGTTTACCAGCTAGAAATGCATATCACATATATCATATATAAAAGGGGGGATAACTCTCATATAGAGTCTCCGGATAGCTTCGGTCAAAATGAAACAGAACATCCTGAGGATATAACGACCAATTTTGAAAAATAAATTTGTCGGTTTCTTATACGGTTGCGAAGCCTTAGAGGACACAAGAAAAACAGTGTTCGGGGAGATAACTCTTACAAGGTTAAGTTTTTTGTTACGCGGTGTCAGTTTCAGAAGCGTATTAACTGTTCGATATCATATACCTTATATCTAAGCGACATCTTGTGAAACAAAAAAACAGCGAAGGAAAAAAAAGTTGGCGGAAGAAAAAAAATAAAAATAATAATAATAATTAAAAACCAATTGTTCAGAGAACAATTGTAGGTCTTTCCACCCCCAAAAAAATCCCATAAAATGTCTATGTACCTTTTCAGCTTAAATTTAAAAAACCTGTCACAACTAACAATTCTCTTAAAACACCTGATTCACATTTTTATTCTTTGCTGACTCATGGCATTTGCACTTTTATATATAAAACAATGCACAAGAGCTAAAACAATGGAGATTTAAATCTCTCACCTCACTGCTAAGAAAAACTGTCTTAGAAATGTTGATTTTTATTCTGAAAAAAAATATGATATTCATTAAAACTTTTTTCCACTTTTAAAAAAAATGATATGCTGATGCTTATTATCATTATTGAAAGTTCAACATTTTTTGATTCCTCAAATTTGAGTGATTGATTGAAAAGGTGAGACTAAAGCACAGCATTATGAAAAAGCATTGAATTTATAAATAGAACACCTACACTGAGTGTCTGCTAAACATGCTGTTGCAAATATTTCATGCACATTCAGCAATACCAAACTGTTCACTGCCAGGGCCCTGTTTGTTATCAGCACTAAATTATGCGTTAGTGCTGATATCCGCCTCCTACGACGGGGACGAAGGGTTGGACTTTAGGAGGCATTATTTTTATATTTTTTCTGTGTTTGAAATCAAAATTAAAACATTTTTTTTAAATATTTGAAATCGAAATTAAAACAAACTGTTTTTCTTTAAACATTTTCATGTTCAAATCTTTGTTGGGTCTTCAACTTTTAAGTACTATTCTAAGTGCCTCATGGTAGCTGTAATATGTGGGAATTATTGCAACTGATATATCAGGACATCCTCTGACATACACATGATCAATTAGTGTACCACCCTCTGTTGTTGGACTATTGACAAGCTGGTTGAAACCTTTTGATTGCATGAAATTTAATACTGTATAAAATCCTTTTAAAATATCTTGATTAAAATCACCAATAATTACAATTTTTTCTGATAATTCTTGCATCTTACAGATTAATGTCTCCAAGTTCTCCAAAAATTTTCCGACATTATACTTCTGAGTTCTGTAGATCGTAGCAACTAAAATATTTTCAGTTTTTATCTTGAAAATTATACATTCCAAGTTTGAGGCCAAGTTGCATAGTTCAGTTTCTGATGAATGCTTATAAAATACACACACACCACCATGCTGCATTTCCTTTAAAGATGAATAGTAAGAGTTGTCATTTTCAAAAGCTTGAGATCGCGGCAAATGAAAACCATCATATCCAATCATTTCAAAGCAAGCAAATTCCTGATTAGCCCAGCTTTCAGTAAGACAAATGAAATCGACACCAATAAAGTCTGGATTTTGTTTAAGATCTTCTGCATGAGCCTGCAAACCTTGAATATTGTGATACATTATCTGGACAATATCTTTCTGTTCCTCTCTTTCATCCTCAACTTCAGGTAAAAATCTAGTCATTTCTGCAACACCCTTTACAATATCAGGATCACAGAAAATTTTCTTGTCAAGTTTTTCAGATTCTATGCTTTTAATATGAAGACCTGATTTTGAGGTAACTCTGCTTAGGGCAACGTATGCTTGACCATAAGTGAAACATTTATTTAAATCAACAACACATTCTTCAACTGTCAATCCTTGAACTTTATGAATAGTGCAAGCCCAGGCTAGTTTCAATGGGAACTGTTTACGTACACAGGTGCTTAAGGGAATGTCTTCACTTGAAGGCTTTAAACCAACACAGCGTTTTCCACAGATGATTTTTTGTAACTTTGCATTTTTTCCAACTCTTTCATTGTCAAAGAAAACAAATATGGCACTTGGGAGTGAATTAACTGAGTAGTCTTTTACAGAAATTACTGTTCCCATTACTCCATTTACTAAACCATCTGTTGTGTCTTCATTCTTGATAAGCATTACTCTTGCTCCCTCAGCTAAAAGAATAGATATTGGAAGACAGACGTCTGACTTTGTACAATGGACTTTTTTCAGGGTCAATTTTCCTGATGTTTTGTTTTTTTCATAGTCTTCTGCTTCAATTAGTTTTGGTTCTGAACATAATTTCAATATCATCTCCTTGTTAAAAGTATCAACCTCTGCATTTGTAGAGTATATGTGCAAGGCTTCATCGTGTCCATCATCTAAGCATCTTATTAAAGTTCTCATATCAAAAGAAGTCAATTTTTCATTTTTTTGTTTAACACGTAACCTGTTTAAAAGTTCTGCAAACAAGCTATCCTCGCGTTGACGCATAATTTCATCCAACTCAGCAATTTCAAATAAATCATTCCAAAGGTGATTTGAGGGATTAGAGGGGTCGTTTACATATAATTTGTCTACCCTTTTTGTTCTTACTGGTGGCAGCTGATAAAAATCGCCAACAGCAATTATTGAAACACCTCCAAATAAACAATTATCTGGTCTTTTTTTCACTTGTCTAAGCCGCTCATGAATGAAAAACAACAATTTCTTGTTGACCATTGAAATTTCATCGATGATCAGGATTTGCAAATTTTCTAACTTTGTTCTGAGTGAATTTATTTTGTCTTCACTTAGAGTTGCATGATCAGCTGAAAGTGATTTGAAAATTCCAAGAGCACTGTGAATCGTCAATCCATGAATATTAAATGCAGCTGTACCAGTTGGAGCTGTTAACAATACTGTTAGATCATCTGGATTATCTGAAGTTTGTGCTAATACTCGAGTTGCTTCATATTGTATACACTTGATCAAGTGACTTTTACCCGTTCCAGCTCCTCCTGTTATGAATACATGTAAAGGCTTTGGTATTTTTCCAGTTGCTTTCTGAATGCACCAATCTCTCACTTTATAGAGAATTCGTCTCTGTTTCACATTCAAACTTCTGAGTCTTGGAATAATTTCATTTTTTGAGAGGGAAACTGACACCAGATTAGTTCCAACAGATGATGAGCTTTTTGCATTATTCAAATCTGGTATTGTTGCTTCTGACAAATCTTCTTCAATTACACTTGTTTCTTTCCCTTCATCAATACATTCTCTTCTGTTCAGTTCTGATTCTGGACATAATTCACACCATGCATCTTCTTTTGGATCTGTTTCATGCAATTGATTTTCTGCATCCTCTAACTCTTGACCAGTTTTCACAAAATCTGCCATGTTTTTGATAACAATTTCCTTTACAGAAGTCAAAGTATTATCCCCTGTAAACTTAACTCTACCACAAGTGAAGAAATTTTCATATGTATTAAATAGTGGAGGTTTTAACTGTTCATCATGCCTGTATGGTAAAAATAGTTGCAATATGCTTTGGAAGTATTTCTCAGGAGAAGTTTCCTGTGAGAAACGTGGATATTTGATAACTGCAGGTGAGGTTCTTGTGCGCTTTCTAATATGTCCAAGGTTGCCATCAAGTTTGAAGGTTGTTTCTTCATTAATTTTCTGGGGTAACTGTGACTCTAGTAACACACTGTATTCTGAACCAAAACTTGCAAGGCACATTTTGATAAACATAGCAATGTGTGGTCTACCTTTATACCTATCAACTAAATTGTTCATCCAAATTTTATTTTCATCATCATTTTCATCTTCACTGTCATTGTTACTCCTTTTCCTGTTGGAAGATTTATAACTTTGTTGTTTCTCAAGGTCTTTTAGAGGAATGCTCATTCTACATGGGTTTTCACCAACAGGTATAAATTCTACTTTCCGAGAACATTCTCTTAACCTTAATCCAATAACTCTAAAAACAGCTTCTTGTGCACTAACCTCTCTATGATGAAGGTATGAAGTTCCAATTTTTTTCATAGTCTGTTGTGCATTTAAATTTCCTTCTTCAGCTTCATTTTTGGTTTGTTGGAGGAGTAATCCTAGCTCTCGCTCAGATTTACTTATGTAACTTATAATGTATACAACACAGGAAAATGCATCCAAAATATATTGTATGTCCATGTTTGCATTCCAAGCCCTTAATAGATGTGGATTATACTGATTGGTGTAAATTTCATTTGGCTCACGTTTAAGAACTACTGTGTTTCGATTGGTGATGAAACGAAAATACTTTTCAAAGCTTTCTTGAGTAAGACCTGACTTATTGAAAATTTCAGATACATCTAAGTTTTCATTTTCATGCTCTTTTATAACTTTCCACAATCCAGACAATATTTCTTTTGCTTCTTTTTCGTCTTTTTTAGAATCCTTATCTGGTTTACTTGGTTCAGAGATGAATGTTTTAGTCGAAGGAGGTCTTGGGAAATTAAAACGACATACTGTTCCTTTTTTCTTACAGGTTTTTGAATGATTTTTGCTGTGTTGGTGTACTGCCATTACAATGTCATGTAATTCTTTATCTACCTTTTCATCTGGTATCTCGCATGTAACATACTTGTCAATAAAACTCATAACTTCTTCATTGTCATCTTCACCATATTTTGGAGCATTTTCAACCCAAAACAAACAATGGGTGTGAGGAGAACCTCTTTGTTGAAATTCAACTCTGTAAAAATAGTCAATTATTTTCCCGATTGGTTCAGCTTCTGACATGATAACATCCTTTAGAAATGTATTGAATCTATTATTAAACATTCTTGCTGCTGTAACAGGATTGCTACAAAGAACTTTACATTTTTCATCCCATGTCATATTTTCAGTATTTCTCATGTCACCCTGTTGTTTTAAAATTGTATTAACAATTTCAGACCATCTGAAGTCTGCTGAAGAAAAAGAACAGAAGAATGTTGGCACACCTAACTGTCTGATCATTGCAAATATATCTTTCTGTGAGCTTTGCCAGTATGGGGGAGTTCCTCGAATAGGTTTTAAATATTTAATGGCTTCATCTTTTTTAAACAACTCTTTCAAGGTTTCCTTATTGCACAGCATTTCTCCAGTAATTTTATTTCCCTCTTTAGAAAAAGGGCATTCTTTTCTGAGAGATATCTGTACATTTGAAATCACACTGTTGAGTTCCGTTAAATATTGACTGAAAAATATGTAGGATGTATCCCTTGCAAATCTATTTTCAACACTCATCAATCGAAGATTAAAGTACCTTCCAATTGTCAGTTTTTCATCACGGATTTCATCAAATGTATTTTTACCGGTTGGAAAATGTACAGGAAAAGTTTTAGCTTCAATTCCTGATTCTTGGAGAACACTAAGAGGACTGTTATTTTCAGCTGGAGCAATGTTAAAAACTTGGTCAAAGCATAAATCTAAAGCCTCTTGTCCAATATCAGCAGGTTGTAAACAAGTATCTAACTGAACACCACGTAATCTATCGTCAATGTAGCTAACAGGTTCGCTTTCAATATCTTTTTCATTGCCTGTTGTAGAGGACGTTGTTTTAGTTTTTTCTTCCTCTTTTTTGTTTTCACTCACTAGCTCAGTATCATCAGATTCTGATTCATCATTTACTACTTGATCATCATTTACTTCAGGAATTGGATTCATCCATTCTTTGTTGATAGCCACTTCTTTATACCATATGTTTTGATCCTTTAAATACAAAAGTGCTTGCTCTAAATGGTTTGGTCTTACAAATTGATATTTGTCATATCCTTTGTAGCTAAGCTTTCTCTTTAACTTAACTTTCAGTAATAGACTTTCATTTTCAGATCGGGGTAATATAGAAGTTACTTTTTTCAAATCAGATGGCACACACACTACAGGTCCGTGAACCCCTTTTTGTCCTCCTTTTGGTAAAGCCATTATTTTCATAAAAGGAATGTTCTGGGCGATAAGTTGTTGCTCGATTGAATTAAGCTGTTTTAACTCTACTGGAACATCTTCTAGTAATAGACTATTTGAAAAGGAGTCTGCAGGTATTTTACCTTTCAACATTTTACGATGACAAGTATAACAGATCCATAGACTTGTTCTACATGTTCCTTCAAAAGCACAATTTGTCTTACAATCATCTGTACATTTGTGTTGGTATTTATCTGTTGTAACTAAATCAAATATGGAATTATCATAATTCTCTTTCTTGCAGATCTGAACTTGTTTTTCAAAAAACAACCTCAAACAACAAGCACAAACACATTCTGGACCTTTGGTAACTTCAACTTTAAATTTTCTTATAACCTCATTTATTTGCTTGTTTTCTATCTGAAGATTTTCACGACGTACTGATGTTTGTTGTTTAATCTTAATTCTGTGTGCATCATCATTTGCATACTTGTGTATACTTGCTTGTTTCACATGTTTCTTGTGCTTTTCATCCGTTTTATACTTGTGTATACTTTCTTGTTTGACATGTTCCTTGTGCTTTTCATCTGTTTTATACCTGTGTATACTTTCTTGTTTGACATGTTCCTTGTGCTTTTCATCCGTTTTGTACTTGTGTATACTTTCTTGTTTGACATGTTCCTTGTGCTTTTCATCTGTTTTATACTTGTGTATACTTTCTTGTATTACATGTTCCTTGTGCTTTTCATTTGCTTTATACTTGTGTATACTAGCTTGTTTCAGCTTTTCCCTGTACTCATTGTCATCTTTATATTTCTCAATTCCTGCTTGTATTAAGATATTTCTGTAATCTTCATCTTCATATTTCTGAATACTTGCTTGTATCAAATTCTCTCTGTATGTTTCATCTTCTTTATATTTCTGAATACCTGCTTGTATCAAATTCTCTCTGTATGTTTCATTTTCTTCATATTTTTTAATACCTGAACATATTTTTTTTGAACGTATTCCTTCATTCTCCTGATATTTTCTTTTAGAATTGTCTATCTTTCTCGCTCTAAATTTATTATCTGTCATGTACCTGATCCTTTCTTTTTCATTTTTTAAGATTTTTGATTCAGTATCGTTGAGAAAGTCATCTTTTTGATTTTCGTCAATTTTCATTTTCTTTGTTGATACCTCAGATTTCCTTGATATGTCATATTCATGTTCTTGTCTAGATTGTAATCCATTTGGTGATACAGTCTTTTGTTTTACAGCTGTGACAACTTCATAATGATTGACATCACCATTATGTTGAAGATAAATTGCTTGATCATTGACACAATTATTGCTGTTTATTTGAGATGAAGAATATTTAATCCATGTACCATTAAAAAAAGTATAAATGTCTGTTTTAAGGAGGTCAGCACAAGCTACTATTTCCAGTTCAGTTCCCCATACATTATTTTCTTTCATTCTGAGAGTTTGTATATGCTCTTCTACAGTTTTAAATCTTGGCTGTAAAAATGACTTGAAAACTTCTGCATTTCTTAACAAATGATCAACTATTGCCCTTCGTATGTCTACAAAATATTCTTGTCTATTAGAGAGTGAATATGAAATGGCTCGAAATAAGCAATTTCCATCACCTGTGATAGTCTTGCAAGCAGTTGGTTGGCCGATGTTATAAAAATTTGTAGATTTCTGTTTGGATATTTTCTTGATTGGTATATTAACAAATTTACAAAGCTTCCTCTTTAAAAGTGTATTCAAGGGTATGAAATCATAAAAACATTCTGCTGTAGATAATATCTCAATGTCAGATTCATCATCATTAATAACCTCATTAATGTGTACTTCGTTAATGTCATTACTGCTAATGTTAAACTGGAGTATTTCTGGTGATATATTGCTGATCTGAGTAATATATTCTTGACTTTTAGGAATCTCATCTTTGTTTACAGTTTCTAAAATTTCAGACAATCTAAATTCACTGGTGATTAATGGTTTATGCCTTTCCGAAAGTTCATCGTTAGTTTTGATCTTAGGTTCTTGTCCTAAAATACAAATACTGACTCCTGTCACTTCAAACCATTGATTATGACTTGCACCAGCAATCATGTTGCAACAATACTGGTATAGATGATCCAGACTGTTTAACTTTAAAAGTAAACTTTTACCATCGCTGTCCTTTAAGCCAAGCTTATTTCGTGCATGAGAATCAAACAAAAATAAATCTTGATTATGTTTCAAGGCTAAAAAAGTAGTGTCATATGCACATATGAAGCAAGCATCATAGTCTATGAGAGACTCTTGTAAAGCTTGGTCTAAAGGTAAAGAATTTCCAAATTCACTAAAATCTATAGTCCCAGAAGTATCTACAACAGCTGTAATTGATTCTTTTCTTAATATTTTCAGTAATGTTCCTGACATGTCAATCATGTCTGGTAGGTCTGTTACAAGTAAATGAATATTATCACCATGAATACGGCTATATATTTTGTTTCCATCTATCAAAACATTGTCTAAATAAATCTGGTTCCAATCATTTAGATCTTTAAATTTACTATGGGCCAGAGCTGATAAACAGTTTGCAACACATTGTTTCCCACTGTTAATTCCAAATCTGATATCTCCTTGATGAAAACTACCTTGAACTACCAAATTATCAAAAAGTGATCTACGAGCCTCTATACTGTTTTCAGGTATTGTTCTTTTGTTCCTTTGACTATACAGTTTCAGCAAATTGTCATCTTGGTCAAATTCTAAACAATCGTTAAAATCCATCTGTATATTTTCTTTTTCATTAATTATGGTCCCAATCTTCTTTAAGAATTCAAGTCTATTTGTGTGTTCATTTTTTGCATCACTTGATTTTTTTTCCAAGTTAGTACCCAATTGGATTGTATCATTTAAATTTGAAACCATTTTTTCTTTTAAATTGTATGTGCTTTTAGAACTCTGTTTTGATTTCCTTGATTCATAGCCCGGATTTGTTTTAACCTTCTCATTATCCAGAGTTCTATTAACCGCTTCATATTCCACATTTGTTCCATTTGATTCAAAAGCATAATTTGTTTCAACAGATTCAAAATCCAGATTTATTCTAACTGATTCGTTATCCAGATTATTTTTAATTGATTCATACTCCAGATTTTTTTCAACTGATTCATTATCTAGTTTTGGTGTAAATGATTCAGGATCTACTTTTGATTTCATTGATTTATTAAGTTTGATTGATTTAGCTTTTTGGTTTAAATTTATTGATATAGTTGATTCAGATTTGATTGATTGATTTGAATCTGATTTGATTGATGGATTTAAATTGATTGTTTCAGTATCATAAGGACAGTTTATAGAGTTGACACTCTGATCATTGTTTGTAGAACAGTTTATAGAGTTGACGCTCTGATCATTGTTTGTAGGACAGTTTATAGAGTTGATGCTCTGATCTTGTTCTATAGGACAGTTTATAGAGTTGACACTCTGATCTTGTTCTATAGGACAGTTTGTAGAGTTGACGCTCTGATCTTGTTCTATAGGACAGTTTATAGAGTTGACGCTCTGATCTTGTTCTATAGGACAGTTTATAGAGTTGACGCTCTGATTATTGTTTTTAGAACAGTTTATAGAGTTGAAGCTCTGATCTTGTTCTATAGGACAGTTTATAGAGTTGACGCTCTGATCTTGTTCTATAGGACAGTTTATAGAGTTGACGCTCTGATTATTGTTTTTAGAACAGTTTATAGAGTTGAAGCTCTGATCTTGTTCTATAGGACAGTTTATAGAGTTGACACTCTGATCTTGTTCTATAGGACAGTTTATAGAGTTGACGCTCTGATCTTGTTCTATAGGACAGTTTATAGAGTTGACGCTCTGATCTTGTTCTATAGGACAGTTTATAGAGTTGACGCTCTGATCATGTACTATAAGACAGTTTATAGAGTTGATGCTCTGATCATTGTTTTTAGAACAGTTTATAGAGTTGATGCTCTGATCAATATTTATATGACAGTTTATAGAGTTGACGCTCTGATCTTGTTGTATAGGACAGTTTAAAGAGTTGACGCTCTGATCATTATTGATAGGACAGTTTTGAGAGATGACGCTCTGATCATTATGTATCGGACAGTTTAGAGAGGTGCTGCTCTGATTGACCGTGGAGATGAGGTTCTTGTCATCAGTCTGCTTTTCTCTTCTCTCTCTCATTCTATCTCTTTTCTCTCTCCTTTTTGTCAAATCACTTTTGTTTTTACCTCTACGTGGCATTGTCTAAAAAATAAAACAAAAACCAAAGTCAAAAACCTTGACATCAACTATAAGAGAATTAGAATGAATAAAATAGAGTAAAATTCCTGGAATATCAATTCATTGTATAATCTAACAAGCAAAAAAATAATGCCATAGGAAATTTCACCAAGCATACCTTTGTAACAATCATAGCCAAGGTTTTGTGTTAAAGGAACACTTTTACCTGTAATTGTTTAATTTTTAGACATTGTAACTTGGATGTAGAGTTGTCTAATTGGCAATAGTACAAAATTTTCATATTTCTATGAGCTATGGGATATAGAGTACAGACAGGAGAAAGGAACCTTTATTAAACATACAAAAATTCTGTATTTGGTATTAAGCATGTGATAAAATAACATCAATATTCAGTGTGAATTTCAGATATTATTTGATTGATGGATTTAGCTTTATTGTTTCAATAGAAATTATTAATTCAGTATTATTTGGACACTTTATTATCATTAGTATCATCTCCCTAAATGCAACTTTTTAACAACAGAAAGAAATAAATACTTAGATAAAAAATTCACGAACCATTGTAATATTCTTAAGTTCAGGGAACTTATGAGTACATCTAAACAACCTAAGCTATGAAAATTTGTGCAATTTTATTAGAGTTATGAATGATCAAGCGGTTTATCAGAATAAAGTATATATAAATAGAATAGACACCATAGAAGTAACTTCAAGACTATCTTCAAAGAATTGTATAGCAAATACATCAAGATGTAAACATAAATATCAATTCACATGATACACAAGCAAGCAGATGCAATGGTGTAAGTAAATTGACAATTTTTCTAGGTTTGATTTCATGTCATAATATTAATAAATAAAAATGTATATAATGTTTTTTTTTATGTTTTTAAGATTATTTACAAATTAATATCAAAACTGACTGCTCACAATGAGTATTTCACAATTTCACTTTTAGAAAGTTTTGAAACAAACAGATAATTGTATTTGAATTTTTTTCAACTATATTACTAAATCAAATGTTCCTTCAACATCTGAAAAATCTGTATTAACTTACCACAACTATATCAGTTCTTGATACAAATAATCTTTTATAGTTGGATTCAAATGTAAGCAAAAACCTCTGTCACTCCAACAAGTTAGAACTGAAGAAATACCTGTAAAAAGAGGTGTTATCAGTACACGGCACTTTACTTTATCATGTTTTATCTTTTTTTCGAATTTTATTATTTTCAACCAAGATTTTTAATCAAAGAGCTGATAGCTCTGAAGTGGAAGAAGGTGAATAAAAGGTAACTTGAATTACCATAAAAGCAGCCCCACTAACCCAGGCTGCTTTGTTCCATTATCGTTATAATGTATTTTTTTTCTTCAAACAAGAAAAGGTCATAAGTACATGGATTTCCCATCCGTACAATCATTTTCTATGTTCAGTTGACTATGAAAATTAGGTAAAATCTTTAATTTGGCAGTAAAATTAAGAAGATCATATCATAAGGAACACATGTGTACTAAGTTTCAAGTTGATTGGATTTCAACTTCATCAAAAACTACCTCGTAATAAACTTTATAACCAGAAGCAGGACGGACGGACAGACTAGAAAACATATTGCCCACAAATGGAGCTTAAAAAAGTGAGGCGTTACATACCCGCCAACTTTTGAAAGTTCCCAATTCCCATATGGGTTTTTCCTGCACAAATTTTTTTTTAAAGGTTACAATTTTTAGCGATGTATTTTGCACGATCTGGATTGTCTAGAAAAAGTGTCATATTTGTATGATTAACTTACATGCCTTTTTCTTAAGTCTGTTAGCATGGTTCTAGTTTTAATTCGGTAGAAAAAATATACATGAAGCTAGCAGACCAGGGTTTATTTTCCAGAGTAAGAATATTAGATGCTTGTTGAAATTTCCAATTTTAAATTATGCACAAAGATTGACCTTTAACAGGTTGGGAACAACACTCCAAATGAGATTAACCTACCTGGAAGATCAGTATAACCCACTGTAAAAAATGAGCACCAAAAAAGTCATTTATATTCATATTATTTGATGAAACTTTTCCCCAAGAACTATGCATCTATTAAGTACTGAATAGTCAAAACATGTCAAAAGAATTTTCTGTTGTTTCTAAACTTATATCTTTTTTAATAATTTGACCCCTCATTTAGAAAAGTTGTTCCAAATATGAATTTTCCCACTTTTGAGTTTAATAAAAATTTTCAAAATGTACTTTATTTTTTTTCAACAGTAAAATGACCCCTTGTTTTATGGACAGTCCCTCATTTAAGGGACACCACTCATAATTGGGGTGGGGGTGGGGTGGGGGGTCCAAACCTAAATACAAAAATAAAATATGTTACAACCAGTATTATGTCAATAAATTGTCAATAAATTAGTGAAAAAATACTATTTACTATCTTTATCATGTTTTTGGTAGTACAGTAGACTCCAGCCAATGGGATACCCAGATTGTCAGCTAAAAATATCTGATTACACGATATATACACGATATATTTTATGATGTGACTCTGTACCTATGTATCTTGTCATACTTTGAATGACAAAATTATTTTATTCATTAATATTACTTTTACTGTTAACCAACTTTTTTTGTGATATACATTTTACGTGACTCTGTACTTATGTATCACGTCATACTTTGAACCACACTATTATTTTATTTATTATTATTACTTTAACTGTTAAGTCAGTGTTTGTTATATCTATTTTGCGTGACTGTATTTATGCATCCCGTCATACTTTGAACGACAAAATTATTTCATGTCTATCTGTGCGAATTTCAAACGCGCAATTTTACACCAGTACCCATACCCTCCTTCCTTGATGGGTGCATTTTACATAGACAAATATAATCGTATAATATAATCAAAATGAGGATGTTAATTTGATGTATGCCTTTTTGTGCTTCTTCGTTACATTTGTTGTTTTTATAGTGATTAAGATGATAACACAATGTTGACTGCTGTACCCCTATTTTTGACATTTTTACCTATTATGTCTGTTTGTTTTGTTCGCGCATCGGTGACTATATAATGGAATTTGATGCGACTGTCATACAAGTGAGAGGTTTAGCTAGCTATAAAACCAGGTTCAATCCACCATTTTCTACATTTGAAAATGCCTGTACCAAGTCAGGAATATGACAGTTCTTGTCCATTCGTTTTTGATGCGTTTTGTTATTTGATTTTGCCATGTGATTATGGACTTTCCGAATTGATTTTCCTCCGAGTTCAGTATTTTTGTGATTTTACTTTTCAATAAGACGATGAATGTATATTCATTAAATATTCTACAATAATAAGTAGATCTATTGCTTAATATGTGAAAGGGCTGGAGGATTGATGGAGTGATTTTTATCAATAACATCACCACGATGTTTGTGAAATAAAATTATCAGCTGATTATGTAGCTAATGAATAAATTTGTTTCCACTTGCAGTTTTTAAATCCTATATTTATTAAAATCAATTAAATGTCCTGAAGTATTTATGTAAATTATTATCTTCCATCCATAGTTTGTCTTTACTTGTTTAGTAAACAAATTATTTACATTTTCACACAGGTAAATTAATTTGACTATAAATAGATTAAAGCATGTCTGTGTAGAATCTCTTATCAAAAATCGTAATTTTTATAATTTTATTTCTTTAAATAATCAAATTTAAATTTATGAAAATATTCATGATTGATAAAATAGTATTGCTTGAAGTTTACGCTTTCAGAGACTATTTATGTTTAGGTCATGGTTCTTCACATAGTTGTAAACAAACCAATATGGGTGACACACGTGATTACCTTTGCACATGTGAAAAAAATATTTCTGACAAAAGTCAGATTTCTCTTGTCAAAAGGAATTTATATTTATATTGCAATACATTCTTCAGAAGGAGGTACATTGGGTTTCAATTATATTTCTTTTTCTATGAGCTTAGATTTTAATCACATTCTCCAAACAGCAACGTATTGCTCTTGTCAACTGAGTCTTGAATAATTTTATAAATAGATTCAAACCATTTGGAGTAGAAGGGCATCTAATTCACATGACAAAGGAAAACAATGAATTAAGACAACAATTTAATAAGAAATATATCCTTTTTATTTACAAAAAAACAAAATCTTCTTGTCTGCAGGATTGCAAATTCGTAACTTCAAGGGCGAACTTGTAAACAGGGCGAGTTGTCCCGATACCAAATTCAAGCATGCGTAATACAAATATCTATAGTTAAAACATCCTGTATCAAGTAAACAAATAACGTTCATGTGGATGAGATGAAATCTGATAATTTACATAAATAAAAGGGTCATATTTACGATAGTGATTGTTTTTCAATCCTAATTTACAAATTAAATGATTCAGATGCCTAATCATGTGTAAAAATCGATGTCAAAAATCTTAAGTTGTTATGAGATTGTAATACACGAAACGAATGCGGCATACGGAGGCTCAATGCCAAAGGTCAGCCCCTTAAGTCTTCAGAAGACTTGACGTCTTCTTCCACTAAAAAATCAATTTACTTTTATTTGAATTTTTCTTTTTTTTAACATCTATAACAATTACTGTTTAAAACATGAAACTCACTAGTACTTGAACCTGTACCACACACCTAAAAATAAAATCTGCTAATGAGGACCTTTAAATTAAATTTCTGGGTTGCTTGTACTTACATGACACATGGTGAGTTTATGCACCCATGTTTTTTATAACCAATTTTCAAATTATAAGGATGAAATTTCTTTAGTTAACATGGTCATGGACCAGATATGGGGGTTAAGTGCATTGAAATCTTAATAAGCTTACCACAATGTTAACTATATGTTACAAAATGAAGGTAACCAGCTTTACTTTCAGCTTCAAATGTAGTCAAAATATAGTCAAGAGCCTTTGCCACTCCAACAACACAAACTGATGAAATACCTGTAAATAGTATTAAAACATGTAGCAGTGTTAACAACAACATAACATGTTTATAATTTTTTTTAACACAAAATCATAACAATTACTGTATAAAACAAGAGCACACACGCTGGTGTATCTCGCCTGCATTACTCAATGTAATTTCAAATTTTTCAGGACAAAATTATGGTCCTTAAATATTTGCTAAGATAATCAGTTTTTCACCTTTTTTTTTTGTTATGCTTAAAGATATTGATTTGATAATTGGTTTAAAGTTTTATCATGACAAGTTGAAGATTTTTTTCTAGTTTTTGTGCAGAGTTAGGTGCTTGGACTAAAGAAAATATACTGAAATAATCAGTTTTCACTATTTTTTTTCGTCTTGCTAGAAGATATTGATTTGATATTTGTTTAATATAGTGTACATATATAGTTGTCAGTTTATTTTTCAATTTATGAGTTCATCTGGTATCTTTTGCCCCTCTTTTACATCATGTTTGATGTTTTAGCTCAAATTAAAATTTTGTTCCAAAAATTGAATTTTTAACCAGAAGAGGACTACAATGTATGTATTGCCATGCAATACTCACACATTGTTTGTTATATCAAATCCTATTCTGCTATTTTACAATCCAAAAAGGCAGAAGATCTACCTTGAGTGTTTTCATATCTGAAAAAATATATTTACTTACCAATGCTTACTATATATGTTCCAAAATCAAATAAACCAGCTTTAACGGTCAGCGTCAAATTTAATTGAAAACTGATGTCACTCAAAGTATTGCCTGCAAATAGAATTGTTATCATTACAGTCAGTTGCCTGTATTTGGTTGAGGAGAACTAAAAAATATACAATTTTTCAATTTATAAAGGGACTGAACTCTAGAACAGTTTAAGTGACGCCACCAAAATTCATACTAGATTTGTGTTTTGTGGTAATATGCATCATGTATAAGTTTTATAACATTTGGTTGAGGCAAACTCAGTGTTACAGCAAGATTTAACTTAAGTTAGAAAACAGAAACTTAAAATTTTGTAATTTTTACATTAATAAAGGGGCATAACTCTAAAACAGCTAATGTGACGCCACCAAAATTCAAACTTAGTCAAGCTTTTGCAAGGTGGCATAAAAATATACTTGTATTTTGACTCACAATGACTAATTTTACGGTCCCAAGTTTAACAAAACATTTAAAATTCATTATCTATCTTGAACTATATATGTGTACACATACAATGTATGTCATGCATGTCAAAACATGACCTTTGGATTTACAAAATGTAAATGGATTGCAGAGTCATGAGAGATGGTCAGATTATACATGTAGACATGTAACTAAATTTCCAGTAGCTGACTACTGTATTGATGTATGACATTATCTTTCAAAGAGCCTACAGGTTGCTCACCTTGGTCAATGTGAATATTAAACAAAGGAAACAGATGGATTCATGACAAAATTGTGTGTTGTTGGTGTGTTTGTACATCTTACTTTACTGAACATTCTTGCTGCTTACAATTATCTCTATCTATAATGAACTTGGCCCAGTAGTTTATGTGGAAAATGTTAGTAAAAATTTACAAATTTAATGAAAATTGACTATAAAGGACAATAACTTTTTAGGGGGTCAATTGACTATTTTGGTTATGTTGACTTATTTTTAGGTCTTACTTTGCTGTACATTATTGCTGTTTACAGTTTATCTCTATCTATAATAATATTCAAGATAAAAACAAAAATGGCCAAATTTCTTTAAAATTACCAATGTAGGGGCAGCAACCTAACAACAGGTTGTCAGATCAATCTTAAAATTTCAGGGCAGATAGATCTTGGTCTGATAAATAATTAAACCCAGTCAGATTTGCTATAAATGCTTTGGTCTTTGAGTTATAAGCAAAAAAATGCATTTTACCCCTATGTTCTATTTTTAGCTGTGGCCGTCTTCTGGGTTGGATTGCCGGATCACCAGACACATTTTTTAAACTATATACCCCAAAGATGATTGTGGCCAAGTTTGGATTAATTTGGCCCAGTAGTTTTAGAGGAGAAGATTTTTATAAAAGATTACTAAGATTTATGACATGTATGAAAAACATGAAAAATGGTAAAAAATTTACTATAAAGGGCAATGACTCCTAAAGGGGTCAACTGACCATTTTTGGTCATGTTAACTTATTTGTAAATCTTACTTTGCTGAATATTATTGCTGTTTACAGTTTATCTCTATCTATAATAGTATATATTCAAGATAATAACCAAGCAAAATCCCTCTTGTAATGAAAAAATAAGTTACAATTCCATCCGAGGCCGACGATTCAATGTTTCCTGCTATTTTAAAAACATTTATATCCATCATTTCCATGTCATCTGATTTATTTTTAGGAGAACATAAAAATAAATGTTTGCAACAAACTCTGATTTGACAGACCCAAACTAAACATGCCAAATTTTGCAGAATGTCCCTTTTATTTTATTTGGAAAGTTCCGTCAAATTTTACTGAGTTTAATGCAAATAAAGAACCTTAGTGAGCACCCTCACATACCCCACGTCCCCACATTGTCATTGGAGATATGCACAACTACATAGTATGTCCTTATTATCTGAAAAGATTTCGTGAAATTCTGATGTGTGGTTTCAGAGGAGTTGCGATGACAAACTGTTGCGGTAGTACATTAAAGTAAATGAGTTCAAAGGGGCGTAACTCCTAGATAAAAAATTGAATCGTAATTTCCCATTGATATGCACAACTACATAGTATGTCCTTATTATCTGAAAAGGTTTCGTGAAATTCTGTTGTGTGGTTGAAGAGGAGTTGCGATGACAAACTGTTGCAGTAGTACATTAAAGTAAATAAGTTCAAAGGGGCGTAGCTCCTAGAAAAAAAATTGAATCGCAATTTCAAATCGATATGCACAACTACATAGTATGTCCTTATTATCTGAAAAGGTTTAGTGAAATTCTGTTGTGTGGTTTGAGAGGAGTTGCGATGACAAATTGTTGCAGTAGTACATTAAAGTAAATAAGTTCAAAGGGCCGTAACTCCTAGAAAAAAAAATGAATCGCAATTTCCCGTCGAAATGCACAACTACATAGTATGTCCTTATTATCTGAAAAGGTTTCGTGAAATTCTGTTGTGTGGTTTGAGAGGAGTTGAGATGACAAACTATTGCGGTAGTACATGTACATTAAAGTAAATAAGTTCAAAGGGGCTTAACTCCTAGAAAAAAAAATGAATCGCAATTTCCCGTCGATATGCACAACTACATAGTATGTCCTTATTATCTGAAAAGGTTTCGTGGAATTCTGTTGTGTGGTTTGAGAGGAGTTGAGATGACAAACTATTGCGGTAGTACATTAAAGTAAATAAGTTCAAAGGGGCGTAACTCCTAGAAAAAAAATTGAAACGCAATTTCCCGTCGATATGCACAACTACATAGTATGTCCTTATTATCTGAAAAGGTTTCGTGAAATTCTGTTGTGTGCTTTAAGAGGAGTTGCGATGACAAGAAACAGGACTGAGAAACGGACGGACGGACTGACGGACGGACTGACAGACGGACGGACGGGTCAAAAACATTATACCCTCCGCAACTCGTTGCGTGGGGTATAAAAATATATTTTATATTGCTATAAGAGGGTGGTTACAAATTAAAGATTAATTCCTTAACGTGTTTTGTCATTTTTATTTCATGTGCAGCAGTACTAGTTCATAAACGTTTTTACACTTTTGGTATTTAGATGTATTTTGCCTCTGAATGACCTTATATCACCTCCGAACAACCTTTTGACGTCAAGCAACGATCACTTTTTAGTTATGACGTCAAATGTTTTGAATTATGATGTCAAAGTTTACGGGAACCTGTGTGATTATGCGTAATGGCGGATAAATTTGCATACAAGTGTAAATACGTCTATTATTCACTGTCATGACTGTATTTTTGTGAAATCCGTATAAATTTCTACGTGCAAGACATGTTTAATTGTTAATTCATTGTGAAATGGCAATTTTATTTCATGTTCTTTTGTACAGATACCCCCTTACTGCGCCTCCTTACAGGAGACATATTATAGAGAAATCAGCTAAACATTTTAATAAACATAATGATACAGCTGTAAATTCACCCTGAAATTCCAACTGAAAATATGAGATTGGTGTTTTGACGTCAATTTAAGGTAGGCGTCAAGGAAAAAAAGTATAAATATTAATAGCCTTTCTAGACGTCATAATGATTTGCATTGATTCGGACAATCAAGTTCAAGCCAAGTTAAAAATAATCAAAAATCTATTATGTACTAACAGTAACCTGGTAACAGAAATGAAAACAAACATAATTGTGTGATCATGTTTGTACAACTGTACAGGGATCAAATCAGGTAATAATAGTTTTGACTGACTCAGACATACATGTACAGACCTAGGGCAACTATAAAAGGTAAATTATAATTTCAGTGGCGGTGACCAGAAATAATTTATGAAATATCTGGTCAAATAATTTAGCCTCACAGAGGGTCTCATTTGGGTCTAAGCGTGATGCGGGATAGTCGATTTTTTGTAAGTGTGACACGTGAAAGTCAAATTATTATGTTGTGAAATTGGTAAAGCAAGTCTATTGGGACACGGGAAATAACAAAACAATGAGAATTGCTTATGTAGTACATCATGTACATAGTGTACATGGTGTAAGCTGGATACAGGAATCTGACAAAACAGCAACTGGGTTTCTGGATCAAAACTCACAATGAGACCCCCGCACAGACTCACACCAGGGACAGGCACTTTTTTTCAATACACTGATAGTTCGACCTCCCAAATTAACATGTTTAACCCGGCCGCATTTTTGCACCTGTACCAAGTCAGGAGCCTCTGGCCCTTGTTAGTCTTGTATTATTTTAACTTTTAGTTTCTTGTGTACAATTTGGAGTTTAGTATGGCGTTCATTATCACTGAACTAGTATACATTTGTTTGAGGGCCCGACTCCAGGTACGGGAAATTATTTCTCGTTGCATTGAAGACCTGTCGGTGACCTGCTGCTGTTGTCTGCTCTATGGTCGGCTTGTTGTCTCTTCGGCACATTCCCCATTTCCATTCTCAAATTTATTGTGTTTATCCTTCTCTAGTGAAGTCATGTATACAAATTATTTTGTCAAATTATGGCAAATTATGTGTACATGTATGTTTACCTGGTCAGTGTCACTGTTGAACGACAAATGACGATACTCTCAGTCTGTTTTTTTTTTTAAATACGTGGTATATACCAGAAAATTCTATTCAAAACAGCTCGAAGTCTACTATCCAACACTTTTCAATAATAAATATCAATATCATGAACGAAGAGGTATAATATAAAAGCAGTATACCATCTATCAACCTTGTTATCAACCTCACATTCATTGGCTGATACAACCTCAATTTGATTGGTTGATACAACCTCTATCTGATTGGTTGGTTTACACAAGCTGAATTTTATAACAATGATTCTGATTGGTTAATAGAAAAAATGTAAACAAATAATATATAAATAACTAACACGTGGATGAGTCAAGGTATATATTTTGTTTATGTTATGTTAGATATTTTGTTTATATTATTTCTGTTGTATTAAATGTTTTGTTTATTTATTTTTATTTATGTTAAGTTAGAACCTGTCGATGTGATCAAGAAATTTTAAAGAAAGGTTTTCTATCGATTGCTACAAGGATTTGTATAGTTTGATTGCTATAATTAAAATTTACGTTGTTATAAATATTTTTTTCTAAATTTCAGTTTTATCATCTCATTACTTTTATGAAATGAGGGGTTGGAATCAGCAGCTGTTTGTCCTTGTTTGTTGCAATAACTTTAATCTATACAGGCTATTTATATCTAACAACCTCAGTCTATACAGACCATTCCCATCTTTCAACCTCAGTTTATACAGATCATCACCACTTTTCAACCTCAGTTTATACAGATCATTCCCATCTAACAACCTCAGTCTATACAGACTATTCCTATCTAACAACCTCAGTCTATACAGATTATTCCTATCTTACAACCTCAGTCTATACAGACTATTCCTATCTAACAACCTCAGTCTATACAGACTATTCCTATCTAACAACCTCAGTCTATACAGACCATACATGTACCTATCTAACAACCTCAGTCTCTACAGATTATTCCTATCTTACAACCTCAGTCTATACAGACTATTCCTATCTAACAACCTCAGTCTATACAGACTATTCCTATCTAACAACCTCAGTCTATATAGACCATACCTACCTAACTACCTCAGTCTATACAGATTATTCCTATCTAACAACCTCAGTCTATACAGACCATACCTATCTAACAACCTCAGTCTATACAGACCATTCCTATCTAACAACCTCAGTCTATACAGACCGTTCCTATCTAACATTCTCAGTCTATACAGACCTTTCCCATTTAACAACCTCAGTCTATACAGACCATTCCCATTTAACAACCTCAGTCTATACAGACCATACCTACCTAACAACCTCAGTCTATTTACAGCCCATTCCCTTATAAAAACCTCAGTTTATACAGCCCATTCCCTGATAAGAACCTCAGTCTATACAGACTATTCCAATCTAACAACCTCAGTCTACACAGACACTACCAAACTAACAACCTCAGTCTATACAGACCATACCTATCTAACAACCTCAGTCTATATAGATCATACCTATCTAACAACCTCAGTCTATACAGATCATAAATATCTAACAACCTCAGTCTTTACAGACCATTCCAAAAAAATATTGAAGTGCAACCCCCCCCCCCCCCAAAAAAAATATTGAAGTGCAACCCCCCCCCACCCCCCCACCCCCCAGACCATACATGTACCTATTTAATATATTCAGTCTACACAGACCATTCTTATCTAACAATCTCTATCTATACAGATTTTGCATCTAATTATCTTTATATGAAAGGATGTTCTGGAGAATGGAATATGCACCTGCTGTGACAAGTCTGGAGAAGATTAGGAGATTGATGTATGTCCAGAAGATAACCAGCATGACAAATGTTTCTTCTGGTAAAGATCAAAGGAACTATGTTCAGAAGCCACCCAATATAACAATAGTTGTTTGTAGTTAAGTATTAAATATTTGTGTCCCAGTTTCATCACCACACTACACCCTAAGATTTTCAAGGATAAACATTGATTATTATAGAGATTCAGACTTTTTAAAGGTAAACATTTTTCAGCTTATTATTTCAAATACTTCATTCATTAGAGTGTATTCCTATGTTTTTTGTTTATTGGTACAGGTATATTTCTTTCTTTTATTGATTTTTATTTAATTTTTATTTTCATATAATTAATTAGTGTTTTCCCTAAGATTCTTTTTAACCTTGTGATACACAGCAGCAATCATTTGATTTTCTGGTAGGAGCTGTACATTTGTTGTGAAAAAAAGTTTATTTCCAGTTTTTTTTAGCCAAAACTTATTTGTTTTTGCGCTTCTGAGAAAAAAAATGGTTTCACCCTCAGCTGCCACTATATTTAATGCTAGAATTGAAAGAAAGAATTGTTTTCTTCTTGTCCCAAAAATATTATGTTTGTCTGGGAAAAATTCCATAGTGCCCTAGAAAATGAAATGGTTGCTGTATTAGTTATTTTGACATAGTGCACATTTTTGTTTGGTATATTTCCCTTTGCAGGAGAGAACTTCACCAATTGTTATTCTTTTATCAATTTTTTTAAACTATATAGAATACAGTTAATATGATAGCAAACTTGTAGGGTCCAGATTAGAGAGAATTGACCTGCAAAATATTTTTGAAATATTTGAAATGTAATATAAAAAACATTGTAAAATAACTTTTGTTTAGACTTTCCCATTATATATTATTTTTTGTTAATGTCATAATTGGTGATTTTTTTTAATTTTATGTTCTATGTTTATAAGATTAGATAGGATATTTGTAATTTAATTAAAGGGCACATGAAGTAATTTATTACAATACTTTTTAAATTGATTCAATTATGTTGACATAAAAAATAGATGAATATGAATATAACATCTCAATTCTAAGATTTATTATTTTAGATGTCTTCGTTTGCAAAGAAAGATAGATGGACTAAGATACAAGAAATGGTATGTAATCTTATTTCTGTTATGTGGCCTCTTGCACTTTAGTTGGATACTTCAAATTGGAATGTAAAATTCAATTGTCTTATTACTATCAAATTAAAACGATTATAGAAATGAATGAAAAGACACAGTTTTAAAATTTAATCACCTGAACACAGGCACTTGGGTATATGGTACTGTTATTTTTAAGTAATGAATTATCTCCCTTATTTAATTTTTTTTAATATAAACCCTATATTTTTGGAATCAGCATACATGAAGCTGACTTTTGAAGCTGGAATTAACATGTCTTAAAACCTAATTTTAATATTTTTCATTTCAAAATAGATCCTTACTGGTGGAAAGGTCTTCAATTTGAACAATTGGTTTTTAATTAAAGTGACATTTATGTGGATGTTTTGAAAAACACTTAAATATGTTTTTAATTTTAAAGACTAAAGAATGGGCTGGCAAAGATGAAGTTGTTGTTTGCCTTAAACTAGATTTAAAGAGTAAGAAAGTGAAATATGCAGGTAACTTCAATATTTTACTCTGTACTCTTAAAATAATTTTTTTTTTTTTTAAATTTTAACATTGATCAGTCCTTATCATGCTTATTGGAATTAGAAGTTATGCAGGTTTTTTTAGTACACTTTGTTAAAAAATAATTAAAATTAGCATTATTTAAAATATAGTATTTTATGGATGCATATGATTGAATGAAATGTTACATGGAGTGGCTTTAAAACATTTTGTTTACAAAAATTCCTGCCAAGATTTTTTTTCCTGAATTTCAGTCATAAATATTTCAGAGTAAAACATGTAAGGAACATCATCATCTGTGAAATATTGGACTTTTTATATAATGAATACATTATATTGAAAAACAAGGTGGAAAATCTACTTACTTTTACTTTTAGTTCAACAATATATTAATGAAAAATTTTAGGTCCTTCATTCATGAAACCATTTGGTTCAGATGTGGACGTGATAAACAAATTTTTGAAATATGCTGAAAGGGATGGCATTTCTAATGGAGAGGAAATGGCAGTAGTACCTATTGGTATGTTAATTTTTTATATAATGTAATAATTTGCACATTGTTTGTTATGTTATGTATAAAACTAAGGACCAAATAAAGGAAATTGTGTGCTTATCAACAAAACATAATGCTACCAGACTTGTTATTTTTGTAGTGCTTTAAAAAAACATTGATGTTTAAAGTTTGATTATGAAATGTGATAAAAATATATGAAATTTTCCACATTTTTGTTTAATCTGAAAGAGCTTCCTGTAATATTTTAATATAGATAGATGATATCTTTTTAATCCTTTGCTTTTTTCATTTAATTTTATGATATTTTTTTTTAGGATTGCCAACTATGGAAATTGAAGACATTAACTTGGCAAACTTGAGGAAGATTATTCCTAATATTGTTGCATCAGATGGTAAAGTTATTTTTTATTATTGAAGATTTATTTAAAAATGCACATCAATTACACAAGCATGAAATCTCTATTCCAAAAGCTATTTGATATTAGGCCACTTATATACATTGACTTTTTATTCTTTTGATTTTCTAAGACAAAGAATGGTTGAAAGTAAAATTTTGATTTTATTATTATCATTTTCTGAAATCAGTTTTTGAAGGTGTGGGGAAAAACATGCAACTGTATATTTTATTCACATTTATTGTGACATAATGAAATCATTTATACTTATTTGTTTAGTTTTTTCTTAAACTTTTATTAAATCAATTGCAAAACTTATATTTATTATAATATTATTTTTTAACAGTGTACAAAAGAAAAAAGGTTTTGAAAGGTTTCTGGGGAATTGAGTGTTTCAGACCAGTATGGTACCCTCAAGAAGTAGAGTTCAAGTCCCCAAATAACACGGACAACCAAGGTAAGAAACAATGTTTTTTTTATTTATATCTATTTCTATTATACCCCAAAATAAACAAGTTTTGGGGTATATAGGTATCACTTTGTCTATCTGTATGTCCTTATGCCATGTAAGAATAAGTCCTCCTTAAAGGATAGATTAATATTGTTAAAACTTTACACAATTGTAGTACACAACCTGAAGATGTACATGAAGGAAAATATTTCCCCATTCAGGGAGAATAGCAAATATGAACCTCACTACAGCTGTGATGCACTTGAAAATTATATTTTCCAAACAAAACATGAGTTGTCGTCAATGCAGCCTCGGAGATTTAGAGACAATCTGAAACCTGGTGAGAGGTCAAGCATTTCTTCACTTTTGCGAGACAAATCAATTCTTATTAAGAAAGCTGATAAAAGCAACAATGTTGTTGTTCTTGATAAGAGTATTTACTTATCCGAAGCTTATCGGCAATTACAATCGCATCACTACACAAGTCTTGACGGTTTTGACTTCAAGGTTCTCAGAAATAATATCAATGATTATGTCACAAGAATGCACATTCATAATGAAATTGACGAAATTTCATTTAAATACATGATAAATGGCAATCAGAAAAATTACGGACCGGGACAAATGCATATATTACCGAAAATACACAAAATAAATTTTGTAGATTATGACAATGTCATGAGAATAGGATTTAATATTGATTTAATAGTTCCTCCAGGGAGACCTATCATTTCCCAGATTGGTACGATCACTGAATACATAGGTCGTTATGTTGATTATTTTCTTGTGCCAATAGTTAAGAAACACCATACTTTCATCAGAGATTCATCTGATTTTATACAAAAAATAGAAACAATCAAACCATTAGACAATTGCCTATTATGTAGTTTTGACATAAGTCAGATGTTTACCAACTGTCCAATTGAAGAAATTCTTTTAGCAGTAAGAGCAGCATATGATGCATTTGATAAATCGCATTACACTATAAAATATCCCTCTACAGATGATTTAGTTTCCCTCTTGGGATATGTTCTGCAACATAATATCTTTGAATTTAATGATCAATTATATCAACAATGTCTAGGTTCTGCAATTGGGGCCTGCTGTGCACCGGAATGTTGTAATATTTTATTATATCAAATAATGAAAGAAATTATTTCGTCATTTCCTTACAAGACAAACATATTTTATTATGCCAGATACATGGATGATGGAATAATAATACACCACGGTAAAAGACATGAACTTGAAGAATTTTTTAAATTGGCTAATAGCCATCACAAATTTCTCAAATTCACATATGAAATTTCAGAATCTGACACAACATTTCTAGACGTTCATTTATTCAAGGGCAGAAGATTTATAGCAGATAATATATTAGACATGAAAACCCATTTCAAACCTACGAATTCTTTTCTATATTTGCACAGAAATAGCTCTCATACGGAGCACGTGTTTAAAGCATTTATCCGGGGAGAAGTAATTCGTTACAGAAGATCAACAAACAATGATAATGACCTTAGAGAAATTCTCTTAAAGTTCAAACAGAATTTGATAAATAGGGGTTACACTGACACTGAAATCATGTCTAGCTTCAATGAAGCCTTAACCAAAGAGAGAAAAAATTTGTTTTCAACTAAGGAAGGGAAACGTAAAGATGAAATTCCTCTTGTAATGGCTACTAAATATAATCCTTGCATAAGCAAATTACGAAAACACCTTTTAAAACATTGGCATCTCATAAGAGATAATGTGGTTTGCAATGAAGTATTCACAAAAACACCGATAATTGCTTATAAAAGGCACAGAAATTTATCAGATATTCTGACATCGACCAAGGTAAAGAAACCATAATTTTTGAAACATATAGGACAATCCCTGATGATGGCGGACCTATATAACAATATTTTATTTATCATAAAAAAATACCGCCGAAACGCTATATTAGTGTAGGATTGATTGCAAACATATAAAATTTATAAATAGCATATATAATACAAACCTGATAATTTCTTATCAGAAGGAATCTATCTCTTTATAAACATAATTATAGATTATGTGATATAATTATTGCAAAACATTAGTGAAACCAATATATTTCGATTTGGTTCCGAACATGAACTTTGCAATGTTCTATGAAAACAATGATAGTAATTGTGTGAAGATGAAGAGGGAAGCCGTGGACGTTGGGTTTCGCTTTTTCTTAATTGTTTTGGATTGATTGCAAACATATAAAATTTATAAATAGCATATATAATACAAACCTGATAATTTCTTATCAGAAGGAATCTATCTCTTTATAAACATAATTATAGATTATGTGATATAATTATTGCAAAACATTAGTGAAACCAATATATTTCGATTTGGTTCCGAACATGAACTTTGCAATGTTCTATGAAAACAATGATAGTAATTGTGTGAAGATGAAGAGGGAAGCCGTGGACGTTGGGTTTCGCTTTTTCTTAATTATATAGGAAAGGTCTGTATAGACTGAGGTTGTTCGATAGGAATGGTCTGTATAGAGTGAGGTTGTTAGATAGGTTTGGTCTGTATAGACTGAGGTTGTTTGATATGAATGATCTGTATAGGCTGAGGTTGTTATATAAGTACGGTCTGTATAGACTGAGATCGTTAGATAGGAAAGGTTTGTATAGACTGAGGTTGTTTGATGGGAATGGTCTGTAAATACTGATGTTGTTATATTGAAATGGTCTGTATAGACTGAGGTTGTTAGATAGGTTTGGTCTTTATAAACTGAGGTTGTTAAATAGGTTTGGTCTGTATAGACTGAGGTTGTTAGATTTGTATAGTCTGTATAGACTGAGATTGTTAAATAGGTATGGTCTGTATAGACTGAGGTTGTTAGATAGGAATGGTCTGTATAGACTGAGGTTGTTAGATAGGAATGGTCTGTATAGACTGAGGTTGTTAGATAGGAATGGTCTGTATAGGCTGAGGTTGTTAGATTGGAATGGTCTGTATAGACTGAGGTTGTTAAATAGGAATGGTCTGTATAGACTGAGGTTGTTATATAGGAAAGGTCTGTATAGACTGAGGTTGTTAGATTGGAATGGTCTGTATAGACTGAGGTAGTTAGATATGAATAGTCCGTATAGACTGAGGTTGTTAGATAGGAATGGTCTGTATAGACTGAGGTTGTTAGATATGAATAGTCCGTATAGACTGAGGTTGTTAGATTGGGATGGTCTGTATAGACTGAGGTTGTTAGATAGGAATGGTCTGTATAGACTGAGGTTGTAAGATTGGTATGAGCTGTATAGACTGAGGTTGTAAGATAGATATGAGCTGTATAGACTGAGGTTGTTAGATAGAAATGGTCTGTTAAGACTGAGGTTGTTAGATTCTGATATGTACGGTCTGTAAAGACTACGGTTGTTAGATAAGTTTGTTAGGCAAGGCAAATATAACCAACTGAAAAAGCTATGGTAAAAAACTTACAACAAACAAGGAAAAACAACATCTGCTGAATAGACCCCCCTTTTTTCATAATGAGAAAAAAAACCGGGATCTAGAAAAAAAATTATATTTAACAATGTTAAAAAGCAACCGATAGAAAACCTTTCTTTAAATTTCTCAACAACATCGGCAGTGTTAGCTTATAAGTTATAATAAATACCTTTCTTGGCATCACTCATACGCGTGTAGAATTATTATTTATTTGTTTACATTTTTCTCATTAACCAATCAGAAACAAGGTTATAAAATTCAGCTTGTTGTGAATCAACCAATCAGATTGAGGTTAAATCAACCAATGAATGTGAGGTTGATAACAAGGTTAATAGATGGTAGACTGCTCTAGTATTATACCTCGAACGAAAGAGCAAACAACATGCACCGGAAATGGTAGGAGGTGAGTTCGTACCTTGTCTGGGTATGAGGTCCGTTCGTACCTCTTCTATTTCGTACCTTATATTAATGTCCTTTTGTCCTTTGTCTATCTTTATTGATGTCATAATTGCTGTTCCAGCTGAACAAATATTGTATAGCTATAAGGGAGTGGATGTAGGTTAACATTATAAAGAAAAAATTATCATCAAACAAAGAGTAGAGAATGATGACATGATAAAATATATGGTTAATGAGTAATATCACTTTACGCATAATTCTGAAAATAAGAGGGGCGAAAACTCCAATTTTTGTTTATGCATCCTTTTAACCAAAATGTATAAGTAACCACAAGTCGCAACTTACAATTAAGTAAAAATAATTTGTTGATATCTTATAAGGTTATTGAAAAAGAGTGAAAATAAGCCAAAATCAAAATTTAGATTTTGACCTTGACCTTTGACCTTGACCTAATTTTCATTTTTTTGGACCAAGGATCTTAAATCAAAAGACCCTAGGTCTCTATCACTTATAGTTTACCAGTTAGAAATGCATATCAATGATATCATATATAAAAGGGGGGATAACTCTCATATGGAGTCTCCGGATAGCTTCGGTTGAAATGAAACAGAACATCCTAAGGATATAACGAGCAATTTGGAAAAATAAATTTGTCTGTTTCTTATACGGTTGCGAAGGAGTAGTGGCCACAAGAAAAACAGTGTTCGGGGAGATAACTCTTACAAGGTAAAGTTTTTTGTTACGCGGTGTCAGTTTCAGAAGCGTATTAACTGTTCGATATCATTTACCTTATATCTAAGCGATATCTTGTGAAACAAAAAAACAGTGAAGGAAAAAAAAGTTGGCGGAAGAAAAAAAATAAAAATAATAATAATAATAATAATCAGAACAAACCCTATAGGTCTTTCAACTGAAAGGTTGAAAGACCTAATAATAATAATAATCAGAACGAATACAATAGGTCTTTCACCTGAAAGGTTGAAAGACCTAATAATAATAATAATAATAATAATAATCAGAACGAATACAATAGGTCTTTCAACAGAAAGGTTGAAAGACCTAATAATCAGAACAAACCCTATAGGTCTTTCAACTGAAAAGTTGAAAGACCTAATAATAATAATCAGAACGAATACAATAGGTCTTTCAACAGAAAGGTTGAAAGACCTAATTAAAAACCAATTGTTCAAAGAACAATTGAAGGTCTTTCAACCAATAAGGATCTATTTAGATATGAAAATATTAAAATTCAGTTGAAAATGTCAGTTCCTATGGCTTAATGATGTATAAATATGAATTTTAAGCAAAGGTCAAAATCTAGAACGTCCAATTTACCTATGACCTTGACCTCAATTTCAAGGTCATAGACTAAACATCTCAAATAAAAAGACACTAGTTCCTTAATATGTATGGTTCATGAGTAAAATCACTTTACGCATAATTCTTAATATAAGAGGGGCGAAAACTCGCTTTTATTGTTTACGCACCCTCGCAACCAAAATTGATAAGTTACGACATGTCGCAACTAACAATTTAGTAAAAAAAAATTGTCGATATCTTATAAGGTTAATGAAAAAAGGTGAAAAAAAGCCAAAATCAAAATTAAGAATTTGACCTTGACCTTTGACCTTGACCTAATTTTCATTTTTTTGGACCAAGGATCTTAAATCAAAAGACCCTAGGTCTCTATCACTTATAGTTTACCAGTTAGAAATGCATATCACTGATATCATATATAAAAGGGGGGATAACTCTCATATGGAGTCTCCGGATAGCTTCGGTTGAAATGAAACAGAACATCCTAAGGATATAACGAGCAATTTGGAAAAATAAATTTGTCGGTTTCTTATACGGTTGCGAAGTAGTAGTGGCCACAAGAAAAACAGTGTTTGGGGAGATAACTCTTACAAGGTAAAGGTTTTGGTTACGCGGTGTCAGTTTCAGAAGCGCATTAACTGTTCGATATCATATACCAAATATCTAAGCGACATCTTGTGAAACAAAAAAACAGCGAAGGAAAAAAAAGTTGGCGGAAGAAAAAAAAAAAAAAAAAATAATAATAATAATTAAAAACCAATTGTTCAAAGAACAATTGAAGGTCTTTCAACCAAAAAGGATCTATTTTGATATGAAAATATAAAGATTCAGTTTAAAATGTCAGTTCCTATGGCTTAATGATGTAAAAATATGAATTTCAAGCAAAGGTCAAAATCAAGAACGTAAAATTAACCTATGACCTTGACCTCAATTTCAAGGTCATAAACCAAGGAACCTAAATCAACAGATCCTAGGTCTGTATTATGTATGGTTCATGAGCAATATCACTTTACGCTAAACTCTAAATATAAGAGGGGCATAAACTCCCATTTATTGTATACGCACCCTTCCAATCTAAATTTATAAGTTACGACATGTTGCAACTAACAATTTAGTAAAGATAATTTGTCGAAAACTTATAAAGTTAATGAAAATAAGTGAAAATAAGCCGAAATCAAAATTTAGAAATTTGACCTTGACCTTTGACCCTGACCTAATTTTCATTTTTTTGGACCAAGGATCTTAAATCAAAAGACCCTAGGTCTCTATCCTTTATAGTTTACCAGTTAGAAATGCATATCACTTATATCATATATAAAAGGGGGGATAACTCTCATATGGAGTCTCCGGATAGCTTCGGTCAAAATGAAACAGAACATCCTTAGGATGTAACGAGCAATTTGGTAAAATAAATTTGTCGTAATCTTTTACGGTTACGAAGGAGTAGTGGCCACAAGAAAAACAGTGTTCGGGGAGATAACTCTTACAGGGTAAAGTTTTTTGTTACGCGGTGTCAGTTTCAGAAGCGTATTAACTGTTCGATATCATATACCATATATCTTAGCGACATCTTACGAAACAAAAAAACAGCGAAGGAAATAAAAGTTGGCGGAAGAAAAAAAAAAAAAATAATAATAATAATAATAATAATAATCAGAACGAATTCAATAGGTCTTTCAACAGAAAGGTTGAAAGACCTAATAATAATAATCAGAACAAATACAATAGGTCTTTCAACAGAAAGGTTGAAAGACCTAATAATAATCAGAACAAATACAATAGGTCTTTCAACAGAAAGGTTGAAAGACCTAATAATCAGAACAAACCCTATAGGTCTTTCAACTGAAAGGTTGAAAGACCTAATAATAATAATCAGAACGAATACAATAGGTCTTTCAACAGAAAGGTTGAAAGACCTAATAATAATTAAAAACCAATTGTTCAGAGAACAATTGTAGGTCTTTCCACTAGTAAAGATCTATTTTGATATTGAAATATGAAAAATCAGTTTAAAATGTTAGTTCCTATGGTTTTATGATGTATTTATATGAATTTAAGGCAAAGGTCAAAATCTAGAACGTCATATTAACCTATGACCTTGACCTCAATTTCAAGTTCACAAACCAAGGACCTTAAATCAAAAGACCCTAGGTCTTAAATATGTTTGGTTTATTAGTAATATCACTTTACGCGTAATTCTAAATGTCAGATGGGCAAAAACTCACATTTATTGTCTGCGCACCCTTTCAACCAAAATATACAAGTAAGGACATGTCGCAACTAACAATTTATGAAAAATTATTTGTCGATATGTCATAAGGTATTTGAAAATAAATGAAAATAAGCAAAAATAAAAAAAAAATAAAAATTTAGAATATGACCTTGACCTTTGACCTTGACCTCATTTTTATTTTTTGGGACCAAGGACCTCGAATCTAAAGACCCTATGTCTTTATCACTTATGGTTTACCATTTAGAAATGCATATCACTTAATTAAATGGAAAAGGGGAAATAACTCTCATATGGAGTCTTCGTAAAGCTTCGGTCCAAATGAATATCCTAATCCTGAAGTTGTAACGAGCAATTTGGTAAACTAAATTTGTCGTTATCTTTAACGGTTGCGAAGGAGTAATGGCCACAAGAAAAACAGTGTTTGGGGAGATAACTCTTACAACGTAAAGTATTTTGTTACGCAGTTGTAAATTTTAAAGCGTATAAACTATACGATACCATATTCCAAATATCTAAGCGACATCTTTTGAAACATCAATACTACGCAAGAAAAAAAATTAGGCGGAAGAAAAAAAAAAAATAATAATAATAATAATAATCAGAACAAATTCAATAGGTCTTTCCACGGAAAGGTGGAAAGACCTAATTAAAAACCAATTGTTCAGAGAACAATTGTAGGTCTTTCCACTAGTAAAGATCTATTTTGATATTGAAATATGAAAAATCAGTTTAAAATGTTAGTTCCTATGGTTTGATGATGTATTTATATGAATTTAAAGCAAAGGTCAAAATGTAGAACGTCATATTAACCTATGACCTTGACCTCAATTTTAAGTTCACAAACCAAGGACCTTAAAACAAAAGACCCTAGGTCTTTAATATGTTTGGTTTATTAGTAATATCACTTTACGCGTAATTCTAAATGTAAGATGGGCAAAAACTCCCATTTATTGTCTGCGCACCCTTTCAACCCAAATATACAAGTAAGGACATGTCGAGACTAACAATTTATGAAAAATTATTTGTCGATATGTCATAAGGTATTTAAAAATCAATGAAAATAAGCCAAAATCAAAATTTAGAATATGACCTTGACCTTTAACCTTGACCTCATTTTTATTTTTTTGGACCAAGGACCTCAAATCTAAAGACCCTATGTCTTTATCACTTATGGTTTACCATTTAGAAATGCATATCACTTAATTAAATGGAAAAGGGGGAATAACTCTCATATGGAGTCTCCATAAAGCTTCGGTCCAAATGAATATCCCAATCCTGAAGATGTAACTAGCAATTTGGTAAAATAAATTTGTCGTAATCTTTAACGGTTGCGAAGGAGTAGTGGCCACAAGAAAAACAGTGTTTGGGGAGATAACTCTTATAGCGTAAAGTATTTTGTTACGCAGTTGTAAATTTTTAAAGCGTATAAACTATACGATACCATATTCCAAATATCTAAGCGACATCTTTTGAAACATCAATAATACGCAAGTAAAAAAATTAGGCGGAAGAAAAAAAAAAAAATAAATAATAATAATAATAATCAGAACAAATTCAATAGGTCTTTCCACGGAAAGGTGGAAAGACCTAATAATAATCAGAACAAATACAATAGGTCTTTCAACAGAAAGGTTGAAAGACCTAAATAATAATAATTAAAAACCAATTGTTCAAAGAACAATTGAAGGTCTTTCAACCAAAATGGATCTATTTTGATATGAAAACATTAAAATTCAGTAGAAAATGTCAGTTCCTATGGCTTTATGGTGTTAAAATATGAATTTCAAGCAAATGTCAAAATCTAGAACGTAAAATTAACCTATGACCTTGAACTCAATTTCAAGGTCATAAACCAAGGAACCTAAATCAAAAGACCCTAGGTTTGTATTATGTATGGTTCATGAGCAATATCACTTTACGCTAAACTCTAAATATAAGAGGGGCATAAACTCCCATTTATTGTCTGCGCACCCTTCCAATCTAAATTTATAAGTTACGACATGTCCCAACTAACAATTTAGTATAGATAATTTGTCGAAAACTTAAAAAGTTAATGAAAATAAGTGAAAATAAGCCGAAATCAAAATTTAGAATTTGACCTTGACCTTTGACCTTGACCTAATTTTCATTTTTTTGGACCAAGAATCTTAAATCCAAAGACCCTAGGTCTCTATCACTTATAGTTTACCAGTTAGAAATGCATATCACTTATATCATATATAAAAGGGGGGATAACTCTCATATGGAGTCTCCGGATAGCTTCGGTCAAAATGAAACAGAACATCCTTAGGATGTAACGAGCAATTTGGTAAAATAAATTTGTCGGTTTCTTTTACGGTTGCGAAGGAGTAGTGGCCACAAGAAAAACAGTGTTCGGGGAGATAACTCTTACAAGGTAAAGTTTTTTGTTACGCGGTGTCAGTTTCAGAAGCGTATTAACTGTTCGATATCATATACCATATATCTTAGCCACATCTTACAAAACAAAAAAACAGCGAAGGAAAAAAAAGTTGGCGGAAGAAAAAAAAAAAATAATAATAATCAGAACAAACCCTATAGGTCTTTCACCTGAAAGGTTGAAAGACCTAATAATCAGAACAAATTCAATAGGTCTTTCCACGGAAAGGTGGAAAGACCTAATATTAATCAGAACAAATTCAATAGGTCTTTCCACGGAAAGGTGGAAAGACCTAATTAGACAACATCAAAAACGATTCCGGCCATTCTTAAGGGTCAATCAATAAAATAACCATACGTTAAAACGAGTGAATTCTTTAAAACAAAATACAAATAAAAAAAATAATGCACAATCTATCTGTTCATGTGTTCATGAAATAAAATATATATGCATCAACCATAAAGATATGTTCATGCAATATTTGTGTATGGAACTAGATAATTTGTACATTAAATATTTTTTTTATATATATATATTATTTCTTGTGAATTATCACAACCACATTTGCGGATCAAGAATTTCAAAAATTTCACTTCGAAGGAGGAGTTCAAGTCCTACGTTGTCAGTTTAATATGTTATTTAGAAAATCTAAAAAGGGAATGACTCATCGATCTGCGTATATTTAAAAATAGTTTCGATGAAAAAAAAACCTTGTGACAACTTTAATATTTTGTTAGACATATATCTCTAGTGTCTGCAATTATAGGGAGGATATGGATGGCAGATCCTTTTTCCGTTTTCTATAATTTTAACGCCATTGTCTGTTATTTCTATATTCGAGCACCTCATTTTCTCTTACAATATTCTATCTGAATGGTCCGTTTGTTTTTCAGCGACTACATTACCTCTTCTTTACACATCAATACTGCTTTGGTACATTTCATTCTTACAACATTCAAAAGAATTATTGTATTAGTATAACTGTAACCGATGTATCCATAAACGGGTCATTCATTTACCTGGTTAAATAATTACTAGTGTAAAGAGCAAGTTACCTCACAAGAAACATTTTGAACAAAAGAGTTTTACCTGTGGCATGATATAGGAAATAAGTTGAGATAGAAAATTTACTAAATTTTATAATGTAACTAAAAAGTAGATTAGAAATGAAATATGTGTTCTCTACCGTCGTTCTGTCATCGATATTTTGTTCAGGTAAGTATTGACTATTACATTTTTCAACTTCCTGAAACAGCGTAATTGTACTAATGTGTTCCAATAAGTTCAATTTGAGAATAAATGATCTGAAATAGGAATCTTTAAGATAAGTTGAAATCAAAGTTAAAGGAATTTAATGTGGCAGAAAAGTTAAAAATGATGACAATGTAAACTGAATTCTGAAATAGCGTGCCGTTACAAACATTTAAAAAATAATAACGAAGGAGAATATATAGTTATCAAAGGTATAAAGATTACAATCCTGAGAAGAGATCTCTCACTTAAAGTACAAAACGTATGTCTTATTACTTGGACCAATCAAATATTAATGTTGTCTGGTCGTTGGTCAGGTGGTTGTCTCTTTTGCACATTCCCCAATTCCATTTTCAATCTTATCAGTCCCTTACTTTTTAACCTTCCGTCATGGATAAACTTCTCTTATATGATTAAATGATTACAAAGAACAGCATTTCAAGTCTCCTAGAATGTATCTATCTTTAAGAACAATTTTTGCCATACAACTGTATAGATTTAAGTACAGTTAAAGTTTCGACAGGAGACAACTGTTCTTATGGACTGATATTTGGAACTACTTTTAAGGGTTTCTAAAAAAAATTTCTTTTGTAATACCATTTTATATTTTTAACAGACAAAATTAAGTTTAGACTGTATTGCATATTTTTAGTCTGCTTGCTTGATTTTTTACTATTTAATGTTTCTTTTTGTGTTTTTGATTTAAAGTGACGCGCTTTAAGCAATTGTTGTTATTTTATCACGTGCTCTATAAAAATCTTTGTTTTTGTTTATCTATTTAAGATTACGGATAACCATGTCATTTGTGTATTGATTAAGAATAAACCATTGTTTAATTTGTTCCAGTGTTTGCTGCAAGACCAGAAATAGTGGGTGATATTTTACCAGAGTTGAAAAAACTGGGTCAAACAGCATACCTGAATTGTTCCGTTATAAATTTACAGTCTCCAGCACAGGTACCTCTACATATAATTCAAAGTTCTGTCATAAATTTACATACATCAGCAAAGGTACAGACGAGTGCCGTCCTAACCTGTACAGTAATTTAACTTGATAACAAGTCATTAAGTAAACCAACGACAGGATTAAGGACTGCAATCTTGTGAACTTGAAAAGTGGACTTGATCCTAGGACTATTGTTATGTCTGCCGATATAGTTAATTTGGAAACAGGTCCACTACTGATATAATTTATCTTTAAACAAGTCCTGCCATAATTAAGCATCATATAATTTTGATTGTGATGAATTCGAACGAACATGTTTTCAAGCTAACTTTTGAAGCAGAAAAGCCTAAGTTTTTCAAAAATTTTGAGTTTTGTTAACAGTTAATTTTAATTATGAACGTACCAATGATAGCTGAAGTCAAAACAGAAGTGCTGACTGCTAGGCTTTTGATACCCTTTGGGAAATAAATCTCCAACAGCAGTGGCATCGACCAAGTGGTTGCAAATACACTCATCAAAGATACCAGGATCAAAATTTATATTTACGTCAGACGCGCATTTCGTCTAAAAAAAGACTCATCAGTGATGCTTGAATCAAATAAATGTTTAAAAGACCAGATAGAGTAAAAAGTTGAAGAGCATTGAGGACCAAATATTTCTTAAAGTTTTGACAAATACAGCTAAAATGCTTGTACCTGTAATATGACAGTTTTTGTCCATTCGTTTGCTTTGTTGTAACCTTTGACTTTCCAATTTTGATTTTTTCTCGGACTTTTTTGTGATTTTACTTTTTTCGACGATTGAATGGTATTATAATATGGACTAAACCAGTCAAATCATGCAATACTGCCATTCATGACTAGGTCGTTTAAAGTCTGACAAAACGTAAAGCAAGTAATTTACTAGTCTGTTTCCCGGCTGTTATTGAAATTCTAGATATTTGTATATTCAGAAGGCATACTGAATGTTTTTACGGAGGGCACCAACCTAGTAATTTACACCCTTGGTCTCTTGCTGTTTCACAAAATAATGTTGATTTTCATATCACGCAAAATGACTTACGCCCTCACGATCCTAGTTCCATTGCATTGTAGCAAGACCGGTCTGAAATCTTGATTTACACCTAAAAATCAACAAGTGGTTGGGAAGAACACTTTTTCATGACAATAAAGATGTCTTCAGTTTTCTGGTGGGAAAATTTCACTTTTTTTAAACACATTTTCTGTATCACCTGTTAATGGATTATCCGTTGTAATAATTGTTATGTTTATACGCTAATTTTGAGAATATCTTGATAACAAGGTTGATCGCCATTAAATGTATCATTATCTGACAATGTGGCTTCCTAAACTGAAAATAGTTTCAAGCATGGCATACCTAGTCAGGGCCATATTATTATGATAGGAGATGATTTATCATTTGATTTTAAACTTTTGAATTATTTTGATATTGGCTTTAAAATTCAGTTTAATTGATTTCATCTTACTTGGTAACAGTTACAATGGATTAGAAAGACCCCACCATCTGGAGAACCTTTGCATATTTCCTCCGATGAAACTATTCGTATTGATGAAATTGTTAAAGGACAAAAGAAATATGATGTGGTGAAATACGGAAATACCAATCGTTTAATGTACCAACTGATTATTCGATCTTTAACGGAGACAGATGCAGGAAATTATACATGTCAGATCTATCTACCAAATCAGAATTACCATGAATGGCCACAAAAGTTTGGTGTTTTAACTGTGAAAAGTAAGTATTCTATGTGATTAAGGTTTGCCATGATAATGATGGGAACTTTTTTCAACCAATACAATGAAACATAAACACAAATCTATCTAGCTATATACATATATACTTAATAGACTAAACATTGTAATATTTTATCAAATAAAAAAGTAATGAAACATTTATGAAGCGACATGTGGTGCATGTATGATTGGCAACAATGCAACTTTATAACAGAGTCCAAATGATATGGATTTAAAGAAATTTTTATGGTTTTCATTCTTTAAAAAATATAAGTTTAAAGAGAAACCGAAATTTGCACATTTCGGTGGTTATTTCAACTTTAAATTGTTTGAATGTTTGAAAGTGATGGAAAATAATGTTTCAACAAAATATGAGAAGACAAAAGATTCTTCGGTTACATGTAAATGTATCAGTATATTTTATTGTTTTATCTGCCAAACGTATGATAAAGATAAAGCTTTTCAAGACTTTTTTGATCGTTTTGTTGTGTCTTTGACACATTCCCTATTTCCATTCGCATTTTATTTGAATTTCTCTAACAATTTAATACCAAATAGATTACTGAATGAGGAATTAATTTGTCTTTACTGCATTAACATTTTTGCAATTATAACACGAGCTTTGTCTGTAAGCATACTGATTTTATGCTCTGCCAAGACATTTATAATTCGCCCTTACACGACAACAATTTGGATCTTTATATGTCTATTTATTTTATTTGATTAAACAATGTACAAAAACACTCATCTTGCAAAGTTTGTACGTCACAATTTTCAGAAATTATTCAATGATATAATGACAAGAAAAATGAAACAATTAGATTCAGCTTCAAACTTAATTCTCATTTTTCATTTTAGGACACTGTTGATGATGGGAAAGCGCCATCTACATACCAAGTTTCCAAGGTCACATCGATGTTTGGACTCATCATTAGCTTCATCATCAACAAGTTTCTTTTAAAGATGAACGTTTGTTTAAAATCTTCTTCACTAATTATTCCATGTAAAAAATAACAACATTGAAGTTTTTTAAAAGAAATGTATATATTCATTAAATGTGTGCCATATATTATTTGTTTAGCTATCTCCCTTTGATTATTTATTATAATCTTTTTACAGAACCAGTACTATTTTTGACAGCATATAACAAAAAAAGGGAAAATTTCAGAACGAGATTTGGAACAGGACTCTTGTGAATGTTTTACTCTTTTGTCAGCCACCATAAAATAAGTAATTTTTTTGAAAAAGGCAACATAATTTTAAAGTAATTTCCATGCAATATCAGTTTTTATTGACATAATTAGAATTAGAGGTAGTCAAGTTGGCGGCTATGTTGGAATACAAACTGGAAGATTTTACTTCATTCAGTGACCATATCACTAGAACAAGCTATTCTGATTTTAGATAGTCTAGGAAGCAGTGAAAAAGAAATTTATAAAACGATTTGTTTATCATTACTCGCAAACATGGCATTAAAGGGGAATAACTCTTGCTCTAATTACAACAATATTGAAAAGTAACCATTATGGTACAAATGTTAAATTATTTTTTTCTGTTGAAAATTATGAAACAGATGTTATAAATAAGAAAAAAAAAACGGGGATGGCTTTTTCAATATGAATAACACATTCATCAAAATATTAGAAACAGTACCGACTGATATGTGTTCTTATAGAGAAAAATGCATTTTATATGTAATCTGGGGATATAAAAGGATATCTTGTGCAATTTTGAAGAAATCTAATAAAAAAATTGATAAACTTTCTAAAGGTAAATGAAGTAATACAAATTAAGGGCAGACTGTTTTGATGTAATACTACAGAAAAAACTACAAGCATAACAAGATATCAATGAAAGTTTAATGACCGTTAAGGAAGCACCTTATTATATTTCTAAAAAAATGATTTTATGTTTATAATTTTCCTTTGCATTTTTTATTGATTAATTTTTACATGTTGTAATCATCTGTATTATTATACTGTTATGTTATATATGGACAGATTAACTTTGAGCATTTATTAATTATCATGAAGTATTTGTAGTTATTTAGAAGACACATACTGCTAATGTCTCGAATCTCCAAGATGAGATTGGTTTATCCATCTCATATCTTTTTTTCAGTTTAATATATTTGTGTCTTTTTCATGTGTTATGTGTATAAATTTAATTAGTAAGTAGTTTTTTCCATTGAATTTTGGCTATTAGAAGGCCCTTTATCCTGAACCCCGATGATAGTCCGTCGGACGGGGACGATAAATGGCTGACCCGTGTTAAGAGAGAGTCATATCTCTTGCACGTTAAAGACACCCTTGTCGATTTCGAAAAAGAGTAGGCTTATGCCGCTACAAGGCAGTACTCACACCCGCAAAGTGGAAAGGGATTAATATAAGTTGCAAAACTTGTTTCCCAATCCACTATAGATAAATATGTTTAAACATAAACATATCCTGAATTTCTGCATGTTAAAATTAATTATTCCCTGACATAATTTGATATATCCTCTATCCAGTAAAATCATATTTAAAACAAAGACTAAATATCTCATATCCAGTTTATAAACAAGTGTGCTCATCCTTTATTCTGTAACTGGATAATTGTGTTTTATTTAAGGTACCCTATAGCTAGCTTATAAAGAATCAGTTCCAAAGTTCTAAATAAACTGAAAAAGCCATAGCGTAAAATGAAAAAAGACAAACAGTGAAACAATAGTACACAGTGTTGGTATAAATAACTTTGACAATTTCGGAAAAAAAAAACGTTCTGACTATATAAAGCTCACATCAAGTGGAATCTTATGGGATTTGTCAAAGTTTTCCAGTCAGGAATATTTCTCCGCTCTATAATCTGATGCACTTTGATGGAAGCTGCATGTAGTCTCTGCGCGGTGTTCCCTTTCGGTAGACTTTATAGAGTTGTTCGTGTCGTAGCGATCAAAACATTTGCTTCTATGTGCGCCATATAAATTCATTGGGACATATTTTTTAATAGTAAGCTGCAAATTCGCCGTATGTTTTACCTTTTTTAGCATTAATAAATTGAACCATGCCATACCATCTCTTATGTAAGTTGTGAGTGATGGTAAAAAGGAAGATAGGGAAAGTGCACAAGAGACTTAAGATTCGAATTGCTTCACAAAATCCGATTTGCATGATTTTCTCATGGTGCCGTCATTTTTAAAAGGGGATAATGGAATGGGTTCGACAACACATGTTCTATGATAACATCATCTCTACATTTTGCCAAAATCAGTGCACGTTTAATGACAAGTTATGGATGTATGCGACCTGAAAGTATTTCCCCCGATTTATATTTAAGGTTGAGTGTTTGACTTTGATATTGGACTATACAAACTCCTTTTGATCTTAAGAAAGAGCACTAGTAATAAAATGTTTAGACATGTTCACGCCTTCCTCGACAACTGTGAGCAAAGAACCTCGATTATGTCTTGAAGCATGCATTTAAGAAGAGATATTGATAAGACACTGAGGGTGGGATTCCACACCAAAGGGATCAGTCATGGATCATTTAGATGGTTCACATTGGCAAGAACATGTTCTTCATCTCTTTTCATTGCTGTTGACTTTGTTTCTTCTTGTAAATTTGCATAATTTGCAGCAATTCCATCCCTTTTCAGCATTACACGACTAATGGATTTTATGAAATGTCTAGTAAGGGTTTATCTAACAAGCAGAGACTTTTGATTTGCTATGCCTACAGTGCCACCTAATCCCCTTGAGGCTTTTATAACGGTCTTTTCTGTTGCCATTTCATAGTACTGTCAAAATGTCCAAAAATCTGTCTAAAAAGCAAAGTAGCCATCTATAAAAGGTGATCGCATGTTCTCGGAAAATTGAATCATATCGAGTATCCATCTTCGTGCGGTACGGTTGGTTACAAAAACATAATGTTACATTTGTGATTACGATCTCAAGGAAGAGACCAAATTCCCTCTCGTTCTGCTCTTACATTTGACAGCTAAATGTCTACTGTTTCAAGGAACATATCCTAGTATGTAAATGTAGTAATACATCAAATCCCAATTGCTTATATGTATCTATAAGAGGCTGTATATGATCCTCGAATAGCTCCGTCATATGAGCGTTATGAATTTTGTCTTGTTTGAATTGCTGCAATAGTGCTTCAGAGACAAATGAATTTGATATTATTGATTAATAAAGGTACAAATGTTTGAAATATCATATAAATGTTAATTTATTTACATTCTGCGTTAAAAGAATTATGAAATTAAATTGGAACGTACTCTTTCAAATGCAAAGTATTCGTAGTGTAAAACTTTTACAAAAACTCTTTAATAACGAATTAATTTTGCTCAAATTTATTCGAAATCGTTAAAATAACATTAATAAGGTGTAACAACAATGTATATGTAACACTCCCAAACGTGTCCTTCCCCCCAAACGTGTCCGATTCCCCCAAACGTGTCTTTTCTCCCTAAACGTGTCCAAAATGTACAATATTCCCCAAACGTGTCCGATAATTGTTTTTCGCCAAAACGTGTCCAATATTTAACGCCGAAACGTCACAAGTCTTTTAGCGCTTATACATGTATCTCCTAAACAAAATCGCTGATAATGTTTACGGCAATTCTATGATGGGAGACACAGGTGGTGCAGTTGTCATTTATCAGATCTAGTTAGTTCAATGTAGGATTTTAATGATTATAATAATTGCAAAATTAATCTGTTATTATTAAATAACTTTGACTGAAATCGCTTATTGTTCAGTTGCAAGTATTTCATATTCATTTAGAGCGATCATACACATAATTCTGAAGTTGAATTAATTGTTAACTTTGTTAATTATTTTGTACTTATAAACTCCGATGATGCCGTTTATATTATCCGAATATTGCATAGCGGGCTTTTAACAGTATTTTTTTCTCTCACTTTTGTCAATAGTTTGAGTGTATTTCAAAAGCCCATCAAATTATAAACTTGTTATCCGGGTTTTTAATAAATTTCAGGTTTCCACCATCACTAAAGACACACGATAAGAAACATAACGTCCAGTGCCAAATATTTCATGCATAAGTTTTATAGATTCTTATTTTATGAATATGACTGTTATGTGATCAATGCCGGGTTTAAATGCAAATTTATTTTGTAGTGTATGAATAAACTTTAGACTGTTGTCCAGTTGCAAGTACTTTATGCATATTTAGAGTGCACACTAGTTTTGCAAGTTTTAATGTTTTTACAGTTGTACTGTACACATTAACTTTAAACTGATGATTTTAAACTGATGATCGCGTATTGTCCAGTTGCAAGAACATGTATTTCATGCATATTTAGAGAGAACATACAAGTTTTGTTTTTGGTTTTTTTTAGATGTTTTTGCAGTTCTATTTAGAGAGAACATAGGCTACCTGATTTTATTTATTTTTTGACATTTGAACATACATGTTTTAATGTTTTTACTGTTCTATTGTTAAGATAAACTTTAGACTGCTGGTTGCGTATTGTCTAGTTGCAAGTATTGCATGCAAATTAGAGAAAACATACAAGTTTTAATGTGTTTTCAGTTCTACTGAATAAATTAACTTTAGACTGTAGATTACGAATTGTCCATTTGTCAGTATTTCATGCATAGTTAGAGAGAACATTAAAGTTTTAATGTGCAGAGAAACGGACACTTTGACCCGTTAACTGTACAGTTCAACTCAACATGTTTGCTTACAATTTACATACGATATAGCCGAAATGACGCCCCCACTTTAACCCTGTTTAATTCTTCCGGTTAGAAAAAGTACTAACATGCCTTATGTATATTTATAATGAAATGGTAAAATTAGTATACGTTAATGTAATATATAGCAATAACCAAATAACGCTGGATATGGACACGTTCGGGGGTTCGTTGAGAAATAGACACGTTTGGGCGTTTAATGAAATCTCGGGATTGAAATGACACTCTTTGGCGCTGTTTTCAACTAGACATGTTTGGGGGAATCGGACACGTTTGGGGGGAAGGACACGTTTCTGAGTGTTACATATATAATAACAGAAATCATGTCACGGATGTTATTATATGTTGACCTCAAAACTTTTCTCAGTCGATTTTTTGTTTAAGTAAACTAACGTACTTCAAAGCCCATTTTACGAAAATAGCTCCGTACGATTTTTTGACGACAAGTTAAAATCTTAAGTTTAACATTTGAACTACCAATACTATAATTTATAGCCGTATAGTTCGGATGACAATTAAACTTCTTAAATAAGCGACTTACTCGGTCACCGTACTAAATTGAATTCATTAGTTTATGTGAAATATTTTGACTAATTAAGTCATTAAAAACGATTCGTTTCAAGTTTAAATATGAAAAATCTATCAAATATGAAAAAATCGTCATTTTTGTCAAAGTGGCCGTATCCGTGTCCATCCTCAACCTTTATGTATATCTGTTATGTATAATCAACGAATACAACTAATATTTCATATCATCAATTAACACGAATGCGGTCACTGTCATTTGAGACTGAAACCGTATAAATTTCACTAAAATGCTAAAATGGTAAAGATTTCACTAATTTTGCATGACTTAATGATGCTAGTACCCGATATATGTGCACTGTATTGTCTTAAACAGTCCATATTTGTGTATCTGAAGCATTTTACTTACCAATAAAAAGCTTAAAGATAACATTTTCACAATTTCGTAAAACTGCTATATTTTTGGGCAAAAAGGGTTCTTGCTGAATCTACTCCTTCAAAAAAAGCGAATTGGCCATCAAAATTATAAATTTGCAATTGGTAAAGAACTGTTATTTTAGAGCTATTTGTAAATTACGTATATCTGCTGATATACTTTACAATAAGTTGATCGTTTTTTTTATATTCCACAAAATGAAAGAATTTGCAACAAATGCTCCACAGGCAGTGTTGAAAAAATGAAATAAATTGTTTGACTCCATGTGTAAATACCTTACTTTTCTCTTTTAAACAATCATCAAACAATTAGGTATTTATCAAGCTGTGAAGACAATCAAGTTTTTAATGCTCTTGGAAAATTTAATCAAGTCAATATAATAAAAATAAAATTAACGGTACCAATTTTCTTGTCCCAGATGCGCATTAGTTAGCTTTTTTTTAATTTTTCGTATAGATAGATCATATACTATCAACCAAGTATTTTCTTTACAGTGTAATTGTTTTTTAATGAAGTATTTGAAAATATATATGTATTATATACGCTGATCAATGTTTCCCCCGGATGCACATAGTGTTAAATCAAGCAAAACTTCTCACTAATATGAAAGTTGCATCAAATTATATTATATTGAAATCGATATGTGAACAAGAATACACAAGTTTGCAGAAAAACATTAGCCTTTGCTAGGTAGATTAAGCAAAAAGAATTACTGATGGGCATAATTTTATTTTATATTATGATTCCGGAAATACCACACCGATAGATCTATCCTGTAGTTTAACCTAGAAAGTTGAAAAGAATTAGATAGTTATGAAATATAATGACTACTATGATTCACGGATGGGTTACTCACCTGGATTGGGAAAACCGGACCACATTGATTGCTCATAAGAATGAATCGAAAATATCTATGTTTACCAAAATAGAGTACCAGGAGTGCATACAACACAAAATAACTTTTCTGGTTTGGAACGCATATTAACGAAACAATCGCCTGTGTGGTAAAGATCAATTTATACATTAAAATCATTGAAGCCAAACCGTGTTTACATTCATGTCGTATTATTATTGTTCAACTTTGACATTTGAACCAAATGTTGTTTACCTGTTACATGAAACAGGATTTAACTAAATTTGAAGTTTGTTACTTAAAGTATTGATGACAAAGATGACGAATGTGAGATATTTCGCCGTTTATTCATCGATGGTATGTATCGGTAAGCATTCATTATTTACAATTTTACATACATTTTCAAATTGTTATAATAGCGGTAAAATACCAAAACAATTCTAAATCGTAATATCATTTTTAAACAACTGTGTCTAAAACTATTTTGTAAAAAGAGGCAGACGATACAAAAAGAGAATCAAAAGTTTGAAAACAGTGAAGTAAAAGACCAACCGATACACAATTGGAGAAAATTATCCCACCTAAAAACGCCGATAAGACAAAATGTAAGGACTAGATCAATGCCATTGCTGTGAAAATTACTTTGTTTGGATATTACCAATAGTCAGCACTTCTCGGTTTACTTAATAATGTTATTTTTTTTCTAAATTTACTATTAATATAATTTTACTGTTTGCAAAAGTATAAATTAAAAGGATGTTCTTATCCCAGGCAGGAAACCGTAGCCACATTTATCACAACCTTTTGGAACTTTTGTTCCTTAGTGTTCTTCAACTTTGTACATGTTTTGGCTTTCGACCTTTTTTCATCTGAGGGCCACTAGTTAGTCTTATCTGGACAAAACACAAGTCTGGCGTATTTAATTCTAAACCTGGTACCTTTTGTTAGCTATTATTCGTGAGTTTCTCTGTCTTATATATTCTCCAATTTATTTGTATTGTAGTCATGTCGTGTTCTGTTGTCATTTTGATGTCATATGTAACACTGCCATTAAAATAGGGATTTGGCACGCCATAAAACAAGATTCAACCCATCAACATTTATTCTTATTTTTTTCTGTACTAAGTTAGGAAAATGGCCGTTGTTATATTATAGTTCGTTTCTGTGTTTTTTACATTTCACGGTTGTGTTTTTGTTGTGTCCTTGTTCTCCAATTGTATTTGATGTGTTTCCCTTAGTTTTAGTTTTGTAACCCGGATGTGTTTTTTCGCAATCGATTTATGCGTTTCAAACATCGGTATGCTACTGCTGCCTTTATTTAAAGATAATTTTAAACACTTACTGTTTTGTATCCCCTTCGTATTTTTAACTAGTTTCTGCAGGAATTTTCAAGAGATTAACCTTTTAATGCTCTCATCTTAATTTTGATATTAGTGCCATAAAGTAGTATTACTGTAGTATTAATGTATAGAACTTTCAATCTTGACCATGTAACATGAACATGGTATTAATAATGGCCAAGTTTAGTTGTTATAACCCTGAGGCAGACAATCAAAGGCCATTTCAACTATCTTATTCTACTTTTAATACCAAGGGCATGTAACAGGGCCAATATGTCAATATATTGATACTTTTATTAACCAACTAAGGCAACTTCGTTCAAATACATTCTTTGAGTCTCGGATGAATTTTTTTTAAAGAAATTGTCACTTATTTAAAGAGATAAACAATATTTCGATTTAATCGATCTCCCGTTTCATCTGTTCATGAATCATGACTGTTATTTCGTAATGTACGGGTACGATTTCGTAATGACTGTCTACGAAAATTTCTACAGTTGACCAGTTGTTGAAATTATCCTTTTATAAAGCATGGGCATATCTAAACATATTGTAGTAGTTTGGTTAATAATGACGATTAAATTATTTTTGCTGGTACCAATATTCGCGGATTAAGAAAAACTTGCATTTTCGAAGAACTTTTAATTTCGTGGCTTTACCGAAGTTTACGTACAAGTAAAGGGAAAATAAAGGATTCATAAACATTTAATTTCGTGGTTCACTTGTTCCCACATTCATGAAAATTGCAATTCAACTCAAAGTTACGAATCTATAGAACTGTTTTAGATAGTGAGTGTGCAGGAGTTTTTATTTGTTGCCTCTCGGTATTTGAATAAATTACTCTAGTTCCAATATATGATACGACATTAAAGATCATTTCTGAACCTCAAATTTTCTCATGGATAAAAAATGATAGTGTCAGTATACGCTGACGATGTTATAAAAGCATAGTTAATCATAACTTTGAGTGATCAGTAGCAGATGTTCGAATTACTCTTTGATATCTATACTTTTAATAAAAAACATTTTTTTAGAAGAACCTTTTTATAACTGGTACATCCCTGACAATGGTTCAGTAAAGTTATAACAGAAAATTAAGATTACCGAATACTATTCCTCCATATGTAAAATCAATGTTTAGCAGCTAAAAGAGTTTTTTAAATAATACTACTGACTTTTTTATTATGTTAAGTCTAAGAATTTTGGTGTGGATCTAGTTGATATTTGACCATCTCCACTCTTTTTTGTGTTTTTAGTACTATTATCACGCTTGCTGGAGCTGTAGCGTACTCGTCATGTGACAAAATCCAAATTAGTATACAATGACAAAATAAATGCAATTGCCACTAAAAACAACTGTTCGGGTGCTCTATTAAATATTTGATCATTGTAAAAAGAAAGTCTTTCAGTCTTTATTTTTATTTACCTTTTTCAGTTTTTGGTGTCGGACTTGAAAAGGTAGATAATAGTTTACCAACTGTGAAAAAAGAAGACCAGACAGCATACATGAATTGTTCTGTCATAAATTTACATAATAAAGAACAGGTATATACTTATCAGTTTTTTTCTATATAATATAAAGTATTTTTTTAGAATAATGGCTCATAATCAGATTTTGACCCAAAGTAACTTTATCAATGATGAGTACTTTGTAGTTGAAATGCGACTATTTTGATTGAAAAAGCGTACAAGTAAAATCAAGTTTTCAATGAACAGTTTTTCTTTCATTTGTTTGGTTAAGTGTGACAATTGAAGAGGAGATATGAAAATGTAACTCAATTGTGCCACACATGTTCTTTAAATTGTAAATTATAATTTCTTGTTTTTATCTTCCCTTCCAGTTTGCTATATTAAAACTCATTCTGAATATTCGATTAATACAAAACATTGATAATAGTTTACAGTGTATAAATGCTGATGATTATTGACGATTATCCTGAAAATAAATATATATATTTACATTAAAATATCTAATACCGTATAGCGGGTTATTTTCGCGGGTGTAAAATTTCGCGATTTTCATTGAATAAGGTATACGAAAAATTTTGGCGGTTTTTATTTTGGCGGATTCAACATTTTTAACATTACCTTTGCATGTGCACTTTTAAATTGGCGGAATTTATTTTGGCGATTTTGTTCTATCCGCGAAAATAAGCGAAAATTTACACCCCGCGAAAATAACCCGCTATACGGTAATATGTATAGATCAAGGTAGCAAGTCAGAGTTTTATTACAATGTAGTACGATATGATCCTTTCGTATTCAGCAACAAGGATTCATGAATGTGCATTTTTTAACAACTAAGTGTTCTTATCATTTACCGAGAACAGATAGCTTATTCAATACCGAATCTAATTACGAAATATAGGTTAAGAGTTCATGCAGGCAAAATTTACTTGTGGTGTTTAAAGCTTTTTAAGAATCATTTAAATCAAATATATATAAAAAAAAAAATCAAGTATCTTTACATCATTGGATTAAAATGTTTGGGTTTGAGCATTGCTGCTAAAGGTAGATAAAGAAGAGTGTTCTCCACTTCCAAATTTATAAAGTTATATATACATATTTACGAAATAATTCATAGGGGCTTGAATTTATCGTGATTTTACCACGGGTTGGTCTATATGCTAAATATTTAACCCCTGAGCGAAGGCGAGGAGTAAAATATAGACATAAAGGGACAACCCGTGGTAAAATCAGGATATATTCAAGCCCCTCTGGATTATTTCGATTCTAATATGACAAATACGGCAATTCATTTGGATCGAAGCTTCCTAGGTGAAGGCATTATTTGCCGTTCCCATAAATATACCCACTTTTAAATTGACGTGAAAGAACAGAGCAAACTTAATAAATGACATGCTTTAATCATTTTCAATAACGTATTTAGATAGGTTTTGGTGATAGTAATTTATAACTTTACTTTTTTGTTTTATATGGATACAAACAATGGTTTAGAGAGCACATTTTTTGCATCGTTGTTTACGTGTCATTGTTGTGATGATTTTCGCTTTCACAAGCGTATATTTTCTCGTAAAATACTTATATTCTGACGTTATCGTTCTATTACGCCGGTAAGCTTATTCATAAAAAAGCAAAACACGTGGGAGTACGATTGGAACAGCCCATGCAATAAATTCATATTTAACTACGGGTGTGTACTCACAGCGTATGAAGGACGTCATGTTTGAATTGTAAATAAAACATTGACTTTAAATAAAATCATTTTTCCATTGAGCCAATTTTGACAAAATAAAATTTGAGTAGCAACATCATATATTGATATTATTTTCTTATTTATTCATTTAACACATCTGAAAGGCAAAAACATATCCTTACGTTGGACATTTGATTAATAAAACAACACATTGTTATGATTGACAGTCACAATGGAATACAAAGACCCACTCAACTGATGATCCGTCATATATTTCATCGGAGGGCATTGCTCGATTTGATCTATTTGTTGAAGAGAGAAATAAATATAGTGTAGTGAAATACAGAACACACAACAGTCAAACGTACCAACTGATTATAGAGTCACTTACAGAGATTGAAGCAGGGAACTACACATGTCAGATATATCTCCCAAATCAAAATTATGAGGAATTACCTAGAATGTTAAGGAGTGTAACTATACAAAGTAAGTTATAACAATTGTTATGTTTATCATAGATATAGAAAGATGTGGTTTGAGTGCCAATGGGACAACTATCCATCCAAATAACAATTTAAAAAAACCCAACATTATAGGTCAATGAACGACCTTCAACACGGAGCCTTGGCTCACACCGTACAACAAACTATAAATGGACCAATAAATTACGACTGTAAAACCATTCAAACAGGAAAACCATCGGTCTAATAATATTTAATACCATTTTGCTTTTTTTATTTGATAAATGGACACGACGGTTTTGCAATAACATTTTAAAATGCTGTATGGGAATAAATTTTTAGTCATCATCAAGTTTCATAGCCTATATTTGGACTCTAAGATATATTAATGGTGTCGTTTAACTTGAAACTCTACATGTCAATGCTTGCTTTCGTCTCATAAAGGCACCGTACGGTCATCAACAATTAGCAAAGCCCATACAACATATGCATTTATTTCAAAATTCTGTCGAATCCCAGAAATGCAATCCCGATTGAAAATTATCATTTTAAAGTATCAAAAACAGGGTTGCTGTCTCAATACCACTGCACAATGCTGGAAGAGGTTTTAAAAATAGAATTTTGAATTTTGTTCTGTATAAATTTTGCAAACATATACGATAAGGTTTAAAAACAAAAATCAGTAACTTTTATTAAATAATATCATATAAAACGTATTTACAGTTGCTCCGTACATAACAACTGTCAGTGCTGCAACTGTTACTGTACAGGAAGGAGAAAATGTCACACTAGTTTGCGAAGCTTATGGTTATCCATTACCAAATATAACATGGAAAAGGGGAGATGGATCTCCTCTCCCTCATGGTGGATTACATCTTAACGTGAGTTTAAGAAAATAAAGATGATAAAGTTCTCATTAACAGTGCTACAAATCAAAAAAATAAAAATAAAATGAATATCAATAAACAATTACTTGTAAAACTAAACCACCCAATCTACGGCTCAACTTTTATCACTTATCAAACTAAGTCACACATCAATTATAATTATGACCTCTGATATACCCCCTTTCGTGGAATTGATTTCGTATAAGTAACTTATATGCATCTCATTTAAATTCATGTTAATTATTCCTTTAATTGAAATATGTATTTATAAGAAATAACAAAATCAAAGATTTATTCGACTGTTGTCTGCTCATTTGTCGGGTTCTTGTCTTATTGACATATTCCCCATTTATATTTTCGGTCTTGTCGTAAAATAAAAATTTCAATACCAAATAGTTATTATTGTGATTTTTCATTTATGATAAATCAGTTATTGTCTGCAATTACATGAGCATCTTTTGGACTTTTTAACTTTTACACAAATAAAGATCAATCAAAAATTTCGTGTTTTTTTTTCTTATAGAACGCATTCATAACAAGAATCCGAAATTCAAAAATTCCAATTCTGAATTTACAAAGCATTTTACTTGACATTCCATTTTGTCAAAACGTTTTGACACTGTGTGAATTTGTCTTTGATAAGTATCTATATTGTAGATATTGCTCTTTACTATCTGTGTGATTTCTTTAATTTACTCGACATATGAACAATGAAAAAAAATAAATTTCTCAACACTCTGAAAATGTCTTTATTAGTCATAACAAATTGTCGCATGTCTTAACTTTGTTTTGATAAGTCTTGACCTATTTTTGATATTCGTAATGGTATCTGATTCTGTCTCGGCACACTCTTGACAGTCTTAATATGTCTGAATTTATATTGACACATTTTTGAAAGCCTGAAAGATGTCTTAATATGTCTCTACACTATCTCGACAGTATAAATTATGACTGATTTTTGTATCGACATACTTTCTTGTGCTTTTGTCTAATGCCGTCGAAATGATTGTTGAAAAATTAGAATACACTGAAACAGATCTTATCAACACAAGAATGTGTCCATAGTACACGGATGCCCCACTCGCACCAATATTTTTTATGTTCATCAGACCATGAAATTGGGATCAAATTGTAATTTGGCATTGAAATAAGAAAGATCATACCATAGTTAACATGTGTAATAAGTTCCATGTTGATTGGACTTCAAGTTCTTGAAAAAACTACTTTGACCGAAAACTTCAGCGTTTAGTCATTTATCTGTATATCTGAATTCAACTGTCTTCATACATGTACATGGTTTTAACGCAGTATTTTTGTTATTTTACTTTTTTCATAGAAATATACTGTGAAAACTGTATTGAATTTTCAAAGAAAACAGTGCATTTGTAATAGATATTAAGCATTCAAGTTATTCTACTATCAAGTCTGAAGTTACAAATCGCTGAAATATAAATGGTGCAAATTACACCTCATTTTCATCTGTTTATAGTTAATAAAACTTAATTAATTTCTTATGGATTCAATATTTGACGTATGGCATATTTTATTATAAACTTAATTGAGAGAGAAAATAAAATTGTTGTTATGAACAGCAATAAGTGACTTAGTATCCCTTGTCGTGTTTTAGTTGACTGACAGTGAATACATTCAGAAATATATGAGAGATAGCTGTAAATGTAATTTTAGTATAACAAATAAAACACATTTTTTTAACCCAAATACAACATCTATTTCAACCAGTTACACTGGTTTTACTCATTTGCTTATAACAGTTCAGACCAACAGCGCGATTTCGCTTAAGGGTTATACATGTATAAGATAAACTTTATGACCTCAAACTGAGAAAGTAAAATAAAAATGATCATTTGTACACATGATTGCCTCTCAGTGGGTTGTATGCAATATTTAATGTCCCATTCACATATCAATTTAAGTAAACTAAATTCACCCTTATTCCAATCTCGTCAATATATCTTGAAGATACAAATCGAGATAAGAAACAAATTGTTAACGTCATGTTAAGCGTTGTATCATTGACAATCATAGCGCATCTTCTTGTTGTAAGATTCTAAAGGAACCCCATAAGAGCGACAAGGGGTGAGGACATACAATAGAATACTGTCGAGGTAATTGCCATTTAAGTATGAAAATAAATATAAAAAGTACAATAACACAAGCACCGAACTCTTAAGAAATTTCTAAATGGCAAGTTCCGAAGTCACTTGTTTGGTGTACAGAAAAACAATAGTAAGATGGGGAGGATGCAGTTGACCTTCAGGCATAAAAATGATGCGTTGCATAAAAGGTACTAGTATTTACAAAACACCTATCTCATGTTAAATTGAAAGGGAATAGTCCATATAACCTGACAAAACGCTTGTCTCTATCAACCAAACACTGTGTGGCTATTATGAAAAACGTCATATTTCAATTTTACCAACAATATCGTTTAAAATGGCGAAGAAAGAGTATTTACTTTATTACTAATTGAAAACGAATACGGATAAAAAGTCAAACAATGCCATTTTTACCTCAAAGTTAAAGTTTATTTGAAATGGCACAATGTGCTCTACTTGCACGCATATCAAATAAGAATAGAATGAGGTATTCTAAATTGTCTAAAACAACACCAACTCTGATTATTGGTTGATACCATTTTAAAGAATCGATGATTAATTTAATTTAAATGTCTCTTATCAAACAACACCGACTCTGATGATTGGTTGATACCATTTTAGAGAATCGATGATTAATTTCTAAGTAGAATGGTATTCTGAATGTCACGTATCAAACAACAACCATATAAATAAATAGTTAACATGAGTGTCAAATGTGGAACAGGATCTGTTCACTATGCTGGTGAACCTGAGATCACCCCAAACTTTTGTTGGGTTCTTGTTGCTTAGTCTTTTAGTTTTCTATGTTGTATACTATTATTTGTCAGTTTGTCTGTTCATGTTTTAACCATGACGTTGTTCAGTTTTTTTATCTATGAGTTTGAATATCCTTTTTTTCTTTTTTTAACAATTATATTATTTGTAGTGTTTCTGATGTTCCGTTGTTGTCCTCTTACAACTGATTTGTTTCTTTCGGTTTTGCTTGTTTTCTCCCTATCGATTTATGAATTTTGAACAGTGGTACCAGCTATTGCCTTTATTTATTTTACTTTCAGAATGGACTATACAGAATTAACAATATCAATGCCACAGATCGTGGATTATTCATATGTACTGCTGATAACAATATAAAGCCACATGCATTTTACTCAGTACAGCTTAAAGTCTTATTTGCTCCTTACTGTACAGCTATCCAGGATACAGTCGGACAAGAACCAGATCGAAAGTATCAGGCCATCTTAGAATGCTTAGTGTCTGGTAAACATATGAATATACAAAATTGCAATTGTTTCAATCAATATAAGAGTTTTGGTTAAATAAGTTATATTAATAAAAAAAAAGTCAATATGAGAAATCACGGTTTTAATAATTAGAAACTAGACAAAGTGATGCCCGTTCACTTCCCTCTGAGGTATCTGTACTATAACGAAGTCAATATTGGACATCTTTGAGATATTATTGTGTCTGAGAGACACAAGTGATAACCCTGCAGATGCAAAATGTTATTTTAAAATAAATATTACACCAAGTCGCTTATAAAATAAAAAAAGTTCAACTATCTCCCAAAGTATCAAAATTCTATTAAAAATCATAACCCTCACCAATTTCAATAAATATAGAACAGACGGCAAAGTGAACACTTCATAGAATTCAAACTGTTAGACATCAGGTAAATAACTTTGTAATCATAATGGGGGGGGGGCAGAAGGACGGACGGACGGACGGACAGACAGATGATCAACTAACATGACCCCTTTCTCTCTGTTTCGGGGACATAAAACAACAAATAACGTTATCTTCTGTATTGAAATACACAAATTAAATTGTACTGAGGATATTTATGCGTCCAAAGCGAATTTCTAGATCTACCTTATTTATAAACGCCCTTACCTGAATATTGAATATCAATAATGTATAAGAACTTAAACTTTGTGTCTAGCTATATGATAAGAAAGGACATATAACATGCAGCCAAAACGACACAATGTTCATTTCAAGTAAGGAGTTGAAACTTTACCTTCTTAGAAAAAACCCAGCCTATATCAATTGTCAATAATGCAAACATTTGTTATGAATCATCCATAAGTCTACTGTACAAATATATCTGTGAAAATGTTGAAATATCATTAATAAAAAAAGTAAAATCACAAAAATACTGAACTCCGAGCAAAATAGACGGTTACTCAAGATTTTAAATATTCAGACCGAAATAATTATTCTATAATGCGTTATTGAAAATGGAAATAAATCTAAACTAATGTATTGATTAACATGAAAATAGAGTCGGAAATTCAAACATATATTATTTTTATTATTCCTAAACATTTTTACTATGAAGATATTTATCTTAAGACTTTGGTTTTAGTTGCAACATAAAATACCAATGCCATCACCGAGACCAACTGTATGGTTTATTTTTAGCTGAGCCTAGAGCAGAAGTTGTATGGTATAAAGAAAACAAAACAACCTTAATTGATGAACAAATTCTGGATAGTGATAAATACACATTACAAGAACAATATGATGAGAGGTTGAGAGATGGCGAGAAATGGTACACATTAAAAATAAACAATGTAGTAAGAAGCGATTATAGAGAGTATTACTGTACAGCTCAAAATGAACTTGGAAAACATCAAGCTAAATTTTATCTTTTTGGTATGTATTTGTCATTTCGGGCCCTTTTATAGCTGACTATGCGGTATGAGCTTTTATCATTGTTGGAAGCCGTACGCTGACCTATAGTTGTTAATTTCAGTTAACAAAAAAAAAATTACGTCGTCTTAATATTAGAAGACCTAATGTAAAGCAAATTAAATGTTGAATATCGTTTAAAGATGCTCGATGAGCTTATTAAATCAACGACGATAATCGCTTCACTTTTCTTTTCACAATCCGTGCAGTGGGATACGAGATATACATTTTCATGCAAGAAATAGATAACATACCGAAACTATTAGAAAATTAAGATACATGAACTGGCATATTTATTCGAATATGCTCGAACAATAAGAATAAAAAAAGCTAGTAAGATCGTTGCACCACTGTTGCCAACATATCCTGAACATTTATTAAATACATATATGTTTAACATATAAAATTACAAAAAATGAGATAAGAAATCTCCACCGACGACAAAATAAAATAGAAGTTAGCAACTATCTTTTTTACCAATAAAAAATAAATCATACACCACAGCTATTATGAACATTCGACAAACTGATGAGAATCTAGATAATAAAATGCAAAACTACTTTTTTGGAATACATGTGGTGTACCTATTATTAATCTAATTTTAGCTTTTCAACCTTTAATTTCAGAACTGGTTGATTGCAGATTTTATGTGTATACAAACGGGAAAGAACCATCCAACCATCAGGCTTCAGTAGTTACCTATATGATTGGATTCCTCGTTAGCTTCATATTTTTATGAAGTACATTCAAAGTTGAATTTCCGACTAGAAAAATGTTGCTGGTCCTTGGTATACAACTTGGAAATACTGGCATAAGGCTCAATATAAATGATGTATTGGCCTTTTCATTGTTTTTCATGCTTTCCTTAATCTTTATTTCAACAAGTGTTATGATACATATGTATACAATGCATCCTCTTGACATATGATAACTCTTTTAGAAACCTGAGTACCATTATTAACAAATCAATTAGTAAACCGCCAGGTCTTTTACACAAAGAACTGCCTGTGACGATTCAGAAATATTACAGTTATTTTCCATTCGTTTGTGTGTATCAGTATTTAAATTGATAACGGACTATGTGGTTTGAATTTTCCATGGATTTCTTTAATCTTGTTTTTCACCTGTTTTGCACAGTATAAATACCTTGTGACTCGAGGTATATATTATTACATTGTATTTGAATCGCTTCAGCGTGTTGTTCCCATCAGCCTAAAATTTAAAAAAAATGTATGTCTTTGATTCATTTAATTATTGTGTTTCCAAATATAAATACATTGATCCAGTTTCCCTTTTCAGTCTTGTTAATTAAAGGAGATATTATCCTTTATATTGAAATTTATATCCACAATAAAGCGAACAAGTAAATGATATGCAAATTTCGAAAAAAAAATACTGTCACTTACTAGGCATACTATTTTATTCAACTGCTGATTGTTACATACTACCTCGAAGAAACACACTTTTATAACTCACACTGTGACAGAGATTTGTGTTCGTAACAGTCGACAAAGCAGCCAACAATGTAATGTTAGTAAGACAGCAATTAAACACGAAGGGGTTTATGCTTCTACATTCAGGTCTGTGTGCTCCACAGACAGTCACTAGAAACAATTCACTGAAAACTGTTCTATACACGTTTTTAATATTTCATGAACATCTAATTATGTGATAAAGCGATAAATTGTCCTTATAACGTTATATTAAAACGTTTTATTTTGATTTGTTATTTGTTTTCCGTTATACTTTGTTCAAATGAATAAAAGCAAGTTTGGCTTGATATGATTGTGAGTTGTTTTGTACAACTTTACAGTAGCTTTAAGTATAAATGTATTTATTAGTTTTGCTTACATTAAAATGACATTTATATTAATTGGGGTTTATCATGAACTTGTCATCTCACTTTATTGGGTGGTTTACTATCTTTGCCCACAGACAATGACGTCACAGTGCATATCCCATTCTTATCTTATTTGGCTACGTCATTACTTCACATGATGTTTGCGTCTAATGTATGTCGAGGTGCAAATAATACATAAAATTCTATTGTTTTGGTCAGCTTTTTTCCACCATTCCCCCGCAACTCTTGTTGTTAGTGTTATTTTTATTTTTAATTATAAAATATCTTTTTTTTATTTTTAGTTAATTTGAAATTGATGTTATGCTTGCTGTTTATAATTAGAGAGCCGTGGTGTAGTGGTTAGTGCATCGGACTACTAACACAAAGGTTCCTGGTTCGATTCCCGTTTGGGATGAAAATTTCAGGAACTCAATATTCGGCTCTCCCTTGACACCATTTGCGAGTATGGTCTTGAGGAAACGATGATAGTCCGTCGGACGGGGACGATAAATGGCTGGCCCGTGTTAAGAGAGAGCCACGTCTCTTGCACGTTAAAGACACCCTTGTAGATTTCGAAAAAGAGTAGGCTAATGCCGCTACAAGGCAACACTCGCGCCCGCAAAGTGGAAAGGGATTAATATAAGTTGTAAAACTTGTTTCCCAATCCACTATAAATAAATATGTTTAAACTAAACTAAACTAAACTAGTTTATCATTAGTTTTTTTTCTCACTTACTTGCCATTATTTTTTATTCGATTAAGTACAAAAAAAAATGTATTTTTATTACTTTGTTTTATATGGCATAAACTCTATTAACCATTGACCTCAGTTTTTTAATACAATACTGAAGTAAGGTATAAGTACTGCATTGTAAAACGATATTGATGTATGCTCTGAGTCTCTCATTTTGACACCATACTGACGTATGTTCCTTAATACATTTTGTAATGCTATACAAGTCAGACCTATGGTCAGGTTGCTTCATTTGTTAATACTTTGCTACTGCTGGTACGATTTTTATCTATTAACTTATTATATTTTCTTTGTTAAAACATTTTTTTTTTCATTATTTGATGAATGGCTTCGATTCAAAAGTTTAAGTCCATCGATAAAACATTTCTTCAAGATTTGGCTAGAGTTATCTCACTTTGCGATTGGAGATAAGCGGATTATACATGATTGGTTTTAATTTTGTTGTTGTATAAGTTCCTAGCTGCTATATTGTAAAAAAAGACATTATTTTATATTATTGATTAAACAATAGTTTACTTCAAAGTCTTTGTATATAGTAGTATTTTTCTCATCACACGTAGTTGATTACAAACGGCAGAACTGTGTTGAATGGGAATTGAGGTTATGGTTTATACATGTAAGAATTATCATTTCTGTGTTTAAAAATTGATATATGGTAAATTAAAAGACATTAATTTTGTATTAGATATAATTATGCTAAATAATTGGTCTAGTACAAGTGAAGTTGTAGTTATCAAAGATACCAGGATTATAGTTAAGTACGCCAGACGCGCGTTTCGTCTACATGAGACTCATACCTGACGCTCATATCAAAGTATTTATAAAGCCAAACAAATTCAAAGTACTAATTTCAAATAGAAATTGTCTATTGAGGATAAATAATATGTGTTTATGATTAATCTCCTTGTGTCTCTTCATTCATACGTTTGAAAATTTTCAATCTACATATAACGCATCTAACCTATCAAAACGAAGCTCAAAAGATATAACGAATCGCCTTGTCTATTTGATAACCTAGTATCTAAATATAAAGCCTATCTCAATAGGAAAATAGTGTACGTGGACTGTCATTGGTATTGATACTTTCGCTCACATGATTAATAATTTCATATCTAAATATAAACAAACGATGAATTTAGCTGTAAATATCTTGTTATCAATTAGTTTATTTGCTGGGAGGCAATTTATCTTATACCGAATACTTCCTTGATAACCTGGTAAATTCTAGTAATCGTGTCTATCTGTGTTGCATTATATACAGTAAAGATAACTGATAGGGTGATAGAGCAGATAATTAACCCGATAGATCAATGTAATTCTTTTTTAGGGGTAGATATGTGCTGTTTCTTCCTCTCAAATGTGTTTTTTATTTATTCAATATTCTGAATGTTTATCGAACGATTGGAAAAAACTCACTATACCTGGATGTTTACAGGCATTTTGTTATGTATATGATGGTGGATTAAACCTGGTTCTATACCTAGCAAAACCTTTCACTTGTATGACAGTCATATAAACTTCCATATATTGACAACAATGTGCGAAACTAAACAAATAACATACATACGAGGTTAAAGAGTCAAAAAAGGGTACAGCAGTCAACATTGTGTTATATTATTGATCACTATAAAAGCAAACAAATATGTCAACAAACAAAGACAAACGCGCATATAACCAAGGCATATTAACCAAAAACGAAAGACAAGAACACGAAATATACAAAGCACAATTACAGAATGACGAAACGTATAAGTACCGCGCCACGTCAAAGGGCTGCTTCCAAAACTCGACTAGGCATTAAAAATCCATATTTCCAAGAACAAATAAAAGAACACTATAACACGCAATTGAGCTGATGACAACGCCAGTATCTAGAAGCGATACTTCAAGAACATTATGTATTAAATAAAGGCAACAGTAGTAAACCACTGTTCGAAACTCAATAATAGATAGAAAATAAAAACAAATCCGGGTTACAACTAAAACTGAGGGAAACGCATTAAACACAAGGGAAGAACAACGACATAACATTTAGATGCAAAAACACACAAAAACAAACTCGCATTAGACAAAATCCGACGAGATTGCCAATATATAACATCAAAACTAAATACACGAATATGGGATAGAAAATTACCGTGACACATGTGAATTCACACTCAAATATAAGAGTAACCCAACGACACAACATAAACTTTAAAACGTAACACACACAAAAACAAACTATAATATAACAATGACCATATTCCTAACTTGGTACTGGACATTTAAAAAAAAAAGTGGGTTGAGCCTTGTTTGGTGGCATGTCATACCTCCCGTTCTAATGGCAAGGTTAAATATAACATTAAAATGGCAACATTACATTACAGAACTACAATAAAAATATAATAAAAATAAATAAGAAAACATATTTTAATTGTGAAATTGATATGGATTATCTACCAACAAGGTTTTATGTATTTTACAAAGAACAGATTTAGAAAAAAAAACGTTTTATTGTGACGTATATATAATCTTGAAATTCATACTATAATAAAGCCAAAGGTCCATAAAAGGTAAAAAAAAAAAAAAAAAAAAAATAGAATGACAAAACAAACAGAAAGTACAGGATACTAAAAATACTATCGATAACTGAAGACAAAGCAAATAATCCAAACCAGAAATCATGAATGGTTTTCTTGTAAATTAAATAAGGTAAGAAAAAAAAATGTTCTATAGACCGCCTTTCAAATTCATTGAGTACGAACGCTGTAATTTATTGAAGTTCGCTAGAAACACTAAATCGCAACGTTTCGTGTTTATTGTGACGACAACAAAATTGGGGATCAGGTATATGCTCTCTCTGGGAAATGACAAAGCGACAGTTGAATACATTAATCGTTCTATTCTTTTGGTTGAAACAAAGATTTTATTCAGCTGTATATCAAAGCTGTGATCTTGTGCATTCAAACCCAGCATGCAATTTTAAAGCCCCGAGATTTTTTTTCTTCAAAAGTGGATAGTTCACTCAAATATTTAAGTTTGATGGTATATTACAAACTCTCTACTTTTACCAAATGATATCATATATACATATAATATCATATCTGACATAACTGATAATGAATTGACACTTTGTTTAAGGGTTACAGAATACATTGATATACAATTAAGTAGTCGTAAACGTTGTTGTTTTATACGTCTGGCCAGGTTCCACTCACTTCTACTGGTAAGTTATAAGAAGAAATTGATAGTTAATTAGTTCGTATTGTTTATTCATCAATAGATATAGGAAGATGTGGTATGAGTGCCAATTAGACAATTCGCCATCTAAGTCACAATTGATAACAATAAACAATTATAGATCAATGTACGGCCTTCAACACGGAGCCTTGGCTCACACCGAACAAAAATCTGTAAAGGACCCCCGAAAATACTAATGTAAAACCATTCAAATGGGAAAACCAACGGTTTAATCTTTATAAAAAAAACAAGAATCGAGAAATATTTATGAACCACATAAACAGAAGACAACCCCTGAATATCAGATTCCTGAATTAGGACAGGTTCACTCAATGCAGCGGCATTAACGTTTAATAATACCAAACCATTTGATTTTTCTGAAACAATAGTATTACATCCCACAATAGAAAGACACACTATAAAATGTTTTCATCAAATCGAGATTAAAAATCAACTATTTACTTAATAAGATTTAATCATTTCTGAATACCGTGATTATTAATTTTGAACATTATGATTAGCTATAATAAACAGGTAAATCAAGTAAAGAAATGTCCATTGAATATTACTCAGCTGACTCGAAATTAAATCAGAAACAAGACAGACAAACTGTACAAAGCTGAGGAAAGACGTGACAGTATACTTTATACTAGATAAGATTATCGAACTATAAGACAAATCCAAAAAGGGAAACTGATTAATAAACAGTCATCTATTAACGGAAAAGGTGACAAAAAACTACCTTATTCCTGACTCAATACATGTATTTGTCGAAATAATAGTGGATTAAATCTAGTTTTATAGCCATCCAAACCTACTACTGGCAAGACAGTTGTTTAGTTATCTGGAATATTGACAAAATATCTTTTTTACGATTTAAGCGGACATATTTGATGTTTGACCCTTATATTTTATTAACTGTGCATTTGCATTCAGATATCGCAGATTAAATTTATTGGTTCATAGTGTATTGATTTACTTTTTTTGATTTAATTTAGCCAGCCAATTGATATTTTACCGTGTGTTTCACCATGTTGTAATGTTATGCTATTGTTTCAGAAAAGGGAGAAGGTTTGGATCCATTAAAACGTTTAATCCCGCTGCAAATGTTTGCACCTGTCCTTAGTCAGGTATCTGATGTATAGTAGTTGTTGTTTGATTATGTAATTTATACGTCTTTCTCGTTTCTCGTTTTTTTATATAGATTAGTCCGTTGGTTTTCCCGTTTGAATGGTTTTACACTAGTAATTGTGGGGCCCTTTATAGCTTGTTGTTCGGTGTGAGCCAAGGCTCCGTGTTGAAGGCCGTACATTGACCTATATTACGGTTTTAACATTTTGAAATTTGAGAGGACTATCCGTGAAAATTAGCTATAATGTCAGGAATATGACAGTTGTTTTACATTTGTTTGATGTGTTTGAGCATTTGCTTTTGCTATTTGATTAGTGATTTTCCATTTGAACCTTTTTCGAAGTTCAGTACTTTTGTGATTTTACTTTTTATCCGACAATAAAATCCTTACTTGGATTAACAATAAAACACCGAAATCATATTATTGATAAATATGAGAGAACACTACTTCTTGCAATGGACATTTAACTTGTAACGGCAGGCAAATTGTCAGATATGTATAAAACTTTTGGAGTCCGTGGCAATATTTTAATAAAATATTACACTAATAATATATGTGTGTTTCATACCCTAACTGAAAACATTTCTGCCTTCTGACAAAACAAAAAAAAATGACACACTTTCAATGATAAAGTTTACGCTTACATTCGAACTAGCTTATTTGGCTATACTTTTTGGACCTCTTGGATGATAGCTCTTCATCTTTTATATAAGCTTTGGATTTCAAAAATTTTGGCCACGAGTATCACTGAAGAGACCTGTATTGTCGAATGCGCATATGGTTCAAGAAAATTGGTACCGTTAATGTTATTAAAAGAGGGGCGAAGGAACCGAAGAGAATGTCAAACTCATAAATTAAAAATAAACTGGCAACGCCACAGCTAAAAAAGAAAGAAACAAACAGACAAATAATAGTACACAAGATACAACATTAAAAAACTTAAGACTAAGCAACACAAACCCCACCAAATACTGGGAGTGATCTTAGGTGCTCCGGATGTATAAGCAGATATTGCTCCACATGTTATTACAAATTCGATAGATAGTCTAATTTTCAGGTTACAATCGTAATGAGGGGAATGGACTTTAGTTACGACATAAGGAACTGATATGCTAAAAAATTAAATGACGAACAGACAAATAAGGAAAATATCCGCTATCATCTGTTAAACTGTTATTCCATAACAGTCAACCAACTCGTGATGGCGTATGCTAAATGTACGAAGGGATGATTTGAACTTGAAACTCTTGGTTGTATAGCTTCCTTGTGAGCAGCAACCCTCTATCAAGGAAATCATGGTAACCTGCTTGAAAAACATCCGTCTTCGTCAATGGAATATTTGCTAATACCAAGTATTTCAGTACAGTGACAAAAAAGATGAAAGTATACCGTGAAAAGATCCAAATCTCAATAGTCAAAGAGAAACTGACAACGCTACATGCAGAAACCGCAAAATCTTACAATATAAAATAAAAACAAATTATATGATTGTCAATGAGACAACTATCCACAAGAGGTCTAATGACTCATAACTTAACTATGGGTTACTGTACAGCCTTCAACAATGAATAAAACTCATATTGTAAAGTCAGTTCTAAATGACTTTCTATGATATGAAGATACCCTATTATTTAATGTGAGGGTGAAGATGATTGTCTATTAAAACGAGCTATATCTGTTCACATCTTTCCAAAGTTATAAACCTGTTGTTCAGTGGGTGTCGTTTGTTGATGGGGTTCATTAGTGTTTCTCGTTCCTCGTTGTGTTGTTTATATATATATTAGGCTGTTGGTTTCTCTGTTATTTCACTTGTTGTTTTTTGCCCTTTATATGTTGCTTTTTGGTGTGATCTAATGTTCCATGTTAAAGGCCGTTCTTTGGCCTAAAGGGATTTACTTTTATTAATGGTAACTTGTACCACATCTTCATAAATCTATCAAAATGGCAAATGTAAAACAATTCAAACAAGAAAATAAACGGCCTGATTTATGTTAAAAATAATAAACGAAAACAGATATGATATACAGCAACAAACATGACTTTAAACAGGCAAATACATAATATAGTAGGGCTTACCTAGCGTTTTTCTCTCATTCGATTTATGAATTTTGAACAGCGGTATACTACTGTTGTCTTTCTTTGAAGGAGCCGACTCTATACATAAACTAAGACAATGATATTACTGCACAACATCATAGTAAAAACCACTACATAGGAAATCGAAAATTATAATTCCAAGATCTCTTCAGTAATGTCTGGTTACATCAATATTAATTCTTCTAAAAAGTTTTTAGGTAACACGGTTCTTCTATTGTTCTAAATCAAAAGGACACTATAGTCAAAATGTCTTTTGATTCCATAATGACAGGTTCTATATTTTAAATAAAACAATACAAGAGAAGCACATAAATAAGAAATTCAACAGGGATTTTTGATTTTAATAGACATGGTAAAATGTTTCATCTTTTACCGAAATATGGATGTTAACTAGATCCCCCAAAACGTTAAATTACAATTATACTTACATTTCCTTTCCTGACACTTCTATTATAAACATCGGTATACTACTGTTGCCTTGATATACATATATTTCACATGCAGTTGCTATTTGTTTTAACCGTTTATTTTTTCATAAGTTGTGAGCCTTTTTAAACCTTAGCGTCGGTCATGATTCATAGTATGGTTAAGTTGGTACAGTTGAATTGAAAAGTTTTTGTAAGCAGTCCGTACTCAATTTGCATCTCATGGTATTTTTTATAATAAATGTCTGCAAATACATATCCAAAAGTAAAATAGATTCAGCCTAAACTAACGGTTTGGCTTGATCAAAGAAACAAAAGGGTTCAGTAATAATATTTAACAATTTATGTCTTCTCCTTGCATGCTTTCAACAGTAAAATCACATAAAAACTGAAAAATTCAAAACGGAAAGTCCCTTATCAAATGAAAAAAAATCAAAAGCTCAAATACATCAAACAAATTGATTCCTGGCTTGATAATTCTTATTTAGAAAATGGTAGATTTGACCTGGTTTTATAGCTAGCTACACCTCTCACTTGTATGGCAATGGCATTAAATTATATTATCATGACTAAACGTAACAAACAGACATAAATAGTGAAAATGTCAAAACACCTTGTTTATCAAATATACATTTAACTATCATACGAGTAGCGATACATAAAGATATCGAACACAATGTCAGAGGAAAGCAAACAATAACAACTAGTTTCTTAGAAAACAGGTAATCATTTTATCTTTTCTTTTTTTATTGTGTTTTAAAGGAACAGCTGACGTCATGGATTTAGAAAAGGATCAGGTTAATTATGTACGGTTAATATACCTTTTAAATGTTGTATCGTTGAAAGCTGTCAGGTTTGTCTTCAATAGAGAAATACATCCAAAAAAGTTGAAGGAACACCTGAATAAAAGTAGAAGAAAACTTCAGGGCAAGAAACAATTCATCAGTACACCCCAATGGAATCTGATATACCCATCATATGGTATGATCCATTTTGTTTTATTTTAATGCTTTATCAAATAGTTTGTACATTCATTCTATTCATCCGATCGATGACAAACATAATAACTACCTAAAATATTGAAAACAACACGTTATTAATTTCTTGCGTCCGAAGCGCTTTTCTGGATTTACCTTCATCAGGAACGCTCAAAGCCAAACATTTGAAATCCGAAGATGTATAAGTACCGAAACCGTTGAAGACCTGTATGTCAAAAATACCTAAAATAAATAGCCAAATTCATCTAAAGCCAACTTTGCCTGAGGGAGTTGAAACCTTAGTTTCTTAATAATTTATAAATTTATAAACGGACAATTTTAGTAAAGTTTGTTTAATCATGTCAGTACCGAAATACTGACTACTGAGCTGATGATACCCTCGGGGATTGATAGTCCACCAGCAGAGGTATCGACCCAGTGATGTAAAATATTGAAAACAACACGTTATTAATTTCTTGCGTCCGAACTGATTCAAATAAGTGAATTTGGACTTTGATATAATCTGAGCATGTTTGCAACTAATTATGCCATCAATAAGAATCCTCAGTTTTTATCATTGATTCTTTATCATTTGCAGCTACGTGATTCCTAAAATGTAATACCATAAGTATGTTAATATCATCTTAAATATTTTGGCATTACAATATTTACCTATGATTGTTTGGTGCATATGGCCGGATTTCCACATACAAACAATAACAAATACGCGTTATAAAATTGTTATCTGTTTTTGTTCATTCTGAGATGCAATAATATTTCTCTCAAAAATAATAGAACACATGTTAGTCCACCATATACCTTTCCACGCTCGTTAACGTAAATTGTATTATCATGTCATTAAATAGGCCTGGTGCACGAATAAATTTGTTGGTTAACGCCAAAATATGTACACAATGAAATTTGCTATTTGATAAAAATACTTTGCAAAAACTCTTAATATCATTCAAACGAATGTTTTTGTGTGTATTATTCTATTTTATGATTAACGTGCAGTGAAAATAAATTTTGTTAACGTCACTGTTATTATTGCCGCCATATTGTTTACATTGGTAAAGAAAAAAGTTCGGTCAACGTCGTCTATCGTAAAATAACCAACGTCAAGAACAACTACCGGAAGTCCCCTTGGCCAATCATATCAACGTATTCCCTTATATGCAAATCATATAGAATTATCATCTTATTTACAGTTAATTTAAATCATCGTGTTAGTTCCATCCATATTTTTGTTTTTGATTTTAATGAAAATGCATTATAAAATATATTGTGATATTAATAAATAAAAGCCATTTTACAAAAACATTCCCGAATCTCAAGATAATAGTAGTTAAAAAAATAACGGGGAAAATAAATCTGGACTTTAGGATATCAAGTTTTAAGATTGCAAAACAAGGGAGAGGTTCACTACCTAAAATAATAAAATTTTTATAAATTTAACTGTGAAATTTGCGCGGCAAGTTATATATGGAAATCAATTTTCTTTGCTCATTTGCAGGTGAGCCGGATCCTGATTCTGAAAAGTTTGATATTACATTAATGGTGTTCCTCCTGCGTCATTTGACTGATATTGGGATATGTGACGAATTGCCCTTACATCGTGATAAAAGTGAAGGCGAAGCTATTTCCATATTAAAGTTCTACAGAAATAAATATTCACACACGAGTAATGGTTCTGTGGCAGAGGAAGTATATTCAAATCTCGTGCAAGACATTGTGGAGGTATTAAGTAAAGCAGTTAATTAATTTAATATTTTTTATTTGCCACTCATTAGAAATAAAGAATTGACATGTTAATTCAACCTTATTTTCTTTAAGAAAAGTCATTATTATTTAAAAAAATGGAATTAAGGTATAATAAACCTTAAATATCAGTATAAGTTTCAACCTTTTTAAGTAAAATATGAATAAAAAGGATTGTGTAAAGATCTCTTTACAGCTGTCCAAATATCAGTTTCTTAACAAAACTATTACAGTAACCTAAAACATATTTCAGATATATGCAGATAATAACATTAAGGGAAATGAATGCACGACGAAAAGGATAAACTAGTTTCTTCTTTATTTCAGAATATATGTGTGTTAGAACCCAGTTTGAAATCTGACTGCGACGAGTTTTCTGAACTTCGTAGAACTGATCCAACTCTATATGAACAATTGCAAAAACAAGTTATGTCAATGATGTTCATTAAACAAATGTCAGAAGGTAATGTTCATTATAGTTGTACTTGTAAAATATGTGGTATATTAAAACCGAAAAAAAGTTCAATCGAAAGAAGAAAATCGACCATAACCGAAAACAAGTTAATTGATGTACGAAAATCGCAATTAATATCAATAAGAACACTAATGACATGAGGTTAAACCTCTCACCTCAGAATACAGTGCTTATAGTTACATTGTAGGTTACCTACTAACACCGAATGCCGTTTAGTAAGTTGCTACATACATGTATATAAATGTAAATAGAAAAACCAAATCGGGAAAATTCAAAAGAGAAAAACAACACTAATCAGGAATAAAGAAAGGCAAAATCAACAGTAGTATACCACTGTTACAAATTCATGAATCGAAAGAGAAAAAACAAACCCGGGTATCAACATAAAACTGAGGGAAACGTATCAAATATTAGAGAACTACGACACAACAGAGACACAACACCGTAATGAAATCACAGCAACGAACTATAATATAACTAGGTTCATTTTCCTGACTTGGTTCAGGGCATTTCATGTTTTGAACCTGGTTTGTGAAAACTGAACATAATTACAAACACAGTTATTGAAGACAATAACCAACAATATCCAAAATATTTTGTATGAATATGTCGGTGTTTTATCAACCATTTTCCAAAATGTTGGACAGTATTGAAGTAGCTCACAAGGAAAGAGCTTGACTCATCGGATCGGCTTAACATAAAAACAACAAACATAATAATGGAAAGTTTAGTCTTAGATGCATGTTTTTTATTGGCTGTTAGCGGCTTTGAACTAGCTATCAGATAACTGCGAGTACTCTCAGATCTGTTCATTTTGTCTTTTTGTCTCGGGATGTATAAGTACCCGGACACTTCCACTTGTATTTTTGTCCATCTGATGAGTTCTTTCTTTTTCAAATGATTTTTATAGTTCGTTCCTATGTTGTACTGTTATACCACTGTCCCAGGTTAGGGAGAGGGTTGGGATCCCGCCCTATGTTGTACTGTTATACCACTGTCCCAGGTTAGGGAGAGGGTTGGGATCCCGCTTACATGTTTATTAACCCCGCCACATTATTTATGTATGTGCCTGTCCCAAGTTAGGAGCCTGTAAATCAGTGTTTGTTACATATTTGGTTTTTTTTCATTTTTTTTTACATAAACAGGGCCGTTAGTTTTCTCGTTTAAATTGTTTTATATGTTCTTTTCTGGCATTTAATAGTTGACTATGCGATATTGGCTTTGCTGTGTCATTTAGGTTGCTTGTGAAGAGTTGGCTCATTGGCAATATAACCATATCTTTTATTTTTATATTAACAATTATGGACACAGACGCAAATTGTCAGTGGGGTTAAAGGTCGTTACAAATTTATTGAAAGCTAGACTGGAAATGTGTATTAACAAATTGAGTTGATGTGTACATGTCTTCATTCAAATGCATTGACTGATAAAAAAGGTGGCTTCAACTTCCACCCCTCTCTATGAATTAGTTGTTCGAGTGTTTGAATATTGAGTTTGTTAATAAATAGCTGCACTCTAAGCACATGATATGTCTTGATGCCTTTAAAGCTTGCATAAAGGTTGAACTATTTTGTTTTGTACAATTATTAGTCTATTTGTTTTCTCATTTCATTTGTTTTTAAATGTCATTTTAAGGTCTTTTATAGCTGACTGTGCTGTATGAGCTTTCGTCATTGTTGAAGGCTATTTGGGGACCTGTAGTCAACAGACATAGACAATTCGCCCAAGTTTTATAAAATGATGTGAAAGTGTTTATGTGAATAATTAAGATGGGAAATAAGGAAAGTGTCAAAGTAACAACAGCTGAAGACCTCCAATGGGTTTTCAATGTAGCCAGAAACTCCTGCACTTATAGGTGTCCAAAAACTATAAAATCCCTTTTTTTTTTTAGCATATATAAAAATTCATAACACAGAAATGTATAATCTGAAATTTATTACAATCAAAAGGGACCTTAGGTCAATAGTGTAAACAATTCCCCAAAGTTTAATTAAAGGTGATGGATGCATTTTTGTGTTATTGTTCAAAATTGGAAAATTCTCTCTTTTTTAAGGATAAAATCTCTCTTCATAACATGGAAATGAAAATTCTAAAATTTATAAAATCGATGTGGAGCTAATGTCAATAGATATAAACATTTCAACAAAGTTTCTTGAGAGTAGGGGGAAGTGTTTTCTAGTTATTGTCTGAAGTGTGGATGATGGACTGATAGACAACAGTATACTATAATATGTTGTGTGTGAGGCATTGGTATAATAAAATGGTTTTGAATGAATAATGATTAGAAACTGTTTAATGCAGTTATTGAGGGAACGACAGTGAAGAAATTGCTGAGATCAATGCGTTTAAATCCTAAGAATTCAATTTTTGTTGAAATGAAACAAAGTTCAATTTTTGGCCCTTTGGATCTTAATGTAGACCAATTTGAAAACGGGACAATCCTGTGCAATTGAATATTCCTGGCTATTGGCAATACTGTGCAATTGAAAATTTCTTGCTATTGCGCAATATTGTGCAATTAGATATTTCTTGCTATTGTGCAATACTGTGCAATTAAAAATTTCTTGATATTGCACAATACTGTGCAATTGGAGATTTCTTGCTAGTGTGCAATACTGTGCAATTGAACATTTCTTGCTATTGAACAATACTGTGCAATTGAAGATTTCTTGCTATTGCAGAATACTGCGCAATTGAAAATTTCTTGCTATTGCACAATACTTAGTATAATAATTTTTGACCCGATTTGGACCAACTTGAAAACTGGGCCCATAATCAAAAATCTAAGTACATGTTAAGACTCACCATATCAAAGAACCCCAAGAATTCAATTTTTATTAAAATCAAGCTTATTTTAATTTTGGACCCTTTGGACTTTAATGTAGACCAATTAGAAAACAGGACCTAAAATTAAGAATTTGGACATGGTTAGATTTGGCATATCAAAGAAGCACAATACCGTAATTCATTTTTTTTGCAACAGTAATTATTCAACTACTCATTTTAATACATCATAAAGTATTAAAGTGTAAATGTCATACAGTCATGGTGATGATGCCTCCGCTAGCATATAACGTTATAAAGGTATATAAATCAAGAACTGTTAAAGTGAAGCTGCTAAAAATTGAACTTAAACCGAGTTTAGAGGTACCGGTAATAAGCATTGTATACACATTTCACTAAATTTAGTTGAGACAAACTTGAGAAATTTTTCCATTTGTGAAAGGGGATAATCCTAGAATGATAATCAAAGTGCTTGTAATCACTGAATGGCTATTAAAGACTGCTTAAATTTATCAGTTGGTAGTAAAGTGAATTTTGCATTGTATATTGTATATATAGCATTATTTTAAGTCGATTCAACTTCTATTCTGGACAGAGAAAGATAACTCCAATTTTCAAAGAAGATTTCATAAAGCAATGGTTTTAGGTAATATTAATTCAACAACCATTCTGGACAAAGAAAGATAACTCCAATTTATTGTCTTGAATCTACAAAAATGTTTATTTTGGTCCTCTACTGTTTGCCCCATAACCCACAAAATAGACCCCAAACATCTACTTATGGTATTAAATATTATGGTACAGTTTCAGAACAATTGAAATACTTATACACAACTTTTTGTACTGACACAAGATTAATGTGTGTATTAGGCACCTTTGGAACACTTATTCATAAACCTTAGGGACTATATATATATAACCGCCCCAAAACAATCCCAAGCTTCCTTTTATGATTATAGATATTATGTTATAATTTAATGGCTTCCTTTTTACTTATACTGAAGTTATTATCTGGAAACCATCCGTCTTGGGAAGACGACGACAGGATACCTACATGTATTACAACTGCAAAAATTTCTGTGGTTGTATAAAAATTTCAAATATGTACAATGAAATATAGTTTTAGAAATTGATAAGCCTAGATAGGCCTTATAATTTTTTCCCCACATAGTTGAAGGACCATTTACACTCAGGACCGAGTCATAAGTAGACAGTACAGTCTACAGATGTATTAAAACAACCTAACATCATATTGCTAGTAGTGGGAGTAGCATTCTTGGGTAATTTTTTTTTTTTTTTTATAATATGTTTGGTTCAAATCAAAATTGAATGCTTTTATCTCCCTAATACTTACATTGTAAATAGAGGTGGTACTACTTTGACAAATCCTTGTACATGAGAGTTTTCTGTCAAATCTTTATTTCACAAAGAATGAATTGCATAACAATGAACTGAGCTCAAAGCAAAGTACTTTAATAATACACTTAGACAAAGAGCTAAATCCAGTGATATACTTTGTACTACAGGTCCTTCATTAACATCCATTGACCAAAACCATATCTCAACAACATTCCATACTACATGGTTGGATTTGGAAGTCCTGAAAAAGACATGATTTTTTTTAACATATTTTAAGTACATATATACACAGGTTAAAACTTTCTTGTTGTATAATCATTCCGTATCTATATATATATAGCTATAAACTATCAATTTGCTTAATGCACATATTGATAATCATATATGTTGAGTGTACCTCTGTTGGAAATAAGAACACACAAACCTCCACCTAGTTTTAGTCAATGGACAAAACATTCATAACTATAAAATATTATAGATCTAAGACTTGTCAGTGTCTATTTACCATTGCCACTGAATCAGTGATATATGTATTGTACACATAATTATATACATGCAAGACTAAAATTATAAAGTACATACATGTTTGTATATAAGACTAAAACTGACATTCAGTCTTTACAACATCTTCATTCCCAAAGTCAATTTCAAATCTGACTTCATGGTGAAATAAGATTCCATATCTACAACCAATTAAAAGGAAAAATCCCTCTGATAGACTAGCATTTAAATCCGATTTCTAAAATGGAAGCTAGGACACCTTGGAACTTAGAACTAAAAAATATCGAACAATATATCTGATATATTTCAAATGCATGTACACTTGTACATGAAATAATATAAATATAAATTCACCATATTGTTCCCTATTTCATCTTCTGTTAGATACTGTATATCCAGTGGGGGATCCAGAAATTTTCTTAAGTGGGGGTCCACTGACTGTCCTAAGAGGGGGCTTGCTCAAGTTATGATTCAGTGATTCCCTATATAAGCAACAAATTTTTTTCCCAAAAAGCAGCCCCCCCCTAAATTCGCCTCTGATATCAACCTCTAGATGTCTTTCAATTACATTCAGTTTAGTGTGGTTTGATCTTTGATTGTTGTACATGTTACAACCAGATTCCCAGCAGGGAGCAACTTTGTAAGACCACAGAGGTTCAAGCTTAGATTTTGAAATAAGGAGGAAAATGTAACCTTTTCAATTTATAAAACAGGCTCAACATCATTTCTATACATATATAAACATATTCTAAGTTGTGGACACACCTTCATTAAATATTCTACTTCAATTAGTGGAGGAGATCAAATTTTTTGGGTCTATATATTGTCCTTGATATTGAGGTTATTTTGACACAGCAAAATATAAAGAAAATGTAAACTATGATCTGGAAATTGACTTCGTTTTCACAAAATAAGCCCACTTAAACTGAACTTTAAATGCAAAAGACCTCTAAATGGCTAACAGATATTGCTATATAAAAGAATAGTCCATGATTATACATGTACATGACATTAAAGAATTCATGAAATTTACACTGATTCTGTCAGTTGAATGGACTAGAATGAGATAAGTTATATACATGATAGACATAAAGGTTTTTTCCAACAGTTGTGTTGTAAATTAAATTAGTTGTATTTTATGGTTGATATATTTATGTATATACATGTATGTAAATCATTGGCTCATCAACCAATGATATTTTACAATATCGATTATTTGTTTATTTTTCTATTGTTGGTATTTTTCAGCATACTAATAATGTTTTAACACAACACGAGCGCAAGCTTGTCACACCGGGTTTTCGCTGGCGGTCGCCATTTTCCCAATTAGCGAAAAAATAATACTTGTGGCGATAAAAATTCGTCATTTGCTAAAGAATTTGGTGAAAGAAATATATAGAAAGATTTATTTTCCTCCTTCTTGTTTATTTACTTTTTTTTTCGAGTTTCTCGGACTTTAACTTATCACACAGTACTCAGAATTCACCTTGAATGACCTTATTAAGATTTTGACAGAAAATCCATTATCAGCTGATTGCAATTTACAGCTATCAACAACAAAGGACTAATTAATAAAGGTGTTGATTGAATTATTTGACAAAATGATATGTTGAATGCAGGGCTTCCAAAACGGTCATATATTCCGGTCATTTGTATAATGTCCGGTAAAAGACCGGCTGGGAAAAGCATGAAACGGTCATAATTTTTTTAGTTTTCAAGGCTTTTTCGGTCATTTTAATATAATTCACGATCTTTTTGACCAAACATTTTGCCTTTAACAGCCATACATTTCCGGTCATAAAAGTGACATGTTGATTAATTACTATCAAAACAACCCTTACTTCAATACTTTCTAATTTTAATCAAGGCTAATTAGTTGTTGGACAGCTGAAAACTATACCTGTTCAGGTGACAGGTAAACTAATTTCAGTACCGGACATCGTATAAATTTAATCGTTCCATTCACAATTACTTTCGTACATTTCAGCGGTTTGTATCTAATTGATTTAGTCCAAAAAATCAAATTTATAATAAATACATTTATAAACTTGATTTGATGAAACATTTAAAAAGGTTTTACATGAAAAAATCGTCAGAACTACGTTGTTTGAAGAAGAACACGTGTGCGCATGTGCACAGGTGGGAAATTCAATACAAAATACTTGAAATGAACGTTAGGTACAGGTATCAATGATAGTTTTAGAATTTTGAAGAAATGTATGCATCCTACATTTCTTCAAAATTCTAAAACTATCATTGATACCTGTACCTAACGTTCATTTCAAGTATTTTGTTGAAGAAATAACGTGGAAAGAGCTTCTTCGCTCAGTCGTGCTATGTAAACGTACACGGATTTTACGTATCCGTTTATGGTCCATGTTTTACCATTGTCAAGTCAACATCCGGTTTTGAAAAATGTGACTTTAAAAAGGAAAATAAAGTTCTAGACAACGTCAATTTGCACAAATAAAAAGTCTTATGCAGATATGACCACGCTGATGTGCACACTTTGAATGATGCAATGCCAATTTTAACAGTTTATGACAGAACATCAAATTTTTATCAAAGTAAAGTTTAATATCGTTTTTAATCTAATGTCAATCATTGTGATGGCCATCTGATTACCATAATTGCCTTTTGTGACTTAGTCTTGGGGATTAAAATTCGGATCAGATATAAAATGTCCGGCTGGCTCAGAAAAATTTTGGAAGCCCTGAATGGCTTCCACTAAATGTCACATACAGGAGTTATTTACCACTTTTCGACTCGCGTGTTTTAAGAACTCTTTTGCCATCTCCTCTCCATGTAAAGATAGTTTAGAAAAGAAAGCTGTTGTTGTGACAATAAATGTTAAAGGGCAGAGATGCAACTAATCGTCGGACCCGTCGGACCTAAGGGGCAGAATTTATGCAGGTCCGGCAAAACTCGTAGCTGTGCTGATGGCCGGCAATATTTAAGTCCGCTTGGGTCCGCCAAAACTGAAATCCCCGTCGGCCCCGGCAGAGTATTTTGTTTATAAAATTGCGATCATCTTTAATAAAAGTAAATGTCCTGTTCCCCCGCATTTTCTAACTCCGGGAACCAGTATTTCCGCTCAGTAATAGTCTTTTGTACCTTTTACATCTCGCCCCAAGCAATTCTCCGTATTTCCGTCATGTTTTTTGTTTTAGAAATTCGCTCTCTAGGAAGGAGGTCTATTAAGCATAGTTGATAAGTTCAGGAAATATGTCATGGCCGATAAAACTACAATTGTTATGAATCACAGGTTATTTTAAAATAATAATAATATCAACAAAATCAAAATTAACGTTTGTTCAATAGCATAATTTCATTTGATTTTGGAGTGAAAATATGGGTCTGGCAGAAATTTGATGGGTCTGGCAAAACTTGGTACCCTGTAGGCCCCATTGTCTGACAGGAAAAAAAAGGTGGAATGCATTTTGGCGTCACAATTTCAAATGACATAGGATAACATATGATCTGTCCATATACATGTATGACGGTAGAAATGGGGGTATCTTATTGAAGTATTCTTGCCAAATGAAGATTAAACAGTAATTCTTAGACATGACCATAAAAGAGGGGGGATAGGACCTTTATTGGGACTCCAGGATCGGGTGTTTTTAAGCTCGGGATTATCCCCCCTCATAAAATGTACACTTTTTTCCAGAAGATTAAAAAATCAGCTGAATTTGACAAATCACACTATTTGTTTTCCAAAAATAACCGTAATTGGATGGGGGTTGTGTGTATTCACATTATTTGAACAATTCTCCTTGGGCCGAGAAAAAAAAAGATCCGTGTTTCAGGTAACCCGACCGACCCTGGTTTTTAGCACCGACCTTAACTTTTATATTGGATCTTTCAAAAAAAAATTAAAAAAAATTATCAACCGACCCTGTTTTTGACACAGGCTTCTGATAAATGATATCATATTTTTTCTCTCTTGCTTCCTCTTGCATAGAAAGCCAGTAAAACATTTTATTAATGTCAAAAGGTATTCCAAACAGGTTAAAATCCAAGAAATTTGCACAGCAGGTGCTTCAAAAACATTGCAAATGGCCCAAGACCACAATTAATGACCCCACTGTTCGTTGTTCATGAACGTAGTTCCTTTTAATTAGTCATTAGAGTGTATTTTTCCTGAATTTTTGTTCTTTCCCTTCCCCACTCATTTCTTAAGATTTTATTGGGTGGAAATGAAAGATCAGAGGTGAAATAATTTTTTGGATGTTGTATTTAAACTGATTTTGATATGGAATGAGTGATTAGGCCAAGTGCAAAAAGGTCATATTTACAGTTTTCGGAACATCTCTTGACTTGTCCATAGGGGTATGGATGTATATTGGCTAAATTTGTAAAAGTGATTGCTTCAATCTTTCTGAATTTTGGATATATTTTTGGACTAGTGCTATACATAAGACACACAAAAAATTTGACAAAAGTGCATGGTGCAATTTTTTTAATGATACAAAATGTTCAAAAGAAATGATAGAGAAATTAATTGTGGTCTGTGGCCAAATGGCACACTTCCGGTTTTTGAAACTAATTAAGGATCCGGACTTGGAAAAAACATGATAAATACTCAATAACTCAAATATGAAATTTTGAATCATCACCAAAAAGTACAGATCATGTGACCATCATAAGAAACAACTATATTAAGTTTCATGAAATTTGGATAAGTCGTTCTCAAGTTACGGTGCCACATGTTTACGCTGGACAGACAGACGGACACCTGACATTTGTATACCTTTATACGTCCCGTCTTTGACGGACGTATAAAAAGCAGTACTAAGCGTGCATGTTACGCTAGAAACATATTCAAAGAATAAAGTTTTATAACTTCTTAATGTCATATCCAATATTTATCAAAACCTAAAGGGGAGTTACATGTATCTTACTTCCTATATTTTTTCATGGATGTCAATACACCTAATCGCTATTTATTCCATACCGGATAAATTCTCGGCTATCTGGGGGCCGTTGAAACAATTCACCATGCATAATACTTTTTAATGAGACCCGTTTTAACTTATTGTAAATACTTTAAACAAAATAATTTTTTACTTCAATTTTAATTTAGAAAAAAAGTGGATCATACTCTATTAAAGTTTCTTGATGATCGCTTTCTTAAGTTTTTCCTCCCTCAGCTCTCTACTAAAAAACCTTTATTTTCGGCCGCATGACCCAAACAGGAAGTTGTACATACAATGTATGACTATTTTTCCCAGATTGGACTAAATAGCGATAATTAAATAAGGTGTAATTTCCGGGATTGTTGAAAACTTGCATATTCATCACTATCTGATTTTGTGGTTTAAACGATCCAGACAGACAAATAGCAATGAGATGTTTAGGAAAACATGACCTAAAACCTCCTTCATATAAGACAAAAATCATGGGAACTCATACTGAATGGTCAAATGTGTACAATATGAAAATTTGAGGTAAGATGGTGAAATCACAAATCAGCCGTTAATGTAAATGGACCATAAGTATGACTGTTGAGCAAATTTAATGGGAAATGACGGGGAAGGGGCAAATTAGCGTTCAAGGGGAGCAAATGCTGTTTAAATTGGTAAGCGGGTTTTAAATATAGAGGGAAAGTGGAGTCATCTTTTTAGACTTTAGTTACATGTAAATATAACTTATGTAGACTTACCTTCTAATTCTACAGACTATTAAAAAAAACACACACACAACTCGGAACTATTTCTAATTCACTTGCACTACTGATATGCAAACCTAAAAACAAAAAGGAAAATATCTTAAAATAGTGATTGAAAGATTCATAACACTTTGAAAGGATAATTCAGACACGTGTTACATGGGGAGCATGTTTGTTTACAAATAATAATGTCACGTGATCGCGCACTGACCTCGCATGCTGCATCGCCTTTACATTTCACTAATACATGTACATAACCATTTTCATGCAAACATGCAACGTGAATGTGATTGGTTATCAAATAATACGAAAATAATGCATGAACCGTTGAAGAAGAAATTATTTCATCAAATAGATTGGATTTTCACTTTCGACACGAATAGGTCGAGTTGACATTCCTGTCATCGGAGATAGTATTGAGATAAATGGGATAAAACGGACCGCCAAAAAGGTCTAGAGAAGCACATCAGTAGAACCTTAACATAAATAAGTAATACTTACCAAAATTTCTCTAATTGATAACCTATAGAACTGAAATTTCACAAAAATACCGGTAAATAATTTTGCTGATTGATATGATCCTGGTTAAGTTGGCGCGAAATAAATATTCTTACTCCTATTGCTTCTTGTAATTTTTTTTTTATAAAATTGAATTCGACTACAGTTCAGCATAAAAAAAACGTGAATATGCAAAAGCCAGGTAATATGTTAACGATAAAGTGTGTATAAGTTTTCTTAAACGAAGTTACCCGTATAATTACCAAGAATTACATTTGAGCGCAAAGTTCTGTATGTGGTTTGGTTGGTTTATGTAACATTTATAATTTAGACTGGGATTCTGGCTAATCTTGACCTTACGACGCGCAGCTAGTTTGGACCGGATCCCAGGCTAATGTAACATCGTAAAACTCAGGGTAACGGAATTTTTTGCGTTGCTATAAGATCATTGAGGCCATCTATTTTTGGTAGCAATAAACAGTTAGGAAAAAATATTAAAATTCGCCCTCATAAATTTTACCATCCCCTTTTCATTGCTTTCTTGCAATACTAAGCTTACTGTTTGTGTCATATATGTGCATATGTATGTAATCAGAATCTTCCATAGATTTTATATCCAGTATATAAAATGGTAAAATATAATTTCTTTTGGGTGTATCCATGGCAACAATCTGCACTTATTTGCTATAAAATATTGCAAAAAGGGGGAAAAAGATGTCACATATTTCCCCAAAATTTGGCTGAAAGTAGAATTTCAATCGCTTGAAGTAATACCTTTTCTGAAACTGTGTACATATATCATTCAGTAGATCCAATGAAAATCATATGTCTTTCGTCTCATTTTTTTGTAAAATTGCGTCAAAAACTTCGTGTAGAAAAAAAGTGTTTGTAAACATTACATTAATTTCTGGACCGATGGCCGGTCAAGCTATGAAAATACGGATTGTCAAACAGAAAATAGCCCATAAAACATGTTAAAAACAATCTTGATGCTCTTATAAACCATCTTTGAAGGCTAAATTAGTAGTCAGCTGTCTAAAAATGAATTTTATTACACACTAACTTTCCTATTTGAAAAATCCACAGGGGCCAAAATGCGAAACTAAACTCCTAACTGTGTATTGCTACCTTTATTGCGGGTTCCACATATTAAAATCGGAATTATAGAAAAAATGGAATGTTGTGAGCAGAATCAAAACAGAAATGATGAATACTGCAACATTTCCAGCAAAATATAAATAGGATGGAGGATCTGTGTACTCACATTATTTGTAAAACTCTCCTTATTCATGTGAAGCGTGTGCTTTACATCGAGGCTTATTCTTTACATCGAGGCTTATTATGCTAATCATCGACGCTACAGTACTTCAACCAATCAGACAATGTTTATTTGGGGCATTCGATTGATTTTAACTCAGATTTTGGAATATTTCAATCGAAATTATAGAAAAATGGAATGTTGTTAGTACATATAAAATAGAAAATGATGAATACTTTTAGCTACAGATAATTTGGATGGGGGTTCTGTGTATTCACATTATTTGCACAACTCTCCTTACTGATGCCATATTTTGGAATTTCCGTGACCTAAATGGTTCGCGAAAATTAATATTTTTATATATAGTATAGTAAACATAGAATCATTCAGTCTTACAAATATTGTATTGCATTCCAAAACCTGTCATCAATGACTATTATACTTCTCAAAATCTTACACGATTTAGCCTTACCTGACCTGTTGAACATTTCTATTCTAAACGTGTTTCGTTTGATTAATTTTTTCATTAGTAAAAATTCGATAATAACATCAAATTGTGCTGTTTTAATCGATATTTTTATTGTTACGTCAAGAAAAAAGGCGACCATGCCTGATGTCGTCACACAAATAACACACCTTTTTGTAGATCATCCAGAAAAAGGTATTGTTTTTGTCTGCAAATCGTTGGAAAATCATTAGAGAAACAGATTACACTAACAAGTCTTGTGCAATACGAATTTTATCCACTCGGCGTGACTTGTATTTTAAATTAAAAATTAAGTGTCGCAAGTGGGTGAATATCGAATCACCGTCGATACAGTGGTAGATTCTATATGTATACGACTGCCAGTGTATCTTTAGTATCATAAAGGGTATAACTGGTAGAGATTCGAGCCATACATTTGACAGACAATGATGAAGTTAACAAGTGCAACAATATCATAACCTGACCTTCATGGTCGACAAAGAATGATATACCATGATAATGCTTCACTTATCTTTCAATTAGCAAGGTTGATCTTCTATTTCAAAATTGAATGATCTTATATAAAAGTAAACTTATCATTCTGTAAAATAATGAAAATGCTCTATTTTCAGAAAAGGGAAGACCTAAAAAAAATGAATGGAAAAAAAAGTTGACGAAATTTTACTACTCCGAGAATACTAAAGCTGTTGAACAACTCGTGTCAAGTAATCAAATTATATTGATATCTGGACTGTCTGGGTCAGGAAAATCAGCTATAGCATTTTACATTGCGTTGAATTTGGAAGAAAAGCAAGGATACAATCTCACTGCGGTCTCCACGTGTGCTGACATAACGGCTCTTATTAACCCTTTTCAAAAGCAGGTATTCGTCTTAGATGACGTTTTTGGAATATCTTCTTTTGATTCTTATCGCATTAACTGTTGGCAAAATTGTATGAACAATATATATGATACATTTGTAGAGAAAACGAAGACAAAGATTTTTTTGACCTGCAGGTCAGATATTTATAAAAGTGTCAAAGGAAGAGGTTTAGAAGGAATAATTTCAAACTGCAGTGTTTATGAAATGCAAGATTTATCTTTGAATGAGAAAAAAGAAATGGCTAAACTTTATTTTCCAATGGAAAGGTTACCAGACGATGCAACAATTGAAAAATACAAAAGTTTCCCTTTACTGTGCTCTCTGCAGTTGGACCAGACGTCACAATCAGTTCCATTTGGAGAGATTGATTTAATGAAGGAATCAGATGGATCTTATTTAGCTCTTGCATTTCTAATATTATTCAATAATACACTAGATGTATCCTTGACATACCGTAAATATAAAATAATAATGCAGGATTTATACCACAATCGCATGCGCTATCGTCCATCACAAAAGAAAATTTGGGAAATACTAAGCAATCACTGTTACATTAAAAAGAATTCGTGCTTTTCATTCATTCACGACAAAATTTTTGATGTAGCTTCACAACAGATAGGAATGAAATTTATCAAATGTATCATAGAACATGGAAATTCTTCTTTTATTAGCAGCAAACTACGTTTAGAATCCCTCAAAACAGTTCATAGCAATGACATCTTATCAATTCCAGTAGAATTTGAGGACGCATTTTTCACCAGAACTTTAAGGGACCTAAGAGAGGGGATGAACTGGGATGTACTAGGCAGCAACCAAACACAAATAAAGAATTACAGAGTAAAATTAATTACTCAGTTGAAGAATAGTGAGTTAAGTCTTCAAAAGACTTTAAAAGATGGATCCACAGCATTGCATGTTGTTTCAGCGCATGGTTATTACGACATGACACAGTTTTTTCTTGAAATAGAAGCTTCGATGATAGAAGCAGTAGATAATACAGGGAGAACCCCATTGCACTATGCAGCTAGTTATGGTAAAAATCTAATAGTAAAACTACTCTTAAAGAATGATAGTTCAATCAATGCAAAAGACTGTAATAATGTAACTCCTCTTATGCTGAGTTGTTACAACGAACATATGGATGTAAGTAAGATATTGCTGGACAAGGACGCCGATATCAACTGTGCAAATGATTATGGGTGGAGCGCATTACACATTGCTTCTTTTAAAGGACTAACTGTCATAGTTGAGTTGATACTGAAAAGAAATTGTAAAACTTTAGACAGCAAAATAAGCACTGGAGCAACACCTCTTTATCTTGCATGTGAAATAGGCAACGATGTGATAGCTTTAACATTACTGCAAAATAATGCAGAAGTTAACTGCGGGACTGGTACAGGGAGTACGCCTTTGTACATAGCAAGCCAGAAAGGTCATAAAGGTTTGGTCAAATTATTACTAAAGTTTGGCGCTTCTGTCCATATAAACACAATAAATGGATTTACACCTCTTCATGCAGCCGTATTAGCTCAGAACACAGATATTGTTCAATTGTTATTGAATCATGACGCCCTAGTTAATACAGTTGGAGGAGAAAGAATTATTTCTTTACATTTAGCCTGCGAAAATGGCGACCAAGCGATGATTGATTTCCTTATACAAAATGCTGCAGAAATCGAAACAGCAGATATGTTTGGAGAAACAGCACTTTTTAAAGCATGCACAAACGGTTTTGAAAATATATTGGAATATCTAACGTCCAAAGGAGCGTCTGTGAATCAAGGTAATAAGCAAGGTCGTACTCCTTTACATGTTTCATGTGTTGGTGATAATAAAAGCATGTGCTATCTCCTACTGAAGAAAGGTGCACTGATAAACCAAGTAGACATAGAAGGTCAGACACCCCTATACGAAACGTGCAAGATGGGACTTGAAAGTATATGTAAGATATTGATAGAAAATGACGCGATTGTTAATCAAGGGAATATTCAAAATTTGACGCCATTGCAAGTTTCATGTCTGCATAGACATTATGGGATCGTCGAGCTTCTGTTAGAATCCAATGCAACGATAAATCAATGTGACACAAACGGAAACAATCCATTTCATTATGTATGTGAGCATGGTCTTATCGAACTTGCCAAATGTTTCTGTGAACGCCATGCTGCAATTAACCAGTGCAATTACAGAGGAGAAACTCCGTTACATTTAGCTTGTCGCGGAGGACAGTTGCATATCGTGAACTTTTTACTGGAACAAAATTGCGCAGTTTATCATTACGATATAGATGGTACAACACCTTTACATAAAGCTTGTCATAACAATCATAAAAAAATAACAAAGGCGAAACGTGTTTATTAATGGTCTGCAAGTCGGAAAATATTCACATAGCTAAGTTATTGATCAAATGTAACGCCAACGTAAATATTGAGGACAAATTAAAAAAAACTCCTTTATCTGTAGCACTCAAAAGCCATAATGCAAATCTTATTAACCTGTTACAGCGTCACAATGCAAAAGACTACAGAATACAGGAAAAGGAAGACGAAGTTCATAAGGCCTGTAGAGAAGGAAACGAAGAAAAAGTTGTTAGTATATTAGAAATAACATCCGACTACGAATTTATTAACAAAGATGATATACATGGATGGACTCTCCTTCACGTCGCCTGCATGATGCAAAATACAAATATGGTCAATTTATTACTTACAAAACACGCGGATATTAATAAAATTACAAACACAGGAGCAACTCCGTTATATATAGCTTCCTTCTATGGGAGAAATGAAATAGTAGAAATTTTAATTTCTAATCGGGCAGACATCAATAAATGTAATCTGAATGGGTTTTCGCCTCTCCATATTTCTTGTTATTTTGGGTACAAAGCAATCTGTACAACTCTACTGCATACTGGCAGTGATAAAAATGGTGAAGACAATGATCACGAAACACCTCTGTCTATTGCATGTGAAATGGGACACTGTGAACTTGTAGACTTGCTTCTTGAAAATGAAGTACGGCTTAAAAAGAAAAATCGCGATGGCAATGCACCAATTCACATAGCCTGTATAAAAGGACATTCCAAAATAGTAGAACGAATGATCTCAATCAATCAGAGCATTGTTAACCTACCTAATATTAAAGGCTCAACGCCTCTACATCTAAGTTGTCAAAAGGGGCCATTAGAACTTGTCAAAGTTTTACTTAAAAATAATGCGTTGCTAAGTTTAACTGACGAAGATAATTGCGTTCCTTTTTTCATAGCTTGTCTTAATGGAAGAACAGAGATAGTCGAAGAAATTTTGAATTTGCAAAATGGTCCAAGAGTTAATGAATATTTTCAAAACGAGTTGGTTCCGCTTCACGTAGCCTGTTCTTATGAACATCAGGAGCTTACTGAAGCCTTATTAAACTGGAAGGATATTGAAGTTGAAATTCGTGATATAAATGGCATGACTGCACTTTATATGGCATGTCAGAGTAATAATATAAAAAACTAACAAATTTATTACTTGATCACAAGGCCATAAGCACTCAAAGTGACAACAGAGGCATTACTCCCCTCCATTTAGCATGCATTCACTCTAATGCTGATATGGTCGATCTACTCCTAAAATTTGATGGTTTAATCAAGAAAAAAATTAAAGGACAAGCAACTCCACTGTACCATGCCTGCCAAAAACGTAACATAGAAATAGCTCAACTTTTGCTTGAAAAGGGTGTAGATGTTGATGATGGGGACAACACTTGTACGCCTTTACAAATGGCATGTTTGAACGGCAATTATCAGCTTGTACAAATCCTTGTAAAATATAAAGCGAACTTGAACAAAAGTGACGATAAGGGTAGAACTCCACTATATCTAGCATGTTCAGAGGGTCATAAACAAGTAGCCAAATTATTACTAAGCAATAATGCTAATGTCAATAAATGGAATACATCAATGCAAACGCCAATATTCATCTCATCGAAAGAAGGACATTCAGACGTTATTGATGTTTTGACAAAATACAATGCAGATATTAATCAACCAAATAAAGATGGCACAAGACCCCTCCATGCTGCATGTGAGAATAATGATACTGAAGTTTTAGAAGTGTTATTGAAAAACAACGCTGCAATCAATAATATCAATGTTCAAAATGAAACTCCCCTCCATATTGCATCTGACAAAGGATATGTAGAAATCGTCCAGGCATTATTGAAAAAAAGATTCGATCGATGTCAATATCCGAAATATTTCTGGTAATACACCGTTGCACAATGCCTGCATGATTGCGAATATAAAAGTGGTTGAACTACTTCTTCAAGCTAAACCCGAAGTTGGTTTGGCAAACAATGATAACAATACAGCGTTGTTCATTGCTTGTCAAAGAAATTTATATCCCATCGTTTCATTACTGCTCAAATATACAGGATCCGTAAATGTAGAAACACGATCATCAACATCAATGCTTACTCCTTTACACGTAGTATGCATACAAGGCAGTATTGATATAGTAAGACTTATACTAGAATATGTAAATGATGTCAAAAGTATGGACATTTTATGCTTAGAAGGATACAACCCATTGCACTATGCTATAATAAACAGGAAAATTGAAATTGTAAATTTGCTAACAAAAAAAGGGGAGGAACTTCTGCAAAAGACCAAGTCTTAGGCACAGTGCCATTTGTTTTTATTAACTTCGTGTTTATCGTCAAATTGACAAAGCTCCATACTTAAATCATTTACTGTTTAAATACAGACACAAGACAAGCCAGCGAAAGAATGACTATGGTCTTTTCGATAATTCACTACCATACAAATCAAATGGAATCATTCGACATTGTAGAAAGTCATTTGAAGAAACCTGTGATTAAAAGATTTTGATCAGGTACAGCAGAAGGCTACCGTAAAGACATAAAACATAAAAGAATAATGTTACAAAGTAGTATCCTCTTCTATATATGTTGATGTGACAATTTGTATCTCTTGAAAAAATAAAATGCATATTGTTTTTAACGAATCTGCAAGAAATATATACTATCGAAATCATTACGTGCAAGAGAAAAATATGTTCAAAGGCCCACCTTTTAACAGCTTAAAGTGTGCGAATAAAAGCGATGAAACCTGCGAATAGTTCCGATGAAACCTGCGTCAATATTTGCGAAAAGTCAGCTTTCATATCCAGCAAATCTTTTAAAGACGAACGAAACGTACATACGACGTTCACAGTTTTAATATTGATATCCATCATGAGTTCATCCTTGAATTTATTAACATTCAGATCATTCATATTTACTGTTTGTATACCACCATGGTACATATATTTGTATCGATAAGTGTTTGACTAACCAAATAATACTGGTTTGATCTTTTATCACCAAAGATCTCATATGTTTACTTATCTGTCGTCCCACTGTCTATATCACTCTGTTCAGCTCTTAATATTAGTCCATATCATGTCTTTGTGACGTCAAATACAATGACCCGTCCTTAATAACTTTTACCCGGACATATCAGCGACGTCATAATGTTTGAACTGACGTTAATAACTTTGACCTGAACTTTTCAAGTCATCTTTTGTGTGCTGGTGAAACAAAGAAAATACTTCCGAAACACGCAAATATAGCCCGATAAATCTATTATCAGATTATCTGCATATTGATATTGTAAAATATCAGCTGCTTAACATTATATGAAGACTTTTTGATCTCGTTCGCTACGCTCACTCGACAAAACGCTTCATATTATGTCTCGCCGCAGATATTTTACGATATCAACATGCAGATAATCTGATAATCGGTACTTATTATACCCTGGACATATTTATCCGTTTAAATTGATTACTGTTGTTTAGCTTATATATTATGTTATGACCATTACGATTGAAAAGAAAAGGTAAAATAAAAATAAATACTGAACTCCGAGGAAAATTCCAAAAGGAGTCCCTAATCAAATGGAAAAATCGAAAGCTGAACATATCAATCGAATTTATAATAACTGTCATATTCCTGACTGGGTACAGTCATTTTCGTATGTAGCTATCAGGGTTAATCTTTCAATTCTACTTAAGAATAACCTGTACCAAGTCAGAAATATAATAATTGTTATCCATTCGCTTTCGATTTTGCCATTTGATTAGGAATTTTCCGTTTTATATTTTCCTCGGATTTTTTTTTGTGATTTTGCTTTTGAACCTGGTTTTATAGCTGGTTAATAAATAGGAATTTGAACATGAGTAGACTACCACGGACCTTCTCAAAAAAAGTTGCTGCAAGAGTGCATTAACATACAAATAGCAAAACATCTTTTCTAATGGAGCTTCTCATTATTGATCAGTGGGTTTGTTTAATCTTTCTACATAGTCAAAGTGGTATCCACACATCATGAGTTCTATACTGTAGTTTATTTTCCAATAATTTTCCAAAGACTTCTGACTTTACATTAATTGTTCAGACATCCTTTTTATCGTCATATTCAACAACGTGAACAAAATAATTTCCAGGTTCTTTATACTGAGACATCCCCCAATGATTATAATGTGGGGCAACTGGGGCTAAATAAAAAGTAAAAACACAAAAATACTAAACTACGAGGGAAGTTCAAAAAGGAAAGTCCAAATCAAATGGGAAAATCAAAAGTCCAAACACATCAAACGAATGCCATAGACCTTTTTTTTCTTGTAGTGCAGCAACATACAACTCCACGTCAAAGGTTTGTACGGCATGTTGCTGGACATATCTTCACTTTATTTCATAGTACACATATCTTCAAATTTTAAATATGATTTTTTGTAAAAGCCGGCAAGATTTGCAACAGTTATTTCACGATTTTCTGTAAACATGGGAGTTTGATATAAGATTTATTTTCAAAATAAATCGAAGAAAATATGACAGATGTATGTATATTTTTTTTTAAACAACAAAATATCCCTTTAGACAAGGAGATAACAAGGACAATTTTGTTTTATCTTGTCGATTGGTCAGCATGCCGAAAGTATTGTATAAGAGTCATCAAGCGTCACAGGTCATTTTAGTAAAAATTAGGACAGAAATTATGGAAAAGAAAGGACAGGACAATGGATTTTGGTCCACAAACATGCGGAAGTCTTCATCGATGAACCTATTCAGACACGATAATAAAACACGATCAAAACCTTTTTTTACAAAAGAAAACAAAACACCTTTCAAAAACATTGTTCAATAGTCAGGTGATAGAAAAACAACCATATTATTATATTTAATAGGCACACACACGAACTATGGGATGATACATTCGACTATAATGTAAACTTCCTATCGGTTGTACCAATAAATTCGGAATTCACTGAATAATATTATCAATAAAAATTCGTTAAAAAACGCAAAATGATTTTAAGAACCGAACCCAAAGTGGTGTCATAACTTAGCAAAACGATGTTTTATTACTTTTATCTAGAACGTTTTAAAGATATCGATGTAATGTAGAATTACAAATGTTGTAACCACTTCTTTGTAATAAAACATACTACATCTTTTTTAAAGGTGTTTGCAAATGACCATCATATGTCTAAATCGAGGTAATCACAGTAAATAAACTGTTTTACAATATGACTTAGAACTTAAACTCTTCATAAAATGTTTAAGCTATAGTTTAAGATCTATTTAAACGACACAAAAGTAAACTTTTTGTCGAGGAGCATCTTGAATGAAAAAAAATCACTATGACTTTTCAGGCTTCAATTTTATGAAAAACAGTACTGCACACTGGTATCTTTCTTCCCTCTTCTACACCTACGAATAGATTAACTAGCCTGTGTTTAAACAAATATTTTTGTAATGTTTGCGCCTTTAATGCTCTTTATCTGCGTATTCAATTTGGCCTTTTATTTGAGCGCGACTAATAAGTCATCTGTAGAAGAAAGAAAAAACGTCACTCTGGCAATTAAAAATAGAGGTTTGGTAACTTTATAGAAAATCATTGATAAGAACACAAATTACACAATTTACATATTTCGTATAATGATGATAAATTTAGTAAGGTTATATTATTAAAGCGATAAAAACTCAATTAAATACATTTCCCAGACAATTATTATCATAACTGATGAGTTCGAAATGCCAAACACGTGTTTATCTGCTTAAATCAATCCATTTGAATATAAACTACTTATAAACTTGAATTCAGTCGTGCATTGTTATTATTATTGGATGTTTTAAAAAAAGACCGTAAGTAAAAATGCCTAAAGTAACAATACTTTATGTATGTGAAGTTATTCGATATTCGATTTTTAATATCCAAACGGCTGATAGCAGTCGGTTGGATATTCAAAATTTAGTTGAAAATCATCAAAAAAGATCCGAAATACTTAAAAACATTAAAGCCTGATTTTCATAGTTAAGAGGACTGATAAGATACGTACTAGGAAATAGTTTCATGACCTCTTCTAAACTGCCGTAAATTCTCGTTGTTCTCGAATATAAACCCTTTTCTAACATTCTAACTTGCATAACTGTCTTAATGTAATATAGATTTTTGTCAATAAAAGAACTTCACGCTAGAAAGATCTAGAAACATTTTGTAATATAAATAGAAGTATTTACGGAAAGCACAAAAAAGAAATATATAGTGAAAATCTACCTGAGACCGCTTAAATAAAGATGAGACCCCCCTGGTTTTTCAATGTCCATAAAATTCAACTAAATCATAGACTCTGTATATATAAAGGTTGTATCAGAAGGATTTCACAGAATGATGTCATCTTCGATATCTACGGAGGGCTTAGATTGTCACTTTTTAGCTAAAAATTGTCAAAATTTTAGGACATAGGGCACAGAGCAATGATGAGAGCCCCTGATCTTTCAATCTTTCTAATATTATGCATACATTTAGTTAATAGGTAGATACAAACGTGACTAAAAGGAATTTGGGTACACTTCTGTGACCGCTTATATTCGAGAACAACGAGAATTTACTATAGCTTGAAGAGCTTATGAGACGATTTCCTACGTATCTTATCAGTCATATTATCTATGAGAATCATGCTTTTAATGTTATCTTATAAAAGTGTTTTTTTATGATTTTTAACTTAATTTTGAATATCCAACCGACGGCTATGAATATCGAATAACCAACCGGCTGCTAACTTCACATACAAACAAATGGCTGTATGAGTTATCTAGTGGATTTTAAAAAACTATTTGCAAGCAACCAGGGCATATTGAACTGCATTTGAATAAATTAAATATATTAAGGTATCGTATATACTTCTTATGTTGAAGCATACTATATATTCAACAAGTATATAGTATTCATTTTTTATCATATCATTATATTTCCTTTGTAATATTTTGACATTCCTATACAGTTCCGTGTACGTACATTGCTTACAAAAGTTCCTCAAATATTTTGAGGTAACCAATTCGCAAACCTTACACTTTAATATATTTAAAAAGCAAATCTTTTCATTATCACAGTTTTGACTCTGTCTATTAATTTAATCAAATTTTGGAAAATATAGTAGAAATGATTCTGGGTAATTATTTATATATAACAACAGAATTGAGATTCCTCGAAGCTTTTGAATTTCGAACTTTATATTGCTTATTTAATTTTATAAACTCCAGTGACACTGATATATGAGACTTTTGTATACAAAACACACACCTGATGTGCAAGATGTTTAGCCTGGTATATGTTTATTGTCAGACATTTAATTGTGCAGGTTGACATGTTTAACGTATTGCCATGCCTCATGTTTGTGTTCTTTTTGATATTTGTGAAATCAGGTAATTATCCAATTTTTATAAGGTATGATATTGATACATATAAATAAACCATTCAATTATCACAGCATTTATAACCACTTTGCTAATTACATTACATCTTACAAATAAGTAATATTTCTATATATTTTTCAAGATTGAATTTTAAAGAGATAAATAAATGTTTCTTATTCTTACTCGATTTATCTTGTTCCTGACCTGTTGATTATCTTTATTTAATTAACGTGTGGACCGTGCGTGTGCTCATCAAGCGTCTAAATGATCGTCATTGGTCAGGATATAAAACTAGAAATAAAGTTTCTATTGTAAGAACTTAATCACAATCCCCTGATGACAGCATGCAGTGCTGATTTTCAATTATGAGAATTGTATTTGCCGAATAATTGGTGTAATATAGCATTATAGTTTTCCCACAACTCGCTCAATATTGTAACGGAAATGACGATGCCCCTAAACGCACGAATGATGTTCACTAAAACCAGAGTTTTTGACGGAAATGCGTCGAACTTGAAAGTTATCTATTGGTAGAGGTTATTCATCGCTATATAACCGATGAGGATTTAAATATAAAGTTACCTTTAAATGTTTCATGTGTTCTTAACTCGTATCCAGAGTAAAAAGATTTTCCTTAATCACCTGATTATGGTAAATATGGTAACAAATTTTATTTCGTTAATGATTTAATTGAATGTAATCTTTACTTAATGTATAACAAAAATCTCCAAATTTAGATATTTCGTTCAAACATCAACGCAGAGGTTTTTTTAATTTTATTTTGCCATCGTATCGTACGTATAAAATGCTTCAATAAGCAAATAACTGTTCCTGTCAACAGTTTTAAACCAAATGCCATCAATATATGACTATATTCATTGATATTGAATATAAAACAGACAAAAGACTAATGGTTGTTCAAATCGTAGTGTTGGACACATGTATACCATGATATTTAAAATCATTAAACATGCCATTAAATATTCAATGGCAATGATGGAATGATTTTATAATTTTCTCATAATTTGCAATATATTGAATTGATTTTTTTCAGGCCTGTCTTATAAAAATTATCCTCCTGAGTGTCTTGCCGTAGATGATACTGTCGGACAGGCAAAAGACCAGCAGTTTAATGCAATATTAGAGTGCTTAGTGTTTGGTAAGACCTTTAAAGTTAATCAGTAGTAGGTATTGTTATTCTGTTTGGTGGTGAGACAAAGAACTTTCTGCCATATACTTAATATTGTTATTTTCCTGTAGTTATATAAAAAGTAGAATAGCAAAAATTACCGATCTCCGTCAGAAATATAAGCCGAAAAGTCCTGTACAAAATGGCAAAATCAAAAGCTCAAAAGCAACTAACTATAATTGTTAATTTCTGTTTCATTTTGGTCTCTTGTGGAGAGTTGTCTCATAGGGGCAATCATACCACATCTTCTTTTTTATATATATATATAACAGATGGGTTTCAATTATCATACTTCTGACTTGGAAAAGGCATTTCTTTATATAGAAAATGCTGGGTTAAAACTAGTTTTATATTTAACTCAACCAAACACTTGCAGTTCAATTCGAGATAAGCTTAAGAAAGGGAACAGGTAACAATGATAACGATGTTTTGAAGTTCTTATATCGTTTAACGATGACTAATCCTGCTACACCTTGGTATTTATGTATTGTTTCTATTTCTATAAACATACCCATGAAAATAAATCTTCTTATTTTTATTTAGAATTAGATTTATCTACAGTCGATGTCATATGGTACAAAGAAAACAGAAGAACATTAGAAAAAGAAAAAATCAAAGAAAATTACAAATTTGCATTAAAACACAAAGACGAATTGTACACACTGACAATAAAAAATGTACGAGGAAATGATTATGGAGACTATTATTGTACAGTGAAGAATACATATGGAAAGAATCAAATTAAGATTACACTTTTTGGTATGTGTATAAGTACAACACATAGACGTTTAATATGATTCTGTTTATATTTTGATTGATTGCAGCATTGAAAAACAAACATCTATTTCAGCATTTTTTTAGCATCTAGAAATGCAAGATCTCTACCTGACAACGTAAAAACAATGCATAGAAAATCAAACAAAATGATTACTTTAACTCGTGATTTCTTGATTATATATCATCAAAATAGATTGCTGCTTTCTGCAATATTATAAGGTTGGAACAGAGACGAATTAAAAATGAGCAAATATTCAATTTAATATTACAAAAGGAAACATTTAATGCTTTTAAATTTTAAATATTGTAAGTTGTTCAATTTTTATTCAATTGTTGATTCTGTGACGAGAATTGTTTGCGTCATCTGATGACCTCGCAATAACTTTGAGATGCACAGTATGTCCGTCTTTTCAGTAAATTGTGGTCTCACTTATATTCGTTTGATATGTTTGAGCTTTAAATTTGATAAGGGACTATCCGTTTTGAATCTTTAGTCCGGCTTTTATTTTTTTTTAATTTTAAGCAATCCAAAAGACAACGTACTAATGATTATGTGTCACTGGTTTTATAATTTTATAATCTGATGCAAATGAAATTGACTAAAGTTTAACATAAAACGCATACTTCGAATATTATTCAAACATGTATCAATTTGAACTTGTAACAAATATAATTCGGCTTTGAGCGTTATCAATGAAGATTAATCCAGAATAGTACTTCAAACGCATCAACTTCACAAAGAGTTTTGTTACTTTTTTATAGCTCATTTCAATTTTCACTTTTATTTTTTCAGAAACCATGGAATGTCAGGGGACAGACTGTTCAAATTACTAGTAGCATTTGGAGATTAGAAAGGGACATTTACCAATGATGTGTTTATTATTAAATGAAGATTTGGTTCATTAATACACTAGAAACTAAATGTATTGCTGATAAATGAGTTAAAAAGTATTGATGAAAAATTGCATAAGTCTCTTTTTTGTATCATGGAATAAATTGCATTTATTAAATATCACAAATATTAAAATGGCCTCATAGTTTGCATAGCAGACCTATCTTTGTCCTGACTTTAATAGAGATGGAATGTTACATGTTTTGTTTTCAATATTTGAGTGCAATCATATTTGTTTTAAAGACATGGCTACTTTAGTGTGGTTTGATCATTTGAAATCAATTGAGTCAAGCTGTATTGCTGGAAGCAGTTTACATGCATCTGCTACATTAACGGCGTTTTCATTACCAGAACTTTCACTCAAATAATCCAAAGAGCTGATATAATTCACAACTTTTCATTGAATGATCACTTATAACGTATCTTCAAATATTTGTCTTAGTTCCTTAAAGACTCGAAAGGAGACACAAAAATTAAAACAACACGTTATAGATGTCATGGGTCTAATGCACTATTCTGAATTTACCATATCAAGAACGCTCAAAGCTGAATACTTACAATCAAAGGATGACATTGTATAAAAACCTAAACAGCCAAAGAGCCATATGACCAAATAGGACATAAAAATAGTTAATTCAAACAAATAAAAATGAATCAAAATATTAAAATTGTATACAGACCAGATAAAAGTCCTAAAGTAAATCAGTAGTCAGCACGTCTGTGTTGACATGAATATTCACTGATATTGTCATAATCATCAATAAAAGGTTACCTGAATCATATATGATGAGTTTATGAGACATAACTTCGTCATCTGGAATCTATTACTCATGGCCGTCTTATATTATGCGTGTTGTTGACCCAGAATGACACAACATAGAAAACTAAAGAACAAGCAACACACGAACCCCACAAAAAACTAGGGGTGATCTCAGGTGCTCCGGAAGGGTAAGCAGATCCTGCTCCACATGTGGCACCTGTCGATAACAAATCCGGTAAATAGTCTAATTCGGTAGGTCACATTTATGAAAGGGAAGGGGACTGTAGTTACGACGTAATTAAGGAAATATCCGATATCATTTGTGAAACGGTTATTCCATAACGGTCAACCAACTCGTGATGGCGTCTGTAAAATTTACGAAGAAATGATTTCAACTTCACCATTTGGAACTCTTGATTTAATAGCTTCCTTGTGAGCAACAATCCTCTATCAAGAAAATCATGATAAAAAAAGCAAGCACGGGAATATCGTATCAATTGGGAGATATATACACCGTAGGCAGGTTCTGCTGGAAAGTTGCTACTTAGGAATGGAAAGTTCACAATTGGAAAGTTGAAATAATCTCTTTTGTCGTAAAGTTTTGTTTTCAATCGACCCTCATTGTCAATTTCTAGATGTAAGTCAAGATATGAGGCCGACTTAACTGTATCTGTTGTATCCTTTATCTGTAGTTCGATGGGATAGATGCATTCGACAGTCACCACATTTTGAATTATTTAGTGAAAGAACATCATCTATATAGCGGAAAGTAGAGTTAAAGGATATTGCTAACTTCTTATCTTTCTTCCTAAGAAGTTCCTGTATGAAGTCATATAATAATAAAGAAACAAGTCGACAAGAAGAGGGGCACTATAATCACTATAATCTTCTTGATTGTAGTGACGTAACTTGAACACTTTTTCTCGAGTGAGGCATATGATTTGCAGCTCAGGATGTATCATAGACCGCGACGCTGAGCATGGTTGAGATTTATTGAGTTAAAGGTTGAAACTAAAGTTACAAAAGTTTTTTTTTATATTTCAAGAATGCAGAAGGGTAGTTTTATAAAATATGTATTATTTTAATTTTAGTTTCTTGTGTACAATTTGGAAATTAGTATGGCGTTCATTATCACTGGACTAGTATATATTTGTTTAGGGGCCAGCTGAAGGACGCCTCCGGGTGCGGGAATTTCTCGCTACATTGGAGACCTGTTGGTGATCCTTTGCTGTTGTTTTTTATTTGGTCGGGTTGTTGTCTCTTTGACACATTCCCCATTTCCATTCTCAATTTTATTTATTGTTTTTTTGTTTGCCCTACGTTAAATGCTATTAACTATTAATGCATAGTCAGCATTAGACAAAATAAAAACGTCCATTAAGCATAATTCTGCTAGGTTCATAGCGAGACATGTAAACTGACACTGGGCAAAGCAATAGGATATAGGAGACATATATGGCCTGCAACTTGTCGCTTAACTTCTACCGATTTATGAGTTTCGAACAGCGGTGTACTACTGTAGCCTTTATTTAACTTAGCTTTGATAGAGTTGTTCAATTATTTTTTTTCGCGTGATGAAAGCATGCCTCACTCCTACAGAAACAATAGCTGATGTAATGTTCATTTCCATTACAAACGAGAGGTGAAGCTAGCTATGAAACCAAGTGTAATCCATCATTGTCTACACAAGAAAATACCTGTACCAATTCAGGAATATGACAGTTGTTAACCATTAGTTTGATATGTTTGAGTTTTGAATTTGGCATTTGATTAGGGACTTTCAGTTTTGAATTTTTCTAGGAGTTCGGTATCTTTATTATTTTCCTTTTAACATCCGAACTTGTGTATACATTTAGGTAAATACTACGCAGCTAAGAAATTTTAGCACAACCATTGCTTTTAACATAAAATCAAACGAGACAAGTTGACTTTATTTATATGACCTAATCCAGCCTTGTTATTACAAGATAAAAAAAAATAAAACAGTTTAAGAATACATCTAGCAGACTATAAAATCAAAGAGCAGATTGCTCTGAGGGATACGATTGCCATTGTTTTCATTGACACATATAGCTGGATAATATTATTTTCAAAACTAATTCAACTGCACATGTAAATGTAATTTACGTCATCTGAATAGTTACAAAATAGCCAAAGCCCGGTTAAAGGTGTGTGACAATGTACTTAGGCCTATTGTGTTTTATTTTTGTACTATCAATTCCAAGTTTACTTTCCACAGCAGTCACTGAGACTCAGAGTGAGAGAAGTATTTCACTTCGTATCTTATCACCAATTTTCCTACGTTAATTCTAGGAGGAACCCCATTCCTATCTCTTTAAATATTTAATTTCCTTTGGGTCAGTGATCATGACTCCTTTCCGTACACATTCCTCAGTTTAAATTGCGATCGTTTTTAATATAATACGACGTTTATCGACAGAAGGAGTTAATTTTTCTAAACGTTTCGATTCAGAATTCACGAAATGACTTCCGGAAGGGAGACAACTCGAAACGATAATATGGAAGACTCCATTTCGCCTGAAGGGGTGTTGAAAATAAACCTGAACGATTTGGACTAATTTATTTTAACTTAAATGATGCATATGATTTAAAATTATGCAACAACAATAACCCTCAATAGCAGACATTCATAGAAAGGATTCCATGAGTTATAAATTAATCAATCGATTGGGGAATCCAGAGCAACCATTTAACCTAGTACCCCTTGAAGTCAAGAAAACTATACGCATGCGCATAATTACCTAAACAAGCACTGTAGTAAGAACGTATATTAAACCTAAATAGTTCTCTATTTTTTTTATGGAAGTACAATATCAAATATCAGTTTAATAACGGTGGCATATAAGTAAACTCCACTTCAGTTCTTATATGACAAATAGATTGATGGGAATGCACAGAACTCTCGCATTTTTATCACAACTGGGGAATTCCCTCTGACGTGTTTCTAAATTTATTAGAACACTAAATATAAATACTGCTTGATTCTGATTTTCCGTGTCGTTAAAAACACGCATATAAGGCAAGGGAAATATCAAACATGAAGATTATGAAAAGAACATTATAGGAAAGTTGATTAAGTTCAATCCCTTTGTTTGTTTTTACCTTTTAAACCAGGACAATCATAAGAATCTGAGATGGTCCTTAATGTTTAGAATAAAACGGTTGACGTGAGGGCATTGTCCTGAGCCACTGGTATACGTCTACAGATTGCTTGAAAGCAATCGTATCCCAAAAACAATAAGAAAAAGCAAAGTCAGACATATGCCAGGAGTCTTTCAAACAATACCTAGAATGGTATACTAATTGAGCAATACTATCAACAGGGATAAAATAAAGGGAGCTTGATGGGTAAATACTCATCGAAGATACAAACCTAATAGTTTAGTCAACTTAAAACGCAACAATTGTTCCTGTACAGTAGTTCAGGAGGAGCAGGAAGTACACATAAGTTGACCTTAAGTATATCAAAAGCAGGACAAATAATCAAATCTTTATTGAGAGTGGTATGAAAATACGATCATTGTATAGATTTGCTGATACAATTTTTAGTAATCATCTTTAATATAAAGAATATGTTTCTGTAGTACAAAGCTCTGATTTCAAGTCCAGATTTATCTTTTTGTTTTGTTTCAAGTTTAGTAGAAGTTTTGGTTTTTCAAATAGTTCGACCTCAAACAACACTGAAGAGACATACATGGTCGAAATGTAAATTTGGTCGGTAAAAATTGGTGCCTTTAATTCTATTACATGAGATATATATTTTAATGTAAGTATCTGGGACGTATAGCGCAGCAGAAAGGTATCAACTCAGTGGTAATACTTTCAATTTAATTCTGAAAGACATTTATGTCTCTGCGGTGATACTCAATATCCAATGTTTAAAAATCTAAAATTTGACTGCAGTACCCCTATTTTCGACATTTTCACCTATCATGTCTGTATGTTTAATCACACATCAAAGTCAATATAATGGAATTGTATGCAACTGTCATACGAGGGAGAGGTTTAGCTAGCTAGGTTCAATCCACCATTTTCAACATAAGAAAATACCTGTACCAAGTCAGGAATATGACAGTTGTTATCCATTCTTTGATCTGTTTGAGCTTTTTGAGCAATGTTTCTTGGAGTTCAGTTTTTTGTGATTTTACTTTTTATGTAAAGGAGTTGATTGACAAAATTATAATTTTGGCCCCCAAAATCAAAAAAAAAATCTCTTCAAAATTGTAGTGAAAATTTTATAAAAATATACGCTAAATTTTTCTCAGCTAAAATAAATTTCGCCAATTCCTTCATTAATGACTCATTTGTGACATCATAATGTAGGTTAATTTGATAAAATTGAAATTTTTGGCAAATTTTACAAGATTTCTGAAAAATTAACAGTGTGCCACTCTTCACCCACAAATATCTTAACATACCATATTCTTTACATTTCAACATAAAACTCAATTGGTCACATATAAAATAATGAAAAAAAGGTGAAATAAATTACAACAATGAAAAAATTTCCTGTATCGGGCTATATCTTGATAAATATAAAGCAAATATACAGTGTTTTTTATTATACTTTTAAATGTCATACATTCAGTAATATATACACAACCAATTTACTGTAATAATTGAAGTTTAAAAAAGAAACACCTTTGCAGGGTTGTTTATTGGGGTTTCTGGGTCTTCTCCTTTGAAAGATTGCTTAGTTCACTTAAAAAGAGCTATTTATAAACTTCTTTCTATTATGCCAGCACAAATACTACTGGTAAACTTGATATAAATATGAATATGTGGAATGATTGGCAATGATCAAACTCACACCCAAATATATTTGTCTCTCAGAAACATATTCAAACAAGTTGATGTTTATATATTCATTTATTTCACAGCATATCACAGAAACCATATGACAACCAATAAAAAATGTAATTTAAACAATAAAAAACAACATAGGTAAACAAACTATAATTATATGATAAAACAACATAAGTAAATATAGGTAATTCCTACAAAAGGATCACATAATGTAAAGTCATCAAGTATAATTATGGGACTACCATATACACATGTAAAAGTATATATCAACAAAATGAGTCAATTATATATTGTTAACAATCTACATTGATATCAAACAATTTGTAGAGAATTTCTTCCAGGCATATTTTTGTGGGAATGTTGCCAATAATTTTTTCCTTCGTTTTTATAAAGAGTTCTTCTTTTCGATGGATCTGTTCTTAACTTTCTTTTTTTGCATAAAGATGATTAATCCTGTCAGAATTGGACTTTGTCTGACAGTATATCTACCGAGCTACGGAATTATTTTACGAGGGTCAGGATGGGTTTCTTTCATTACTGCATTCTTTTATCCTTGGAAGCATATTTTTTCATTTTTAAAAACAATGATTATTCTGTAAAATGCCCATGGAAATTATTAATATACTATTAGATACATATAAATATTTATTATTACATGATTTCTTGTACCTATACAGGCTTCATTTCTGTAATTAATATTTTATTACATTTTCCATAGTTATTCTTTATTCTTTTGCATCCCATTATTCTCTGTGCATTATCTTTTTTACTTTTTTTAAAACCATTATTCTCTAGTCTGTAAACCTCATCTCGACCCCCTTGTATAATTTTCATTTCAGGAAAATGGCTGGAACTAAGGAAATATCAAAACATTATAACATTTTGAAGCTACAAAATAAAATGTCTTATGTCAGCTGTTCAGCGAGATCCATGAATTAAACAAAATAAATGTACAAAAAAGGTGTATTAATAATACATTGTACAATATTTCTTAGCTGTTTTATTGCACATTTTTAATACATAAGTTTATTGTTGGACATCTGATTTTAAACTTAAACAGTTTAATAGATTAAGTAAACAGTCTTCATTAAAACATAATACAGAGAAGAAAATTCTATTTTTTTTCAAAGAGCTAACTCAACAATAAAAGAGAACACATCATTAAATTACAAAACAAGAAAATAAACTTGAGAGTTTTTTTCTTCAGCTGCTTATAAGGCAAAAATAATGCAAAAATCATCTTTATTTCAGAGTACAGCATTTGTGAATGAGGATACATTACAAAAAGCTTAAATATCAAAGGTTGATGAACCTAAAATTCTACCACTTCTAAAAATGTATCAAGCTTTAAAACATATCCTCCCAAAATGGACCAATATATAAATTGTTGGATCAGTTTTTGCTGGTAAGTCTTGGTACATTAATTTTTATCAAATTTTGAATACTTTTTAACTCCAGAAATTGTCATTGAATATTAAATATTTTCCATAAAAATACTTATATCTTAAACAAAATATTTAAAAATGTATTTACTTTCAATACATAATACCGGTATGTAAGTATATAATACTGCAATTAAGGTACACCAATACCCCATTAAAACATGTGACAGTTTTATATATAAGGATGATCCATCAAAACTTACTGATGACCCCCAAAAACCTACATCGCAAATTAAGCTGAAACATACTTCACAAAACACAGAGAACAGAAAATCAGAATATCAAATGAAAAACTATTCAAAACCAAGCAAATATGTCTTAAGGAAGCATGGGAATATAAAACTTTTAAATTATATCTTGGATTTCAAATGATCAGTCTAGGTTTTTTTTTTACAGAAACTGCTTAAAAATGTATGTATTTATTTACATGAAACTCACATTCAGATCCATAGAGAACAGCAAATCAATAGATGTTACTTGCATTCAGCAACATTGTGGATTAATATCTTGGTGAAGGTTTGGCACAAAAAATAAGGAGATGTAGTATGATTGCCAATAAGACAACCACCACCTAGATGCCAAAGTAAGAGAACATAATCAACTCTAACATGTTCATTTGATCTTTGCGTAGTTTAACATTTTTATATGATATTTTTCAAGTTCATACTGAGTGATGCTAAAGTAGATTGGATAGGTAAATTAACCAAATGCGATTGACATGGGGCTTTGGAAATGATACATATGAATAAAATCTTAAAATATTAAGTCATGACTGATGGAAAATCTGAATTAAACAAATACAGAAAAAACTTCTTTCACTAACAAAAACTAGATCTCAGCCAGACAATCAAAAACTAAAAAAAGACTACATCAGGAAATATATGGTACAAATACTAATAAACAAAGGCTTTCTAAATCTAATAGAATATGAAAAAAATCATTTTCTATAATAACTTGATTTATAGTATAAAATTATTTTATATTGTATAAATTACAAATAAAAATTAATTAATAAAGTTAAAGTTAAGCTTGTTTAAGGGGATTTTTTTTCTTAAAAATCATCTTATAAACGTTTCAATAAAAATGAAAAATAAAAATAATATCATTGTCATAACCGAATCTACTCTAAACTATGCAGGGATTAATGAGTCCTTATTGTGAATGTGTATGTAGGAATTATTGGAACATTTCAGTATATTTGGAATGCTTTACGTCAAAATAATGTATCAGTATATGGGAAAATACCCCACGTCATTTAATGCCATAATGTAAAAATATATTTTTTAATAATATCAGTTTATTCCTTAACATGATTTTTATCTCATTAACTTTTATCCCATATTTTAGATGATCATAAAGATATAGCCATCCATTCATGACGGCAACTTTAACAGTCTTGTAATAAAATCTCTACGATTTATCGTTAAATTATACATTTACAAATGCAAAAGCAAAAGCACTTGCTTTCCAACTTAGAATTCTTAGATAATTTGGAAAACATTCTTGATTTATCATCATTCCGAAAAGGCCTCTTTGTTTACCCCTAATGGTAACCTCATTAATGCCTTATCAATATATGGATTAATATATATAGTATACATATACACTTAATTACAATTTTCAAATACTACACACAGTTTTTCACACATCTATGATATTCACAATATAATACATTTATGACTTCTTCTGTTCGGAAGTTCTTGGACTCCAAACAGTTCATGATGTAAGACACATAGTTGAGTCATGAAGCCGTCATTTGGACAGATGCATCGTTTTTCTCTGACCGACTTGATAGCTTCACGGAATGTCATTCTTCGTTTCAACATTAAGAAGGCAATAACTATAGTAGAAGACCTACTAACACCTGACACACAGTGAACTAATACTTTACCTACAAAATAAAGGTATAATGTATTTTTATCAAATAGTCTACTAATAGCAGAAAACAATCAAACTGGTACACTGTCAATGATAGAGAGATCTAATTATTAAATGAAAAAAATGATAGTTAAGCACTATGACATTTGACATTGTCTCCAGATCTTGAAATGTGCATAGTGATTTTACTATAATTTTATGAATAAATGAAGGGTTTTATGAATCAACAAGAGCAACTTGACCTCTAAGAAAAGAAATATGAATTAAATAACTTTCCACATCTTCCTATATCTATTAAACAACCATATAAGGTATAATTCAGTCAAATTTTCAATATTAAATCAATAACTGACATGTTTCAATATTTTGATGAAACGTTTTAAGAAAGAAATCAATGGTATAAAAAATGCACTTTCTCACTCAGCCTGGAACTTTTTTTGATAAATCAAACAGTTGTCCCTTTAAACACAAAAAAAACATTTACATATGAACATTTTTCAGCTGTCTAAGTTAATGTATTCCATAAGAAAAATACAGAGGATTTTTAGAATGATAGAGCTAAGACAAGGAATCAGTTTTATCTGCTCAAAATTTGACTTGATCGATCTGACGTCACAAAGATGGCTATGCATGAAAGCAATTGCTTTAAAAACACCAAAATTTTTTTAACTGTTCCTACCTCCCTTTTCCAGTGCTTGATGTATAATATTTGCAGTAGGCCTGAAAAACTTTGATATATCAAAGGACTCTGTGTCGGATGCTTTAATACCATAAAATTTGATTCCCATGTCTTTGTAATACTTGGCATCTGTATTAACAAATATTGATCTTTGACCCTGAGCGCAATTAATTACATGTGTGATTCCAAGTTCTTTTAAGCTGTTTTTGTCCATGGCTATTTTCCTAAAACAAAATATAAATGTCATGCATAATAAAGTCAATACTGTAAATTTTCTTTACTTTACTTATCCTTTTCATCCCCTATTGGACATAAGGCCACGACTGTAATTATTATTTTTTTTTTTTGGTAAATTTTCACTGTTGAAATATTTTTGATTAATGAGTTCTAGATTATTTTTCACCTTCTCCTTAATATCAAACAAGCATCTCTTCTAACAGAGACTCACAAGTAAATGTGTAAATAAAATATCATTTTGGTTTCCATTGATGAAGTTAAGTTGTAAAAATAACTAAACATTACCCATTGTTGAACATTTTGTCAATTCTGAATGTAAAACCCAATCCATACTGTCATATTTCATGGCAAAGATCCATGCAAAATTCTTACATTTATAAAGTCTCATAAAAATACCCAAATCAGCCTCATACAATCACAAGTCAATAATGGTTGGTGAGTAAGAAATAAAATTTCATTGCATTTGTGTATGCATTCTGAGAAAAAAATAATATTTCACTGTGCGGAATGGGCTTTGCTCATTGTTGAAGGTCAAACAGTAACTTATAGTTTTTAATTTCTGTATCATTTGGTCAATTGTGAATACTTGTCTCATTGGAAATCATACCACATCTTCTTTTTTATAAGTATTAAAAGAATAAATATATACCTATCTCCAAGGAATAATCCAGGATATATTTCATTGTAATTATTCTCATTTCCCCCAGCAGTAGGTACAGCACACTTACTGCCCCGGTTTTGTGAGTTTGGATCCAACACATACTGCTTTGCCCAGTTTTGTAGATTCACTATTTTATAGGTCATCAAGGTACATCAACCTGAAATCAATAACAGTTACTGTTAAATAAACAAATTATGATTAGGTCTAGGGTGAAAATAACTAAATCTTGAATAGAGGTGGACATTTATTGCATTTTAAATTAATTTTTTTTTCACCAACACTAAACAAAATCTTAATGATCAATCCTAACAAAAAAGGTTATACCCCTGCATACATCATGTACATTGTATATAAAATTCACAGCACTTGTAAGACTTAAAATTTAAATAGTGTTTTACATTTTTTGGGTCAATTTGACAAAATGTCTTGCCAACTACAAGTAATTCTTGTTACTAAACATGCTAAATACATCCCCAATTTCGCTTTGACATTACCAGACTATCTCATAAAATTTGTCTGTCTCTTATTACATGTATTAAATGTTTTGGTAAGAATAATACATATATAACAACATAATCCTGCAATACTTTTTAAAGAAATTAAATTATTAGATTTCTTTGTTTTGTTAAATATATATATATATATGTAAGCCTCAAATCTATGTCCGGCCTCAAATCTATGTCCTTTCCGCAAAACTATGTCCTTTTTAATATTGCGTCATAGACGTTCCAAATCTATGTCCTTTATTGACTCAAATCTATGTCCTGTATTGTCTCACATCTATGTCCTTTATTTACTCAAATCTATGGCCATTTTTGGCTCAAATCAATGTCCTTTCATCGACGTAAAACATAACAAAACGTCATCAAGTAAACAATGAAAAGCTAACAATAACAGGTGTAAGTACGGCCTTCAACACGGAGCATTAACTCACACCGAACAAACATAGTACAAGTGGTTTATATGACAAAAGCAAGGTTAACATTTTAACTATTACTACACATGATTTAAAATTGCTTTATGATTTGTCTTTAAAACTGGAGGAAAATCTGTTATGAATAGTGGACTGATGAGAAATTTTCAAAAATTTGTCTTTAAAACTGTCCAAGGAAAATCTGTTATGAATAGTGGACTGATGAAATATTTTCAAAAACATCAACTATAGAGATTTATCCTCTTGAAATGTTTTCTGACAATTATCAGGATATCTTTACTCCTACTATTGTGGAATATTTACAATTCAAAACAAATCCAGCCATGAACAAAGGGACTGCGGTGTTGACATCTAGTTTCTGGAGAGAAGGGATATGCCAAAACATAAAGAATAATTCTTCTCGGGGAAATATTTTCGTTATTAAAGACATTATTACAAGTTTTACATTTAAACTAAATAGATATCAGCTAAGACCAAACAATTGAAATATGTTCTTTTGTGATCCACAAATATTTCAATTAAAAATATAAAAAACGTTTTATTTTTAGCATTTTAAAATGATTTTTTGATACTAGTATTCAAGAAAAAACATAGATAAAGTGGTATAAATGTCAATGAAACAGCGATATGAACAAATTCAAAGGCAAAACGAAGTAAGTTGAAGTTGCAATCAAATATTCATTCTTTACTGTCTTTTTAGTAAAATTAATATGGTTTTGTGGTTTCATTCTTCAAGACGGCATACATACCACATCTTCTTTTTTATATACAATAATAACACACGCATCATATGTAAAGATTTTAACCACACACATGAAAAAAGACTTAATAAAACAAAAGCATATAAGACTGTACTTGAAACAATATCATAAATACCAGCTAAATAATTTAGCTGGATTTTCTTAAACGTATACTATACTTCGGCTCTTGCACATACATGGATAACACATACCAACTTAATATTGAATTATGGGAAATTACTTAATAAAATAAAAAAACCTATCAGGCCGAACTTATTAGACGGGCATAAATTTGCGTATGGCGAAACAAATTGGAAAAAAAAAATTAAAACATAACACAGATTTGAGACCTTATCTTTCTTATAACGGACACAGATTTGCAAATGACGTCACGATTAAAAATCGGACACAGATTTGAGGTAGAATCAATTTTATATATATTCTATATGTCTAAATTACAACATTGTACAAGATGAACAATATAATGTTTAGTTTTACCCCTTCTTTTTAAAATAAGAATGATTCATTGATGTAAAATATGTTGTTTGTGACAGAAATTATCGCTAAAATGAATATCTATCTGAGAAACTAGAATTTTTGTTGTAAATAAATGTTCCAAATAAAAAAATGTAAGAAATATCATTAGTGAACTAAATTAATATCATAGACATAGGATAAGTTTAGAATTGTCTCCCCTTTTTATACAACCTGGGTTAAAAATTCATATCTTACGTGTAAATTACTTTAAATATATTACATCTAACGACTACTATACAAACAAAAGTGTACCCTTTGCAAACAAACTATAGAGATATTAAGTGATCAATAGAATTGTGCCAAAAAAGACAAAAATCGAAAACACAGCTCCGTTGATAGTTGGTCCGGTATTGTTCCGTAATATAGTTTTCAAAAATGGCTTCCGGGTTTACAGAAGAAATTGTAAAAGATTTTATCATTAAAAATGGATGTAAAGTGACAAATCACGAACTTGTTACAAAGTTTAAAACGTTTTTGAATGATCAAGAATACAAAGGTATGAAAGGCTGCAGTAGATTTAGTGCCATGAGTGTAAATTGGGCGCGTTTGAATAATCTTCATCTGACACTAGCAAAATAACAATGGATAGTCAATGTACATTTTGAACCTTTTCACCAGACAAGAGTCATATAATACAATGTCTCTGACATTTTGAATGTTGATTTTCTTTGAAAAATGCTTTCCTCCTTATTCTGATTGGTGAAAATGTAGTCTGTCTGTCTATCTTCGTACTTCCAGTTCCACATTTAGCTGCGAAAACATAGCTCTTAAGGTCCTTTTGGTGATTTTTGATATTTACGGACCATCTATGGCAAAAAAAAAAAAAATCAAAGAACAATAGAGCTACATTTTCGCAGCTAGTTCCACATTTAGTCACAACTATTACAACCAATATAAAAAAGAACATCTATGTGGTATGATTGCCAATGAGACAACTATCCACAAAAGGCCAAAATGACACAGACATTAACAACTATAGGTCACCGTACGACTAGTTTTTCAAGAACTATTATGTTTATTTCATTGAGAAACCATGTTTTAGAAAATTCTCATAGATTCAAAACGCCTAAAGCGAACTCGAGTTGTTGTACGATTTCTATGGCAAAGAGTGAAGACAAGTCATAGTAATACTGCCATTCATTTTAGTGCAACTTTTCAGTATATAAATACTTAATCAAGTTCTCTTTAATTTTATAATTAACAAAAAATATAATAATCAATTCAACAACTTAAACATGTTAAATATAATATTAAAGACAGGAACATGTTTTATAAAAGGTACATCTATCTAAACAGAGAAACCATGCCCCATCGGTCATTAACAGAGAAACCACGCCCCAATGGTCATTATCAAACGGAAACCACGCCCCAACGGTCATTATCAGACGGAAACCATGGCCCATGTAAAAGTTCGTTAACGACCGGTTTTCTGGTCCGTTTTGTTCTGTTAATGACCGATGGAATTTATTACTGAAGATTAATGAATGTCATGTGACCCTTTCTATCCAATAAGAGAATCTTATTCTCAACCGATATGAAATAATTCATGTAATTTGAGATAACATGTATAATCATGATATAAATAAGCTAAATGCACATGTATGCATGTATTAATTAGCTGTATTGAGCTGAATCCAGGTCCAGTTGTGCCCATTCACGTTCTCACCCACTCATGTTCACCCCCTTTCACTTTCGCACCCTACATGTTCGCACCCAAAGTCTGTTCGCACCCAAAGTCTGTTCGCACCCTACATGTTCGCGCCCAATTTTAATTGGTTTTGTCTTTAATAACTATAGCTTTGTAATCAAGTTTTGGCAAGTGTATTCTTATATTTGTTGTCATTGTCTCAATTAAAATAAAGTGAGGCAGCTTTTTTTTTTGTGTTGAATAAATCTTTATCATGTTCTGGATAGTGCATTGTTAAAAAAAAAATCCTTTCTAAATAAAGTGGGATTATGTCAATGTTTTATTTTGTGTTGAATAACTCTTAATCATGTTTTGGTTAGTGTATTGCTATGACTTTGTTTCATTGACTTGTTTCAAAATAAAGTGAGATTCTGACTACAATTTTTTTTGTGTGTTGAATAAATTTTATCATGTTTTGGTTATAATAGTGTTTTGCTATATTTTGTTGTTTCAGATCAAAGGGACCAAGCTGTTAAAAACAATTATCTTTTGTGTTTTTCATTTAAAATCTTGAATGTTTTACTTACACCTAAGCAATTTATAACAACAATCATGATTTTCCAATTATTCAACTGGAATTTGAATTAAAATTGGGCGTGAACGTGTAGAGTGCGAACGGACCTTGGGTTCGAACGTGTGAGGTACAAACGTGTAGGGTGCGAAAGTGTATTGGGCACGAACGAACCTGATACCTATTGAGCTACAAAACATGCATCTAGATTGTCTCCCCTTGGCAATTTTAATGTGTGTGTAAATAGTCAGGCATCACTTAAATTAATAGTATCTTCTATTCTAAATTCTATGACATATACATGATATATTTAAAGTTTATAAACTATTATTTCATATATAACTTCAGAAGAAATATGTACATAAAAACTTCTGTTTATAAAAATAATTAGAAGATTAGATTTGTTTCTGGGATTCAGAAATATTATGGTGTAATTCATCTTTTGATAGAAAAACAGCTGATATTTAATGGTGTAATATATACATGTATATTTGATAATACTAATTACATACACATGACATACTTTATTATGCATATCAGTCTGCTCAATTAAATTGTGTTTACTACTGACTGAGTTTGCATTTGTATATCTTTATTTTTTAGTTCAGAACAGAGAGAAATTCAAAGATTATGTCAACACACTAGCAACAATTAAAGTAGATGAGGTAATTTGAAAAGTCAATTTTCAAGAATTCAGACAGTCATGACAGTTGTACTGGTATTCATAGAAAAATGTTGTTGAATACTCTTCTAGGAACATTGATCATTTGATATACATTGTATTATATAAAATATTGTTCAGATACTACATGTACTACAGTAAATTTCTAGCGGTTTTTATTTAGTAGATGAAATGATTTTTGCATTTTAAACATGATAAAGTTGTAGTTTTCCATAAAAAAAATGTGTACGGGTTTTGTGGAACCAAGTGTTTTGCCTGCTTCTGCTGTTAATCACAGGCTAAAAAAAAATTAGAAAAAAATTAATAAAAATATTCCTTTCAATACTATCTTTTGATTGTAAGAAGCTTCTCTCCAAGTTTGGTAAAAATCCTAGATAGTTTATGAATCAAATAAATGTTTTAAATCTTTAAGTTTAACTGCAGACTATGTAATGTTAATATAACTGGAAGAAAATCTAAGTCCATTCAGTAAAATATGGATAAAAAGGTACAAAATTTCCTACTAGATACTAGCTTTTGATTATCAAATTTGGTACAAATCCAGGATAGTTTAAGAAAGTTACTAAAATTTTAAAAACTTTAACCACCTGACCACAGATCTAGAGTGAATGTCCATTTATCATGTTTATAAGTAAAATACGGAAAAAAATGTTTTTTTATTTTTTACCAATTTACTTCTGGATACTATCTTATGACCATACACAAGCTTCTGTCCAAGTTTGGTAGAAATCCAGGATAGTTCAAGAAAGTTATTAAAATTTAAAAAACTTAAACAACAGAGTGAATATTAGTGGACGCCGCCGCTGGAATGTAGGATTGCTATGTCTTGCTTTTTCGACAAAAGTGGAAAGCTTGACAAAAATGAAGAAGCATAGAGCAATACTATATATGCTATATAGGCAGAGGGGTTAGCAGAAAGTGCTGGGGGGGGGGGACACAAAAAGGACAGTTGAGTTGGAATACATGTATATATATCATGTCCTTTAAGAACTGCTACATTAATATTGCTGATTGACAAATATACACTATCCCCAGTGCTGTATTGTCTTGAAGTGATTAGCTGTCAATTTATTTTAAGAAGTTTCTACTTTCAAAATGCTGATAAAGGATATCAATTTTAGCCATGATAATGTATGTCATTTTCTATTTCAAGACTTTTATGATGTATTTAAAGTGGGTTATTATGGTTGCAAACTCCATTGGAAATTTGAATTGAGGTTATGACCATACTCTCATGTATCTCGAGGGAAAGACTTTTTTTAGGAAAAAAAGGGGAGGAAGGTTTAAAAAAATTGAGCGGTGGGGACAATTTATTTTCAAGATTTCAGAAATTAAAAAGAAAATTTCATCAAATATATTTGTTTTGGCCAAAAAAAAGGGGGGAGTAATTTTTTTTTTTGGGTGATGGGGATGGGGGTCTATTGGCAACAGCATAGTTTATTGCACAAAAGCAAAAAATGTATATATAAATTCAAATCACATACTAGTAACCAATTCAAATTCTTTGACTACAGTTATTCTGTGTCAGAAACCTATTATCATGTGTCAAATATTTAATTAAAATACACCTTATCGCTATTTGTCCGCCATTACTGGATATCACACAGGTTCTCGTATAATTTTGACGTCATAAAACAAAATATTTGACGCCACAATAGAAAAGGGATTGTTGTATGCATCAAATGTTCAAGCGGCCGGGTTGTATCCAACTGCACTCGGCGAATCAATTTATTTGTTATTTGATTTCATTTTGCAGAAAGGAGAGAAAGTTCTTGTTTTGAAGAAGAGATATAGACCTGACAATGAGAATCAGACTGATAGAGCTATGTCTGAACCTCCAGACAAACCTTCTGGAGATGACTTTGATGGTGGTGGGATGTCAAAGGTCAAAAGTGATGGTCATCTAAGTGTTAAGGACAGTAATTCTGAGACATCATCTTTGAGAGGAAGTATGGACACACTCTCTGCTTCATCTCTAGCATCTTCTACAGTAAGTATGGGCATCAATCATAGTGTCTAGTAATGTGTAATCATGTAGATATAGCATCAAACTCTTTTACTTCAGTTCATACATTTTAGCTGTATAGCTATATATAGGGATTTTGAATTTACAGAGTCTACGTGTTCATGATATTCATATCATACATTTTATATATGCATTTTCTATGATTTGAAATTTTTTTTAATGTATGTGTCATTAAACTTTGGTAGCTATATATGCTATATGCCTATGATATGAAACTTTCTTTAATTAAAAATGATTTCACTGAAGAGCATGCATTTTTTTTTTAAAAGAAAAAGAAAAAGATGACAAACTTTTGAAATAGCATTAAATTCTGAAGAGGCAGCTTTAACTGCATAGTTTAAGATTAAAGAAGAAAAATGCTCATTATCAATCAATACAATAAAATATGAAAAATAGTAATAATAAAAAAATCAGTTATTGAGGTAATAAACACATCCATCATTCACCATATGTATGAAGGTAAAGTAAATCAATTACCTGAGAAACTGCATCCATTTGTTACTAAGTCTTATCTAGCATGTTTAGTAAGATCCTGACAAATATAAAAAAAAATGTTACCTACTATAACTACTATAAGATTGTAAACAGTGTACTCCCGTGTCCCTTTATATCACTAAAAATAGATTATCAATGTATGATCAATAATGAGAAATATACTTTTATATGGTGTATACGTATTGACCAGAATTTACAATTGTAACAGCTGTGATTCAACATAGAATTCATTAAAATCATATTGTAACATATATATATGTTATATTTTATTAATTACTAATAAAATGTGGCAATCATTGGCTACAAGGGTAAAAGACTGCTTAAAAGTAAGTTTGTTTTTAAAATACAAATGTAGAAATTTTGTAAAAATGATAGAAATAAGATCTTTTAAATTGCATATTGCCATGATTGCAGAAACATTTTATATAATTTGAAAATTTGTCTGTTTGGATTGATTTGAGTTTCACTGTGTGTATCTTGTGAAATATATTCAAATACTTGCATGTTTCTGTTTTTAATACTGGGGTAACGGTACATACATTATATATAAATAAATGCATGCTTCCCATGTATATATACTGTTTTTTTAATGTGGTACAGATAAGTAATTACTGAGGATTCCATTCTTTGTGGGAACCAATTTCCTGGATTCAGGAAAACAATGTATTTTTCTGGATATTCGATTTGGTAATTTTGCAATTTACAGCAAATAAGAAAATTAAAATACTTTCAATTTATGTCAATAAACATAGGTTTGGTTATATACCTCTGAAAAGAATCTAAGATGATATAATTTATTTCATTGCGATTATCTTCTCTTTACACGGTTACATATGTTACATGAAGTATTAATTTAAATACAATGTAGGTGTACAGTTTACAGCTAAAATATGTCTAAATATGCTGCATGTAAACATTTGTTTCAATGCTCCAACATAGTAGATTAACTACGGTACATCTATTTACTTTACTTTTGTGTAATGTTTATGTACATGTTTATGTAATGCATGGTTTTGTACTAACAATTGTTACTTTCAGACTTCCCAGAATTCTTCAGATCCTCAGCAAATGTCCAAATCAAAAGAGGATGTCAATGATTCTGTCATCAGTGTCAAAGATTGGGCCAAACGTTTGAACAAAATACAGTCCGAAAGTGAACTACAGCTTACTAGTGAACCAAACTTAAGACGAAAGGATATCACCAGACATGTAAACATTTTTCTTCCAGTTAAGCTTCCTATATTATTTTTTGTAGTAAATACATGTATATACCTATACTTAAAATATAATGTGTAAAAATAGCGAACATTTACGAATAATGCTTGACAAAGTTATTACCTAGTAGAGCTAGATTGAACAATGGCAACTATATATATATATAGAAGGCCAGTAATGACATACAAAATAGATAAGTTCACAGTATAGCCCAAATGAAAATAGACATGTCATGAAGCACAGTCAGTATATATATATATATATACTACCATTTTAACAACATTCTTTTATGAACTTTTTGATAGTTATCTGGAAATGATTTAAGAAGGAGCTTAAAATCTAGAAAAAAAAACCAATTAACCTTAACAGTTGAATTCATTGAGTTCTTTTGATATGCTGTATCTAAACATGTATTTCGATTATTGATTTTGGGCTCAGTTTTCAAGTTGGTCCAAAATGGGGGTCTAAAACTAAAACTCTATTTGATTTCATTAAAAGTTGAATTCTAGGGATTCTTTGATATGCTAAATTAAACCTAACAATGTATTTAGATTTCTTATATTGGACACTGATAGGTAAATTTCCAATTTCAAAGTTTTAAGTTCTTAGACCACATCCATACCGTGTCAGAATCCTATGCTGCTTCAACTATTTAATCACAATCCAAAATTGAGACCTGTTTTGTTCATCATGTTCATATTTGTCCCAACTGTTCAGGGTTTGACTTGTGTGGCCTTATCAAGCTGCATTTTATTATATTGTGTTGCTATCTCATTGATGTACACTTTAAATCTCCTTTTGTTCTTCTCTACACATTATGAACATGTTGAAAAAATTCATTGTCTTATGTCCAGACTGCTTTTTCTTATATGTTTAAAGAGTCATTTAATTCATTGTTTATCATTATATCTGCTAGACTTATATCAATGCATTGCTTATCATATAAATCTAATTGGAATAAAATGAATGTATTTAACCTTTAGATAATATGAACTACAACTTATAAAAGTGGTCATTATGACATTTTCATAGATATAGATAAATTGTCTATTAGATGTGCCATGGCATGATTCCCAACAATCACATCTCTCCGTCAATGTCTATACAACTTAGATGTAAGCAATTATAGGAAACCCTTTAGTCTTCAATAATGATCAAAACCTATCTATGCATTGGCTAACTCACAAAAAAGAGTTAAAAAGCATGAACATTCAGTCTGTGTATATTTGCTGCAAATTTGCATGCTTCTATAAAATGATAGATTTCTTAACATTTCAAAATTTGTTCTCATTGTTCATTGTTGTTTTAAACATAAAATCTCTACGATTACTACCCGAATAAAATGCAGTACAAAATTTAAATGCAAAGACCACAGCTAATTGTGTGTTCAAATTTTTTTTTTTAGAGATTATATGATAATTGCATTTATTTGCATGACACATTTTAACATACATGTAAAATGTGAATTGGCTAGTGCATCTTGTTGATTTTCTCATTCTTTACAGTATTTAATAGCAACGTCTTATTGCCATTTTAGAATTTTTGTCTTGACAATATTTTGTGACCTTTTGACTGCTTCAATTTCAAAGAGTCACTGTTGTTTTGTGACAAAAAAACTTTTGTCTTGAGTCTCATCCTCATTCTTATAAGCACCTCAAGAAATATGTAACCAATTATCCATGCATTTTTGTTTTAAGTTCTAAATCTTGTGATTTCAGCAAGTGTTTTTACTGGTTAAAATGAGTCATTTATTGTTTTGTATAGCCCTTTTATGTTGTTTTTTCATCATTGATAAACAGGTTTTTCAGTGTTTAACATAAAAAAAATTGTTAATCTTAAAAAGGTAGTTAAAATAGTCCTGATTTGTTCTACATGTGTACATGTATTACCATAATAACTGAAAAACAACATTTTAGTTCTCCCATTCAAGTTTATGATAACTCATCAGAATGTACAAATGCAGTTACTGATCTATCATTACATATGTATTGGCTGTGTCAATTTGTCTCAGCATCTAACCTCTACAGAGAATTTATTGGACATTTTGAACTTACACAAGTCCTGTAATTAGTCTGTTGTAAACTTCAATTTGAGATCAAGTGAGACATATATACTGTTTATATAAACAATGAGACAACTATCTAGAGAATAAAGGAAAAGAGTGCACTATACAACAGTAAGGATAGGTGATATGATTGCCAATGAGAAAAGTCTCTAAATGTCTTGTTAAATCTGTCCATTCGTCAGTTCATCCGTCCCATGGATATTTTTCAATGCATCTTTCGTGTGTCTTTGTCAGGAACTACATTACAAGGATTTCTGAAATTTGTTTTCAGGGTTGATATGAGACAGCAATACCTTGTGGTTTTTTTTTACAATGCATCACTCAATAACTTCCTGTTTAGCTTATACTTTAAGCGTGGCCAGGGTATCATAAGTGAGAAGAAGCTCACAAATTTACGTGTTTAATGGCAACTGTTCCTGGACAACAGTAGAGTAGAGTTTATTATTATCCTGTTCTATTTGTTTCAAACTCAGATTTCTTAAATGAGTATATGTTTAATTAGCTTTTGTGAGGTTAACTGCCATGTACACAGATAAATGTAGCTATATTGCACAAAAGGTTAGATGAACAAATTCTTTAATGCTCTAGACATTCAACAAGTTATGAATATCTACCTTCAATGTTTGTAATGAGTACAGTCTGATAACTAATCACTATTAATCCAAAATTAATGGGTGTGCAGTGTTAAAAGGTCCTTTTTTCTAAGACTTCTACCGATTCTGTTATGATATGAAATTAAAACCAAGGACATTTGAGAAGTTGCTACTAACCCTATAACACCTATATAATTATAATTTTATGATTTTAACCCAACCCTTACAGTTAATTCATGAACAACCCTGTCTATTAAATAAAATGCAAAATACACAACTTTTAATAATCCACAAAACTTATACTGCTTAACAGGATATTTAATTACCAGAGCAGCGTACATTATCATGATTAGATCTTTTTTAGCAGTTTACTAGATGCTTTTGGAAATGAAGGAGTATTACAATTACATACTTGTCTATAACATAATAAATGACAATGATTATAATATATTTCAGACAAGAGATAATAAAGAGAATGATGTTGATGATGATTCACATTCCTCTGGTGGAGGCTATACTTCAGTAAGTCATTTATTGTGGCCATACTAAGATTTTATATACTGTAAATTCAGAAATTATCTTATGTTTTATAATTGTGAAAATGCAACAGGGTCATCATCACAATAACTAAAACTCTCATTTTGATTTTTATGCCCCACCTACGATAGTAAAGGGGCATTATGTTTTCTGGTCTGTGTGTCCGTTCGTCCCACTTCAGGTTAAAGTTTTTGGTCAAGGTAGTTTTTGATGAAGTTGAAGTCAAATCAACTTTAAACTTAGTACACATGTTCCCTATGATATGATTTTTCTAATTTTAATGCCAAATTAAAGTATTGACCCCAATTTCAAGGTCCACTGAACATGTAAAATGATAGTGCGAGTGGGGCATCCGTGTACTATGTACACATTCTTGTTTTTATATGAATTAAACTAATTTACTGATAGCAAAATCAATTGTTTATCAAACATGCTAACTATTTATATATATTATTAAATCACATACAAGCCTTTTCAAGAATTTTAATCAAAATGAAAAAAAAATCATTTCATTTATGTTACAGTAGTCAGTAGACATGGTAAACTGTATGAATTTTTATGTGATAAATTTGTATTATCACTCAGGAAGTAAAAGAACCAATAATGTTTAAACTATTATTGTAATACATGTTTTTATTTTGTTTACAGTATACACCAGAGCAAAAAGAATGGCTGGTTACGTGTTCTTCTGGTGAATATCATGAAATTCACAGAGTGTTAACTAAACATCCATTCATAGCAAAAACTAGGGTAAGATATTTAAAACTTAGAAATAATCTAAGTTATATCATGAATACATATTTTCGAATATTGAAAAAACTTATTTTTGGATATTCAATTTCCAGAATTTTCCAATGTCTGTACACTAGACTTAAATCATCTGGTTGATACCAAACAGGTACAAATCTGACACAGACCAGATTTCCTGAAGGGTATTTGTACATCACTTACAACAAAAAAGACAATAAGAACTGATCTGAGAGTACAGTTACCGACAGCTAGATAGCTCAAAGCTAATAACAACTAATAAAACTATCATGTATCTAAGAGTAAAATATCAATTAATATGCATTTAACTTTATATAGTTTTAATGCTTAACCTAATGTATATTTGACATTCACTTTCAGGAAATGCAGTGAGTTTTCCAGGAGGGGGTCAATTTACCACTCTGGAGAATTGACCCCAGATTAATTTTGCCATGTATGTTATTTTGACCCTGAGCTCAATTTGCAATGAATGGTAATTTGAGCCTGGGTTCAATTTGCCATATATAGTAATTTGAGCCTGGGTTCAATTTTCCTATAAACATGGTATTTTTAACCAAGGTTAAATTATAAGTTCAAATGATAATTTCCTACCAGCCAAATTTCTTTTTTTACTTATACCAAACAGAATTTCCTACCATCCCAAAGGAATTTCATACAAACCAATGTTCTATTTTGCTTTATATTCCAACAGGAATATTCTATCTTTCCTATTATATTTTGTCAATGCCACTTTCTTGAATGTGTTAGAACTGTAAGTAATGTTGATGGTATTATAAAGATTTATTACAGCTTGTAAAAGTCTTCTTACAAGTATTTATGACATAGAGCATCAGCTATTCTGACTTATATCAGGATATTTACAATACAGGTGTGAATCTGATAAATAAATAATAACAATCATGACCATAATGTAATTATCATTATTGTTATATTAGGTTTTATTGACAACTTATTAGGCCTATACAAATTATTGATTAGTATGCAAAATAAAACCTTCATATTCCTTTGCTTCATATTGTATAAGTGTCTTTTTATTTCCATTTCTTTTTTTAATTTGTATTTTTTTTTCAAATTATTGTTAAAAAAGAATATTGTTCATACTTACCTTACCCTATGCTGTACTTTAGCTGTTTCCTTGTTTTAATAGTGAACTTTTATAACAGTATGTACAATGATATTTAAGAAATCCTTGAAAATACATAAAAAAAATTTTTTTTTTGCAAATATCCAATATTAAGATAAGTGCCTAATGTTAAAGATTATAGTAGTGAAATTTGTATTGATTTGTTAAAAAAAAAAATGATGTTTCCGTATCTAATAATATTTTATTACCATTATATTCATTATATTCTGCTAATATCCGATAATAAGTTTAACAACTAAGAATATTTTTTATGAAATTATATTCTTAATTTGAAAAAAATGCAGGAATCAAGGATAAGAATTATAAAATGAGTTCTGATTAAAAGTGCAAAATGATTTAATAGTAGTCTTATTTGTCATGAACTCATAACCATAGAGTTTCATTCTTATGTTTAAAACCTCGATTAAATTAAGTGTTTTAGTTGGTTCTGGGTGGACATATTATATAGAATTTTATAAAAATATGTCTAACAATTCTATGGAAGATGCCTGCTATATCTGAATATGAAGATCTGCAATGGAACGCTTTCAATATATTCTCAAAAGTTCAGTCCTACAGTCATCAAATTTAGTTTGTATAAAATGATAAAACCATCCTTTTTTAAGCCGCCAACCTAGTGTAGGGGGCATTAAGTTTTACCCTTGTCACTCTGTATGTCTGTACGTCTCTCCATCCTGAATTTGGCTTCCTTTCTCTAACTTTAGTTGGGCTACACCAAATAATATGAATCTTCTACATAATGCTTAATACAACAAAACACAGACCAAGTTTAAATTTGAGTGGCTTCATTAATGTTATTTTTATAGAGTCTGCTCATTTACAAATAGACAAATGTTGAATTTTATGTTTCCGATGCCTCAACCATACGTTATGAATTTTATACCTATAATTTTTATTACCACGATAAAAGTCCAGTTAATTTTGGGGGCGACACTTTCAAGTTCTACAGTTATGCCCCTTTACAAATGGAAAATTGCTGAATTTTTCTTTTCCAATCTCTAACTTAAGTTTGCCTTAACCAAATTTAATGACACTTATACACAATTTTTATCGACACAAAACTCAGAATAAGTCTGAATTTTGTTAGCTTCACTTTTACAATATTGAGTTTTCTTTAAATGTTATATATTCAAGCTGGGTATCATCTGTGTCCAATGAACATATTCTCTTTTTTATTATTTTATTCATTTTAAGATGTTTTTGCAATTTCTGTTATTAATCATTGAGTCTTGTTTGAAGGGAAGACTGGCATTAATTCAAAAACAATATTGTGTAATGATAAGATAAAAAATTAAGCAGGACAACAGATAAAAAATTGAAATGAATATGAACATAAATTATAACTGCATTCACCTTTATTTTTCAGGACTTCACAAATGTAAGTACAGCATGAAATATTTACAACTTTAGCTTATTAAAAAAAAAAAAACCTTTTATGAATTCATGTTAAATTGTAATGAATATAGTCACATAAATAGCACTGAGTTTTTGAGACAACTCTCCACCCAGTACCAAATGACAGTGAAGTGAACAATCTGTTCGTTGAAGACCCATTGGTGGCCTTTTACTCTTGGTTAGGTTGTTGTCTATTTGACATATTCCCCATTTCTATTCTCAATTTTAATGATAGTCATCATATATATATGGCCTTCAACAATGAGCATAACCTGTACTGCATAGAAAGCTATTTTTAAAATCATTATAACACAAGCTTAACTGAATAATTCTCAGCTATTGCATTTAATTTGAACAGACCAATTGTAAGAACATTGATTCACACACGTATGGTTTTGAGGGTGAAAAAAGTTCATGCTTCAAACAAAATAAAGTATTATGAATCAATTATGTTTATGACTTACTGGGACCAGATGATTTAAATAGAATTTATAGCATTTGTTTACTGGGACCTGTTAAACTAAAGCATTTTCATAAAAAAAAATTGATACACAAAGTAATATTATTTACTGATTAATGAAAAAATAGATTGATTGATTGGAAATTACTTTCCACCGCATCAGCACAAAAAGGGGATATCGCTGCAAGAGCTACTGTGGATTCATTATTGTTCGTTGGATACCAATTTTCATGGATTTTGTGGTTACGAGTAAACCACAAAATTCAGTTTTCAACAAATGACGAATTTTCTAAAGGTTTGTATACAGACTTCAGCAAAACCACGAAATTGAATATCCACGAATATGCAAATTTTCCTTATTGGTACCAACAAAAATTAAAAAATTAATGAATTCACAGTATTTCAAATACTATATCAAGACTGAAAAATAAAAATGTAATCTGTAAATATATTTTTGACTGATGTTTTTTGTATATTATTTTTCATGACCTTGACCTTGGATGATACAGGGTGTAAGTATTACTACATTCAATGTTAGAATTTCTACTTAAATTACTTTTGATAAAAAGATATTGATGATAAATCATTAAAATACAGATCATTTGTCAAAGCTTTAGTTCATCCTGAACATGCTTGAAATATTTGCCACTAGAGGTTAAGCAACCAACAATCAATCAATCAATCAATCATAGATTTAATTATTTTCAAGAAACCTACAACACTCAGTTTAGCTTTTTTTATTATAATTATTATGCCAACCAAATTTGTAAAGATGTCTATATATTAATGACAAAAAAGAGGATACTTTGAACAATAAGATATCAAATGAAAAACATTAATTCATGTAGTTGTTTCTTTTCATGTTACTTCATTATTTTAACTGCTTTGTGTTTCCTGACACATTAGTATGTAAGTATATTAAAATCATATGTAGTTTCTTGGGATTAGTAATAGTGTGGGCAAGGAGGGATCTCAGCATAGTAATTTAGATATATTTATGTTAGGCTAGAGTTTAAGAAATACCATTCATTTATTTATTGGGTTACGCAAATTCTCCATTCTATACTGTGGATTCATTATTATTCGTGGGATACCAATTTTCGTGGCTTTCGTGGGTACTGGTGAACCATGAAATTAAATGTTCAACGAATAACAAATTGTCTATAGGCTTGTATGTAGACTTAGGCAAAACCACGAAATTAAATATCCACGAACTTGCAAGTTTTCCATAATCCACGAAAATTGGTACCCACGAAAATAAATGAATCCACAGTATTTCATGGGAAAATCACAATATGAAGGATTTTATATTTTCCAGATTTTTTTTACATCTAATTGAGACGTTATCAACATGGATTCATTCAAATTATTATATTAAAAGATCAGAATACAGCTTATACTGATGTTTTATATAAAATGAACATTTAATGACCCATTATATGCAAATTCCTACCAATTGATGTAAAACCTCTGTGAAATTGATATTTTTGATAGTGCAAAAAGTTACCCATACCAGCAATTGATTTGTAAAAATTTTATAAACCAAGGTATATTTGAATCTTCTAACATCCATTTATCCAGATCACTCATGATAATAAAAGAAAGTTGTCCTATGTACAGATTTTAAGTTTTCATTTCTTATTCTAAAGCAATGTTTTGTACATTTATAGACAGCATTGCATTGGGCAGCTAAGCATGGTAAACCAGAAGTATGTAAATTATTGTTATCCAGGCCTGGTGTAGAAACTGACACTAGATCTGTAAGTATGAAAAATTATCAGGTCAACAAATATTTTATGGGTAAAAGATCTACAATATATAAGGAGTGTCTGAATTGGTCAAAGTAAAATTATGTGATATGATCCATATTGTATGATCACCAGATTTTTTTTGGATTGTAATATTCCATGGTCTGTCGACATTGAATATATATATAGGATGTATAAGAAGATGTGGTATGTATGAGTGCCAATAAGACAACTCTCCATCTAAGTCACAATTTATAAAAGTAAACCATTAAAGGTCAAAGAAGAGTCTTAAACACACCGAACAGCAAGCTAAAAAATGGTTTGGAATAAACAACTGAGGAGTCAGCCCTATGTAATTCTATCAATACAAAACTCATAATATTGACCACAATAAGTGGTTGCTGTCAGGAATAGAATGTTTAAATAGATATTTATGACATCACAGCAGATAATCAATTTATGATTTAAAAAATAATTTTACAATTATTAAAGAAATAGCCTTTTAAATTTTGCAGTAAATAGGGAAATATTAAATTTAATTACAGTCACAAAAGAGTGATGAATGAATGTTTCATCAGGCTTTGTATAAATCACAGCAAATTGGCAAAAGGACCATTGCACTTCAACAACATTTACGTTTTATTAAATATTCATGAATACAATATATAGATAATAACTGAAATGTAAACTGTCGAATTTCATACAGGGGAGATAATCTTGTTGTTTGGAAAATTTCATACAGGGGAGATAATTTTGTTATTTGAATCTTGCTTACTATAGAATAAAAGAAAAATTCAAAATTTGATGATATGTCTTTATTTTTTAATATTTTTTTATTTTCATTTCATGTTATTTCTGACACAACAGAATGTAAGTATGAATTAGTTTATTGACTCAAATTGTACAGCACACCAATGAGACAACTCTCCATCCAGCTCACAATTTATAAAAGTAAATCATAATAGGTCAAGTACAGTCTTCAGCACCGGAGCCTTGGCTCACAACGAATAGCAAGCTATAAAGGGTCCCAAAAATCGTTACCGTTAGTGTAAAACCATTCAAATGGGAGAAACCAAAAGTCTAGTCTATATATAAAACTGAGAAACGAGAAATATAAATGTTTACAACATTGGCAGTAATAAGATAACAATATGTATTTCACATAATACACTGAAGATACAATGTCAGAAGATAAATAAATAAATTTCAGAAGTTACAGAAATATTATCTAGACAAAGAGTATAAAATAGGAAGATGTTGTATATAGGCAATCAAATTAGCCAATCAATATCTCTTCACCAGAGACCAAATTACATAGAAGTTAACCATTAAAGGTCACTGTTGCCTTCAACAATGAGCAAAACCAATACTGCTCAGTAAGCTATAAAAGGCCTGAAATGACAAATTTAAACCATTTAAATGAGAAAAATAAAGGCAGGATTTTTATACAAAACAATGAAGGAAATACAAATATTATATACAGTAACATTTAACAACCACTGACTTACACTCTCCTGACTTGGGACATGCATAGACAATGAGCATTTTATTAAAGACTCATAAATACAATATATGATGCGCATTGTTTTTGGTGATTCTTTTTATGAATATATTTGTTTATTTTAATGTCATTGACATTATTGTTTGATAATACAATCTGTGAAGTTTAGATTTTGATGAAGAAATAATATCTTAAATGTATTTGTTTTCTTTTCTTTCATACTTGGTACCATCCTGTTCACAGGGGGTAAGTTTTATTAAATCAATTTTGGTTACCTTTTAAATATTTAATTTAGATTTAAAAAAACTTAATCTGTATGAAATATACATAGTAAATGTAACAAAAGACCAAAACTTTTAAAAAACACAAAATATGAACCAAACATAGACATAAAAAAATAACAAAACTAGACATTATTTAATTTAGAATAACAATTTTTTTTGAGATCTTTGTAAACATAGAGAGATATATATTTCCAATATACCATGTACACTGGATCTACATATAAAAACTTCAGTTGAAATAAATTTTAGAATAAACTATTTACTTTTAAGAATTTTCTTCCAAGAGGCCAATTTTATTAAACTGACAAAAATTTAGACTTTGAACCAAAATGGCTCAGTTGTTCATGTTAGTGTTTACCAGTAGATCACATAAATCATTGTCTTACTTGAATATGTAGCTGTTATAAATGTCAAGTTATTACATGTGTTTCTTTACAGGGTTATACAGCATTACATTTAGCTGCTATGCATGGTCATGAGAACATTATAGAACTTCTAGTCCAAACTTACAGTAAGTCATTGTATAGATTATAGAACTTCTAGTCCAAACGTACAGTAAGTCATTGTATAGATTATAGAACTTCTAGTCCAAACTTACAGTAAGTCATTGTATAGATTATAGAACTTCTAGTCCAAACTTACAGTAAGTCATTGTATAGATTATAGAACTTCTAGTCCAAACTTACAGTAAGTCATTGTATAGATTATAGAACTTCTAGTCCAAACTTACAGTAAGTCATTGTATAGATTATAGAACTTCTAGTCCAAACTTACAGTAAGTCATTGTATAGATTATAGAACTCCTAGTCCAAACTTACAGTAAGTCATTGTATAGATTATAGAACTCCTAGTCCAAACGTACAGTAAGTCATTGTATAGATTATAGAACTTCTAGTCCAAACTTACAGTAAGTCATTGTATAGATTATAGAACTTCTAGTCCAAACTTACAGTAAGTCATTGTATTGATTATAGAACTTCTAGTCCAAACTTACAGTAAGTCATTGTGTAGATTTTAGAACTTCTAGTCCAAACGTACAGTAAGTCATTGTATAGATTATAGAACTTCTAGTCCAAACTTACAGTAAGTCATTGTATAGTATGTTAAATTATCAAAATTTACAAGTAAAGTAAAAGAATCAGATGAATAAGTAAGGGCAGAAAATAAATTTGAAAAAAAAATTCTTCGATTTGTCAAGTTTGTTTAAATTTAGATCTGCATGGAAGAATGCAGAGAGTAAATTGGAAAAACATTTTTATATAACTTAGACTTGGTTTTTCTGTTTGAATGGTTTTACACTTGTAATTTTTGGGGCCCTGTATAGCTTGCAGTTCATCCTGAACCAAGGCTCTGTGTTGAAGGCCGTTCTTTGACCTATAATGGTTTACTTTTTACAAATTGTGGAAAAGTTGTCTCATACAACATCTTCTTATATCTATCATAAACTAAAGGATATGTGGGGAATATCAATAAGACAGCAACCAAACAAATCATGATAATTAAGTAAACAGCTCTCTTTGATGGAAAGACCTTATCACTATTTTGGGAATCTTCTATACTTGATCCAAGATTTTTCCACATTTGAATTATTGATGTCATTCCCTTTTTAAAATATTCAAAAATATGTTTTTCTCTAGTTTTCTCTTACTGGGATGACTGCAAAAAATATGGACCAATACTTGATTAAATAATCTGTATCAATTAAAGCTAACAAAATTATGAAAAGTAATGAAATATTGAATAAGTTGAATACATAGAGTAGCTGTGATAAGCTGATAAAAATATATCTTTTTTGGTAAGTAATGTAGCAAAAGCTCCTTCAATTTCTTATCCTTGGTACTCATTAAGGATGTACCTAGGTGAGGGTTTGGAATTTGTGTCAGATGTTCAGACTAATAGTTTTTTTTTCTCCCTATGATACAAGAATATTTTGCCCCATAACACCCATTTATCTTCTCACATAAAACTTAACAGCTTATAAATGGTCATTTACCAAAATTTAAGCAGATTCTTAATTTCTTTTCTTTTGATTTGAGACCTAAATAATACCAACGAAATATAAGGTAGAGGTTTGAGTCAGCCTTTTTCCGCCATATTGTAAAAATTAAATATCATGAAAAAGGAGCTCTATAACATTCCAATATTTTTAGCTTATTATGTTCCTGAAATAATTGCGGTTCCAACTTAGAGTATCTTGATTTTTTTAATTTCACTTAAGTACATCCTTAAATGTTGTAATTACAGAAGCTGATTCTAACATTAGAGACTACAGTGGGAAGAAAGCCAAGCAGTATCTTAGAAATTCAGCCTCTACAAAAGCCCAACGTAAGACTTTTGATTTATCTTGCTCTATAAAATCAGATGGGGTTGACACGGGCAGTATAACCATTGCTGGTCCTGATTTACCACCGAATACTAAGGTCCAGTTACGGAGCTCTGTTAGACCCGAGCCTCCCCCTGAGAGACGGTCAAGGAGCTCTATAACTATACAACATCTATGTCTACAGGATCAAACTATTAATAGTAGTACATCATAATGTTTTGTTCGTTTGTCCTTGTGTTGGTCAGTTTTACGTGTGATACTTGTATAAGTACAGTTTATATTTATCTTGGAGAATGGTTGTGGCAATATAGGATTTTTTATATAAATGTGATAGCTGCATATCGTTCATGATGAGAATTGAGATTTCAGGAATATGTAATGCATTGGACTCTAGTCTCTTAAATTTTTTATTTAAATTTTTATTTTTAAACTTGTATTTCTTTTTGTGCCATGAGATTTATGTCTTATATATCTTCTTTATATTTTCTTATAAGTATGTTCTGTGTTTAAATAAGGCCATGGATATATTTACCTAATCTAAAAGTCACTTCATTAAAATGGTTTTGTTGTCTTTATGAGAAATTTACCAATTGTACTTTGGTTCAGAAATTCACAAAGCTGTAAGAAAAAAAGATAGAATTATTAACATGATCAGTTTGAGGCAATGGAGCTAAGAGAAATCAGTGCTTCTTGTTGATGTTTTTGGGGTTTTATTTTTGCCTTTGTAATTGTCCGCTATCTAAAAGACAGTTAATGACAGGTTTAGATGTTTATAAAATCTGGTTATTTGAACTGAAAATTTTAAGTAAGAAAGGAATTTGGACAAATATATGAAAGGAGACTCTATTGAAAGTTAACACAATGGCTAGGTTCACTACATTGATTAATGAAATAGAAGAATTGTTTTATATAATTATGGATATTTTATTCATTGGAAATTTTATATGATATATTAAAGTGTTTTAAAATTCTTATGAAATGGAAATTTTAAGCCTGTTATAACAACATTAATGGGATTAAAGACATAATAAATATTTGATAAGTTTTTGTGCCTGGAGCATGTCGGTCGTCAGGGTATTAACAAATAGTTACATGCTCAGGAAATTGACAATAAATATTTCTTTTAATAAATACTAAAAAGATTAATCAATGGTTGATATTTATCTGCACGAAAGTATCATTTAAAAATTGTCAGTTACATGATTTTAATTTTTTACGGGTACCTGATTCATTCCATGCTAAAATTACATCATATCTATTTATAGTATAGACAAAATTTAACATGACCTAAATTTCATTTATTATCAATTTTATTATATATGAGTATATATTTATTTAATCAAATAATTTAATTTTACTAATATTGTAATTTATGAATTTTACTGCATTTTTATAATATATCTGCTAAACCTTTGTCATAATTCTTAACTTGTTCTCTCGACTTTTATCTATTGCTTGTTGTAATGTATATTTATATTTTATTATGCCTACAAATGAATATTGATCAAAATCAAATGACTTGTTTTGTCTTCTATAGTAGAAAAAGGCCTTCATAAATGAAAACAAAAAATTTGCAGACATTTCCGGGATCCTGGCCTGCACTTTCTATTAAAAATCATTGATCAGATCAATGCAACTGCATGCCAATCTTTATTCATTGGAGACAATTTCACAGCTGTAATCCTAATGCTAGCAAGTTAAAGATGATTACTTGATTGCTTTGTTTGTATATATTCAAGTATGCTCAAGCATTTTTTTAGATTGACATCTGCAAACAATATAAGTAGGCAGAGTTAAACCTGTATATAGGTCAACTTGATTATTTGATAATGTCCAATCAAATTTAACTAAAATGTATACAAGATCAACTCTACCTTTTTATATTGTTTTCAGATGTCAATCTTTATAATCACAATGCTTGAACAAACATTATACTAATAAAACATACAAGCTAACAAAACCTTTAACTTGCTAACATTGAGATAACAGCTGTAAAGTGAAAATCATTTATAGATAATAGAGATTTAAAAGTAAAAAGAAAAATTCATGTTTGGGATTGTGTTTACCATGACATTCCTTAGCCCTGATGTTTAGTTACTAACCTTGCATTTATTCCCAAAAGCATGCAATAAATGTTTAAAATGTTTGCTTTGGTCTTACAGCCTGAGCCTGGCATAACATGTATGTATAAGGCACATTTAGAGTTGTCTCTCCTTGTATGGCTTCACTTGCTAGAAAACAATTTTGACAAAGGTTTCAATTTGTTACAGTATGAAGTGAATTTTTGTGAAAATTTTGAAACAAAGTTCTGTAAAAATATTAACAGTTTGATTTACTATGATATAATTTTTTATTCAGATTTACAATCATTAACTTTTGATCTAACAGTGATCGGTGATAACTTTTGATCTAACAGTGATCGGTGATAACTTTTAAATTTAACTTTGATTGATAATGAATATATAACTTTTGATCTAATGGTGATTTATCAACGATAACTTTTAAGATATCAGTTACATTATTATATTAGGCTTACACTTAAACGCTTATTGTTTCTTCTTACTTATATATTTCACTCTAGTAATATACAGATTAACAGATTTAAAGGTGAAACTATTAGTAAACAAATAAACAAATGAGTTCAAGATTAAATAAAAGTATGTTGTTTGATTTTAGGTGCTTTCAAAAGAGGGTCAATCCGACACAACTCAAATCAGAGTGAGGTCTTTCTTTATTCCTTAAATCTTGGGCTGACTGAGGAGCCAATATTTGATCAGTGATAAACTGCATGAGCTTATTTACGTGCTTTTTACTATAGACAATATAATGATCCTGAATTAACCAAACATATTTCATGCAATTCAGCTAGCTAACATTTTATTTTATTATTGTACAATTAAATTTTTTTTAAAGTATAATTAGACTTTTTATGAAAAAAATTATAGCACATCAAAACTCAATTATTTGGATGAACTTATGTTATTTAAAGCTTTTGGTACAAGTGGAACTAGTATGAAAGAACAATTATTGATACAATTTCAAATACTTTTGTGTCCTTCTATCTGCTAATGTTTTGTAAAGTTCATTGATACAATATACATTAAATGAAAAACAAAAAAATTCTATGACATTACTTATTAATGCTTATTTTTTTACAATAAAAGTAATGATTTTTTATGTAATAAAATTAACGGTACCAATTTTGTTGCACCAGATGCGCATTTCGACAATAAATGTCTCTTCAGTGATGCTCGTGGCCAAAATATTTGAAATCCAAAGCTTATATAAAAGATGAAGAGCTTTAATCCAAAAGGTCCAAAAAGTATAGCCAAATCCGTGAAAGGAATCAGAGCTTTGCATGAGGGAGATACATTCCTTAATTTATAATAATTTCCATCATTTTGTAACAGCAACTTTTAATAACACAACAAATCCGTATTTTCATGCCAGCACCAAAGTACTGGCTACTGGGCTGGTGATACCCTCGGGGACTAATAGTCCACCAGCAGAGGCATCGACCCAGTGGTAGTAATAAAATTAACGGTACCAATTTTGTTGCACCAGATGCGCATTTCGACAATAAATGTCTCTTCAGTGATGCTCGTGGCCAAAATATGTAAATTATTCAAAGGTGTGTTTGGAAAAAAAAGTAAAACATTAAACTCAATACTATAAATTTACACATTAAAACATACTTATTTGAAAGACTTGTTATGAAGGTAACTTGGACATCTAGATTTTACTTTGTTTGTCTGTGTTGATGCCAATAAATTTGGTGACTGTTGCTTAATAACATATGAAGGTCAATCAATGACACTTCTGTTTACTACATCATGTTCATTGTTCATAAACATTGCACAGTGAAATGCTATATGGAACACAAAGAACAATTTTCCCCCTTAATAGTTCATTTCTTAGAGTTTGAGATAACCTTTTCATGAATAAAAAGACTTTTATCTGTAACTTATTGACCATTGTGACTTATATTTTCTTTGCTAAGACATTTCATTTGATCAGATACTGCTGGTGGTATGTTAGACATACATTGATGCAGTCAAACAATTTTTGTTAGTAATTGACCTTGTTGACATCTTTTTCATCGATTTAAAACTTTTGTATCTATTGTTGAAAGCCATAGTTGTTAACATCTTTGTACCCACAGCAAAAATGTCACATCTTAGTTTCCTATTATTGATTGATTGAATTTCATGGCTGTCAGTTTGTTTTGGTAGAGGAAGCTTGAGTGCCTGAAAGAATCACTGGCCTTTAGTAGAAACACTGACAATCCAAGCATAGTAAACTATAAAAAGCCATAAGACAAAATGAAAAGAAATCCAAAAGAAAAGGCTTGATTATTCTAAAAATACAAACCAAACAAACAAGATAGAAAGTGGAAATCAATCAAAGACTATGTTTTAATTACAGGCTCCTAACTTAGGACAGACATGACATGCACAGAAAAATGTTGCAGGATTCAAAATGTTCGCAACATTGCTCTCTTAATACCTAAAACAGCAATGTAACAACTCAATATAAAAACAAATTTTTGATTTTTCTTGAAAAAGTTGACTGATCGAATCAGCACTAAGCATATGAAAAAGACATTATAGCAAAAACAACACTAGATATTGAGATCTAAGTACTGGTAGTTTGTGAAAGCTAGTATTGAGATCTGAGTACTGGTAGTTTGTGAAAGCTAGTATTGAGATCTGAGTACTGGTAGTTTGTGAAAGCTAGTATTGAGATCTGAGTACTAGTAGTTTGTGAAAGCTAGTATTGAGATCTGAGTACTAGTAGTTTGTGAAAGCTAGATATTGAGATCTGAGTACTGGTAGTTTGTGAAAGCTAGTATTGAGATCTGAGTACTGGTAGTTTGTGAAAGCTAGTATTGAGATCTGAGTACTGGTAGTTTGTGAAAGCTAGTATTGAGATCTGAATACTAGTAGTTTGTGAAAGCTAGATATTGAGATCTGAGTACTGGTAGTTTGTGAAAGCTAGTATTGAGATCTGAGTACTGGTAGTTTGTGAAAGCTAGTATTGAGATCTGAGTACTAGTAGTTTGTGAAAGCTAGTATTGAGATCTGAGTACTAGTAGTTTGTGAAAGCTAGATATTGAGGTCTGAGTACTGGTAGTTTGTAAAAGCTAGATATTGAGATCTGAGTACTAGTAGTTTCTGAAAGCTAGATATTGAGATCTGAGTACTGTTAGTTTCTGAAAGCTAATATTGAGATCTGAGTACTGGTAGTTTCTGAAATCTAGTACAAAGCCAATTCTGATTACTGTTGATTCTTCAGTTTTTGGTGGAAACTTATTTTCATGGATTTCATGGGTAAAGATGAATCAAGAATTTCGATTCTGAACTCAGTAAAAAATTTCGATAGGCTTGATATGCAGACATCTAATATCACAGGGAAAGTACAAGTGTTCCGTTATCACCAATAATTGGTACACAAAAATGATTGAATCCTAAGTAATAAGATGAATAAATAAACCCTGTTTGCCCTTTTAAAAATATCAATATGTACACATCCAATGAATTAAGTTTAAAATTTATAACCTTTCAAAATTAGTTTATTTAAAGAATCATATCTAAATTTATCAGCTCTTTATCCACATTGTTATAAAGGTACATTAAAACTGCATTATCATGTTTTGTTAAAGATTTAAGTTAAGATGTTTAGTTATTCGTTGTAAAGATAGCCCTGTCTTTTACTAGTTCTGCATATCTTACTTTCATGGAAAGGGGAAACAATCATACAATAAGAAGGGGCCAAAACAGACATCACCAAAAAAAGAAAATTTACAGTAAGATCATGTAGTAAAAATTGAAAAAAAGCAGGATTTTCTTTGTGAAAAATCTCCTAAGAAGAATCAATCTGGAAGACAGCATACACATTTTGATAGGATGACCTTATGACCTCATGAACTACGTGTAATTGTCTAAAATGTAAGTAGCAAATTTAATGATATTAATTTGAAAAAACTTGGATTCAGGATAGAGATTTAATATTTTAAAGTTTCAAAACAATAGTTCTACTATAAAAAATCAAAGCAGAGTTTTGTGGTAAATGAAAAAAAAAAAATTACTAGGAACAAAGCTGAAGATAGTTTGTCATTTTATCAGAAAAAAAAGATACTCAAATTAGTAGAAGTATATTTTAGAAGTAGCCAAACCTTATTAATAACTAACACACATTTTTAAATGCTGCATGAGTGGATTAGAAGAGAAATATATGTGTAAGTACACGTTTTAGTACCCCTAGATGTGTGTATATATAACTCAATGCATGTGTACCATTTCTTGTTTTAATCCTTTTCTTTTGGTATACATAGTAATCTTGGAATGAAAGAAATTTGATTTCAGTTTGAATGAATTTTGTTTTATGTCTAACTGTCTACTATGTTATAGTTACATACTTAGTAGAATAATAGATGCCATACACAATCTGCAAACTTTTGTAAACAGAGATTTTGACCTTGTTTAGTATTCACCTTGTCATTGAAAATGTACTTTTACACAAATTGATATACAAGATTTGAAATAGTAATAATGAAGAATATGTTTGCCAACACCAGGGATTCTTTCACTGCACATGAGTTGAGATCAATTTTAGTACCCATCTTCTTTTCTTTTTTCTATTTTGTATTACATGACATTGAGTTAATTGTTTGTTTAATGCACCAGTACAAGACATTGGGTTTGTTGTAAGATCATTGTATGCAAATTTGTCTATGAACAGATGACTAAGGTCCTTTTAGTTTTTCAACAGTATAAGCCTTTTAAGTTTTTAAAATTGAAACATCTAGTGTAGTATGGCTTTGACATCTGCTTTTTTTATTGATATTTACATTAAACTTGAACTTAAATATATATTGAACCCTAACATACTAAATGGCCTAATATTTATGCTAAAGTGCATATGGATGGATTATGTTACTGTATTCATGTAATTGGAGTTTTCCCTGGGAATGCACATTTGTACCAGGTAAATTAGTCTGAGATTACTCTGACGTCCAGTAGCTGTTTTGCCGGGTAAGCCGGGGCCATGGGACCTACAGCCCCGGCTTGCCTGGCAAAACAGCCGTTGGATGTCAGAGTAAACTCGGACTACAGATAAATCAGACCTATTTTAGAACCGAACTTGTTGAAAATTTTGTCACATTGTCTATTGAAAGAAGGTAAAACATTGTATTGTCATAGTGTAACAATGGTTGTACTTGTACTAGACAACCAAGTTTTTTTAAGCAGCTAGCAGTTGTACTTGCTTTTATCTTGACAAAAACTTGTTGTGGCAAATTTTTCGATACCTATCCATTAAATTTTCCTGTAAATACAGAGCAGCAAAGGAAATGATACACCTTTATAATAAAGTATAGAAAGTAGTCATTAGACTAAGTATATATTTCTTAGTTTTGAATAATCAATGTTTCAAGGAAAGATGTTTCTATGTTGTTCACAATGTTTACAGAATTGTTACAGCTTATTTGGTATGTTCAAAATTATCTTTAAGGTTCTACTAGTTTATATCTACAAATTTAGTTTAATAACTTTAGAAAGTTTTAATTTGAGATATAAGATATTTTGGCATAAGATGTTGAGATTTTGTGTGAACAGTAACAAAGTGAATAGCATACAGAGATCTCCTTTAATTCATGATTTAGAAATTTTCAGTTTTTTGTTGAAATTTCTGGATTAGGTGATAGCTGTAGGATTATATTTAATTTTTATAGTATAAGTGACTTTTCAGATGCATTCATCAATGATATATATGTACCTTCAATATTTCCTTAATGTTATTATTTGAAAAGTTTCCTTTATTATTATATAGATGACAGTTTCAGCAAAGTTTAGCTTAGTTTATTTCTCTGTGTGTACTTTATGCTTCATAATTTTTGCAATGGAATGAATCTCCATCTTTCTTTTTTCTTTTCATTTCTTGCATTTTCTTGACTTTTTTACATTACTGATCGCTTCATACCTAACAATGTTTGGGTTGTGGAAAAAGAAATTACAGGAAGAAATAATACAATTTTTTATCATTATTGCAGCCTACCACTACATGCAAAGCTAAATAGCTGGGGTTTTTATTTTTGTTTACATTGCAGATAAAACATTAAAAAAAAAATTACAACAAATAATCCAGACCTGAGCAAACCAGTTACAAAACCAAAATGTCTTTAGAATTTACTGTTTCAAGTTCTAATGAACTTTGTAATATTTTCAGAGCATGCATTCCTACCATATATTTTGCTCATTATTTCCTGAAGAAGTACAAATTCAAAATGTTCAACCATTTAAATTATGTTAATTTTCTTTTGGGATACAGAAATAAAATAACCCATAATCAATTTGGTTTGTAAATGATGATTTGTGACCAAAAAGAACAGAATTAACACAATCATATCTTTTCTATGAATAATTATGGCCCCTTTATTAATTTTCCTGTTATGTAATATAGTTTTTAAACATGAGACTTTATAATCACATATCCTTGTCCTTGTTTGAAGTGTCTACTGCATGATATGTACCAGCTACTTGTACTGTGGATTCAGTCATTTTCGTTGGATACCAAAGGATTTTGTTGGTACAGGTTAACCCTGAATTTAAGTATTCAACGAATTGCAGATTTATCATTGACTTGTATGCAGACTTTGGCAAATCCATGAAATAAAATATCCATGAAGGTGTATGTTTTCCTAAATCCACGAAAATTGATATCCATGAAAATAAATAAATCCACAGTAACTGGTTGTTCATGATTTATACATATATTTCATCAACTCGATCTGATTTGATCTTCTCTGTCATGATTTATACATACATTTCATCAACTCGATCTGATTTAATCTACTCTGTTTCTTCACATAGACAGTTTATTTAAATATATATATTTTTAGCTCACCTGTCCTTAAAAGCTGTGTCATTTGAAAACAAGTAATTTATTTCTAAAATTGATCTTTGATTGTAAAAAAGTTAAAATATATACTATAAATTCATAAATTGTTCTGAGGTTTAATTTTATTAATGCAAATAATATGACTAGGTGAGTATCACAATAGTAAGAATTCACATTCTGATATCTTAAACATGAATCTTTAGATTTTTCTGAAGTTGCAATGATTAAACTTGCTTTTTGTACATTCTTCAAAAATTGCAATGATAAATGCACACAATGATATCTGATTTCACAATTTAAAAATGCCATATTTGTGCCAGGTCAGTTATTCAGGCTCTTATAAGCCTTCTATAAGTTATTTTAGTTTATTATATACTTAGTAGTATAAAGATGTAAATTTTATGTGTAATACAATCAATTGCTATCAGTCTATGATGAAAAGAAAGTTTGATGAAAACTAACCAAACTGAAAAGAATTAACTATGCAATACATGACAAGGGATGGAAAAACTCATGCTAACATATCAATGAGAGTAACCAAACCTTTCCCATGCTTGCCTATCTAAACCTAGTTAGTCAGGTTCATTTTCATCATACAACCCAAGTTTCCAGAATTCAAAATTATTTTAGATTCAAATATTTCCTTGTTTAATAATTTCTCAGTATTATTTAAAGACCAGAGGTATGTAAATATTGAAAATTAATCACCAGGGTAGTAACCAAGTTTTAGGATTGTAATCCGAGAGTATATACTTCATATAAGGATGGGAATTCTCAGGAACCAAGAAGAACATGGCCCCTAAAAATTTGAGCTAGGTCTCTTATTTGATGCATATTTTTGCTTGGTCATATATAAACACATGATCACCAAAATAATGGTTTGGGATACCATTTTGAATCCCTGACATTAATTATTTTGACATTAATATCAACAATTTTTTTCTATTCTGGTTTATAAATTCTATTGAAAGTCATAATGGCAATCTATATTTCTCAACAAGATAAAAAGTTGTGTGAGTTTAACCACAGTAATGTATTACCATAATCATGATAATGTTACAAATGGTTATATCTTCCTTATTGCTTACATGCCTTCTGACATTTAAAGCAACATTTGACACTGCCTAAACCAACATTCATAGAATGCAGACTTTTGACATTTAAAAAATACCATAAAACGTATTGGAAAGTGGAATCGTGTTATATAATGTTTCAAGATTAACTTTTATAGCTTTTTGACAAATTAACAATTAGTCTTAACAATTAAATTATAGTCAATGAAAGGATAATATAGCTATAAGTGAATAACAACACAATTGAAATGGGACTATATCCTATTGTTTACGCATGATTTTTTTTATAGATTTGGTTTTGTTATAAACTATTGGTTGGCTAATAATTATGTGATGTTTGTTTTAGCGTTTCAGTGCAGAAAAGTATTTTTTATTAAATGTCAGACATTTTTTATAAAAAAGATAAAGAACTAATTTGTCATGATACTGTTTTTATTTTTAATTGGATTTTTGTTTTTTTCATATTATATAAAAGATACTTTTAAATTCAGGAAGTTCTATTCATATTTATGAAATATGAAAATATTGTTCATTGTATATCAATTCCTTTAACAGAATATTTTTACTTTCCATTATATGATTATTTGAAATTTGGTATTTTAGTATGAATTATGCATTTATTTTAATCACTGTTGACACAATGTAAATTTAAATTCTGTTGAGTTCATCTTGATGTTAAGAATTGCCTTTACTTATCCTGCAATTTACCCAGTGTACATTATTTTTTTCATTTGAAGTTTGTGAATTTAAAAAAAAAACCACTGAACTATAACCCCTTTAAGAAGTAAATATAGGTTTCAAAGTTGCAAAATTTCATCATTGGCTGTTTCCCCTAGATAAACAAGAAGATGACATTCATTTTCAGTTGTATGATAAAATAGTCTAATTCTAGATCTAGAATGAAATGTTTATATAAAAAAAGTATAAACATATTTTCTTTAAGAACTGAACATGAACAATAGTAAATTAACATAGTGCTAACCTTGCTGCATTATTTAGACTTAAGAATTTACCAAATTGTTTATTCCAGGGCTGTTAATAAGTTTGGAGGATAACCAATTCAATGATATTAGTTTCTTTGAACTTTCATTTAAAATAAGTTTCTGTCAATCCTGTTTAACATTTTAAATCTCTTTTCCAGAACTTTTGTTAACAAGAAGGCTTGGATCCACATCTGCTGCAGGTAATAGAATCACACAAACAAATAAAATATAAAGTTATATGTAGGGCAGTTTAGTAAACAAACTATTAAATTAAAAAATGAAATTGTTCACATTTGAGCTGACCTAAATGAATGATGAGAGTATGCGCTTATTCCAACACTAGCTGCCTGAATGAGTATGTATGGTATTCAATTAAATCACTAAACCAGTCTCAACAAAACTTTGTTAGAACTATATGTAAAATTCCATCTTTGTAGCTTGAACTTTTATAGGATCACATCCACTTGATAGTATGACCAAATAGTATTACTGGTACTTTGTACCAGACATTTCTAATGTCACCAATCATTTTAAACCCGTTTAAAGAAGTGTGACATAAAAATGGGTGATCAAAAATGTAAGTCATAGAATAGTAGGATTAATAATTGATTGGTTGTTAGTGATTGAAGCCACTTTCAGCAATAGTGGCATCCAGTTTTTGTTAGTAGAGGAATCTTGGCAATTGATAATTCTGTTCTGCTGTCCATTATGTTTTTGGTCATTTTTGTTATCCTGTTTATGAATACCACAAACCATGGCAAATAATGATGAAAAAGACAACAGCAGTCCACAAAGCAAAACACAGAAAAATAATTAAAAATCAATGTACTAGAATTACATGACAAAATCTAATAAAGGTACATCAACAATAATCTTTGTAATAAGTGGCAATACCGTGTTGTACTTTTCTTATTTTAAGGTGAAAGGAAGTTAATGTTTAGGTATATGATCTGAGTGATGTAAGTAATGTCTGTGATTCAGAATTGTCACCAGTAAATCAATGTGGTTAATGTGGTCAATATATATCAACAAATATTCTATTGGTGGTAGTATGTTCCTAATATATTCCAGTTTAGGTTTTTAGGTTTAAAGTTACTTTCAAAACCACAATCCTTTCCTGTTTTCCTGTATTGTGTCATTACTGAATTTCACTCTTTTGTCGTGTCAGCGACATTTATGTTGCTATTTTAAAGCGAAACAGAGTGATCAAAAACTCTGCCATTAGTGTTGTTGATATAAAGGTTCAGTTTGTGGAAATGTTTTTTTTTAAGACATCAATAACTTTGTCAAACCTTTATAGAATTTTTACAATTTGGACAGATGCTTTTTTCTGATCAAAAGAAGTAATATTTTTAAAATGTTTTCTTTTTCATATATTTTTGATAATCAGATTAAGTATATTTCAAAATTCACATGTGGACAGTCTAAGTCTTAATTCTAAATTTTTTTGGACATAATAAACTTTAAAACTTTTATAGATTGATATGAAACTGAGCTGGGACTCTAATTTGATGCACATGTTTGATTGGTCATAAAAAGACTTGATCACCAAAATTATTGTTTGTGTTACTATTTTGAAATTTTGAATTTAAATATTAGCAGTAGGGAAATGTTAAGCAAATATCTCATTGTATTTACAGTGTCCGGTAGATCTCTTGATGATTCCTTTACACGAACAGCATCATTTAGGAAAAGTAACCGTGCAAGAGCACTTAGTAGTCTAATCTTGTCTAAATCATCAAATATGAAGAATGCCATGTTTAGGTCTACATGGACTGGATCTGCAGACAACATAGAGGACTATAGGTCTAGAAGCCCAAGTAGAACACCACCTAATGCCTCACCTAGCCTTAGCAGAAGACAGTCGGTAAGTAAAATACTGAATAGCATTGTTGTCCAAATTTATTTATATAGGTAGGTGGCATACCAATACTTGTATCTGGTAGATATTTCTTTGTTCTTAAATAATTATTGCCCTTCAAGGAAATTTTAGCTAAAAACATCATCTTGTTTAAAAGACCTTTGATGATATATAAATACCCCTGTCAAAGTTAAAGTTATGTAATCTGATTACTGACTTACTTATATAGATTGATGAGAAGTTTGCCAATTTCTTGTAATTACTTTAGAAATAACAAATGTGACATGATTGCTATTGTGACAACTATTCACGAAAGACCCTTACAAATAAGGTGTGGATTTAATTAAGAGTCCTTGCTGACTTACTGAACGCAAGTTCAAATCCAATTCCAAATAAAAAATAAACCATGTTTTCCCAGAGTAAAATTTGAATCAGACTCATCCAATGGATTAAGTGTTAAATCATCATAAATAATCTAAGTAAAACTTAGTCATGTGCAATGCCAAAAGATGAGATTTGACATGATAGGCTGTTAAATCACTGGGTTATGTATTTTGGTTCGTGATTTGCCAATATTTGGACAATTATGCCAATCAATACACAGTTTTATGAATAAAACCAGTTGGTTCACCAAGATCTAGTTCATATTTTTGTTTACACCTGACAAATGCTATATTATATTTTGGTATGCCTCAATATTTAGTAAATATGCTTTCAAAATAAAAAAAGTATGATGTAAATTTGTTCATAGATTATTCTCGTAAATTCCAAGAATATTATATATAGACCCCAACTTTGCTTTGGTCTTCATATAAATACTTTACAGTATAAGTATTGAATGATAAATGTTTCATATCTTTTTTTGTTAAATGGCAGAAGCCAGAATACTTAAAAATGTCCTCTTAGTCTTTGCCTGTTCCAACACTTTAACATTTCGAATGAAGTAATATATGATTCATGTTACTTTTGGAAGAGAACTATCTGCCATTAAAAATCTAAACATGCAGATTGCTGCTTTAACCTTTCATAACTGAGTTAAAGTATAGATTATAGAAGATCTTTCCATGTTACTGTTGTTTTAACCTTCAATAACTGAGTTAAAGTATAGAAATCTTTTCATGTTTTGTCACATGACACGCATGTGCTACTAATGTTCAGTGATCATAATACAATTATACCATAAAGCAAGATCAGTTGTCATAGTTTTTTCATGAGGTTTTAGTCTAGTGTATATTGTCACATTAAATATAATCAAAATAAATGGGTATTAGTTATCAAGTATCAATATGAAATCGATTCCCACAAGTTCATGTAGAAATTGATTCATGATAGAAAAAATCTACTCAATATTTTTTTTAATTTTCTGTTTTATTGAATGTAACAGTACCAAAAATTAATTGTTGATCTTTTACAATGCCTGTTTTGCTACAACTGTAGAACATACACATTTTCCTATGCATTAAATGAATGAGTAATAATAATAATAAATAAAGTTCTTTTTCTAATGAAGGCAACTCATTTAACAATTATATGTTAATCTTCCATAGGCCTTCAAATGAAGACATTGTTCTCATCAAATGCATTAAAATATTATGACAATTAATAAATGTCAATGGCATAATATACCCCATACAAATTTTTGTGGTAAAAAAAAATGTGGTTATTAATTTTAAGATATGCTGTTGGTGACAGGGTGGTCGCAGCTATTTAATTGTAATTAGAAATTTGGGTTTTGTACTTTGTTCAAAGTTGTTGATGATCTCAAGTTGCCATCATCAATGTCTGTTGGTCTGTGTTGGATATTTGGTAATCATACAACATTTTCTTTTTTGCTGGACTAGAAGAAACTCAGAATTGTATGTTGAAAGTTTTGATTAGATAATATATTTAACAAAATCCACAGAGAAATTTAAAAATTAGAAGACATGTCATTTACTTTTAGAAGGCAAATAAAAAAGGTGGATCAAAAAATGTTGAAAAAGAGGCAAGTATGATAACTAACAAGAAATACATTATATTAAGGCTATTCTGGTAATGGTTTTATTTTTTTTCTATCTTATCAAAATATACCAATGGCAAGTATTTTATATCTGTCAACTAGTTAAAAATAACAAGTCTAAATAAAGTATTATCAAATGCAACCTACATGTATTTTTATCTTTCTTTGTTACGGTATTTGAATGGCTGTTTGATATTTAGAACTTATTTTATTGTTAAAAAAGAAAATAAGAATATAATATTTTAAATAGAACCATATATGTATATCATATTTTACATCCAATATACTCAAGATATAACATAATATTATTTCAAAAAATGCTTGATGTTTTTAGGAAGTTCAGATATCCATTTTACACTTACCAATTATATGAGTTATTTTTGAGATTTGTATGTCATTTGGAAAGGAAGTATAATTTTCTGTTTCCAGTTTGTTCACTGAAATTGAAGTCATTGATTCAAAAGAGAAATAATAGTATAATTTTGTTCCGCTGGTTTAAAAAAAAAATGAATTTCTACTGTAAAATATGTAAAAATAAGTTGGTATTAGATATATGACATGGCAAATTTCAATTTAAAACATTCAGTATATTTGTGGAAATTCTTGATTCGTAATCTTACATAAATACTACCTAAGATCAGGAATAGAATGAAGTCAATTTAAAACGTCATCATTTTTTTGTCAATACAGGTGTAAATACTGTTTGTGATATAAAGCAATTAAACAACCAATTCCATGCAAAAAACCACTAGATTTAATATCAGTGCAAGGTGTTAGAGTATGTTGGTCCTTTAACGTGGAATATTTGTTTTGATTTTTTGGGGATGGGGGATGGTCTACCTGAGCTAGTTAATGACAGGAATGTTAACGTTGAAGATCTGCATTTTACTTTAGGTTTTTTTTTTATTAGTCAAGAATAAATAAAATCTTTCTTCAACAAGGAGTGATCATGAATTGAACTGTTTTATTGGATATCATATAAAACCCTTGGAATTATAGAATGTGTAAAGCACCTATGAACATTATTTAAAAAAATTATTAACACAATGCAATATTTGAAAAAAAGTCTTATGATACATGCAAATGCAGATAATCATAAGTTTTCAATTTTTGATCATTCTTGAAAAATAACGGTGAACATTTGGCATACAAATATTTTTGAAATAACTGGCCACAATGCATCCATCTTATAAAAAAGACCAATATGGATGGTAATTTAAAATAAAGGAGGTGCTTATATTGCAATTTGATAGAAACAACACAAATTTAATACCACATTATTGATAATAATTGTATGGTGGATGACGTGTAGATATACAGAAGTACAAATTATCTGCCTACTAAATTTTGAACAAAATCATATTTAACCACATACTTTTTTGGAAATAGTAGTTTAGATTGTCAATATATTAATTATTGTGGTGGTTGGTATCCAGTCAGTTTTTTGCAGCTAGTTTATTGGTTTTATTGGTATTATCAAATTTATTTAATTAGGTTTTTTTATGTAACTATTTTGATAATGTGTATGCTTAGCAACTAAATGCCAGCTGGTTTCTGCATCACAATTGATCTAAATACAAAACTATATTTCTTGTAATGCTATTAGATAATAAAATAATGTTTTAATACAAACTAAATGCATATCAGACTTTTAATAAATCAAATTTTGACAAATTATAGTGTCTTATAATTATATATATTATATATATCCTTGAAGTTTTCAGGATTTTTAAATATCCATTTTAATCTTTACAATTATATGTTGAGCTATTCTATGTCATTTGGAAAGGAATTATCATTTTCCAAATCAAACTATTTCACTGAAATAAAAGTTATTCATTATTACAAATACTATAATCAGGTACCTCTTATATTACTCATAAATGAATTGTACTAAATAACTTTCATATAAGATATAAAAAATTAGTAGGTTAATTCTGTATGTTCACATTGTAACATGAAAAAAGTCACTGAAAATTATATAGTATATTTATGGAAATTCTTGATACATCTGTCATCAGCCATAAAAATAATCCTAAATAAGGAATACAATACAATCAATTTGACGTCATACATTTCTATTTAGAAATATCTTTATTAAAAGTAAACATAATCATAGATGAATATAATATAAAAACATTGAAATGATGGAATATTTTAATCAAAGATAAATATTATATAATTATGCATCACAGAAATGGAATGAAAGAATATATTAAGGGATCTGCCCACACTTTCAAACCCTTGAGAACGCCCCCAGTCTTTTGTAGGTTTTTTATTTCTTTATCTTCATTTTCAATGTTATGTTTTGTAGATTTTTTTTATCGTTGCTGTTTTTTTTTCTTTTTTGCCATTATTTTGTTATTTTATCTTTGACTTGTGAGTGAATATTGTTGGTAGTTTCTGCCTTTTTTTAAACTGAAAATCTTATGATACATGCAAATGCAGAGAAGTGTTCACCTTTTATAATATTAAAAAATATGGTGAACACTTGGTTTATAAATTCTTAGAAATTACTTGCTGGAAGTGGATATCAACCTCAAATTACAGACCATGGATTTTATTGTATATTAAAAGAGGTGTTTGTTTAGATAATAATGAAACATATTACACCTTACTCTTTTAATAACTTTGAGTTGTGTATGGTTGATGATGTTTTAATATATAGGTTAATCACATATCAATACACTGTAACTATACAAACGAACATATTATCTGTCTACTAAACTTTTACAAAAATAGTTTAACCACACATTAAGTTGAGGTTAAAGTTTATTTACTGCCAATGTATTAATTATTATAGACAAGGGGATAGTTCATTATTTATAGGGAGAAATTTTATTCAGGTTTATGAATGAGATCCGATATGACCGTTAAATATATTACTCATTATGTTCATGGTAAATGTTTCAATTTCAAGTAGATGTCCTTAGATCAGCTAGATTTTATAGAACCATTTTGTGAGGTTGTTATAAATGGAGTTCCAAAAGATATTTTGTGATCTTGTTTCAACCATTTTAAACTTAAACTTAAAGCAATAATTGTAAATAGGTTTCACTGCTGCACACCAGGTTTCAAACTCCTTCAAGACAACCTATTTGGTGAAATACTAAGGTTAAATAAAGGCAACAGTAGTATACCGCTGTTCGAAACTCGTAAATCGATTGAGAAAAAAACAAATCCTGGTTACAAACTAAAACTGAGGGAAACGCATCAAATATTAGAATTAAAATGTAACACACACAGAAACGAACTATAATATAACAATAGGCATTTTTCTGACTTGGTACAGGGTATTTTAAGAAAAAAAATATTAAAATGGTGGGTTGAACTTGGTTTTGTGGCATGCCAAACCTCCCGCTTTTATGGCAATGTTAAATATAACATTAAAATGACATCATTACATGACAGGACTAGAATACAAATAAATGAAAGAACATATAGGACAGAGAAACACACCAATAATAGCTAACAAAAGGTACCAGGTTTAAAATGTAATACGCTAGACGTGTGTTTCGTCCACACAAGACTAACCAGTGACCCTCAGATAAAAAAAAGTTCAAAAGCCAAAGCAAGTACAAAGTTGAAGAGCACTGAGGATCAAAAGTTCCAAAAAGTTGTGCCCAATACGGCTAGGGTTTTCTGCCTGGGATAAGAACATCCTTATTATTTAGAATAATTCATACTTTTGCAAACAGTAAATTTTATAAAATGACTATATAATATATATAAATGATAAAACTGAAGTGGTGACTAACTACAGAATAAAAACGGATACATTACATAAAACAACCTAATCCAGCACTCAAAAATACACAGCCGAGTTAGCCAAAGCCTCAATGCACAAAGTGATGTCACATTTGAAATTCTAAAGAAACACACAAAGTGACGTCACATTTAAATTTCTAAAAACATTTCTCAAAAATAAGATCGAATTAGGATTCATATAAGATTAGATTATATTGAAAGCCATTTTGAAAAATATTTTAATGAGGGGTATCCTTTATAAAATACAAATGAAAGAAATATACTAACATATAAACAATTCCTAACTTAATGTGCAGTAGGTACCAATTTTGTGGAATACTTGGTCTTGCCAGTGAAATTATTGGCAACAGTAGTTTACCAATGTTCAAATCACAGTTAAATGATTATAAGAATAAAAAAAACCTGTAAATTTAGTGTTCCCTGGAACTCCTTCCAATCTCTAATTTTCTCCCCCCTTTTAAGTTAAAAAGATGTAAGCTTGATCTAATTGTGCATGGAAATATAAATAATGACAAAGCTTTTTTTGTTTTTTCTGCTTTCGTATTTTTACATATTGTCTCATGTACCTCTACCCATTGGCATTTTAGTTGGAACCAATTTTGATTATTTTGATTGATTTTATTTGTAGTATGCTGACAAAGAAAGAATGCCACCACCATCAGGTTTATTCAGGAAAAGTAGGAAAGGGAGCGCTGTACATTCTAGTAAAGATAGTGTCCATAGTGATGATGGGGTTTTCTCAAGGTATTTATATAATTTCTGTTAATTGTTAAAACAGAGGGACGAAAGATACCAAATGGACATTTAAACTCATAGATGGAAAAAAAGAAACTGACAACGCCATTGCTAAAGATCCTGCTCCTCATGTTTACTCTCTTGAAAATTCTGTTTAAACCTTTTAAAAACAAAAATAATAGGTTAAGTCTTTACTAAGTCTGGAGCCATATCTATGGATAAACCTCCTCAATGAGGATATGGATGTTGATATATTGAAATTGCCTGTTTTGAATAATTTTGGAATCGTTTGAAGGACTATGTGTTACTCATTTGTAGTTCTGATTCTTTTGTTTCTTGTTTGGTATACTTTTGTTCCTTGTTTGGTATACTTTTGGTTAATTTTAGTTTTATTCAGCTCATTAATGATTATACAAGGTTTGGAGTTATAATTTATTTTGACCTCGACCATGTTTTGAGAATGAGGAAACCAAATCTTTAGGAAGCTTGCTACTCTAGAATTTATGTTTTATCTGCTTGAAAATTTGTGCAATAGTTTTATTAAGTGATCAATTCTGGATATCTAGAAACATTCTTGTTCAGTGTTCGTAGCCTTTTTTTTATGGTGTTATTTCTGACATAAAAAATAAAAAAAGTGAAGTTTATGCTTCAATTAATCTAATATCCCTATATACAGTAGTATACCACTGTTCTAAAGTCATTAATCGATCATAAACCTGACTTGTAACATGCTACTTCTAATGAAGTTGTAAGTTGTTATTCAAGTAAGTTATTTTTATTAAGTTATTCAATATTTCAAATTAATTATTTTATATTTCAAGAAATGCATTTTTATTTCAGTAACACTGTAACACGGTCTGAATCTGAACCAAGTTTACAGACTCCTAGGAGCAATAATCATACATATGTGTAATTTCGGGAGCAATAATCATACATATGTGTAATTTCGGGAGCAATAATCATACATATGTGTAATATCGGGAAGGATTCTGACCATTGACACTGCATAAGCATACTGATCAAATATTCCAGATTTCCATACTATTTTTGTAACATTGTATGCTATCTGTTTTCATCTTTCACATTGTAACTTTCAGTCAATTTTACATCATCATTTCGTAGTCAAGCCAAGCAATTTGTAATATTCAGATAAACGTAATGTGAATAAAAAAAAATTATAATGTTTTAAATCTGTAAGATAGCATATTATACATTTATTTTGATTGTTTAGTTTACATGTAGTTGTTATATTATTTGTTTGATATTAAATATGTTAAATGAAATTAATCTTCATATATTTATACAAAAAAGGAGATGTGGTATGATTGCCAATGAGACAACTCTTCACAAGAGACCAAAATGACACAGAAATTAACAACTATAGGTCACTGTACGGCTTCAACAAAATGTTTAGCACAACAAACTTTAACAATGTTTAAGCAAAGAAAAATCAAATTATAACTGTATTTCCCAATTACTTCAGAAGCTTCATCGAAGAACCTTTTATCTACTGGCGGTATTCTGTGATTTTATCTACTGAGTTGGCGGTATTCTGTGATTTTTTTTTCACAGAAGTCCGAAGTGTTTTTAAATTAAATGAAATGTTTTCACTTGAACTCTTCCTATGCAGCAATTTAAGCATTGATCTTTTGAATATACGAATACACAGACACACCTGGACACTCAGAACTTTTGAGTTTAATACATTGAGAAGGGCAAGCACATATCTCTCAGGACAAATAAAAACCTCGTCTAGTCAAGGCAATAATGACACCCTTATTCAAAACAGTTTACATTGAAAGTTATAAACTCTTCATCCAATGCCTTTCAGCAGTGCGCCTACTTAGCAGAAACTACATATTAGCACAACAAACTTTAACAATGTTTAAGCAAAGAAAAATCAACTAATAACTTTATTTCCCCATTACTTTAGAAGCTTCATCGAAGAATTAACCTTTAATCTACTGAGTTAGTGGTATTCTGTGAAAGTGGAGGTATCGATGGACAATGCTTTTATACCCCACGCAACGAAGTTGCGAAGGGTATAATGTTTTTGACCCGTCCGTCCGTCCGTCCGTCCGTCCGTCCGTCTGTCCGTCAGTCCTGTTTCTTGTCATCGCAACTCCTCTCAAACCACACAACAGAATTTCACGAAACCTTTTCAGATAATAAGGACATACTATGTAGTTGTGCATATCGACGGGAAATTGCCATTCAATTTTTTTTCTAGGAGTTACGCCCCTTTGAACTTATTTACTTTAATGTACTACTGCAACAGTTTGTCATCGCAACTCCTCTCAAACCACACAACAGAATTTCACGAAACCTTTTCAGATAATAAGGACATACTATGCAGTTGTGCATATCGACGGGAAATTGCGATTCAATTTTTTTTCTAGGAGTTACGCCCCTTTGAACTTATTTACTTTAATGTACTACTGCAACAGTTTGTCATCGCAACTCCTCTCAAACCACACAACAGAATTTCATGAAACCTTTTCAGATAATAAGGACATACTATGTAGTTGTGCATATCGACGGGAAATTGCCATTCAATTTTTTTTCTAGGAGTTACGCCCCTTTGAACTTATTTACTTTAATGTACTACTGCAACAGTTTGTCATCGCAACTCCTCTCAAACCACACAACAGAATTTCACGAAACCTTTTCAGATAATAAGGACATACTATGTAGTTGTGCATATCGACGGGAAATTGCCATTCAATTTTTTTTCTAGGAGTTACGCCCCTTTGAACTTATTTACTTTAATGTACTACTGCAACAGTTTGTCATCGCAACTCCTCTCAAACCACACAACAGAATTTCACGAAACCTTTTCAGATAATAAGGACACTATGCAGTTGTGCATATCGACGGGAAATTGCGATTCAATTTTTTTTCTAGGAGTTACGCCCCTTTGAACTTATTTACTTTAATGTACTACTGCAACAGTTTGTCATCGCAACTCCTCTCAAACCACACAACAGAATTTCATGAAACCTTTTCAGATAATAAGGACATACTATGTAGTTGTGCATATCGACGGGAAATTGCCATTCAATTTTTTTTCTAGGAGTTACGCCCCTTTGAACTTATTTACTTTAATGTACTACTGCAACAGTTTGTCATCGCAACTCCTCTCAAACCACACAACAGAATTTCACGAAACCTTTTCAGATAATAAGGACATACTATGTAGTTGTGCATATCGACGGGAAATTGCCATTCAATTTTTTTTCTAGGAGTTACGCCCCTTTGAACTTATTTACTTTAATGTACTACTGCAACAGTTTGTCATCGCAACTCCTCTCAAACCACACGACAGAATTTCACGAAACTTTGTAGATAATAAGGACATACTATGTATATTGACAGGAAATTATTATTCAATATTTTTTCTTATACAATTTTTTTTTCTTATACTTATTTAATTTCTCCAATGACAATGTGGGGACGTGGGGTATGTGAGCGTGCTCACTAAGGTTCTTTAATTAAAATTGTTTTTTGTCCTCACATCATTAGGTCCGAGTACACAGTTATCGTCCTTTGATTTTCGTAGTCCGTTGTCCACGAATATAGTCCTTAATGTGGAGAGTGCATTACTTGCCATTTTTTTAATACCCCTTCCAAATTTTTTTCCCATGTTTTATGCCTTAAATAGCAAGTAGGGGAAAGGGGGGGGGGGAATGACACTGAAATTTGGGTCATGAATTTTAAAGTACAGTAGTGATTTGGTCCAGCCGAAAAATGTTTAAAATTAGCACTTTGGAAGCTGTCAAAAGATTTAAAGACCCCCTTAACATAAAATTGTCCATATTTTGAGTGAATCCGATGAAGTTTTCTATAAAATTTATATAATTTATCCCAAAAGTAGTACAACACGCTAAAAGTATCATTGAGAAAGCGCAGGTAGGATTCTTTAAATTTTCACTTATTGTCTTAATTAAAGAAATGCACTACGAAATAACTGTACTCGGACCATTATTACGTTGCAGTTCACATACAAGCACTGGGTGATTGTCTGTCTGTTCGCCCTGTAAGTGTTCTCAACGCTACAATTCTTTACGAGGTTTTTACGAAATTTATATCTGATTTATATTTTAGTGAACATATGTTCCTTCAAATATGATTTAAACTTATTTGGTAAACAATATCACATCTGCGTGTCTATACACATGGAAAAAGTATTGCAACACCTTGATTTTTTAAAACTTGAAAAACTAGTCTCTTATTTTGGATGGAATGTGATAAAATATTTGTAAAATAATATTGAAACGTAGTTAATGATAACATTGGCATTAAAATGAACATTGTATGAAAAAAAATTGTTTTATCTAACCAAAATTTTTATAATAAAAGAAAAACAAAAACAAAAAAATGCATTTTAAAACTTTAACTGTAGTCAAACTTTACAATGTCAGATATTTCAAAATTAATCTTTAGATGATTGTTCACATCATAGTTGATCGTTATACGCCAACGAATTAGTACTTTGTGCGCAGCCTCCATTCAAACGGATAACCGCCTCTTAACGTCTTCTGATTCCTGCCATAAGTCGACTAATTTGTTGCTAAGGTAGCTGCAACCATTCCTGACGAAGGGTATTGTTTATTTCATGACTTGTTTGAACTGGGGTGTCCGTTCGTGCACTTTACACCCAATCCGGGCTACGATTGGGCCAAGGAAGATAAACCGAATTCAATTTGAACAATGGATCTTCCTCCACGATGCTAATTTCCATTTTTGCGAGCTCTGCACTACATTGGATACCGGCAACAGTGTGTCTGTTCGTTGACAAAGGTCCCCGAAATGGTCTTATCGCACGATAAGCAGTAGCGATGAGCCGATCTCGAACATTTCTTGTTTAAAGGCTCCTGTATGGTCATCATTCTCTTTTTAGGATTGTATTGTTTGCAAAAGGGTTTCCTTCTGACCAACCTTCATTATGCTTGATTTTCCCTAGCAGGGGGTCTTCTTGATCTCGGAAGGTCTGTAACATCGTTTGTTGCCTGATTTTTATTCTCAAAACGACTTATAATGGAATGGTGATGACCAACAATACGTGCAATTGTCACAGCAACATACCTGCTTCTGGATCTCATGCTTATTATTTGCCATCTTGCTGCAGTTATGAGTTGTGGATGACCAATTACAAGGTGTCAATCACATAACTTTATAAACTTGGTTATTTAAAGTGTTGAAAACAATGAGGATAAAAACATCTGTATTATTGTTTAAGAGTACAGTAGCTGCATGTGCAGATTAGAACTTATCGAGTCAATATTTATTGATTAAACTCAGGTGATATTTAAATAATGTTTAAATAGTTCTATTTCAACAAATTATTTCACAAAAGAATAAAGAGTCTTTTTTATTTGAATTTCAATTTCCCCTTCCTTTTTAGACATTTCCCCTTCCTTATTAGACATTTCTCCTTCTATATTAGACATTTCCCCTTCCTTATTAGATATTTCCCCTTCCTTTTTAGACATTTCCCCCCTTCCTTTTAGACATTTCCCCTTCCTTTCTAGACATTTCCCCTTCCTTATTAGACATTTCCCCTTCCTCTTTAGACAATTCCCCTTCCTTATTAGACATTTCCCCTTCCTTATTAGACATTTCCCCTTCCTTATTAGACATTTCCTCTTCCTTATTAGACATTTCCCCTTCCTTATTAGACATTTCCCCTTCCTTATTAGACATAACCCCTTCCTTGTTAGACATTTCCCCTTCCTTATAAGACATTTCCACTTCCTTATTAGACATTTCCCCTTCCTTATTAGACATTTCCCCTTCCTTGTTAGACATTTCCCCTTCCTTACTAGACATTTCCCCTTCCTTAGACATTTCCCCTTCCTTATTAGACATTTCCCCTTCCTTGTTAGACATTTCCCCTTCCTTGTTAGACATTTCCCCTTCCTTATTAGACATTTCCCCTTCCTTGTTAGACATTTCCCCTTCCTTATTAGACATTTCCACTTCCTTATTAGACATTTCCCCTTCCTTATTAGACATTTCTCCTTCCTTACTAGACATTTCCCCTTCCTTAGACATTTCCCCTTCCTTATTAGACATTTCCCCTTCCTTATTAGGCATTTCCCCTTCCTTATTAGACATTTCTCCTTCCTTATTAGACATTTCCCCTTCCTTACTAGACATTTCCACTTCCTTGTTAGACATTTCTCCTTCCTTGTTAGACATTTCCCCTTCCTTATTAGACATTTCCCCTTCCTTATTTTCCCCTTCCTTATTTTCCCCTTCCTTATTAGACATTTCCCCTTCCTTGTTAAACATTTCCCCTTCCTTATTAAACATTTCCCCTTCCTTATTTTCCCCTTCCTTATTTTCCCCTTCCTTATTAGACATTTCCCCTTCCTTGTTAAACATTTCCCCTTCCTTATTAGGCATTTCCCCTTCCTTATTAGACATTTCCCCTTCCTTATTAGACATTTCCCCTTCCTCGTTAGACATTTCCCCTTCCTTATTAGACATTTCCCCTTCCTTGTTAGACATTTTCCCTTCCTTGTTAGACATTTCCCCTTCCTTATTAGACATTTCCTCTTCCTTATTAGACATTTCCCCTTCCTTATTAGACATTTCCCCTTCCTTGTTAGACATTTCCCCTTCCTTGTTAGACATTTCCCCTTCCTTGTTAGACATTTCCCCTTCCTTATTAGACATTTCCCCTTCCTTACTAATTATTTCCCCTTCCTTGTTAGACATTTCCCCTTCCTTGTTAGACATTTCCCCTTCCTTATTAGACATTTCTCCTTCCTTGTTAGACATTTCCCCTTCCTTATTAGACATTTCCCCTTCCTTGTTAGACATTTTCCCTTCCTTGTTAGACATTTCCCTTTCCTTATTAGATATTTCCCCTTCATTGTTAGACATTTCCTCTTCCTTATTAGACATTTCCCCTTCCTTATTAGACATTTCCTCTTCCTTATTAGACATTTCCCCTTCCTTATTAGACATTTCCTCTTCCTTATTAGACATTTCCTCTTCCTTATTAGACATTTCCCCTTCCTTATTAGACATTTCCCCTTCCTTGTTAGACATTTCCCCTTCCTTACTAGACATTTCCCCTTCCTTGTTAGACATTTCCCCTTCCTTATTAGACATTTCCCCTTCCTTATTAGACATTTTCCCTTCCTTACTAGACATTTCTCCTTCCTTGTTAGACATTTCCCCTTCCTTATTAGACATTTCCCCTTCCTTGTTAGACAATTCCCCTTCCTTGTTAGACATTTCTCCTTCCTTATTAGACATTTCCCTTCCTTGTTAGACATTTCCCCTTCCTTATTAGACATTTCCCCTTTCTTATTAGACATTTCCCCTTCCTTATTAGACATTTCCCCTTCCTTATTAGACATGTCCCTTTCCTTACCAGACATTTCCCCTTCCTTGTTAGACATTTCCCCTTCCTTGTTAGACATTTCTCCTTCCTTGTTAGACATTTCCCCTTCCTTATTAGACATTTCCCCTTCCTTGTTAGACATTTCCCCTTCCTAATTAGACATTTCCCCTTCCTTGTTAGACATTTTCCCTTCGTTGTTAGACATTTCCCCTTCCTTATTAGACATTTCCCCTTCCTTATTAGACTTATCAACGAGTTTAATTCCATGATGCTGGTATTATTATATCAAATTATGTTAACTGGAGACCAATTGCATGTATCCGTTTAAGCTATAAAATAGTATTGTATTTTTTGTTTAATTATTGCTCGTCGCAAATATCAATGTAAAATAGTCACGTATGCAACAGTTAAAAAATCAACATCACGTTTAATTGATGGATTAACAGTGTCCAAATGAGGAAAAAACAAATATATCTATACTAGTTATGAAAAGTCCTTCCCACTCATCCCACTCTTAGTTACTTGATTTTGTATATATACCTGGAAGTTACGAAGAATATATAACATTTATTAAGGAATCTACGCCGTGAATTATGACGTAGATAAAGTCACGTTTCACGTTATATATTTTTTGTGCATCGTAATTTTATGGACGCTTATGGAATTGTTTGACCATTATCAAATAATATTCTGGTAATGGTTTTATTTTTTTTTCTCTATCTTATCAAAATATACCAATGGCAAGTATTTTATATCTGTCGACTAGTTAAAAATAACAAGTCTAAATAAAGTATTATCAAATGCAACCTACATGTATTTTCTCTTTCCTTGTTACTGTATTTGAATGGCTGTTTCATATTTAGAACTCATTTTATTGTTAAAAAAGAAAATTAGAATATAATATTTTAAATAGAACTATATATGTATATCAGATTTAACATCCAATATACTCAAGATATAACATAATATTATTTCAAAAAATGCTTGATGTTTTTAGGAAGTTCAGATATCCATTTTACACTTAACAATTACAAATGAATTATATGAGATTTTTATGTCATTTGGAAAGGAAGTATAATTTTCTGTTTCCAGTTTGTTCACTGAAATTAAAGTTATTAATTCAAAAGAGAAATAATAATATAATTTTGTTCGTCTGGTTTTTTAAAGAAATGAATTTCTACTGTAAAATTATATATTAAAATGTAAAAATAAGTTGGTATTAGATATATTTGAATGACAAATTTCAATTTAAAACATTTAGTTTATTTGTGGAAATTCTTGATTCGTAGTCTTACATAAATACGACCTAAGATCAGGAATAGAATGAAGTCAATTTAAAACGTCATCATTTTTTTGTTAATACAGGTGTAAATACTTTGTGATATATAGCAATTAAACAACCATTTCCATGCATAAAACCACTAGATTTGATATCAGTGCAAGGTGTTACAATAATGTATGTTGGTCCTTTAACGTGGATTCTTTGTTTTGATTTTTTGTGGATGGGAGATGGTCTACCTAAGCTAGTTATGACAGGAATGTTAACGTAGAAGACCTGCATTTAACTTTAGGTTTTCTTTATTAGTCCAGAATAAATAAAATCTTTCTTCAACAAGGAGTGATCATGAATTGAACTGTTTTATTGGATATCATATAAAACCCTTGGAATTATAGAATGTTTAAAGCACCTATCAACATTATTTAAAAAACTTATGAACAGAATGCAATATTTGAAACAAAAGTCTTATGATACATGCAAATGCAGATAATCATAAGTTTTCAATTTTTGATCATTCTTAAAAAATAATGGTGAACATTTGGCATACAAATATTTTGAAATAACTGGTCACAATGCATCCATCTTATAAAAAAGACCAATATGGATGGTAATTTGAAATAAAGGAGGTGCTTATATTGCAATTATATAGTAACAACACAAATTTAATGCCACACTCTTGATAATAATTGTGTGTGGTGAATGACGTTTAGATATACAGAAGTACAAATTATCTGCCTACTAAAGTTTTAACAAAAACATATTTAACCACGTACTTTTTTGGAAATAGTAGTTTAGATTGTCAATATATTAATTATTGTGGTGGTTGGTATCCAGTCAGTTTTTTGCAGCTATTTAATTGGTTTTATTGGTATTATCAAATTTATTTAATTATGTTTTTTTTATGGTACTATTTTGATAATGTGTATGCTTAGCAACTTAATGCCATGCTGGTTTCTCCATCACAATTGATCCTAAATATAAAACTATATTTCTTGTAATGCTATTAGATAATACAATAATGTTTTAATACAAACTAAATGCATATCAGACTTTTAATAAATCAATTTTTCACAAATTATAGTGTATTATAATTATATATATTATATGTATCCTTGAAGTTTTCAGGATTTTTAAATATCCATTTTAAACTTTACAATTATATGTTGAGTTTTTTGTCTATGTCATTTGAAAAGGAATTATCATTTTCCATATCAAAATATTTCACTGAAATAAAAGTTATTCATTATAAATACTATAATCAGGTACCTCTTATATTACTCATAAATGAATTGTACTAAATTACTTTCATATAAGAAATAAAAAAATAGTTGGTTAATTCTGTATGTTCACATTGTAACATGAAAAAAGTCACTTAAAATTATATAGTATATTTATGGAAATTCTTGATACATCAGCCATAAAAATAATCCTAAATAAGGAAACAAATTCAATCAATTTGACGTCAGAAATTTCTATTTAGAAATATCTTTATTTAAAGTAAACATAATCATAGATGAATATAATATAAAAACATTGCAATGATGGAATATTTTAATCAAAAATAAATATTATATAATTATGCATCACAGGAATGGAATGAAAGAATATATTAAGGGATCTGCCCACACTTTCAAACCCTTGAGAACACCCCCGGTCTTTAGTTGGTTTTGAATTTCTTTATCTTCATTTTCAATGTTGTGTTTTGTAGATTTGTAGATTTGTTTATTGTTGGTGTTTTTTTTTTCTTTTTTGCCACTATTTTGTTATTTTGTCTTTGACTTGTGAGTTTGAATATTGTTGGTAGTTTTTGCCTTTTTTTAACAGAAAATCTAATGATAAATGCAAATGCAGAGTATAAGAAGTGTTCACCTTTTATAATATTAAAAAATATGGTGAACACTTGGTTTATAAATTCTTAGAAATTACTTGCTGGAAGTGGACATCAACCTCAAATTACAGACCATGGATTTTATTGTATAATAATAATAATAATAATAAATTCTTTATTTAAAGAGGGTAAACACAGTTAATTACAATTACTAATCTTCCCTGTGGCCCTCATATACATGTATACAATACAAGTAAAAAAAAATTGAAATAATAATAAGAAGAGAAAAAAGCAGACATACAACATATAACACAATTGTATAGACATAATTTTATCTTTTAGTTTCTTGTGTACAATTTGGAGTTTAGTATGGGTTCATTATGACTGAACCAGTATATTTGGTTTAGGGACCAGCTGAAGGACGCCTCCGGGTGCGAGAATTTCTTGTTGCATTGAAGACCTGTTGGTGACCTTCTGCTGTTGTCTGCTCTATGATCGGGTTGTTGTCTCTTTGGCACATTCCCCATTTCCATTCACAATTTTATAATAGTTCAATGTACATGTATCATGATTAAAAGCTATAAAACAGTTGCAGATTGCATGTAGTAAATAGATATAACATACAAATCATTAAAATCATACATTCTAAGAGTAATAGTTGCATTAATTTCAGACTGAATATTGGGACTGTCTCAAGTATTGTTTTATAATTTGTTTAAAAGAATCAGTGTTTTGCACTTTACGCATTTCATATGGTAGTCCGTTCCATAAAACGGATCCAGAATAAGCAAAAGATTTTTTAAACAGTTCAGTTTTGGCTTTGAAACTTAAAAAAAATATTAAAAGAGGTGTTTGTTTAGATAATAATAAAACATATTATTATATACTTAGTAGTAAATACAGATAAATTGTATGTGTAATACAATCAATGGCAAGCGTGCTGTATCAGCCACCCGCGATGATATCGATATCAGCACGGTTGCAAAAGCTTTATCACACCTTTAATCTGTATGACGTCACGTCATCGATTGCAGTCACTGTTGCAAAGGCTTTATCAAAACCCTAATCTGTATGAAGTCATGTCAAACCTATAATCTGTATGACTTCATTTCAATCCTCCTTATCTGTATGACGTCATGTCACATAAAAACATCTACTTAAGATATATGTATATAATAAAGTGTATATGATATGGCGTTTTCAATATCACACACCGTATCAACCCTCAACAGACAGTAACGCAGAGCTCTTGGAATTATATTGGTGTCTCGGGTTGATACGGATGCGATATTGAAAAAGCCATATGATATTCTCTATTTATACCTTACTCTTTTAATAACTTTGAAATGTGTATGGTGGATGATGTATTAATATACAGAAATAGGTTAATCACATATCAATTACTGTAACTATACACACAAACATATTATCTGCCTACTAAACTTTTACAAAAATGTTCTAACCACACATAAAGTTGAGGTTATAGTTTATTTTACTGCCAATGTATTAATCTTTATAGAAAAGGGAATAATTCATTATTGATAGGGAGAACTTTTATTCAGTTTTTATGTATTTTTGTTAAACGTAACGCAATAAATGTAAATACAATTTACTGCTGCACACCAGGTTTCAAACTCCTTCAAGACAACCTATTTGGCTAAATACTAATTTTAGAATATATTGAAAGCCATTTTGAAAAATGTTTTAATGAGGGGTATCCTTACTTGGTGTTGTCAATGAAATTATTAGCAACAGTAGTTAACCAATGTTCAAATCATAGTTTAATCATGATAAGAATTACACAAACCGTAAATTAAGTGTCCCCTATAGTAAAAAAGTATAAAATAATATTTGAAGCTGTCCTTGGTGATTAAACAATATGTAACTTTATGTTTGTCGAAAATAAACAAACTATAAAAAGAACTCCTTCCAATCTCTAATTTTCTCTCCCTGTTTAAGGTAAAAAGATGTAAGCTTGATCTAATTGTGCATGGAAATTAAAAATAATGATTTTATTTATTTTTTTTTTTTTGCTCTTCTCATATTTTTACATATTGTCTCATGTATCTCTATCCAAAGGCATTTTAATAAGAACTAATTTGAATTATTTTGAATTAATTTTATTTGTAGTATGCAGACAAAAAAAGAATGCCACCACCATCAGGATTATTCAGGAAGAGCAGGAAAGGAAGCGCTGTGCATTCTAGTAAAGATAGTGTCCATAGTGATGATGTGGTTTTCTCAAGGTATTTATATAATTTCCGTTAATTGTTAAAATAGATACCAAATGAACATTTAAACTCATAGATGGAAAAAAAGAAACTGACAACACCATTGCTAAAGATTTCGATCCTATCTGTTGTGGATATAAGGTCTTCTCACAATGTTTTTCAAGTTAATAGAAAAGAAAGGATATGATGTATCCATTCATTACACAAAATCAGTACATGACACCAGAACATGAACGAAAAGGAATATCAAAGTCCCTCTCTGTTATAAGTTGTATAGCTGCAATTACATTTAAAGTTGTTACTGATTGAAGATTTGAAAGATGGACATTTACATAAGTCGAAAATAAACTCACAATGCCATGGCAAGAAAAGACAAAACAGACAAACAATAATACACAACACACAACAAAGAAAAATTAAGACTAACAACAGGAACCCCACCAGATACTGGGGGTGATCTCAGGTACTCCAGAAGGATAACCAAATCCTGCTCCCCATGTTTACTCTCTTGAAAATTCTGTTTAAACCTTTTAAAAACAAAAATAACAGGTTAAATCTTTACTAAGTCAGGAACCTGTTACGGCCAGAAATCGCCTTTAAATTGTAGCCAACAAAAGACACAAATCAATACTAAAATTTAACAATATTTATTATACAAAAGTTTACAAGAAATATCACACAAATATTACTGTCAACTTAACTGTCAAAATATGAGTCCAATCTTTTATCTTTATCTGTATCCGGATATCTTTCGGAATCCAATCTGAATATTATGTTCACTACTAAGGTCACAATCCAGTATGATGTTGTTTGTAGAATAAAAGTGTCAATCCAAATGCCGTGAATACTAATGTCTATCAATATCTAAGTCCAAGTTTAATTATTGGAATTTAACTTTAGTGTCTGTATATATAGTGTTGTCATGGAAAATTCTAGAACACTCTATAATGGAACATTGTGGAAAATCCTAGAAAGTTACAACGGAAGTTTCTAGAATAACGTAGAAGTTTAAATTACGCATCTTTTATAAGGATCATTCTAGAAAGTTCCAATCATTCTGTGATTGTTCCAGTGATTCCTAAACTGCACAGTTATAATATTATTTGGTAAACAACTATCAGGCCATACAACACAAATTAGGCCAACATAAATAAACATAATAATTACAATATCATAACACCTCCTCCCTTAAAAGAAGTTTTAGTGTAACAAAAACTTATCATGAATAATATGAACAAAAATACATTATAATATATACAAAGTGATTTAATAAGCTCTAGATAAAGCATCAGCTATTACATTATCTTTACCCTTAATATGTTTTACAATTACATCATATTCCTGTAACAATAAACTCCACCTAGTCAACCTCTGATTCTTGTTTCTCATTTTATGCATGAAGGTGAGAGGATTATGATCAGTATAAACAAGAATAGTATATACAGTGGGATTCAAATATACATCAAAATGTTGAAGTGCTGACAACATTGCGAAACACTCTTTTTCAATAGTTGAATAATTTTTCTGATGTTTATCTAATTTCTTAGAAAAATATGATATAGGTTTTTCAACATTATCATCTGTCTCTTGATATAAAACAGCTCCTATTCCTACATCGCTTGCATCAACGGCAAGTTTAAATTGTTTTTCAAAGTCTGGAGTAATCAGAACTGGACTATTAATTAAAAGTGATTTGCTATTTTCAAAAGCTTTTTGACAATTTCCGCTCCAGATAAATTTAGAATCTTTCCGTAAAAGATGAGTCAATGGTTGAACAACAGTAGCAAAATTTGAACAAAATTTTCTGTAAAATCCAATCATGCCTAAATATCTCATAAGTTGTTTTCTATTAGTAGGAGGAGGAAATTTGGAAATAGCTTCCACTTTAGCCATAATAGGTTTCACTTGACCTTGGCCAACTGTATGCCCTAAATAATCAACAGTGGCCTGACAAAATTCAATTTTACCAAGATTAACAGTCAAATTTGATTTTGACAATCTATCAAAAGTATCATATAAATGTGTTAAATGCTGTTCCCAGCTTACACTACATACAATAAGATCATCAATATAAGCATAACAACAGTCTAAATCTTTTATAACATTATTGATCATTCTTTGAAATGTAGCTGGAGCACTTTTCATGCCAAATGGCATTACAGTATATTGAAATAAGCCATATGGTGTAACAAAAGCTGATATTTCACGAGCTCTCTGTGTCAATGGAACTTGCCAATAACCTTTCAATAAATCAAATTTGCTCACAAATTTTGCTTGACCAATATTGTCAATACAATCGTCTATCCTTGGAATCGGATAGGAATCAGATTTTGAGACTGAATTTACTTTTCTGAAATCAGTCACGAAACGAAAGGTTTTATCTGGTTTTGGCACAAGGAGACAAGGAGAGCTCCATTCACTTTTACTCGGCTCAATAATATCATTGTCAAGCATATATTTAATTTCTTTTCTCATAGCTTCAAGTTTGAGTGGATTAAGCCGATAAGGATGTTGCTTAATTGGAGAAGCATCTCCTACATCAACATCATGACAAACAGCAGTGGTTTTGTTTGGCACATCTGGAAAAAGATTTTTAAAAGAAAATACCAAAGTTTTTATTTCTTCTCTACGATCAAAAGACAGATGTGCAAGTTTTGAGTCTAAATTTGATAAAATTTCAGAATTTTTCAATCTAACTGTCTCTTCCATAGTTTTAGAACTAAAAGGTGGTTCAATTACATCTGGTTTGTCATGATTGTTCTCAAATTTAACCATGCCTAAAGTGGCAACTGGTTTACTCTCACATTCATTAGTACGCTCAAAATATGGTTTTAACATATTAATATGACACACTCTGTTTTGTTTACGCCGACCTGGAGTTTTTACAATATAATTCAAATCATTGATTTTACTGTCTATTGTATAAGGACCACAATATTTAGCTTGTAAAGGATGTCCAGGGACTGGCAAAAATACAAGTACCTTATCACCAGGCTCAAAAACTCTATCCCTGGCATCTTTATCATACCAAATTTTCATCTTGTTCTGTACATTTTTAAAGTTTTTCTGAGCAATTTGACAAGCAGTATACAATTTTTCTTTAAATCTAGATACATAGTCTAAAAGATTCAAGTCAGTATGTTCAGTAAGCCACTTTTCCTTAATCAATTTTAACGGTCCCCTTACAGTATGGCCAAATACCAACTCAAAGGGACTAAATCCAAGGGATTCTTGAAAGCCTCTCGGACTGCAAAAAGTAGACAGTGAACTCCATCATCCCAGTCTCTGTCAAATTGAAGACAAAAACTTCTAATCATGTTCTTCAATGTTTGATGAAAACGTTCTAAGGCACCTTGAGATTCTGGATGGTACGCACTTGATCTATACTGAGCAATCCCTAACTGGTACACGACTTGCTGGAATAAACCTGACATGAAATTTGATCCCTGGTCGGACTGCATAGACTTAGGAAGTCCTACTAATGTGAAAAATTTGATCAAAGCTTTGACGATAGTAGGTGTCTTGATATTTTTGAGCGGAATAGCTTCAGGAAAGCGGGTAGATGTACACATGATTGTCAATAAATATGCATTTCCAGTCTTGGGCTTTGGTAAAGGTCCAACACAGTCAATTAGAACTCTGCTGAAAGGTTCGTCAAAGGCTGGAATAGGCAGAAGTGGTGCTGGTGGTATTTTCTGGTTAGGTTTACCAACAACCTGGCATGTATGACATGATTTGCAGTATTCTGCAACATCATTTCTAAGTTTAGGCCAGTAAAAATGCTGCAAGATCTTAAGGCAAGTCTTCCTTATACCTAAGTGTCCAGCCAAGGGGGTGTCATGGGCAAGACCAATAATTTCTTGTCTATAAACTTTAGGCACCACCACTTGGTACACCACTCTCCATTCCTCCTCTGGGGTAGCATCAGGAGGCCTCCACTTCCTCTTTAAAATGCCGTCCTGATGGTAATAGCATTCGGCCACTTTGTCTGCTTCCTCCTGTGGTTGAGCTCTCTGGCTGAGCTGAAGAACCTCAGGGTCTTTATGTTGTTCTTCAGATAAATTCTTTCGGTCTAATGAATGGCTGTTTACATCTGGCCATGGCATAATAACATTTTTGTTAACACTAGGTGGTTTTATAATTGCCTTTTCTGAGTTACCAGGACCTTCAATGTCAGCTATGAAAGTGTCAGAAAGGTCCATGTAATCAAACTTGTCTATTTACAAATTCTCATCTTGTTGTTTTCTAGCCATCGCCCTAGTAACAACACAAGCTGGATATAATTCAGCATCATCTTCAGGTGATTTAACATCCACCACCGGTTCACTGGTAACAATTGGTTCAGCAACCACTTTGTTCCTAGCTAGATCATTTCCTAGCAATAAGGTAACACCCTCAACAGGGAGATTAGGACGAACACCTACAACAACTGGTCCAGTTATTAAATCTGACTTCAGATAAATACGATGGAGAGGAACATCTATACAACCCAACTCTACACCTTGTAACAAAACGGAGGCACCAACAGAATTCTTCTCGGACAAAGGCAACACACCTTCTAACAATAAAGACTGAGAAGCTCCAGTGTCCCGTAAAATTTTAATAGGCTGAAGAGTGGTATCATCAACAATAGCAACAAACCCATCAGACATAAAGGGTTTATATTCCTCCATATAATCACAAAAACTGGACTTAAAAGCCTGACTCGCAGGACATTCCAATGTACTGGTAATATAAGGTGTCGTACAAGCACTGGTCTTCGGCTTATTATCTCGTTCATTCTTCTTCTGGAGTCTAAAACAATCAGCCATCAGGTGACCAATCTTCTTACAATAAGCACAAGTCAGTGACTTCTTCTCAAAAGTATCAAATTTTGGACTAGACATATTATAACTGGACTGACTCTTATTCTGTGGAACAGGCTTACTATCAGTACGCTCAGTGCTTTGATTTTTGTAATTTCCACTGGAAGTATTAACATTTTGACTCTTGAAACTTCTTTTATGTGAAAGAGTATAATTATCTGAAATTACAACCGCATCATGTATTGACTCAACAGTTTTGTCGTCTAAATGTGTTTTTAATTCTGAATGAACACATTGTTTAAACTCTTCTAATAACATCAATTGTCTTAGTTGATCAAAATTGTTTTTTGTTTTCTTTGAAGTAAGCCATTCATCAAATAGATCTTCTTTTTCCCGAGCAAATTCCACATAGGTTTGCGAATCAAACTTTTTATAAGATCTAAATTTCTGTCTATATGCTTCTGGTACTAGCTCATAGGCTTTCAAAATTTCCTGTTTCACAGTGTCATAATCAGAACTTTTTTCTGATGGAAGTGCGGAGTATATTTCAGCTGCCTTACCCTCAAAAACACTTTTCAGCATCGTAGTCCAATACGGCATTGGCCATTTCAAATTATTAGCAATTTTCTCAAACTGTGGAAAATATTTATCAACTGTTTTTTCACAAAATTTCGGAACCAAACGTATATTTTTTGCTGCATCAAAATAATCTGATTTCGACTGGACTTTAGTGTTGCTTTCTTCTTAGACCATTTCAATTTTCAGTTTTTCCATCTCTAGCCTTTCTCTCATTTCAAGTTCTTTTAATTTAAATTCATCTTCTTTTTCTTTTTTCTCCATTTCTAACCTTTCCTTCATTTCCAGTTCTGCCTGTTTTAATTTAAATTCATCTTCTTTTCTTTTCTCCATCTCCTTCAAATTCATTTCCAGTTCTTTTAGTTTGAGTTCATGTTCTAATTCAAGCTGTTTTAATTTAAAGGCGTCAATATTTTCGACCTTAAGTTCAAGAGCCTCTTCACCTAAAATTTCTGCGTCAATTAATTTGTCTATAACCAAATTTTTTATAATTTGTTTTCTCATAGATACTTTAAAAACTAATTTCAGTTCTTTAGCAAGCAACACTAATTCCTCTTTCTTTAAATTATCAAAACTCTCCAGGTCTGGCGTTTTCAAAAATTTACCAGCATCAAATGCCATTTTGTAGAATTTTGTTGGCTATTTATAATACAAATACTAAACAAATTTTGAATAAAATATTTTTAAGATCCCAGGACGAGCCCCCAATTTCTGTTACGGCCAGAAATCGCCTTTAAATTGTAGCCAACAAAAGACACAAATCAATACTAAAATTTAACAATATTTATTATACAAAAGTTTACAAGAAATATCACACGAATATTACTGTCAACTTAACTGTCAAAATATGAGTCCAATCTTTTATCTTTATCTGTATCCGGATATGTTTCGGAATCCAATCTGAATATTATGTTCACTACTAAGGTCTCAATCCAGTATGATGTTGTTTGTAGAATAAAATGAATACTAATGTCTATCAATGTCTAAGTCCAAGTTTAATTATTGGAATTTAACTTTAGTGTCTGTATATATAGTGTTGTCATGGAAAATTCTATAACACTCTATAATGGAACATTGTGGAAAATCCTGGAAAGTTACAACGGAAGTGTTTGGAATAACGTAGAAGTTTAAATTACGCATCTTTTATAAGGATCATTCTAGAAAGTTCCAATCATTCTGTGATTGTTCCAGTGATTCCTAAACTGCACAGTTATTAGATTATTTGGTAAACAACTATCAGGCCATACAACACAAATTAGGCCAACATAAATAAACATAATAATTACAATATCATAACAAACCATATCTATGGATGAACCTCCTCAATTAGGATATGGATGTTGATTTATTGAAATTGCCTGTTTTGAATAATTTTTGAATCGTTTGAAGGACTATGTGTTACTCATTTGTAGTTCTGATTCTTTTGTTCCTTGTTTGGTATACTTTTGTTCCTTGTTTGGTATACTTTTGTTCCTTGTTTGGTATACTTTTGTTCCTTGTATGATATTCTTTTGTTCCTTGTTTGGTATACTTTTGTTCCTTGTTTGGTATACTTTTGTTCCTTGTTTGGTATACTTTTGTTCCTTGTTTGGTATTCTTTTGTTCCTTGTTTGGTATACTTTTGTTCCTTGTTTGGTATACTTTTGTTCCTTGTTTGGTACACTTCTGGTTAATTTTAGTTTTATTCAGCTCATTAATGATTATACAAGGTTTGGAAGTTTAATTTATTTTGACCTCGACCATGTTTTGAGCTTGAGGAAACCAAATCTTTAGGAAGCTTGCTACTCTAGAATTTATGTTTTATATGCTTGAAAATTTTTGCAATTGTTTTATTACGTGATCAATTCTGGATATCTAGAAACATTTTTGTTCAGTGTTCATAGCCTTTTTTATGGTGTTATTTCTGACTTAAAAAATAAAAAAGTGAGTGTATCATACCTGACGTTTATGCTTCAATTAATCTATTATTCCTATATACATGTAAGGGATACTTTTAGAAAAATGTCCTCATTAAACCATCCTTGTACATGTAAGAAATTTAGCAATTGACTTTCATAAATGAAGGCTACAGTAGTATACCACTGTTCTAAAGCCGTTAATCGATCATAAACCTGACTTGTAACTTGCTACTTTTAATGAAGTTGTAAGTTGTTATTCAAGTAAGTTATTTTTATTAAGTTATTCAATATTTCAAATTAATTATTTTATATTTCAAGAAATGCATTTCTATTTCAGTAACACTGTAACACGATCTGAATCTGAACCAAGTTTACAGACTCCTAGAAGCAATAATCATACATATGTGTAATTTCGGGAGCAATAATCATACATATGTGTAATACGGGAGCAATAATCATACATATGTGTAATATCGGGAGCAATAATCATACATATGTGTAATATCGGGAGCAATAATCATACACATGTGTAATTTCGGGTGCAATAATCATACATATGTGTAATATCGGGAAGGCTTCTATACAATGATACTGCATAAGCATACTGATCAAATATTCCAGATTTTCATACTATTTTTGTAACATTGTATACTATCTGTTTTAATCTTTCACATTGTAACTTTAAGTCAATTTTACATCATCATTTCGTAGTCAAGCCAAGCAATTTGTAATATTCAGATAAACGTAATGTGAATAAAAAAAAATTATAATGTTTTAAATCTGTATGATAGCATATTATACATTTATTTTGATTGTTTAGTTGACATGTAGTTGTTATATCATTTGTTTGATATTAAATATGTTAAATGAAATTAATCTTCATATATTTATACAAAAAAGGAGATGTGGCATGATTGCCAATGAGAAAACTCTTCACAAGAGACCAAAATGACACAGAAATTAACAACTGGAGGTCACCGTACGGCCTTCAACAAAATGTTTAGCACAACAAACTTTAACAATGTTTAAGCAAAGAAAAATCAACTTATAACTGTATTTCCCAATTACTTCAGAAGCTTCATCGAAAAACCTTTTATCTACTGGCGGTATTCTGTGATTTTATCTACTGAGTTGGCGGTATTCAGTGATTTTTTTTTTCACAGAAATCCGAAGTGTTTTTAAATTAAATGAAATGTTTTCACTTGAACTCTTCCTATGCAGCAATTAAAGCATTGATCTTTTGAATATACGAATACACAGACACACCTGGTAGAAATTATAACTTTTGAATTTAATACATTGAGTAGGGCAAGCACATATCTCTCAGGACAAATAAAAACCTCGTCTAGTCAAGGCAATAATGACACCCTTATTCAAAACAGTTTACATTTGAAGTTATAAACTCTTCATCCAATCCTTTCAGCAGTGCGCCTACTTCGCAGAAACTACATATTAGCACAACAAACTTTAACAATGTTTAAGCAAAGAAAAATCAACTAATAACTTTATTTCCCCATTACTTTAGAAGCTTCATCGAAGAATTAACCTTTCATCTACTGAGTTAGTGGTATTCTGTGAAGCTGAAAGTGGAGGTATCGATGGACAATGTTTTTAAAATTGTTTTTGTCCTCACATCATTAGGTCCGAGTACACAGTTATCGTCCTTTGATTTTCGTTGTCCGTTGTCCACGAATATAGTCCTTAATGTGGAGAGTGCATTACTTGCCAATTTTTTTAATACCCCTTCCAAATTTTTCTACCATGTTTTAAGCCTCGAATAGCAAGTTAATGGGGGGGGGGGAGAGTGAAATGACACTGAAATTGGGGTCATGAATTTTAAAGTACAGTAGTGACTTGGTCCAGCCGAAAAAGGTTAGAAATTAGCACTTTGGAAGCTGTCAAAAGATTTCAAGACCCCCTTAACATAAAATTATCCATATTTTGAGTGAAGCCGATGAAGTTTTCTATAAAATTTATATATTTTATCCCAAAAGTAGTACAACACGCTAAAAGTATCATTGAGAAAGCGCAGGTGGGATTTTTTTAATTTTCATTTATTGTCTTAAAGAAATGCACTACGAAATAACTGTACTCGGACCATCATTACGTTGCAGTTCATATACAAGCACTGGGTGATTGTCTGTCTGTTCGCCCTGAAGTGTTCTCAACGCTACAATTCTTTACGAGGTTTTTACGAAATTTATATCTGATTTAAATTTTAGTGAACATATGTTCCTTCAAATATGATTTAAACTTATTTGGTAAACAATGTAACATCTACGTGTCTATACACATGTAAAAAAGTTTTGCACACCTTGATTTTTTTAAAACTTGAAATAATCAGTCTCTTATTTTGGATGGAATGTTATAAAAGAGGGACGAAAGATACCAAAGGGACAGTCAAACTCATAAATCTAAAACAAACTGACAACGACATGGCTAAAAATGAAAAAGACAAACAAACAACAGCACACACGACACAACATAGAAAACTAAAGAATAAACAACACGAACCCCACCAAAAAACTAGGGGTGATCTCAGGTGCTCCGTAAGGGCAAGCAGATCCTGCTCCACATGCGGCACCCGTCGTGTTGCTTATGTGATAACAAATCCGGTAAATGGTCTAATTCGGTAGGTCACATTCATGAAAGGGAAGGGGATTGTAAGGAACATATCCGATATCATTTGTGAAACGGTTATTCCATAACGGTCAACCAACTCGTGATGGCGTCCGTAAAATTTACGAAGGGATGATTTTAACTTCACCATTTGGAACTCTTGGTTTAATAGCTTCCTTGTGAGCAGCAACCCTCTATCAAGAAAATCATGATAGGAAATGTTATAAATTATAAATTCTAATGCAACAACGTTTGTAACGTTCATTTTGATTGGATAACGTCACTTTGTTAACATGGCATCAATTGACAATTGATGCTATGGGACGTACGCGCAAGCGCAGACGACATATTGCAGATTTTAATTATATGTTTTAACGTTGTTTTCTGTCAGTTTCATTAGAATGGAGATAACAATATTGTATGTTAAGCTCCGACGGCATCAATTTGGTGATTTGATGGTCGCAAATATCCGTTTACTGTCTCCGCTAACGCGTCGCCAGTAAACTTAATTTGCGACCATCAAATCCCCAATTGATGCCGTCGGAGCTTAAAATACAATACAGTTATTTCCTAAATATTTGTAAAATAATATTGAAACGTAGTTAATGATAACATTGGCATTAAAATAAACAAAAATTGTATCAAAAAAATGTTTTATCTAACCAAAATTTTTATAGTAAAAGAAAAACAAAAACAAAAAAATTCATTTTACAACTTTAACTGTAGTCAAACTTTACAATGTCAGACATTTCAAAATTAATCTTAAGATGATTGTTCACATCATGGTTGATAGTTATACGCCAACGAATTAGTACTTTGTGCGCAGCCTCCATTCAAACGGATAACCGCCTCTTAACGTCTTCTGATTCCTGCCATAAGTCGACTAATTTGTTGCTAAGGTAGCTGCAACCATTCCTGACAAAGGGTATTGTTTATTTCATGACTTGTTTGAACTGGGGTGGCCGTTCGTGCACTTTACACCCAATCCGGGCTACGATTGGGCCAAGGAAGATAAACTGAATTCCATTTGAACAATGGATCTTCCTCCACGATGCTAATTTCCAATTTTGCGAGCTCTGCACTACATTGGATACCGGCAACTGTGTGTCTGTTCGTTGACAAAGGTCCCCGAAATGGTCTTATCGCACGATAAGCAGTAGCGATGAGCCGATCTCGAACATTTCTTGTTTAAAGGCTCCTGTATGGTCATCATTCTCTTTTTAGGATTGTATTGTTTGCAAAAGGTTTTCTTTCTGACCAACCTTCATTATGCATGATTTTCCCTGGCAGATGTTATAGGGCGTCTTCTTGATCTCGGAAGGTTTGTAACATCGTTTGTTGCCTGATTTTTATTCTCAAAACGACTTAAAGTGGAATGGTGATGACCAACAATACGTGCAATTGTCACAGCAACATACCTGCTTCTGGATCTCATGCTGATTATTTGCCATCTTGCTGCAGTTATGAGTTGTGGATGACCAATTAAAAGGTGTCAATCACATAACTTTATAAACTTGGTTTGAAAACAATGAGGATAAAAACATCTGTATTATTGTTTAAGAGTACAGTAGCTGCATGTGCAGATTAGAACTTACCGAGTCAATATTTATTGATTAAACTCAGGTGATATTTAAATAACTAGTTCTATTTCAAAAATTATTTCACAAAAGAATAAAGAGTGTTGCAATACTTATTTCAATGTGTATATTTTCTCTTTTTTACTTCATTTTTTTGGTAATATTTTTTTCAATTTAATTTTGAATACGCTTTATTTCAATAATTCCTTGATCAAATTTGATAAACACTGCCAAAACAGTAATTTGACCGAATGAAATGACCTTTGAAAATATAAATTTATATGGAAAATGATATTGTTAGCGATCTCACGCCTTCTTTCGTGTAGGTTATATACATATATATAAATCTATATTGGCGCTATTGACCGTTGACAGATGTACAATTATCCACGTGGAACTATGTGACACTTCAAGTATTAAGATCTTATCAAAACTGTTCTTTTCAGCATGTGATTCTTGTTAGAGATATTTAATTAAGAACTGGACCTTCCTTGTATTGGATACTTAAATTACATTAGTATTAATACAAACATTGTTATACTGCTGTGTCATCCAAGTATTGCTTTGAACCTTTTTCTAAACTTCTTACATCAAAGAGGACTAAAAATAAAAAAGACACACAAAATATAGTACACATGACATAACATAGAAAACTAAAGACATGAACCCCACCAAAAACTGGGGGTGATATCAGATGCTTCGGAAGGGTAAACAATTATATCAGGATCAATGACAGGTTTTTGAGTTTTTGCGTTACTACCTATTGTTGAGGTGGAGTGAATAAGATATTAATACTAAATAATTAAAAAATGTGAGACTCTTTCATCTTTCAGTGGTATGGTACTTGTCTACACTTTACACAATAATTCATAATTCCAAATTAAAAGATGCATTGAAAACGTTGATCCTGCTTCGCTCCATCAATAGGAATTACCAACATAGATACAAGAATATTGTCATAAGTGAGTAATACATCATACTATGTAAAATAATCCCTCAGATTCAAACAAAGTAAAAATTCTCAGTGTCACTATCAAGATACTAAATTTGGAGGACATGTGTTAAACGAACAGTCAGCATTAGCAAGTATGCTTCTCTTTTTTTTTGCCGTTACTTAATACATATGAGAGTAACTTCTTAGGAGTTTTGTTGGAAGAATGAAAATAAATTATCATTCTCCTTTAACCTCATTTTCTGCTTTATAATTGATGTCCTCTCACTAACTAATTCAACGATGTATGACTATGATGAATGTATATGTCCCATATAACTAGAACAACGGAAACAACAGACACAGTTAAGTCTGTCTCACAGCTTAACTTACATCTGAAAAACTGGCAATAATTGTTGGTTAAAGACAAATTAATTACAAAAAAGAGGATTTCAGCTTCCAAATTGTCATCTTTTCGTTTCTGCGCAGGAACATTGTAGCGGCAACTGCATATTAAGTATAGAGCTCAAAGTTGTACGATATTACATGCTTTTAATTTCCTATCATGATTCCCTAAATAGAGGGCTGCTGCTCACAGGAAGCTATAAAACCAAGAGTTACAAGAAGAAATCATTTAATATTCTACAGACGCCATCACGAATTAAGCGCCGTTAAGGAATATCTGTTTCATAGATGAAAGAGGCTATGATCTCGTAGCAACAATTTCAACCGCCATTTCCCCTTCCTTATTAGACATTTCCCCTTCCTTATTAGACATTTCCCCTTCCTTATTAGACATTTCCTCTTCCTTATTAGACATGTCCTCTTCCTTATTAGACATTTCCCCTTCCTTATTAGACATTTCCCCCTTCTTTATTAGAAATTTCCCCTTCCTTATTGGGCATTTCCCCTTCCTTATTAGACATTTCCCCTTCCTAATTAGACATTTCCCTTATTAGACATTTCCCCTTCCTTATAAGACATTTCACCTTCCTTATTAGACATTTCCCCTTCCTTATTAGACATTTCCTTTTCCTTATTAGACATTTGCCTCCTTCCTTATTAGACATTTCCCCTTCCTTATTAGACATTTCCCCTTCCTTATTAGACATTTCCCCTTCCTTATTAGACATTTCCCCTTCCTTGTTAGACATTTCCCCTTCCTTATTAGACATTTCCCCTTCCTTATTAGACATTTCCTCTTCCTTATTAGACATTTTCCCCTTCCTTTTTAGACATTTCACCTTCCTTATTAGACATTTCCCCTTCCTTATTAGACATTTCCCCTTCCTTATTAGACATTTCCCCTTCCTTATTTGACATTTCCCCTTCCGTATTAGACATTTCCCCTTCCTTATTAGACATTTCCCCTTCCTTATTAGGCATTTCCTCTTCCTTATTAGACATTTCCCCTTCCTTATTAGACATTTCCCCTTCCTTATTAGACATTTCCCCTTCCTTATTAGGCATTCCTCTTCCTTATTAGACATTTCCCCGTCCTTATTAGACATTTCCCCTTCCTTATTAGGCATTTCCTCTTCCTTATTAGACATTTCTCCTTCCTTATAAGACATTTCCCCTTCCTTATTAGACATTTCCTCTTCCTTATTAGGCATTTCCTCTTCCTTATTAGACATTTCCCCTTCCTTATTAGACATTTCCTCTTCCTTATTAGACATTTCCCCTTCCTTATTAGGCATTTCCTCTTCCTTATTAGACATTTCCCCTTCCTTATTAGACATTTCCTCTTCCTTATTAGGCATTTCCTCTTCCTTATTAGGCATTTCGTCTTCCTTATTAGACATTTCCTCTTCCTTATTAGACATTTCCACTTCCTTATTAGGCATTTCCCCTACCTAATTAGACATTTCCCCTTCCTTATTAGGCATTTTCCCTTCCTTATTAGACATTTCCCCTTCCGTATTAGACATTTCCCCTTCCTTATTAGACATTTCCCCTTCCTTATTAGGCATTTCTCCTTTCTTATAAAACATTTGTCCTTCCTTATTAGACATTTCCTCTTCCTTATTAGACATTTCCTCTTCCTTATTAGACATTTCCCCTTCCTTGTTAGACATTTCCCCTTCCTTATTAGACATTTCCCCTTCCTTATTAGACATTTCCTCTTCCTTATTAGACATTTTCCCCTTCCTTTTTAGACATTTCACCTTCCTTATTAGACATTTCCCCTTCCTTATTAGACATTTCCCCTTCCTTATTAGACATTTCCCCTTCCTTATTTGACATTTCCCCTTCCGTATTAGACATTTCCCCTTCCTTATTAGACATTTCCCCTTCCTTATTAGGCATTTCCTCTTCCTTATTAGACATTTCCCCTTCCTTATTAGACATTTCCCCTTCCTTATTAGACATTTCCCCTTCCTTATTAGGCATTCCTCTTCCTTATTAGACATTTCCCCGTCCTTATTAGACATTTCCCCTTCCTTATTAGGCATTTCCTCTTCCTTATTAGACATTTCTCCTTCCTTATAAGACATTTCCCCTTCCTTATTAGACATTTCCTCTTCCTTATTAGGCATTTCCTCTTCCTTATTAGACATTTCCCCTTCCTTATTAGACATTTCCTCTTCCTTATTAGACATTTCCCCTTCCTTATTAGGCATTTCCTCTTCCTTATTAGACATTTCCCCTTCCTTATTAGACATTTCCTCTTCCTTATTAGGCATTTCCTCTTCCTTATTAGGCATTTCGTCTTCCTTATTAGACATTTCTTCTTCCTTATTAGACATTTCCACTTCCTTATTAGGCATTTCCCCTACCTAATTAGACATTTCCCCTTCCTTATTAGGCATTTTCCCTTCCTTATTAGACATTTCCCCTTCCGTATTAGACATTTCCCCTTCCTTATTAGACATTTCCCCTTCCTTTTTAGGCATTTCTCCTTTCTTATAAAACATTTGTCCTTCCTTATTAGACATTTCCTCTTCCTTATTAGACATTTCCACTTCCTTATTAGGCATTTCCCCTACCTAATTAGACATTTCCCCTTCCTTATTAGGCATTTTCCCTTCCTTATTAGACATTTCCCCTTCCGTATTAGACATTTCCCCTTCCTTATTAGACATTTCCCCTTCCTTATTAGGCATTTCTCCTTTCTTATAAAACATTTGTCCTTCCTTATTAGACATTTCCCCTTCCTTATTAGACATTTCCACTTCCTTATTAGGCATTTCCCCCTTCCTTATTAGACATTTCCACTTCCTTCTTAGGCATTTCCCCCTTCCTTATTAGGCATTTCCCCTACCTAATTAGACTTATCAACGAGTTTGTACTTACATGAGCAACACAACAGGTGCCAAATGTGGAGCAATTTATGTCTACCCTCCGGTCACATCATATCAACAACGGTGTTGGTGTGTTTCGTGTTGCTCAGTCTTGTTTTGGATGTTTTGGCTTATAAACTGATGTTTTTGGTATCTTTCGTCTTTTTTTTTTTAATGCAAAAACAAAAATATGTGGAAAACAAAAGATTAAAAGCAAATATAGAAAAAATTAGCATAACAATAAAATAACGATCAAATTTAAAGTTAAGCCTATCATAAAAATATAACTATATTTCATAAAAGTCATTCATTTTTATTATAAGAATTTAATTCCATGATGCTGATATTATTATATCAAATTATGTTAACCGGAGACCAATTGCATGATGTTTATGTATCCGTTTAAGCTATAAAATAGTATTGTATTTTTTGTTTAATTATTGCTCGTCGCAAATATCAATGTAAAATAGTCACGTATGCATCAGTTAAAAATCAACATCACGTTTAATTGAAGGATTAACAGTGTCCAAAAGAGGAAAAAAACAAATATATCTATACTAGTTATGAAAAGTCCTTCCCACTCTTCCCACTCTTAGTTACTTGATTTTGTATATATACCTGGAAGTTACGAAGAATATATAACATTTATTAAGGAATCTACGCCGTGAATTATGACGTAGATTAAGTCACGTTTCACGTTATATATTTTTTGTGCATCGTAATTTTATGGACGCTTATGGAATTGTTTGACCATGATCAAATAATATTCTGGTAATGGTTTCATTTTTTTTTCTCTATTTTATCAAAATATACCAAAGGCAAGTATATTATATCTGTCGACTAGTTAAAAATAACAAGTCTAAATAAAGTATTATCAAATGCAACCTACATGTATTTTCTCTTTCTTTGTTACTGTATTTGAATGGCTGTTTCATATTTAGAACTTATTTTATTGTTAAAAAAGAAAATTAGAATATAATATTTTAAGTAGTACTATATATGTATATCAGATTTAACATCCAATATACTCAAGATATAACATAATATTATTTCAAAAAATGCTTGATGTTTTTGGGAAGTTCAGATATCCATTTTACACTTAACAATTACAAATGAATTATATGAGTTATTTTTGAGATTTTTATGTCATTTGGAAAGGAAGTATAATTTTCTGTTTCCAGTTTGTTCACTGAAATTAAAGTTATTAATTCAAATGAAAAATAATAATATAATTTTGTTCGTCTGGTTTTTTAAAGAAATGAATTTCTACTGTAAAGTTATATATTAAAATGTAAAAATAAGTTGGTATTAGATATATTTCACATGACAAATTTCAATTTAAAACATTTAGTATATTTGTGGAAATTCTTGATTCGTAGTCTTACATAAATACGACCTAAGATCAGGAATAGAATGAAGTCAATTTAAAACGTCATCATTTTTTGTGATATATAGCAATTAAACAATCATTTCCATGCATAAAACCACTAGATTTGATATCAGTGCAAGGTGTTACAATAATGTATGTTGGTCCTTTAACGTGGATTCTTTGTTTTGATTTTTTGTGGATGGGAGATGGTCTACCTAAGCTAGTTATGACAGGAATGTTAACGTAGAAGACCTGCATTTAACTTTAGGTTTTCTTTATTAGTCCAGAATAAATAAAATCTTTCTTCAACAAGGATGATCATGAATTGAACTGTTTTATTGGATTTCATATAAAACCCTTGGAATTATAGAATGTTTAAAGCACCTATCAACATTATTTAAAAAACTTATGAACACAATGCAATATTTGAAAAAAAAGTCTTATGATACATACAAATGCAGATAATCATAAGTTTTCAATTTTTGATCATTCTTAAAAAATAATGGTGAACATTTGGCATACAAATATTGAAATAACTGGCCACAATGCATCCATCTTATAAAAAAGACCAATATTGATGCTAATTTGAAATAAAGGAGGTGCTTATATTGCAATTTGATAGTAACAACACACATTTAATACCACACTCTTGATAATAATTTTGTGTGGTGAATGACGTTTAGATATACAGAAGTACAAATTATCTGCCTACTAAATTTTTAACAAAAACATATTTAACCACGTACTTTTTTGGAAATAGTAGTTTAGATTGTCAATATATTAATTATTGTGGTGGTTGGTATCCAGTCAGTTTTTCGCAGCTAGTTAATTGGTTTTATTGGTATTATCAAATTTATTTAATTAGGTTTTTTTTATGGTACTATTTTGATAATGTGTATGCTTAGCAACTTAATGCCATGCTGGTTTCTCCATCACAATTGATCCTAAATATAAAACTATATTTCTTGTAATGTTATTAGATAATAAAATAATGTTTTAATACAAACTAAATGCATATCAGACTTTTAATAAATCAAATTTTTACAAATTATAGTGTATTATAATTATATATATTATATGTATCCTTGAAGTTTTCAGGATTTTTAAATATCCATTTTAAACTTTACAATTATATGTTGAGTTTTTTGTCTATGTCATTTGGAAAGGAATTATCATTTTCCATATCAAAATATTTCACTGAAATAAAAGTTATTCATTATAAATACTATAATCAGATACCTCTTATATTACTCATAAATGAATTGTACTAAATTACTTTCATATAATATATAAAAAAATAGTTGGTTAATTCTGTATGTTCACATTGTAACATGAAAAAAGTCACTTAAAATTATATAGTATATTTATAGAATTCTTGATACATCAGCCCTAAAAATAATCCTAAATAAGAAAACAAATTCAATCAATTTGACGCCATAAATTTCTATTTAGAAATATCTTTATTAAAAGTAAACATAATCATAGATGAATATAATATAAAAACATTGCAATGATGGAATATTTTAATGAAAAATAAATATTATATAATTATGCATCAGAGGAATGGAATGAAAGAATATATATAGGGATCTACCCACACTTTCAAACCCTTGAGAACGCTCTCGGTCTTTAGTTGGTTTTGAATTTCTTTATCTTCATTTTCAATGTTGTGTTTTGTAGATTTGTAGATTTGTTTATTATTGGTGTTTTTTTTTCTTTTTTGCCATTATTTTGTTATTTTGTCTTTGATTTGTGAGTTTGAATATTGTTGGTAGTTTTTGCCTTTTTTTAACAGAAAATCTTATGATAAATGCAAATGCAGAGTATAAGAAGTGTTCACCTTTTATAATATTAAAAAATATGGTGAACACTTGGTTTATAAATTCTTAGAAATTACTTGCTGGAAGTGGACATCAACCTCAAATTACAGACCATGGATTTTATTGTATAATAATAATAATAATAATAAATTCTTTATTTAAAGAGGGTAAACACAGTTAATTACAATTACTAATCTTCCCTGAGGCCCTCATATACATGTATACAATACAAGTAAAAAATAAAAAAAAATGAAATAATAATAATAAAAGAAAAAAGCAGACATACAACATATAACAAAATTGTATAGACATAATTTTAACTTTTAGTTTCTTGTGTACAATTTGGAGTTTAGTATGGGGTTCATTATGACTGAACCAGCATATTTGGTTTAGGGACCAGCTGAAGGACGCCTCCGGGTGCGAGAATTTCTTGTTGCATTGAAGACCTGTTGGTGACCTTCTGCTGTTGTCTGCTCTATGATCGGGTTGTTGTCTCTTTGGCACATTCCCTTTCCATTCTCAATTTTATAATAGTTCAATGTACATGTACCATGATTAAAAGATATAAAACAGTTACAGATTGCATGTAGTAAATAGATATAACATACAAATCATTAAATCATTAAAATCATACATTCTAAGAGTAATAGTTGCATAAATTTCAGACTGAATATTGGGACTGTCTCAAGTATTGTTTTATAATTTGTTTAAAAGAATAAGTGTTTTGCACTTTACGCTTTTCAGATGGTAGTCCGTTCCATAAAACGGATCCAGAATAAGCAAAAGATTTTTTAAACAGTTCAGTTTTGGCTTTGGAACTTTAAAAAATATTAAAAGAGGTGTTTATTTAGATAATAATAAAACATATTATTATATACTTAGTAGTAAATACAGATAAATTGTATGTGTAATACAATCAATGGCAAGCGTGCTGTATCAGCCACCCGTGATAATATCGATATCAGCACGGTTGCAAAAGCTTTATCACACCTTTAATCTGTATGACGTCACGTCATTGATTGCAGTCACTGTTGCAAAGGCTTTATCAAAACCCTAATCTGTATGAAGTCATGTCAAACCTATAATCTGTATGACTTCATTTCAATCCTCCTTATCTGTATGACGTCATGTCACATAAAACATCTACTTGAGATATATGTATATAATAAAGTGTATATGATATGGCGTTTTCAATATCACACACCGTATCAACCCTCAACTAATATAATCCCTCAACAGACAGTAACGCAGAGCTCTTGGAAGGAATTATATTGGTGTCTCGGGTTGATACGGATGCGATATTGAAAAAGCCATATGATATTCTCTACTTATACCTTACTCTTTTAATAACTTTGAAATGTGTATGGTTGATGATGTATTAATATACGGAAATAGGTTAATCATTTCTCAATACACTGTAACTATATAAACGAACATATTATCTGCCTAGTAAACTTTTACAAAAATGTTTTAACCACACATTAAGTTGAGGTTATAGTTTATTTTACTGCCAATGTATTAATCATTATAGAAAAGGGAATAATTCATTATTGATAGGGAGAACTTTTATTCAGTTTTTATGTATTTTTGTTAAACTTAACGCAATAAATGTAAATGCAATTTACTGCTGCAGACCAGGTTTCAAAGTCCTTCAAGACAACCTATTTGGCTAAATACTAATTTTAGAATATATTGAAAGCCATTTTGAAAAATATTTTAATGAGGGGTATCCTTACTTGGTGTTGTCAATGAAAATTATTAGCAACAGTAGTTAACCAATGTTCAAATCATAGTTTAATCATGATAAGAATTACACAAACCGTAAATTAAGTGTCCCCTATAGTAAAAAAGTATAAAATAATATTTGAAGCTGTCCTTGGTGATTAAACAATATGTAACTTTATGTTTGTCGAAAATAAACAAACTATAAAAAGAACTCCTTCCAATCTCTAATTTTCTCTCCCTGTTTAAGGTAAAAAGATGTAAGCTTGATCTAATTGTTTTTTTTTTTGTTTTTTTTGCTCCTCTCATATTTTTACATATTGTCTCATGTATCTCTACCCAATGGAATTTTAATAAGAACTAATTTGAATTATTTTGAATTAATTTTATTTGTAGTATGCAGACAAAGAAAGAATGCCACCACCATCAGGATTATTCAGGAAGAGTAGGAAATGAAGCGCTGTGCATTCTAGTAAAGATAGTGTCCATAGTGATGATGGGGTTTTCTCAAGGTATTTATATAATTTCCGTTAATTGTTAGAATAGGTACCAAATGCACATTTAAACTCATAGATGGAAAAAAAGGTACTGACAAAACCATTGCTAAAGATTTCGATGCTATCTGTTGTGGATATAAGGTCTTCTAACACTATTTTTCAAGTTAATAGAAAAGAAAGGATATGATGTATCTATTCATTACACAAAATCAGTACATGACACTAGAACATGAAAGAAAATGAATATCAAAGTCCCTCTCTGTTAGAAGTTGTATAGCTGCAATTACATTTAAAGTTGTTACTGATTGAAGATGGGAAAGATGGACATTTACATAAATCGAAAATAAACTCACAATGCCATGGCCGGAAAAAGACAAAACAGACAAACATTAGTACACAAAACACAACAAAGAAAAATTAAAACTAACAACACGAACCCCACCAGATACTGGGGGTCTGGAGCCATATCAATGGTTGAACCTCCTCGATGAAGATATGGATGTTGATTTATTGAAATTGCCTGTTTTGAATAATTTTTGAATCGTTTGAAGGACTATGTGTTACTCATTTGTAGTTCTGATTCTTTTGTTCCTTGTTTGGTATACTTTTGGTTAATTTTAGTTTTATTCAGCTCATTAATGATTATACAAGGTTTGGAGTTGTAATTTATTTTGACCTCGACCATGTTTTGAGATTGAGGACACAAATCTTTAGGATGCTTGCTACTCTAGAATTTATGTTTTATATGCTTGAAAATTTTTGCAATAGTTTTATTACGTGATCAATTCTGGATATCTAGAAACATTCTTGTTCAGTGTTTGTAGCCTTTTTTATGGTGTTATTTCTGACATAAAAAAAAGGTGATTGTATCATACCTGAAGTTTATGCTTCAACTAATCTAATATTCCTATATAAATGTAAGGGATACTTTTAGAAAAATGTCCTCATTAAACCATCCTTGTACATGTTGTTAGAAATTTAGCAATTGACTTTCATAAATGAAGGCTACAGTAGTATACCACTGTTCTAAAGCCATTCATCGATCATAAACCTGACTTGTAACATGCTACTTCTAATGAAGTTGTAAGTTGTTATTCAAGTAAGTTATTTTTATTAAGTTATTCAATATTTCAAATTAATCATTTTATATATCAAGAAATGCATTTCTATTTCAGTAACACTGTAACACGGTCTGAATCTGAACCAAGTTTACAGACTCCTAGGAGCAATAATCATACATATGTGTTATATCGGGAGCAATAATCATACATATGTGTAATACGGGAGCAATAATCATACATATGTGTAATATCGGGAGCAATAATCATACATATGTGTAATACGGGAGCAATAATCATACATATGTGTAATATCGGGAGCAATAATCATACATATGTGTAATATCGGGAGCAATATTCATACATATGTGTAATATCGGAAGCAATAATCATACATACGTGAAATATCGGGAAGGCTTCTAAACATTGATACTGCATAAGCATACTGATCAAATATTCCAGATTTCCATACTATTTTTGTAACATTGTATACTATCTGTTTTCATCTTTCACATTGTAGCTTTAAGTCAATTTTACATCATCATTTTGTAGTCAAGCCAAGCAATTTGTAACATTCAGATAAACATAATGCGAATAAAAAAAAAATTATAATGTTTTAAATCTGTAAGATAGCATATTATACATTTATTTTAATTGTTTAGTTTACATGTAGTTGTTATATTATTTGTTTGATATTAAATATGTTAAATGAAATTAATCTTCATATGTTTATATAAAAAAAGTGATGTGGTATGATTGCCAATGAGACAACTCTCCACAAGAGACCAAAATGACACAGAAATTAACAACTATAGGTCACCGTACGGCCTTCAACAAAACGTTTAGCACAACAAACTTTAACAATGTTTAAGCAAAGAAAAATCAACTTATAACTATATTTCCCCATTATTACTTCAGAAGCTTCATCGAATAATAAACTTGTTATCTACTGAGTTGGCGGTATTCTGTAATTTTTTTTCCCAGAAACCCGAAGTGTTTTTAAATTAGATGAAATGTTTTCACTTGAACTCTTCCTATCCAGCAATAAAAGGATTGATCTTTTGAATATACGAATACATAGACACACCTGGTAGAAATGAGGACTTTTGAATTTAATACATTGAGAAGGGCGATCACATATCTCTCAGGACAAATAAAAACCTCGTCTAGTTAAGGCAATAATGTCACCCTTATTCAAAACAGTTTACATTGGAAGTTATAAATTCTTCATCCAATGCCTTTCAGCAGTGCGCCTACTTCGCAGAAACTACATATTAGCACAACAAACTTTAACAATGTTTAAGCAAAGAAAAATCAACTAATAACTTTATTTCCCCATTACTTTAGAAGCTTCATCGAAGAATTAACCTTTAATCTACTGAGTTAGCGGTATTCTGTGAAGCTGAAAGTGGAGGTATCGATGGACAATGTTTTTAAAATTGTTTTTTGTCCCCCACATCATTAGGTCCGAGTACACAGTTATCGTCCTTTGATTTTCGTTGTCCGTTGTCCACGAATATAGTCCTTAGTGTGGACAGTGCATTACTTGCCAATTTTTTTAATACCCCTTCCAAATATTTTCCCCATGTTTTATGCCTCAAATAGCAAGTAGGGGAAGGGGGAGGGGAAATGACACTGAATTTTAAAGTACAGTAGTGATTTGGTTCAGCCAAAAAAGGTTAAAAATTAGCACTTCGGAAGCTGTCAAAAGATTTCAAGACCCCCTTAACATAAAATTGTCCATATTTTGAGTAAGAGCCGATGAAGTTTTCTATAAAATTTATATAATTTGTCCCAAAAGTAGTGCAACACACTAAAAGTATCATTGAGAAAGCGCAGGTGGGATTTTTTAAATTTTCATTTATTGTCTTAAAGAAATGCACTACGAAATAACTGTACTCGGACCATCATTACGTTGCAGTTCACATACAAGTACTGGGTGATTGTCTGTCTGTTCGGCCTTGTAAGTGTTCTCAATGCTACAATTCTTTACGAGGTTTTTACGAAATTTATATCTGATTTATATTTTAGTGAACATATGTTCCTTCAAATATGATTTAAACTTATTTGGTAAACAATATCACATCTGCGTGTCTATACACATGGAAAAAAGTATTGCAACACCTTGATTTTTTAAAACTTGAAAACTAGTCTCTTATTTTAGATGGAATGTGATAAAATATTTGTAAAATAATATTGAAACGTAGTTAATGATAACATTGGCATTAAAATGAACAAAAATTGTATGAAAAAAAAAATTGTTTTATCTAACCAAAATTTTTAAAGCAAAAGTAGTGTTTTTTGTACCAAAAAAATGCATTTTACAACTTTTACTGTAGTCAAACTGTCAGACATTTCAAAATTAATCTTTAGATGATTGTTCACATTATGGTTGATCGTGATACGCCAACGAATAAGTACTTTGTGCGCAGCCTCCATTCAAACGGATAACCGCCTCTTAACGTCTTCTGATTCCTGCCATAAGTCGACTAATTTGTTGCTAAGGTAGCTGCAACCATTCCTGACGAAGGGTATTGTTTATGTCATGACTTGTTTAAACTGGGGTGTCCGTTCGTGCACTTAACGCCCAATCCGGGCTACGATCAGGCCAAGGAAGATAAACCGAATTCCATTGGAACAATGTATCTTCCTCCACGATGCTAATTTCCAACTTTGCGAGCTCTGTTCTACATTGGATACCGGCAACTGTATGTCTTTTCGTTGGCAAAGGTCCCCGAAATGGTCTTATCGCACGATAAGCAGTAGCAATGAACCAATCTCGAACATTTCGTGTTTAAAGGCTCCTTTATGGTCATCATTCTCTTTTTAGGATTATATTGTTTGCAAAGGGTTTCCTTCTGACCAACCTTCATTATGCTTGATTTTCCCTAGCAGATGTTATAGCGGGTCTTCTTGATCTCAGAAGGTCTGTAACATCGTGTGTTGCCTGATTTTTATTCTTAAAACGACTTATAGTGGAATGGTGATGACCAACAATAGTTGCAATTGTCACAGCAACATACCTGCTTCTCTCATGCTGATTATTTGCCATCTTACTGCAGTTATGAGTTGTGGATTACCAATTACAAGGTGTCAATCACATAACTTTATAAACTTGGTTATCTAAAGTGTTGAAAACAATGAGGATAAACACATCTGTTTTATTGTTGACGAGTACAGTAGCTGCATGTGCAGATAAGAACTTATCGAGTCAATATTTATTGATCAAACTCAGATGATATTTAAAGAATGTTTAACTAGTTCTATTTCAACAAATTATTTCACAAAAGATTGTTTTTTTAATTTGAATTTCAATTTGGTGTTGCAATACTTATTTCAATGTGTATATTTTCTTTTTTTTTCTCTTTTTTTCAATTTAATTTTGAATACGCTTTATTTCAATAATTCCTTGATCAAATTTGATAAACATTTTCAAAAAAAAGATTTGACCGAATGAAATGACCTTTGAAAATATACATTTATATACGGAAAATGGTATTGTTAGCGATCTCACGCCTTCTTTCTTGTAGGTAATATACATATATAAATCTATATTGGCGCTATTGACCGTTGACAGATGTACAATTACCACGTGGAACTTTGTGACGGTTCAAGTATTAAAATCTTATCAAAACTGTTCTTTTCAGCATGTTATTCTTTTTAGTGATATTTAATTAAGAACTGGACCTTCCTTGTATTGGATACTTAAATTACATTAGTATCATTACAAACATTGTCTTCCAAGTATTGCGCGGAACCTCTTTCTAAACTTCTTACATCAAAGAGGGCTAAAATGAAAAAGACAAACAGACAAAATATAGTACACATGACATAACATATAAAACTAAAGACATGAACCCCACCAAAAACTGGGGGTGATATCAGATGCTCCGGAAGGGTAAGCAATTAGATCAGGATCAATGACAGGTTTCAGAGTTTTTGCGTTAATACCTATTGTTGAGGCGGAGTGAATAAGATGTTAATACTAAATAATTAAAAAATCTGAGACTCTTTCATCTATCAGTGGTATTAAACATTTTACTTTTCTACACTTTACACAATAATTCATAATTCCAAATTAAAAGATGCATTGAAAACGTTGATCCTGCTTCGCTTCATCAATAGGAATTACCAACGTAGATACAAGAATATTGTCTAAAGGAGTAATACATCATACTATGTAAAATAATCCCTCAGATTCAAACAAAGTAAAATTTCTCTGTAACTGTCACTTTCAAGATACTAAATTTGGAGGACATGTGTTAAACGAACAGTTACTTAATACATATGAGAGTAACTTCTTACAGGAGTTTTGTTGGAAGAATGAAAATAAATTATCATTATCCTTTAACCCAATTTTCTACTTTATAATGGATGTCCTCTCACTAACTAATTCAACGGTGAATGACTATGATGAATGTATATGTCCCATATAACAACGGAAACAACAGACAGTTAAGTATGTCTCATAGCTTGACTTACATCTGAAAACTGGCAATAATGTTCGGTTAAAAACAAATGAATTACAAAAAAGAGGATTTCAGCTTCCAAATTGTCATCTTTTCGTTTCTGTGCAGGAATATTGTAGCAGCACCTGCATATTAAGTATAGAGCCCAAAGTTGTACGATATTACATGCTTTGAATTTCGTATCATGATTCCCTAAATAGAGGATTGCTGCTCACAAGGAAGCTATAAAACCAAGAGTTGCAAGAAGAAATCATTTCAAACATTCTACAGACGCCATCACGAATTGGTTAAGCGCCGTTATGAAATATCTGTTTCACAAATGACAAAGGATATGATCGCGTAAAAACAATCTCGACCACCATTTCCCCTACCTAATTAGACTTATCAACGAGTTTGTACTTACATGAGCAACACAACAGGTGCCACATGTGGAGCAATTTATGTCTACCCTCCGGTCACATCATATCAACAACGGTGTTGGTGTGTTTCGTGTTGCTCAGTCTTCTTTTCGATGTTTTGGCTTATAAACTGATGTTTTTCCTTTGTTTTCCTTTTATCGTCTTGTTTTTTCCCGTTTATTTTCGACTTTTGAGTTTGAATGTCCCTTTGGTATCTTTCGTCTCTTTTTTAATGCAAAAACAAAAATATGGGGAAAACAAAAGATTTAAAACAAATATAGAAAAAATTTACATAATAATAAAATGACGATCAAATTTAAAGTTGAGCCTATCATAAAAATATAACTATATTTTTCATAAAAGACATTCATTTTTATTATAAGAATTAAATTCCATGATGCTGATATTATATATCAAATTATGTAAACCGGAGACCAAATTGATGTTTATGTATCCGTTTAAGCTACAAAATAGTATTGAATTTTTTGTTTAATTATTGCTCGTCGCAAATATCAATGTAAAAAAGTCACGTACGCAACAGTTAAAAATCATCATCATGTTTAATTGAAGGATTAACAGTGTCCAAATGAGGAAAAAAAATTATATATCTATACTAGTTATGAAAAGTCCTTCCCACTATTGGTTACTTGATTTTGTATATATACCTGGAACTTACGAAGAATATATAACATTTATTAAGGAATCTACCCGTGATTTACGGCGTAGATAAAGTCACGTTTCCACCTTTTGTATTTCTATATATATCTTTTGTGCATCGTAATTTTATGGACGCCATCACGAGTTGGTTGACCGTTATGAAATCACCGTTTCACAGATGATATCGGATATGTTCCTTATGTCGTAACTACAATCCCCTTCCCCTTCATGAATGTGACATACCGAACTAGACTATTTACCGGATTTGTTATAACATGAGCAACACCACGGGTGTCACATATGGAGCAGGATCTACTTACCCTTCCGGAGCACCTGAGATCATCCCCCCGTTTTTGATGGGGTTCGTGTTGCTTATTCTTTAGTTTTATATGTTGTGTCATTTGAACTATTGTTTTTCTGTTTGTCTTTTTCATTTTTAGCCATGACGTTGTCAGTTTATTTTCAATTTATGAGTTTGACTGTCCCTCTGGTATCTTTCGTCCCTCTTTTTTAGTGAATAGTCTCTATCTGGAACGCTCCAACCAATAAATTTTAAAAAGTCTATAGCTGTGTACATACTTTGATTGCACGATGAGCTAAACAATGAAAACGAACCTTAACAGAATAGCTAAATTCACTTTTATTGACCATTGGCGGGAAGGAGTTGGAATCTTTTTTTTCGAATGGCCGTTTCTCCGGTGTAACTTGTTCTTTGCAAACGCTCAAGTAAACGAGTTTATTGTTTCCAAAACCGTGGGTTTAATAAAACATAACAAAAAGAATTAATTAAATATAACATATGTGCACGTACATTCAAGTCAAAATGTGAAGAAAAAATGATACGGGAAAACAACATTATTGTTCATGTTGACTTCAGTTATGAGCTTAAAGACAGGTTTCTGTTCGATATGTATATAACAACAAATAAAGAATATACAGGTTATAAATGGAAAATACTAAACTCCGATAAAATTCATAACAGAAAGTCTCTGATCGAATGGCAAAATCAAAAGCTCACTATAATACATCAAAAGTGTTTATCTTTTTAAAAAGAACATTAAATATTTGTTACTGTTTCTTCATGATACGTTTTGCCAGTGAATAGTTTCAAAGACTAATTGTCATGTTAAAAATTTTGCAACCATTTATTCCGATCTCGATCATACGTATTTGTCATTGGACACAAAACTAAAACGAGGGGCGAAAAGATACCAGTGAGACTCATAAATCGGTTAATCTAGAAATATTGCATGAACGCTGAAAATTGATAATGTGTTATTTTCATTTAACATGAACATGCTTAAATTAGCATCTAATCAAATTAATTGGTATCAAACAAATAATAATGAGTCCATAGTATAAGAAGATTTGGGAGGATTGCATATGTGACTAACTTCCAACAAAAAACACGAGGGTGATATCAACTATAGATCAGCGTTCGACTTTCAAAAACCATTTTGGTCAACTATAACAAGCCTCGAAAAATACAGACAAGAAAACTTCTGAATTGCTTCTCAACAAAACAATTAACGACCATATGATGGACACAAACTCACGACTACGAATTCATAATAGGCTCTTGAATTGGGATAGGCACGAATATATGACGGGGTTAGATATGTATATTGAGCGTAATAGAAAGTTGTAAAAATATAGCATTAGAACGAAAATTAGTCTTTTATTTATTCTCGTGTGCTTAGTCTATATGATATTTCTTTTCTTTGATGGCCTATTTGTTTGTATCTGTATTGATTAATAAAGGCAACACTAGTATACAAACTAGTGTTCAACAGTTATAAATTGATTAAACGAAAATAAATTTTGGTCACAAACCAAAACAGAAGGAAACACATCAACTGTAAGAGGAAGTCAACACATTAACAGAAACACTGAAATGTTACCAACTGACAGCTGTACCCTTTTTTGAAGTTTTTTTAACTTAATATATCTGTTTGATTTTGTTCACACATTGTTGTCAATAAAATGGATTTATTTTCCGACTGTCATACAAGAAAGAGACTTAGATAGGAAAGGAAATGTCCGTTCCAAGTCAGGAATATCGCAGTTGTTTTCAATTCAATTAATGTGTTGGAGTTTTATTTTGCAATGTGAGATCATGTGGATTCAACAGCTATTCGGTATATAAATGTTCCTTATTGAGTAACTCTTCTTGTCGACTTTTCGTTTTTGTTTTATATGTATATAGAATACACACACACACTATCAAAAAAAAAAAAGAAAAAAAAGCATTACAAAATTATTTAAATTTGACTTTTAGAAATACTCTTTTCTTTTCTCGCATTACCACACTACGAAAACTATACACAAGGTAAGTAACTTTTAAAATAAGGAAGTTAGCTGTTTAAATAAAGATCTGGCAAACGTAACCTGTCGATTAAGATAATGGTTATGACATTCAAATATAATTACTACAATATAGATTTAATTATTGTAGTCCATTAGATATTTTGTCATCTGAAGAATGCATCAAAAATAGATCACATTATTAACCTACATCGACAATGATGTAAGTCTTTTAGAATTATATCAAGAAGGTCATTTTATAATTTTATAACGATCTTGCATTAGCTTACATAACTTCTAAATCACCTCAGACGTTTATGGTAAGATGTATCCGAATATGACACGGTCACCGAATATCATCATAATTTCAAATCGTGATACAAAAGTTACCGAATAATCATACGTAATACTCATGACGATTAAATTCATTGATAATCTCAAAAGCTTTGGCATTAATGGATACTGTCAACCAACTTATTTTCGCGGGTGATTTATTTTCGCGAGTAGAAAAATAACGCGAATATAAATCGTTGCGAATATGTAAAACATATCCAAGATTATTTCTTTTTACCTTTCAAAATTACTCTTGTCTTTTCTGCCATTATAACACTACGAAAACTATACACAAGACAACAAGAAATCATTTTCACTGGTTAAAGTGAACTACAAATTGGTTTAATACTGCCTCTCAGTGAAACTAAAAACAAATAAAGCATACTCCTTGCTCGTTTTTGAGAAGTGTTAAAAGTTGAAATTGACAACATGTTTTTTGCATTGTAAAAATAAAAAAATTGAAAATATACTTAAACTAACATTCTTCACTAAGCAACACTACTCCTGAGACCAAACTATATTTTATGAATATGAACATGGAGAACTTCAACAAATATTTTGTTGCATACTCCTTGAAGCAGACACAGTTTGCAATTATTAACCACCCCATATTCGTAATACTTCAATTGTGTTTATCATCCATTAGACATACACCAAATTGAACTAACATATCAATCCATTTTCAAATGCAATGTTATGTACTAATATTTGAATTTGTAACATTCTAATCAATACAACTTAGAACTATCTCATGTAAAAGAGGGACGAAAGATACCAAAGGGACAGTCAAACTCATATATCTAAAACAAACTGACAACGCCATGGCTAAAAATGAAAAGGACAAACAAACAACAGCACACATGACACAACATAGAAAACTAAAGAATAAACAATACGAACCCCACCAAAAAAACTAGGGGTGATCTCAGGTGCTCCGGAAGGATAAGCAGATCCTGCTCCACATGTGGCACCCGTCGTGTTGCTTATGTGATAACAAATCCGGTAAATAGTCTAATTCGGTAGGTCACATTCATGAAAGGGAAGTGGATTGTAGTTACGACGTAAGGAACATATCCGATATCATTTGTGAAACGGTTATTCCATAACGGTCAACCAACTCGTGATGGCGTCCGTAAAATTTTCGAAGGGATGATTTCAACTTCACCATTTGGAACTCTTGGTTTAATAGCTTCCTTGTGAGCAACAACCCTCTATCAAGAAAATCATAATAGGAAATGCAAGCACGGGAATATCGTATCAATTGGGAGATATATACCCTGTATGCAGGTGCTGCTGGAATGTCAATTTCTAGATGTAAGTCAAGATATGAGGCCGACTTAACTGTATCTGTAGTATCCTTTATATCTAGCTCGATTGGATGGATGCGTTCCACATAGTCAACAAACTTTGAATTATTCAGTGAAAGAACATCATCTATGTAGCGAAAAGTAGAGTTAAAGGATAATGCTAACTTCTTATCTTTCTTCCTCAGAAGTTCCTGCATGAAGTCAGCCTCATAGTAATAAAGAAACAAGTCTGCAAGTAGAGGGGCACAGTTTGTTCCCATTGGAATGCCGACAGTCTGTTGAAAAACACGTCCTCCGAACGTAACAAATATGTTGTCAATCAAGAAATCAAGCATCTTGATAATATCAGTTTCAGAGAATTTTTTGTTCGAATCAGATTGATCCTTTACAAAGTAGGATTTATCCCTCACTAAGACAAGATACTTGTATCTATTTTGGCCATTCTTTTTTACGAAGCAAAGCAATACCAACTCTTTCGATTTGTCTTTTAGCTTGGAATGTGGAATACTAGTGTAAAGAGTAGAAAAGTCAAATGTTTTAATACTGTTACAAGATGAAAGAGAGTTAGACTGTATGTACTCTAAAAGATCTTTGGAATTTCTAAGTATCCACATCTGATTCACGCCCCCTCTAGAATAGGCAGTTTCACAATAACTTTGAAGCCCGTCTTTGATTGCTGATAAATAGATGTTAATAATTTCGAAAGAGGTTTCGTGGAGCACTTGGAAGACCCAGCAATATACCGTTGTTTGTAAGGACACTTATGTAGTTTAGGTATCCAATGTAGTGATGGCAGATCCAGTTCTTCATCTTTGGTTGAAATTCCAAAGGAATACAGAACAGGCCTATGATTATCCAGGATTCCTCTTTGGTAAGTGTCGTGAGGGTATATGTTGAGTTTCCAAGTTAATTGTCAATACCTAATTCGTTGATCAAGCAGTTAATGTAATGAGTTTTACACACAAAAACGATGTTGTTTGGGGCTTTTTCTGCGGGGACAACAACATACTTGTCATGGAGGTAGGATAGGTGTTTTGCAACATTTGGGTCTTTAAAGATTGACGTAGCATGGGCATTTATAGACCCATTCAGTTTCTGAATTCTGATTTATATCAACGACCTCATGCCTTAATCCATTCGGAAAGAGTGTCTACGTCTTCCTTCTCGCGCTTCGCCCATTGTCTGGCATAATCCACTGAATCCATCAAAATTTTAAAGTTGTATTACCAATTGATGGATTTAGGCTCTTTCGGACCTTTCGATAACACATTTCGTAGAGAAGTGTTATTAACAATGTTGAGGTCACCGGTAATAACGTGGCCAGCAGGATTATATGTGAATTGGGAACTAGCATAAGTGCAATCAGGAGGTTCAGACTTGAAGTCGTCAATATCCAGATCCTGCAAAACGTGTTTGTAATTGAAAATTAATGTAAGGTATATCCAGTTATGCGAAAAACGAAACGTAGGAGTGCCTAGTTCAGAAACCGGATACAACACGTAAATTATGCTCATGAATACCATATTGAATTTAATCTTTTCTTAATTGTTTTTATATAACAATTTCGTTTTACACCTTATCTATTGTAACCAAGATATACACCCACAAACACGTGTAACACGTAATTGGACTGTCACATACGTTTTCTATTCATGTTCCTTTGCATGTTTATCTACTAAAATAGGTAGCTATAGAAAATATCAATCAAAATGAAAAATAAACTAGCAAACATTATTAACAAAACACAACAGAAAAAATTAAATATTGAGCAATACAAATAATGTTTGGCTGCAAAAAAAGTCTAACAAAATGCCTGAAATATCATGACTTTTAATCTGTTAATAGGACACATAAGGGTATACATATCTGCAAGATATTACTCTATTCCGAAACAAAATCACACAAAAACTGAAGAAAAAATGCATGGTTGATGCTGTGATGTATTAAAAATACAAAATTAAATTAACAATAACGAGAAGCTCATGTAAAATCACAAAAATACTGAACTCCGAGGAAAATTCAAAAAAGAAAGTCCCCAATTAAACGTCAAAATTATAAGTTCAGACACATCAAACGAATGGATAACAACTGTCATATTCCTGATTTGGTACAGTTTATTTTCTTTTGTAAAAAATGATGGATAAAACCTGATTTTAAGGCTAGCTAAACCTCTCACTTGTATGACGGTCACATTAAATCTATAAGTTCATTGGAAGATACCTTGTTGTTAATTATTCCATATCAACTTCACAAATAATTCATTATGGTTTTGAATTATAGAATAGGAACTGGTAATGTTTATATATTTTTTTTAATTTTACTAATCTCTAATTTTTAGTCTATTTATGTTTTATATCTTAGGCATGGCTAGGTTCATATATATTCCGCCGTTGGGTTATTCTGCTATGTAAATTTTTGTGTATGCTTGTCTTACTGTTTTGTTTATGTTCTGTGTCGATATGCCACTTTGAATTTCTTTGTTTGCTGCATAGTTTGTATGATTTTAACACAATGTTGACGGTTGTACCCCAATTTCTGACATTTTAACCTATCATATCCTTTTATTTTGTTCACATCGTTGTCAATATACCAAAATTTTATGCGACAGTTATACAAGCGTTTAATTAAACTAGCTATTAAACCATTTTCTACCTACCTTACCAAGAAAAAAACAAAATTAAAATGTAGATCAGGATAAATTTTGAACCTTCATATGAAACCTGTCGAGTATTGGTGGTAGAGATCAGTTAAAATCAGACTCCGATTCAATTACATTTTAAATAACCATGCTTTTTCGCACAATACTTTATTCATTACCTCTTTTAAAACTTCATTTTCTATTCAATTTTTGTCTGAAAACTACTGTAACATATCCTCTGCCAAACCAATACAAACTTACAGCCATCATTTTGAATATTGCAAGTCACAGTTCGCATCAGAAAAGATAAAGATGTAAAAAATCATTACTTAAACTTTCTTTTGCAAACAATTATCTCGATGGCGTCAACTTGGGCAATACCCTACATCATAAATTACTTCAATAAAAAATACCACCTTATTAGAGATCAGTCTGTACCAATCATTTCTAATACCTATACCAAACCTATTGCAACTAAACTTTTCAATTACAAACACGTTTTGCAGGATCTCAATATTAACGATTTAAAGTATAAACTTCCTGACTGAAACAATGCTAGTTCTGAATTCATATATAGTCTGGTGACTTCAACATTGTCAATTACACTTCACTGCGAAATGTGTTCGAAATATCGCGAGCCTAGATCTATCAATTGAAAACACAACTAATGAATTCAGTTCCGGAATATGCCAGGCAATGTGCCAAACTTGAGAATGAACACGTATATACTCTTTCCGAATAAATTAAGACTGTGAGGTCGTTAATACAATTCAGATCTAAGAAACCGAATGGGTCTATCAATACATATGCTACGTCAATCTTTAAAGACCCAAATGTTGCAAAACACTTGTCCTACATCCATGACAAATATGTTGTTGTCCCCACAGATATAACCCCAAACAACATTGTTTGTAAATTTCATTACATATACTGTTTGATAAATAAATTATATATCGCAAATTCCATTGGAAACTTAACATACACTCCCATGACACTTAACAAAGATGGAATCTTGGATAATCAAATGTCTGTACTATGTTTCTTTAGAATTTCAACCAAAGATGTAGCACTGGATCGTCAATCACTGTATTGGAAAACTAAACTTCATAAGTGTCCTTACAAACAACGGTATATTGCTGGGTCTTCCGAGTACTCCACGAAATCTCTTTCTTAATTATTAACATCAGTTTTAACAGAAATCAAATCCGGGCTTTAAAGTTTTTGTGAAAGTGCCTATTATTGAGGTAGCTTGAATCAGATGTGGGTACTAAAAAAATCAAAGATCTTTTACGACAAAACTTTACGACAAAAGAGATGATTTCAGCTTTCCAATTGTGAACTTTCCATTTCTAAGTAGCAACATTCCAGCAGCACCTGCATACGGGGTATATATATCTCCCAATTGATACGATATTCCCGTGCTTGCATTTCCTATCATGATTTTCTTGATAGAGGGTTGTTGCTCACAAGGAAGCTATTAAACCAAGAGTTTCAAATGGTGAAGTTGAAATCATCCCTTCGTAAAGGACAAGGTTCACTAATGGCACAAAATGGCCTAAAATATCAACTTTATCATAAAACACCAAAAAGGTCTCAATTTGGTTCGTAAATGGGTCTATTTCAAAAGTATAAATGCTAAGTATATCAGTTCTTTTCAAAAGACTACAAGATATTCACCAAAGTAAGCCCATTTTGGACATTTTGTCAAAATATGATGATTTGGTCCATTTTTCAGACCTAAAAGCTTTTGAAACAACTTGGCCGCCACCTACGATCCAGAATGTGTTGTAACCAAAAGATTTCAATTTTGATATAAATTTCATCAATATAAAAACTTTTTGGATCGTAGATGGAGGCCAAGGTTAATTATGCCAAAAACAATTAAAATTATGGACAAAAAGTACCAAAATTGACCTTTTAATACAAATTATGTTAATTTAAGGGGTCATTACTCCATAAATTGTAAAGGAAAGTGCCAGAAAAAATGTTATTGTCTTAGTAGTATTATCACAGGTATTTCTATGTGACATTTGTAATTTTTTGGCCGAATTCAAAAAATATAAAAAAATCAGGGCCAATTTTAACCCTTCGTGAACCTTCCGACGGGTGCCGCATGTGGAACAGGATCTGCTTACCCTTCCGGAGCACCTGAGATCATCCCTAGTTTTTTGGTGTGGTTCGTGTTGTTTATTCTTTGGTTTTTTATATTGTGTCGTGTGTGCTGTTGTTTGTTTGTCTTTTTCATTTTTAGCCATGGCGTTGTCAGTTGGTTTTAGATATATGAGTTTGACTGTCCTTTTGGTATCTTTCGTCCTTCTTTTAGAGTACATAAAATCTAAGACTATTTCATTTAGCATTAATATCAAAATATTAGACTTTTCTACACTATACACTCTACGTTAAGTATTCCCCACTCCAAACTAAAAAACACATTGAAACAGTTGGTATTGCTTTGTTACATGAAAAAGAACGGTCAACGTAGCAACAAGTATCTGTCTTAGTGATAGATAAATCCTACTTTGTAAAAAAATCACTCTGATTTAAACAAAAAATTCTCTGAAACTAAAATTTTGAAGATGCTTGATTTCTTGAATGACAACATATTTTTTACGTTTGGAGAACGTGTTTTTCAACAAACTATCGACATTCCCATGGGAACCAATTGTGCCTCTATTCTAGCCGTTTTGTTCCTTTGTTCTTATGAGACTGACTTCATACAAGAACTTCTTATGAAGATAAAATAAGTAAGCGATACCCTTTAACTTTACATTCCGCTTTATAGATGATGTTCTCGCACTACATAATTCAAAGTTTGTGACTAAGTTGAACGAACTAGAGATAAAGAATAAACAGATACGGTAACGTGTGTCTCATATCTTGATTTACATCTAGAAATTGTTATTGAGGGTTGAAAACAAAACTTTACAACAAAAGAGATAAGTTTAGCTTCCAAATTGTGACTTTCTATGTAGCAAAATTCCAGGAGCGCCTGCATACGAAGTACATATCTATGAATTGAAACGATGTTCCCGAACTTGTATTTCCTATCATGACTTCCTTGATAGAGGGTTGATGTTCGCAAGGAAGCTTTTAAACCAAGAGTTAAGTTGAAATCATCCCTTCGTACATTTTACTGACGCTATCACGAGTTAGCTGACCGTTATGATGATATCGGTTATGTTCCTTATGTTGTTACTACATGCCTTTCCATTTTCACGACATACCGATTTAGATCATTTTCAGCAGAACGTTTTATGTAAAGCCCTGTTTACATGCGAGGCAAATGAAATGCGTAGTAATTCACGTCTTGGGATGGTTTACGGAAATAACGATGCTGACGATCAGGTTTGGGTAACTTTTGAAGTATGTGGTACGTTGCACCGTCCGTCCGTTTTAACTTTGATATAGATGTAATTGATTTTTACGGGGTACTTTATAATCGTTTAAGGTCGCATCTGATTCAAACATATAGTTTTACGTTTCGACTTTTTACGATGGTTCGGAAAAGAAAACTGATGATATGAGTATATTTAAAACTAAAAACTGTCTTTAGTATGTTTCCTTTATTTAGAAGGGAAATATATAGCCAATAGACTTATTGAATTTGAAGTGGGTCTCGTGTTGACAGCAGTTATAATGATGATTTTCAAGATCTTATTGCAATTTTACAAAATATTTTAGAATGCTTAGTGTTTATTCATAGCAATGTAGATTAGAAAAATAAGATGAGCAGACTTATCATAGACAACAATGGGACAAACTGATTTTTTTTTATAAAGAAGGACATTAAATTGAAAAATATGTTTTTTATGTTAATTTGCCAAAAAAAATGAAATATGCAAAAAAAAATATATTGTGTTGACGAAAGACAACAGACCCTGGAGAAACCCTTATTATGACTATAAACGTATAGTACAAGGTTTCTTCTTTCGAAAGATATAAAATAAAGGTGTGGGTTCGTGTTCAGTGGGAAGATTTAATTCCAAGATATCAGCCCTCAGTCACCGCACTTTAAAGAATATCTGACAAATATCTACTAGTATACAATTATGTTACTGATCTACAGATTTAACGTCATGACATTCTTGAAGAACTAATGTAACAGTGCAATCCTATCAGACTTTGATACAATACTGACAATTTAACAAATAAGGTGCTAAGCGGCCTTTTAAAAATCCTGCCAATTTTAACTAAATTTTAGATGACACTTCCCAAACGTGGTAGTAGAATGTTTTTAAATCTATTGTTACCTTGACCGGTAATATTCAACCAACATATATAGTAACCGACGCCTTCTTCAGTTAGCAACGAACCCTATTTCATATTATAAGCCGTTTATTCCTTCGGCATTTAAAGGCTCATTTTCTTGGTAGCTGCAGCGGCAGGTTTTATATGTGGTCTTTTTTTTCACAAAATATAGATGGCAGGAGGAATGTTTTTTGGTGTATGTTAAAATGTTTTTAACCCATCACGTGTTGGGTTTGAACTAAAGCTGGACCGTGTATTGGTCGTTGCTATTTTTCTGCTGTCATTATGTTCTGTTAAATATTTTAGGTAATCTCAGTTATCCTTATTTAATATAGATTCTACCACTGCATCGAGTGTGATAATTATTCGCTGGAAACAGGCAAAGTTTCAAATTTTTAAAGCAAGGCAAACTGTCAAGTGGATAAATATCGTATTTCACGAGATTTGGTGGTGGAATCTGCTTCTCTAATGATTTTTAAAAAATATGCAGGCAAAATTATTCCTTCTTTTCAAATTATCTGCAAAAAGATGTGTTCTTTATATTTGAAATCATCAGACATGATCGCATTTTGTCATGCTGTCACAATAGGAAATACAAAGGAAAGCAAGAAGATTCGACGTCATGATCGAATTTAGACCAATGAAGAATAGGGTTCAAACGCATCACACGTTGATTAAATGAAAAAATCAACATGTCAGGAAAAGGATAAATCGTGTAAAAAATAGAGAAGATGTTTAATAGTATTTATTCTGAATTCTGAGGTAAAAAGAAATAATTCACTATTTGGCTAAAGGATGACGTACAATTTATCCATTTTGAAATCTATCAAAGCCAAAAAGTACTCTTGGATAATTAATGTAATCCGAAATATGAATATTACAATGTGATAAGATTAATTAGTTTATTCATTCAAGATCACTCGTTCTAAAAATTATTTGGAACTATATATTTCGTTCTAACCCTTATTTTACACTAAATCCCTCGTTCTAAACCTTTCTCTATACAATATTCTCGTTCTAAACCTTTCTCTTTACAATATTCTCGTTCTAAACCTTCATTCATACAAGATATCTCGTACTTAACCTTCTCTGTCACAAGATCCTTCGTTTAAACCCTAGTTTTATACAAGAACCTTCGTTCTTAACCTTCCTTTATACACGATCTTTCGTTCTATACCTTCATTTATACAAAATTCTTCGTTCTAAACATTCATTTACAAACGATTCTTGGTTTTTAACTTTCATTGGCACAATATCTCCCATTCTTAACCTTCACTTATACAGGATCTCTTGTTCTAAACCGTGAGTTAGAGTGAATGAATTAGTTGAACTTGACTTCAAGCAAAATACTTGCCACTGCAGATACAAATGTTTTGTTTAAGAAAGGGTAAAATTAAGTTGTGTTCTTACATATTCATAATTCTAGATTTCTTTATTTTCAACAAAAAGTCAATAAACTTATTGGAACGAATTATACTCCACCTCTTGCATTTATTCAGTCTTTATTAAGGATGTTTTTCATTCTTTTTTCTTTCCGACTTGTTCATTTATTCTTAAAAACCCGACAAAAGCTTCTCCAGAAAATCACAATGAAGATTGAATTAAACTATTTTTTGTCGTTTCGACCAAGAAATAATGTACGTTCACTAAAAAAGGGGCGAAAGATACCAGAGGGACAATCAAACTCATAGATAAAAAAAAGCCTGACAACACCATGGTTAAAAAAGAAAAAGACACACAGAAAAACTATAGTTCACAAGACAACATAGAAAACTGAAGACTAAGCAAAACGAACCCTACCAAAAATTGGTGGTGATCTCAGATGCACTAAATGTTTCATAATTTTTTTATAATGTTGCATTTTTTTTTTTAATTTAACCCGTTCTACCTTACTTTTTAATTTATATTTGTACTGAGATCTGAAAACAACTCACATGTATTTCACTTACCTTATTTAATCATGACATTATTTCACAATTACGAAATTATTTCTGGTTTTGTTTCTTATGTTTAATGATCATTTTCTTTTTAAAAGAATGATATTTACTTGAATTTTTTTAGGATTTTTTTTCAATGATAATTTGTGAAATAATTCCCATTATAATACATTTTTTTACAATATAGGTTTAATTCAAATATACTTTTATTATTTCATAGTATTTGTTAAGGATAAGTTTTTCCTAATAACTATTCAATAAGTTAGCTACCCAGATAGAATTTCACGGCAAAGGAAAAGATATCCCAGGGAAATATTTTCCTCCGGATAAAAAAATAACAACAACTACTGTGACATTTTTTCCTCAGGATCAAATTTCACCCGGATATAATTTTGCTTTACACATCGACAGGGAAAGTGTCTCTTGTTAAAAACGCATTACACACTATGCGAATATATGCTCATTCTACACGTCACAATCGGTAAAGTTACTTTTAAGACGATATCTAAAGTTCGCAAAAATATTCCACTAATGAGTTTAGACACATACACATTGTATTGATAATCCAAATAACGATGATGATTGTTAACTATATGAAGTGTCCATTTCATATATTTTCTTTCTCATAACTCTGTATAAAACGATTTCAGTCGGAATCACATCTCGATATACTGCTGCAAAGGTTTTGAATAAACAAATTATTTCATCGCTACAAGAATTACGTATATTGGGGAAATCGGTCATTGTATGAAGAGAAAAACATCAAGCTTATGGTTCATGTCAGTCAAGAGACCACACTTATAATCCTATAATCGGCAACATAGTCCAAGTATAATTGACAAAACAAAAATATATAAATTTGTACATATATTAGGCCGTTAGTTTTCTCGTCTGAATTGTTTTACATTGTCACTTCAGGGCCTTTTATAGCTGACTATGCGGTATGGGCTTTGCTCATCGTTGAATGCCGTACGGTAAACTATAGTTGTTAATTTCTGTGTCATTTTGGTCTCTTGTGGAGATTTGTCTCATTTGCAATCATACCACATCTTATAAGAACGCACAACATAAAAAAAGTGGAAGCTGTATGCATAAATACAGAGTCTAGTAAAATATCAACAAAGTAGCAAAAGGACAAACCAAGGGAAAACTCTAAGGTAAATAAAAAGACAAACAGCTTCATCCCCAAAACAACTTAGTATTTGTGAATTACACACTTAATACATATCTATTTGAACTCTGTACTTTCCGATGCTCTTTTTGAGAAAAAAAAACGTGTTATTCTTTAACAAAACCTTGCCTTTTTCATTTTGTTATCAGACCAACGTTTCACAATGTACGGGTAGCAGCTACGAGCTCATGAATATCGTATAAGTTGAGAAATGTATCCTTTATTCTCGGGTATAACGGATTCATGTAAATCCCTTACCTTAAAAAAATACCCAATATGAAATTGTGAAAATAAAATGAAAACTTGATATATACAAAGAAAAGATTTTAAAGAGTGAATAATGAATATACTAGTAACTGCCTAACGTGGTAGCTCAATATTGATGTCTTATATTGATGACGCATGAAATTAGTTTAAAAATTAAACTAAACGCGAAAAATAAGTTGTGTTGTTATATCTCAAGAAATGAAAATTATGTTGATATTTAAAAATATCATCAAATGAGATTTCTACAAGCATTATCATATATCAAGAATGACGCTTTTCAAATGATATCATCTTGCAAGATGAAACCTTCAATGTGTGTAAAATTGAGTGCAAAGTTTCAGTTATTTCTTAAACCTTTATCAATGCTGTTATTAAAGAAGATGTCCAAACCGGTTCAGAAGTTGTCGTTTGCTGATGTGATTCCTAAGTATTTCTCGTTTCTCGTTTTTATATAGATTAGAACGTTAGTTTTCCCGTTTGAAGGGTTTTACACCAGTCATTTTGGTGGCCCTTTTCAGCTTACTGTTCGTTGTGAGCCAAGACTCCGTGTTCAAGACGTACTTTTACCTATAACTGTTTTTCTTTTGCACATTGTGACTTGGAAGGCGAGTTGTCTCAATATCACTCATACCACATCTTCGTATATCTACTTTCTTTAACATTTTAACTGTGTATGAAATATTACTGCTGGTGATGCATATAGATATAAGAAAATGCGGTATGAGTGCCAATGAGACAGCTCTCTATCCTAGTCACAATTTGTAAAAGAAAACTCATCATAGGCAGTATATGTATGCATAGCAGGCTACGCGTGCCCTATTAAAACACCTTTTGAAACTCACCAGCAATTCAATCACTGTTTTGTGTTACCATTATATGTATTCTTAATCGACTGACTATAACAAGAAGGTCATTTTATAATTTTATAATAATCTTGCATTAGCTTACATAATTCCTAAATCAACTCAGACGGATTTTGTAAGATGTATCCGAATATTTCTTGTTGCATACTACTTGCAGCAGACACAGATATAGTCATTGCAATTATTAACTACCTCTAATTCGTAATGCTTCAATTGTGATTATCATCCATTAGACATACACCAAATTGAACTAACATATCAACCCGTTTTCAAATGCAATTTTATGTACTAATATGTGAATTTGTAACATTCTAATCAATACAACTTAGAACTATCTCATGTAAAGTATATCCAGAACGAAAAACGAAACGGAGGAGCGCCCAGTTTAGAAACCGGATATGACACTTTAATCTCTAGCTAGGGACCGTAAATTGTGCTCATGAATAACCTATTGAATTTAATCTTTTCTTAATTGTTTTAATATAACAATCGTGTTTTACACCTTATCTATTGTAACCAAGATATACACCCACAAACACTTGTAACACGTAATTGGACTGTCACATACGTTTTCTATTCAGGTTCCTTTGCATATATATCTTCTAAAATAAGTAGCTATAGAAAATATCAATCAAAAATGAAAAATAAACTAGCAAACATTATTAACAAAACACAACAGAGAAAATTAAATATTGAGCAATACAAATAATGTTTGGCTGCAAAAAAAGTCTAACAAAATGACTGAAATATCATGACTTGTAATCTGTTAATAGGACACATAAGGGTATATATATTTGCCAGATATTACTCAATACCGAATTAAAATCACACAAAAACTGCAGAAAAAATGCATGGTTGATGCTGTGAGGTATTAAATACAAAATAAAGTTAACAATAACGAGAAGTACATGTAAAATCACAAAAATACTGAACGTCCGAGGAAAATTCAAAAAGGAAGGTCCCCAATTAAACGTCAAAATTATAAGTTCAGACACATCAAACTAGTGGATAACAACTTTCATATTCCCGATTTGGTACAGTCATTTTCTTATGTAAAAAATGATGGATAAAACCTGATTTTAAGGCTAGCTAAACCTCTCACTTGTATGACGGTCGCATTAAATTCTATAAGTTCATTGGAAGATACCTTGTTGTTAATTATTCCATATCAACTTCACAAATAATTCATTATGGTTTTGAATTATAGAATAGGAACTGGTAATGTTTATAAATTTTTTTAAATTTTACTAATCTCTAATTTTTAGTCCATTTATGTTTTATCTCTTAGGCATGGCTAGGCTCATATATATTCCGCCGTTGGGTTATTCTGCTATGTACATTTTTGTGTATGCTTGTCTTACTGTTTTGTTTATGTTCTGTGTCGATATGTCACTTTGAATTTCTTTGTTTGCTGCATAGTTTGTATGATTTTAACACAATGTTGACGGTTGTACCCCAATTTCTGACATTTTAACCTATCATATCCTTTTATTTTGTTCACATCGTTGTCAACATACTAGAATTTTATGCGACAGTTATACAAGCGTATAATTAAACTAGCTATTAAACCATTTTCTACCTACCTTACCAAGAAAAAACCAAATTAAAATGTAGATCAGGATAAATTTTGAACCTTCATATGAAACCTGTCGAGTATTGGTGGTAGAGATCAGTTAAAATCAGACTCCGATTCAATTACATGTCAAAGACATTAATTACATTTTAAATTACATGTACCATGCTTTTTCGCACAATACTTTATTCATTACCTCTTTTAAAACTTTATTTTCTATTCAATTTATGTCTGAAAACTACTGTAACATATCCTCTTCCAAACCAATACAAACTTACAGCCATCATTTTGAATATTGCAAGTCACAGACTTATTAAAAAAGTTCGCATCAGAAAAGATAAAGATGTAAAAAATCATTACTTAAACTTTCTTTTGCAAACAATTATCTCGATGGCGTCAACTTGGGCAATACCCTACATCATAAATTACTTCAATAAAAAATGCCACCTTATTAGAGATCAGTCTGTACCAATCATTTCTAATACCTATACCAAACCTATTGAAACTAAAATTTTCAATTACAAACACGTTTTGCAGGATCTCAATATTAACGATTTAAAGTATAAACCTCCTGACTGAACCAGTGCTAGTTCTTAATTCACATATAGTCTGGTGACTTCAGCATTGTCAATTACACTTCACTGCGAAATGTGTTCGAAATATCGCGAGCCTAGATCTATCAATTGAAAACACAACTAATGAATTCAGTTCCGGAATATGCCAGGCAATGTGCCAAACTTGAGAGAGAACACGTATATACTCTTTCCGAATAAATTAAGACCGTGAGGTCGTTAATACAATTCAGATCTAAGAAACCGAATGGGTCTATCAATACATATACTACGTCAATCTTTAAAGACCCAAATGTTGCAAAACACTTGTCCTACATCCATGACAAATATGTTGTTGTCCCCACAGATATAACCCCAAACAACATTGTTTGTAAATCTCATTACATATACTGTTTGATAAATGAATTATATATCGCAAATTCCATTGGAAACTTAACATACCCTCCCATGACACTTAACAAAGATGGAATCTTGGATAATCAAATGTCTGTACTATGTTTCTTTAGAATTTCAACCAAAGATGTAGCACTGGATCGTCAATCACTGTATTGGAAAACTAAACTTCATAAGTGTCCTTACAAACAACGGTATATTGCTGGGTCTTCCGAGTACTCCACGAGATCTTTTTCTTAATTATTAACATCAGTTTTAACAGAAATTAAATCCGGGCTTTAAAGTTTTTGTGAAAGTGCCTATTATTGAGGTAGCTTGAATCAGATGTGGGTACTAAAAATATCAAAGATCTTTTACGACAAAACTTTACGACAAAAGAGATGATTTCAGCTTTCCAATTGTGAACTTTCCATGTCTAAGTAGCAACATTCCAGCAGCACCTGCATACGGGGTATATATCTCCCAATTGATACGATATTCCCGTGCTTGCATTTCCTATCATGATTTTCTTGATAGAGGGTTGTTGCTCACAAGGAAGCTATTAAACCAGGAGTTTCAAATGGTGAAGTTGAAATCATCCCTTCGTAAATTTTAAGGACGCTATCACGAGTTGGTTGACCGTTATGGAATAACCGTTTCACAAATGATATCGGATATGTTCCTTACGTCGTAAATACAATCCCCTTCCCTTTCATGAATGTGACCTACCGAATTAGACTATTTACCGGATTTGTTATCACATAAGCAACACGACTGGTGCCGCATGTGGAACAGGATCTGCTTACCCTTTCGGAGCACCTGATATCACCCCTAGTTTTTTGGTGGGGTTCGTATTGTTTATTCTTTAGTTTTCTATGTTGTTTCGTGTGTGCTGTTGTTTGTTTGTCTTTTTCATTTTTAGCCATGGCGTTGTCAGTTGGTTTTAGATTTATGAATTTGACTGTCCTTTTGGTATCTTTCGTCCCTCTTTTAGAGTCATACAATCTAAGACTATTTCATTTAGCATTAGTATTAAAATATTAGACTTTTCTACACTATACACTCTACGTTAAGTATTCCCCACTCCAAACTAAAAAACAAATTGAAACAGTTGGTATTGCTTTGTTACATGAAAAAGAACGGTCAACGTAGCAACAAGTATCTGTCTTAGGGATAGATAAATCCTACTTTGTAAAAAAATCACTCTGATTTAAACAAAAAATTCTCTGAAACTGAAATTTTCAAGATGCTTGATTTCTTGAATGACAACATATTTTTTACGTTTGGAGAACGTGTTTTTCAACAAACTATCGACATTCCCATGGGAACCAATTGTACCTCTATTCTAGCCGTTTTGTTCCTTTGTTCTTATGAGACTGACTTCATACAAGAACTTCTTATGAAGATAAAATAAGTAAGCGATACCCTTTAACTTTACATTCCGCTTTATAGATGATGTTCTCGCACTGCATAATTCAAAGTTTGTGACTAAGTTGAACGAATATATCCGATCGAACTAGAGATAAAGAATACACAGATACGGTAACGTGTGTCTCATATCTTGATTTACATCTAGAAATTGTTAATGAGGGTTGAAAACAAAACTTTACAACAAAGGAGATTAGTTTAGCTTCCAAATTGTGACTTTCTATTTCTATGTAGCAAAATTCCAGGAGCGCCTGCATACGAAGTACATATCTATGAATTGGAACGATGTTCCCGAACTTGTATTTCCTATCATGACTTCCTTGATAGAGGGTTGATGTTCACAAGGAAGCTTTTAAACCAAGAGTTAAGTTGAAATCATCCCTTCGTACATTTTACTGACGCTATCACGAGTTAGCTGACCGTTATGATGATATCGGTTATGTTCCTTATGTTGTTACTACATGCCTTTCCATTTTTACGACATACCGAATTAGATCATTTTCAGCAGAACGTTTTATGTAAAGCCCTGTTTACATGCGAAGCAAATGAAATGCGTAGTAATTCACGTCTTGGGATGGTTTACGGAAATAACGATGCTGACGATCAGGCTTGAGTAACTTTTGAAGTATGTGGTACGTTGCACCGTCCGTCCGTTTTAACTTTGATATAGATGTAATTGATTTTTACGGGGTACTTTAAAATCGTTTGAGGTCGCATGTGATTCAAACATATAGTTTTACGTTTTGACTTTTTACGATGGTTTGGAAAAGAAAACTGATGATACGAGTATATTCAAAGTTGAAAAAAATGTCTGTCTTCAGTATGTTTTCTTTAATTAGAAGGGAAATATATAGCCAATAGACATATTGAATTTGAAGATGGGTATCGTGTTGACAGCAGTCACAATGATGATTTTCATGATCTCTATTGCAATTTTATAAAATATTTTAGAATTCTTAGTGTTTATTCATAGCAATGTAGATTAGAAAAACAAGATGAGTAGACTTATCATAGACAACAATGGAACAAACAGATTATTTTTGTATAAAGAAAGACATTTAATTGAAAAATATGTTGATGTTAATTTGCAAAAAATAATGAAATATACAAAAAAATATATTGTTTTGACGAAAGAAAACAGACCCAGAAGAAATCCTTATTGTGACCATAAACGTATAGTATAAGGTTTCTTCTTTCGAATGATATAAAAAAAAAGGTGCGAGTTCGTGTTCTGTGGGAAGATTTAATTCCAAAATATCACCCCTCAGTCGCCGCACTATGAAGAATATCTGACAAATATCTACTAGTAAACAATTATGTTACTGATCTACAGATTTAACGTCATGACATTCTTGGAGAACTTATGTAACAGTGCAATCGTATAAGACTTCATTAATATGGAGATCGTGTAACACGTATTTGTAGGTGTAAATGATGGTGGGAATATAAAAGGTATAAGAGATTTTGTAATATAAAGACTGATAAGAGAAGATTAGATTAAGCAGATTCATGATCAAAGAAATTAACGTCATCACGAGTTTAGGTTAAATTACCGTTTTAAAAACTGGGCGCTTGTGACATCTTTCTTCATTCCGAAAATTAATAGTCTGTTTTATAGGTCAATATGGTATACTTATTTTCCAAACAGCTCAATGTCACAAGTCAAGAATGCATATGGCGAATTGTAGGTGCATATTAACGGCAACAACTATTCATATGGCTACTTCAAGTATAAATGGAGGTCATTTCTATTTTACCTTTGTATAAGGCTTTCTTTTGCTAAGAGGTGTTGCTATGAGAAATTGTCTTCGATGCAATACTGAAAATTTAACAAATAAGATACTAAGCGACTTTTTAAAAATCTCATTTATCCTAAATTAATGTAGATTCTACCCCTGCATCGAGTGTGATATTTATTCATTGGAAACAGGTTAAGTGTCAAATTTAAAAAGCAAGGCACGCCATATGTTTTAAACATTTAAAATGTAATTGTCCAGAGTGGATATTGTATTTTACAAGATTGGGAATCTGTATCTCTAATGATTTTTAAACAATATGCAGGCAAACTTATTCCTTCTTTTCAAATGATCTGCAAAAAGATGTGTTCTTTCAAATACAAAGGAAAGCAAAACAAAATCGACTTCATGATTCAATTTAGACCAATGAAGAACAGGGATCAGACGAACCACACGTTGATTAAATTAAAGTAATCAACATGTCAGGAAAAGGATAAATAGTGTAAGAATTAGAGAAGATATTTTATAATATTTATTCTGAAATCTGAGGTAAAAAGTGATAATTCTCTATTTGACTTAATGATGACGTAGAATTCATCCAATTTGAAATCTATCAAAGCCAAGAAATACTATGGGTTTATCAATGTAATCCAAAATATGAATATCATAATGAAATACCATTAATTAGTTCATTCATACAAGAACACTCGTTCCAAATCGTATTTTGTACAGTGCACAATATATTTCGTTCTAACCCTTATTTTACACACGATCCCTCGTTCTAACATTTTCTCTGTACAATATTCTTGTTCTAAACCTTCATTTATACAAGATATCTCGTACTTATCCTTCACTGTCACAAAATCCTTCATTCAAACCCTAGTGTATACAAGAACCTTCGTTCTTAACCTTCCTTTATACAAGATCCTTCGTTCTATACCTTCATTTAAACAACATTCTTCGTTCTAAAATTTAATTTACAAAAGATCCCTGGTTTTTAACTTTCATATGGACAATATCGACCATTCTTAACCTTCCCTTATACAGGTTCTCTTGTTCTAAACCATAAGTTTAAGTGAATGAATTAGTTGAAATTGCCCCTGCAGATACACATGTTTTGTTTAAGAAAGGGCAAATAACATTTTGTCAAAACTAAATTTGATGAAAAACAAGAAGTTCTTACATTATCATAATTCTTGATTTCTTTAATTTTTAACAAACAGTCTGTTAGTTTATTGGAACAAATTATAACCCTCTTCTTGCATTTTTTAAGTCTTTATTAAGAATGTTTTGCATTCGTTTTTCTTTCCGACTTGTTCATTTATTCTTATAAACTCGAAAGGAGCTTCTCCAGAAAAACACAATGAAGATTGAATTAAACTTTTTTTTTGTTATATTGACGAACAGATATTGTACGTTCACTTAAAGAGGGACGAAAGATACCAGAGGGACAATCAAACTCATAGATAAAAATAAACTGAGAAACAGAAAAAAAACAGAAAAACGATAGTACACAAGACATAGTAAAACAAACCCTACCAAAAACTGGTGGTGATCTCAAATGCACTAAATGTTTATATTTTGTTATAATGTTTTTTTTTAGGTATAACCCGTTCAACTTTTAATTTGGAACACTACAAATACATATTAACTAAGTTTTAGTCTTTCAAGTCGACTAACTTCAGGATTCAGTATAGATACTATAAAAAATCTTATTATGGAAAACTGATAAGATTACCTTAAATATTAAACAGAACATAATGACAGCAGAAAAATAACAACGACCAATACACGGTCCTGCCTAAGTTCAAATCAAAAACGTTATAGTGTAAAATCTTTTTTACATGCACATAAATCTGCTTCTGATATTCCGTGAAAGAAAGACCACATTTAAATCCTGCACACTTTAGCTACCAACAAAATTACCACTTGCATAAAAAGGGAAAACAAAATAGGCGCATAACATGAACAGCAGTTTGACTTAGGGTTCGCTGGTAACTACAGAAGACATCGGTTACTTTAGCCGTTGGTTGAATACTACAAGGTAAAACATTAGGGTAATAAACAATAATAAAGACAACTCTTAAAGGATTAAGACTAGGTGCATCGACAGGTAAAGCGTATCTTATTAAAGATAAAGGCAACCCAGTAGTATACCGCTTTTCAAAAGTCATAAACGGATTGAGAGAAAACACATCCGGGTTATAAACTAAAACGCATTGACTTTAAGAGGAAAAACTACGAAACAACAGAACAAGTGCAACAAAAAACAAACGACAATGCAACATACATTAAAACGAACTATTAGATAAACTATGCGAATCCTAACCCATTTACAATGTCACAATCGGTAAAGTTACAGATCAGACGATGATCCTAGTACCTGGAGTTAACAAAAATATGCCACCTGTTAGTTGAGACACATACACATTGTATTGCTAATTCAGATACTGATGATAAGTGTTTATTATATGTAGTGTTCACTTCATATATTTTCTTTCTCATAACTCTGTAAAAACTATTTCAGTCCGAATCACATCTCAAATACAGCTGCTATAGGAACGCACAACATAAAAAAGTGGAAGCTGGATGCATTAATACAGAGATTAATCAAATATCAACAAAGTAGCAAATAGACAAACAAAGGGAAAACTCTAAGGTAGATAAAAAGACAAACAGCTTCATCCTCAAAACATAACGTAGTATTTGTGAATTATACACTTAAAACATTATATCTATTAGGTCTCGGTTCTTTTCGATGCTATTTTTGAGAAAAAGAACGTGTTATTCCTTAACAAAACTTTGCCTTTTCATTTTGTTATCAGACCAACGTTTCACAATGTACGAGTAGCAGCTACGAGCTCATGAATATCGTATAAGTTGAGAAATGTATCCTTCATACTCGGGTATAACGGATACATGTAAATCCCTCACCTTAAAAAATGACACAATATGAAATTGTGAAAATAAATTGATAATTTGATATATACGAAAAACTTTTACATTTTAAAGAGTGAATAATGAATATACTAGTAACTGCCTAACGCGGTACCTCAATATTGATGTATTATATTAACGACGCATAAGATTAGTTTAAAAATTAAGCTAATCTCAAGAAAATAAATAAATTATATTGATATTTTTTTAAGGAAAATTAAGACATATTTGTAAAACATCTTCAAATGAGATTTCTACAAGTAAGATCACATATCAAGAATGACGCTTTTCAAATGATATCATATTGCAAGATGAAACCCTCAATGTGTGTAAAATTAAGTGCAAAGTTTCAGCTATTTCTTAAACCTTTATCAATACTGTTATTACAGAGGATATTCAAACCTGTTCAGAAGTTGTCATTTGTTGATGTCATTCTTAGTGTTTCTCGTTTCTCGTTTTTTTTAAATAGATTAGGACGTTGGATTTCCCGATTGAATGGTTTTACATCAGTTATTTTGGGGGCCATTTTTAGCTTGCTGTTCGTTGTGAGCCAAGACGTCGTTTTTAAGACGTACTTTGACCTATAACTGTTTTTCTTTTACATTGTGACTTGGAAGGCGAGTTGTCTCAAGGCACTCATTCCACATCTTCGTATATCTATATAACTATGTAAATACTTTCTTTAACATTTTAACTGTGTGTGAAATATTACTACTGGTTAGGCATATATATATATATATATATATATATATATATATATATATATATATATATATATAGGAAGATGTAGTATCAATAAGACAACTCTCTATCCAAGTCACAATTTGTTAAAGAAAACTCATCATAGGCAGTATATGCATGCATAGCAGGCGACGCGTACTCTATCAAAATGCCTTTCGAAACTCTCTAGCAATTTAATCACTGTTTTGTGTTACCATTATATGTATTCTTAATCGACTGATGAAATTTGAACATTGATAAACTACTCTTGCATAATTTTTCATCGCCAATTCGTTTATTATTATTTTAATCATGTATGTTCAATTTAAAGTAAATAACTGTATTGATTAAATTAAGAAACAAAAGCGTTTCGATATACATACGGTTTATCAGCTACGTGAATCTTGTTTATATGCTTTTTGATGCAATTCAATTAAATTATTTGCTCATCACTGCCATTTAACTGTTATTAGAAAACGAATAAATTCAGAAGTTCAATGACTGACAAAAACATTATGTAACCTGAACGCTTGATGTTTTATAGCTTTTCAAATTGAAAAATTAAAACTCAAAATGAAGAAAAAGATGAATGGTCAGATTTGAGATTGAGTAATTTTAAAGAGACTATAAAGATTTTAATCTGACACTATTTGTTTCAATTCGTGATGCATTGCTGCCTGAACAATTAAACATTAATTACTGAAATAGGTGTACATACACCTGAAAACCTCGGTAAAATAACTTAAATTAGTAACAACTTATTTGCCCCGCAGAACTAATCTTAAATCAAACGATTTAAGAATAAATAAACTGTCAAAAAGTATATGCTAAAAACGTGCCGTACCTAACTAATAATAGATTAAAAGTTATTTTAATATTGTCCCAGCTAAGCACTTGGATAAACGGCCGCCTAGTTTGTCTTGGAAATCTTTGCACTGTAAATGTTTATATGCACTTGTTCCCCACCATTAAGAATAAGGGTAATCGATTGAATTTTAGATTTAATTTCCAAAGCACTGATCTGCCTTCTTTTTTATTTATATTTAGTTTATAATAAAAGAAAACGTCTGGTGGATTCTACTTTATGTTGGATTTGTAAAGTATAAATTGTTTTAGAGATTATTTACGTGTAAAAAGTTCACTGCTAATCGTTTTATTTTTTATCATCAACAGAGCAAATACACAGGTTTAATGGAATTTTTTTCAAGGTTAACAATTGTAGTGCATATACTATGGCATAGATGAGGACAATATCATTATGAATACAATCAATGTATCTAATTAAGAGTGATTTTAATTTAGATTGATTTATCCTATTAGATTCAGAAAGATCAAAAGCTTATTCCTGTCATCACCTTCCATATTAACACTGTCTTAGAAATTAACTTGACAAATGACAATCTATAATTTTCACTGAAAAACAAAATGTTCGTTTACTTCGATTGTTTGATTATTTTGCTTCACTTTAATTTTTATTCAATTCAACTTATACAAACGGTTTCGGATTTTCAAGACCATTTTAAATGGAAGTGATCTAAAAAAGTAAAATTACAAAAAAACCAAACACCGAGTAAAATTCAAAACGGAAAGTGTATAACCAAATGGCAAAATTAAAAGCTCAAACTCATCAATCAAAATGATAACAACTGTCATATTCCTGACTTAGTACAGGTATTTTATTATGTAGAAATGGTGGATTTAACCTGGTTTTAAAGCTTGCTAAACCTCTTACTCGTATGACACACGCATACAATTCCAACTAGAATGCACACCGTTACCTTTGATGAGACTGACTTGATTGGTTAAGACATAAGAACATTTTATTACTCAAAAACCTTTTTGTTTTGTTAAATATCACAAATGGCATTTAAAAAAGGATGTAATCAATAAAAATAAAAAAAAAAAAAAAACAGTTATAGATCTACTCTGTTTACACATGAGCATAATAACTTGCTTCATGTGAAGCAGGATCTGCGTACTCTTCCGGGGTACCATATGAGAACACCCGCGTTTTCTTAGGGTTTATGTTACATAGTCTGTAGTTTTCTATGTTGTACCGGTATCTTGTGTACTGTTGTTTGTTTGTTTGTCTGTCTTTTTCGTTTTTAGCCATGACGTTGTCAGTTTATTTTTGTCCCTCTGGTATTTTTTGCCCCCTTATATAGATCAACACAGGTTAAACATGACCAAAATAACTTGCTATAATTGACTGCATAAAGGGGTTATTACTTATTTTATTTATTTTTACATGTGACCTGTAAAACAAATACATTAAAAGATTAAACTGTCAATTGTTCTTGAACAATTGAGAGGTCTTTCCTTTTTTAATGTAAAATACATGTTCCAACAGACTTAGAATGTATTGAAAAGGTCAAGGTCAACCTTAAAAAGCTCGAAAACACACTAAAAATCCTTTAAATAAGGTTAAAAACACTAAATTCGCTGTCTGGGACATGACCTTGACCTTTGACCTTTTGACCTTTGTCCAGGTCATTGGTCCCCAATGCCATTACTGAAGACCCCAAGGGTCTAGGACCTTTGGTTATATAGTAAAAGCTGATTTTGTCTTTTCAAAAACCTAAAACAGGGGTTATGCCCCTTATAGAAAGGTCAAATCTCTTTGGTCAAAATGTAACAAAGTTGCGCCATAATGACCCAAACATTTTCCACCATTTAAAACTTCTGTAAGTATAATGGTTTCTGAGATTATCCCATAACAAGGTGTTAGGTCAAAGGTCAAGGTCAACATACAAATTTGACCTTGAGGTATTTTTTAAAGATACATGAAATGATGATGATTGGTGAAGATCCTATGTGTCTACAACTTACGGTTTCTGAGTTTTGGTGGCCAACCGACACCGGTTAATTTTCATAGGGGCATAACCCTACCAATGAGTCATTGAATTTTTTTGATCCAAATGTAACGAAGAACCGGGGTCTGGTCCTGAACAAATTTCACCCTTCATTTTTTTTCTACCTATTATGGTTACGGTGTTGGAACGATAACAAGGTTTTTGGGTTTCGGAGGGATTACTCCGAACCGACAAAATATTTCGACTCACAGGGTGAGTTCCGGATAGGTATTCATGACACCGATACAAAGTGTGAACATGAAAGCGACACGTCTTACGGTTACGGAGGGAAATTTTGTCAAAGTTTGGCGGAACAAGAAGAATAATAATAATAATTAAACTGTCAATTGTTCTTGAACAATTGAGAGGTCTTTCCTTTTGTAATGTAAAATACATGTTCCAATACACGTAGAATGTATTGAAAGGTCAAGGTCAACCTTAAAAAGGTTAAAAACACACTAAAAATCCTTTAAATAAGGTCAAAAACACTAAATTCGCGATTTGGGACATGACCTTGACCTTTGACCTTTTGACCTTGTCAAGGTCATTAGTCCCCAATGTCATTGCTGAAGACCCCATGGGTCTAGGATCTTTGGTTATGTAGTAAAAGCTGATTTTGTCTTTCCAGAAACCTAAAACAGGGGTTATGCCCCTTAAAAAATGGTCAAATCTCTTTGGTCAAAATGTAACAAAGTTGCGCCATAATGACCCAAAGATTTTCCACTATTTAAAACTTCTGTAAGTATTTAGGTTACTGAGTTGTATTGATAACAAGGTGTTAGGTCAAAGGTCAAGGTCAACATACAAATTTGACCTTGAGGTATTTTTCAAAGATACATGAATTGATGATGATTGGTGAAGATCCTAGGTGTCTACGACTTACGGTTTCTGAGTTTTGGTGGCCAACCGACACCGGTTAATTTTCATAGGGGCATAACCCTACCAATGAGTCGTTGAATCTTTTCGATCCAAATGTAACGAAGAACCGGGGTCTGGTCCTGAACAAATTTCACCCTTTGTTTTTTTTCTACCTATTAGGGTTACGGTGTTGGAACGATAACAAGGTTTTTGGGTTTCGGAGGGATAACTCCGAACCGACAAAATATTTCGACTAACAGGGTGAGTTCCAGATAGATATTCATGACACCGATACAAAGTGTGAACATGAAAGCAACACGTCTTACGGTTAAGGCTGCTAACTTCGTCAAAGTTTGGCGGAAGAATAATAATAATAATTAAAAACCAATTGTTCAGAGAACCATTGATGGTCTTTCCACCAGTTAAGACCTTTTTTATATCAAAATATTAAAATTTGGTTTAAAATGTCAATTTTAGCGCCAAATGACAGCTTATTGAACGCTTATTCAAAAAATATATGGTTTCTATAAAAAAAATATATCGAAAAGGGAGATAATCTTTTACTTCCGGTTTAAAAAGTTTACTTCCGGTATTGTTTGATAGTTTACTAGACACTGATTCCAAAAATATATGGTTCTATATACTTTTACTTTGATTTAGTACAAAAAATAGCTACTTCCGGTTTACAAAAGGTCACTTCCGGTTGTGTTTTTTAAGGTCACATTGCTTACAACTTAATGCAAAAAGTCCCATGGCTTTATCATGTGTACATATAAGGTAAAAGCAAAGGTCAAAATCTAGAACGTTTAATTAGCATATGACCTTGAGCTCAATTTCAAGGTTATAAACCAAGGACCTCAAATCAAAAGACTCTAGTCCTCTACTTTATATTTTTAATGAGTTATATTACCATACGTATGATATTAGATATAAAAATGGGGAAAACTCGCGTCAAATGTCTACGTACCCTTTCGACTAAAATTTATGTGTTACGACATGTCGTAACTAACAATTGTGTGAAAATATTTTGTCGATATCTTGTATGATTACTGAAAATAAGAGATAACAAGTCAAAATCAAAATTTTAATCATGACCTTGACCTTTGACCTTGACCTCATTTTAATTTTTTTGGACCAAGGACCTCAAATCAAAAGAGCCTAGGCCTCTACCACTTATGGTTTTCCAGTTAAAAATGCATATCACTTATATCAAATATAAAAGGGGAAATAACTCTCATATGGAGTCTCCGGATAGCTTCGGGCAAAATGAATCAAATCATCCTGAGGATATAACGAGCAATTTGGTAAAATAAATTTGTTGGTTTTTTATACGGTTGCGAAGATTAAGCGATAACAAGAAAAACAGTGTTCGGGGAGATAACTCTTACATGGATAAGATTTTGGTTACGAGCTGTCAGTTTCAAAAGCGTATTAATTGTTCGATATCATATACCATATATCTAAGCGACATCTTGCGAAACAAAAAAACTGCAAAGGAAAGAAAATTAGGCGGAAGAAAAAAAATAATAATAATCAGAAGAAAACCAATAGGTCTTTCCACGGAAAAGTGGAAAGACCTAATAATAATAATAATAAACAGAAGAAATACAGTAAGGTCTTTCCCTTTAGTAAAAGGAAAGACCTTAATAATAATAATCAGAAGAAATACAGTAAGGTCTTTCCCTTTAGTAAAAGGAAAGACCTTAATAAAAAGACACTTATTCTTAGGATCTACGAAAAGCTATTCATACACTGTGCATAATTACAGACTAGACAACTATTTTAGTCTTCAGATCCATGGCATATGATGCAAACCAACTAAGTCTGATACCTTTGCTAACTATTGTGACAGTGACCGTCAAGCCTATATTGTGTAGAATTCAGTTATTCATTCGTTGTAGGAGTAGTTCATGTTTAGCTGAGTAACGATACCAATAAAGAGGAAAAGATAACTATATAAAAAGCAAAATCACAAAAATAGGCCAAATAAAGTACGAACTCCGAATAAAGTTCAAAACGGAAAGTACCTGATTAAATGGCCAAATAAAAAGCTCAAACACATCAAACAAATCGATAACAAATGTCCTATTCCTGAATTAATTTTGGTACAGGAATTTTCTTATGTAGAAAATGATAGATTAAACTTGTCTTATAGCTAGCTAAACCTGACAAAAAACAGACTACTAATATCTAGTTTCGGTCGTATCCTTAATCTCAAGGTGACTATGTAATATAAGATGAAGGACTTCCTAAAATGAGAGTAAGTTAACGACAAGTCATCAATATATTTGAAAGCAAAATTTCTCAAATGTGTACAGCAATAAGTCAGTCAGTAGGTGTGCACACTACCGATTGTCTGTAGAAATGAATCCACTAAACGCAAACAAATGTGACGTATTTCTATGAAGTCACTTTTGGTGAATTTAATTATTTTTTCGAATCAGCGTTGTTTTTCACAATTACATTATATGACAGTACCATATAATGGTAATTTTACCAAAGATAACAGATAATGTTTCAACTACATAACTACAGTACGATAAATAGTAACATGTATTATATGAGGCAGGCATTACCTGTTAATGGGGACGAAGTCTGTATGATTTTTTTTTTCAATTTAAACATGTTAATAAAAGAAACGGAAATACCGTAACGTTTCCGATTTTGGTTCTGTTGTTAAAGATTTAGTTGTGACGTTATTTAAGCTGTGACGTCATAATCAATGTAAACAAAGAAACACTGTCATCAGGTAAAGTTTTTTTCATATCAAACAATTATTGAAAGGAATTGGTATTGTGTTCCTTTCTTATATTTTAGTAAACTGATAAATATATATATTATTCAAAGTCTCATGCCAATAAAACCGGAAACGGAAGAAGATTTCTGCGCAGATGCGGGGATTAAAAAAAGTCTGAAAAAAGTTAACGATTTTGAGTTCATTAGTAGAATGAAAATTTCGGAAAATTTTCCCGAATTTTTTCATTTGTTTTTTTTTTTGTTTTTTTGTTTTTTTTTGTTTTTTTTTCTACCGTAATTGGGGACTTCGTCCCCATATGATTGCAGTTCAATATCAGGAATGACAGTACAATATCGAGGGTACTACAACAATATCAGAGGTTATAGTGTGACAAAACAATCTCCGGAATAAACGCCCAATATCGAGGGTAACAGAACAATATCAGAGGTTATAGTGTGGCAAAACAATCTCCGGAATAAACGTTCAATATCGAGGGTAACAGAACAATGTCAGAGGTTATAGTGTTACAAAACAATATCCGGAATAAACGTCCAAAATCGAGGGTAACAGAACAATGTCAGAGGTTATAGTGTTACAAAACAATCTCCGGAATAAACGTTCAATATCGAGGGTAACAGAACAATGTCAGAGGTTATAGTGTTACAAAACAATATCCGGAATAAACGTCCAATATCGAGGGTAACAGAACAATATCAGAGGTTATAGTGTGACAAAACAATATCAGAGGTTATAGTGTGACAAAACAATATCCGTAATAAACGTCCCATATCGAGGGTAACAGAACAATATCTGAGGTTATATATAGTGTCAATATAATCTCCGTAAGGAAACGAGTATGGCAGAATTATAGCAGAGGTGATGTAGTGACCTTTCAATCTCAGTACGGCTAGAACAATGTCTAGGGTGGCAGAACAATGGCAGAGGTGATATATATCGTAATAGTTCAAAGTTAGGGTTGAGAGTAAAATACCGTGCTTATCTTTACAATGAGCATATTTTAGTTTTAAATTTTGTGAAAAAAAAGCGTTGCCTCCCTTTTGCTGTAGATTTAATACTGAAAAAGCCAAGATATCAATTTTGCATTGTAGACATATACAACATATTTATATATGACACTTAGTTTGTATAATCCTCCTAAAACGTCTCTGATTTAACACGATAAATTTTGGAATCTCAGAATGATTATTATATGGCACGGTAACATAATTTATTGCCTATAAATGATCTTTAGATTGAAATCGAATATATATTAAACAATCATTACAGACAAATGTTATCTTTGAAAACATATTTTTATCATAAAATACAATACTCAAAAGACCACAACTTGATTCTAAAATCCTTTGGTTTCAAAATCGTTATCGAAATTAGAATTATAGGCTCCGATGTCAGCTCATTCTGGAGATGATGAAATGTCTATTTCTTTTTGCAATCAATGTAAAAGCTAAGGAATGTTTCACAAGGTAACCAGAAAGTGTCACGGTTTATATTAATCCATAGAAACAACAACTTTACGTACCAGGGGTGGAGGCCAAATTTATCTATCCTAAAATTTGTTAAATATTATTAAGAAATAGGCCAAAACTGATGCAAAGTCGTTATATTATGCATAAATGGTCATAAATTCGTAGTTTATTTATAATGATGTAATATTACAAAAAGAAGTCATCGCTCCTGAAATTCCAACCTTTCTTCTTGATTTTCAAACCAAATAAAAAGAAAACAAATCAATCTTAATTATAAGTAAAAATACATTTTTTGTCATATATATGAAATAAAGACAGAAGAAATTATATAATGGTATGAAAATATTTGATATGTTGAGAAGTTATAATACTTTGGTAATTCTGGATACCAAAAACAAAGTTTATAACTAATAAGTATAAGACTGAACTTTTATTTAATTAGTTTGCGTGTGGTCGCAACTTTCTCAGCACTGACAAGTTTACCAAATCAGGAATATGACAGTTGTTATCCGTTCGTTTAATGTAGTTGAGCTTTTGGTTTTGCCATTTGATTAGGTACTTTCCGTTTTGAACTTTCCTCAGAGTTCGGTCTTAATGTTATTTAACTTTTGATCATCTTTATGTCTTACAATATGTAAGATTTTTTACCCCCTGGAATAAACTATCTTGGCTATATTTGGCAAAACCTTTTGGAAATTTGGAACCTCAAAGCTTTTTTTTAGTCGATCGTCACTGGGTAGTTGTTTGAAGATAAACACACGTTTGAAAACAAAAATTAAAACTGATATTTAACATCTTAATAAAAAAAAAAACACATATGTTCAAGTGATGAAATTTCAGCTTAGGAAAATACTAAGTATCATCCGAATTCAACTTTTTATTAAATAGTACGTTTGCTACGGTGTTTTTGTCCGTTATTTGCTGTTATTAGTCTGGTGTTATTTTTGTCCTATAATTTTGCTATTCGTCCGACTTTTTGCTTCATTCGGTAATAATTATATTATTAAAAATATAAAACTATTTGCGAGCTCTTAATAAAAAATCTAAAATTACTTTCTACAAATAGGATTTAGTTCAAGCATATCTAAATGAAATAAAAAATGATCAAAATATGATATCAAGCATCTAATTCAAAGCTTGAATTAATCTTGAGCTTCTGTGTTCTTTCCATCAATTTGCGCGCAGTCGATCAATTGAAATCATGCACGTGAGTTCATAGCAATAGATTTGGATTAAACAATCAAAGTCAACCATTAATTATAGACTTGTAACTCTACAAATTGTCAACCGTCAAAAAAATGTCCGTATATATATTTTATAACTACTTAATCCTTTCGTTGATCTAATATTAAGATTTATAAAATGAATGTAAAAGTCTCAATTTACAACATTTTCGTCAGTGCGTATTCGCCAAGCCTGCACGCAATGTTAATTCTGTCCTCAGTGATCTTACGTATATTATGTTTTACTAACAAGATCATATAAATGATGCGCATCAAATTGTCTCCGTTCGATTAATCAAATTTAAATTCCACATTTTATCTTTAAAATTCCAATCATTTAATACGACTTAACGTAATTTACAACACTTAAATCATCACATATCTATATAATCTACACCGCAGTCAGTTTTAGTTGACTTTTTTTCGTCATTAACCTGGTAAATGTAATAAATTAAGCTTAATTAGCAAGATATTTATTCAGTACGAGTGTCTCGCAACAAGCCTTTTGGTAGCCATGACCCTGCACAACTATTTCACAGTTCATATAATTCTTTTTGGCTTGTACTATCTGAACTTAATTAAGATAGTCATCTTTCTATTAAAATGCATTATTTCTGATTGACCAGACTGACTGATATACATTACCGTAATGTGTCTACTGTTTATATACATTGTGTCGATCGAGGCATCTCATATTGTACTACTTGAATATTTATTGCATATCTTAGACTATTATAAACTTCGCGTTGATAAATTAGGGAATAATTAAGAAATATAGGTTTTAACCGCACAGGTAAAGTTGACCTTAAATAATTTTGACTATGCATTTCATGTCCCTTTATGGCTCCTAATGTTGCTATGTATTTATACAGTATAGCTTTAAAAATGTCAATTTTGAGCTCCCTATCACCAGCCCAGTAGCCAGAACTTCGGTACTGGCATGAAAATACGGATTTTTTGTATTATTGAAATTTGCTGTTATAAAATGATAAAAATTATTATAAATTAAGGAATGTATCTCCCTCATGCACAGCTCTGATTCCTTTCACGGATTTGGCTATACTTTTTGGACCTTTTGGATTATAGCTCTTCATCTTTTATATAAGATTTGGATTTCAAATAGTTTGGCCACGAGCATCACTGAAGAGACATGTATTGTCGAAATGCGCATCTGGTGCAAGAAAATTGGTACCGTTAATTTTATTCCTAATAAAGCTCAATTCAACAACGAAACACAAAATTACTAAAAGTTTAATTGCAATTATTTAAAACTTGAATCGTTGAATTGAACTTTTTTTTCAATTTCTATTTGAAATAGTTTATCACTGACTTACTATAGTCACATATGACTTGACAAAGCCTATATCCATGTATAACGCATCTTTTACATTTAGAAATAGGAATTGAAAGAAAAAAACAGACCAAATATTAGAAGAAAATTAAACACTATTAAAATATGTCAGTTTTAGAAATCTGTAAAACTAAACGTCTGTTATTTCAAACCGTATTCATTTGCAAATAACTGCCAATCGTATTTTTCTACCTGACCTTTTTCATGTATTCAGCCGTTTTCAGGTGTTTGTTTTGGATTTGTTATATAATGTTAATTTATTCATAAATGAGATAAATTCCTTGATTCAAAATTGTATTTTTGGTCTCACTTTTCCATTTATTAATTATTTTGCAGGGTGTTTTTGGTGTTCTTTAATTTCATTTAGAAGCTACTGGATTCAAAATAGTTTTTAAATATTTATTTCAACAAAAATAGCAACGAGCATACCAGTGAATGTTCGAAGTTCACTATGGAAATAGGAGATCACTTGTTTAGAAAACAAAAACAAAGTGCAATTATATTAATGGAATGTTAACCCATTACATTGAAAAGAATCAACATGTTAATTGATTTGACCCGTGTGTACTATTGGGTTGAAAGAGGTTGCAATATATTATTAATTATAAAAAAGAAAAAAAATGGTTTGAAATGTAACAGTTCAGTGACACAACGTAACTGACACTTTTTGAAGTACATAACACCTGACCTGATACGAAACAAAATGGTTAAATATCTAAACTAGCTGTAAAGCAATACACCAATATAAACAATTTTGACTGCTATAGAGTGATAACAAGTTCACGTACTCACCCAAGAATGTTGTCAATAGATAGATACATCTCTTTACCTCTAGTGATTTATTTAGCTAAGATATTGAAACCTTGGAATTTATTCAAATTGACAGCAACATATGTTTTGGACAATGTACTCTCTAACCTGAACAAGTAAATTGAATATTTCGATGCATATATTAATGTAATGATACAGAAGTATATATATAGTGTAAGAAATAAAAGATTCCACACGACATTATCTCCTCCAAGGAAAAAAAATTGTTTAATATGAATAAAATTGAGAATGAAAAAGGGAATGTGTCAAAGCGACAACAACCCGACCATAGAGTAGACAACAGCCGAGGGGACCACCAATGGGTCTTCATTGTAGCGAGAAACTCCCTCAACTGGAGGCGTCCTTCGGCTAAACAAATATGTATACTAGTTCATTGATAATGGACGTTATACTAAACTCCGAATTATACACTAAAAATCAAATGTAAAATTTATACAAGACTAACAAAGGCCAGTTTGGACCTGTTTGAAATATAAAAAAATCTTTTGAACTGAAAGTACGCGTCATTCGAATGGTTCGTCGTGTTGTTATTAAATTCCTTTTGAAATATGTTTTTGTATATTTTGCTTTCTTCTGTGTGTAGATTTTTTATTCACTTGGTCGAACTAGAAATTATTCAGTTAATCTTTCTTTTAATGCCACCTCTTGTGAATCCTTCTGTCCTAATTTGGGAACCATGTCATTTTTTATTTGCATCGCCAAAATCGACTTTTTCTTTAAAAGAGTACCGTTATGAAAGTTCATTATTGAAGGTCGTTAAATGGCATACAGATGTCTACATATAAATGTTTGTGTCATTATTACTGTCTCACTAACGGTAACCACACTTTTCAATTTGGAATTGTGTAAATAATGGTTCTTTATATAACATATACGGTAAAATTGCTAGACGTGTCGAAAAGGAGCGATTTAAAGATGAGATGTTCTTATTGTTTGGACTGATCTCAATTTTGTCGCGTGCCTGTATTCCCCACTGTGTATTCAGTTACACTCCAGGGTGGAAAAAATATGCCTGTGTTATCATAGTAAATTTGATTAAAATACCGAAACAATGAGTGCTGAAAAGACTTGAAATGATAATAATTTAAATACATAACAACCCCGTAAATTTATAATATTGTAATGCTAACTACATAATCTGAAATAGATATAACAACTGCTTGATTTAATAGATATTGGGGGCTTTAAGTCATAAATTAAACGCCATTATAAAGCTATATTGTCAATGATTATTTATTGTTCACAACCTCTATATATTCATCCATATTCGGGTGGTCGCTTGTCACAAAAACCCTTCCAGTCGTGAAATTGTCTGTTAAAATTCCAACACAACACCGTCCGGGGGATGGGAAACCTTGGATTGATTTATTGTGTGAAATGACAATAGTTATATGCTGAATAGTATGACAATGTGTATCAACTGCATTCACATCCATTTACTAACTCACTGGCATGTTAAGATTTAAATGTAACCCTCAATACCCCATATATACTTATTCATATAAATAATTACACAGTAGGGAATAAGGTTTCATGTACTCGGTCAAAACAAGGAATAAGGTTACACGTGCCCGGTCAAAACAAACTACCAACACTGACATTGATTGTGGATGAAGACTAGCAACGTACTAACGAAGCATACGTTTATTTTTTCAACATAAAGTACCATTACAAATATTTTAGCATATTCTTTAGTCATTTATACAAATAGCGGGAAATATCAATGGAGCCTTATAAACTCCATGGTAAACAAGTTAAGACGATAAAAAGACAAATATGTCTACAAAACACTACATAGAAACTACACTACAGCACAAACCTTACAAAAACAGGTGCTTCGGAAGGGTAAACAGACATAGAAACTACACTACAGCACAAACCTTATAAAAGCAGGTGCTTCGGAAGGGTAAACAGAACACTACATAGAATCTACACTACAGCACAAACCTTACAAAAGCAGGTGCTTCGGAAGGGTAAACAGACATAGAAACTACACTACAGCACAAACCTTACAAAAGCAGGTGCTTCGGAAGGGTAAACAGACATAGAAACTACACCACAGCACAAACCTTACAAAAGCAGGTGCTTCGGAAGGGTAAACAGACATAGAAACTACACTACAGCACAAACCTTACAAAAGCAGGTGCTTCGGAAGGGTAAACAGACATAGAAACTACACTACAACACAAACCTTACAAAAGCAGGTGCTTCGGAAGGGTTAACAGATCATATTCTAATGATGTCCTATGTCTACTTATGTCATTCGTCCTATTACATTTGTACTAATGGTAACTGTGACAGTTTTCATTCGATTATCATTCTATTGAATATATACACCTGAGTTAAAGATGATATAACTGTATTTCATGAGTTGATATTCCCCTAGCATAGCATAGGAATTAGTAAGACACAATACGATAAGTTCTTGTGAGTATCAGAAGTCAGTAAATGAGTAACCACTTGAATGAAAGTTCAATAAATAGACGGCAAGACGATAGAGATAAGAGTAAGACGATAGAGATAAGAGGAATACATCGATGAGATAACAATCAATCAACACAACTAAAACAAAAAAAAACATAAAACATCGAGACGTTAATATTCTCTTGTTTTTTTTTCAAAGGCATGACACTATACAAGAACAAGTTAAATTCCCAAATAAACTTTGAGTCGCACTGAACTTGATTTTTGGCCCCTTGTTAATGGTGAGATGTAAATAAAACGCAAGAACAGTAAACTCTTATGTAAATGTTGATTACGTTTTATGATAAGATTATAAAATATAAATGAGATGATTATGCATTTAGTTAGCATTATATAAAACTCTATCTGAAAAAAAATCTGATTTTCTATTTTCGTCAAAAAAATTGATGATCAGCGTTTATATATTCCGTAAAAAATGTGACAACCATATTATTATCCTGCAAATATGACGTCAAAAGGGTCACCACCTTATTATTATAAAACAAATATATTAGTAATAGGATGAGTATCAATCATTATTGTCTTTTAAAGAAGACATCACTAGGGCAACACACTGCTGAACATTCCCTCTGGTGTCTACCTAAAATGCGGACACAGAATCTATATCACTCTTCAATTACTTTTACTATAATCCTTATTACGAATAATTAATTTTAGATTAAAAGAGATATACAGTACAACTCCAAACCACCAAAATATGTCTCAATGACGTTTTACTATAATCCTTATAAAGAATAATTAATTTCAGATTAAGTTGAGATATACAGCACAACTCCAAACCATCAAAATATGTCATCAGTAAATGCAGTTTGACAAATATCTACCCATATACTATGTCACTATAAAGCTAATTATAAATAGAGGTTTTGTTGTTAACATACAATATATGTGTGCAAAATCGTTGCAATGTTTACCCCTTTTCTATGACTTTGACCTTTTGAATACTAAAAGATATTAAAACTTTATATAGGTGTGGAAATGTAACCAATACTGAGTAGAATCAAACAATACCGACCAACCGAACCCCTCAAATTTGATAATAAACGACGATTGACATGAACTGGTTACACCCGTTATGTTGCTCATAGCATCTATGTTGCTTATAAGTCGTAAACTTCAATTTTTTTGAAAAACTAAGGATTTTCCTATCTCAGGAATAGATTACCTTAGCCGTATTTGGCACAACTTTTTGAAATTACGAGTCCTCAATTCTCTTTAACTATGTACTTGTTCGGCTTTATAACAATTTTAATATGAGCGTCACTGATGAGTATTATGTAGACGAAACGCGCGTCTGGCGTATTCAGTAATAATCCTGAACCTTTGATAACTATTGGTGATCTTCAAATTAAAGTGAATGTATTGCTGTGGTAATTTTCTATAAATTAATCAATAATCTTCGACCCATTAATGATTTCCATGCTTTCTTAAGGGTTATCAATTTAAAGAGTTTTGTATTTCCAAGTACAAGGTGACTTTAATAAAATGGTCGATTTTTGTTTCTGCGCGTTGATAGGTAGCTACCTTTTCTCTGTTTTTATACATGAAAGTGCCCTAAATAATTTGTTCAGGTTTTATGGGTCAATTATCTGTGTTGTGTTGTGAAGGCTGGTTTATTTGGTCTTTTCATGGTTTCTATTTTTTCCAATTGTTTGTGTTTTTTCGAATTGTTGTTTTTTATTCTTATTGGTATTTCAATCCCCCCTGTTTGCTCTTATTTTAACGAATTATAGCACGCCTCATTGTTTACATGGTCATTATTATAAATTAACTGTTTACCAAACTTTGAAATTTGGGAATACTAGACCTTTTCTACCTCCGGAATGAATTGCCTTGTCTGTATTTGGCAAAACTTTTCGGTCCTCAGTGCTCTTCAACTTCGTACGTTATTTGGTCTTTTTGTCCATGATGAGTCTAATTATTTCCATTGGATATCACATGTTCTTTAATATAAACATTCCGTTTTACAGTTAACGAACGGACTGTTCCAAAAAACAAGACAAAAATTGTTAATGATGTATGCTTAATTGATTGTTAATATTGTTTATAGTCGTAAAGAACTTAATATAAAAAAAATAAAAACAAAACAAAAACAGTTTATTGAAACAACTTAAATCTCGGTCGATTGTCTATCTTGATTGATTTAGTGTAAGAGGGTCATATTGACAGTTAGAAACATATTCAGTGCATTTATATCGTATTTATATAATTCAAATTGAAGTAATGCAGGAATTCGGTGAGCAATGCAAAAATATAGGTCGATAGGTGACTATGAGTACGAATCAAATCTTTTTTGGTAAATCGAACTACACTTACTTTTTTTGTCATTATGATATTGCATAAGTTACCTGTATATATAACATAGGTTCAGAATCTCATACTGTCTTAAAAGTAGAACACTTTTACAATGTTGATGTTATTATGATTTCCTTCTATGACACGATCTGATTGTTTAAAGTTGTTATTGAAGTCCTTGATTTCGAAACAAAAACTTTTAGAAGATAATATAAAAAAAAAGGATGCTGAAAAAAATCATGCCATTGAAATTTTAATATTAAGAAGGAAATCAGGCACGTTATAACAATTTCCCGTTAACAAACAGCAGACTACTTGGAAAAATACCGAAGTTGGGGACTCGGTGATTACAGCAATAAAAGCATACATCACATATAAATTAGGCCGTTAGTTTTCTCGTTTGAATTGTTTTACGCCTTATATAGCCGACTATGCGGTATGGGCTTTGTTCATTGTTGAAGGCCGTACGGTGACCTATAGTTGTTAGTTTCTGTGCCATTTTAGTCTCTTGTGGACAGTTGTCTCATTGACAAGCATACAACATCTTCTTTTTTATAAATCAAAACAAATTCTTCTTAAACCTTTTTGGGAACAATCTTTACGACAAAAGGCAGGATTTCATCTTCCCATTTGTGAATTTTCCGTTTTTGTGTAGCAACTTTCTCAGCCGACCCTAAATTGTAGATTTAAGTCATAATGATTCATACTTAACTGATGCTGTGGTATCCTTTATTTCTAGATGTATTTTTATGGATTTTTTTTTAGTAATCTACATATGATTCACCCCGGCCCAATATGATGTAGTTTCGCAGTAAGTTTGAAGCCCAGTGTTAATTGCTGGTGAAATTAATGTCAATAGTTACAATAGAGGTTTCTTGAAATACTTGGTACAACCAGCCATATTCCTTTGTTTATATATACACCTATGTCATTTTGGTATCAAATACAGAAAAGGAAAATGTTCTTCATCTGTGGTTGTTATTCCAAAAGAACACAGCACAGACCCATGGTTTGTCAAGTGATTTGGGCGTATTTGTTGATATACCAAGTACAATGTCAATACCTAATTCCGTTTTCAAACAGTTAATGTAACCTTATTACACAAACCATATATCTTGGGGTTTAATCTGCGGGTATACCAAAATATTTAAAATGGAGGCAAAACATATTTTTAACATCGTTCTGGTGGTTCAAAGACGCATACCTTTTTTGTTATTAGTCATTGTTAAATTAAGAAGATGAGATATGATTGTCAATCAGTGGACTATCCACCAAAGATCAATTGAAATGGATGTTGGCAACCTTAATCTGTATTAACGACATTACATACTTAAACCATTCTAGAAGAGTATTCAAATCTTCTTTTCCTAGTTGATCTTGTAGTCTGGCATATTCCTAGACTGAATCCATGAGTTTAAAAAAAAATGTGTTTCAAATATATGGATTACGGCTTTAGGTACTTTAGTATTTCAGACCTTTGGTTAACTTATTTCGAAGAGAAGTATTGTTGGCAATGTTCAGGCAAACAACCAATCGTCTTAGAACTATAAGAGAGGAAAATATTATAGTTATGCTTCGCCAACGACGTTAGTACTTTTATGCTTTTCAAGTAATAGCAGCAATTCCATTTTCGTTCTCTCACAACAGTAGCATTATGAAGTTTGTGAATGCTTTTAGATCATATAAATATCGAAAAGTGATAAAATGTTTTATCATATACTTAGACTAAATAACATATGATTTTTACTGTATGATAATAGCATTAAATTAACGTAAATTCAAATATTTTTCAATTGGTGCTTAGCGGGCTGATATGAAAAGTTTATCACATGCTTCAATTGTTATCACATGCCTTTCCGTAACGTTATCGCATGGCATTCCGGTGATACTCGGCAAATTCCGGAAAATACACCTCAATGCTACGTTTTCGGTTAAAAAAATCATTTACAAAGTAGTGTACAAAACAATTATTTAGATACTGGAAAGTATATTGTTAAAAATAATTATAAAAAAAAACTAAAAAAAAAGTTTCAAACATAATTTAGAAAGTTACTTTAAAAAAAAAGTTGACTTTTTCCAACAGTGTTCATTATATATATTGTTGAATTATGTTTTTCTTTTGTCGATTCGTCCATATTAAAATATTTTTCTTCTCTGTTGAGGCATATGGTAGAAAGATTTCATATTGAATATACTTAATTTGGGGCCCGACGTCCGTGAACTTTTCACTCTTTGAACTTCTATTTGTGAACCACGAAAAAGGATCAATATATGAATATGTTATTTTTCTCCATTGTTGAAGCATAATGATAAAAAGATCATAACATGCCATTTTTCATATCGCATGTATTATCAGCCCTCGGTCAATATCAGCCCTCGAGCCATGCGGCTCTTGGGCTGATATTGAACCTAGGGCTGATAATACATGCGATATGAAAAATGCCATGTAATAATCTAATATTATCATATACTTAGACTAAATAACATATGATTTTTACTGTATGATAATAGCATTAATTTAACGTAAATTCCATATTTTTTGAATTGGTGCTTAGCGGGCTGATATGAAAAGTTTATCACATGCTTCAAGTGTTATCACATGCCTTTCCGTAACGTTATCGCATGGCATTCCGGTGATACTCGGCAAATTCCGGAAAATACACCTCAATGCTACGTTTTCACTGAAAGTAGTGTACAACACAAATATTTGGATACTGGAAAATATATTTTGTAAAATAATAATAAAAAAAAAAAACGAACAATCAAATAATTAAATAAATGCATTTTTTCAAAAGTTTCAAACATAATTTAGAAAGTTACTTTGAAAAAAGTTGACTTTTCCAAACAGTGTTAATTATGTATATTGATGAATTATTTTTTTGTCGTTCCGTCCTTATTAAAATGTTTTTCTTTTCTATTGAGGCATGTGCTAGAAAGATTTCATATCGAATGTACTAAATTTGGGATCCTACGTGCGTGAACTTTTCACTCTTTGAACTCATATTTGGGAACCACGTAAAAGGATCAATATAATTATATGAAACTGTTTCTCCATTGTTGAAGCATATGATAAAAAGATCATAACATGTCATGTTTCATATCGCATGTATTATCACCCCTAGGTTCAATATCAGCCCAAGAACCGCATGGCTCGAGGGCTGATATTGACCGAGGGCTGTTAAAACATGCGATATGAAAAATTATCTTTTTATCATATGCTTATATAGTCTGAATAAAAGTTTAAGATATTAAAAAAAAGGATTATTCTGCGGGACACGTTTTACATCGAAATATAGATTCAGAGAAATCTATCAACAGAAATGAAGCGCAGTTGATAGCCAGATCATTTGATGATTATAGCTAAACATTCGAGTAATGGTAAATGATATCAAATTTAAACATCGAAGTAATGGCTAATAACATTAAATATAAACATTGAAGTAATGGCTAATAACATAAAATATAAACATTGGAGTAATGGTTAATGCTATCAAATATAAACATCGGAGTAATGGCTAATAACATAAAATATAAACATTGGAGTAATGACTAATAACATAATATATAAACATTGGAGTAATGGCTAATGATATCAAATATAAACATTGAAGTAATGGCTAATAACATAAAATATAAACATTGAAGTAATGGCTAATAACATAAAATATAAACATTGGAGTAATGGCTAATAACATAAAATATAAACATTGGAGTAATGACTAATAACATAATATATAAACATTGGAGTAATGGTTAATGATATCAAATATAAACATTGAAGTGATGGCTAATAACATAAAATATAAACATTGAAGTAATGGCTAATAACATAAAATATAAACATTGAAGTAATGGCTAATAACATAAAATATAAACATTGAAGTAATGGTTAATAACATAAAATATAAACATTGGAGTAATGGTTAATGCTATCAAATATAAACATCGGAGTAATGGCTAATAACATAATATATAAACATTGAAGTAATGGTTAATGCTATCAAATATAAACATTGAAGTAATGGCTAATAACATAAAATATAAACATTGAAGTAATGGTTAATAACATAAAATATAAACATTGGAGTAATGGCTAATAACATAAAATATAAACATTGAAGTAATGGTTAATAACATAAAATATAAACATTGGAGTAATGGTTAATGCTATCAAATATAAACATCGGAGTAATGGCTAATAACATAATATATAAACATTGAAGTAATGGTTAATGCTATCAAATATAAACATCGGAGTAATGGCTAATAACATAAAATATAAACATTGGAGTAATGGTTAATGCTATCAAATATAAACATCGGAGTAATGGCTAATAACATAATAAATAAACATTGAAGTAATGGTTAATGCTATCAAATATAAACATTGGAGTAATGGCTAATAACATAAAATATAAACATTGGAGTAATGACTAATAATTTAATTTTGGCTGTAACGCGTCTTCTGATTGGCCGACGTTATTTTGTTATGAGCCCATAGACATAATTTAGTCATGTGACCGTGACGTCATCAACATTTTTTCATGGTTTTCTACGGTTTAAAATGGAATTTAGAATTTAGTATTAAATTATAAGAAATGACTATAATATTTTTTCTGTCTATTCGAAATAACATAAAAAAATGTGGTGCACACTGTTAAATAACCCGCTACGCGCGTTATTCAGTGTGCACCAAATTTTTTATGTTATTTCTTCATAGACAGAAAAAATATTACAGTCATTCCTTAAATAACATAAAATATAAACATTGGAGTAATGACTAATAACATAAAATATAAAACTAAATGTAAACATTGGAGTAAATTACTAATGATATGTGATATAACCATTGAAGTAAATGGCTCATGATATTAATTTTGACTATAACAGTACATGGCTAATAATATCAAATATAAATATTGGATTAATAGCTTATAATACACATAATGACATGATACCCAGTACCTCCAAAAGTATTGGACAGACCTAACTGACTACCAACAGTTGAACAGGAAGACAATACTGTAAATATATTTGTATTCGTACAAATGCAAAGACAAAAACGAACAATACATGTTCGCATATGGTCTAGTGTCGCACAAAGTAGACGTTCTTACCATGTGTGGCCATTTAGTTTGTTGTTTATTAAATTGGTTTCAATGAAATACCATAATATCTCAGTAAAACAAAATCCGATAGTATCACATGTTGTCAAATGTTGACGGATAGCCTTGATTTACTTCTTTATTCCTTTTTATGTATTATTAAAAGTCATAAAGGTCATTGACCTTGTACATTGATGATGTAGAGTACTATTACGTTCTGTCTTCAATGCGACACCTTGAGGTATATGTCACCTGATGTACTCTTGTTATACTCAGTCATCTCTACTGGTTCTACGGTTCTCTTTTGATCTCCAATGTAAGGATCACCTGCTGTCATGATAATTTAAAACTTCATTATCTACAAAGAAGTTCTAAAACCTACAGGGTTTTCTTTTACGTCTGGGGACACTTTTTCTAATATTGTTGTTTTGTTAACAACAATTCTTCCAGCTTATTTATATAAAAAAACTATAATGAACTTTAATAGAAAAACAAAGAAAATGAGTTTGTTTATTTGAATATTGGTTGATGCCTTTTGGTTGCTAGTGACTTTACATATTGCACTCAGTTTGTAAAAGTACAAATTAACGTTCGTGCATTTATGATGGAAATAAACAAAAACACATCTTAAATCTATTGATATCTAACAGAACGACTTTTGCAATAGCATGATACCAACAGTTACCCGCAACAACATTTGAAATGTCATGATACGGTATTTCACAGTTACTGATGACAACTTTTGCAATGTCATGATATTTCACAGATACCAACAACAGCTTTTGGAGTCATGATATTTCTTAGATAAAGGCAACACTTACAGTAGTATACCGCTGTTCAAAACTCGTAAATCTATGGACAAAAAACTAAATCGGGGTAACAAACTAAAACTGAGGGAAACCCATTAAATATAAGAGGAGAACAACGACACAACATTAAAATGTAACACTCACAGCAACGGACTAAGCATTAGACAAAATCCGATGAGAATAACCAATATAACATCAAAAGATACGGACGATAACTTTTGAAATGTCAAGATATTTCAGTTATATGTGACAGATTCTGCAATCTCATGGCATTTTAGAATTGCAATTTCTGCAGTAGCCTAACATTTCTCTGTTAGCAATAACTCCTACAATGTTCTGAAATTGTACAGTTACACCTTGTTTCAGACGTCTAAGTTGTAATTATTTATTAAGATTAAAGTCCAATGCAAATTAATATGAAATTCCGTGCTAAGTATTTGCTTCAATTTTTTTCTCATATTCTGAAATATTTTTTTCCCCTCAAACTATGCGACTAATTATGATTATTTATGAGAGATAAACTATGTCTATCAGCAGATACTGATTTTGTCAGATAAATTTAATTGATATTTTTATCATATCAGACCATGTGGCGGTTTGATCTTTACCATAAATCTTATTTAAAGAACATCATTAAATGTCTTGGTGAGTTTTTAAGTGAGTTTTAGTAAATAATCCTGCGTTTATTTATTTAGATAAATCATCAAAGTAAATATAATATGTTATGTGATATTTCACAGTGCATTGGCTTTGACTCTTATAATTACATACAGTTCAAAAAGTGCATAGTTGTGGTTTTTTTTTTAGCTTTTTAGAAAGAGTTAATTTCTACTTTAAATTGAGTATGGTTGTATTGAATGTGTTATCTTATAGTAGTAGTAGTAGTAGTAGTAGTAGTAGTAGTAGTAGTAGTAGTAGTAGTGGTAGTGGTAGTAGTAGTAGTAGTAGTAGTAGTAGTTGTTGTAATGTATTTGACCATTTGTTTTACTATTTCTTTTAAGAAAATACAACGCTAATGTTTTGCCTGTTAATTTTGTTTGTGATATTGTGACATGATTGATATCAATGTATATTTTACCATTTGCATTGTCTTAGAATTTTAATATTGCATTGTTGACGTCGATATCTGTTTTATCATAACTCTACATTCTACCGTTTACTTTTCCTGGGTGTTGTGATATTGTGACATTACATTATTGACGTCGATATGTATGTTATCGTATTTTTCGCCACTTTGGGTACCTATATCTGGTGATGATACTAGACTTCGATATTCAACCGTTTGCTTTACCTTGGTGCTGTGATATTGTGATATTGTAGAAATCAATATATAATACTTTACCATTGCTTTACTTTTTAGCTATATATGATATTGTGAGATTCTTGACGATGTTTATCATACCCGTTTTAATGTCCTGGTCTTGATAATGTCGAAGATACTAACTAGTATCAGTTTGTTACCATTGCATTTTTATTTGCCTTGATGTTATGAAATATTTCCTTTTTCATTTTACCATTTGTTATGCCCTGGTGTTGTGTCTTTTTTTAATACGAAATGTATTTTGCCATTTATTTTTTACTTAACGATAGTCAATGCTGCGACATTATGGTTATAAAGGACGATTTCACATGCATATACTTTATTTTTAATTGGCTACATATATCTAAGATGTTGTCGAGTGAAATGTGTTTTCGTTTTTAATATAAAATCAAAGTTAATTATTGAAGTCAATCATTTATAAAATGAACTTGAGAACCCAAGTGAAAACATGTTTACATTTCAGTCGGGTATCTAAAACAGGTTATGTCCCCGTTGACACTTTACTTTAATTTCAGCCTGCCAGTTTAATTTGTATTTTTCCCGTTTTATTTCACAATTTTATTTGATTATGCTAATGAGTTTTTAATGACATGTAATACATGTCAGGAGGTCGTATTTAATTTTCGTTTTGAGATCTTACCGGGTGAACGGGTATACAGGGTACAAACATTGAACTTCTACAGAAACTCATAAATTTACGAGTGTGGTTTATTTTGATACTATTTTCAATCCGGTAACTAATCGCCTATTTTAAGTATTTAACCACAATCTAACCGCAAATTACATGGTTTTACGACAGCAGTCTACATAAAATGCCACCACATGTACTATGTGTTAAATCTCGGTATTTCATATCAATTGACTACTAGTTTTAGAAAATAAGGAGACTATCTAAATATATCCGAAGCGTTTTCTTTTGCGTTTTTAATTAGGAAGGCTATCTAAACATTAGAAAGCCAGAATTGTGCAATTGCACAGAGTCGTTAGGGGCTATATGACTAAGGTACATATAGAGAAATTCATCAAAGGTCAGTTTTGCCTCTTAATTTCTGAATTATGATTTCTTAATTCATAAACACTTTGAATAATTATGTTTTGAAGCACTGACAACTGGGCTGATGATACTCTTTGGGAACTACCATCGGCAGTATCGACCCAGTGATGGTTAATGAATATAACACTTTTAAAATTTCGTGTGTACGGAGATTCCCCTGCTTAGTCATTTTACGAATTGTTAAAATTTAGAAAATGTCTCCAACATCAAAATGTATTCATGGAACAAAAATGAGAGGATATATTTGCGTGTAAGTTACAAGTACAATAAATTATATGAGCTGCTTGTTCAATTATATCACGTTGTGCTGTATTGAAAATACATTTTTAGGCGACGTTAAATAATGTATGAGAACATCTGCTTCATATTCAATGGGGCATCGAGTTAAAAACTAAATTAACCATGACGACTGCACGGTGTGATTTCAGTCACTGCAGGTTTGAAAATTAGAATGTCCGAAATTCAGTTAACGAAATATACATTTAAATCCGTGTTCTTTACCAATTGGTAGGTGTTCGAATAATTATTATTCTAACTTGCGGGGAAATTCCGCCTTCTTTTTACCATGAAAATACCGAATTAGGAAAGAATGATTATTTTGAAATTCCTTTTTTAAAATCAATTTCTATATACCCGGAATATAAATTTTCGTAGAATCATACCCCATATAGTTTTACATTAACATAAATCCTTGTATGTATACTATGATGAGATTTTAATGACTTATGTCACACGAAACTTCTAATGGAAATACATACATAATTTGTGAATGTGATTAATATGAAGATGATGTAAGTAAATAAAGAAAGTACAAGAGTACTATTCCTGGTTCCTTCGGTTCAACTTTTATGTAGGTGTTAATGCCCATTTTATAGTCGTGTGTTGCGAAAAGAATGGGGAATAAATATATATTAAACTTAATGTCTGTGTAATTTTATTTACTTGCCAAATTCGCTAGAAATATTTCTAATAGTTAAAAATCGGATTAATTGGCGATGCAGTGACTTGAATTATATATTGTTGATATAACTGATATATTAAATGATGCAAAGCATTCGTTTTTTCCGTTATGCATCATTCAAAGAGGTATTCTATGTGAAAAATACAACTTTAAAGTTTGCAAGTCGTAAAACGTTACATGTTTTTCATTACTATTGTTGGTATTCAAAACAATTTGAGGTTGCGTTGACTATTTCATATCATAAAACGAAAATTTATGTATCAACAACTTATAATTTTTAAATTTTTAAATCGGATAACTGTTGATTTGAAGACAAAGGAGAAGGGGCTATAAGGGGCAAAATTGGCCTCAATTTTGAGAATTTTTCAAATTCTACTTATTCGTATGTGTATGGCTTTCTTTTTCCGTTGGACATATTCATTTTATAAAAAAAAATCTTTTTTTGTAGTTATGACGTCATAATGCCGTGCTTTGACAACACTTCACGTGCATATTTGTTGGCTTTTCACAATTTTTACTCATTTTCACTAACTTTTTTTACGAAAAAAGTACCAGCGCATTCTTGCCCCAACAAAATATTTTGTCAGAGCAATAATACCAACAAAAGGCATCTTATGTTGAAATATTTCAGTGGGGCAAAGCTGCGCTCATACTGAATTTTAATTAAAAACTTGCTCAAAACCGGCATCAAAGTTCCAAAAATTTTCGTCCGTTTTTCATATATACCGTTATCGGACTAAGGTTGACCAGGAACAGTTGTATTTTTTAACACATTTTTTTATCAATGGTTGATAATAATAAAGTTTCATTATAGAAAGTAAATTATAAAGTGTTTTTTCTTCATATTAAAGTATAACATAGCCTCTCAAGTACAGCCTAGCCCTTGTCTATATTTATTGTAAGTGATTACGGAACTGACACACGGAATTTTGCTGGTTTTTGTTGTTAAGAAGCTTTTTATAGCGGAATAGAAATCAGTTTATCTTTCGTTAAATACTTGATATTAACAGACAGAAATAAAAGAACTTTAAATATATATCTTTTACACGTAAAAAATTCCACAGCACAACAGGGGCGTGTTTTTTTTTTTTTTGTTCTTTGGTAGTAAGCCAGATGAGGTCCATTTCTGTTGTTTTTTTTTTTTGTTTTTTTTGCATTGGGAAGATCATTTGGCTCTCTTCTACCTCTTCCTTTTAGATAGGTGGTCTAGACGGCAGAGGCACAAATCAAACATAGCGTTGCTTAGTCGAAATGACAAAAATAAACAGAGTGCCTCCCCGTGCTTAAGGTTTATGCTCTTATATCATACTAGATTATGAGCCTTCGGCTGTTGTCTGTTCTATGGTCGGATTGTTGTCGCTTTGACACATTCCCCATCTCCTTTCTCAATGTTATTATAAATGTAGATATATTAGAATGTGAGCTGTGTTATACATGTTTTTATGGTACGATAGCCTTAGTAGGACATCTCTGTAGGATGATAAGCTAGACGAATATAAGAACTACACGGACAATAACAGTTAAGGGCCAATTGTTGAAATTTTAGGGAGTTTAAATACGAAGTGGATGTAAGCAATTACAGGCAACCGTAAGGCCTTCAATAATGACAAAATCCGATACTGTTAAGCCGTTTATAAAAGTCCATGAAAAGTGTGAAACAATTTAAACGAATAAACTAACGGTTTAATTATACATAACAAATCAATTTAAAAAATATCAAAATTGAGTTGAGACATGAACCAACGACAACCACTAAACTGCAGGCTCCTGACTTGGGTCCATAAAGAATATGGCAGGGGTTAATATTAAAACGAAGATGTGGTATGATTGCCAATGAGACAATTTCTCACAAGAGACTAAATGACGCAGAAATTAACTTTGTTGCCGGTGTTTTGTGCTTTCTATTCAAAAATTCATTTATTGTTTTTTTTTAAGAATTCGATTACCAATATTTCTGATGAAAAAAAAGAATTAATGCATTTTTCATTTATACACTTTGTAGTTCAACGAGCAAAATCTGTTAGAAATATTACAAAACTCTATGAAATAGCCCATTTACTGAACCTTGAACTTCATTGAAAAGCTTTGCTATATAGGGATCTACAATAATAACTAACCATGCGATAACGGTTTTGTACTTCATTTCGTGTATTGGGGTTAATTTCCTTATGTCCTATGTTCTATGATGATCTGTCGTGTTTTTTCATTAACAATTATACCACATCTACTTTTTCTTCTATATATAGATACTCCAATACCCTGTAAATATCAGGGTGATAGATAGCAAAGGTGCTAATTTCCTTAATGTAATTATTCTGATGGATTCATATTTTAAAGGGCGTATGACATTTGCGCCGATTTTGAAAATTTTCATTCTTTCGTTTGCACCGATTTCATTTTTTCCTTTGCGCCGATTTTATATTTGCTCCTAATTAGATTTACAGGTAAGTTAAAACTTGTACATGTACTTACTAATGTGCTATACCATTGGTAAAATCTGGTTATAATTGTTTTTCATCCATGTTTAAGTTAATTTTGATCCATATTGTTCTGGAACTTCGTTGTAACTTGATGGTCATATTGCACATTGAAACGGACCGAGAAGTAAATTCTTTAATCATCGAGGGCCATACATATCGAAAGGTCAGTGTTCTCAAACATAACTACATATCTTACTAATGTACCATAAAATAGTGTAAAACCACAGTTACCACGGATTCTATTGTCAAAACACAGATCGAGCATAACCATGTGGTAAATGTCCGAAAGACAGATGCTAAAGAACTACGGATACGGTCAACAAGGAATAAAGTTTGGAGATGTATCTTGTAGGCCTTCTTCCACCTCTCAGTGGTGAGCAGGGGACAACAGTTATATACATGTTGTGATTGACAATTCATTACATTTGTACAAGTGGCAAATGGAAGAGGTCTATAATGATAAATGAAAAATAACATGACTTGGATGGAGAGTTCTCTCATTAACACTCACCATCTTCTTATATCTATTCACCTGTAATTTACCTGTAATAAAATCGGCGCAAATGAAAACAAAAATCGGCGCAAATGAAATGCAGATCGGCGCAAATGCAAAACGCCGATTTTAAAGTCATCTCTTTATAAAGTGCAGACACAGGATAATTGATATTTTGAGTATTGCAGGGTCGTAATTACAATGTTGGAGATAATTCAGTGTAATAATAGAGTTGTTGGCACCTTTAGACAATATCAGAAGCATAGTAGATATTCGAATGATATTCGAATGACTGATAATGCCAGAAAAACAGACTCTGAGAATTGAAATGGGGAATGTGTCAATGAGACAACAAATCCGACCAAATAGCAGAAAACAGCAGAAGGCCACCAACAGTAGGAAATGTCGCACCCGGAGGCAGGCAAGCTTCAGCTTCATTTTTCAATTTGTACGAGATTATGAGAGAGGATTACACCAATGGTGTAACGGGTAAGCACGACAAGACAAACTCAGCTATATATAATAATAAATCATTTTCTTCTTCTTCAGTTATACAAAAAAACTTCAGGATACTGAATATGACTCGTCGTTGTGCATGCATGGTAAAATTTAATTTTCTTGTTATTTAATGGCATATTCCAAAGAAAATATATATATGAATTTGACAATTTGTACATGTATATTACAAAAAACAAAGGTGATTAAAATGATATACAAAAATTGATTGTCTTGATTAAATCAGTTGACAGAACACATCATGATATCATAATAGTTCAAAATTCAGTACGGTATTGTTTTTAAAACAATAATTCAATAAACAACAGTTTGCACGTTTTCATAACAAATAACCTTCAAAGTTTGCTTACATTTGCATTCCCTTGATAAAATAATAATTAAATTAGTCCAAAGTAAATCCTTTAATCTTAATCGGTTTCATTCATAAAAATATATTTATGAGCTCTGTCCAAATACCCCTCCTAGCTGTTTAACGCGTAATAATAAATTATTACGCTTCTAAGATGATTGAAGGCAAATAAAGCGTGGTTCGGAGGCCTTAATTACTCGGTCAATATTTACTTAAGAAGTTTATATGAGTACATATAAGTTCAAAATATACGAAGATTTCATAAATATGGCAGAGTCAATTTACTGTAATAGAAGGTTGAAGAATGGTATAAATTATCATTAACGGACTAAAGTTCATTGAGAAGAAAGTAAATAAATAACACTGACAGACGCATAATATTTTGACGTATGATAATATAAACAATGAATTTAAATATTATACAAATCATGCTATCGGCAATTCTTATATGTACCATGAAGTCAACGTATTTGACCCTGACCTGTAAAAAATCCTGAATTTAAATTTTATGCATGTATTATTAATATGTATAACCTATATGTAATTATATCCAGTCATTATTTATTTGAATCAAAACCGCAATTTAGTCATCTAAACAAACTTACCAAAGTTCAAGAAATTTTGATGAAATTACAATTTTCTTGTAATTTTTCTAGAATAGATCTGTGGAAAAATAATCAGTCCCGATTTCTGCATAACCCTTTTGTCTATCTACTTATATGCCGAACAAAAATACAGAATATAATTTTATGAAATAATTAAGTCTTTAGAAAATTAGTCACACATACTACTCAAATATCTTATATAACGAAATGTACATATTAAGATCCGCGACACGCATCTGTTCATACTTGTAAACCGAATACGTATACAGTTTCTTGGTCTTTGTTTTCGAATTTCAAATGTGTCTTTCTATATATCTTAAAATTTTTTGCTCAAACTGTAATACTATAATAATACACGAAAGAGATAACATGAAGCACAAAAAGATATATTATATACTGGACAATTAATAACACCACATCGGACATTAACACCTGACTCATTCATCATACAGACAAAAACAAACACCACAAACAAAACATGGTCCAGGTACAAACAACACATGCTGGATAAACCAGAATAACATGCGCTCCACATAAGCCCTCCGCTACCAAAACAGTCATGTCTTAAAACTGGCAATCGACTTTACGATGGAGAATGATGTTCGTTTGTTTTCTTGTATTTCCATAGCGGGTATGAATTTAGTGGTTTATTAGTTACTGTATTACAAAAAGTAGCAATAAAGTGTTGTTTATCTCATTTCGGGTACGTCTAGTGGGGGTCAAAATTTCGTGACATTAATTTTCCTTATTTTTCAAATATATTGCATATACCTTTACATATAGTATTAATGTAAATATCTTGGAGATATATCAGCATTCAAAAAATGACAACCTCACAAACAACATTATACATGCAGCAAAAGACCCAAGAAGTAAGTTCCTATGAACCTATAAGTTCTTGCGGTAATCAATACAATACACAGTATCTTTGGAAACATTTAAGTCGATTTTAAAACACAAGGTACTAACTAGTAAAAAGTAAAATAACAACAAAACCGATCATCGAGGAAATTCGAAACAGAAAGTAACTATAGGCAAATGGTAAAATCAAAAGTCAAACACGTCAAACGAACGAATAACAACACATGCTTGTATTGGCCTCTTCTTTTGGTGATTTCCCCATCAATATCTATCCGTATGTATTGGCCTGTACTTTGAGAGCATGGTACTCACTTGAACTGATTCCAGCGTCATTACTTTTCAGTATGAATTAGCCTCTACTTTGATGGTCAGGGTGCACTCGAACTAATTCTATCGTCACTATTTATTTGTATGTATATTTGCCTTTACTTTGATGAACATGGTAGTTGACAACATGGACGGAATAACCCGACGGATCCTGTTAATTCTGATTGGTTTTCTAAGGAAGTGTCTAAATCAATCAATTATTTAACTATCGTATATCTACCTTGAAAAATGAAGCTTTGATGCACGCTAGTTTACACCTGAACATTAATTGATAATTAAGAGAAAAAAAGAATAACTTTCACTTTTCGAGGGTCAAAGAAGTGTAAGAATGTTGATTGGTACTTATTTTATTGTTTGTGGCCAGGTTAATACGGTAATGTATAATTACGCGGGAAATGTCAGGACAGTACTTTCTAAGAAATACACTGGGATCGCAATTCCATCAAAACAAATACATGTTCAGGATATGGACTGGATAATCATGTAATCAATGATGCTTTGTGAAAAATGTTGTTTACCTGTTCTTACAGGTGCATTGTATAATTATGTATATTCGATAGAAATGTGCGTTTGTGTTGTAGTAATTGAAGCACTGGATAGGTTCATGAATATTGATATTAAACAATAAATATTATCAAAAAGATACATACACACAACAAAGAAACGGCATAACAATGAATAGAACTCCACAAACTGTTTTAATTAAGGTTCCCTAGGTATTATCGACATGATTAATTTGACATTTATATAAAAGTTACATAGCATAGAAATACTTAAATTTATTTTGAGTCACATTTATTATAGCAATTCTTTTTGAGTTTGCAGTTACCCAGAAACCTGCAGAGAATGCTTGACGAATAATAAGATAAGATATGACATGATTGACAACTAGATAACTATCAACCAGAGACAAAAGACGTTGGAATAAGAACTTATGCCAACGTGCAGCTTTCAACAATGAGATATGCAATAATGTACAACAAGCCAGAAACAATTCAATATGACAAAAATGTAAACAATTTAAGCGAGAAAACTATCGACCTTAAGCATGCTAAAACAAAACGAAATTAAAACCAGGGAAACAGAAACCACTGCATCACTTAATAACAGACTTCAAACAAAAACAACTTAGAAAGTGACAGTACCAAAATCTCTCATTTTTCGATTGACAACATATTTGTGAATGAAACAAGCTAGCATTATCCTGAATCTTCAAGTTCTGATATATGGTTGACGCCCTCTGCGCATCTATCCAATCGAAATTAAACAAAGGACAAAACTGAAAGGTTTTTTGGTTTTTGTCATGGCGTTTTCATTTTTCTTTTTTCTACTTAAGAGTTTGGATAATTTTCTTTGCATATTTCGCTCTCATTCAGAGATCTAACCATCTCAGCACATTTCAAGTAGGAATTTCTAGCTATTTTTCCTTTCTTATAGAAGAATATTTATAAACTATAAATTCAAATTAAACAACGTTTACTTTCATTGGTATTGTGCTAAGCATATCTTCCCACATCACATGGGTAAGGCTGGGTTGTGTGCTTTGTCCATTATTAACGTAAAAAGGAGTTTGAAGTCCAGGTTGTAGTTAAAGAGAGGTACAAACTGCATGTAATGATTGAGGATTGCTCTATAATGGCGGTCTGGTAAACTGGAAATTCTGTCAATGGGGAGAAACAAATAGAATAAATATAAACGTAGGTTTTAGAAACTAAACATTATAATTGTTTTCCCTCTTTCTCATAGGGAAAAATAGCATCTTCCAATAAATTGTGATCCTTTGAGGGCAAGTCGAATTCGGTTGGGATTTACAAAAAATCACTTCCAGTAACCATTCGCGGAACCATTTACATTCAGATATTAGTAGTCCAGTTCCTTACCCGAAAGAAGAAGAGATATCATAATTCCCTTTCTGTCTGTGAACACTTAACGACATAAAAATATATAATTTACTCCGAAATTATAGAAATCTTTTGTTATCATTCTGGATGAAACTGGTAAATTGTGAAGATTTTTATCTGATATAAAGTGTGTATCGCGTACAGCAAGTAAACATGGTACCATGAAACCTAAAGTAGGGTGTTGGCTATTTCTTTTCAGTGCAAATTTGACATAAAAACGAGTACAGATAATCCAAATTCTAATAAGAGCTATTATTGAGAATGGGTGGGGGCAAAAAACTGCCAAAGTGATTTTATTGATCCAAGTTTGTTTCTGTTAAGTCGAGTACAAATTCAATAAATTAATAGATTTATTATTCTCTGATAATTTGACAGTAATTTTACGTGTTATATTGAAGTGAATGTGAACACAAGGGTTGTTTATGTAATAAATCCTCACATGGAAATGAGAATAATATCTGGTGTAGTAGTAAAATTGTCGCTTTGCATGAGTAGGAAATTTTTGTGAATGATTAAATTGTAACGCTATATTTTATCACCTGTAATAATTTTCTGAACAGGTGGTGAAATCTACATTATGGAGATCATATTTCATTGTGTGGTTTTTTTTTTCTTCGGGTAGTTTGTCGTCAATTTAATAAGCAATGTACTGTAACTAACCAAATGTCAAAGAATTCAATTCCTTTCTTCACATGAAATATTGATACACTGTTGATTGAATGACAGAAATAAACCATTATTTGTATCTATACATGACAATTTTATTATTTGGAGGACACCTGTTTGTTTCGAGTTGTCTTTTTTAGAATATAACACCATCTGTTTATTCGGTGAATTTATAGATAGATATTTTCCTTTTCTTAGCAATATCCAAGTTAATAGCAAATGTGCACGAATTGCATGTAAATACAAAATACTTATGTAGTATCTTAGAGATACACAGGTGATAACTATATAGCGTTACATGGGTATGTTATAAGTTAACAAAATATTATGATGTTGTAGAATTTACCAATGAACATCTGCAATTACATGTATGACCGACATATGGTTTGCACTTTCTAATTTGAAACTAATAAAAAGCTACCATGCGCCGATAGGTTGATACTAATCTTAAAAAGGTTTGTTAATTACGGCAATTAATGCCTTAAGAAGACGAACGAATGCAAACTGTGCACATAAAACAGATAGTATATGTATAAAGATCTTTAGAATGATATGTTTTAACTGTACTGATGACGTTGAAGATGAAAAACATGTTTTGTTAAACTGTCCTGTATATTCAGATATTCGTAAGGTTATTTTTAACCATGCTAGTATTGTTGATGAGAATTTCAAGTTTACATATGTCGGATAATGAAAAATTTATATTTCTTTTTACAAACGAAAATATAGTATTTTATACTGCCAAAATCTGCTATGAAATTTTAATAAAGCGAAAATGTATTTTATATTCATGATAGTTGACTTGTATTTGTATTATAATTTAAGAAAAAATGTTTATAGTCTCTCATAACCCTTTATAGAGTGGCTCTTGTTGTTAACTTGTTGTTTTAAAAAGCTGTATAGTTTATATGTAACAAGTGGTGAGATTTTAATTAAGTATTTGTCTTGTCTTGTCTTGTCTCTATAAATGAAATATAAATTTAATCATTAATATAATCGGGTGTTCCGGCAGTACCATGAGAAGATAACTTCATACCACATCTTCTTTTTTTATATTCATGAAAATAAACGGATTACTTTTCAGTCAGTGTTCAATAAACCTATTGACACCATAGAGTTTTTTGTATGTGGTTAAATGTACTGCTTGGTGTTTCTATTTAAAGTTGATTCACATAAACATAAATCAGAAACGTTGATAGAGAATAAATGATAATATAGAGATAGATCGTTGCCAAGATATATTGAACTTTGTTTTATAGTTCCTCCATTTAACCCTTGTATGCAACATTATATAACATTTTAAATAGTTTTTAGTCATAAACCTTACACGTTTTACTATGTTTGTATGACTGAACATTTATTTAATTCAATGTTTTTTAAACACTAATTCATCATAACACTTTTGAAGAGAATGTTTAATAGCTTCCGTGTTATAGGATTAAAATTCTACACAAGTTAGATTCCTTAAATTATTTCACATTAGGGACGTAGCCAAAAAAATTAAATGATTTCATAAAATTTCTAATTTTGAATGTTTTTCATCTATAATGATCTCGTGGTAAGAGGTTTAAAATATTTGTTCTAAAATAGAAGCAGTAATTTGTGAGATAACGAGTGATGTGTAAATCGTAATTTATAACTGCTTCATCAATATAATGCCTAGCTATGCTTACTGTAGCCGCAGGTTAGGATATAATGTTAAATGCTATTCGTAGTTTTATGGTATATTTATAGCATAAGAATTAAGCAAGTGGAAAATGGTTGAATGGTTACTTTGAAGTGAATTTAAAAAACTGAATTTCTTCTCTGACCTTTATTTTAAAACATGTTATGAATGATAGCAAATGCTAATGTATGGATGGTCGATCACTACAATGAACACGATTTTAACAACTTTGTTAACATTAACAACACCGTGATCAGTTGGCGTAGTAATGTATATTGGCTTAAAGTACGCTATAAACCTTTGAGAATAGTCAGAAAATTGGCTGCAGGCTCCGTAAGCCTGCTGTCACCGACCGTCACGAAAATGGTAGTACAATTATTACAAGTAAAGGTTGTAAGCGGACATCACGAATTAATACTGGCCATGCTTCCACAAATGTATAGATAATACAAAGTAATTGTTTTTCTATGGTCCCAAAATTATCTGGATGAAATAATATCTAAACAATGAATGTATCAACACACGATTCTCTAAAAACTTGCCGGACTGATATCCAGGAGCATGTATACGGAGTTGCACAAGAAAGAACGCACGCGACAATCACTACCTGTATATGTCACGCGTCGGGTGTACGGGCACAAGAAAGAACGCACGCAACAATCACTACCTGTATATGTCCCGCGTCGGGTGTACGGGCACAAGAAAGAACGCACGCAACAATCACTACCTGTATATGTCCCGCGTCGGCTGTACGGATGTTAAATTAATTAAGTACACTCCAAATAACACCAAGATATCAAATTTATTCTTAATTTATATTAGTTCTAGCAAGGATTTGTATAGTAAGACAAATCCTTGGTTCTAGTCAAAACACGGTTTCAATAGAACTGATTAGTTGAATAGTATTGATCAGAAGACGGATACAATGGTACCGATTAGAACACGGTTCCCTGTTCCAAATGTACTGATCAGATTAGGGATCAAACCACGGTTGCAACAATATTAATCAGAACAATACAGTTCTGATCAGACCATTGCTCCAAAAGGTGTAGACTACTCAGGACATTGTATCAACGAATACATGCCATATGGAATTACATGATTCAATTCAAAAATTCAAAAATAATAAAATGCATATACCACCAAGCGAGGGAGTTGTATAAATATTGATATGTTAATGTGAATCATTGGTATATATTTTTTTAGATAGCAAATGTGTAATATACTTTTCATATATGTAGATTTTGTTTTTGAATATTTTAAAAGTATAGGTTTGCGTGTTATATTTCAAACTTTAAATCATGCAAAACTGTCCAAATTTCCATTGTTTGTTCATGAAAATAACAACTTTTTGTGAATAAAAAGAAATGTATAACTCCCTTTGAATAACTTTGTTGACAATTTGATTTGAATAAACACAGCTATTTGATATTTGATAAATCATTGTAAATAATGCAATAAATCACTTATTTGTTATTATTCCATTAATCCGTCTTACCCTTTTATTGCCAATCTGTCTCAAAATTTGCAGATTAAGCAAAAAACTAAACCTATTGTGAACTGATATTTTCTAATTTAAGATGGCGGTAAACAATTTATCTACCTTGACCGACCGTGCGAGGGCTGTATAGCCAATCAAGGTAGTTAAAACTCCCATCATCTACATTGATTGTCTTGAAGACGACCTCAAAATACCATTCCATTTAAGAAAAGTTGTATTTAAACAATCTTAAAGGGTACAGATTTAATCGAATTTATCAGTGCATTGGATTGAGAACCACTTGTTTCTGCACTTGCAAAACGACAGCTTAAAAAGGCACCAGGAAACGACCGCACTACAAGCTAATGTCCATGCTTTTATGTACAGTTAAATGTTTAGCTATTTCTGTTATGTTTACAATACTAGAGCACTAGGTGCATGTTCAAAGAATTTCAACATTAATTCACGACGCTGTGCACCTAATTAATGACGATGAACTTAAGTCGCCTTGCGATTAATCCGAGAATTAATAAGTTTCATCGTTTATAAATACGAATTTTATTGTGTGCACTTAGTACACTACAAAGTTTATGAAAACTTTTATTAACATATTTATTGTGAATCTATATTTCCCTGGTATTAAGATTCATATCTCTGGCTTACGCTACATTCCTCGAGTATTTGAAACCGTTTTTACAAGGGTCATGAACGGGCATTTCATTTAAAACTTAATATATAACACACAGTAAACTTACATTTTACTCTTCAAATTTAAAGTTACAATTAAGACAGCAAATATATGAAGATTAAAGCGTGAAAATTGATAATTAGATTCTCGATGACTTTGCCTTAGTTAATAGCTGGTCGATGTGTGAGCTAATGAATATCTTTTCACATTTTCTGTTTTAATAACCCAGTACTTCTTTTGAAATACCGATCTGGGAGGTAATTCAATTAGATTTTGTCTACCAATGCGGAGCTTTTTTTTTTAAGTAAGTCACCCCTTTATATTACATTGTAAATAGTGTGTTTGTAAGTGTTTGACTTATCAGTAAAAGATGACACCCTATCATGACTGTCAGCTAATGAACCAGGTTATAGAGTTTAAAAAGGCCACTCGTTTACTAGTACTAAGCAAAAAAACATTCTTTCCAAATATATGAAAAATTTAATTGACACATAGTATTATCCATTTTAATATGGAAGGAGAATTTCTATCAAACAAATAAAAGGGGATTCGACTTAACCGGGTCTTCTTTATGGGTTGCTCAGACTATTCTATGGCGGTTTCAGATTTTTTGACTCTAAGACTATTTTACTGTAAGCTTCATTACTAATGAAAGCTATATGTAAGATAAACACAGTGTAGGCAGAGGTGCGACGAAATCATAGAATCATTGATCCAAATCCCACCACCACAAATAAGAATTTCACTGTACATTGTTGGGCTAAATTTCTGACCAAGAAAATGGATACATGAGTAGATGTGAGTTCCAACTCTTTGATAATATCTATAAGAATGGTGTTTATTTCATATATGGTCAACTCATATGAATTCGTACTATGCGTGCTTTATCAATGGAAATAGTGACGTCACAATATACTTTTCAAAAAATACAAAAACCCATAAGACGAGAATATTGATTTATCCTCTCTTTTCTGAATTTTTTTTAAAAGAAAAGAAGATGGACAATGAGCCATTGGTCACGAATCATGATTTCGCTCTATAACAAGTATCAACGTATTCAGACAAAACTTGATGCCAAATTACAGAAAAAATCAATTTGCAGTTCTTTAGCAATACAGACGTACAGACAATATGACCGAGATAAAACTTCGGAGCGTGGTTTTGGCGGGTAAAACAATTTATCGACAATTTTTACATTTTTCCTTTCAGCTTACTGCCTAAAAATTTTTTAACTTATGGACAGGACTTGACACTCGAAATAATGGGCAATTTGTACATTTTCCCTTATTATTTTTCTATGGCATGAACAGGATTGATATACTAGAAAGTATTACACAATAATTTGATTTTGGATGTAACGTGTCTTCTGATTGGCTGACGTTATTTTGTTATCAGCCCATAGACATAGTTTAGTCATGTGATCGTGACGTCATCAACGTTTTTTTCGTGGTTTTCTACGGTTTAAAATGGAATTTAGAATTAAATTATAAGAAATGACTGTAATATTTTTTCTGTCTATTCGAAATAACATAAAAAATGTGATGCACACTGTTAAATAACTCGCTACGCGCTTTATTCAGTGTGCACCAATTTTTTTTATGTTATTTCTTCATAGACAGAAAAAATATTACAGTCATTCCTTAAATAACGCCACATAACAGTGCAACAACGTCACGTGTTTATGTCCATCCGCAACAATTTATCAATAATGCACGAGACTTCATTCATGCAACCGAAAACTATCACCACGTTTTGTACGCGTAAAGTAGTTTGACTGAAAATTTCATTTTATTTCACATTCTTAACCAAAAACATATTGTTAAAACAAAATTGCCGATAAGAGAATAAAGCTTTTTTTTTTTGGATTCCGACTTCAAAAATAAAATGCACTTATTCTAAGTGCATCAATCAATAGTAACGTCATATATATTAGTATAAAATGCAACCCAAAACTTTAATGCAAAAACTAAGACACTTTATTTTAATTATCATGTCACGAACAATCTCCCTATTATAAGTAGTAGTATAATCATAATTATTACTAAGTTATATTATTACTATATCATTGTACGCATTTTACGACAGAGTAGCTGAGAAACATTTTTAAGACTTCGTCTAGTACTCTTTTTTTTTCTTGGCCAGACTCCACTGACAGCCTATATGCACTGTTTTCTTTCCCACGTGGTAACATTGTAAATAGATATCGGAGCAACAGTTATCTTGGCCAATACATGTATTTTTAGTATATACTAGATCACTTGAAGGACATAGGTAAATATTGACTTACGATAAGAGAATATATTTATAAATAAGCTCCACATACCAAGGTTAGGTGTTGTTGAGTGCAGTTTTCTGTGCCAGTATCTGGGACAAAATCCCAGATACTATTTGAACCACCTGGTGCCTCGATAGCACTGATATGTAACGTTATCAAAATCACAGGTTTCGTGATAAAATGTTATTTAACAAAAACGTATTTTTTCGACTTTCACTAATGTTCTTTTTCAGTAGTAGTCGTGTGTTGCTCTATATCATCTTTTTTTGTTTGTTCATTGTTTTACCTAATGTATACTACAGTTAGTTTTGACTCATTAAATGTTTCAAATTTGTCATTTCGGGGCCTTCCAAAGCCTACTATGCGGTATGGGTTTCGCTCATTGTTGATGGCCATACTGTGACATCTAGCTGTCAACTCCAATGTCAATTGGTCTCTGGTGGAAAAGTTGTCTCATTGACAATCATAGCAGATCCTCTTATCTTTATATTATACATTTTGATGATTCAAGGCACATCCGATTCCATTAAGGAAACAGGAGATCTTTTATTATTATTTGATACCACCCCACCCCCTAACCAAATGTTCGTCTTTTGTGTGTGTCTAGGTAATACCCTATACATGTATATATAATAGTCAGAACGATTGAATCGATTATACAAATATTTTTATAATTGGTTTTAAATACGTGGAAGTAATAACAAAACATACACAAACAAAAAATCGCTTGAGAATTTCAAATCATCTTTAATGCAGTGATAATCTTTTAAATTAAGGAATACCATTTTAATCGTGAAACAGGTCTCTTATAACAAATCCTTGTGATTCCTATATAATGCGAGCACAACTTTAGTTTGCAAAAAAAAATTGCAATGTTTCAAGTATCACAATAAAATACATGGTTATACTAGTAATATTGGTAATAATAACAAGGCAAAAATAGATAAATCATACAAACATTTAAAAATAAAACTATAAAAAATATATTCTTAATTTTTTTAAAGTGCAAATTAACTCCTACACGTAATTGCTAAAATGATTATAGAAAATATGAGAAAAATCGTCATTATTATGTAATAAAACGTTTTTTTGCCCTATGCAGCGTATAAAGAAAACCACACTTTCAACTGTATATTGTGACTAGGAAGTACATATGGTCGCACTTTGGGTGTTTGGCGCCGACAGATTTCTTAATCCTCCGTTTATTAGAAATATTTTCCCACAACCAGACTAGGACAGTGTCACTTTTTATCATAAGTACAATACTAATTCAGAATTGTAGTACAATTAACTTTGTCTTCTGTTGAGAACATAACTGTTTGATCTTCAGTCAACTTTAAATTACTGAACAATTATGTATATAAATTATTTCTTTAAATATGTGTTAAAGGTTATTGTATTATTTCCTTTAAACCCCTGCAATGATACGAGACTTTTGATATTACCTATGCACTTTTTTCAAGTATAATTATCGCAAACCCCATCTAAATAAATAAAGATATCACAGTCTTCATAGTTTATTTATCATATAACATATTTTGTGTGAACTAAAGACACTGTTACTTGAGTATATTATCTAAAGTAAAAAGGTTTTCTCCTCTTCAAAAGATTTGAAACTTTCCCAGTAAATGTACACAATACCTTTAAGTGTATATTTGAAATGAAAATAGTTCTTTTGAAGCTGTAAACACGGTTTCCTTTTTAAACATACGTTTGAGGAAAGGAATGCCAGTAAGCCGCTAATATTTTACAAAAACGAATACATGTACACAATAAGACTGTATAAAAACTAACTATTACTGATTATAAAGGAAAATATTAAAAAAAAAACTGTAGCTTTTCTTAAGAAAGAGCGAGAGACAGTATTTATCATCAGTTATCCCCCTTTTCAATGCACTAGGCTAGCTGTAATCGGAATTTCTCAGTTATCTTTGTTTCAAATGGAGCATGACAGCAAATTGAAACATGACCTTGTTCAATTATAACACATTTGATAAAACCGCAAGATGCAACCAATATAAGCATTCCAAAATTACACAAAGTTCAACAATGTTTTAAAGTGCACATGTAGACAGAAACTTGAATGGTTCGAGCGGTGCACTCGATTATCATGGCAGTGTCTGTTTACCTTCAGATACACTGATAACTACTTGCGTACTTTTAGTGCCATATATTATCATTTAACATATGGTGAAACATATACAATAAGATATTGATTGCAGTTTTTACACCCTATCATCAACATCTACACTTGGTTTTGCAGCTTAACGCTACAAGTAAAAATAAACGAAAATCACATAAAAACATTTATTTGATAATATGTTCTATGATCCAGATAAATACAAAATGCTGAGTTCTTCATCTTCTTTGAATGATGCAAGCATGCAATTTCTTACGAATGCACGGACTTGATGTTATTATATCTAAACAAAAGCGGACATTTCAAGACAAAAAAGATATATATTATTGTATAAAATGACTAAGCTTTATAGAAAAGGGACATCTAATTTTGTGTACTGTTTTTATACCAAACGATTAAGTCCCTTACACATGCACATAATAATGCAGTACAGTTTAAATGTAACATCTTAGGATCTTAGTTTTGGTACCAATTTTATCAAACATGGAAACTTTGTCTAATTCATCTTTTTCACTATCAAAATTTGTCAATATCTTGGTCAAAGAAAGGCGGGAGTTTATAATTTGGAATTACTACTTGTATAAAATTTCACTGCATGTACTTGCTAATAGAATGAAAAATTCAACTATAGTCGCCGTCAGCTGAAATTCGTAGCGGTTTTCGGTAAAAATAATTTAAACTATCAATCGCGTTCACTCGAGATATAGTTTTTCACATTCCATTCAAAAATCGCAAAAAGATAAACCACTACTGACCTACCTTTTAAGTGATCGCACTGTAATAATCCTGACCTTCACATTTTCCAGAATGTTTTCCATTGTAATTCCGCCATCTTCGTTTCTATGAGGATCATTTGTTTACATATGACATTCGTCACTTACGCAGTTTTCCGAGCTTTATGCAAATTTTATGAAATTGAACTCCACGGAAACACTTCCGGTAAAATCAATGGCGGATTCCACCATTCAAAATCGTCGGGGCTATAAATAGGTTATAGTTGAGGTCATTGACGTATAAAGCTAACGTTTATACGTATAGCTTTATCTGTATAGTAAAAAAGCTGATTGCAGTATAAAAGGATTTATAATCTACTAGCTGACGGACATCGTGAAGGTTTAAACCAGGACCAGGGATACCAGTGAGCATCATAAGACAGATGCATGGCTGGAATTGTTTTAAGCCATTATATAAACAACAGCCCACAATATGCAGTACACAATACTTAAGACAAAGAAAATAAGAAGGTGGTGAAAAAGGATGCCTATTTTGCGACAAATTGCAGTAAATTGCCACTTCATCACAATGATTAACACTATATATCATATCAATGATTGTATAGAAAGTCACAATGTTATCAAATCTAGGATGGTCAGGAAAATTGCCACTTTATTATATCGAGTCTTTTACAGAAATATCCAGTCGTCTTAGTTCTAACTCCCGTTTCCGTTTAATCTCGATAAGAAGACTTGTAAGTGGTACATTAAAAAAACATACAATAAAAGATGAGGAGGAACAGCATTCAATTATAAAATAATAGTATGATAGATAACATGGAATACACATCAAATGTTTTAATTACAAAGTTATACCGTATCAATACTAAAAGTTTATATTTTATTGAAATATGAAAATGTATTTAGATAAACAAACGTCTAAATCTTAGAATATGCATTCTGTTATCAATCGAGATAAAATATATCTTATATCTATTTTCAAAAGTGCTTCCATTATTATATCACGAGGCATGTTTTCTTCTTTTTCATGTACAAATTATCACAATCACCATCCGCCTACACCTATAGAAATAAAGTTCATAGTTATGTCTCTGTCAGAAATTAATTCACACATCCTTTAAACCGTTAATTCTACAAATAAATGACAAAACTGATGGCGACCATGGTCACTAGAAAGCTTTGTTAAATGTGCACCATGTTGTTAACTATATTTTTGTTCGCACAGAGATTACAGCTTTGCAGTAATGTAAATTATACCCTGTTTATGATAAAGCAACCGTCCACCTACTCAAATTATACGTCTCAATACTCATTTTAAAAGTAATATATTCAGTAATTAAACGTTAGATATATAATACATGTAGATATGGGGAAGGTTTTATGTCCACAAACATTATTAACCCCGCCAGATTCAAATATGTCATTGTCCCAAGTCAAGAACCTGTCGTTTAGTGGTACATGAATGTGTTTATTTTTCATGAATTAAGACGTTAGGGATTTTTTTTTACAATTGAACTGTTTTACATTTTTTTTTTATGTCGGCGGCTTTGATATCCGACTATTCGGTTTTGGTTTTATGTATTATTGAAGGCCGTAAGGTTGCTTAAAATAGTTTAAATCCACTTTATTTTAAACTTTAAACTAGTGTAAGTTGTCTCTTTGACAATCACATCCCCATATATTTATCAGTACCTCACATGATACTGAAGGTTTTCAGCGAGGCACCCATATTACTTATTACAGCCAGCAGCAAAAAATAAGTGGGAAACTTGCTGACATCAGCAGCAATATATAAGTGGGAAGGAAGATGCGGAGAAGCGCGCACCATGGTTATGCAAGTTTTTCAAGGACGTTTTGTTGTCCAACCTTGATTATACAAGTCTTTCGAGTACGTTTTGTTGTCCCATCTAAAAGCAAAAACTTTATAGCATTCCAAAGTTGGCATTTTAGTAAGATTATTTGTCCGTATTTTACCAATGAAATCATATCAGTCATTTAATTTGTACGAAGAAACGAAATTAAGCTTACAAAAGAATATGTGCATAGCTTAAGCCTCGGTCACACCTTACCGGATAGCTCGAACGGACGCCTAACGGATAACTTTTTTTTCAATCCGTTCAAGTCCGTTAGACGTCCGTCCATATCCGTTGCATGTCCGTTAAGCGTCCGTTTTATCCGTTGCATGTCCGTTAAGCGTCCGTTTTATCCGTCGACGTCCGTTCTGTCCGGTGGAAAATTTTGAGCATGTTCAAAACTTTGAACGGACGTCTAACGGATAAAATGTCCGTTGAACGTCCGTTAGACGTCCGTTAGGCGTCCGTTTTATACGGTACTCGTCCGTTTCGTTTCCGTTTTGTATCCGTTACGTGTCCGTTATACATCCGTTGGAGGTCTGGCAGATAAATTCACCAACGGACTTCTAACGGACGTCTAACGGATAAAACGGATGAGAAACGGACTTCTACCGGACGTATAACGGACAAAACGGACGATGAACGGATCTGAAACGGATAAAATTAATGCCAATTGAAAATTTCTCGTCAGAAATGCCAAAAAGATTTCTTAAGGTTCATGAATTCTTATTATTCATAATCGATCTTAGAGTAAGGGCACATATTCACAATCAAGCAGCTGTTAAACTTATTCAGGTCAGACACTGCCCTTTAGCGGCATTTTGAAGAACAAACAAAAACCAGTTACACAGAACTTTGACTCTGGAGGCTCACAAATCAAATAGATTTGCTTTCATTATATTGCATGTTTTTTCAGTTTTGTTTGGTAGTATTTGCATGATTTTTTATGTGATAGTCGGTTAAAAAGCTCATCAGAGCTCATGTTTTGTCTGTTATTATGTATATATATGCCGACTCTAAATAAAATCTACTTTCTTAATTACTTAACTAGAACATTTTCAATATTAATGCGATTTACATGTATTATTATTGTCGCCTTTAATTCTTTCGTATATCTTGTTTATCCGTTTTATCCGGTACGCTTCCGTTATGTGTCCGTTTTATGCGGTACTCGTCCGTTAGATGTACGTTCGACATCCGTTCTGTCCGTTACGTCTCCGTTTCTCGTCCGTTGCATATCCGTTGCATGTCCGTTATGCATTCGTTAGGCGTCCGTTTTAGTTGGTCAGTACATCAACGGACGCCCAACGGATAACAATTTTGTCAACGGACAACTTTTATTTTCATCCGTTATGCGTCCGTTCGTCTTATCCGGTAAGGTGTGACCGAGGCTTAAAGAAGACAAACACTCGATAAACGATAATACAACTTTATCACTCGATGATCCCCGTTTTCATGTAGTTACGGGAGTGCAATCCTGTATCAATAAATAGTACAGTGTTCACCTCATGCTAATGCGAGCATACGAAATATCACTTTTAATGAAGTCATTATTTTGTTGTTCTAGAGCAGGGGCGGATTCAGGATTTTGGAAAGGGGGGGCGAAGATTTTTAATTTCGCCGAGCGGAGCGAGGCGAAAAATTTTTGGGACCTTTTTTTGGGTAAAAAACATAAAATAAGTGTAATATGCACAATTTAAACTGTTCTTGGCTTGGGGCATGTATATTTTATAGTTGCTGTATTAAAAGTGTAAGGGTTGGACATTTTTTATGGACATGGACATTCGATGAAATTTACAATACGACCAACACGAGTTAAAAAAGACAAACAAGCAGTTTTTATCAAAATGTTTGATTGATATGTTTCACCCAACATAACTGAGAGAACCGAAGTGAGGGGTTCCAAATCCCCCAAAGATTACGAAAGTGTCTGAAATGACAACGAATTTAGGATGATGGTCGACAAATGGAAACATAAAGGTCACACCCAGTAGGCAGGTTACAAAGTATTCAATATATATAAGTCCGGCGAAACAGACATTCAAGTCAGACACGCAAACCCCGGCCACAAAAAACTACGCCCGTTTTTTTCATCATGTTCATTTCATGCTAAATAATTTTGTTGGGAATTTTCGTTTTTAATAGCAAAAAACTGGACAAGACTATTGTTTTCAATCCAGATACGATTCAGAATTTTTGTTTAAGGCAAGAATCAGAGTCAATTTTTCTCTCTCAAATATCTAAGACTGTCTCCTCAAATCGAATGGTTCGTACCTGAGACTTGAAATTTTTCTAGAGCTTATACTAAAATTGAAAATGGAAATGGGGAATGTGTCAAAGAGACAACAACCCGACCACAGAAAAACAACAGCAGAAGGTCACGAACAGGTGTTCAATGTAGCGAGAAATTTCCGCACCTGGAGGCGTCCTTCAGCTTGCCCCTTAACAAATATAGTTCAGTGATAATGAACGCCGTACTAATTTCCAAATTGTACACAAGAAACTAAAAATAAAATAATAACAAGACTAACAAAGGCCAGAGGCTCTTGACTTGGAACAAGCGCAAAAATGCGGCGGGTGACAGGGGTTCATTATTCAACTTTGTTATTAATAAAATAAGCTGGTGCATTTGGGGTTAAACATGTTTTCGTAGGTAAATAATATTGTGGAACTTTCTTTTTTTGAGAGTGCAATGGTCTATAGAGTATTTACTATCACTTTCTGTTTGGTGGAATAGTGAAATAGAAGTCAATACGTTCTTGCTAAATCCTGTGTTGCTTTGAAGGTTTCCTGATTGTCATGACATCCTCAGCCTAAGCAATGTTTATTACTGTAATTTGAATTTCAAAATGACCGTGTGCCGTTTTTTCAACGCACTGGTCAACTCCACCATAGCAAATCACATGACTTGACAATCAGTAAATACCACCGAAAAATATCTTCTTAAGTAAAGAAATGTCGTATAAAAATTAAATACTCGGGAAATGGCAAAGTTCACGAAGTCTAGTCTGATAAATAATTTAATAAAAAAAAAAAAAAAAAAAAAAGTCCGAGCAAAGGGGGGGCGTACGCCCTCTACGCCCCCCCCTGAATCCGCCACTGTAGAGTATAAGATTAAAGATACGGGGATACGAAGAATACCCATACGATCAAACACACCGAGTTTTTATTATTGTTGTCTCATCATCGGTTTTTTTTTTCGGGGGGAGGGAGCGTGGCATTAATTTTGTCACTTTTCCTATGACTTGCGGGTTTTTGTTCTGCTTTAGAATAAAGGCTTTGTGTCTATTTTCTACTTTTGGTTTTTGGTTGTCGCTTGAGTGTCTTCTCGCCATTACACGTCATTAAGTGACGTAAAGCATCATTGTGAAATCAAATGGTACAAACAAAATACACAGGGAAAGTCGAGTACTCACTCAACGTCAGATATTGCTACCATTTAGTGTAACAGAAAAATGACGTTAAATTGGAAACACCCACTATCTAATTCTTCCAGCTTTCCTTTTTGGGTAAATGCAAAGTATAACAAACAAGTATAAATGCCGTGAGAATCCGATCTAATATGATTTTATAATTAACATAGGATATTCAATTTTACTGCTAGTAATTATGTGTTTTTGGAGGAATATTGCTGCATTATATATTCAACCCGAGTATGATTTTATTCAAGCAGTGACATACAATAGCTTATAGTTATGATACTAACGTTTTCTTACTTTTTGATCGTCTTATAGATGTGTATTTTTGTAATGTGTGTATCATTTCGTTTTGTTGAAAGCAGGGCATTTATATTTAGTGGAGGAAGGAACACGCGAATGCAGTTCATGTCGTCCCTAGCATATAACGCTTGTGGCGACGTCAAATTATGATAACGGACAAACTTGCAAGACATTTTCATTAATCCGTATTTTTTATAGATAACCCTGTAATCTTAATGCTATTTGGTGTACCAACTTCAACTTTAAAAGTACTTTTTATTGGTATAGTTATCAAAGCCGAAAAATAATCTTCACGAAATCAAATCTCTGTTTTTTGGCCGTAAAAGTTTTGTGAAGGCATGCAAGTTTAACTCGGACATTTCCACAAGACATTGCAAATCTATTTTTTTGAATTGAATATGTAGCTTAATTTATTTTTCCAATTCGAATTTTGGGAGCTTACACTTAGTACAAAACGATCGTGCTTACAATTTAATGAATTATCTGTCAAAATTTTATTTTTGAACTGAAATGTTTCAAGTTTCCAAATTAACTTTCCGATGGGACATTTCCGTACATCATATTCTTTTGAAAATATGTATGCAAATCTTAAAAGGAGACAGCCATGTTAACCAGTACTGAAATATATCACGTCATAGAATGTTCATGCAAAATTTCGAAGAGTTGCGTGGACATTTCGCGAATTGTTCGAGTTTTATGTTTCGAGTTTGTTACATGGGACAACGCTAAGTAAACGTTTTTTCGGATAATCTGTGTCTTCCTAAGACTATGAATATTATATTTTTATTCTTTCTCTATCATAATTTGGAAATTCAAGAATCAATCTTTATTTTCATGTATAATATGAAATATTTATTTCAGCATTTCTATAAAAATTTTCCCGCCAAATATTTACTTAACGCTATTTTTCGTGGTAGTATCAATATCTAACGTTGCGTCAATTGTCATTTTGACCCTTGAATTGTACGATGGCAAGAACTGACTTTTTTTCGCCACAATTTTTATATATTATGATGGTATGGACGGAGAACGCATTAAACGGAATGCAGCTAATTATGACTGCAAACTTTTTAAAATTCTTATAATTCTTATAATATTTTCATTGTAAATTATGAATAAATTAATCAATAAAATATAGAATACGAATAGTTATATCTTAAACTATTGTTTTTATCATGTCCAATTAAATTTTTGAAAAATGATAACTCCAAACATTAAGCTGCAAGGAACTCGATAAACACAGCAAAAGTTACTAATTTATCATTAACAGTAGGACAATTGGTCGAAAGAAAGTTCATAAACACTATAAATATTTTTAAACTAACTAAAACTGTTGCTTATACTCACAATGCTAATTCTCCTTTTGAGTTGAAACAACAGTTTTAGTTAGTTTAAAGATATTTATCAAACTGTATCTAACAAATCGTATCCCTGTCAGTGCACTCACTAATGGGTGGGTGATACCAGTCCACATAAAATAAGTTCAGTCTTAGTAAGTAGAAAAAAATAGGAAAACACAAAATTGATTTATTTTCAGTATTTACAAATTAATAATTGTTATCTTTAAGATAACATTAATCTGTTAACTTTGTGATGTCTAATAATGCATTTCTTTTTCTGATACTTCTGATCAATGTTAATACGTACATTACCTTTATAATTAAGAAGTTGCACCGTTTTGTCTCATTGTAAAACGTCTCTATAACAACTATATACCGAGTTCCCCTTCTTGTTAATCATATTTTGCTTTTACTTACAACGAGGTTAACTAGATTTCTTTCCGGATCAAAATAATGAACCAAACGAAAACAAACATTTTGTATTCAAACGAATAGCAATGCCAAGGATCACAAAGAATATTTGCTGAGACGAGATATGACCGATAGTAGATTAAAGGACTTGATGCTTAGCCATAGGTCAGGTAGTGCGATAGTTTGAAATATATCAACTTAGGAAAGATTGCTTTAGTACAATATCTGCCTTAGAAATCGAATTTAGTAGGATTTTAGGTACAACCTGGGTGGTATTAGAAAGATTAATACAAAACGAGAAAAGCAGAATGTTTGAATATAGCATTCCGCACTCATACCATATTGTTTAAGCTATGCTATTAATTCTAGTTGAACAAGTGCTCCTGTCGGGTATGTCACAGCACTCTCATAAAACAGACACCTTTTTTATAATGATATCAGTTATATATTAGATCAATGTACTTTTAAGTTTAGACTACAACCTTGTTTGTTAGATCCACTTCTGCTGGATACTCCTGTTCGTCTACATTATTTACATTAAACAGTTATTTGGTCTATGATGGAGTAGTCTCATTGGCAATTACCGATATATCACATTGTCTTATCTTTTTGTATTTATATTTATTATATAGACTATAACGGACATTTTTTATTCGATATAAATGAGAAGATGTGATAAGATTACAAATGAGACAACTCTTCACAAGAGACAAAAATGACACAGAAATTAACAACTATAGGTCACCGTGTGGCCTTCAACAATGAACAAAGCCCAATACCTCATAGTAAGCTATAAAAGGCCCTAAAATGACAATGTAAAACAATTCAGACGAGAAAACTAACGGCCTAATTTATGTACAAAAGTAGATATTTGTGTTTTGTCAATTATGCTATAAGTTTCTTGGACTCTGTTATACTATAAGTTACTTGGACTCTGTTATACTATAAGTTATTTGGACTCTGTTATACTATAAGTTTCTTGGACTCTGTTATACTATAAGTTACTCAGACTCTGTTATACTATAAGTTTCTCGGACTCTGTTATACTATAAGTTACTCGGACTGTGTTATACTATAAGTTACTCGGACTCTGTTATACTATAAGTTATTTGGACTCTGTTATACTATAAGTTACTTGGACTCTGTTATACTATAAGTTACTTGGACTCTGTTATACTATAAGTTACTCGGACTCTGTTATACTATAAGTTTCTCGGACTCTGTTATACTCTAAGTTACTCAGACTCTGTTATACTATAAGTTTCTCGGACTCTGTTATACTATAAGTTACTCAGACTCTGTTATACTATAAGTTATTTGGACTCTGTTATACTATAAGTTTCTCGGACTCTGTTATACTATAAGTTACTCGGACTCTGTTATACTATAAGTTTCTCGGACTCTGTTATACTATAAATTATTTGGACTCTGTTATACTAAAAGTTACTCAGACTCTGTTATACTATAAGTTTATACTATAAGTTACTCAGACTCTGTTATACTATAAGTTTCTCAGACTCTGTTATACTCTAAGTTACTCAGACTCTGTTATACTATAAGTTTCTCGGACTCTGTTATACTATAAGTTACTCAGACTCTGTTATACTATAAGTTATTTGGACTCTGTTATACTATAGTCTATAAGTTTCTCGGACTCTGTTATACTATAAGTTTCTCGGACTCTGTTATACTATAAGTTACTTGGACTCTGTTATACTATAAGTTATTTGGACGCTGTTATACTATAAGTTACTTGGACTCTGTTATACTATAAGTTACTTGGACTCTGTTATACTATAAGTTACTCAGACTCTGTTATACTCTAAGTTTCTCGGACTCTGTTATACTATAAGTTACTTGGACTCTGTTATACTATAAGTTATTTGGACTCTGTTATACTATAAGTTTCTTGGACTCTGTTATACTATAAGTTTCTCGGACTCTGTTATACTATAAGTTTCTCGGACTCTGTTATACTATAAGTTTCTCGGACTCTGTTATACTATAAGTTACTTGGACTCTCTTATACTATAAGTTACTCAGACTCTGTTATACTATAAGTTTCTCGGACTCTGTTATACTATAAGTTATTTGGACTCTGTTATACTATAAGTTACTCAGACTCTGTTATACTATAAGTTACTCAGACTCTGTTATACTATAAGTTACTCGGACTCTGTTATACTATAAGTTTCTCGGACTCTGTTATACAATAAGTTACTCAGACTCTGTTATACTATAAGTTACTCAGACTCTGTTATACTATAAGTTACTCGGACTCTGTTATACTATAAGTTTCTCGGACTCTGTTATACTATAAGTTACTCGGACTCTGTTATACTATAAGTTACTCGGACTCTGTTATACTATAAGTTACTCAGACTCTGTTATACTATAAGTTACTCGGACTCTGTTATACTATAAGTTACTCGGACTCTGTTATACTATAAGTTACTCAGACTCTGTTATACTATAAGTTACTCAGACTCTGTTATACTATAAGTTACTCAGACTCTGTTATACTATAAGTTACTCAGACTCTGTTATACTATAAGTTATTTGGACTCTGTTATACTATAAGTTACTCAGACTCTGTTATACTATAAGTTACTCAGACTCTGTTATACTATAAGTTACTCAGACTCTGTTATACTATAAGTTACTCAGACTCTGTTATACTATAAGTTACTTGGACTCTGTTATACTATAAGTTACTTGGACTCTGTTATACTATAAGTTACTTGGACTCTGTTATACTATAAGTTATTTGGACTCTGTTATACTATAAGTTACTCAGACTCTGTTATACTATAAGTTTCTCGGACTCTGTTATACTATAAGTTACTTGGACTCTGTTATACTATAAGTTTCTCGGACTCTGTTATACTATAAGTTACTTGGACTCTGTTATACTATAAGTTTCTCGGACTCTGTTATACTATAAGTTACTTGGACTCTGTTATACTATAAGTTACTCAGACTCTGTTATACTATAAGTTACTCAGACTCTGTTATACTATAAGTTACTCAGACTCTGTTATACTATAAGTTTCTCGGACTCTGTTATACAATAAGTTACTCACACTCTGTTATACTATAAGTTACTCAGACTCTGTTATACTATAAGTTACTTGGACTCTGTTATACTATAAGTTTCTCGGACTCTGTTATACTATAAGTTACTCAGACTCTGTTATACTATAAGTTACTCGGACTCTGTTATACTATAAGTTACTCAGACTGTGTTATACTATAAGTTACTCGGACTCTGTTATACTATAAGTTACTTGGACTCTGTTATACTATAAGTTACTCAGACTCTGTTATACTATAAGTTACTCAGACTCTGTTATACTATAAGTTACTCAGACTCTGTTATACTATAAGTTATTTGGACTCTGTTATACTATAAGTTACTCAGACTCTGTTATACTATAAGTTACTCGGACTCTGTTATACTATAAGTTACTCAGACTCTGTTATACTATAAGTTACTCGGACTCTGTTATACTATAAGTTACTTGGACTCTGTTATACTATAAGTTACTCAGACTCTGTTATACTATAAGTTACTCAGACTCTGTTATACTATAAGTTACTCAGACTCTGTTATACTATAAGTTATTTGGACTCTGTTATACTATAAGTTACTCAGACTCTGTTATACTATAAGTTTCTAGGACTCTGTTATACTATAAGTTACTCAGACTCTGTTATACTATAAGTTACTTGGACTCTGTTATACTATAAGTTACTTGGACTCTGTTATACTATAAGTTACTTGGACTCTGTTATACTATAAGTTATTTGGACTCTGTTATACTATAAGTTACTCAGACTCTGTTATACTATAAGTTTCTCGGACTCTGTTATACTATAAGTTACTTGGACTCTGTTATACTATAAGTTTCTCGGACTCTGTTATACTATAAGTTACTTGGACTCTGTTATACTATAAGTTTCTCGGACTCTGTTATACTATAAGTTACTTGGACTCTGTTATACTATAAGTTTCTCGGACTCTGTTATACTATAAGTTTCTCGGACTCTGTTATACTATAAGTTTCTCGGACTCTGTTATACTATAAGTTACTTGGACTCTGTTATACTATAAGTTACTCAGACTCTGTTATACTATAAGTTTCTCGGACTCTGTTATACTATAAGTTACTCAGACTCTGTTATACTATAAGTTACTCAGACTCTGTTATACTATAAGTTACTCGGACTCTGTTATACTATAAGTTTCTCGGACTCTGTTATACTATAAGTTACTTGGACTCTGTTATACTATAAGTTTCTCGGACTCTGTTATACTATAAGTTACTTGGACTCTGTTATACTATAAGTTTCTCGGACTCTGTTATACTATAAGTTTCTCGGACTCTGTTATACTATAAGTTTCTCGGACTCTGTTATACTATAAGTTACTTGGACTCTGTTATACTATAAGTTACTCAGACTCTGTTATACTATAAGTTACTCAGACTCTGTTATACTATAAGTTACTCAGACTCTGTTATACTATAAGTTTCTCGGACTCTGTTATACAATAAGTTACTCAGACTCTGTTATACTATAAGTTACTCAGACTCTGTTATACTATAAGTTACTTGGACTCTGTTATACTATAAGTTTCTCGGACTCTGTTATACTATAAGTTACTCAGACTCTGTTATACTATAAGTTACTCGGACTCTGTTATACTATAAGTTACTCAGACTCTGTTATACTATAAGTTACTCGGACTCTGTTATACTATAAGTTACTTGGACTCTGTTATACTATAAGTTACTCAGACTCTGTTATACTATAAGTTACTCAGACTCTGTTATACTATAAGTTATTTGGACTCTGTTATACTATAAGTTACTCAGACTCTGTTATACTATAAGTTTCTAGGACTCTGTTATACTATAAGTTACTCAGACTCTGTTATACTATAAGTTACTTGGACTCTGTTATACTATAAGTTACTTGGACTCTGTTATACTATAAGTTACTTGGACTCTGTTATACTATAAGTTATTTGGACTCTGTTATACTATAAGTTACTCAGACTCTGTTATACTATAAGTTTCTCGGACTCTGTTATACTATAAGTTACTTGGACTCTGTTATACTATAAGTTTCTCGGACTCTGTTATACTATAAGTTACTTGGACTCTGTTATACTATAAGTTTCTCGGACTCTGTTATACTATAAGTTACTTGGACTCTGTTATACTATAAGTTTCTCGGACTCTGTTATACTATAAGTTATTTGGACTCTGTTATACTATAAGTTACTCAGACTCTGTTATACTATAAGTTTCTCGGACTCTGTTATACTATAAGTTACTTGGACTCTGTTATACTATAAGTTTCTCGGACTCTGTTATACTATAAGTTACTTGGACTCTGTTATACTATAAGTTTCTCGGACTCTGTTATACTATAAGTTACTTGGACTCTGTTATACTATAAGTTTCTCGGACTCTGTTATACTATAAGTTTCTCGGACTCTGTTATACTATAAGTTTCTCGGACTCTGTTATACTATAAGTTACTTGGACTCTGTTATACTATAAGTTACTCAGACTCTGTTATACTATAAGTTTCTCGGACTCTGTTATACTATAAGTTACTCAGACTCTGTTATACTATAAGTTACTCAGACTCTGTTATACTATAAGTTACTCGGACTCTGTTATACTATAAGTTTCTCGGACTCTGTTATACTATAAGTTACTTGGACTCTGTTATACTATAAGTTTCTCGGACTCTGTTATACTATAAGTTTCTCGGACTCTGTTATACTATAAGTTTCTCGGACTCTGTTATACTATAAGTTACTTGGACTCTGTTATACTATAAGTTACTCAGACTCTGTTATACTATAAGTTTCTCGGACTCTGTTATACTATAAGTTATTTGGACTCTGTTATACTATAAGTTACTCAGACTCTGTTATACTATAAGTTACTCAGACTCTGTTATACTATAAGTTACTCGGACTCTGTTATACTATAAGTTTCTCGGACTCTGTTATACTATAAGTTACTTGGACTCTGTTATACTATAAGTTTCTCGGACTCTGTTATACTATAAGTTACTTGGACTCTGTTATACTATAAGTTTCTCGGACTCTGTTATACTATAAGTTTCTCGGACTCTGTTATACTATAAGTTTCTCGGACTCTGTTATACTATAAGTTACTTGGACTCTGTTATACTATAAGTTACTCAGACTCTGTTATACTATAAGTTACTCAGACTCTGTTATACTATAAGTTACTCAGACTCTGTTATACTATAAGTTTCTCGGACTCTGTTATACAATAAGTTACTCAGACTCTGTTATACTATAAGTTACTCAGACTCTGTTATACTATAAGTTACTTGGACTCTGTTATACTATAAGTTTCTCGGACTCTGTTATACTATAAGTTACTCGGACTCTGTTGCCGATTATAGGATTATAAGTATGGTGTCTTGACTGACATGAACCATCAGCTTTATCTTGTCTCTTGACCGATTTCACCAATATACGTAATTCGTGTAACGATGAAATTATTTGTTTATTCAAAACCTTTGTCAAAAGTGTCAATGTCGTCACATCCGCACTGAAAATAGACAATATATTATCAGTTCTGAGATTAAAGCGTTAGCTGTTTTCTCACTTCAAGTTCATTTCAAAGTTACAGAAACCTACAGTTTGTCATTATATATAAGCGTATCCGTTTTAAAAAAATAATTTAAAAAGTACTGAAAAACTGAACATCAGATGACCGCAAGTTCTTGTGGATGGTCATAAGCACTTGTCTCAGAAACAAAATCACATCTTTATACCTGAAACGGTGAGGTTAATGTACAGATGTATTATTTTTTTTCTGAGACAAGTTCTTGTGTGGAAGATAAATAAATGATAGGGAATTCAACATCACCGTAATAACTATTATCATAGTATTAATGAATGGGTGTTTTTATAATGGCCCTGTTATATGTCCAAGGTCTGTAATAATGGTCGAGGAAGTCTGTAATGGCCCGAGGCAACGACAACATGTCAAGGAGACAATGTAATATCTATAAAGTTCCAACAAACCTAAATGACTATTTTGATACAAACATGGTCGGAAATCAATAATATAATAAATATAGCCTTTGTATGAGGTCAATACAGGATATATCGACCCAAAGAAGTATATCGACCTCGGACTTCGTCCTCAGTCAATATACTTCTTTCAGGTCAATATATCCTTGTATCGACCTCATACAAAGACTATATTTGTATAATATTGTATAGTATTTGTATAGTACAGTTACATGTATATAATTTTCATCCATTTGCACATCATTCTATTCTACTAATTATTAATAATGCAGTGCAAGGGCATGGTGGACACTCTGACTTCTATAATAATTCGATTTTTCTTATAGATTGAATTTGAGTAGGCATACATAATACTTTCCCGCCAAACCAGAGAGCAAAGACCAATAACTCATGTATCTGTATATAATCTTCACCTCCTTTATAGGAGATTGGAATCGTTCATGAGATATTCTTCCGCATGCGTTAACACAATTTTTCTGTACGTCTGCATATACATTAATATTTTTTACTTACTTACATATAAAACATTTTAATAATATTAGATTATGTTCTAAAAATAATATTTGATGAGTATTCATTTAAGAAATGAATTTATAACAAGTAATTATGAATGTTATTTTGCACTCGGTGTATTTATCATGATTATGCATCGGTTGAAAAACCAAAACTAATTTACATCATGGAAATTTAGGCGATAGCAATACATCGGAATGACCTCACGGCCATCCTCTGTAAAAAGATAAATAACAAAAATACCGAACTCCAGGGAAATTTAAAATCGAAAAGATTTCGATTTTATAAATAAACAATATAATGTCTATTGAACCTCATTGGATGATTGTACCGTGTTTATCGATTCTCGTCATCATTAAACTGTAATTAAGTCTTCCGACACCCATCGATTAGTATCATAGTAACTGACCCTCATTGATACTTTGTATCATGCCAATCGACTCTCATCGATTTAGTTTATCGAGTCTATTGACCCCTGTGATATACAGGATCATGTTTACTGAACCTCATTGATACTTTTTATAATGACAATCGACCCTTATCGATTTCTTTTATCGAGTCTATTGACCCCTGTGATATACAGGATAATGTTTACCTACCCTCATCGATACTTTGTATCATGTCAACCGATCTTCGTCAACCGAGGGTATCGATGAAATTGAGAATGGAAACGGGTAATGTGTAAAAAGACAACTTGACCAAAAAGCAACCAAAAATGAACCAAAATAAAAAACAAAACAACAAAGATTAACAAAGACCAGAGGTTTCTGACTTGGGACAGGCGCAAAGAGAGGCAGGTTTAAACATGTTTTGTGATATCTCAACCCTCCCCATTACATGTTGGCAATGTGTAATAAACTAACACCCCAAACTGCGTACAGTAAAACTCAGTTTAAAAAAGATAACTAAAATAAACTAAAGAAAATGAACATGTCTTCATCATGTGAAAATCAAGCAGATTCTCTCCTGTTTGAGGTTGAGTATCATACCATCATAAAATATATGTGAAAAAAATTGATTTTAGAATAAATGTGTGTATTTCCACTGCAAATACCCTAATATGAGTAAATCAACATAAATTTAAAAAAAAGAAGGCTATTTGTGATTACCTGAACAGTATCGCAACTGCAGATATCCCTATTTAATAAGTCTGTTTAAAATTATTTTTTTTAGCTTAAGGCTGGGATGTGAAAATGGGATAAGATCTACAGACTCTAACCGATTCAGGAAATTATGTCTACCGACCAACGTCGATATAGTTTTACATGATTACGGACCCTTATCGATATAGTGTAACATATCGATTTTCTTAGTTAAGCAGACCATCATCGTATAGGTGAATCAAGTTTATCGTCTTTTGTGGATAGTTGTCTCATTGGCAATCATACCACATCTTTTTTATTTCATATTGGTAAATAACGTCTTCAGGCCCTGTGTGATAAAGTGTGTCATGTTTACCGACCCTTGTCGATATATTGAACCATGTCTATCGACCTTCTGCAATATAATGTGTCATGTTTATCGAACTCATCGAAAAAGTATATCATATTTACCGATCATTATCGATATAACGTGACATGTTTATCGACCATCAACGATATACCGTACATGTAGCATGTTTACCGACCCTGTATATATATGTATTTCATTCCTTATCTATATTTGCTCTTATTTTTCCCAGTATTTTAAAACTTGAGAAAAGGAAATGTATAAGCTTTTGTTTGTTATGCCTCACCTACGATAGAAGAGGGGCATTATGTTTTCTGGTCTGTGCGTCCGTTCGTTCGTCCGTCAGGTTAAAGTTTTTGGTCAAGGTAGTTTTTGATGAAGTTGAAGTCCAATCATCTTGAACCTCAGTACACATGTTCCCTATGATATGATCTTTCTTATCTTAATGTCAAATTAGAATTTTTACCAAAATTTCACGGTCTATTGAACATAGAAAGGTAAGTGCGAGTGGGGACTTGTACTGGGGACTCATTCTTGTTTAGAATGTTTTGAATGAGCTTAATATCACAAAAACTTCGTACTGTTTTATTTTACTGACTTTATTCTGTTGGTAAGATCGCAGCAGATCCAAGTTAATATAGCACATTTCTATTCTGTCAGTTATCTAATAATAATCCCGTATACTTTTACGCATATTAACCTTATCATGGTTTTCCAATTACTAAATTAAGTACCGCGTAATAGTTTTAGTGTAGCCTCCTACAATCCATCAAAATATAATAGGGAAACACCCACTCTTTATTCGAATTACTCCAGAAGTATACGAACCTCGCATAATACGTAAAAAATATCACGTCTGAAGGCACATTGTATGCAATTCCTAATTGATTGGGGTCTGAATAGACAATATAATCCAGATATGGCTGAGGGTAATTGTATCTTATATTAACTTATATTTAGTGCTGTTTCAGCCATTTATATTATAAAAGTCTCGAGATGAAAGTACTGTACGTGGAGGATTTTTGGCCTTTTTTCACATGTTTTATAAATATAAAGGAGATATAAAAGACTATTTAACAACTAAGTTCACACATGTTATATATTGGTCAATAATGGCTATGGAACTAATGAGGATAATGCGAACATACGAGACACCAGTTTTTTAGGACAATTCGAACATATGACAGACTCGTTATTTAGGACATTGCGAACATATGAGAAGCTTTATATATCACTGTAGACATTGTGCAAGAGATAAGAAATATTCTATCAACTTTTATGCTGTGTAGCACTAACCAATTATTTTTTTCTTGGAGGGGGGGGGGGAGGGGGGTATGATTTAAAATTGCGTTTTACCCGTAACGTAATGGAATTTCAAAGCCCGATTGATTTTATTTTTTTTAGTGGAGGAGGATTTTAAATGGATATCCTTGTCTAGCAAGAGCTTAAAATATATAGCCTTGCAAATGTATTTTTTGCAACGCAAAATTCAGTGTAGTTTTGTACAATTTGATAATAAATTATCGTGGGAAAAAACCCACCTGTGCAGAAACATACAAATGATTAGACAATCCACATAAAAAAAACCTCCCCTCTACTTAGAATAGCAAATGCTCGTCCCTAAATATAAATAAATGCATTTCACCAATTTTTAATTGTCGCAAAAACTTATTCGTTCAATGATTTAGCTAGCCCATCAATATTACAGACAAAGCAAGGAAAATTTAATGTACGTTATTACAAGATCTTAAAACTGATAAAGATAAAAAGATGTGGTATTCTTTCCAATGAGACACCAGGGGGACGTTCAAACACATAAGTTGAAAATAATCTGACAACGCCATGGCTAAAAAAACACTGATAGAAAAACTATAGAACACAAAACACAACAATGAACACTAAAGAATAAGCAACACGAACCCCACCAAAAACTGGGGTTGATCATAGATGATCTGGGAGGGAAAGTAGATCCTGCTCCACATTTGGCATCCGTCGTGTTGCTCATGTTAGTACAACCCGGTAACAAGTCTTATTCGGCAGACACCATTTTTGAAAGGGGGACGGGATTGTAGTTATGACATTAGGAACATAACCGCTATCATCTGTGAAACAACTCTCCAGCTGAGACCAAGCGATGTTTTGAAAGACGAAAACAAAATAATATCAGCGACATTTTTTCTTAAATTTAATTTTCATTTAATAAAGTAAAAGCACATGAATGAACAAGACATACAATTTAGAAGAGAAATGGGGAATATGTCAAAGAGACAACAACCCGATGAAAAGAACAGAAAACAGTTTTTCTGTGGTAGCGGAATCGTAGAAGGATCTTATCAAGATCGTAGCAAGATCGTAGCATAGTCGTGGTATGGAAATATTGAATATTCCAGCCAACAACCTTCCTTTTGGTAGTTGATCTTGCCAGTGCTTGTTTCTATAGTTATTTTTCTCATTGACGTACACTCAACATCATCTTGTATCTCTAATTGAGAACAATAAATACAACTTATGTGCTAATGTAATGAAAACAAAAAATGAACAGAACTTGGAAAATACTTAATTTTCATCGAATGATATTTTGGATTGACTAGGTTAGGAATTTTCCGAAAAGTATGTCGTATCATACATCAATTTTCTGGCCATTTAAATTCAAAAACTATTGTGAATCTGCATTAATAAAATCCCCTAGATGTACAAAATACATGCATTAGCCGTATAAATATGTTTAAATTGTGTCTATATGCTTTACTACGGAAGCCGATAAGGGCCATTCAAAAAAAATAAATTATGTCGTAATTACGACATAGCATGTCGTAATTTCGACATAACATGTCGTTATTACGACATCGCTATGTCGTAATTTCGACATAACATGTCGTTATAACGACATCGCTATGTCGTTATTTCGACATAACATGTCGTAATAACGACATCACTATGTCGTTTTAACGACATAGCTATGTCGTAATAACGACATCACTATATATATTAAAGAATATGTATTATGATTGCCAAGAGACTAAATGACACAGAAATTAACAACTATATGTTATCATAATGCCCCCAATAATTAGAAAAGCCCCCGCATAGTCAGCTATAAAAGAGGGACGAAAGATACCAGAGGGAGAGGCCCCGAAATGCTGTGTGGCAGACAGTTTTAACATTAATTAATTATTAGCTCCCTTGGTAAAACTCCAAATTTTCTGATTCTGAGATTCTGAGAAAAAAAAATTGTTTGTTTCACCCTCAGCTGCCACTATATGTAATGCTAAAATTGAAAAAAAAAAATTGTTTTCGACTTAATTGTCGCGAAAAAAATAGATTGTTTTTCGCCGCAGGCGAAAAAAAAAGTTTGCACAGAAAAAAAAACCATAGCCCCCCCCCCCAGAAAATCAAATGGTTGCTGCCTTAGTGTCTTGGCAATCATAATACATATTCTTTAATATATATAGTGATGTCGTTATTACGACATAGCTATGTCGTTATTACGACATGTTATGTCGAAATTACGACATAGCGATGTCGTTATAACGACATATTATGTCGAAATTACGACATAGCGATGTCGTTATAACGACATGTTATGTCGAAATTAAGACATGCTATGTCGTAATTACGACATGCTATGTCGTAATTACGACATAACATTTTTTTTTTGAATGGCCCTTATCGGCTTCCGTACTTTACCATTAGGGGTTCAAACTTCTTTCATTTGCCGCAAAATTGCAAAATAGACCAATGTATTTTCATTTTTAGATCTTGTCATTTAAATATGTGTGTTATAACGTTGTTGTTGTTGTTTTCATATGCTATTTTTGTGTTAAGTGTTTTGTTATTGTTTACCTTTAAACTTTAAAATTTTCATTGTTGTTACTATGTAAGTTTCCTGTTATCTATTTATTCAGTCATTTTTACTTGCTACCAGAAAATTAAAAAAAAAAAAATAATATCCCTATGTGATAACTCAATTAGATGTTTTTAAGACAGTATTCCATTAGTCTCAGTAGTTATCTTACATTAGCGCTTCAACCATCTTGTAACTTGTGCATTTAGTAGAAAACCGCAAAAACTGCAAGAACAGCCTCATTTTGAGACCGTGTCAAAAATATTTGGATGTGAACCAAGTCATATTACCTGACAAGATACTTTTCGAAAAGATGTATTTTACATGTACAATGATGTCAATATCTATTTATAAATAATATAAATACATTTTTGATAATCTTGGATAATTATATTATTTCTAAAATTTCAGGGACCAAGTTGACCAGGAAAAAAATTATGCTCTTAGACTAAATAAATCTTGCTTCAAATTTTAACAAATAATATATACAGTAGAATGTATTTTCTTCTTCTGTCCTTGACTACTAAAAGATCTGAATTTTCATATGAATATGATGCTGTTTCTGGTCAACAAACTCTGAATATTATTGTATATGCATATGGTTATATTTTTAAATCTGGTTATATCCATATTTCAGATTTTTTTTTATCTCATTTTATTGTCTGTCTTACATTATTAATATGCACTCATTGTACAGTTATTACCCATAATGTTAACTTCATTGTGAATAAAAAAAAAAATTTCCCCAACGTGTTTTATTAGTATAATTGGTACTTTTAAAGTTATTTTTTCATTTTTGTACAATTTATTTGTTTTGTCAATTTCTTTAAGCAAAACAACTTTAGGGACGTCATCAAAAGTTCAATGTAGGAAAAAAAAACTTAATTCACATAGTTTTTTCACTGACTCCCCCCCCCCCCCCCCCCCTCCTCCTCTTAACTTAATTTGGGAAAAATTGATTGACCAAAAACTATTTGATTTAAGTTTTTTATCCTACATCGATCTTTTGATGTCGTCCCTTATAAGTAATCTCTTTGTATGTTGACTCTCGGTGTTGACTAAATCATTAAAATGTGGGTTCCGGGCATGTTAACCTCGTGACAATGAATGGGGGAGATTATTTAACCTCATACTGCACTATGCACCAACATTCTAATGTTGTGCCCCCCCCCCCCTCCCCCGGGTGGTGGAGAGAGCCAGCAACCTAACAACACAGCTTACCGCAAAAGACATTAAAAGGTCATCTAACAGTCTTCCATAACGTACAGTAGACAGATTTCCTATACATACAATTATGTATTGGTTAGTACTATCGCACCTTGCAGATCTATAGTGCTACAATTCTATAATTATTTTATGTACACAAAATAATTCTAAAAGTTCATTCACTATTACCGCACATAAATATGACACAGTGATACAAATGAAAATGCATATGGAATGTGTAGTAGTGTTTACACTTTCTACTTTAAGGATAAACCACAATTTATTGGCAAATTACTAAAATATCGTGATTTAGTGTTACACAATCCTATCGGTAAATACAATACAACTTTAACCACATTTTATTGGTTCACGTGAACTGTTTTTTTCTGTAATTCCTGTACTTTTCTCGGTGAAGTACAATACGGCAATAATTATTGGCACAATTAATATTTAGCACCGCAACTCATTATTCTATGATCATACATGTAATATATGTGTTCTTTGTTAAGGACAAGAACTAGTTACACATGTTACTAGGCTAGATTACGTATTTCGCGTGAAATTTTATTTATTATTCTGTCCTGAATTTAATACTGTAATACAATTTCTTCCAGTGTTTTGTGGGATATTTTTTGTTTTCTCGTTGTGTTGACCAATTGGTGGTCTTTACAGGCTGTTTCAGTCTGATCTCTGGTCGGATTGTTGTCTCTGACTCATTCCTTATTTTCATTTTCAATTTTATTATATTATTTATTTTGAGTTTTCCTATCTCCCTCCTCGTCCTCCCATCAAAACACCCCCCCCCCCCCCCGGAACCGTCTTCGTTGTGTTTATCGGAGATTATTACTTTTGTATAGTTATCAAAGGTACCAGGATGATAATTTAGTACGCAGACGTGCGTTTCGTCTACATAAGACTCATCAGTGACGCTCATATCAAAATATGTATAAAGCCAAACAAGTACAAAGTTGAAGAGTATTGAGGATCCAAAATTCCAAAAATTTTGCCAAATACGACTAAGGTAATGTATGCCTGGAAAATTCCAAAAAGTTGTGCCAAATACGACTAAGGTAATATATGTCTGGCTATGATTTATTTAAGTTGAATGAATTTTGCGTATATATTTTTTATCTTTAATTGTTTAAGTCCATAAACATCCTGTTATTTGTACTTTAAAAATTTCCAAGCAAGGACCGACGCTTTTAAACTCGACAACTAAACGTGTTAGACTCACCTGATTTCGGAAAATGTCGTAGAAACGAAAACCTTGAATCAGAGGTTGATCTTTTCGGTGGTCAGTATCTGGTTCTCTTATTGACATATACATAATATACATCTCCTTGTGTCTATCTATAATGTAAAGAAATGACAAGTCATGTTTGACACCTAATGTGCTAACGTATTTAAAAAAAACGTCCACAGAACTTGAGAAGTAATTGGCTTCTATAGAATGATACTAGTATTTTGGGGTGACTGAATTGGGAATTGTGTCTGTATGCATTTCCATTAGGGGGTCCAAATTTACTTGCATTTGACGCAAAACTGCTATTTAAACCAAAGTATCCTCATTTCTGGTTCTTGTCAATGAAATGTGTGTGTTATGTCGGAGTTATTTTGTGGTTGTTGTTTGAATTTGCTATTTGTGAAATGTTTTGTTGAATTTTGCCTTACGCTTTTTATTTCTTATTCTCTTCTACGTCTTTTTTTCCATAATCAATTCTAATTTTCATTGTTGTTACTTAGTACTTTTCCGTTATTTATTTTATCAAGTAACCATTTATTTTGTTAGAAAAGTTTTGTTTCGCTTCGATGAACTGTTTATTGAAATTTTGACATGTTTTAAATGTGTATTTTTCAATACTCTAATCAAGAATACGATAAATACGTTTATTGCAATAAGCACAATTATGCTATAGCACATTTTTAAAAATAACAACATTATCATGTGTAAGCAACATGAAATTTATATTGATACATAGGTATACAAAACTGCAGAGAACATAATTAACAATATGAACATTTTGTTAATGAAGAAGACAATTAGATGCATGTATATACCTACGTTAATATGAAGGTTCTGATTTTCCAACTTTCACGCAAAAAACACATAAAATTGTAAATAACAATCAAGAATAAGATACCACAATTAACAACAATTGAATTAGATCTACTTATCGAGATCAAGAGAATAAAGAGAAAATTGATGAATTCATAGGGTGAAATACAAAAAATATCTTTATAGAATAAAAGTTATACTTTTGTAGACTTGACATCTAGTATCGTCGTCACTTTCCCATTGTCATAAACCTAATTTGACATCTTCTGATCGTGATTCGAACAATGAAGATATGATTTGAGATCTCTTTGAAAAGCTTAACCCCGCTAAATTTGTATGTGCATGTCTGAAGTCAGGAACTTTGTCAGTAGCTACCTAATGTCATCTTTTGATGTTTTTCGTTATTTGCAGAATTGAGTTTTGTTAGCTGATTTTCTTAAATTGATTTTGTTGAATTTATTTACAACTTTTATAGACTCTGGGGCGAATGGACTTTAGTACAGTGTAAATATTGTTGAAGACGTACATGTAGCGCTTTTAGTTTTTGGTTGTTTGTAGCCAACGGTTATTGTGTCATTGATGTATGCATCATCTCGAATTCATATATCAAGATGATTTTTATGGTTGGGTAGGTTAGCTTATTTGCATGTTTGTATGTGTCTTTGAGTTTCTGTTCTTACTGACGTAATATTATTTTATTGTAATGTATTTCTGATACAATAAATTCTGAAATAAACTAAACTCACATTCAACTTTGAGATGTTGATGTAATCATTATTATGATTATATGTACAATCGGAACTAAATCACCATAACCTTTCAAATCTCTTGAAAGAAGCATGTAACATTTCAGTTATTGGAATTTCTTTTTCTTTACTCTGTTCTTTTTTCTCCCACTGTTTGCCTTTCTTTTATTATTACTTCAATTTTGTACTTTGATTTTTGGTTTTGTTACAGGTCTATAAACACACTTGAAATTCAACGCGAAGTTGAGCAACCTGTGGACATATTTAGGTTGCTTATCCAGTGAACTGAAAAATTGCCTCTTTGACACCTTTTAAATTTAAACAAATTAAACCATGTACCCTGTAATAAAGATGGTTAACTTATTGTCTTGGTAAAGTTGTGTTCTTGTTGACCTCATGGTGTAAACAGCTTTAACAATGAAGGGCTGTTCAGGTGTCAATGAACATTTTCATTTCGCTTAATAACCGAGTAACTTTGTTTTAATTCTAATTTTCCACACAATAACGCGGTAAAGATAACGTTAACTATATCATGAATCCGATTTATTTCGACAATACAGTTTAAAGGTAATTATACGTACCCAAAACGTCAAAATTATCAAACTATTTTAGGTTTTATATTCTGATTTATTTTTTATTGAAAAACTAAAAATAAAACTTCATTTGACACACTTAAAACTTAGATATTTTATTATATTGGCTGTAAAGTTTTGACTAAAACCTTTTTAAAATTTTATTTTACAACTTAAAAACTGACCTCAAATGTACGGATTTTTTTTCTCAACTTTTTTTATTTCCTCTTTTTGTGAGGACTATTATCAGAAGTCTGATAGTACAATATTCCATTACCAGTCGTTAAGTATAATTGTTTGTTTCTCTATAGTTAAACCAAATTAAAACAAATAAAAACTAAAAACTCCTTTTGATTATTACTCCATTGACGTTACTTTTCTCTTTTTTCTTCTTACATTTATATGTTTTAAATGTTAGCGCAGAAATCATATTATTTGTGTTTTTATGTAAACACTAAGCTGAGAATGTCACATTAAATACCAATTCTGAAACCTGAATTACTTAGATATATTAGTATGTAATTAAACAAACAAAAAACGACAAAGACAAATGCTCATGAAAAAGATTCCTTTCTATCTAACAGACATGAGAAAGCTTATTTTGTGTTTTATATTTGTATCTTTAAGAAAGTCAATATTTGGTACAGTGATTGCACTTCCTTAATTTAATCCATGTTTTATTATAACTTTTACAAAGGCATGTGTTGCTTATATTGTTTTACTGAGTTTCACTTTTTGTACTAAGAATAAGTCTTGTTAAAATAAAATCATCTGTTATGCCATTATTTCAAAATAAAATTCCTTTTAATCTTGTTAATATCTGCTTATCCTCCTTGTAAACTTATTGACCCCAAGTTTGACCATACTATGTTGATAGTTTAAAAAGAATAAGTTTTCAACAGATTTCAGGATCAGCAGAATATAAGGCAGTTTAATCGCACAATTTAATATGTTTGTACCTGATCGACTTCTCTGACACCTGGCCAGTTGGTGCCAAGTAATTATAGAATAATATTAGAATTAAAGGTCATTAGAAACTTAGTTTGGGTCAGCTACCGGCAAATGTACGAGAATTTTACTGGGCGGTAATTAGTTCTTTCTTTTATTAATTCTGATGTTACTTTCTTCGTGTCATATAATTCATTCTGAAATGTTGCTTGCAATACCATTGGATTTCAACATTTTAATATTTTAGAAATATCTTCAAAAGAAGACAAAATTACAACAAAAGACCCTGAGGTCGTAACGATCAACCGCAGGACCTTTAGTGCAAAGTAAATTAATTTGTTAAACTGCACCTAAGATGTAAGCCATTGGACCTTTTAATGTCCAGAAAAAAACCTGGCGAACTGAGTGACCTTGCTAGAAGGATATGATAGTTAGAAACGGCTTAATTGACATAAAGACATGTTCTAATGAAAAAAGAAACAGTACTAATTGAACCCGGTCTCTCTGTCGTCGCACTAAGTATGATGGTTTTTGCATTGTATTCACAGCTCCGTGAGTGTTTTTTTATTGCAGTTTTTTTTCTTCATTTAAGTATTGTTGCTGTGTTCGGTGGTTTGATATTAGACAATCGACATTTTCTTTTTACTAGATTGGAACAAATAGTGAAAACGCATCAAATTAACCTATTAACAACATTAAGTTTTTTTTTTTATTTTAACTGCACCAGATGCGCAATTGGACAAAACAAGTTTCTTCAATGTTATTCGACTGTAATATTTTTGAAAATTCGAAACCAAACACAAACGTTGTAGAGCTTATATCAAATTAAAATAATTTATTGATGTTACATTTAAATAAATAATTTTTATAAACATGTAATACAAATTTTCTTATCAAACGGTTTCGATTATAACATTTATTTTATTTAAGTTCTGTAAACCACATATAAAAACGGAAATGTCAACAAATAAATAAAGGATACCACTTCAATATCCGAAACCACACTTCCGTGATAAAGGTAGTACATACAAACTGTTAGCTCTATAAAACTGTTAAAGGATACAATATTCGACAGACAGGGTCGCGGGCTTTATTTTCTTGCAAATCCCCTAGACACAATTTTTCCTATCAAGTTCAATATAATTATTTACACTTAATTTAAAAAAGATTTCTTTTTGAAAATCTTAAATACACTTGACGACACTTTATTTTGTTTTTAGTCTTAAAATCTAGATATTTTTTTTGTATATCAAATGATACTGGGTAAACTATCTTAAAACGAAAAAAGTTTGTTTGCAACATACTAAAGGAATGCCCAGAAAAAGACACCTATAAGAGCTCACTTACCAGGTCTATTTTATTTCATAAATGTGTAAAGATCCATTAAAACATATTTTTGAATTAAAGGCTTCCCCCTAAATTCCGTGTTATCATCTGGTTAACATTGCGAAAAAATATATGTTATAATGTTCTTATGACTTGAAGCGTTGATTCTTTCTGTTAGAAAAGAAACTTTTCATCTATCTGTTTATTCCAAATGTATATGAGAAGACAAAGAAATATTGAATAGTTTTACATTTGACATTTAGTAGGGCTTTTAATAACTGACTATGCTGTATGGATTTTGCTCATTGTTGATGGCCATACGATTAACTATAATTGTTGATATTTATTAAATATGTTCTTTTTTGTTAAAAGGTTGATGAATTTTCACCACTAAGTCAGCAATATAGCCATACTAAAATATAGAGAGCATATATTAAGGTACCATTCTTGTATTACAATTCCAGTTTCCGGTGCATGACATGGAGTGAAATAAAATAATAGTTCATTTTTCTGATTTTTGTTTTACTCATTTTTTTTCTGTTTGATTGAGAGTTTATTCTGAATTGAAACATATATATAGATTTCAAAAAAATCTTGCATCTTTTAAGGGATATCAATCCATTAAAGTGGAAGGATATCATGTTTACTGGAAGTGGTGCGGCCCAGTAAAAACACCAAACAGATTTCAGTAGAAAAAAATGTTTTGACTTCAGGGTTTCATAACTTTTTATTCTTCTTTCGATTAAATCACAATTTCACATAATTACATGCATGGTTTTTTCTATGTAGCAATTTTTACTTTTTTTAATTTTCAAAGATCAGCTGTTTTGCTGGTAAGCATATGGAGCAGTCAATTACAAAACTGCAACCGTAATATCATTCTAAAATAACTATCATTTCAGATATGTTTTTATATCATTTCCATTCTTTTAAGACTAATATATTTACACATAGTTGTGCTTATATATACATTTTATACAATAAATGTACTATAAAACAAATAGACTGAAATGTTTTCCGTAATTACCTGATGCCATCTGTTACGGGATTCTAACATACAACATTGGAAACAGATCAACTTGTCAACGTTCAATACTGTACTTTAAAAAAAACTGCACTGGTTTACCTTTCACAGAACTATAGCTGTGATTTGATTTTACAGATGTCAAACATACATTAGTATTTTTTATAAGTTCGTATTAAGTTAACGTTTTTGAACATTTATGTTTGTAACGTCCTTTATTTGAATACTTTCACATAAAAGTAGTTAAAATATGCCAAATATTCTTGTAAAAAAACTATCTTATATCTTTACAACGTTATCTTGACATTATATGCAAGGGTGTTGTCAGAAATATTAGGCAGTGAAATCAAATCTTAGATTGGGGGTTGAAGCACTTAAATCCCGGACAAAAGAGCATATAAGTTTCAAGATTTATAGAAGTTTTGGCTGCACGATTTTATACATTGCGAGAAAAAAAAACATAATTGTTAACATCATATATTTTCTGAGAGTAATATTTGATGACCCACATGTGATTTAGTTGTTGTTCTAGCTAAACACCTGATGGCAATCGTTTAATGCATATTCAGCGCTATACAATGAAAAAGATTCGCGAATTGTTTTAAGTTACAAAATAGAAATATTATCAGCTAACTTCTAGCAAATAAATATAAAAAAAAGATAAAAGTCATCAAAGTGCTGCCAAAGATAAATTAAGCAAGTATCACTGGTGCTTTTATATGTATTCCGTTCTATGCTTTTAAGTGACAACCCTTCTTGTGTAGGCAGATACAGAATCTAAACAAATTCAAAAAAAAAAACAAAAAAAAAAAAAAAAACACTTTAATGAATTTTGTCCGTCCGATGCGCTTTTCTGAATTTTCCTTCACAAGAAACATTTTTGAAGCAAAAAGATGTATATAAGTACTAATACATATAAAGAACTATGTTATCAAAAGGAACCTCGAAATAATAGCTAACACCCTTAAAGGTCAACTTTGAATGAGGGAACAAAAAACGAGAAGCACATACAAATGTTCTTTAAATAGAGCAACCATAAAAAGATTCCTTGTGCATTTAGTAGGAACATGATCATCGAGTCGGCAGAAAGGAAATGATTTCTGTTGTTGTTTTTCTCTTATATATTATTCCATTGTCGCTATGGGTCATTTTAACAATCGAAAACTGGAGAAGATGGCATACAACAAGGATTAAAAGAGACTAGTTACCTATCTATATAACCCCAAAGGTGGAACTTACTTACAACACCGTTTTTTTTTCTCGCATGGACAGTAATCTAAATTTGGATTCAAGCAGAAACTGTGATCGCCGAATTACAAAGATACAAAATGGTGTATAAGTAGTCAAACAAATTAATGATATTTAAATAAAAGCTGATGAAGTTTACAAACAATTATTTCTAATGAGTTTATTTTTGTGGATTTGGTTGTATCAGGTGAAACACAAATTCAATTGTTCATTGAATAACAAATTTCTTCATGCTTGTATGATGCAAACTTGATAAAACAACGCAATTGATAATCATCGGAAATGAAACATTTCTTCAGTTCAAGAAAATTGATACCAATGAAACGAAATTTTCGAAACAGACATAAACATTTTAAAATGAGGAACGAAAGATACCAGAGGGACAGTCAAACTCATAAATCGAAAATAAACTGACAACTCTATGGCTAAAAAAGAAAAAAGACAAACAGACAAAAAATAGTACACATGACACAACATAGAAAGCTTAAGAATAAGCAACACGAACCCCACCAAAAACTGGGGTGATCTGAGGTGCTCCGGAAGGGTAAGCAAATATTGCTTTACATACTGACTTACTGACATACTATCTTATTCAGTCCCAATTAAAAAAAAAACAATTGGGAAAAATAATATAAAAAAACTCAATGATTATTCGATTTAAATAAGCTTGTCAAGAAATTGTATGAGAGACAAGTTATATAAAATACTAAATAATAATTACTCCATAACTTATAATAAGTCAAAATGTCCAAAATCAGATGTCCCGTTTAACGAAATTTGGAGTGCTTATTTTCAAGATATCTTCGACCCCCTTACTGTATATCGATTAATTGGAAGGATACTATTACATTTATACAATGTCTCTAGTCCAAACAGCTATCTTTACCAGGTACCACAATTAGACAGGTACGAGACGACCACGAACTACGTAATCTTAGTAAGGTGGTGTGAATATATAGTGTAGATAGCTGTAGACGATTGTTTTATTATTTGTTTTCGTTTATTGTTTTTGAGATATTTGCATTAACTTTGCCTTTCTTACTCTGTTACTGAGTTCATTCACATTTTGTGGTTACATTTTGACCATCTAACTCAATATTTTTACCATTTAAAACACTCTAATCATGAAGAAGTATTGTTAAAAAGTTACACTCCTAACCATTCCCTAGTTTAATACTATAAATCTATAATATTTGTTATTTCTATAGACACTTGTACCGATTTAATTGAAATCATAATCCGGATATGTAAAGTCATGCAATTGTAAATAAAAGTTACACAAATATGCGTCGTATAACAATATCGAATTTAATAAAACTGTTTACCACAATCCCTCCCCTCTTATTCAATTTGTTAAGGAGAAAATGCCTTCAGTCTGTTCAGAAAAAATACTAGTTTAAGACCTTATGAAATAGCTGCCACCAGCCTTGACAAACGTCTTAACCATTAGTATTGATTTGGAATCATTCAAATAAACTTTAAATATTGACACGGGTGGCCTAACTCCTTTAATCGTTGTACGATATCTAGGTGGCCTAACTCCTTTAATCGTTGTACGATATCCACCATATTAACATGATAAGTCAATATTTGCAAACTTGTTACGTTATTGATGACTTTTAATTTTTTAACCATTTAAAGAGAGTGCTTAGGTATGTGAGATAATTGTAACTAAAATTAGAAGAGGTTATAAAATGTAAAAATTAGTTATGATGACTATCAAATACGTTCAAATCTATTTTTAATGCGTTATTTTTTTTCAAACTTTGTGAAGACTAACAGATATGATGTGCTTATATATTTTCTTTTATTGTTTTTTTTTCTCTCACTTTTCTCGTCTTTTCGTCTTTATTTGTTATTTTGTTTCTCTGTTTAGTTATTTTGATTTCCTTGATATTTCAAAACAGTTGATATGGTTTGTTTTATAACAAATCAGTTAGCAGGTATGTAACTAATGATATGGAAATCGGGAATAGAATAGATGAAAGACACCGTAAGGGAAGCAAAACTAATTATATTAGACGAAAGGCATGCACCATCAGGCCTATTAAAAAGAGACTAATAGACTAACAATTGTTTACAAAACGTTACATGAAACCCATCAAAACTCAAAATAAATCCACACGACAATACAAAATCGAGATAAAAATGAAATGTTACGAGAAAAATACAAACCACGTGTACTTCTACCCCCTAAAAAACACTAACAAAGTTGATGTGACATCTTATGATTCAGATTATTAAGGAGAAACAAAGGCGACAGTAGTTGACTGATTTAAAACCTCTTAAATTGATGAAGTCGAGTAATGACTTTCCTCGCTTCATTGAAGACCCTTTGGTAGTCTTCGTCTGTTACATGCTCTTTGGGTTGTTGTCTCTTTGACAAAGTCCCCATTTTCATTCTCAACTTTAGATGAATAAAACGAACAGAAAATAATGAAATCGCAAACACTCTGATAGGAGCAGTAGGGTAAGGAGAAGGCACTCTTCATATTGCCTATGGTAATCAGCAGTTGTCACAAATTGTGTGAATCCAACGACAAGGAATATGCTTTTGAACGTTCGCATAAAACATCACAACGGTTTACCGACCCTTTATCACAGAATGTCTTTGAAAAATTAAACTAACATATTAGGTTTGCTATCAAACTGCTATATATCTCTAAAGTAATAAAACTTGTCAATTTTAGAAAAAAATATCGTAAGAAATCTTATTTGTCATCGGGATTTGAACCATAAATAAGTCGAAATAGATTAACTTTCAAATGTGTGTTCAATAGCCAACCCTAAACCAGGATGGCCATCAAGTGTGACTCATCAAGATCCAATGGTTATCGTTGCCCAGAACTATTTCATTCTTTAGGCAATATAGAAGGTATGTGGTAAGTGTAATGGATGTTATAGTTCATAGTTTCAGTTGTTGGGTTCTGGATTATCTTGAAGTTGTTAATGGGAAAATGATTAACACTTTCGGAGCATCTAACATACTTCCTAATGTTTGATGGGGTTTGTGTAGGTCAGTCTTTTAAGTGTATTTTTTCTATGGAGCATCTAACATACTTCCTAATGGTTGATAAGGTGTGTGTTGGTCGTCAGTCTTTTAAGTGTACTTTTCTATGGAGCATCTACCATACTTCCTTATGTTTGATGGGGTTTGTGTTAGTCTTTTAAGTGTATTCTTCTATTGAGCATCTAACATACTTCTTATATTTGATGGGGTTTGTGTTGGTCGTCAGGCTTTTAAGTGTATTTTTCTATGGAGCATCTAACATACTTCATATTGTTTGATGGAGTTTGTGTTGGTCGTCAGTCTTTTAAGTGTATTTTTCTATGGAGTGTTTTGCGTTTCTTCATCTCTCGATTTTTGTTTGCCATGGCGTTGGTATTTTTCGCCTCTTTTTTACACTTTGTCATGTTATCTGTTATAAAAAACAATCAATAATGTATGCTCTTTATTTAGTTTAATTAATAGACACGTATATTAATGGAAAATATAAGTAATGCAATTTATTTAGCATGAAGAAGTACTGGCTACTAGATTGGTCATTTTCTCGGGGACAAATAGTCCTCCAGCAGCGGTTAATCCTCTTTAGGAACACTGAAATAAACAATTTGTATGCAAGGGTTTACGAAATTCGAACATTGGTAAATGAATGTTGCCCTTTATGCACTTTACCTCATATGTCATCAGCGTTTATATCAGATAACAGCAGGTATATATAAACAGTTGATCTCAAGATATTCCATCTGACATGCCATCTTACATCATGTTGTGTGTTTTAACACTAGATAAAGCCAACGAGGAAAGGCATCACTCGACTAACGAAAGCTATATATCTAGATTTTATATTCGACCGAGTGGTCTAGCTCGCGAGACATAGTGCAAGTGAAGATGCCACGAAGTCACGGAAGTACCGATACAAGTCACGCAAAAAGGGGTAAATGTTGTTGGCAAAATTAAATTGTGGAATTACATTTCCGACACATATAAACATAAATACGTATTTTTGTGTTTGACCATCTATTCAAGATATTTATAAACCAAAACAAATCACACTTTTACCTAATCAATTACATTGTTTGACCTATTTGCGGTTTTCCAATAAAGTTATTTTACTTGATATGGATTTACCTGTAAAGGAATGCAATCGATGGATTTGTACAGAATCACACGGTCTTATTCTGTTATAGCTTCAAGTTCGGTTAGTACAAATTACTAATTCAGCAGATGTCACTTTGACAGGTTGCACAGTATATTTTATTATCATCTGTGGAAAACAAACCGATATAAAGAACAATAGAAAGATATGAAAAATAAAATACATTTCATGCCTTCTGTATCTCTTAAATAGATACCAGAGAAACATTTAAACTCATAGATCGAAAATTAACTGACAACGCCATGGCTTAATTAAAAGAAAATACAAAAAAGTATACAAAACACAACAGAGAAAACTAAAAACTAAGCAATACGAACATCACCAAAAACTGGGGTATTCTCAGGTGCACCGGAAGGGTAAGCAGACCCTGTTCCACATGTGGCATCCGTCGTGTTGTCTTAACAGTCTTTATCATAATTGTGCTACATGCATTGGAGATACTGAGGTCGGATACTCAATCGTTTATGATGAATTGATTTGCTTTTATTAGACTCGTGACGGGTGATGCTGAATTTATCCTGTTTTTTTACTTGCATGTTTATTATATGTCAATTGCTGTTACGCAGAATAATTAGTTCGAATTCAAATGTCTCCAAAACACGCAGATGATATTATCATTATTGACTAAGCCAGGCCTCGAAAAAAACTGGAAATCTACCATAATGTGTTGATGATGTCCACATGTTCCACTTTCTCAAGGATCCTTCGATATCAGGACAGTTCATTTCAGTGATTGTTCATTCTTTAGTTTTCTGCGTGTTTATGTACTATTGTTTGACTGCTGGGTTTGCGGTCATAAAACTTTCGAGTCAGTTTTTTGTACTCATACTCCAAAATCAACCAATCAAAACGCTGGATATCATGTTTCGAGCATAATGTTTGTGCTCCGAGCACTGAGCAAAGTTTTATGACTTCAACCCCTGGTCTCTTTATTTTTTACCCATTGCGCTGTCAGTTTATTTTCGACGTATGAGTTTGAATGCCCGTTTGATTACTTTCGCCTCTCTTTGACAGAGTGTAGATTTGCATGGTGGGTGATACATACAAAGCAAGAGCATAGACGCAACCGGTCCCGCTCCTTCTAGGGTTCCTACGATTCCCCTCAGCTTTTTCGTGTGTAATCATGACTTTCCTCCGAATGTTGAGATCTTAACATAGGAAATCTACTGTTGCCTTATTTAATAGACAAACAGTAAAAATTGATGTGTATTTTTGTAAGTAATTAATCATGCTAACCATTTCTCATAATGTGAAAACTTGAGATCGGCAACGACGGGTTAAATCAAATTTCAATTTCATTTTAAATTACAAATACCTGTTAATAAACCATGTTCACGTTTTTAAAACACAAACAACATTTTGAGGGAAGTTTGCATAAATGGGATCAGAATTAAGGAAGACAACAAAAGTAAAATAACAAAATTACCGAACTCCAACAAAATTTCAAAACGGAAAGTCCTTTAACAAATGGCAAAATCAAAAGCTCAATATCACCAAACAAATGAAAAACAACGATCGTATTCAAAGGGTTTGAACTTTGCAGTTATTTCAGTTCACGAGGTAATCGATAAAAAGGCTAACTGAAAATTTCGATGGTACGCTATGTGGTTATATTATTTGAATACGTATGGTTACAAATTCTGCCCCTCTCACATCCATTTTGCATTTCCTGTTCTTCCAGGAAAGAACTAATATAAACATCCTTAAATATGATTTCAACAAGACATATTCCAATTTTGGTCAATCAACACCACTGTTTGAAATATATTAAGAAATATTTGTCTTACTTAGTTAGATACTTTTTATAAATCTTGGAAAATAATGTATTCTTTTCTGACTGTTTTTTGTGTAATCAAGTGAAAAATTAAACCGTGCCCTTCTCTTAATGCCGGCCTGTTAAGTTCCCACATCCATAAAACTTTTCAATTCAATAATATATCATTCACAAATAAAACCAGTAAATCTCGTGACCATACGTTTATCGTCATGAATTATTGTTGGCGAGTAATCATATTGCAAATACTACTAGCATTGTGATGACAGAATCTCACGATCCATAGACAGATTGAATGAATTTGTTGACTCTGTGACGTAGACAGGCATACCTGCAAAGTCACATTATCAATGAAGGGAGGGCATATCTCAATACGTTATGTTGATACTAAGGCAGTATATAGTTACGCCCTAGTTTCATTGCCTTCTAGCTCTCCTATTGAATAATATAAACGTTTGAAATCTCTTTTTCAAGAATTTAATGTGTTTTCAAGGAAAGTCAAGGCAAATTTTTTAAGTGCATTTATGTAAGAAAAAATTAATAAACGACTAAAAGGCTGGTATTTTTGACAGGTCTGCCAATAAATAATATAAACCAGAGAGAAATATCTCTAGCAGTATCTAGATTTGGCACTGCACCACTGTGATAATATTCGACAGAGAAATATTTTAGAATCTAACTTCAAAAATAACAATTTCCCGCAGATCGTGAGAGATGAATGGCTGATATAGGTGATATTTAACTTAATGATGGGGTCATTTCAATTAAATTTAATATAAATTTGAGAGCACTCAGTAGCATCCTCTTAATTCTTAAATGTATGTAAATGAGAAATTGGCATGAAGTGGAATTCTGTTCTGTGTAAATAAGTAGTAAATACCCATACATCAAGAGTCATAAATGTTAGGGGTGAAAACAACAACAAAAATTGCAAATGTATAGGTGAAAACCGAATCAAAGGTTGTAAAACGCTCAAAGCCAAAAATTTGAAACCCGAAGATGTATAAGTACCGAAAATCGTTGAAGATCTATGTGTCAAAAATACCTAAATTAAATAGCCAAATTCATCTAAAGCCTACTTTGCCTGAGGGAGTTGAAACCTTAGTTTCATAATAATTGCAAAATTCATTTACGGACAATTTTAGCAAAGTTTTAATAAATCATGTAAATGTATAGTGTGAAAGTTACATCAACTGTAATATATATGAAGCTATGTAACTCTGGACAGTATTTGTGTCAGCTGTTTATATGGCATTATAATAAAAGAGAGGCGAATGATACCGAAAGGAACATACAAGCTCATAAATAATAATAAGTAAACTTATAACCACATGACGAAAAAATGAATAAAAATAGAAAAAAGACAAACAGACAAACAACAGTTCAGAAAACAACATACAAAACCAAAGACAAGAACCTCATCGAAACAGTAACTATAATAATTTCAAAGCATGGTATTAAGTCATTTCGTTTCCTCGACGAACCCTTCCATCTTTAATTATTCATCAATTTTAATTATAATTCATTTAATTTTATTAATTTATTTATCCATTTATTTATCATTTATAACGCGTTGTTTTTTTTCTATTTTTTTAACATTTCTCATAATTTGTGTTTTGTTGATTTTCCTCGATGTTATTTCATATTTCGAGAGGGTCGCATTTCATGTTTGGTATTTAGTTTCTATGTTAGTAATTCGCTTAAAGCCTGTGGTTCCAACACGAGCATACAAATGACTAGTGTACATGTACTAGATCTAGAACATGTATTCAATTTTTTTCAAAATTTGTTCCAGTGCGATAATTTCAATTTTAGATATCAAGATGTTTCTTAATACTCTTGGGTTAAGTTATTTCAATCTATAACTCTCAGGATGCTACTTTAACATATCATTGGTAGCTTTATCTGGTAAACAACTCAGCGTCAGTGTAATATATCATAAGCCTGTGAAGCATATAACAGAAGATAGACAGACACTAAACTCGGGGTAAAAGGTCAAATCATTTCAAAAGTTTTAAATTAGTTTTTGCATTTTTGGAAGTGATCCACAAAGATTAATATATATATATGATGAATATTGATAGGGTTCAAAATGAGGTATCGAAACTATTTCTATATGATAAAGTATGTAGCGTTTTGTAGAATATAGTCATGATAGAGCGTATACTGCAGTTTGTTTTAAATATTAACAGTAAATATTGATCTAAATTGACGAAAAGAGGGGTACACCGGATTCTCTAAAAGTTCAATTTGAAAATTATCAAAGGATCATATAATTCTTTCTAAGATTAAAAAAAAATCACAAATTTGAAAACCTGAGATTGTAAGAAGGATTGTTCATGAAATGAATAGGAACATTTTAACAAAAATCGAACATGTTTAATAAATCGAAAGTGAAACTAGTCTTTTTTGCCCCGTATTTTTATTTTTAAAACTTCATTGATACAAAAATATACAATTTTTGTCCTATGACTACCAGAATTTGTACAAATGAAAAATATTTAGCTACTCAAAAGGTTCCGGCATTGCATTTTTTTAAAACTAACTCAGAATAGACGTATGTAACGTTATTACTCAACTTCAAGATAATACTAAAAAAACTAATTTTACTTCCCGTTACTAAAATTATAAAAACTTGTTTGACTTTCAAATTTAAAACCTCATGACTGAAATAAATTTGGAAAAAAAAAACATTTACATCAACCAGTGTGTTTTTTTTTCACTGTTTGAAGGTTCTATGCATCCCCATAAAACAACAAAAGACAGAACTAATTTCTTACGAAAAGGGTTACGGCTGAAAAAAAAACATATGTAAAGCATATTTCTATTACAAAATTTGCCCTCCATTTAATAAACATTTCACACAGAAAATTTCAGCTATTAAATAGAATTACACAAAATATTTCAAAAACACATCATGCAATAATAAGAAAATAAAATGGAAACCGCAAATAAAACTGCGACTTCTTTTTGTCTTTTATCCTCTTCTTCCGGAAATATGGGTCAATTCAAATGTCTTCTTCATGTCAGGAAAACAAACAAACACTATTCACCAAAAGTACAAAAACACTAAACAAATCAGTACACGAACAACAGGTCGGAAAATACGTCTTTTAACCAAGTGCCTTTCTTCAACATCCTCGTACGTGTTAAGTATATAAGCATATGATGATAATTGTTTCGACACCGTAGTTAATGCTTCTATAATATTCCCGGTATTTTCTTGATCGGCTTTCGTGGGAGTTGATGACATGTTGTGTTACGTCATTGAGAAGTTAAGCAGTAAATAATGATGAGCGTTGTTTTCAATGTGATAAGAAATGATAGATAGGTACAAGGGTATCTTTTCTTTGTGTAATATTTAGAATATAACAACACTTTTTTGTATACTACCATGCAGTACAATGCAATTATCTTGTTTTATTTAATTTTATCCTCGGAGAGAAACTAATATAAAAAATCAGAAGTTGAAGTAAGTCTGGTATGCTTGGTCCGTTTCTGTGTGTGTTACATTGTAGTGTTGTGTCGTTGTTCTCCTCTTATATTTAATACGTTTTTCTCAGTTTTAGTTTGCTACCCCGATTTTGTTTTTTGTCCATGGATTTATGAGTTTGAACAGCGGTATACTACTGTTGCCTTTATTCGCATCTTGTATTAAATTATATATTTTATGTTCATACCATTTTCTTGCTTTTTGACAGGCAACCACTACACCAGGATTTGTTTGTATGTAAGTTCATCCAGCTGATACGTGTTGTTATGTCATAATAATATAATATATATATACACACACATATAATATCTGTGCCATTTGGAAAAAATATGATATATTGTTTCCACTGGAGGAAATATAACGGGTTTGTTCTTGCCGGAAAAAATGGTACATAATATTTGTTCAAACAGGGAGTCACAAATGTTAAAGCATAATTCAGTCAGATTTAAAGAGGTACTTCTGTTTGTAGGAACAAATGTTGATAGTTCGACATGAACCGCATCCAAGGGAATGCAGAGGATAATGGTAAAATTATCATAAGGATTCCGTCGATAAATATGTGAATATACAGCTGTAGTTAAAGTACTGTATTTCCAATTTCGGAAATGTTGTAGTTATTGAAGTGAACATAACTTTTACTACTTATTTTTCTAATAAAAAGCACTTGATACTATTGTGTCAAAATTAAAATAAGTAAAATCCGATTAGCCATGCTACAGTATGCAATACTACATCGGTTATTTATAATGAATTTTTAAAAATCACTTATACAATAGTACATAAACTTTAGTCTGAAACAGTCATCTTGATCTAAGCATCATCTTAAAAGACTGAACAATAATAAATAATCAAAAAGAAAATTTTGATGATTGTGAAAGCAAAATTGTCAATCATGTAGTTGAGAAGAAAAATAAAGAAACTGAAGAAGGCCTACAGCCGAAACGTCTTATATACTGAATTATTACTACAATAATGCAATATATGTTCCCTTTTGGAGATTTTGAAACAAAGAATAATTATTAAGTCATTTTCAGTCTTTCGGACGATATGCAGAAGAATAGACTGCGGTTAATTCAAAACTTTCAGTAACATTTCAGATATAAACTACTGGACAGTAAGAACATTGGATCTTAAATGACTGCCCAGACTAGAAATTCCCTAGTGTGATATTAGCAAATAGTTAGTCGTAGACTACCAAGTATAGATAATCCATGCTGTAATGTTTGTAGGTAATAAGTTGAAGGCTTTATAATAAAGGCAACAGTAGTAAACCGCTGTTCAAAAGTCATAAATCGATTGAGAGATAACAAATCCGGCTTATAGAAACTAAAACCGAGGCAAACACATTAGCTATAAGAGAGAAACAACAGGACACTGAAGTGCAACAAAAACCAAATGACAATGCAACATACATAGTTTGATTTTAGCAGATATATTTGTAGACTGTCTTTATATTCCGTTATATGATGGAAACTGTTAACGCGATGCATAGTACCTATTCTAGATACTCCTTGTGATATATAAATTCTGATAACTACTTCTGAATCCCAATTATGAATATTCCCTGATATGATACTTAAAAGCTGGTTGTTTTTTTAGCAGATAAAGTTTTAGATTGCTGAGTCTTTTTTATGTCGTATAAGCAGCTTATTGGATGTACAGTGCCTAGTCTAGATATTCCTTGATGTGATATTTAAAAGTGATAACTTTTTGCAAATAAACAGTTTGAATATTTTCTTACGTCATATTAGCAGGTAATTAATTATACACTGCTAAATGGTGTGATAGTAGAAGTTAATAATTTATAGACTACCGAGTCTCGATAGTCCTTGGTTTGTGGTTAGCAGTTAATTAGTTATAGACTACCGAGTCTAGACAGTCCTTGGTTTGTGGTTAGCAGTTGATTAGTTATAGACTACCGAGTCTAGATAGTCCTTGGTTTGTGGTTAGCAGTTAATTAGTTATAGACTACTGAGTCTAGATAGTCCTTGGTTTGTGGTTAGCAGTTAATTAGTTATAGATTACTGAGTCTAGATAGTCCTTGGTTTGTGGTTAGCAGTTAATTAGTTATAGACTACCGAATCTAGATAGTCCTTGGTTTGTGGTTAGCAGTTAATTCGTTATAGACTACCGAGTCTAGATAGTCCTTGGTTTGCTGTAAACAGTTAATTAGTTGTACACTACCGAACCTTGGTTTGATACTTACAGATATTAAAAAACAACCCGTTATATAAATTTCATGCGTCCGAAGAGCTGTTCTGGATTTACCTTCATCAGTAACTCTCAAAGCCAAATATGTTAAAACAAAGGACTTTTAAACCGATACAATTAAAGGGCTAGGTGACAAAAAATAACCTAATGAGATATGGATAACAACTGTCAAAGTCCTGACTAGGCAGAAAAAAGTGTTATAAATCACGATAGTACCGAAGTAATGTCTACTGATCTGATGATACTCTGGGGCACTGATTGTCCACCAGCAGAGGTATCGCACTTATGTTGAAAATAAAAACAACCTTCCTATATATTCCTTGATGTTAGCAGTTAATTAGATGCATAGTGTCCAATTAAGATATGTCTTAATGGGATATTTTAAAGATGATAACTACTTGTGAATAACGAGTTTGAATATTCCGAGGTGTGAACAGTTATATTTAAAAGTTGAGTTTGTTTTCGAGCAGATATAGTTGTAATGGTCAATTTTTTGCATTCCTGATTTTCGTTTTTACTCATTTGCTTTGTCTATATGCCGTTTTGTTTGTCTCTTTGACACATTGTTTTCAAGAAGATTAAGATTATAACACAATCTTGACTGCTGTACCCCTATTTTTGACATTTTTACCTAGTATGTCTGTCTGTTTTGTTCATATATTGTTGTCAATATAATGGAGTTTTATGCGACTGTCTAAAATGTGAAAGGTTAAGCTAGTAAATAAACCAGGTATCAGTAATATGACATTTGTTATCTATTTGTTTGATGTGTTTGAGTTTATGATTTTTCCTTTAAATAAGGGTATTTCTGTTTTGAATTTTCCCTAGGTGGTCGTTTTATGTTTGTATGTTATTTTACTGTTTTTTACGGATAGTGGCTGTTATTGAATTACGATTTTTTAAAGACGATTTCCTATTGATTTCAATAGCCCATATGAAATTTAGAGTAAATTGGTTAACACAGATTTTGGGTTCTGTGTATTTTTGATTTCACGCCGAACGTTTTAAAAACAATACGTTTCACTTTGATCACTAAAGAATGAAATAATGAATAAAACCTCTTATGATGTTGAAAATTACATTCGTAATCTCAATGGTAGTACATGTCTTCTGTTCAATATTCTTTATTTCCATATTGTTGGTGATGTTGGTAAAATTCAATCAGTAAAAATGTTTCTTTAATAAATTTAAAATAAGTTATTTGAAAAGCGTTCAAGACAGAAGGTCGTTATTTCAAGTATTTTTCGTTCTGGTAACTATTAAAATCAACATCATTGATATCATCTGTCGAAAATGTTATGTGTCTAAATATACACATATCATTAAGTTATGTAAGTGAAGACATAATTTCATGTTTTAACTTGTTCTTTTTGAAAAGAATTGACATGAAAATATTTTCTTTTTAACTTTCAACATTGAACTTTCACACCCGGTTATGTTTATTTGGGGGGGGGGGGGGGGGTAGGGTTGTTCAGTTTCCAGACGTTTATGGAACTTTTGTGTGAATATAATGTTTTTCACACATTTATGTTTCGACCTGTCTCAAATAAAATATGAATATCATAATTGTTCTTTTTTATCAATCGAAATACGTGTTAATGACTTTATAAATGAGTGTTGAAACCCCGCATAGAGGGTGATAAGTTCATTCCAGAAGACGCCTATTCCGTCTCAGCACCAGGCCCCACATCTTTTGGAGTTCATTTGATTCCCTTTGTTTGTTTATCCATTTATAAATAAATATTTTACCATCGTTATATATTGTTGCAATAAGTCATCAAATGTCTTATTATCTCCATTAAAAAGCTACTTTTCCTTTCTCAATTTTATTTACATATTGGCGAATAGTATTACATTTCATTTAATGACATTCAATGGGTTGTGTGCAGAGCACTGGTTCCCGTGAAAAACGAAAAGGATGTTGGCTGCAGTGAGTTTTGGGGAAATCCCAAATATATGATTCTTTTAAATGAGGGAAACTACATTTTGTATTTGCCTAATCTAAATTGCGTAAACGTATCTGAAGGTGACAAACGTATTTATTGTAGATATGGAAAGTATCAGTGAATGAAGAAGTTTTTATCCGAATTAACATTTCATGAAATACTGCTGAACATCAACAGCCGTGAATCCGGTCAAATATATATACAGTTATACCACGAGTAAATCTTGATGACAACCACAAAGATAATACAAACCCCATTAATCAACCTCTTTCATTGGATGATGAGGAACATATTTTCTGATGCATTGATATTTGCTTGATTTAAGATATAAATCGAAATCTGGTTATAAATCTGATGAACTATTAAGAAAATATGAACAAATATAATTAATGTATCTTACACGGATTTGAATATTTTCCACCATCGAATAATTTCGAAAATATGAACAAACAGAATTAATATATCTTTAATAGATGGATTTGAATATTTACCACCATGATATCTTCATAAAATATGCTTAGATGTAAGAAGATTCAATCTTTTGTGCGAAATGCTGCTATAAATGTATACTTCATTCGCAGGAAACTTTGTTGTGCGTTTAATATCGACACATTATGTAAAAGAAGTGTGTATAGACTTAATGGAATCATGTGTATCAATTAAGTGGATTGAGAAATCATTGCTTTGTATTATTTGGTCTTTTTTTTTCTTCTCTATTTGACATACTCACCATTTTCAATTCTATTTTACATCCTAGACATAATTTCGTGCTCGTGATCCGTGAAATAGCGCTCCACGAATAATGATTATTCAACAGTTTTAACTTAATAAGGGAGTGAAAATCATTGAAAGTATTTAACAACTTCTGTTCGTCCTCCTTGAGATGTCTTTTTTGAAGATTATTTCATACAAAAAACAATTAGTAAGAGAAACATTACCAATAAGATCCATGAGGAGTTTCGACTGTCAGTTAAAAGACGATGTGTAATGTCAATTCCAAAAACGAAAAATAATTATATCACTTTCAGGAAATGTGAATGGCAGTATTTCGTCCCCGGGGGTGTCACCAGCCCAGTAGTTAACACTTCGGTGTTGACATAAATATCAATAATTTGGTCATTTTTATTCATTTCCTGTTTACAAAACTTTGATTTTTTTCGAAAAACTAAGGATTTTCTTATCCCAGTCACAGATTACCTTAGCCGTATTTGGCACAACTTTTTGGAATTTTGGATCCTCAATGCTCTTCAACTATGTACTTGTTTGGCTTTATAAATATTTTGATATTAGTGTCACTGATGAGTCTGATGTAGACGAAACGCGCGTCTGACGTACTAAATTATAATCCTGGTACCTTTGATAACTAATTAAGCCAAAATATTTTTCCCTGTCTTAGAAACATGTTTGTATCCAAGTTATTCATTTTTTATTATTCAAATTACATTTTGATAATATACGCAACACATTTGATTTTGATATAATATACTATGCTAATCGTTAATAAGACGCATTGAAGATATTCAATAGATCGCCAGTATTATATATGGCTTCTAGTTATGTGCCCCAAAAAGCCGACTTATTCTTGTATTGAGATGATGAAAAATTAGTTTATCAACTTTTAATTAAAAACAGCATTTCTGCCAATATTAGTTGAGAGAAAATTGCGAGAGGTTTAGCTAGCTACGTTTGATGAGGTTGAGCTTTTGATTTTGCCGTTTTAATTAAAATCTTTCGTTTTGAATTTTCCTCGGAGTTAGGTATTGTTGTTTTTTTTACTTTTAACATCAAATAACTTAAGGCAAACTTGAATTTAAGATAAATACATTCTTGTTTTTAGTTATTGGTCTAGAAATTCTTGACGATATTTGTTTTCTAGTTATCATTTCTTCATTCAACATGTTCTAGTTTTAATATTTATAGGACTGATACGCCATGTAGTATTTTATACGTGACCCTAAATCCATCATTGGTAATACAACTTTAAAATTTTGATGGATTCAGTCAAGGATTATGCCAGGCAATGGGCTAAGCGCGAGAAGGAAAACGTAGACACTCTTTCACAATGGATTAAGGCAGTGAGGTCGTTGATACAAATCAGAATTAAGTTAAGAAACTGAATGGGTATATCAATGCCCATGCTACGTCAATCTTTAAAGACCCAAATGTTGCAAAACACTTATCCTACCTCCATGACGAATATGTTGTTGTCCCCGCAGATGAAGCCACAAACAACATCGTTTATGTGTGTAAAACTCATTACATTAACTGCTTGATAAACGAATAAGGTATTGACAATTCACTTGGAAACTCAACATATACCTCACGATACTTAATAAAGAGGAAATCCTGGATAATCAAATGTCTGTTCTATGTTCCTTTGGAATTTCAACCAAAGATGAAGAACTGGATCTTCAATCACTGTATTGGATACCTAAACTACATAAGTATCCTTACAAACAAACGTTATATTGCTGGGTCTTACAAGTGCGCCACGAAACCTCTTTCTAAATTATTAACATCTATTTTATTTTATCCTGTCTTAGGGAGGGATAAATCCTACTTTGTAAAGGATCACTCTGATTCAAACAAATATTTCTCTGAAACTGACATTATCAAGATGCTTGAATTCTTGATTGACAACATATTTGTTACTTTCAGAGGACGTGTTTTTCAACAGACTGTCGGTATTCCAATGGGAACAAATTTTGCCCCTCTACTTGCCGAATGGTTTTTTTATTATTATGAGGCTGACTTCATACAGGAACTTCTTAGGAAGAAAGATAAGAAGTTAGCGATATCCTTTAACTCTACTTTCCGCTATATACATGTTCTTTCACTAAATAATTCAAAATTTGGTTACTATGTGGAACGCATCTATCCCATCGAACTAGATATAAAGGATACTACAGATACAGTAAAGTCGGCCTCATATCTTGACTTACATCTAGAAATGGACAACGAGGGTCGGTTGAAAACACAACTTCACGACAAAAGAGATAATTTCAGCTTTCCAATTGTGAACTTTCCATTTCTAAATAGCAACATTCCAGCAGCACCTGCATACGGGGTATATATCTCCCAATTGATACGATATTCCCGTGCTTACATTTCCTATCATGATTTTCTTGACAGAGGGTTGCTGCTCACAAGGAAGCTATTAAACCAAGAGTTCCAAACAGGGAAGTTGAAATCATCTCTTCGTAAATTTTACGGACGTCATCACGAGTTGGTTGACCGTTATGGAATACCCGTTTCACAAATGATATCGGATATGTTCCTTACGTCGTAACTACAATCCCCTTTCCTTTCATGAATGTGACCTACCGAATTAGACTTTTTACCGGATTTGTTATCACATACGCAACACGACGGGTGCCACATGTGCAGCAGGATCTGCTTACCCTTCCGGAGCTCCTGAAATCGCCCCTAGTTTTTGGTGGGGTTCGTGTTGCTTATTCTTTAGTTTTCTATGTTGTGTCATGTGTACTATTGTTTGACTGTTTGTCTTTTTCATTTTTAGTCATGGCGTAGTCAGTTTATTTCCGATTTATGAGTTTGACTGTCCTTCTGGTATATTTCGTCCCTTTTTTATAAATCTTGACTCCTAGTTTCTTAGATTTCAATTGGGTTTGGGTTGAGCTTCACAAATAAGTTTGACTAAGACAAAACCCTGAATCTTTGGTTAGGTTTCACATGGAATTAGACAAAGAGTTTTGCTTTAAGGTAATACAATGGTTATGAAATATAGGTGAGTCTTGCCGTGGTCTAAATGTCTCAAATCTTAAAATTTTGTAAAACTGGCATGTCTCAACGTGTCTACTTATGTTGAATAAACTCATGTGGTATACATTATCAATGAGACAAATATCCGACAAAGATCAAATGGAGGCGAAGGTGTTAACAACTATAGATCGCCGTAAAGCTTCCACGAATTAGCACAACTTATTTATTATAGCCAGTACTATACATCCTTTTCGTAGCTGGTAAATGACCTTGGGTCAAAAATGAGAGGCGAAAGATACCAAAGGAAATTTAGATGTAAAATTAAACTTGGTCAACCTGCCAATCCTTACACCATTAGTATGCGATGTCAACTGATAGTATCATCCACGTATTTTTTGTTTGTACCTGGAATTGGACATATATGATTAAGGTGAAATTGTTTTACAGAATTCAGACATAGTAAATCGATTTGGAAAAGACAAAGCAAAGGATAAACAAAAACTGACCAAAACACATCGATCAAACTGTAAAAGGGCTGATACCGGGTGTGTCAACAAGATGGGCGTTTCTTGATATACATGCATCTACCGCCATGCTAATTACTAAAAGGTAGATGTAAAACTCAGGAATATGGCAGTTGTATCTAATAGTCCGTTTCTATCGTTTGTATGCTGGTGTTATTTATTTGTAGCAGTTCAGTATTTCTGTTGTTTTCCTCTTATAGTCAATGTGTTTCCCTCTGTTTTGGTTTGTGACCCGGATATGTTTCAGTGGAGTCGATTAATAACTATTGAACAACGGTATACTACTGTTGCCTTTATAAATCATCTACTTCATAAAGAAGCTACGCTTTACTTGAACCGAAGTATTATAAAGAATAGTATATGATACGAAAGTCATATCAGGAAATAAACGCCAATAAGAACCTAAATCAATTGAAAATGCATAAACGTGTTTAACATTTCGTCCTTCTGAATGGAATTTTCAAGACTTCAAGGCACTTGTCGAGATTTCATTTCGTCTTACTAGTGTTTTTTTTTTTCGTATGAATATGTGAATGTACTGTCTCGCATATAAAAACATTTTTGGTACACTTTGGTCACCATTACAAAAATGGCATGTCATAGACCTTCAAGTAACATTATGGCATGTTACTTAATTAATATCGTTGTGCACTTCCTCAAATTGACAATAAACATTGCTGTCGAATGTTAAATTTATTACATAGAATGACATGACTCGTGTTAATATGAAGAAAATACAAACACGACTTATCATGAAGGCAACATACATTTAAATAATGTGTGATTATTAAAAACAATTGATTCATTGTCCAATGCATTTTTATTGTTAATGAATTAAGAAATCTACAAGTTAATTGAATTTTGACAATCATCATTTGAATTTTATATCAGTTTAATAAACAAGGATGCGGAAGTTAGAGTTGTTTGGTTTCAACATCAAATTATTATAATGTTCTGTCAGGGTTGTGTTATATTCGGGGAAATTTATTGTCTGTACACAGAAATATCCAGCTGTGTAATTCTAAGGTGAACAAGTATGAAACGTGTTGTTTCTAAGGTCTCAACATTTATTCAGTTTCGAATACAGGCAGTCAGAAAAAAAAACAACAAAAAAAAACAAACGTTTAATATATCTTTAATGATTAACATGTGGTATGTAAAACACTAATTAAAATCCGTTATTTTTTATTTAATATTCTAATTTAACTAACTTATTTTTGGTAAAGGTTTCAACATTATTTACAACTACATGTATATATGGTAGGAGAGAGATGAAAGTAATCAGACAAATACAATCTGAATATGATATGATAAATAAAATAACTTAAAAACAATTGATGAAAAGGCATACAAAAATACAAAAAAAAAACACAAAAGAAAAAATTTAGAAAACTTAGGGAGGAATAAATCCGACTTTGTGAAAACATCACTCTGATCATTCTAACAAATAAAACCATTCATTGACACTGAAACTTGCATTTTTGTTTGATACCAAATGTGTTACGATTAGGGACGTGTTTTTCAACAAACAATCGGCATTTCCATGGGAACTAACTGAGACTACATTCTTGTCGAATTGTTCCTTTATCATTATGAGGCTGACTTCATACAGGAATTTCTGGTAATTACTCGGGAGTGTACAATCGACGTAGGATAGTCCACAAGCAAGACAACCATCCAGCTGTTTACTTGTCGGGTGAAACCATTACAGTGTAATGCTAAGTTGTCCATTAGCATTGTTAAAAAAAAGATTTTTTATCTGGTAGCAGAAGCAGCATAAAGTAACCATTTACTATTTGGATATTATACTATCACAAGCAGTGTACTGAACCATCAGCTACTGGAAGATTGTACTATCACATACAGTGTACTGAACTATCAGCTACTGGAAGATTGTACTATCACAAGCAGTGTACTGAACAATCAGCTACTGTGAGATTGTACTACCACAAGCAGTGTATTGAACCCTCAATAACTGAAAGATTGTACTATCACAAGCAATGTATTGAACCATCAGCTACTGGCAAATTGTACTATCACAAGCAGTGTACTGAACCAACAGGTACTTGAAGATTGTACTATCACAAGCAGTGTATGGAACCATTAGCTACTGGAAGATTGTACTATCACAAACAGTGTATTGAATCATCAGCTACTGGAAGATTGTACTATAAGTTTCTGACAGAGGTAATTACCAAATTTAATACTGGTTGTTGTATAATAAAGTTCAAGCAATATAACATCAGCTTAATGAATGGTTTGACTTCTGGTGAAAAGTACCATCGATGTACATGAAAAGAAATCTATCAACAGCGTGACCCATATTCGTCTACTGTTAGATTGTAACATCTGTGTCTTGAAGTCTATCAAGAGCGTTACCAACATATTGACTACTGAAAGATTGTGACCTCGAGGTCTTGTAGTCTATCAAGAGCGTTACCAACATATTGACTACTGAAAGATTGTCACCTCGGGGTCTTGTAGTCTATCAAGAGCGTTACCAACATATTGACTACTGAAAGATTGTCACCTCGGGGCCTTGTAGTCTATCAAGAGCGTTACCAACATATTGACTACTGAAAGACTGTCACCTCGGGGTCTTGTAGTCTATCAAGAGCGTTACCAACATATTGACTACTGAAAGAATGTCATCTCGGGGTCTTGTAGTCTATCAAGAGCGTTACCAACATATTGACTACTGAAAGATTGTCACCTCGGGGCCTTGTAGTCTATCAAGAGCGTTACCAACATATTGACTACTGAAAGATTGTCACCTCGGGGTCTTGTAGTCTATCAAGAGCGTTACCAACATATTGACTACTGAAAGATTGTCATCTCGGGTCTTGTAGTCTATCAAGAGCGTTACTAACATATTGACTACTGAAAGATTGTCACCTCGGGGTCTTGTAGTCTATCAAAAGCGTTACCAACATATTGACTACTGAAAGATTGTCACCTCGGGGTCTTGTAGTCTATCAAGAGCGTTACCAACATATTGACTACTGAAAGATTGTCACCTCTGGGATTTGTAGTCTATCAACAGCGTCAACAACATATTGACTACTGAAAGATTGTCACCTCGGGGTCTTGTAGTCTATCAAGAGCGTTACCAACATATTGACTACTGAAAGATTGTCACCTCGGGGTCTTGTAGTCTATCAAGAGCGTTACCAACATATTGACTACTGAAAGATTGTCACCTCGGGGTCTTGTAGTCTATCAAGAGCGTTATCAACATATTGACTACTGAAAGATTGTCATCTCGGGGTCTTGTAGTCTATCAAGAGCGTTACCAACATATTGACTACTGAAAGATTGTCACCTCGGGGTCTTGTAGTCTATCAAGAGCGTTACCAACATATTGACTACTGAAAGATTGTCACCTCGGGGTCTTGTAGTCTATCAAGAGCGTTACTAACATATTGACTACTGAAAGATTGTCACCTCGGGGTCTTGTAGTCTATCAAAAGCGTTACCAACATATTGACTACTGAAAGATTGTCACCTCGGGGTCTTGTAGTCTATCAAGAGCGTTACCAACATATTGACTACTGAAAGATTGTCACCTCTGGGATTTGTAGTCTATCAACAGCGTCAACAACATATTGACTACTGAAAGATTGTCACCTCGGGGTCTTGTAGTCTATCAAGAGCGTTACCAACATATTGACTACTGAAAGATTGTCACCTCGGGGTCTTGTAGTCTATCAAGAGCGTTACCAACATATTGACTACTGAAAGATTGTCACCTCGGGGTCTTGTAGTCTATCAAGAGCGTTATCAACATATTGACTACTGAAAGATTGTCATCTCGGGGTCTTGTAGTCTATCAAGAGCGTTACCAACATATTGACTACTGAAAGATTGTCACCTCGGGGTCTTGTAGTCTATCAAGAGCGTTACCAACATATTGACTACTGAAAGATTGTCACCTCGGGGTCTTGTAGTGTATCAAGAGCGTTACCAACATATTGACTACTGAAAGATTGTCACCTCGGGGTCTTGTAGTCTATCAAGAGCGTTACCAACATATTGACTACTGAAAGAATGTCATCTCGGGGTCTTGTAGTCTATCAAGAGCGTTACCAACATATTGACTACTGAAAGATTGTCACCTCGGGGCCTTGTAGTCTATCAAGAGCGTTACCAACATATTGACTACTGAAAGATTGTCACCTCGGGGTCTTGTAGTCTATCAAGAGCGTTACCAACATATTGACTACTGAAAGATTGTCATCTCGGGTCTTGTAGTCTATCAAGAGCGTTACTAACATATTGACTACTGAAAGATTGTCACCTCGGGGTCTTGTAGTCTATCAAAAGCGTTACCAACATATTGACTACTGAAAGATTGTCACCTCGGGGTCTTGTAGTCTATCAAGAGCGTTACCAACATATTGACTACTGAAAGAATGTCATCTCGGGGTCTTGTAGTCTATCAAGAGCGTTACCAACATATTGACTACTGAAAGATTGTCACCTCGGGGCCTTGTAGTCTATCAAGAGCGTTACCAACATATTGACTACTGAAAGATTGTCACCTCGGGGTCTTGTAGTCTATCAAGAGCGTTACCAACATATTGACTACTGAAAGATTGTCATCTCGGGTCTTGTAGTCTATCAAGAGCGTTACTAACATATTGACTACTGAAAGATTGTCACCTCGGGGTCTTGTAGTCTATCAAAAGCGTTACCAACATATTGACTACTGAAAGATTGTCACCTCGGGGTCTTGTAGTCTATCAAGAGCGTTACCAACATATTGACTACTAAAAGATTGTCACCTCTGGGATTTGTAGTCTATCAACAGCGTCAACAACATATTGACTACTGAAAGATTGTCACCTCGGGGTCTTGTAGTCTATCAAGAGCGTTACCAACATATTGACTACTGAAAGATTGTCACCTCGGGGTCTTGTAGTCTATCAAAAGCGTTACCAACATATTGACTACTGAAAGATTGTCACCTCGGGGTCTTGTAGTCTATCAAGAGCGTTACCAACATATTGACTACTGAAAGATTGTCACCTCGGGGTCTTGTAGTCTATCAAGAGCGTTATCAACATATTGACTACTGAAAGATTGTCACCTCGGGGTCTTGTAGTCTATCAAGAGCGTTACCAACATATTGACTACTGAAAGATTGTCACCTCGGGGTCTTGTAGTCTATCAAGAGCGTTACCAACATATTGACTACTGAAAGATTGTCACCTCGGGGTCTTGTAGTCTATCAACAGCGTCAACAACATATTGGCTAATGTAAGATTGTAAACTCAGGGTTTTTTAGCCATATCAGCAGCGTCACTCACATATTTTTTACTGTTTGATTGTAACATCAGGGTCTTGTGGTCTATCAGTAACATCAACCAAATATATTGGTTACGTTTAGATTGTAGACTTATGGTACTGTAGTCATTAGTTAAAGGTATCATCAATGTATTGTAGTCTACTAGTAGCGTCACTCCATATTAGCTACTGTTAGATTGTACACTTAAGCAACCATTTTGATATCTTTCGAATTTTATCGTATAGTACTAATCTTTATAAAAAGTCATTGCATTAAGACTATGACAACATCGCAGTCAAGTCATTTCAAGTGATTACCACAAAGTAACACTGAACTGCAACGTTGAAGACAACCCCCAACCGACAACTGACCAATGTCCATGGACGATTTCTTTTTTTCATAAAATATATATCATTGCTAACAATGCACTCACGATACTTATTACGTCGAAAGGTGAATACATGAAAATGCAATATGATCTTAAAACAGCTATCATTCGATCAACAACATATTAAATTTCGTGGGTAATTGATTGCATCATAACAGTTTTTATGATCACAGCAGTTATCCCTGTTTCAAAAAGTTAAAGTATTAAAACAAAAATCAGAGGATAAAATGTGGGACGAAAATTTAGATTTTAAAGTACACTTTATTGAACAATTGTGCATTTAGATTGACTCTGTCACGTTTTCATGACATTACGGTGAGTTAAAAAGATACAGGTAATTTGTACAGTGGAATGAAACTGTCTAATACAATCTCACATGATAAATACTGAAGCATATGTTGTGGTACGCGTGCTCCAACTGCAAATCTTTAAGTAGTAAAATGTTACCTATGATAAATAGAATGACAATTTATGTTTAAAGTTTTTAAAATGATATATATCAAAGATATGGGAATTACTATGGAATATAAGTGATCGCTCTGATACTATCACAATTAAAGGTGCATTAGCTGTCAAATTCATGTTCACAGATTTGACTCCAATTCTCATATGTGTTTCATAATATAACAATTACTTTAGATGAAAGTTTCATGATAATACGTGTTTCTGATTGGCTACACTGCAATCTCGCGTTATTCCTTAACCAACTTCATTACACAATAAAATTTATCATTCATGATGACACGAGGTCAAACAAAAGAGTGCACAGTTAAATTAAATAAAAATTAATAAAAATCGTGTTTTAAGGATCCTAGCTTTCAAAAAAATGCTTCCGCGCTTCATACAAAATGTACTTCGGTCAACGCTTTTACACCCAAATGAAGTTACAAAAAGAAACATTCAATTCTTAACTAAAATGTACATTCAAATTATGATAAGTTTTAAATAAACAATTTATGATGCATGGACTCTACAATATTAGTCTAGACGCCATCTAATTAACCATCTAGGTGAACTCCGAAGACAGCCGATGGTCATATGAACCGAAATTAACATAATCATACGTAAAAATAGATAGTGAACAAGTACCATTGGATTTTTTTGTTATGTCTGTTTGATTTCATATTACATGTTATACACATACGTTAAAAATCATGTTTACCTATATAACAATGAGTTTTGGTAGATCAAATCAGTCAACTAAATGATTAACCCTTGTTTCACTTCCAATATTGACAAACTTTTCTTTTGAATAGCGCAACATGCCTAGTTCATACGAAACCCATATCTACTAAAGGGGTTTAATTGGAGTTCACATGAATACATATTTCATGAAGTCGAATTATACACTTGCAAGTGAATAATTCATTACTGGTGCTTCTTTGCTTTTTTGGCAAAACTGAATTAGCTGCTAAAAGCAAATAATAATTTCACTATTTTATTTTCTAAATTTATTGAACAAAAAACAATCATATTTTATTTATTTCTATATCTCGAATCTAATGCCCTTTATTTCAAGTATACAATTTCGTTTGAGTGTGTCGTCCTCAACATGCATGATATATTTTCCACTGGACGTTAGGCAATAAACAATCAATCGATTAATTAAATAATCGTACACATGTGATTGTATGTAACACTTCGTGAATTCAACAAAACAAAACGCAGGTCTTATGACATAAAAGCAGCATAGCCTCTTTCTTAAAAAAGAAAAGAAAAATAGGAATAATTTATGGAAATCAAGTCTCCATTCAAATCAATCATAATGCTTCAATATATTGTCCGTTTTTTGTATGACTACCGAAGCATTTAAAATGAATTATAACAAATAATAAATAATAATTGATAAATAATATTTTAAGTTTACAAATAAGGTCTGCTAATGAGCTTTTAACTGACATAAATATTTTATTTTATTTATATCAATATTACTATTTAATTTATTTCGCATGACAACATTTCGATAGCTGTTGTAGAAACTGATGTGGTGGTTCCATAAACAAATCAAATATAGATTTACAGAATCCCATTCAATACGTTCTTACTAAGTTACCACAAGCTACATTTCTTTAAAAAGTACAAACATGTATATGAATCGATAAAAGAACCTATTTTCTGTAGATAGCTAGGTTTTTTTTCACTCATTCCGTATCACGATCAATAAAATGTGTTGCCAATTCTTTCAATAGAATTTACTGTTTTAAAAAAATATTCTTAAATTTGAAACCGTATTAACGAAAAAGCCAAATGACATTATACTGAACTATCTGACACACTAATCATAATGATTAAGTATCAAGTATGGTAGAACATACAGGAATGAGGCAAATGAAATTTTAAAACGTAGTTTTTTTTTGGTACCTATTGGCGTAGGGTTGCTGATACTGTTCCAGATTGTAGGACTTTGTCCTGTTGTTCTGTGAAACTCGTTTTAATTAGCATTTTATCATTCTAATTGTTTTATTCGATTTTCATATTTATTATAAGGAACTTTGTGTTCAATTAAGATATGTTTTTTTTTTTTAAACAGGAAAGGGAACTGAATTATTTGTCAAATGTTGAACAATATTTTACCAATACGTGGCGAGCACTCAGTCTGATTTCTCTGCTAATCTGAACATCATTTTGTTTACGTCTATTGCTATTTTTGTTGCATAGATCTGTTCATCTTCTCTGTCCTTTAATTGATTGTGATTATATATATAGTTGATATATCAAAATACATTTATTTTGGAGTTTGTTATTCGGTCTTGCCGACCTGCTTAATAAGAAGTTTAAGGAGCGAAATATTCCTTCTTGATTCAACGCCATTCCACCTGTTTTCGATTCAACGCCATTCCACCTGGCTTTGATTCAACGCCTTTCCACCCGGCTTTGATTCAACGCCATTCCACCCGGTTTTGATTCAACGCCATTCCACCCGGCTTTGATTCAACGCCATTCCAACTGGCTTTGATTCAACGCCATTCCACCCGGCTTTGATTCAACGCGATTCCACCCGGCTTTGATTCAACGCGATTTCACCTGGCTTTGATTCAACGACATTCCACCTGGCTTTGATTCAACGCCATTCCACCCGGGTTTGATTCAACGCCATTCCACCCGGCTATACTCACATACAAAGTACTTAATTGGTTCTTTAAATCACGTGTGCATTTTTTTAAGTAATAATTTTTAATGTTTTTCCTTATTCTGATAGAATAACGATTTTTTTCGCAGATTTTGAAGTCAAATAATAACTACCTTCACGATCCGATACCATTTCTATAAAGATTCGATCGCAGTACTTGGCCACCGTCTATCATTCTTTCTCGGTCATTTGTCTCGGTGTGTCAAAAGGCGGCCTTTAGTTTCACACCAGAACTGTCAATCGATTTGTTCTTGATCTCCAAAAAGAATCATCATATAGTTAACACCTATTTATTTTACACACTTATTTAGAAAATATATTTATTCTCTTCCACGTATGTCAAGGTAAATTATAAATAAATCAGTTACAGTGTAAGACGTATTCTATTTACTTTTATGAACGGATTCATAATTGGATTATATTTTAGTCGGTATTTAATAGTAATCAAAAACAATTTACTAAAGATATTGATATGGATTGTTAATAAAATGTGTTCATTCATATCGAATCTCTTTACTTTTATAAATAGGGGAGATATACACAGGAACATCATAAACAGTGCACGAGGACACAATATCGTGCTTTGAATAGAAAATTAATGCTGTAAAGCAACCAAAATATATATAAGTACTTCTTCACACTATAAATTAACGAATTGATTATATTATCTCTAAAATACAAGACCAAGTGGTTCAATAACCAGGGTATATGTATAACCTTTTACAAAAAGTCTTATTCAATCAAATAGAAAGATTCAAAAGACAATTCCTAAACTTATTAGCTTTATCAAATATATTTCTGTAAAACGCTGGATGCAATATATTACTTGGTAAGTCCTTTTTGTTGATTGAATCATACTTCTAGAAAGTAAATCGCTTAATGTGTTATCCAATAATAATTTGGTCAGCGTCAAGACTATTTGTTTTTCCTGCTGCATGTTTTTAGAAATATATAAATTGTATCGTCATTGAACTTTAAAACATCCCGAAGTAGTAAACAATTTAACAGTAACGTTACAAACCAAAAGGAGATCTGTGTTATATTTTTACTTAAACAATTGTATACTTTTGATATCTGTGTCTTAATAAGTTCATCGGTCACGATTTAGTCGAATAATGTTTGATATAGAGAGATTGAGCTGAATTACTTTTCTTTTTTAATTTGTGCATTTGAAAAAACTGAATAATTTTCAGACAATGTTTTTTTTATCTCTAAAATATCTATTTAGTTATGTTTCTTCAGTAAAGATATTTGGACTTTGTCACAAATAGAAACTTTGAATATCTTGTGACTGGGAGTGGGTATATATCTTGTGACTGGGAGTGGGTATATCATGTGACTTGGAGTGGTTATATCTTGTGACTGGGAGATGTGTTGGCCTGGAACCACACACACACACACACACACAATAAATAGTACGATTAATCTGCGCGGACTCTGACTATGGGACTAGCTCTTGAAACAAAAGACGACTCTGGTTAGCGCAATGTCTAATGTTATAAGTTCAGCATGGAACTGTACAGTTGTACAGAGTTGGAACTGATCAGTGTAATACTAAATCCAATCTACCACACCAAAATGATAACATACATGTAGTTTATATAACAAACCAAAAACTAATTGAATAGACTTGACAAATATTTCTCTAAATGAGTGAGAAATTCAATTAAGGGATTACAGAAAAATTAGCACATATATAGATAATAATTAACAATAGAACATACATAATTATTTATGGAATTAAAGTCGTGGTAGTCATTTACGAATATTATAACAGATCATTTGAAGCAAAATGGTGATAATTGAAAAACAAATTAAAACATGAAATTGGATTAGCTGAATTTTCTAAACTTGACCTAAACCTTGCACAATAAAAATAACAAAATCCCTTACAACAAAAACAGTGATTTTACAAAATCTTTTACAAAATGTCCGAAAAGTCTCAATATCATTTTTTGTCCATTTTTCTACTGTGACAACACTATAAATTAGCGAATTGATTATTTTATTTCCGTAAAACGCTGGATGCAATATATTACTTGGTAATTACTCTCTAATGATGGAATCATACTACTAGAAATTAAATAGCTATATATGTGATTGGTAAACGTTTCCACTATTTATTTTTTTTTACAATGTTCCTTTGCTGCGAACCAGAATGACTATTTATTCCGATGACGCACTAAGCGCCCGTTTGAATTTGAAGTTGTATTTATGACTGCTTCTAACTAAGATGACAAATATTTTTATAAGGAATTGGTATTTCGCTTACTGCTTTGATGTGTCAGAAAAAAGTTTAGAGCTTAAGAGAAAACACTACCCAGATCTGGTACCGCATGTCACAGACAGAAACTGGGTATACGTACATATATATTGTGTTATGTGTGTTGTCCTGCAATACGACCAGTCTGCACCGAGTGACTAATTCTGGCAACGAATGACGTATCTGGTTACCGCGATATATTTAATCGCTCAGAATGGAATACAATTGTACAGAGTTTGGGCTGCTAGTGGTGACTTGATAATAACTCATACAGTGTACTCTTATTAGCTAAAACGAAGTCTTCCATTCTATTTTTCTTATTCTTGAATATAAGTGTAACCAAACCATTGTCCAAGCATTGTTATCATTTGTAACAAGTTTAACTTGATTGTCCTGTCTGTAATTGGCGTCTTTATACAGGTTCAACTCCCCCAGTAAATCAAGAAAAGCGTTTCGGACGCATAGAATTTAGAGTCAAATTTTCATTTTTTAATTGACCTTAAAATATTTATTGAACTTGAACTTGAACTTATGAGCATTAGAAACTTTTTTTAAGAACAAGATAAATATAACACTGCAACTTGCACTCTAAATATGTGTGCTACAAATACAGGTATTTCACGTACAAGCTTATCAAGAAGTACAAAATGAAATATTACTTTGACTTTTAAATTTATAGTGCAATAAAGGTATGCATATGTATTCGTATGTACAGTGTTCTTGTTCGCTGTCTTGAAAGCAATGTAACTCTAAGCCTTCCGCCTGAATAAATACTTGCCACGTTTTTACCTGTGTTCAGTATAATGTAGACAAATCAATTTACTACAATGATAACTAGGGTAATTGGCTTGCGGTCACTGTCACGTGACACTACGAAAGGGGTTATCAAGTACATTCAATATCAAAGCATTTTAAAGGCACCTGATCGTAGATTGCTATAATAGTCTATCAGGTATAACGTTTACTTTTATTGAGAAGTTCACTTCGTACTTTATAATGGATTAGGTTCTTATCATTATACGATCGAAATAGGAAAACTGATTTAATTCTTTTAAACAAACAACATTATCTTACTTACAAGTATGCACATAAATAATATGTTAAATTTAAAACCATATGATTTTCAAACCACGTAAACAGTTTTAGTTAAGATATCTCCTAACAAATAAAGTTATTTGCCAATTCAAAAGTTAATAATGTGGTTACATTTGTATTATGCTTAATCATGTTCGAAATATTTTTTTTACTGAATTTCAAGCTTACAGAATTTATGTAAGCATATTATACAGTGTCAGGGGCGAATATCACAATGAGCATATTCATTGACTCTTGTGTATTTGAAAATGTAAACTTTTAATTTATAGGACGCCTTTTGATATGCTGCTTTTGCATAATGGTACGAGTACACAGTTATTTCGTAGTGCATTTCTTTAAGACAGAAAGGAAAATTTTAAAAAATCAACTGGACCCAATTTTTTTACAGTGTAATTTTATTCCCCTACTTGCAATTTGAGGCATAAAACATGAAAAAATACATTTGGAAGGGGTGTATAAACAAAATTGGCTATCAACATACTGTCCACACTAAGTACTATATTCGTAGCACCTAATGACCGTGAATAAATCATCGTTCAATCTAATTTATAAAGTAGCATTCTTTTCTGTGATATACTGAAGAGGGACCAATAACCCCTTCTTCACTAAATATAAGTTGCTATAAATTTATAAATGATAGGATATTGATAACATTGTCTATATAGCGCTTAATCTTTCTTAATTAAATCAAACCTACTTAAAATATGTCACACAGATATCTAAGTGAAATATACGCTGGTCTAGTTGCCGTCTTGTACTAACAAAGTTTTTGCTCTATGTTGAAGGCATAGTTGTTACTTTAACAAGAATTTGACAAGAAGAACACAAGTTAAGCGCTGTAACGTTTGCTTTCTTCATGAGCGAGTAGTGAGTTTATATCATGAAATGATTTACCTTATATGTCAACATTTCCATTGCGCTTGAAACTTGTGTCATAACTTTCAAAACGTAAATCTGATACCTATAAAAAGGGGAAATTAAAATTCAGAAAATATTTTTGAAAATTTAAACCAAAAGAGCATAAACCGAACAACCATGAAATTCGTCTTATCCTTGATCTTTGGTTGATACGTCGTTCGTCTCATTAGTAATCATACTTATAGTGTTTATAGTTGCAATATACATGTTAATAATTCATCAATTGAACATTTTATTAATAACTCATTTCAAGTTCGGCTAGTCCAACAGCCTGTTTTAGAGTTTGAATGGAAAATTGGAACAATCTATAGGATAAGGCATGATCATGTCCCTGTTGATATGTTTTTATTGGAATTTCAACGAAAATAATTCCTAAAGAAACTTCGGTGTACTAACCTATTACAAAACAAAACAACCTTCGGTTAAAGTGTAATTTTTTCGACATGTTGAAAATCTTATAATTTTATTATCCTTGAACTAAATAAACAATTCCCTTCATTTGCATAATACGTTCATATGGTCTTGAGGAAACGATGATAGTCCGTCGAAAGGGGACGATAAATGGCTGACCCGTGTTAAGAGAGAGCCATATCTCTTGCACGTTAAAGACACCCTTGTAGATTTCGAAAAAAGAGCAGGCTAATGCCGCTATAAGGCAGTACTCGCACCCGCAAAGTGGAAAGGGATTAATATAAGTTGCAAAACTTGTTTCCCAATCCACTATAAATAAATGTGTTTAAACTAAAACACGTTCATAGAATAAACATTTCCCTTCATTGGCATAACATACGTTTTTGGAAAGAACATATCACTTCATTGTCATAACATAAGTTCCTGGAATAAACATTTCACTTCATTGGCATAGTATACGTTCCTGGAATAAACTTCTCATTTTATTGCCATCACATAAGTTCCTGGAATAAACATTTCACTTCATTGGCATGGCTTGGCATACGTTCCTGGGATAAACATTTTACTTTATTGCCATAACATACGTTCCTGGAATAAACATTTCACTTCATTGGCATAATATACGTTCCTGTAATAAACATTTCACTTCATTGACATAGCATACGTTCCTGTAATAAACATTTCACTTCATTGGCATAATATACGTTCCTGTAATAAACATTTCACTTCATTGACATAACATACGTTCCTGGAATAAACATTTCACGTGATTGGCATAATATACGTTCTTGGAATAAACATATCACTTCATTGACATAACATACTTTCCTGGAATAAACATTTCACCTCATTGTCATAACATACGTTCCTGGAATAAAAATTTCACTTCATTAACATAACATTAGTTCCTGTAATAAACTTTTCTCTTCATTGGCATAACATACGTTCCTGTAATAAACTTTTCTCTTCATTGGCATTACATACGTTGTTGGAATACAAATATCATTTCATTGGCATAACATGCGTTCCTAGAATAAACTTCATTGGCATAACACACGTTCCTTGACTTATCTATTTATATGCCTTTTTCACGTTTATTAAGTGTATTTGTAGCCTTCAAAGAGAGATGTTATTTTAAACTATGGTTGTTTTTATCGATTTCAAGGAACTCAATTTACAGCAAAATATGTCAGCCACTGAAATGGACACAAAAATTACCACATATTAAGGGGAGAAAAATGTTATCTTTGGGAACGTTGTTTTCTTTCAAGAGGTCACTCTGTTCATCTATCAATTTAGCAAACAAACAGAAAATGTTTAACAAAATCAACTTCATAAAATCAAGACGACTACAAATTCATTGACAATTGAAACTTTAAAATTTAGCACACACGTGTTTATTATTACAAGCCATAAAATAATATAAGTTCCCAGAAAAATCAAAGCGAAAGAAATGAATTAAATGAATTTGGACAGAAGGAAACCTTTCTAATTGTACAAAATATTTTATTGTAGATGGTTTGGTTATTTCATTAGATGTAAAATTGTATTATGTTGCACATAACTGAGGTTTCTTTTCTGTATACAAATTAAATTAAACAATTATATGTTATCAGAAAAACTAAAAAGACAAAATACCACTATGTTTTGATTCATTAAAAAAGAGTATTACTAAAAGGCTATGTTTTTTTTCAGAAAGAAGAATAAATGTAATGAATTAAAATAAGTTATTAATGTATTAAACTTTAAAGAATAAAATGTCTCGTTACCGTTTCTTCTGTGCATGTTTATCGTTCTGTTTTTTTACAATTTTGATTACCGACGCTTAATTAAGAGTGTTAACTTTTTTTAATTTAAATAACGTGCAAAATGATGTTGCAGAAATTCAACGACTTATATTTTTTTTCGAGTTCTGAAATATTGAGTGCACAAACTGATTATAAAATCAACAAGTAGGTGTTAAATATGTGTAGTTTTAGATGTACATCAATCATTTCAAGTATAGAGAAGAAAGGGCGTTTAAATTCAAAGGTAAATTAAGTACATAAGTGCGAATTGAGTCTCAGCCAATCAAACTGAAGGTTTTCTATATTCCTTTCATAGATTTGCCATGAATCCAAAGGTGGATTTAGCCCCGCCCCTTTCTAGTCCGTTAGTGAATGAGTTTTTCAATATGCATGACGCCTTCTGTGCTATATATAGCGCTAGTAAATGTCTTCTCTACAATCAATCGTTGTAGTAAAGTTGATTAAACATACTAGGATTATAGGCTTTTCCATAAATATAAATAAATGCTGAACTTAAGTGTTTTAATGTTATGTTGAATTTGAATTTCTGGCTATAAGTTCGCTTCTTTAAAGGTGAGTTTTATTTCACTCTTTTTATGTTTTGTTTTCATTTAATTTCATTTAGTTCATCAAAAGATATGTCAGGGGAACATGACAAGGTAAAAAGTACAGCAAAGTGTGTCTTAAGTGCATGCAAATGTTTTTGTTATTATATTACATTGTATTAGTTTTGCAAGAATACTTAATATTTCGAGCTTTTGCAATGCAATTTTACAAGGTGTTGCTTACTTCTGCAATGCAGTTCTACATGATTTTGCTGACTTTTGCATTGCTACATGGTATTGCTGACTTTTTGCAATGCATTTGTACATTGTATTGCTGACTTTTTGCAATGCATTTGTACATTGTATTGCTGACTTTTACAATGCCATTACGCTTTGTATTACTGACTTTTGCAACGTTATTGTGCTTGGTGTTTGAAATGAAATGTTGACCACTACTACTGACTATTGCAATGCAATTATGATTGGCATTAGCAGTGCAATCATCCTTGGTATTGCTGAATTTTGCAATGCAATATTGTACATGGCATTACTGAAATTTGTCGAGCAGTTGTGCATGGTTTTACTGAACTTTTGCAATGCAAACTATCTGCAAAAATGTCAGAGTAATAATTTATGTGTGACTATGACATGTTGAATACATTAGTACTCATGCAAAATTAATGACTTTTTCTTTTGTTTTCTTTTCATGCTGTTAAATATAATTCTGTTAAATGTGCATAACAATAACTGTTGGAATGCATTCAAGTATTAATTCAGTTTAATATGCTACTATATACTTAAAGGTTGGGTATTATTTACAATGTATTTTGTGAACGATGTATAATAATAAAATATATAGTCGACGGTTTAATAATATAGTGCACCTGATAACATATATATATATATATTATTAACTATTATTAACTAAAGATATACTACGGAGAAAGTGCAGATGATAGCCATAAAATACATTTGTTTATTTGATTTTTTACTGTGATAATGTGTTTCCATTATGAAACGTTTGAATTATGACGCCAATATCTGTAAAACATTCATGCAAAAACTAATGCTTGTTTACAACGTTTTTTTTTTGTCATATATAAGATAGTAACATCTTAAATAGCTACATTTATATCGGAAATCAATAAGGGCAAAGAGAACTATTTTATCTATCTATTAATTGTCTTATTTATATCAATTGAAAATCTTATACATGTGTATGTTGGACTGCAAAGATGAACTATAGTAACGAGTCCAAAAGTAAGGGCATTGTTAATACTTCAAATAATCAAACCTTAATACTACCTAAATCAACAAGGACTATCATGATTTAGTTTTACGTGACGTAAAATTTCAATATCAATTTATTACGTATTTATCTTTATTGCGTTAAATTAGGAAATATTTCGGACTTGTCAATGCAGTTGTCCTAATGATTCTGAATATTCTAAGTCATATGTTTTTAATTTAACGATTTAGCTTAAACTGCAGTATAAGCTTATACAAGTTGTACAATAAAACATGAACTAGATATATCCCCTTGTAAGAAAGTATAACTCTAATATCAATGCAGACTATATAGGTTACATAAGTATACGGATACTATATTATTACACTTTATTATTATATGAAATTTAAACTAGTATTCTTATTTGTTGGCATTCTGTCAAAGGAGAAGATAGGTTGTCATTTTAAAACATTTGTAAATATAACCAACTGTTCAAATTCTAAATTTTTCGTTAACAAAATTTTTTTTAAAAACTAAACTGAAATTAATTGTACAGCAAAGTTTAAAATACTGATTGATATGACGAAGTAACAGTGCTATATATTTTCATACAATTCTCCAGTTTTTATCTTTTTTTTTCAATAACAGTTTGTGAAATACGCATGAAGCATCTGAAATGCTATATAAGTCGATCAATTCTGTCGATTTTTTACACCAAGAAACATAGTGTTCAGGTCAAATGATATCTTTTCAGTGCTATGTAGATTATAAGCTCGTTAAGGTTAGAATCAAAGTTATTGGTATCAAGTAAGAGAAGGATTTCTTGAATGAAAAACCACATCACTAAATGAATAAATTAGAACACGGTCAGTGAACCTTTTTAGCCGTTTGATTGTGTTAGAATTTTACATATTCAAGTTATTCAAGGCATGCTGATGTACAAGTTCTATTTTGATCAGTAAAAATTACAAAATGACAGAGATTTTAATAGCTCAGTACAAGGAAAGCATGATAGTTTTATTGGAGAGGTCTTTTTTTATTCGATTGTAAGTAACGCGATGTATTAGGAACAGGAAAATATACATTGTTAGTATGAATGAAATTACAGCTATCTTACAGAACATAAAAGGATAAAGACAATTTCCTACTTGCATAAATATAAAAATTAATGATTTTAAACCTATAAAAATACTATGTTATACAACTGAACCCTGTGACCCAGTACAGTAGAGTAAAAGTTAGTACTGAAATAAAACTCTAGATCTCCGACAGCTGTTAGGGAATAAACAATATATCCCGATCAATGTCATTTTACCGAAAGTAAATAGGATATTTCTGTCATTTCATAAAGTCAAGAAACTTGAAAACTGATTTCAAACATGTGTCGCTTGGATATAATTGCGAGAAGGTAGATCTAAAGTATTAATTAAGTATTGTCAACATTGAACTTTTATGTGAACCTTGAAAGTCGACATTAAATAAGTCAATTGATTTCTTTTAGCGAGATATAGCAGAATAGTATTCGAGTGCATTACCGGTTGTGTTTATTTAAGCTGTGAGAGAAAACACTTAAAAATAACTATTGTGATCATGAGTTGCACACAATGCAGAAGCTACTCATTCAACAAATTTATGTTTTTTTTTCTTGAGATAATGCAAACATTGGTGCAAACAATCTATTAAAGAACGTACGCAGTGACCTACTCTATTTCGGGTTCGAAGCGAGGTTATACACGTAGTATACTTTCATTCTTACTCAAGACGCGGGCGTACTAAGGTTGGAAAGAATAGTATAAGACTTCTGACTTTTCACTTCTAAGCATATTTAGGATTTTTCGTAACGTTTGGATATTTATATAAGTGATCTGGATATAGCAGTTTACTTTTATTATTCATAGAATTTTTCGTTCACTTTCAGGAATGAATACGTACTAGAAACTGACAGTAACAATTAAAAGAAAATTCGACAAAAATATCTGAAAAATATACTAACCAAAGCAATGGCTGAACATATAGTTAAAAGAGTTTTATCGACGGCAACCAACATTGCATCGAAATCACCAAAGAGACTTTTAACAACTGATCATGCAGCGACTACCGCTAAAACATCGTCCACGATATCAATGAACGATATTCCAATGTCCAAAACAATGGTGGATCTACCTGGCCCTAACGGATACCCACTTGTTGGCACTGCACCGGAATATTTCAAAGGAGAAAATAAAGGACAAATGCACAAAGTTCAGGTAAGCGATTTAATCTTATTTTCTAGTTATTTACCTTTCACAACGATCATTGAATTATCAATACACCGCTGCTTTTTTCTAAAAGCTGTAATAATTTCATTTTACGATATTGTTGAAGCATGTAAATATTATTGAGAGCTAATATAAAATAGGGCAAGGGGCCAGTGATGGTGTATATACTTTAACAAAGTTTATGTACTGAAAGGTCGTTACTCTATGATATATAGGGTTTTAATCAGTATAAGATGCCTCAGTTTAAAACTTAAACTACTAATGACAGAGAAAAGTACATATATTCTGACATAGTTAAGATTATAAAATTGTATTAAATATCTTAAATTACGTTGATTTATTCTAGTAGTGCGTTCAAAAATGCTATTTTGACTAGATTTATTGTACTGACTAAATGTATCACTTCAAAGGAGATTGAATGACTTGTTTCGACTAGAAGTTAAAAGAAAACACAGGCAAAATGAGATCAAGCCACCTGCAGCCTTAATATCGTGTTAAAGAAAATAGAATTACTTTTCAATATGCGATCTATCTAAATCTAGTGATGATGTACATGTATTTAAACCAAATGTACCGGATAATTACTATCCATGATGTTCAGAGTATTTGGCATATAAAGTATTTACATATAAAGTATTTAGAAAATCCATTTATCTCTATTTTATTATACAAATATGCATTTGGAAACGATTTTAGTATACATTTAAATAAATGTTTAAATGATATTATAGTCAGTACATTAAGATGCAAATTATCATAATTTTTATTTCGAGAACAGTTACAAAAAAAAAATGAATGCACTTTATTTCAATGAATAGAGTGTATGCCGTTTAACCGGTAAAGATTGTTCACTAAATAAACCCAAGCAGTATCGCCTTATTGATCGAAGACAACCTATTCTGACACTATCTAGATTTTCTGCACTTGTATGAATTTCTGAGATTTCTCCGGATTTAGACGCATCAATATGGCAGCAATGCAACGTATATTGAGTGCGTTTACATTAATCAAAACTTGTGTTATCAGGAAAACAGTTAAACACCTCTGACGTTAAGTTACATGCAGAGATTTTTTTCACTTGCGATAACCTACTTGCATCTGTAAAATATTTGATAATTTGGGAATAGTACGAATATTGTCATTAATCCGTTGTAAAAACCTCTAACCAAGACGTAATTGTTTGAATGATTATCAGATTATTAACTTGACCTCAGATAGTGTAAAGTACTTGTTTTATTAGCAGATTCTTCACATCAAAAAACCAAATGTAATTTAGTCTCGATACTTAATACCCACAATCAGCTGTTCAGATAAACGTTATCATAATGTGTTAATTTACTGCTTGTTAAAGGGTAACCTTGTAATCAGAAGGCTACTACTGTTTGGACCGTTCGTATAAAAGTGCATGCTATCACCATAGATGTAATACCCATACATCTATGCTATCACTCACAGTTCACAAATTGTATAACGTACCAAAGTGTTTAACATATGCCATTTTTATTTGCTTGTCAATCTTTTAACAGTCTTTTTTCCTTCAAATAAACGTTTTGCAAAGGAATGTCGATTGTGTTATAAAATAAAAAGAATGTATTATATTGATGATAGCAGGACGACTTAAAGTTTAAGTAAAAAAAGAAATACGTACGAAATATATAATGTAATGTCTAATTGCAAATGTTTTGTGCATACTATAGACGACCTAAATGTTCTACAAACATCCATTAATTTATCTGATTAATAACATTTAATATTTTTCTTGCAGCGACGATTTCATGAGATGTATGGGCCTATTTTTAAAGAAAAATTAGGACCAGTAACTAACATTTCTATAGCTGACCCCAATCTTGTCGAGGAGGTTGTCCGGAGTGAAGGAAAGTTCCCAAACAGACCACCTTATCCCTCTTGGACAATATACAAGAAAATGAGGACACAAGCAAATGGCCTGATGACAGTGTGAGTATAGATAAATGTTTCTTAATGAATGAACACTATCTAGTTGATTTCAATGCATTGTAAACGTTGTCTTTTTTTCTAGTGTAGAGTACTTGAAGGTTTTTTTATTTAATTAATCTTAGTAATCATATGAGTGTGATTATTTTTTTATTGGCATTTTTTTTATCTTTTCATTTTTGTAAAATTTTGACCTCTTTCGTGAACTTAGTGTAAAAAAAAGGTTATTCAGGAAACATTTTTCAATTAAATATACATAGTTGTAATTACATGTATATTTATACAGAAAACGCTGTGACATGACACAGACAGCGGTTAAACGACACATTACTTAAAATTAGTTACTAACAGAAGATTTACGTTTATTTTCTTGTTATTGGGGAAAAGGATATGTGAATGATACACACAAGACTGTGGGGGTATACACACGAGAATTTTGGCAGAATATAAGGAGATACTATATCCAAGAATAGTTTTTAATAATCATATATCGAAAAACAATCTTACTGCCAGTAACATAAATTGGTTTTCTCTTTACTTAAATTAATGTATTAATTTTCATCAATTTCAGTTCAAATCATGAAGAATGGTCAACATGTCGCACCGCCATTAGTAAACACATGCTACGACCAAAGACCGTACTTCAATATGTCGACATAATGAACGAAGTTGTTACAGATTTTGTTAACAGACTGAAATATACACGAGACAATCATGCAGCAAATAGTACAGTACCAGATCTTCAAAACGAATTATCTAAGTGGGCAATTGAATGTAAGTCATCTTCAGTTTTCCGCATAATTACGACCAGTTTCCACTTCAGACTTGTAGAGGGTCCATTACAATACAATGCCACCATCATCATCATATTTCGCCAATACAATATGTTAAAAAAATAAAGCAATTTGTGAAGTTGATTGTAGTATGTTGTGGCTATTACGACAACATCACTTAATATCACAATCTAAAATGACATTACCATATAAATAGGTTAGACAAAAGGAACAAAAATGATGAATGAATTGAGTGTTTGTTACATGAATGAATCTGTCCTATATACCAGTACAAAAAGAATACGGAGACAATTGTTAAGTCCCCTACAGAGAAATAAATATCAACTGATTTTATATCTTTTCAATCAAATAAAGTTATATTGACAAGGTTGGAAAAGGATATTTTCTATATTTTTTTTATCAGAAATAAGAATAAGTGAAAATGCAATTTTAGCAATCATCAACTTTGTACAACATCTCACAACAATAAGCTTACATCTAAATGCAAGACCTAAATCGTTTATCTTAAGTGTCTTTTGTTAGTTTCCCGTTTGAACCCCAAGAACAGATATAAAAGATTTAAATATTCATTGATGGCATATCTTTGTATTGTATTACAATGTCAAGACATGAACCCTTAGAAGGTTGAATGAGTATGGAATGTTGAACCCAACTAGCGTACAAATAACCTTGTGTAATTTGATATTGACCTGATGCAGCAAAGACTGTCCAAAGGGCACTGATTGAAAATAACAACACAAATATCATATGGTCCAGGAAACATGTTTTAAAATCATTATATATTCAATAGGATTTAAAAATAAAGAAAAAGGTTATCAAGAGTCTTTCGAAATATGAACTACGAGCACTTAGGTGCGGATCCAGCCATTTTAAAAAATGGGATTCCTCACCCAGGACAAAAGGGGAGTACCAACTATATGTCCCCATTCAAATGCATTGATCGTAAAAAAAAGGGGGGTTTCAACCCCCGGAACCCTCCTCTGGATCTGCCACTGGCACTGTTATCCTTCACATACTAATAATTTGTTTTCGATTTGTTTTTTGAAACTCTAAATAATGAGTGATAGACAGGAGTCTCCCTATTAAAAAAAATATCACATAGTTTCTATCTTACAATCTCTACTTTTAGACTTGTGCTTAATTTAGTATTTAAATTTCAGCTATTTCTGCAGTTTTGTTAGAAACTAGACTTGGCTGCCTTGATGAGAACGTATCTTCAGAGAATCAAGCTTTCATTGATGCTGTAGGTGACATGTTTAAAACTGGACATCAATTAATGGTGTTTGCAGAACTTCATAAACGTTTTGGAACGAAGACGTGGAAAACTCACGTTGATGCATGGGATACAATATACAGAGTTGGTAAGTCATAAATCACAACATATGTATATCTATAAAAAGAATATATCAAACAAAACAATGAAATAAAGAGATCTATAAAGGCAATAGATTTGGTGTTTAATAATACTTTTTCTATTTTTCAAACGTGCTGGAAGTAATCGATTTGACTTCAAACTTTATTCTGTTCTATTAAAGGCAATATTTTTTTTAATTTTCAGCTGGAGAACACATAGATAAAAAGTTGGCAGATATAACAGAAAAGTATGAGAGATTACAGAGTGGTTCCGAAGATGACAATAAAGCCTCGTTCTTGGAACACTTACTCGGAAACGAAAACCTGCCTTTAGATGCTGTGTATGCCAATACAACCGAACTGATGTTGGCTGGTTTAGACACGGTAAGTTAACGGTAAAGATTTATCAACATGGTACTAATTTAAATGATGTTAGTATTGCATTTTGACCTTTAGTTGTTTAGTTTACAAAAACTATGTTTATCTTTAAAATCAAAAACTTTGATCTTTCTGTTGTATCCATTTCATTGCGATAAAAACTCCATTCTTAAAATTTCCTATGGTTTTTATTACGATTTTAATATCGTCTCTCCACTGATATGTTTTTATATTCAAATCCGAATGAAGTACCTATTTTTTTACACCTTTAATATAGTCAGGCATTTCTTTAGTTTGATTAGTGTTTTAGATAAGTTAATGTATATTTATTTTGAAGACATTTCTTGAAAGCCAATAACACCCGGAAACATTTCACTTAGTGCTTTATTGATGTATTCAAATAATAAAATAAACATAAATAATAGTACAACGAATATTCTGTCACGCATGCGTGGGGTTGAATAATGGAGCATAAAGAATCTGTTCAGTAATAAAATATCCCCGTTCTCGTGCCATGTTAGTTTATGATGAATCAAATTTCATGAACGTTTACATAAGAATTGACTAAACTTTAACAACCTATGTTATCATTATTGCGGAGCGTTAGAGTGTAGTAAAGGCTGCGGTTTTTTATTAGAGGTGGTCTATCGGTCTGATCTTAACTGATAATCTCACATCATAAAGAATAAATTGTTCTGAAGCAATCGTATTATACTATTTAGTTGTCATAGAATGGGCACACCTACCGCGGAGATTGAAGGTTTTGTTCAAATTTGTTAGTATATCCATTTTAATGATACTTTGAAATACCGTATAAGGGTCAGGAGTTTTAACAGTAACACTGGGACAATTCTGTATAGTCAAGTATATCCACAATAAAATATTTGTTATTCTAAAGACAAATTGCGGTTAAGATAAACTTGATATCTAAAATATATATTCTTTATTTCAGTCGGCAAACGCCATGGGTATGGTTACATATCTGCTATCCAGAAATCCTAGAGTGCAAGAAAAGCTTATTAAAGAAGTTGATTCGGTTCTTCAGAATAGAATATGTACTGCTGAAGAGTTATCGAACATGACATATGCAAGAGCGGTTGTTAAGGAAACTCTTAGGTGAGTAACTCTATGAAGATTTTGAACTCCGTAAACCTTTTATCAGTGCATGTAACAAACCAAAGAGCGACAAATCAAAACTTATTCCATTTAATAAAATAAAATAAAAGATATTTTAAAACCTTTTTCTACTTGTAATTCATGATTCGTGCATTATACAAATTGTGTGAAAATGCAAACTTAATATAGTGTTCTGTTATTATCTTTTAGATTGTTTCCTGTTATACCTATTAATGCTCGCGTCATGACAGAAGACACAACCATCGGTGGCTACCTCATACCAAAAGGGGTAAGTGTTTTTATTTTTTAGATTCGCATTCTTAATTTGTTTTGTAAGTAAACTTTCTGGTTTTTTTTTATTAGCATTTTTGATTCGTTTTATTAGTAAATTTTCACATATTAAAAGTGTTGCAGAAAGTCAATGTTCTTTTGAAATGTTATGTTTTCGTAAAAAAAATATGTTGATAAAAGCTTTTTATTTATCTCCATTTTCAACATAATCATGGTTCTTTTTTTTTTAATTTCAGACTTGTATTCTATTAAATACGTTTACCATGTCACGTGATGCAACTCAATTTGTAAATCCTGACGATTTTATCCCGGAGAGGTGGGAAAGGGATAGTAACAAATGGAATCCTTTCAGTAACTTGCCTTTTGGATTCGGTGCTAGAAGTTGTGCTGGTGAGTATATTATAATAGATATCTAAAAAATAATAAAGATCATTTCTTGTTCATCATGTGTATTATATATATTTCATTCCACTAAGACAGCAATTGACATTCGTACTTGCTCACACGAGGTCACAGAACGCTTTCAAATTTTACGATAAAATGACGCTAATAATGTAACGCGTAACGCTTTCCAGAATTATGATGAAATAACGTTTTTCAAGATTATAATAAAGAAATTCTTTGCAGTAATTTGATAAAGTTTCAATGTTTTACCTTGTATTTAAAATAGATCTGTAAGTGATATTATTTAATTTCAGGGCGTAGAATGGCACAACAAGAATTGTATTTAGCCATTATTCGACTGGCTCAAAACTTCTGGCTCGCACCTTCAAGAGACTTTGATGCCGAGCCAACATTAAGGACGGTACTAACATTTGAAAAAGATATACCAGTTGAATTTCAAGACCGATAATCATGGCTACTACAGTGACAGTTTATGAGGTCTAAGTTTTCGGGCAACTTGCAATGATTCAGAAGATCAAAAGACAACGAAACAATTGTTTCGTGTGGTGAAACGGGTATACAAACTTGAACTTTTCGTTTTAATGTGGTATGTCCATTTATTGTTTATTGAACAGATATGTTATTTATCATCTGTTGAAATCCCTCGGAACATACCTCAATGCAAAATCGTATAGATATAGTGAAATCTCGTTATAAAGCGATGATCCGATAGGTCTCGTTTTGTGAACGAGATTTGCAGAGCATTTACTCTTTAAATGATTGTGTTCAAACAGATGAGGTTTTCTTTCAATGTGACTGTCCTCCAACGACAATGTGATGTCATTGAATAACGGGTATTTTTTTCATTATTTAAAAAACATTATATCATATATCGCCATTTATCAATGCAATCTTGAACAAAGAATCTGTGCCTTAAATGTTTTATTATTGAAGAAAAAATATAAATATTATAACGACTCATAACTGGACTTTTTTTCAGTTATACAGATTTATTATAGGGAAGTGAAACAGCTGAATGTATTTGGGAAGTGACCATAAAGATCCATAAAGACCACATGTTTCTGAAATGAACAATAAATTCAAAGAATTAACTTAATTTTTTTTTTTTATTATTTTGCACGATTTTAGAGATTTCAAACCTTATTTCTTTTAAATATCATTCCCGCTCTTTTTTGTGCAGTTAAAGGTTTCACATAAATGTTTGTTTTCATCCCTTTCAGTTTTTGTTTACGGACGGACATTCACATACTTGCACTGTTACTAGTTTAACAGTGTAATTTATTGGTCACTTTCCAAACATATGCAGTCTATTTCAATTAAGTATATACTATCATGTACGCGTATCAACGATGTCAACAGAGCGGAAACCTCGTTCTGAAGACTATATTTTAAATGACCGTATTTAGATTTCAGGTAAAAGTATTGTATTTCTCTTCAGGTATTTTGTTATATTGTAAATTTATGTGAGGAATGACTTTCAATTTTTCAATTAATACAAATGTTAAATCTGCACTCTGATGTTTCGTTCTTCTAAGTGTATTATTAAACGACAAATTTTGCTTTTTAAATTGTTTACTCGGGAAGGAAATTTTCTAAATTTGTTATAGGCATAGAGAAGAAGTTTCGATATTATTCATTATTATGTGTTGTTGATTTTTTTCTCTCTTATGTAGTTGAAAAATGATATCGTTATTTGTTTATTTATTGTTATTTTGAATAAATTATTTAAAACTCATAATTTAAACATGAATATGTTTATTTGTGATGCCATTTTCATTGAGCATAATTATGGATTCATATATAAGAAACCACGTGACTACAGGTATAGAGGAAATGTTATACAGTTGTATGTTGTTAAATAAATATTTTAACTTATTTGTTCTTGTTTAACATTGATTTACACTGAAAATGACCCAGTTCACTCCCTCTGAAGTGCGTGTTAAGGGGAAGGTATAAGTTGCCCTTGGAGAATGTTTTTTATACTTTAATTAACGACTGATAGATCTCTTTACCAAACTGTTTTGACATGTGTTTTCGTCATACTTGCAATGTAACAAGTGGAATAATGAATTAACATCAATTTACCGAAAATCATAGAAGTCCCAATGCCACCAAAAATGCAAAATGGAAAATATTAGATAAAATGTTTACTTTGAAACAAACAACCAGAGAATACTAACATGAAATAGAATTCTAATTAAAAGTCATTGACGAAATAAAACTGTACAATATGTGGGAATTCATAACAGTACAGTGAAACGTACTCTGGAGGTCACCTCTATTTAGCAAAAAACATGTGTTGTCAGGTCACCCTCTTACTGTTCCGCTGTAAATGTACACGTACATATACATCATGAATCTCGATTCCGTACAATATCAGTTTGTTAATGTCCCGCGAATGACCTTTATATACAGGTATTTACTAAAACTATATATTTGTAACTATGTTTACTGGTTATAAAATGTCTGTGTCACAGATGACGACGGATGTAATCTAATTGTCGTTACCACAATCCCGTCCTCTTTTCAACACATGTAACCTCCCGTTAATGACCTGTCACCAGGTTGTATGAACAAAACGACGAGCGCCACATATGGAGCCTCAGTATGGAGCAGGGTCTGCATACCCTTCCAAAGATCACTTCCGGTTTTCAGTTGGGTTTGTGATGCTCAGTCTTTCATTTTCTATGTTGTATTATAGTACTCTTGATGGTCTTTTAATATATATTACCTTTTCATGCCATTGTTAGTTTATTTTCGACTCATCGTATCAAGAATATCGGTCATAGCAGCTACTATGACCGATATTCTTGATACGATTTAATATCTATAATACTAAAATAACGAGGTCCAATTTGTCAGCCGTCATCACGTTAAAACGATGAATCAAAGAATTCAACTTTATATATAACTAATATAGTACAATGGTGTTGATGAAAAATTACACCACTCCAGGCCCATTTGTTTTCCACGTAATTAATATAGCCAACAAATAAGAAGTTCCCTGTTGAGTCCGACACCGATACCAATAGTATATTCACAAGTTACCTATTACCTTATCTGTACGTATCATCTGACAGGCGCACCACCAAACGGTGTATTTAGAATTTTGCTGTATACTGTTGAGTAAAACATACTCCATTCCAGGACATTTTGTTTTCCAAATTATTAATATCACCAATAATTGATAGGTTCCAGGTCGACGGGTTCAAACAGAAAGACTTTGAAAGCAGAGAAAACTGTGCATCTTATAATCGGCATGACTTTATCAGATGACAATACCAATACTAAAAAAAAGGCATACGCATAGTTATATATTTTGATTCAGTCACAGACTCGCGATATCACGGTTGTGTTCTAGTATCTATAAATTTAACAGGGATGCGAGATGGAATGCCGTACATTCATTGTTAAATAGCAATATATGCAATAAAGAATCAATTTGAGAGTGAAAAAAATATACATATCTGGTCGCCAGCTGTACATGTATATAAAACATACAATAACGTGTTGTTTTAATTTCATGACTTTTTTTCAATAATCCAAATAACAACGAGGAGATATATAAACTTGATAAACTTGATAACTGTTAAAACAATGACGATGCCAAAATAACAAAATACATGACAAAACACTAATAACTTTACTCAACTCTTACACACAAACACCTATGACAACACAAAACAAATAATGACAACACACAAACAAATCCAGTACCGCTAGAGTCCATTTATCATTGTTGTGGAAGTCCGTAATCTAGTATCACACTAAAGTAAATTTGATCATTGCTGTGGAGGTGCTTAATCAAGTTCCGCGCTAAAGTCAAGTCCATTTGATCATTGATGTGGAAGTCTGTAATCCAGTACCACGCTAGAGTCCATCTGATCCTTGTTGTGAAGGTGTGTGATCCAGTACCGTGTTAGAGTATATTTGATCATTGCTGTGGAAGTCCGTAATCCAGTATCACACTCAAGTAAATTTGATCATTGCTGTGGAGGTGCTTAATCAAGTTCCGCGCTAAAGTCCATTTGATCATTGATGTGGAAGTCTGTAATCCAGTACAACGCTAGAGTCCATCTGATCCTTGTTGTGGAGGTGTGTGATCCAGTACCGTGTTAGAGTATATTTGATAAATGCTGTGGAAGTCCGTAATCTAGTATCACACTAAAGTAAATTTGATCATTGCTGTGGAGGTGCTTAATCAAGTTCCGCTCTAAAGTCCATTTGATCATTGATGTGGAAGTCTGTAATTCAGTACCACGCTATAGTCCATCTGATCCTTGTTGTGGAGGTGTGTGATCCAGTACCGTGTTAGAGTATATTTGATAAATGCTGTGGAAGTCCGTAATCTAGTATCACACTAAAGTAAATTTGATCATTGCTGTGGAGGTGCTTAATCAAGTTCCGCGATTGCTGTGGAAATGCGTAATCCAGTACCACGCTAGAATTCATTTGATCGTTGCTGTCGGGGCGGGGGTTGTAATCCAGTTCCACACTGAAGTCCATTTGATCATTGCTGTGGAGGTGTTTAATCAAGTTCCGCGCTAGAGCATTGTTGTGGAGTAGCTTTATCCAGTACCGTGCTAGAGCATTGTTGTGCAGGTGCGTTATCAAGTACAGTGCTAGAGCATTGTTGTGGAGTAGCGTTATCCAGTACCGCGCTAGAGCATTTTTGTGGAGTAGCGTTATCCAGTACCGCGCTATAGCATTGTTGTGGAGTAGCGTTATCCAGTACCGCTCTAGAGCATTGTTGTGGAAGTGCATAATCCAGTACCACGCTAAAACATTGTTGTGGAGGTGTTTTATCCAGTACCGTACTAGAGCATTGCGGTGGAGTAGCGTTATCCAGTTTCGCGCTAAAGCATTGTTGTGGAGTAGCGTTATCCAGTACCGCGCTAGATCATTGTTGTGGAGTAGCGTTATCCAGTACCGCGCTAGAGCATTGTTGTGGAGTAGCGTTTCCAGTACCGCGCTAGAGCATTGTTGTGGAGAAGCGTTATCCAGTACCGTGCTAGAGCATTGTTATGGAGTAGCATAATCCAATACCGCGCTAGAGCATTATTGTGAATTAGCGTTATGCAGTACCACGCTAGAGTATTGTTTTGGATTAGCGTAATCCAGTACCGCGCTAGTTCATTGTTGTGGAATAGCGTAATCCAGTACCGCGCTAGAGCATTGTTGTGGAGTAGTGTTATCCAGTACCGTGCTAGAGCATTGTTGTAGAGTAGAGTTATCCAGTACCGCGCTAGAGCATTGTTCTGGAGTAGCGTTATCCAGTACCGCGCTAGAGCATTGTTGTGGAGTAGCGTTATCCAGGACCACACTAGAGCATTGTTGTTGAGTAGTGTTATCCAGTTCTGCGCTAGAGCATTCTTGTGGAGTAGCGTTATCCGGTACCGTGTTAGAGCATTGTTCTGGAGTAGCGTTATCCAGTACCGTACTAGAACATTGTGGTGGAATATCGTTATCCAGTTTTGCGCTAGAGCGTTGTTGTGGAGTAGCGTTATCCGGTACCGTGCTAGAGCATTGTTCTGGAGTAGCGTTATCCAGTACCGTGCTAGAGCATTGTTGTGGAGTAGCGTTATCCAGTACCGCGCTAGAGCATTGTTGGGGAGTAGCGTTATCCAGTACCGCGCTAGAGCATTGTTGTGGTGTAGCGTTATCCAGTACCGCGCAAGAGCATTGTGTAAGAGTAGCGTTATCCAGTACCGCGCTAGAGCATTGTTGTGGAGTAGCGTTATCCAGTACCATGCTAGAGCATTGTTGTGGAATAGCGTTATCCAGTTCTGCGCTAGAGCGTTGTTGTGGAGTAGCGTTATCCGGTACCGTGCTAGAGCATTGTTCTGGAGTAGCGTTATCCAGTACCGTGCTAGAGCATTGTTGTGGAGTAGCGTTATCCAGTACCGCGCTAGAGCATTGTTGGGGAGTAGCGTTATCCAGTACCGCGCTAGAGCATTGTTGTGGTGTAGCGTTATCCAGTACCGCGCAAGAGCATTGTGTAAGAGTAGCGTTATCCAGTACCGCGCTAGAGCATTGTTGTGGAGTAGCGTTATCCAGTACCATGCTAGAGCATTGTTGTGGAATATCGTAATCCAGTACCGCCCAAGAGCATCATTGTGAATTAGCGTTATGCAGTACCGCGCTAGAGTATTGTTGTGGATTAGCGTAATCCAGTACCGCGCTAGAGCATTGTTGTGGAGTAGCGTAATCCAGTACCACGCTAGATCATTGTTGTGGAGTAGCGTTATCCAGTACTGTGCTAGAGCATTGTTGTGGAGTAGCGTTATACAGTACCGTGCTAGAGCATTGTTGTGGAGTAGCGTTATCCAGTACCGTGCTAGAGCATAGTTGTGGAGTAGCGTTATCCAGTACCGCGCTAGAGCATTGTTGTGGAGTAGAGTTATCCAGTACCGCGCTAGAGCATTGTTCTGGAGTAGCGTTATCCAGTACCGCGCTAGAGCATTGTTGTTGAGTAGCGTTATCCAGTACTGTGCTAGAGCATTGCTTAGGAGATGCGTAATCCAGTACCGCGCTAGAGCACGTTGTGGAGATGCGTAATCCAGTACCGCGCTAGAGCATTGTTGATGAGTAGCGTTATCCAGTTCTGCGCTAGAGCATTGCTTAGGAGATGCGTAATCCAGTACCGCGCTAGAGCATGTTATGGAGGTGCGTTATCCAGTACCGCGCTAGAACATTGTTGTGGAGTAGCTTTATCCAGTACCGCGCTAAAGCATTGTTATGGAGTAGCGTTATCCAGTACTGCGCTAAAGCATTGTTGTGGAGTAGCGTTATCCAGTACAGTGCTAGAGCATTTTCGTGGAGTAGCGTTATCCAGTACCGTGCTAGAGCCTTGTTGTGGAGTAGCGTTATCCAGTACCGTGCTAGAGTATTGCTTAGGAGGTGCGTAATCCAGTACTGCACTAGAGCATGTTGTGGAGGTGCGTAGTCCGGTACCGTGCTAGAACATTGTTGTGGAGTAGCGTTATCCAGTACCGCGTTAGAATATGTTGTGGAGTAGCGTTATCCAGTACCGTGCTAGTGCATTGTTGTGGAGTAGCGTTATCAAGTACCGCGCTAGAGCATTGTTGTGTTGTAGCGTTATCCAGTACCGTGCTAGAGCATTGTTGTGGAGTAGCATAATCCAATACCGCGCTAGAGCATTATTGTGAATTAGCGTTATGCAGTACCACGCTAGAGTATTGTTTTGGATTAGCGTAATCCAGTACCGCGCTAGTGCATTGTTATGGAATAGCGTAATCCAGTACCGCGCTAGAGCATTGTTGTGGAGGTGTGTTATCCAGTACCGTACTAGAACATTGTGGTGGAGAGCGTTATCCAGTTCTGCGCTAGAGCATTGTTGTGGAGTAGCGTTATCCAGTACCGTACTAATGCATTGTTGTGAAGTAGCGTTATCCAGTACCGTGGTAGAGCATTGTTGTTGAGTAGCTTTATCCATTACCGCGCTAGAGCATTGTTGTTGAGTAGCGTTATCCAGTACTGTGCTAGAGCATTGCTTAGGAGATGCGTAATCCAGTACTGCGCTAGAGCACGTTGTGGAGATGCGTAATCCAGTACCGCGCTAGAGCATTTTTGTGGAGTAGCGTTATCCAGTACTGCGCTAGAGCATTGCTTAGGAGATGCGTAATCCAGTACCGCGCTAGAGCATTGTTGTGGAGTAGCTTTATCCAGTACCGCGCTAAAGCATTGTTATGGAGTAGCGTTATCCAGTACTGCGCTAAAGCATTGTTGTGGAGTAGCGTTATCCAGTACAGTGCTAGAGCATTTTCGTGGAGTAGCGTTATCCAGTACCGTGCTAGAGCATTGTTGTGGAGTAGCGTTATCCAGTACCGTGCTAGAGTATTGCTTAGGAGGTGCATAATCCAGTACTGCACTAGAGCATGTTGTGGAGATGCGTAGTCCGGTACCGTGCTAGAACATTGTTGTGGAGTAGCGTTATCCAGTACCGCGTTAGAACATGTTGTGGAGTAGCGTTATCCAGTACCGTGCTAGTGCATTGTTGTGGAGTAGCGTTATCAAGTACCGCGCTAGAGCATTGTTGTGGTGTAGCGTTATCCAGTACCGCGCTAGAGCATTGTTGTGGAGTAGCGTTATTCAGTACCGCACTAGAGCATTATTGTGGAGGTGCGTAATCCAGTACCGTACTAGAACATTGTGGTGGAGTAGCGTTATCCAGTACCGTGATAGAGCATTGCTGTGGAGGTGTTTAATCAAGTTCCGCGCTAAAGCATGTTGTGGAGTAGCGTTATCCAGTACCGCGCTAGAACATTGTTGTGGAGTAGCGTTATCCCGTACCGTGCTAGAGTATTGTTGTTGAGTAGCGTTATCCATTACCGCGCTAGAGCATTGTTGTTGAGTAGCGTTATCCAGTACTGTGCTAGAGCATTGCTTAGGAGATGCGTAATCCAGTAATGCGCTAAAGCATTGTTGTGGAGTAGCGTTATCCAGTACCGTGCTAGAGCATTTTCGTGGAGTAGCGTTATCCAGTACCGTGCTAGAGCATTGTTGTGGAGTAGCGTTATCCAGTACCGTGCTTGAGCATTGCTAAAGAAGTGCGTAATCCTGTACTGCGCTAGAGCATGTTGTGGAGGTGCGTAGTCCGGTACCGCGCTAGAGCATTGTTGTGGAGTAGCGTTATCCAGTATCGCGTTAGAGCATGTTGTGGAGTAGCGTTATCCAGTACCGCGCTAGAGCACTGTTGTGGAGTAGCGGTATCCAGTACCACGCTAGAGCATTGTTGTGGAGTAGCGTTATCCAGTACCGCGCTAGAGCATTGTTGTGGAGTAGCGTTATCCAATACCGCACTATAGCATTATTGTGGAGTAGCGTAATCAAGTACCGTACTGGAACATTGTGGTGGAGTAGCGTTATCCAGTACTGTGCTAGAGCATTGCTGTGGAGGTGTTTAATCAAATTACGCGCTAGAGCATGTTGTGGAGTAGCGTGATCCAGTACCGCACTAGAGCATTGTTGGGGAGTAGCGTTATCCAGTACCGTGCTAGACCATGGCTTAGGAGGTGCGTAATCCAGTACCGTTCAAAAATCCTTTTAATCTTCACTTACATTGGTGGTAACATTATATGCAAAAAGTAAATTAACAAAAGTACCGAGGAAAATTCTAAACGGAAAGTTTCTAAGCGATAGCAAACTCAAAAGCTGAAACACATTAAACGAATGGACAACAACTGTAATTTTTCTGACTTTGTACATACACTTTTCTTATATAGAAAATGGTTGATTTAACCTGGAGTTATAGGTAGCTATACCTCTCTCATGTATGACAGTGCAAGTAGTTATACATGTATCTCACAAATTGTGAAATTCCATATGGACTTGAAATTTCATTCAAACTAAAGGTTTACGATTTGTGGTTGGTGATATGGTAAAATGGTGATATTCTAAAAGCTGTGAAAATCAGAGCGTTTCTAGATTTGTTTATAGCCGTTTACATAAAATCATCAATGCCGTCGACTTTAATCGAGGGCAATGAATGTATGGAGGAAAAGAAAACAAAGTGGTTAATAAAGTACAATATCTTTGTTTTTTTCTTTCCTTTTCCCGAAATTCTTTGGACACAAGTTAACTTTTACAATGCAAAATGATCCTCAAATAGTGAATCGTTAAAAGAAATAATTATTATGATTATGATTATATATTTAACATGTATTGAATCACTTAAATATTGAAGTATCAAAATTCGAATTCGATAATGTATTAGTTATGCGAAGTTTAGTAGTAAAATGTCATGTACTATATCAAACAGAATCAATTTATTACAAAAGATAAGAAAATATTTACCTATCCATATACGTATTATCTATTTTAATGCTTATATTCTGCCATTATTTGATTATTGTTGCAATATATGGGGAAGCTGTTGTGAAAGTGGAATAAATAAACTTAATAAGTTATTAAAGAAATCTGCTAGGGTTATAGTAGAAGCTGACATAATGACATCATCCAGTTTATTGTTTAATAGTTTACACTGGTTAAATGTGGAAAAACGCATTCAATACCAAAAGGCAATACTTGTATTTAAATCATTAAATGGTATGGTTCCTAACTATTTACAAGAAAATTTTCATTTTACTGATAATCAAAATTATAACTTACGTTCATCTGATGAAAAACTATTAAATCTTTCAAAACCAAAAACAAATTTTTTAAAGAAAACATTTACATATTCAGGTTCTCGAATATGGAACAGTTTACCAAATGAAATAAAAATGAGTAATACACTTGAATCTTTTAAAACAAAATGTTACAAACTTTTCATCAATTGTGCAAATTAATATGCTTTTTCATAATTATTTAAATACAATTGTATATTGTGTATAATATAACTTTATAATACTCTATGTACTTATAAATATGGTATTATTATTTTGAGGACTCTCAGGAAGATTAGTTTTAACTAATGGGATCATCCTCTTGAAATAAAGATTATTTATTTATTTATCTATTTAAACTCAAAAACTTTCTATAGATATATCGTTATTTTTTAGAGATGTTATTTTTTTCACGCTGGACGATTCTTTATTCAATACAAGACAACAAAATACCACGAGAAATAGGGTATGTTCATATATAGATATAGGAAGATGTGGTGTAAGTGCCAATGAGACAACTGCTTGTTCACTTTTTTAAATTTTTAAATGCTTATAAAACAAAGACAAACCATTTAAATTATGTTTTATCCATTACGAATTAAGAAATATCGTTCACTTTATGAACCCAAACCAACAATGGTTTATGTTCAGACGCTATGCGAGACGTTACTAGTATCGCACACTGAGAAGCGAAATTAAGTCTTTATCTAAATGTCAACTACAGATAATACAAATGAATAGAGTTTTTTCCATTCAGGACCTGCACTTGGGAATAGTTTTTGTATCGTTTTAGATGGGAGTTTCCTTTCTGACGCTTTATTTACACATGTAACAAGACTGCAATTATTGTTTTTATGAATGACGCCTTAGGAAAATAGGGTACAATATCGCTAAAGCCTATGGTTATCTAGTTTATTTAATGAATGGCTATTATTTATTTTGAATTTATTGAAACATAAAACTAATTTTTGACTCTTCACATTGAATAATCCGCGAAGCGGATTATGTAAAATGTGAAGAGTCAAAAATTAGTTTTATGGTTCAATAAAATCAAAATAAATTATTGCCATTCATTATAAATAAATTTTCATCAAAAATAAGGTTCAAAGAACTTTTTATATTATGTACATTAACAATAACAACGTACACACATGTTGGCGTATGAATACACAACGTCAGAGTGGGCGTGTCGCCATAAAAATTCACAACATTGAAAATAAAACTAATAATTTTAACCAATCAGAAGACAGTAAATACACAAAATTTATTTATTCAAGTTTATATCTATGCACCAAAGCATTTAGAAAACGGCAATGAGGTGTTAAAACCTTTTGAGCTAAGCACATATTATTATTACAACCGTGTTAAGTTAGAACATTTCTATACATCAGATACATGTTATGTATCCGGCAAATAGTCAATATAATACATACTCTAGCCTTTTAAGAAGTTTATATGACAGCAGTAATTTGTACCTAAACATGCAGGTTAGTCGTAGTATATACTTATTAAAAAGTATATTTGGGATAACAGAAGAATTATAGTTTTGAAGGAAGATAAATAGAAATGATAAAAGCAATTGTTAAGAGAACAATTGAAGGTCTTTCCACATTAAACGATTTATTTTGATATAACAATATTAAAATTCGGTTTAAAGTGTCATTTCCAGTGTCAAATGATAGGTAATTCTTAGCTGATTCCAAAAATATATGGTTTCTACACATTTTTGTGTGAAATAAGTTTAAAAAAAAAAGCGAATTCCGGTTAACACAAGGTCACTTCCGGTTTGATTTTTCCAAGTCGTATGGCTTGTAACCTAAAGAACAGAGTCATTTGGCTTAATGATGTATACATATGAAATTGAAGCAAAGGTCAAAATTTAAAACGTCCAATTAACCTACGACCATGACCTCAATTTCAAAGTCATAAACCAAGGACCTCAAATCTAAAGACCCTATGTCCTAATTATATTTGGTTAATGAATTAGATCACCATATGCGTATTTGTAAATACAAAAGGGGATACAAATCTAATTTAATGTTAGCCTACCCTTTAAACCGATATATATGTGTTACGACATGTCGCAACTAATAATTCAGTTAAAATATGTTAATATGTCGATATTTTATATGGTGTTTGAAAAGAGTTCAAAATAAGCCAAAATCAAAATTTAAAAATTACCAGGACCTTTGACCTTGACCATATATTCTTTGTTTTGGACAAAGGCCCTCAAATTAAAAGACCCTCTGTCTCTATCACTAAATGGTTTACTTGACCAACATCTTACATAACCATAATACTTATATGGTCTGGAACACTATTACAATAGTTTTTATACTTTAAGAAGACGCCTATGAAGGAACAAACTATGATGATTTAAACATAAAGCCATTGCTGACGACAGTAGATCACAACTCGTAAAGAAGTATATCACAAGCTAAAAAAAGTCGAGAGTGATACATTTCAATTTTTAGTACACATAACTAGTTTTTAAAAAATCATAGAAATTCTGCTTCCTGTCGACAGATCATGGTGAGTTTTCTATGTGCATTAGAAAAATAATAAAGAATACTATATGGGTTCAATGTAAAAAAAAATATGAGCCAGAAAATACGCGATGACCAAACGGAAAAGATACATGACATGTCATTCATCGTAACTACAGAAAATAAAGGATTTCGAAATAAATTCCCCACAGAAAGGGAACCCAGGTTCAACAATTTGGAAAGGTTGTTATTTTTCATTCAATTGGTTTTTAGTCAAGAGCCTATTGTTCAGTGGTTGTCTAATTGGTTTTCCTCATTTTTCATTTTTTGTATAGATAATATAAAAAAGAAGATGTGGTATGACTGCCAATGAGACAACTCTCATAAAGAGACAAAAATGACACAGAAATTGAAAACTATAGGTCACTGTACGGCCTTCAACAATGAGCAAAGCCCATACCGCATAGTCAGCTAGAAAAGGGCCCCGAAATGACAATGTAAAACAATTCAAACAAGAAAACTTACGGCCTAATTTATGTACAAAAATGAACGAAAAACAAATATGTAACACATAAACAAACGACAACCACTGAATTACGGGCTCATGACTTACAGAATGTGTCGGGGTTAAACATGAGACTATTAGTTTTAGTTTGAAATGTTTTACACTAACATAAAAAATGTGGTGCACACTGTTAAATAACCCGCTACGCGCGTTATTCAGTGTGCACCAAATTTTTAATGTTATTTCTTCATAGACAGAAAAAATATTACAGTCATTCCTTAAATAAAAATAACATTTAGTTTGCTATAAAATATTACTGATAACAAAATCAATATCTATGCCAATTAAACAATATTCAATGATATAATTACAGTGCTGAATTGGTAACCTTTTAGAATGAGTTTATTTAAATGATCGATAAGTTTACCAGGATCGTTTCTCAATTTCCGGGCACGATAAACAACATTTTCTGTAAAAATGAGGATGTGCTTCATGTATCCCGTTTGAAATTTTTGAAGTTTTAAGGTACACTCAAATTTTAAAACCTATAAATCTTTAAATCTATATATGGAAGAACTAAGTAAAGGTTTTAAGTATTTGTGGTGACGAAATCCCTCACTTATGCATAGTTGTGAGGAGCATTGTTGACGGCAGAAGTGAGAACAGGTGTCATCATATGCGATGGAATGGTAACTCCTAGATATTCCAGTTCATGTTTTGAAAGGATGCTGACACTATTTGGTGTTATTTTTTCTTTATCAAACATTTCTCGAACACTGAGCAAGCCAACTTTCCGAAGAACTTTCCACATTTCTAATTCTGCCATTTTTTTTTTTTTTTTATCTTAATTTTCGTAATTTGCCATGATTCCCAAGCTTATAACAGCTCATCATAATAGAGAAAAAGCTCATCATAATAAAGAAAAAGCTCATCATAATAAAGAAAAGCTCATCATAATAGAGAAAAAGCTCATCATAATAAAGAAAAAGCTCATCATAATAGAGAAAAAGCTCATCATAATAAAAAAAAAGCGCACCATAATAGAGAAAAGGCTCATCATAATAAAGAAAAAGCTCATCATAATAAAGAAAAAGCTCATTATAATAAAGAATGAAGTACCATAAGACAGTTACGGCGTTCCATACATATTCCTGACTTGGTAACATGGCAACCTGATTTGAAACTCGGCTTAAATTACTTTACTTAGTGCCTAAAAATATTTTGTGAGGTAGACGAAGTTGACCTTAAAACGACCGTATTGACTTTTTGGGTCACAAAATAGGTAGATCGGACATATTTTGACTTTATATAATGTCTTCTTTAGTTTGGGATTTATTATAATTAGTATGTTCCTATGAGACTGAAAATGATATTTTTTTGTAAGATAAATAATATGTTTACCTGGCGTAGCCGTGCGTAAAATGTATGTTGGCATTTCTCTTCGAAAAATGACTTGTTGATTGGAATAAAACTTCTTATTTCTTTGCAATAACGAATAAAAATTTGTCAAACCAAAGTTTTGCTATCATTTTATAAACATGTTGTTGTGTGTTGGTACAGTTTTCGGAACTTTCATGTATGTATTTAAGGCAATACAAAGTTTGGACTTCAAAATTCCACATAATTCTTGACTTTATACAGAAAATTCGTCCTATTAAAACATAAAATGTTTCACAAATAATACGTGACTACAAAGTAAAATCATTTCTCAAAACACTACAAACATTTTCATTACGATTGGTATAGTAGTATTGTCATAAAGTGCGTTTAAATGAACAGTGGTATAGCAAACATCGAATTCCCTCACAAAATCTTGTTAGGCACTATATAGTAATCCGGATGTTTATTAATTTTACGTAGCTGATGATGTCAGGATGCTACTTCTTGATTAAGCTTGTAATACGTTTAGGTGACAATTTTTCTTTCAGTTGTGTTAATTAGTTTTTGTCTTATTTTTCATACACGCAAACTTGTTATTCTATCCTGGATCAAAATATGTGACTTTAATGTATCAAATCAAAATCAAATATTTTATTATAGTCTCACCTCTCTACATGTACAATACAAACATGAATACAATATATACAGCATGTTTTAATTAAAAGTACAAAACAATCTTAAAAACATTCGAGAGCCACTCTCAAAAGAGTTATGAGAGACTTTTACATAACAAAAAGGACAGCTCGATAAAAATACAAAACATTTTTATCGATATAAAACATTTTTCCTTTGAATTAAAATATCATGGCAGATTTTGGCAGAATAAAAGCACAAATTTTCATTTGTAAATAAAAATATAAATTTTTCATCATCATTTAAGTCTAAAAAACCAAAATTAAAAGAAACTGCTCTAGTAAAAACCTCTTGTCTTGCATCTGAATATAAAGGGCATTTGAGTAAAACATGTTTCTCATCTTCAATGAGTTTCTGGTGCATACATGAATCATTAAAACAAAATCTATTTTCACTTAAAACCCCTTCATATCTGCCTGTTTCAATTCTAATCGGCGCCACACCACATCGAAATTTAGCAAAGGCGCTTTTATATTTTCCTGGCATATGAACACTTAAATAATGTTCTTTATAATATTCTTGTTTAAATAATCTATAGGTACGCAGTTTTCTGCGATCATTTGTGTTTAAATCATTACACCATTTTCTCTTGTACATACCAAAAACATTACTTTCAATATTCTTAATATCATTTTTACTAAAAGTACAGTTTATTTACGAAAGTTTTCAATATTAAGTTCTCTAAATTTACTATGAACTCTAAAATTCCAGTTTTTAATTTTACTGTTAAATATTTTATTTGCCCATAAAAACACTTTTTTATTAAGTCTGGTATCATTCATTTTCAAAAATCTTGACCAATTTCTAAAAATACATGACCATTGTTTAATTATACATGGCATCCAGCCCGTATCTCCATATAATGATAGATTTGGGGTATATTTTCCAACACCCATAAAAAATATCATGGCTCTATTTTAAATTGCATTAATACATGTAAATTCCCTAGCTCCCCATATTGAGGCACCATATTCAATAACTGACATAACCAGTGTATCAAAAAGTTTTGTAAAAATTGAAAACTCAAAACCACCATTAGCTTTACTTTTGGCAATTAACAAACCTAATGCCCTACTGGCAGACTTAGCAACAGCTTTTGCCATATCTATATAATTCAAATATTCATTTTTCACTAGTCCCAGATATGTATATTTTTCTACAATATCTATGCTAGTATCATTAAACATAAATTTAAATTGTGTTCTTTGTAATGACTGGGGTCTAAAATGAACAATTTTTGACTTGTTTACATTTACAACAAGATCATTAGTGTTACACCATTGACTTCAAATGTCTAATATTTTTTGTAAATCTTTTTCATTATCACACATAAATACAATATCATCTGCATATACAAGTACAGAAACAATATCATCATCAAGTTTTATGCCAACATTTAACCTGTTGACCTCATCAATAAGATCGTTAATAAAAATAATAAACAAAAGAGGCGATAAAAAGCACCCTTGCTTTAATCCTGACTTTACATTGAACCATTCTGTCATATGGCCATTTATTTTAACACATGACTGTACATTATTATAAATAGCATGTAATGCTTTTAACATTTTCGAACTTATACCCAATGACTCAAGTTTGGTGAACAATAAGCCTCTATTAACCCAGTCATAGGCTTTTTGAAAGTCTATAAATGTACAAAAAGTTGAAAGTTTTTTTAATTTTCTGCTTTCAATGATAGTTGTTAATGTATACAAATGGTCAATAGTGCTACGGTCTTTTCTAAAACCATTCTGTTCATCATTTAAATAATCTAAATCATCAAGCTTACTTGTAAGTCTAGCATTAAGTACAAAAAATGTACTTCACAATAAAGTTTATATGATGACGGGGCTAAAGTTATTCCCCTATATGACATAGGATCATGTGGGTCAGAAGTGGACGACTTTGGAATTGGCGTTATCATACCCTTACTCCACAAAGATGGAATTTTACCAGAATCATAACAAATATTAAAAATACGTGTCAATGCATTCAAAGCAGTATTATTTTTAAACAATTCAACTTGAATATCATCTATCCGAGGTGATTTGCCATTTTTAGATAAATTTAAAACTTTATAAACCTCATCTATTGAAATTACATTATCTAAAAATTCATCAAAAATAACCTGGTTTGAATTTAAGCTAATACTACTATGATTTTGGTTTAACATATCACATAAACTATTCTTCCATGTATCTATTACTACATTTTGATTGTTACATAAGGAACCATCACTTAATTTTACTTCCATTGGTATATTGTTTTGACGTTCATTTCCCACACCGATTTTGCCGATCTTTCGCCAGAATTCTTTTGGGTTGCTGGCAGTGATCATCAATTCTTCCTGCGACGAAAACCAATATTGACATTTGGCTTTCTGGACACTTTTGTCAAACAGTTTTTTTTCCCACATAAATACGGCGTAAATTTTTACTGGTATTTCCTTTACATTTAGTCCAGACTTTTTCTGCTTTACAAACATCGTTCCATAAAGTGCCTAAGTTGTCAGTCCACCATGGCTTCTGACATCTCCTAGGCTTATTGTTATTACTATTATATAAAACAGTTTTACATGGTAATTTCTGTTACATCTCAGACTTCATCACTGTTACAAAGCTATCATACATGTCATCAATGGCAAATTGTGTCGTTTCACTATTTTTTAAGTAAGAAATAATATTATCAATACTAGTTATGACAGTGGGGCCACAAAGCCAGTCCTGTGGAATATTATCAGCGCTATATTTAACTTTTCTCACAGGCTCATGATCATTTAAACTAATATTATCAACAAAGTTAAAATTCAAGCTCATAGACCAAGTTAAAGCTCAGTAGTTCTATGTACTGTAAAGTCACTGAAAGATTTTAATTGTTCATATGGTAGTATGCAGTAGTCAACCACACTTGAGCCTCTGGTTGATATGAAAGTATAGTCATTATGAAGTGAGTTACGACCATTCAATATACAACAGTTCACATCAATAAGGAAGTCGCAAAAGACACTGCCATACGAATTGTGCTGAAAGTCAACAATGTTCCGCTCCGGTAATTGATCTACTCCCTCTATAAAGTCAGAGAAGTCCGAACAGCGGCTATTCCAATCTCCACAAATATAAAATGCATGACCATTTGGTATCGTATAAATCTGTGTCATAAGTGTCTCCATAAAATCATGGATGTTATCAGCTCGTGTTGGAATTCTCAGGTGGCAAATACACTGAACAAACATAGAATATGTTCGACAAGCATAGTTTATCCTGTAGTTTTACCCATAACATTCCATCTGTGACATCATTCACCATTTGAATATTAATCTACAATTTCTTGGCGTATCAGAAATCCAACACCACTTGATCCACACTTCGCACGTATATGAATATTCTTATGGTTATGGCCGTACCATTTATATCCTTTTATATTTATACTATTAGAATTTATTAAATGTGTTTCACCAATGCCCAATATATACACATCAAGAGATTAATACAAGCCACAAAAAGACTATATTTATCACTTTTAAAATCATCATTCCAACCGTTTACATTCCAAAATCCGCATAAAACCTAACTACGACCACGGTATCCACGATTACTTTTATTTCCTCTTCCCCGTTTATTATATATTGGATAATTTAATAAAAATCACAAATTTTCCTCAGATTTTTCTCCTGACAAAAACATGTCCACACTTATTGACGCATGTGTAACTGTTTATTTCTACCTCTGTGATATTGTATCCTGAGGATAATTTGTCCCAGGCATGGTATTTCACAGGTTGATTTTTTCCAGAGGAGTGAAAATCTATCTGTGTTATGCGGATAGTATGTACCGGTATATATTTGCCATACTATATTTCAAAGAACCGTGTGAAATAGAGTCTCATTAACTACTATGTAAGTTACTCACAATCAATATATACCTGACTACAATTATAAAATGTTTCACAAAGGTAGACCAAATTTGCATAATTTATCAAAGAGAGGTAATTATAAGCAATTTATATTTTTAAGATATTAATATTATATATTTCTGAATCTATTTTATAGCGAAATTTTTCCTTGAATCTTTATATTTTTTTATATATTCATTTATATAAAAAGATGACTTACAACTTGATTTAATAAGACAGATAACATTTCACAGGTAAAAAATATCCAGCTGTTAAACATGCTTTTGTTCCAATATTTTGTTATGCTATGATTTATCTGATTTCCATATAATCAACACCCCCCCCCCCCCCCCCCCCCCCCCGCCGCCAAAGGGTGACTGGGGTATAGAAATATGGTCACTTGGTCTTCTCCCGACCGGCAGTAAAACGCTTGCTTAAGTGGGGCGTCCGTTTGGCTGTGCGGGATGTATCAAGTTCGCAGTCGCGTCCGGTCAGAAGGGGGAAGTTAAATCCGATGCCTCGTGTAAAGAGAGTGCCACGCTCTTTGTACGTTAAGAACCCTTGCAACAACTCTTTGAGGGGTCCGTAGGTGGCCTGTTGCAAGGCAAAATTTTTGTCCCTATCCAATATACCCTCATTTTCCAGTGGCAGTCCAAATTTCCCCGACCATCATCCTAGATGGCCTCTATTACAACAACCTACCTATTGTATTTATTGTGAACTTGTTCGTCCTGAATATGCATGAAATATTTGCTACTGGACGTTAAGCAACCAACAATCAATCAATCAATATAATCAACAACTACATCTCTGTCCCCAGACAAAACTATTTATATAGTTAAAAATATCATCATAATCAAATTCTTCTATTACTGATAACGGTAGTAATGCAACTATATTTTTACCTTACTTTTAAATTTATATTTGTTCTGAGATCTGAAAACAACTCACTTTTACATGTATTTCACTAACCTTATTTAATCATGATATTATTTTCACAATTACGATCTTTGAAATTAATTCTGGTTTTCTTCCCTATGTTTCATGATAATTTTCCTTTTAAAAGGATGATATTGACTTGAATATTTCAGGAAATTTTTTCAAGGATAATTTGTGAAATTATTTCCCATTATAATACTTTTTTTTTAACAATTTCGCTTTATTTCAAATACACTATTATTATTTCATAGTATTGTTAAAGGATAAGTTATTTCTAATAACTATTCAATAAGTTAACTACCCAGATAGAATTTCACGGCAAAGGAAAAAATATCCCAAGAAAATATTTTCCTCCGGATAAAAAATAACAACAACTACTGTGACATTTTTTCCTCCGGATCAAATTTCACTCGGATATAATTATGCTTTACACATGCGCATAATGTATGATTAAAAATGCGGCATATATGTGACAATTTTTCTTATAGTAAGGTTAATTAGCTTTTTGTCTTGTTAAATCAAACACGCGATCTCGTCATTTCATCCTTGATCAAAATATGTGACCTGAATGTATGATTATATATGGGGCACATATGTAATTGTACATGTACGACATGTAATGTCCTCGAACGATTGTATACGTAACTTTCGCACTCAGTAAAACATTGAGAGTATAAATCAGTTCCCAAATATATAAATTTTTAATATCCTTTCATACGAAAGCTATAAACAAAGCTTAAAAGTCTCTAACAAATATCGCCTAGTGAGCCAGAACAGAGTAAGTCGGAAACCAGTATCTGCAAAAATAAACAGATTAACAACCTTTTTGATATGATTACTGTTCTCATGGTAAGTGTCTATCTAATGAGTTGTATTCTCAAGTTGCTTCTTGAACCTGCTGTGTAATTTATAAATAATACACGATGATCTTGAAGTATAGATTCTGGGTACTGACATTGTTTATCATCTTAACAATGTGTTGTAGTATTTTTTTATTTGTCTTTATGAATATTACTGTCACTGTTTAGGCTGTTCTAGGTCACATTTTTAGACGTAACTCTGTACTTATACATCCCGTCTTTGTGCTGTTTTTCTATGAAAGTTTTCATATTCTTGTCTTTTATTTTAGGTTATATGTCTTCTTGTGTTTTGTGTTTCGTTTATACATATGACGTGGCTCTGTGCCTATATATCCGTCATTGTGTTATTGTTCTATGATGTTTTTCTTGTCTTTCATTTTTGCCAGTGTGCTATGCCTTTATGCCTTTTTGTATTTCTTTGATATATATAGCGTGGTTTTGTACTAATACATCCCGTCATTGTGTTATTGTGTTATTGTAAAGTTTTGTATTCTTAACTTTCATTTGTCCTGATGTGCTTTGCCTTATTGCTTTTTTGTGCGTCTTTGTTAAATATTTATTAATCTTTATAGCGATTAAGGTTGACTGCTGTACCCCTATTGTTGACATTTTAACCTATTATGTCTGTTTGTTTTGTTCACACATCGTTGTCAATATAACGATATTTTATGAGACTGCCATACAAGTGATTGGTTAAGCTAGTTATAAAACCAGGTTTAATCCACCATTTTTTACATAAGGAAATGCCTGTACAAAAGTCAGGAATATAACAGTTGTTATCCATTCATTTGATGTGTTTGAGCTTTTGATTTTGCCATTTGAATAGGAAATTTTCATTTTGAGTTTTCCTCAGAGTTCAGTATTTTTGTGATTTTACTTTCTACTGACATTCTATTCTATTCTATGGATATTGTATATCCTTTATTTGTTCTTGTGTCTCACTTTTAAATATTATTTCATGTTGTATTACTATTGTGTCAATTATTATTAGTATAATCATTACATATGAATCATGGAGTAAAGTACTATGTCAATCCAATCAAATATATGCATTTCATCATATATAAAAGAACTCGTCAAAGAAACCATGCTTATATATTAAGACGCGCAATTCGTCTACATCGATTTTTTCTTCTATTTCCATTAATGGAATATTGACTGAGTGTTGATTCGCATGCCGTGCAAATATATCACCCGGTTTCGCATCCTTTGAAGTTACTGTGTTCCCATATACGAACATAATTTATGCAGTCCTCACACTTTTATCAAACGTGTCCTTCACATGTAAAAAAAAATAGAATTCATTAAACACTAATTAAAATATTCCACATCTCCTTTTATTTCTTTCAATACCAATTAAAGTACCGCCATTGAAGTATTTGGTGTGTCGGACGCTTTTTTTCTGGATTTTCCTCCAGTAAAGCTTCAACTTGAAATAAAAAGGAAACCGAGGTGTATAGAACAACTAATTTATACAATACAGGCAACAGGAGTATACTTCTGTTCAATAGTCGCAAATCGATTAAACGAAAACAAACGTGGGTCATAAACCAAAACAGAAGAAAACACATCAACTATAAGAGTAAATAACGGAACAACAGAAGCACTGAACTGCTACAAAAACCACACACCAACATACATATGTAGCCATGGTTTTTTCAGTTAGTTTTCGACTTATTAGCTTGAATGTTGCTTTGGTATCTTTTTGGTATATATTGTTGGAAAATATCGTATATTACCCATAACCTGAAAATAAAATGCAGAGTTTACAAAGGAATTTTATTTGAACAACGAGAAAAAACAATGTAAAGTACAAAAGTCAAAAGTCTGAGATAAGTCAATTGCTTGTTGGTAATTTTACAAAATTTGATTAAGAAACTATAAATCAGAATCATAGTGGTTTGATTTAATATGAAACAAATACATACATGACGTTAAGTTTCACAAATTTGGCAATATTAATGTTGGTTAAAAGTGTATAAGTGAAATGTCAAAAATAAGAAATATGAAAATTCTGATTTTCACTGAATTGAATGACTATAGAAACATTATGTCAAAGTTTAAAATCATTTTAATCACTTGTCAGAAAGATTTATGTAATAGATATTTTACACCATAGAAATTTACGTAGATTGTGCATTTTTTAATTGTTGAATACAGCTAGGAATGATACAGTAAGTAATACCTCATAGTTAGTTTTTCATTTTATCAATCTTCACACCCCCTACAAAAAGAAACAAAAACCTTACAATCTTCATTATATATAGCTGAATAGACAGACAGAAGTACTAACATAACTGCTTTTACAGGTATACAATATTAAGTAATGATGAAGGTATACAAAGTTACATTTACCTAAGAGATACATGTCTTACGTTTTCTTTACAGCCGATTTCATTGAGTTTGTAGGCATAGGTAATGTCTTGTGTTAGCTTGCTTGCTAGCTGAACTGTGAAGTAATTATCATGTTAGGTAAACTACCCTCTTTTAAGGGTCTGAATAACTATAAGAACAAACAAATATGTAACAAAGAAGCACAAAATGGCATATAGACCAAACATATTAGCAAAAATACATATACGTCATATATGTGTCAATGAAACATAATAACGACAAAGCACATTAGTTAACACATCTAAATATATCACATTAACTCGGAAAGAAACCTGACTGGAAAATGCGTCACCAAGTTAAGTGTATCTTACTTTGCTTATATCAGCCATAAACCGTTGTTCACCATTCTACATTCAAATATTTAGATTTAGAACTGAGAAAAAAATGCCACTACATATTGCATCGATCATTTTCTTGATGACTGTAAAATGTATTTATTGTTGGTTTTATTCATTCTCCCGCATACCAACTTTTTAGCGATATTTTAAAAATTGCCATATAAGTTGGAGGTTTGGCTAGCCATAAAAACCGGGTTCAACCTACTATTTTATTCTTAAAATGTTCTGTACCAAGTTATATCATTAATACTTACAATAAAATTTAGTTTAATCTTTCAAATCCTTGATAAGGATTTAGAACCTAATATGCATCCCATCAGAAAACTACAAAACTATACACATTTGTGTATTTTGTATCAAAAACAAAACAGAGACATGATTTGCCAAAACACAAAACACATTTGTATAATACGCAGCTCGGTTTCTTTTTCTGAAATCATACGCACTCGGTTCGTTATAATGACTTGATAAATTTATTTGATTCGAGTATTCAATTGTTTTGTAATGTATCTTTATATCATAGAATTAAAAAGTAATGTGTTAATGATGGTAACAGGTGCTGTTTATTCATGTTTATATCTGGATATGCATTAGAGATGACGCTAAGTTGCAAAACTTGCGCTTGATCCATTTGTTTCTTAAACAAAAATATGGGTTTTTCCTTGCCTTAGAAATATTTATAAAACATGTCTTCAAACAGGATTAACACGCTTATATTCAATATCAGAGAAACGGAGACGAAATACAAATTAAGTAGTTTGTAATGAAGTAAAACATGGATAAACGGAACTAAGTTATTTGAGCTCATGACCACAGAATATTGTATTTTAACAATTAACATAATGTTCCACATTGTGCCATCTGTTCTGATTTTCTTAGAAAATAACACACAAGTGATATTGTATAAATGCGTGAAAAGTACAATTTAATAATTCATATATACATACATATTAAATTAACTATAAAACACTAATTTATTTATCCATAGTTGTACTTTAGAGAAACTTGAGTCATAGCATTTTTTTTTTCATTGGTAATTTTGAACTTTTACACTTTAAAAGACATTTAACATCATCATACGCATGTGTTTTTTCTTCTTTTTTTCTTCATACAAAATGTCAAATTATACGTTTGCAGTTGCTCAAACGAAAAAAACTAAACCGTGCTTCATACCAAATAACCTTTCATCAACGACATAATTAGAAATAAAACAATTAGTTATTTATTAATTAAAGCAATTGAAAATAGTACTTTATGATTTTCGTGCGTCCTAAGCACTTGTCTTGATTCAACTGTTGTATATTGAAAGACGTTATTACCAGTGACCTTTTGAACATTGTTAATAACACTTCTCTACAAAATGTGTTATCGAAAGGTCCGAAATATCGTGAGCCTAAATCCATCAATTGGAAATACAACTTTAAAATTTTGATGGATTCAGTTGAGGATTATGCCAGCCAATGGGCTTAGCGCGAGAAGGAAAACGTAGACACTCTTTCCGAATGGATTAAGGCAGTAAGGTCGTTGATACAAATCAGAATTAAGAAACTGAATGGGTCTATCAATGCCCATGCTACGTCAATCTTTAAAGACCCAAATGTTGCAAAACACCTATCCTACCTCCATGACAAATATATTGTTGTCCCCGCAGATAAAGCCCAAAACAACATCGTTTTTGTGTGTAAAACTCATTACATTAACTGCTTGATAAACGAATTAGGTATTGACAATTCACTTGGAAACTCAACATATACCCTCACGACACTTACCAAAGAGGAAATCCTGGATAATCATAGGTCTGTTCTGTGTTCCTTTGGAATTTCAACCAAAGATGAAGAACTGGATCTTCCATCACTGTATTGGATACCTAAACTACATAAGTGTCCTTACAAACTACGGTATATTGCTGGGTCTTCCAAGTGCTCCACGAAACCTCTTTCTAAATTATTAACATCTATTTTATCAGCAATCAAAGACGGGCTTCAAAATTATTGTGAAACTGCCTATTCTAGAGGTGGCGTGAATCAGATGTGGATACTTAAAAATTCCAAAGATCATTTTGTACAAACAATCTAACTCTTTTTCATCTTGAACAGTATTAAAACATTTGACTTTTCTACTATTTACACAAGTATTCCACATTCCAAACTAAGAGACAAATTGAAAGACTTGGTATTGCTATGCTTCATAAAAAAGAATGGCCAACGTAGATACAAGTATCTTGTCTTAGGGAGGGATAAATCCTACTTTGTAAAGGATCACTCTGATTTAAACAAAAAATTCTCTGAAACTGACATTATCAAGATGCTTGATTTCTTGATTGACAACATATTTGTTACGTTCGGAGGACGTGTTTTCAACAGACTGTCGGCATTCCAATGGGAACAAACTGTGCCCCTCTACTTGTCGACTTGTTTCGTTATTATTATGAGACTGACTTCATGCAGGAACTTCTTAGGAGGAAAGATAAGAAGTTAGCAATATCCTTTAACTCTACTTTCCGCTATATAGATGATGTTCTTTCACTAAATAATTCAAAATTTGGTGACTATGTGGAACGCATCTATCCCATCGAGCTAGAGATAAAGGATACTACAGATACAGTTAAGTCGGCCTCATATCTTGACTTACATCTAGAAATTGACAATTAGGGTCGGTTGAAAACAAAACTTTACGACAAAAGAGATGATTTCAGCTGTGAACTTTCCATTTCTAAGTAGCAACATTCCAGCAGCACCTGCATACGGGGTATATATCTCCAAATTGATACGATATTCCCGTGCTTGCATTTTCTATCATGATTTTCTTGATAGAGGGTTGCTGCTCACAAGGAAGCTATTAATCCATGAGTTCCAAATGGTGAAGTTGAAATCATCCCTTCGTAAATTTTACGGACGCCATCACGAGTTGGTTGACAGTTATGGAATAACCGTTTCACATATGATATCGGATATGTTCCTTACGTCGTAACTACAATCCCTTTTCCTTTCATGAATGTGACCTACCGAATTAGACTATTTACCGGATTTGTTATCACATAAGCAACATGACGGGTGCCACATGTGGAGCAGGATCTGCTTGCCGTTCTGGGGCACCTGAGATCACCCCTAGTTTTTTGGTGGGATTCGTGTTGTTTATTTTTTTAGTTTTCTATGTTGTGTCATGTGTGCTGTTGTTTGTTTGTCTTTTTCATTTTTAGCCATGGCGTTGTCAGTTTGTTTTAGATTGATGAGTTTGACTGTCCATCTGGTATCTTCCGTCTCTCTTTTAAAACAGAAATTAAAAAAACAAAACTCATCATTATCACTTAGATTGAAATTTTGTATTCGAACCAGACGCGCATTTTATCAGTGACGCTCGAATCATAAAGAATTAAAAAGGTCGAAGTTGAAGAGCATTGAGGACCAAACTTTCATCACTTTTGCCAAATTAAGCTGAGGTAATATATTCCTGACATAGAAAAGCTTTAGTATTTCAAAAATTTAAAGTTTTGTAAACAGTTGATTCATAACTGGTTAGCACAATAGAAGTTTATATTTCAATTTTAAAGCTATATTTCTACAAGACCGTTGTCTTTTGTAAAGTAGGAAGACAATTGAGAGGCATTCATAGACTAGTAGTTGAAAAAATTCAGAAAACAACAAGTAAAAAAAAGGACTAATGTGTTTGAGCTTTTGATATTGCCATTTGATTAGGGACTTTCCATTTTAAATTTTCCTCGGAGTTAAGTATTTTTGTTAATTTACTTTTTACCAGAAATCGAACCATTACACAGTTAAAATTACAATTGAGGAAAACAAACCTCATAAAACTAATATGAAGAATTACAGTGTTCTGATAGGGTAATATATCTCTGCTTTACGGTGATATTGAATCGTGTTTCGCTCATCGAATCATGTTGTTATGTCACAGGATGAAAGTTTTTGATAAGGATTTTCAATGTGTATTAATGTCGAAATGTACTATTGTATTGTTTATTTCTCTGCCCTGAATGTTCTCACATTTTTTGCACTGTTTTCCTGTCATGTAATGGTGTCATTTTAGTGTTATATTTAACATTGCCATAAAAGTGCGTGGTTTCTTGCGTTTATTTGTTCTGTATTACTATCACGTAATGTTGTAATTTTAGCGGTATGTTTAACATTGTCGCATAAGCGGAAGGTTTAGTTATCCACAATACCAGGTTCATCACGCATATTTTTCTTAAAATATTCTGTTCCAAGTTTGGAAATGGCAATTGTCATCACATACTTAATACCAGGTTGAACCCACATATTTTTCTTAAAATATTCTGTTCCAAGTCAGGAAATGACAATTGTCATCAAATACTGTAGATTCATTTATTTTCGTGGGTACCAATTTTCGATGATTAAGGAAAACTTACATGTTCGTAGATATTTATTTTCGTGGTTTTGCATAAGTCTATATACAGGCCTTTAGAAAATTTGTTATTCGTTGAACCTTTAATTTCGTGGTTCACCTATACCCACAAAATCCGTGAAAATTGGTATCCAACGAATAATAATGAATCTGCAGTAGAATATTTATTTGTATGTTGGCGTTTGGTTTTGTTTCAGTTCAGTGTTTCTGTTGTTCTGTTGTTTTCCACTTATAGTTGATGTGTTTCCCTCGGTTTTGTTTTGTGTCCCGGTATTGTTTTCGCTTAATCGATCTAGAGTATCTACATATTGTTATTTTTAGGAAGTAAATTGACAAGCACTTGTTTATGACTTATCCCAGAGTCTATGATGAAGTATTGTATCTCTTATGGAAAGAATTCAGTAAAGGTGTTACGTAAATTGTGGTGACGTTATCCCTGACTAAATAATTTTACAGTTATACATAAATTGAGTTCATTAAAATTTAAACCGTCACAACTGACACGAGCATTGCGAACTTATTCTAAAAAAAATAACATCGTAAGATGAAGCCAAAGGAACATCACCATCCGAAAAAGGAAAATTAACAATTTGAACAAAAAATCCCTTTTGTCGAAAATTTTAGTGTGGAGTTTCCAGTTGAAACTGAAATCTCTAAATCTAGGAAAAGACAGTTATGTCTATTTTTACTGATTATCAATATTTTGACAGAGGCTTGAACATATTGAAAATAATCGAGAATTTGCTCTGTCATAAGTACATGAACCTATAAATATTGAACCATTGTAGTATATATCTTATATAAGACTGGTCTTTAACAGGTCGGGAACACTATCTTATATAGAGATGCATGAATTAGCATACTTATTACCTCGCACATGAAATTATTTATTTACGTGTGACGAAATTTATTTTTACCTGGGTTTTTGACCAATCCACTAAATGAGTAACAATGCATGATGGACTACTACGTGTTTACAATCAACCAAATACACGTGTTATTTACTGAAATACAACACACTTTTTCGTGCAACGCGGGATTAACAATTTTGCTTAGTTTTTCATTTTTTGTATCCACATTTTTAATTCGTGATATAAAGTATTCGTTCCATGCTCAGATTAACGAAGAGTTGTTTGTATGCGGAGAAACAAGTGTTTGAATTACCCGTTATATAGCCATTAATATGTTTGATGATGACACGGATATCAGGTATTCGTCCACCAGACAGCAACGAAACAACAGTGAAAAACACAATTACTCATACGACAAAATACTACAGTAAAGTTAGCCGTCGATAACAGCCGGTGCTAATATTCATGAGGACAGCAACTTCCGTATAGATAGTTTAAGAAAAGTGTGTGATCCTTGAATTTTGTGTTCGTAAAAAAGGCGGAGTTTGTCAAATATCTGATTGGGTCACTAAAATTTCTGAGTTTTCACTTTTTTTATGATTTACCTTCTTTTATGATTAAAAAGTAATTTTAATCGAGGAAAAGAATGTGTTCATTCGTTTGTCTTTAAGAAACAACAACGTATAAATATCAATCGGGGCCATTTATAGCCGATTATACGGTATTTTATTTCTCATTGTTGAAGGCATTATGATTGCCTATCGTTATTTACAGCCACTTCATTTGAGCATAGGTGAATAGTTGTCCCATTGGCAATCATACCCCATCTCCTTATTTTTGTATACAAACATCTTTCAGAAAGTTTGGGTTTCCATTATGATATATTTGAATATTTACCGATGTCTGTGGAATACTATAAGTAATATTTTCTTGAATTTGACAGGTACAGAACATGCACAAAGCCTATATCATCCATCATATTTCATCCGAACACCACAAGACCTTTTTAAATTATTGTCTGACATTGTTAACAAAATCTTTAGGTATTAATTTTTGACCTCAGAGTTTTAGACACATTTCAGTATTTGGAACTCTCAAACTGTTCCTTTTCTTTTGAAGGTAGTGAACCGCAACTGTAGTTTCATTTTGTTGTCGTCTTTTTTTTCTAATGAAGATATTGTATTTTTGTTTAATGGACTCGGACATTTGCCAACCCTTATCAAATCTTTGATGATGTTATCCATGTTTATTTACGAAAAGGTGGGAATTTTAATATGTTTTGTGAAAATTGCAGCGTTCGATATAAACCTATTATATTTCTTCTATTTATTGGATAAATTTTTCTCCTTTTGTGTTTGAAATAAGGCCGTTTTGGGTTTTTTTGTTGTTGATTGTTTTACACAAGTAATTTTTGGTCCATTTATAGGTTACTTTTCAGCATTGAATCTATACTTGATATAATAGATTGTGTCTTGGATGGAAATACCTCATACCTCATCTTCTTATTGCTATATTCAAAGCACGTTTGGGAAACAAAACTTACTAGGTAATATGGCACCCACTATGATCCAGAGAATTTAAATGATTGGAGATATTGCACATACGTCAATAGGACAGCAGCCGAACGATAAAAACATCTATGATATAGATTTTTGGATAAAATAAGCAACAAACGGACTTTATCGATGGGTGAAACTATACAAAATATTTTAGACTATTTCCCGTCCCTGCTTTTTTTAGCATACTGAATATTATGATGCTCTTACTTTTAGTTCAGGCTCTTATAAAAAGTTAACACATCTAGTACGGATAGAAGTGTTTCAGCGCCAGTTTTCGTGTTTTTCGAGGCAGAAATGTTTTTGGAATGACATTATACAGGTTTAAAAGAGCTCAAAATATTTTTATACAGGACAGTGGTCAATTCATCTGCAATTTCACTGTTTCCCGCCTTGAAATTATTGCACAGGTACAATGCATATAACAATAGGAAAAACCTGTTCAACTATACTTTTACAAGGCGAAAAAGAAAGTCGAATCGTGAAGCCCATAAACAATACTTTTTTAATCTGAGCATGCAAATTGAAGATTATGTTATATATTTAACAATAAACATATTCGCAGAACAAAAATATTTATTTTGAGAGTCCCAGACACTATATCAAGTGACAGTTTTCCCACTAATTCCAAGAGTTTTCAAGTAGTAGTAACTCATAGTAGCCCACAATGCATTGTAGTTCATTGAGTCGATTGGTCAGTTTTTCAAGGCCATATTGGCCTTGTGTTTTGGTAATTACTATGCAAATATATTCTTACATCACGAAATCTAGAGTTCTCGACCTGTTTAATATTGATTCAAATGATAATAGGAATATATGTATGTTTTACACACAACACCAATCGCGGTTTAGGAAATTCGTGTTAAAATTTACGCATTTTGTAAAATGGATTTGGTTATTTCGTCTCAGTATTTAGTCCACATTTTGCAATATGTAGTTAGTATTTCTAACATCATCAAGTTCTCATTATTGCCGTTTTTAGTGAAAAGACATTTAAAGCCTTCCAAAAGTTCAAAAGAAGAAGGATCATTTATTCGTTGTATGTCAGTCATTTCGTAACCATTGTTTAACTAATAGCTATGATATTGACTTATAGAATAAAAAAAAAGATATAGCGAAGATATACGAAATATTCTCATTCTGCTCTAGGTTGATTTCTGGTTAAATACAAATTTATTAAAAATTATAAGATTTGTAAGTATAAAATAATCTGTGGAATGTACCAACTGGGTGTGCGTCAATGGAACAGCAATACAATACCACTAATTTACTATGTATACTTGTCATCTTATCACGACACAGACCCATTGTATGACAGCCTAATATCACACACATTTTCGTCACAAAGTTTGTTTTACTAGTTAACAAATTATATTGAACTTATATATTTTCATTTGTTCAAAATATATTTGCTGATTTGTTTCTAAAATCAAATCGAATTCCATATGGTTTACCAATATTATTTTGATACATAGAGTGGCATTAACAAAAACTGACATCCCAGGAGCATCCTTGGAGTTTGATGTTGTTACATACTTTAAGAGGTTGTATGTGAAGTGAGAATTTAATCTAAAGTGTCGGTCATCGTGAGAAAAAAATTTGAAATGACAGTTTCATATGATTTCTGAGTTTTCACATGAAGGGAAAAAAGTAATGGTCATTAAAGTTGTATGATGCACAAAAGTACCTGGGTCCGTCAATCAGGATAGGAATTTCTGATGCTATCGTTACTTGTATACAATTTCGTTATACCTTGTCTCCATTTTATATATGTTTAATTCCCTATTGATACAAACTGTTTGCCTTAAGAATATAAGGATTTTCCTTTGCCTAAGAAATATTTATACAAATTGTCGTCAACCAGGATTAACACGCTTATATTCAATATCAGAGAAACGGAGACGAAATACAAATTAAGTAGTTTGTAATGAAGTAAAACATGGATAAACGGAACTAAGTTATTTGAGCTCATGACCGCAGAATATTGTATTTTAAAAATAATCATAATGTTCCACATTGTACCATCTGTTCTGACTTTCTTAGAAAATAACACACAAGTGATATTGTATAAATGCGTGAAAAGAAATTTAATAAATCATATATACATTCATATTAAATTAACTATAAAACACTAATTTATTTATCCATAGTTATTAGAAATAGATGTTATTAACGAAAGAATAGTTGTACTTTAGAGAAACTTGAGTCATAGCATTTTTTTCATTGGTAATTTTGAACTTTTGCACTTTAAAAGACATTTAACATCATCATACGCATGTGTTTTTTCTTCTTTTTTTCTTCATACAAAATGTCAAATTATACTTTTGCAGTTGTTCAAACGAAAAACTAAACCGTGCTTCATACCAAATAACCTTTCACCAACGACATAATTAAAAATAAAACAATTAGTTATTTATTAATTAAAGCAATGAAAAATAGCACTTTATGATTTTCGTGCGTCCTAAGCACTTGTCTTGATTCAATGTTGTATATTGAAAGACTTAAAACAGAGATTCAAAAACAAAATTCATCATAATTACTTAGATTGAAATTTTGTATTTGGACCAGACGCGCATTTCATCAGTGAAATCGAGTCATAAAAAGATAAAAAGGCCGAAGTTGAAGAGCATTGAGGACCAAATTTTCATCAGTTTTGCCAAATACAGCTAAGGTAATATATTCCTGACGTAGAAAAGCTTTAGTATTTCAAAAATTTAAAGTTTTGTAATCAGTTAATTTATAACTGGTTAGCACAATATCAGTTTATATTTCAATTTTAAAGCTATATATATTTCTACAGGACCGTTGTCTTTTGTAAAGTAAGAAGACAATTGAGAGGCATTCATAAACTAGTAGTTGAAAAAATTCAGAAAACAACAAGTAAAAAAAAAGGACTAATGTGTTTGAGCTGTTGATATTGCCATTTGATTAGGGACTTTCCATTTTGAATTTTCTTCGGAGTTAAGTATTTTTGTTAATTCACTTTTTACCAGACCACGAACCATTACACAGATAAAATAACAATTGAGGAACACAACCTCATAAAACTAATATGAAGAATTACAGTGTTCTGATAGGGTAATCTATCCCTACTATACGGAGATAGTGAATCTTGTTTCGCTCATCGAATCGTGTTATTATGTCACAGGATGAAAGTTTTTGATAAGAATTTTCATATCATGTGTATTAATGTCGAGATGCATTATTGTATTGTTTATTTCTCTGCCCTAAATGTTTTCACATTTTTTTGTACTGTATTCCTGTCATGTAATGGTGTCATTTTAGTATTATATTTAACATTACCATAAAAGTGCGTGGTTTCTTGCGTTTATTTGTTCTGTATTTCTATCACGTAATGTTGTAATTTTAGCGGTATGTTTAACATTGTCACATAAGCGGAAGGTTTTGTTATCCATAATACCAGGTTCATCCCACATATTTTTCTTAAAATATTCTGTTCCAAGTTTGGAAATGACAATTGTCATCAGATACTTAATACCAGGTTGAACCCACATATTTTTCTTAAAATATCCTGTTCCAAGTCAGGAAATGACGGTTGTCATCAAATACTGTGGATTCATTTATTTTCGTGGGTACCAATTTTCGTGGATTAAGGAAAACTAACATGTTCGTAGATATTTAATTTCGTGGTTTTGCTTAAGACTGCATACAAGCCTATAGAAAATTTGTTATTCGTTGAACATTTAATTTCGTGGTTCACCTATACCCACAAAATCCGTGAAAATTGGTATCCAACGAATAATAATGAATCTGCAGTAGAATGTTTCTTTGTATGTTGGCGTTTGGTTTTGTTTCAGTTCAGTGTTTCTGTTGTTCTGTTGTTTTCCACTTATAGTTGATGTGTTTCCCTCGGTTTTGTTTTGTGACCCGGTATTGTTTTCGCTTAATCGATCTACATTTTGTTATTTTTAGGTAGTAAATTGACTAGTACTTGTTTATGACTTATCCCAAATTCTATAATGAAATATTGTCTCTCTTATGGATTGATTAATTGATTGTTGGTTGCTTAACATCCAGTGGCAAATATTTCATGCATATTCAGGACGAGAACAAGTTAATAATAAATACAATAGGTAGGTTATTATAATCGAGGATGATGGTCGGGGAAATTTGGACTGCCACTCGAAAATGAGGGTATATTGGATAGAGACAGAACTTTTGCCCTGCAACAGGCCACCTACGGGTCCCTCAAAGAGTTGTTGCAAGGGTTCTTAACGTGTAAAGAGCGTGGCACTATCTTAACACCAGGCATCGGATTTAACGTCCCCCTTCTGACCGGACGTGACTGCGAACTTGATACATCCCGCACAGCCAAACGAACGCCCCACTTCGGCAAGCGTTTTACTGACGGTCGGGAGAAGACCAAGTGACCATATTTCTATACCCCAGTCACCCTTGGGGTCTCTCTTATGGAAGAATTCAGTAAAGGTTTTACGTAAATTGTGGTGACGTAATCCCTGACTTAATAATTTGCCAGTTATACATAAATTGCGTTCATTAAAATTTAAAACGTCACAACTGACACGAGCATTCCGAACTTATTCTAAAATATAAACACCGTAAGATGAAGACAACGGAACATCACCATCCGAAAAAGGAAAATTAACAATTTGGAACAAAAAATCCCTTTTGTCCAAAATTTTAGTGTGGATTTTCCGGTTAAAACTGAAATATCTAAATCTAGGGTAAGACAGTTATCTCTATTTTTACTGATTATCAATATTTTGACAGAGGCTGAAACATATTTGAAATAATCGAGAATTTGCTCTGTCATAAGTACAAAGTAAGATCACAAAAATACTGAACTTAGAGGAAAATCAATTCGGAAAGTCCATAATCACATGGCAAAATCAAATAACATGAACATATAAATACAGAACCATAGTAGTATATGTCTTATATAAGACTGGTCCTTAATATTGATTCAAATTATAATAGGAATGTATGTATGTTTTACACACAACATCAATCGCGGTTTAGGAAATTCTTGTTAAAATTTACGCATTTTGTAAATTAGTTTTTGGTTATTTCGTCTCAGTATTTAGTCCACATTTTGCAGTACGTAGTTAGCATTTTTAAAATCATCAAGTTCTCATTATTGCCGTTTTTAGTGAAAAGACATTCATAGCCTTCCAAAAGTTGAAAAGAAGAAGGATCATTTATTCATTGTATATCAGTCATTTCGTAACCATTGTTTAACTTACTAGTATTGCTATGATATTGACTTATATAATAAAAAAAGATATGACAAAGATATACGAAATATTCCTATTCTGCTCTAGGTTAATTTCTGGTTAAATACAAATTTGACAATTATAAAATTTGTATATATAAAATGATTTGTGGAGTGTGCCGACTGGGTGTGCGTCAATGGAACAGCAATACAATACCACTAATTTACAATGTATACTTGTCATCTTATCACGACACAGACCCATTGTATGACAGCTTAATATCACACACATTTTCGTCACAAAGTTTGTTTTACTAGTTAACAAATTATATTGAACTTATATATTTTCATTTGTTCAAAATATATTTGCTTATTTGTTTCTAAAATCAAATCAAATTCCATATGGTTAACCAATATTATTTGTGATACATAGAATGGCATTAACAAAAACTGACATTCAAGGAACCTTATTGGAGTTTAATGTTGTTACATACTTTAAGAGGTTGTATGTGAAGTGATAATCTAATCTAAAGGATCGGTCATTGTGATAAAATTGAAATGACAGTTTTTTATGATTTCTGAGTTTTCACACGAAGGGGAAAAAATATCGGTCACTAACGTTGTATGAGGCACAGAAATGCTTGGCTCCGTCAATCAGGATAGGCATTCATGATGCTGATCGTTTTATCCCTTGTCTTTATATATGTTTAATTCGCTGTTGATGCAAACTGTTTGCCTTTAGAATATAAACCAGAATCACCCTTTTCTCAGAGGCATCGATGGCGAATTGGTCTAACTGCTATATCACTGTTCTGTCAATAATGAGATTGTGAGTTTGAATGCCGCTATCTGAGAATGGTATAACTCACATCTTTATTGACTACGAATGTCAATTTACCTACGAAAGTTTGGTGTATCTTCCCGGGCACTACAGATTCCCCCAACACTGCAAATTTAATGCCACGAGATAGTAAAAAAAGGGACGAAAGATACCAGAGGGACAGTCAAACTCATAAATGGAAAATAAACTGACTAAAAACGAAAAAGACAATCAGACAAATAATAGTACACATGACACAACATATTAAACTAAAGCATAAGCAACACGAACCCCGCCAAAAACCGAGGGAGATCTCAGCAACCGATCTCAATTGTGCCGAAAGTGCCGTTTATCAACAATCGTTTAATTTGGATAACCTTTTGAAACACGAAATTTAGTTCATACTTTATCTCGTTCGTACTTGGCATTAAAAGTTGAATACAAAATAAACATTGTGAATATCTAAGTTTCTCTCCTTATCTCTTGATATTGGTAGAACAGTTTACTTTTTCAGTAGCAATTCTCTTTTATTTATATATGATTTACGGAAATGTGTATGTTTATAGTGATTAACAAATATTTGCCAAAGTTTGTCTTTAATACACAATTGCATTCAAGAAGACAGATCATTTATATTTTATGATATTTTTTATCAGGATAATAGATATAGGAAGATGAGATGTGAGTGCCAATGAGACAACTCTCAATCCAAATAACAATTTATAAAAGTAAACAATCATAGGTCAATGTACGGCCTTCAACACGGAGCCTTGGCTCACACCGAACAACAAGCTATAAAGGGCCCCAAAATTACTAGTGTAAATAAAGGCAACAGTAGTATACCGCTGTTAAAAACTCGTAAATCTATGGACAAAAAACAAAATCGGAGTAACAAACCATTCAAATGGGAAAACCAACGGTCTAATCTATATACAAACCGAGAAACACGTATAAATTACATAAACAGACGACAAATACTGTACATAAGCTTATATTACGAAAATTTCAGCAAAAACCTACCCAACAGCGTAAACACAGCATTATACAACAATAAATCAAACGGTGGTTGAAAAATGCAGCAAACATTGAGTCAAATACTTAGGGAATCACAAGTTTTCTAAAAAGCAAGTATAAACAAGATAAATAATGCCGGTGCGTGCAATTCTTTAAAATGCGATTTCTAGGAAGTTGAATTTTGTTTATTTTTTCCTTGATGCCAATGAATTATTTATATCATGCATGTCAAACATGTATTTAGCGAACTAAGTTTTATAATCCATTTTAACCATAACATGTTGCCACTTCCATTTAGATATCACCTAAGTTCACCTATAGTATTGGGTAGGATTACAAAATATAAAGTTTTATGTTTAATTTTTTACAGACTTTTGTCGTCTATTGGTTTTGATCTGGGTTTTGATTTCCCCTTCGGAATCATTTCCTTTTTCCTCTTATATTTGATACGTTTCCCTCACTTTTAGTTTGTAACCCGAACTGGTATTTCTCTATCGATTTATGATTTTTGAACAGCGGTATACTCCTGTTGCCTTTATTTGTTTGTTATCTACTTTATTTCGGTGTTGATAGAAATATTCAGAATATAGTTACAAAATGTGTTTTTCCTAATTTTGAATCATATGCTGAAACGGACATCTGCTATAACATTTCTGTAGAATTTGTATGACTGAAACAAAAACCTTTGTTAGCAAATTTCATGACTGCCTCGATATCATGATGTTGCTCACAAGGAAATATTTAAGCTGAGAGTTCAAATTGGGGAAGTTGAAATCACCTTTTCGTACATTTTACGGACGCCATCACGAGTTAATTGACAGTTGTCTTTTTTCACAAATTATACTGATCATCGAGTTTGTACTTGCATGAATAACACGATCGGTGTGACTTGTAGAGCAGGATTTGCTTGTCTTTTCAGCTCACACAATACCATTCTAGATTATTGTACGGTTCGTGTTTGCTCAGTCCTTAGTTTTGTATGTTGTGTTTAATGTACTGTTTTTCTGTCTGTTTATTTGTCTTTATTTTTTTTGGCCATAACTTTCTCAGTTTATTTTCGACTTATGAGATTAAATGTCATTATGGTATATTTCGCCTCTCTTTCACTATTCAGCAATTATTTCGTATATTTAACAAATCTATTACAAGACAAAACAGTATTAAAAGAGAAAATCACTGTGCAACAACAAAGACTAAATAATAAAAATAAAACAAAAAACAGTTCAAAATAAAAACAAACAATCAAGGTACAAGGAAACTGTATACAGCAAAACAAGCGTTACGTATCATCTGATATATGTAAACGCCATATGATGGAGCAGAGGGTCTGTTACTGTCGACAAAAAAGGAAGTTGACAATTGGAAAGTTGAAATCATACCGTGTGTCATAGATTCTGGTTAAGAGTCTTTCGTCTGCGTCAATATCCAGGAAAATATCAAGATATGAAGCAGCCCTTCTACTTTTGAAAGTATTTCTAATCTCAAGGATATATGAGATGTATGCATATATTAAATTGAGAGGTTTTTTTTTACAGTAAACCAAGGATAATTTCTTCATGTTAACATTGTAGACATCATCGTAATTTCTGTTCTCGAAAGTGACATAATCGAAAGACGTTTTACTTCCAATTCACAATCAATAAGGTGTGAATACTTTACTTTTAAGTTCCATGTTCGTAAAAAAGGCCGTTACAGCAGTTTGAGGTCGTAGAGGCTTTATCTTTCTATAGCTACCCAGTAAACGTGATGTTTACGACTACTAGGTTTATGTAATGGAATTGAATATGCAAACTTCCTGTAATAAGAGGCTATTGTTTGTTGCTGTTAGTCATAGTTGTTTTTCGTTTATTGTTTTATACATAAATAACTGCTTTAGTTTTCTCGTTTGAGCTGTTTTACGTTTATCATTTCGGGGCCTTCTGTACTTATTGTTAAATAAAATTGAGGATGGAAATGGAAATGGAATGTCGTATGGTGACCTATCTTTTTCATTTGATCTCCAGTGGAAAATTTCTCTTTTACAATCATTAAACATTTTTTCATTTTTATATTCATTAAGTTGATTGTCTAACAAAACAACTAGGTATTTAAATCTTGGAGTCGCACACTGATACCACAAATCATTAACAAAAAAGAAGTATAAAAAAATAACAAATAAGTCCACCCATTACTTATTATTAAAATACGAAAGGACAATGGCAATCTGCCTGTTTTATACTCTATGCCAAACTTCACAAAACTCTGATAAAGATAGACATATAACACATGTACTATGTCTATCTCTAGATCCGCATTCTGTGACAAGGTAACACTACGACTTTTAAAAAGTTATATTTTTATATAGCGCATGTGACAGAGTTGTCTAGAGCGCTGGAAATGAGGCTAAGAGACTGTAGTGCATCAACGGCGTGAGTTCGAATCCCGTTGGGGGACAGACAAAAATTCGTCAACAGAACAATCTCATTCTAACACTGTTGGGTGTTCAGACGTATATAAATATATAATTGGCTTGCCAATATCATCAACTAAATAGTTATCAAAGGTACCAGGCTTATAATTTAATACGCCAGACGCGCGTTTCGTCGCTCAGATCAAAATAGTTATAAAGCAAAACAAGTTCAATGTTGAAGAGCATTGATGACCCAAAATTCCAAAAATTTGTGCCAGTACGGCTAGGGTAATCTATGCCTGGAATAAGAAAAGCTTAGTACTTCGACTAATTCATACTGTTGTAGATAGGCAATTTATAAAAATGACCAAATAATTGATATTCATGTCAAACCGAAGTAGTGACTACTGGGCTGATGAATCCCTTGGCGACGAAACGTCATCCAGCAGTGACATTGACTCAGTGGTGTAAATAGTTATTATAGGTACCAGGCTTATAATCTAATACGCCAGACGCGTGTTTCGTCATTTCAAATCTTTCAATATTTCTAAACTACATCAAACAAATGACAAAACCCTGTCATATTCCTGACTTGTACAGGCAACTGGTAAACATATACTTTTATACAAATATGTCATGCATACAAGTGGTAAATTTTCATCAATAATGACTCGTTAGTTCGTCAACTGGAAAAAATATATTATAGTTTATGTCATTGTCAAATAACTGACTTCTGAGCTAATGGTACACTCTGGAACTGAGTTCACAAACACTAATCTCCACACAGTGCTATGATATAAAATATTGTTATTGTTTGTGGGCATGAAGCAACTGTAATGTCTTACTTTTTATATATTTTAACACATTTCTAAAACAGTGACGATGATAAATCAAACCTATCAAGTAGGATAAGGTTACCAATTTACATACCTGATAAATTGCAATTGTTCTGACAAATTAGTTGCAAGAACCAACTTTACGTTAGGAGATATCAGATTAATTCCGTCATATCTTTAATAAACCATGTAGATTTTGTTCGACATTACCAATTTTATTTTCTTTTTCTCGACTGATCCGCAAACACGACAATAAACAATAACAAGTATCTTCTACGTCATTTGGTCTCTGGTGGTGAGTTGTATCGTTATCAATCATACAATATCTTCGTATAACAATACACTAAAAGCATATTCTTATGTTGCCCTTACTTTTAAGGAGTAATACTCTTATCTTTTGTAAAGAGATATCACTTTGACTATATGATACACGCTAGACTTTTTGGCGTTTCGTTGACTCGCGCTTGGCTTTTCGTTGTAAGTCGTTTATTTAAAATAAGGTTGTAAATTTATCTTCGACTCATTATATAACAATTGACTATATAAAGGCAACAGTAGTTTACCGCTTTCAACTCATAAATCGGTTCAGCAAAAGCGATACCGGTGTCACAAACAAATAAAACCGAGGGAACTATAAAAGTAAAACATCAAAATACCAGAAACAGTGGACAGTTACAAAAACAGACGACATCATATATAGAAACGGACTAATTGATAATAACTGCTTTTTTCCTGACTTAGTGCGGGAAAGTTTTAGAAAATAAATGGTTGTTTGGACCATGTTTTACGGATAGTCAAAATACCCGATTATATTGCGGTGTTAAAAACCAACTTAAAGGATAAGATTACGTGATAGTAATACAGCAAAAGTAAATGCAAATATACGTAGGACAGGGAAATACATAAATTAGTAGTGTAATAGTTCCTTACAACATGTAAACCTAAGAATACCAACGGACACCTTTTATTAATTTCCTTCAGTACTCCAGGACACCACAATAAAATTAGGAGCTGTACGTCACACTTATGTTTCAAAGCAACAAAAAGTGACGTTTTTTTTTTGTGAAGTTAATCTACCACAGGTAAATGTCTTAAAATTGAATATAAAATTCAAATAGGGTTTTAATGAATTTTCTTATCATTGCAAGCATATTGATATATAATTGTTTTTGTAAAGGTGTAATTATTTGTTACGTTTAACCATGGTTTTTCTTCTAATTCAAAGCTATGTAAAACAAAATGGTATGCATCATTTTTTAAACGCCCCAACGATAAGACATAACACATATCCAACTAGACTCACGAAAGAAACATCATACATAAATATATGAATGTTGGATGTATAAATACCGAGACATGTCTAATATCCCTTAGGTATTTTCACTAAATACATGAATGTTGGATGTATAAATACCGAGACATGTCTATCATCCCTTGGGTATCTTCACTAAATACATGAATGTTGGATGTATAAATACCGAGACATGTCTATCATCCCTTAGGTATCTTCACTAAATACATGAATGTTGGATGTATAAATACCGAGACATGTCTACCATCCCTTGGGTATCTTCACTAAATACATGAATGTTGGATGTATAAATACCGAGACATGTCTATCATCCCTTAGGTATTTTCACTAAATACATGAATGTTGGATGTATAAATACCGAGACATGTCTATCATCCCTTGGGTATCTTCACTAAATACATGAATGTTGGATGTATAAATACCGAGACATGTCTATCATCCCTTGTGTATCTTCACTAAATACATGAATGTGGGATGTATAAATACCGAGACATGTCTATCATCCCTTGGGTATCTTCACTAAATACATGAATGTTGGATGTATAAATACCGAGACATGTCTATCATCCCTTGGGTATCTTCCACCTCCTCATGCCGTTATTTCTATGAATTGATTTATTAATAATTAATACTACTAATCTGCATTACAGTATGTACTAATATTCAACATAAAATCACTTTTCTTAGAGGTTTAGCGCTATAAAATGAAGTTCGATCCACCATTTTCTACATAAGAAAATGCCTGTACCAAGTCAGGAATATGACAGTTGTTCTCTATTCGTTTGATGTGTTTAATTTTTTGATTTTGCCACTTGTTTAGGGACTTTCCGTTTTGAGTTTTTCCCTTTTGACATTTTGTCGTTTTAACAAAAAAAAAATTAATAATAGAAAAAATACAAGCAGGACATGCTTTCTAGAGCATCTTGCATTACCTTCTCATCTAACACTACTGGACCAATAAAGGCAACAGTAGCTGTTAAAACTTCATAAATCGATTTAAAAAAAAACAAATCTGGGTTACAAACAAAAACTGAAGGAAACGTATCAAACACAAGAGGAGAACCACAACACAACAGAAACACGATATTAACCAAACTGGCCCACACTAATCATTGGGGTATTTAGTTTAAAATGTGTCCGATGACCCGCCTTGCAACCAAGATGATCGACTAGGCTAACAAAAAAAGAACAAAAGGGTAAAATGCAAGTTTTGTCCATTATTTTCTAATTTGAAAACCATTATAAATAGAGAACATTTGACACATTTTTAAATGATCAGAATGATGAGCTCTGCTAATTATTCCTATACGTCGAAACTGTCAGATGAGTTTTATAGTAGTTGTTGCCCTCATGTTTTACTGTTATGATTTTAATTTTGACGTTTATCTTGAGATTATACTCAGACTTTATAAAACGTCACCAGTGTCTAAGCAGAAGCTTGATTAACAAAGGTTGTTTCAAAGAACGTCTTGTCATTCTCCTTAAAATATTCATCGGAAGATACCAAGTTACCAAGATCTGGTTTTGACGTATAATGTTTACGTTAATAATCATCTTAACTACGTTTTTAGTATTCTTTAATTTGTCTGTGGCAATAATGAACCTTTACTGATTGGTACATGTTTGGTACTTTCCTGATGGCTTGACTTTTATGCATACCGCCAATGTGTTGATGTGCTGTATTAACTTTTTGTATTTTTGTCTATCGTTTTGGTAATGACCTTTGTCTATATGCCATATTTGTTTGTTTTTATAGTGACTAAGATTATAACATGATTTTGTCTGTTGTATCCTTATTTTTGGACATTTTAACCTATCATGTCTGTTTGTTTTGTTCACACATTGTTGTAAATATAATAATTTTTTACCAATGTCATACCAATGACAGATTTATTAAGCTATATAACCAGGTGTAATCCAGCATTGTTTACTGAAGGAAATGTCTTTTTCAAGTCAGAATATAACACTTGCTTTCCATCCGTTTTGAATTTTCTATGGAATTCGGTATTTTTGTTATGTTACTTTTTTTCTACCCGCAATTACGAATACATAATTATCATTTCATCTCAATGTTTCAACTTACTCATCTAGAAATTGACAACGAAAGTCGGTTGAAAACAAAATTGTTCGACAAAAGAGATGATTTCAGCTTTCCAATTGTGAACTTTTAATTTCTGAGTAGCAACATTCCAGCAGCTACTGCATACGGGGTATATATCTCCTAATTGATACGATATTCCCGTGCTTGCGTTTCCTATCATGATTTTATTGATAGAGGGTTGCTGCTTACAAGGAAGCTATAAAACCAATAGTTCCAAATGGTGAAGTTGAAATCATCCCTCTCGTAAATTTTACGGACGCCAAGTTGGTTGACCGTTATGGAATAACCGTTTCACAAATGATATCGGATATGTTCCATATGTCGTAACTACAATACCCTTCCCTTTTCACAAATGTGACCTACCGAATTAGACTATTTACCGGATTTGTAATAACATAAGCAACACGACGGGTGCCACATGATAAGCAGGATCTGCTTACCCTTCCGGAGCACCTGAGATCCCCCCCCTAGTTTTTGATGGGTTTCGTGTTGCTTTTTCTTTAGTTGTCTATGTTGTGTCTTGTGTACTATTGTTTGTCTGTTAGTCTTTTTCATTTTTAGCCATGTCATTGTCAGTTTATTTTCGATTTATGAGTATGTCCCTCATGTATCTTTCGTCCCTCTTTTACTGTCTAAATTCCCGTATTCCACTGTTGCGTTTATATCAATGTCGTCTTGTATACAAAGTACAAAGTACCTGACCTTTGTATTGCTTTCACATATTATATTAAAGACATTTTTCAAAAGATTCCATGTGTCTCTTATAGTACCTAACCTTACACTTTATTTGGTAAGTGTTTGAGTAAATAGTTCATTTCAATATGTGTTAACATTGTTGTTTATATATATGTTTGAACAAATTGTTAGACATAAATGTGTTATTATTTGTATTAAAAACACATTTCTAAAATTTCTAAAACATTGCTGATAATTAGTTACTATTTCTATTCCGTAGAATACGGTTAACAATTCACATAACTGCGAAATCGTTCACTTGATCAGACAAATACGTGGACAAGCAGCGTTTTGAAATTATAATTTCAGATTAATTCCGTCATCATGTTAATGAAGCATCAATATTTTGTTTGACTTAACCAGTGTTCTATTTGTCGTGACGGAGCTGCCAACATAAATATAAATAAAAACATGTAACTTGTACATCATTTATCTCTGGTATGCTCTTGTGGAGAATTGTCTTGATTGCAATCATGCCAGATCTTACTTATTTGGTATAATGTTGTCATTGGTTTTTTTTTTTAACATTTTTGGTATTTATCTGATTATGCTCGTATATTTTGTATCAAGTGATAATTTTTACTATACTTGAATTTGTATTTTTCTATTGTTGCTTGACCTTCTGTTTTACTTTGTTGTTTGGTTTTTTTTTTTTTTTTTTTTTTTTTTTTTTGTGTTATTGTCGGATTTTCTTCTTCTTGTGAAAAAAAAAATAGAAAAATACCTAACTCCAAGGCACATCCAAAATGAAAAGTTATTTATACAATGGTCAATTCAAAATGAAAAATAGAGATAAATGTCGTATTCCTGATTTGTATAGGTTTCAATTAAACTCATCATAGATACCAGGAATAAAATTTAATATTTACGCCAGACGCGCGTTTCGTCTACAAAAGACTCATCAGTGACACTCGAATCAAAAATGTTATAAAAGGCCAAATAAAGTACGAAGTTGAAGAGCGTTGAGGACCAACAATTCCTAATAGTTTTGCCAAATAATATCACTTTAGTATCTACTGCCTCCCTTTCACATTGTTTGTATGTGAAATAGTTCAGTTATCATAAAAACTCAAAATCTTAGTCTAAGTAAGGTAAATTAATTTAATATAAAATCATATTCTTTACATTTTAAATTTATAACTGCAAATGTTTGTTTAAAATTATAGAAATCGACAAAAAATAAATCCAATGCAAGTTATATCTATCATAGTGTAGTTAACAAAGACATGTCCAATACTTTGTATATAATAAAACAGAAGGATAAAAGGCAGAAGCAACAAGGTAAGATAAAAACTAAAGTGCAATTTGAATGTATCCAGGCTGAAAACCCCATATCAGCCTAGCCCGACGTCATGTGTTAGGATTTATATCGGTTAATTTGGGCACTGGAAGTATACAACAAACAGATTTGTGATCAACCTGATACATATCGACCCGGGAATTATTACTCGACCCATGTCAGACGGATATCCCTTTGGGCTGATTTGTTAGTCTCAGGTTGATAAAAGGGCCCGTATGACAGTCGTACTGATTAGAATCACACGTATTTGATGGATTCATATTGCAACAAGACAGGTTACGTGATATCAATACTTTTAGAGTTGGTGTTCCTAATTATTTCCTGACATATATGTCCGTTTGAACATTGACTTTCATGTTTCAATTTCCATTTGTGTTTTACCAGCAAATCTGAACTGCACATTATAATCGCAAAATGTGTAATTTATGCACGTGTTTTTTTCAAACTTATTGTAACAATTTTCTATGAACAAATACAGTGTAATAGAAAAAGAATAAATTTCCCTAACAATATAATTGAGAAGCAATCGTTTGAAACTGTGATATAAATACCATTATAAAATGTTGATGTTGATATAGTACTAGAGAAAGAGTAAGTAATAACCATGTTATTAATTGTATCCCATCGAAGTCACATCGACAATAATTAATTTAACTTATTTCGTAAGATGTGGTTATCCATTTGCATACATGCGAATTTATACCCTTGTACTAACATACTTGCCGCCAGAAACCTCATTAGCAATATATTCACAAATAATTAAATAAACATTAAAGTGTGAGATCAAAGAACGAGTGGTTGTTTTTATACTCATTAGGTCATTATTTAGCGCGATCAAAAGTGCAAATATTACACGGTGAAGATTTCCATTTAAGAAAAATGTGCTCAGTTCAATAAATACGATATTGTTTTACATTAACGAATATTTGTGACATAATTGAACAGAATGTGCTTGCTCTGTTGGAACATGTTATATTCCTTGAAAATTTGAATGTTTCGATCTCAACATCGACATAAGCTGGTGGTTCTCCTTCAGATATTGCATATATAAGTGTATACATTTCTTTTTATGTTGTCGTATTAGTCAGGATGACGCCAGATAATATCGTTGACTAGTAATGATACACAGGGTATCAAAAACATGCGAAGAGGAAAATTTAGAACCAACAGTGATCTGCCTATGTTCTATTTTCAAAGAGCCTTAAAGAAGATGGCATCATGAAAATCAAAGTTTAAAGAACATGAGAGAATTGCATACACTCCAAAAGAAGCGGGATCAAATGTGTCCACAAGATACGCCTCTCCTTGTAAGCCTTCTTCACTCACCATTCGATTCAACACTCAGTCAAAATATCACAGGTGAGAATACGACACAACCGGTAAATTTAGGAATTAAACGACTAATTATAATTCATATCTTAGACCGCGAAAATGTGTCGTTACATCGACAATAATCAAATTAAATAGATTCGTAAGATGTGGTTAACCATTTACATACATGAGAAACTATACCCTTGTTCCGGCAAATTTACATGTTAACACACCAAAAGGTAAAATTTTCATTCTCTAACGAGATGTGTCTGAGTTCGTGACGATGATAAATTATTTGTTCATATGAAAATAAAAGAGATTTCCTAATATTGTACTCTTGTAGGTATTTGATTCTTTCTCTTACCTGTTAAGCAGGTTTAAAAATAAAAGTTGTTCGCTATTCACCAAGAAAAGTAGACAGGTAAACATGCAGCTCGATTTAGAACATTCGCATGGTTAACCATTTACATACATGAGAAACTATACCCTTGCTCGGACAAATTTACATGTTAACCCACCAAAAGGTAAAATTTTCATTCTCTAACGAGATATGTCTGAGTTCGTGACGATGATAAATTATTTTTTGCATAAGAAAATAAAAGAGATTTCCGAATAGTGTACTCTTATCTTTATTTGATTCTTTCTCTTAAATGTTAAGCAGGCTTAAAAATAACAAGAACTATCTTTAAAAAAGATATCCGACGTATTTAAATTTGAGTATATGTTTAAAACTATCATTTCGATAACCTTCAGAAGCACAAAGATACCATTTAAATAAGTAAACGTTTTCTCTGTTTGTGTTCAGTATTCTCGATCCTCGTATCTTTCTGTTTACATTCACCATAACCCCGCGAAAATCTCACATGCGTAGGTGCGTTCTAAAAGTCATCTACGTTCGTTCAACAAAGTTTACATTAAAAATTATATAATTGTCTCGAATAAACAGCTGTCACGTATCGATGCAAAGAGCTATTGGAGAAACAATTATTTTCATAAAAATATAAATCTTTGTAAGATCTAGTTCAAATATTTATAGTTTTTCATTTGCTTTTCATCACCATATAATTAACGAGACGTTTTTTCAAACACAACCAAATCACCCACCATGACAGCATGTTGTCCAATCACAGAAAGGATTTTCGAGCATGCGTATTGTGTTGCCATAGTTAAGCGTTCTTAAGTTCAAAGGGCACAAACCAAAACTATACCGACTACGTCGGAAAAATATTTAGAAAATTAAAGCTATATGAGTTGTTCGAAATTCACCAAGAAAGTAGACAGGTAAACATGCGGCTCGATTTAGAACATTCACATGGTTAACCATTTACATACATGAGAAACTATACCCTTGTTCCGACAAATTTACATGTTAACCCACCAAAAGGTAAAATTCTCCTTCAAACCTTTTATCATTAAGTCATATTAAATATGTTTTAACAGACATGTTGTAAATCGACATATGTCTATTCTTTATACATTTAGCTAGTTAAGCTTCGAGTCAATGTTGAAAGTAAAATAACAAAAATATTAAACCCAAAGTAAAATTAAAAACTGAAGGTCGTCCCTAATCACGTGGCAAAATCAAAAGCTCGAACACATTAAAAGAATGGACAACAACTGTCATATTCCTGACTTGGTGGATTAAACCAGGTTGTATAGCTAGCTATGCGACTCAACACAACATCAAACTTACGACTAGAAGCTGAGGGTACAGAAATCCAACAAGTAGATAAATTTACCTATATAGGAACTGTCGTTAGTACAGAAGATCCAACCAAAAAAGATATTAAAAGTAGGCTAGCCAAGGCAAGATCTGCATTTCAAAGACTACGACCCATTTGGAAGTCCAGCCAATACAACAGAAAAACAAAGATCAGGCTATATAACAGTAATGTTAAATCTGTTCTTCTGTATGGAAGTGAATGCTGGAGAGTAACAAAAACAGATATGAGATCACTCTCAAGTTTCCACCACAATTGTCTGAGGCGAATTTGTAAAATCTTTTGGCCAAACCGTATCTCAAATGACCATCTCCTCGAAACGACCAAGTCCACGTGTATCCTCAAAGAAATACAACAGAGGCGCTTCAGATGGCTGGGGCATGTTCTCAGGATGCCTGTATCCAACATAACCAGGACAGCTCTTAGATGGACACCTCAAGAGACCAAGAGGAAGACCCAAAACCACCTGGCGTCGAACAATTGAGGCAGAACTAAAGGAGCTTGACATGACCTGGGTAAAAGTCGAAACAAAGGCTAAAGACAGATTTGGATGGAGAAATCTTGTGGCGACCTTATGCTCAACCAGGAGCGAAGAAGATAGGTAGGTAGGTAGGTATAGCTAGCTAAACCTCACACTAGTATGACAGTACAATGAAATTCCATTATATTGATAGTAGTTTTCTTTCGTCGTTTATAGTTGATATCTGCAACCCTATAACGTCACTTTATCAGCAATATATCCAGTTGAATATGATGACATACATTTTATGATGCAATATTAATCCTACGTGTTACTACTTGACTTGTGTGACCGAGGAGGGCTCTCTCATCGGATAAATTACTATATTTATATCAGAACATGTGGTAACATTGCACATGAGACAACATTCAATTAGTGACCAAATCAAAACAAAGTAAGTAACAATTGTACTCATTGCAACCTTCAACAAGGAGTAAAGCTGTAATAGCTCGGAAATGACAAACGTAGAACAATTCAAACGTGAACAGCTACGGTGTGATTTATATACAAAACAATTAGCGAAAAACAAATATACAGCAACAAACGACAGCCACTGAATTACAGGTTCTGACATACAACTGCATTAAAGAGAGATTTTTATAGATAAAAAAATGTCTAAACATTGTCAACAAATAAGGACAACCTAAAACTTGAAATCTAGATCCGTTTTTATATTTACGTCGTAATCATATTGACATAGCATCACGATTTCTTTTGAATTTATACATAATCTTTCAGCAATGTATTTTCTGCCGACAAAAATATGAAACATATACAATTATCATTCTTTTCTTATTCACTAATAGTTTATCGCCAAAGTCTCATCTTATATCACATTATTACTTTGGCTATTATAGTACGACAATCAATTTTATTTCGTTTGTACTAGTTTTGTAATATTGTTCCTACATAATCTTTAAGTCTGCAAATTTAAAAAATATTTTTTATATTTATAATATCGTTATAGCTATATTTGATATAATAAAAATCTACAAAAAATATGGCAATCATGGTGCAGCATTTTAGGTCATCTTATGATACAGATAAGTTTTAAAAATTAGTACCGTTTGTATATTTTGCTGTATCTATCGATGTTTATAAAGTGCCGTACAGCAAATAGTTTGTGCTTTTACTATCTTGTACGTTTTATACAATAAAGTTGAGGTCAGTTTTCCAAATGAGAGACGATGGTTCCAGATGAAATGTGGGTTCCTTGAGTTAATTATTTCATTTTGCAGATAACATACAATACTTCAATTACGGAATATTGGAATTGATTCCACATTTGAAATAGACGTATGTTTTTATGTTATTATACATTGAACAATGATATGTGTTAATGACTGTGTTTTTATTTGCTTTAGACCAAGTCTTATATTTCCAGATTTCCGTATGTTGCAGCTGTATGCTGTTTACTTATTAGAACATTATACTGTTAAGTTTTATTCTGAAACGAACACTTGATACCAAATCAATTTACCTGTATTTTTAATAACAGTGCATACAAGAAAAGACATGTATTAGAAGTTTGCGACTTTCCCCTTGCAAATGATACCCGTCAGCTTCTAATTTGTTTTCATACAAAAAAACCTGTCAATAATCATGTAGCACTTGCAAAGGTGTAAAATCTACTACAAGTTTCATAAGCTCTCAATAACATTGTAATAATTTACAATCATAATAATCGTTAAGATGTCAGTATATATATAGTATATCTATAGTTACTAATTGTGTACATGACATAGCACTAGATTGACGGTAAGGACTTAATTTAGTAGGCCTGTCATGGAAAAGACTTAGTGCAACACCACAAATCATTTGGGCAGTAAAGATTTAGACATGTAACATCTGGAAAGAAAAGGATAATAACCTTGGTAGTTGGACATTTGTCAATTGGCATTGGCCGGAGGAATTTTGTACTAGATCAAAGAAAATATCATATTAAAGATTGGCAACAGATAACATATAAAATGCTTTTAAGATGGGTAAAAAATAAAATTTTACCTTCCCATTTAAATGGTTTATATCTTAATTAATAGATGTACAATTTAATTGATGGTTAGAAAAAACACGAGTTATTTGATCTAAAACAATGTTTAACAAATGATTACAATACTCTCAAGTGTTACAATCTATGATGTTTTTCTTCAAAATACGTATGACTTACAAGATCTGACAAAAACAAAGTACGAACTGTTTCACTTGTTAGTGTTAATATGTCCTTTGATTGAGTTCAACCATTTCAATTGATATTTTTTTTTAAAATGTGTTTTTTTTATGTTGTGATATTACACCATTATCTTAGGTAAGGGTGAGGGTTGGTACCTATTAAAACGTCCAAACCCGCTGGATTTGTTTGCACCTGTCCTTAGTCAGAAACCTGATGTTGAATTGTTGTCACTTGTTGATGTGGCTCATAAGTGTTTCTGCTTTCTCGTTTTTTTTTTTTTTTAATATAGACCAGACCGTTCCTTTTCCTGCTTGGTTTTACATTTTAGGGGCCCTTTACAGTTTGTGACCCAAGGCTCCGTACTTTGAACTTTAGTGGTTTATTATTACAAATTGTGACTTGTATGGAGTGTTGTCTAATTGACACTCTTATCAATCCGAATGGATTAAGGCAGTGAGGTCGTTGATATAAATCAATCTGTAAAGACCCAAATGTTGCAAAACACCTATCCTACCTCCATGACAAATATGTTGTTGTCCCCGCAGATAAATTAAGCTCGAAACAACATCGTTTTTGTGTGTAAAACTCATTACATTAAATGCTTGATAAACGAATTAGGTATTGACAATTCACTTGGAAACTCAACATATACCCTCACGACACTTACAAAAGAGGAAATCCTGGATAATCATAGGTCTGTTCTGTGTTCCTTTGAAATTCCAATCAAAGATGAAGAACTGGATCTTCCATCACTGTATTGGATACCTAAACTACATAAGTGTCCTTACAAACAACGGTATATTGCTGGGTCTTCCAAGTGCTCCACGAAACCTCTTTCTAAATTATTAACATCTATTTTATCAGCAATCAAAGACGGGCTTCCAAGTTATTGTGAAACTGCCTATTCTAGGATGTGGCGTGAATCAGATGTGGATACTTAAAAATTCCAAAGATCTTTTAGAGTACATACAATCTAATTCTCTTTCATCTTGTAACAGTATTAAAACATTTGACTTTTCTACTCTTTACACAAGTATTCCACATTCCAAACTAAAAGACAAATTGAAAGAGTTGGTATTGCTTTGCTTCATAAAAAGAATAGCCACTGTAGATACAAGTGTCTTGTCTTAGGGAGGAATCAATCCTACTTTGTAAAGGATCACTCTGATTCAAACAAAAAACTCTATGAAACTGGGATTACCAAGATGCTTGATTTCTTAATTGACAACATATTTGTTACGTTCGGAGGACGTGTTTTTCAACAGACTGTCGACATTCCAATGGGAACAAACTGTGCCCCTCTACTTGCCGACTTGTTTCTTTATCATTATGAGGCTGACTTCATACAGGAACTTCTTAAGAAGATAGACAAGAAGTTAGCAATATCCTTTAACTCTACTTTCCGCTATATAGATGATGTTATTTCACTGAATAATTCAAAATTTGGTGACTATGTGGAACGCATATATCCCATCGAACTAGAGATAAAGGATACTACAGATACAGTTAAGTCAGCATCATATCTTGTCTTTCATCTAGAAATTGACAATAAGGGTCGGTTGAAAACAAAACTTTACGACAAAAGAGATGATTTCAGCTTTCCAATTGTGAACTTTCCATTTCTAAGTAGCAATATTCCAGCAGCACCTGCATACGGGGTATATATCTCCCAATTGATACGATATTCCCGTGCTTGCATTTACTATCATGATTTTCTTGATAGAGGGTTTCTGCTCACAAAGAAGCTATTAAACCAAGAGTTCCAAATGATGAAGTTAATATCATCCCTTCGTAAATTTTACAGACGCCATCACGAGTTGGTTGACCGTTATGGAATAACCGTTTTACAAATGATATCGGATATGGTCCTTACGTCGTAACTACAATCCCCTTCCCTTTCATGAATGTGACCTACCGAATTAGACTATTTACCGGATTTGTTATCACATAAGCAACACGACGGGTGCCACATGTGGAGCAGGATCTGCCTACCCTTCCGGAGCACCAGAGATCACCCCTAGTTTTTGGTGGTGTTCATGTTGTTTATTCTTTAGTTTTCTATGTTGTGTCATGTGTACTATTGTTTGTTTGTCTTTTTCATTTTTAGTCATGGCGTTGTCAGTTTATTTTAGATTGATGAGTTTGACTGTCCTTTTAGTATCTTTCGTCCCTCTTTTATCACATCTTCTTATATATATTTGCATTTTCGACTTTATCCATATTAAGATACTTTCAATATCAGACTCAATACATATATTATACCACTGTCCTACATCTGTAGTGACAATCAATTGATTAGAGAAACATTCTATCTGATGAAAACCATTTGAAACGACAAAATACAAGTACAGGGGAATGCTTAAACTGTTTAGTAATATATTTTCATATATACAAATTAAAATCAATGTTATTACCTGCAAATGCAATATTTAAAGATCTCATAACCTTTAGGTATAGATTGTTCAAAAGATATACGAGTTTACGTGGACCATAACTGAATTGACAGTCTTTAAAGACAACATCACCGTAAAAATATAGTAAATGATAGAAGGATTATACAGATAAACCAATCTGAAATGCATGCACGCATCAGCCGCTTTAAGGAATAAAATACAGTCAGTAACATTAAAGATCATCTGACTTAATGGTGTCTAAAACTAAGACAACAAAAACGTGTGTTCTGAATACCATTTTGAATTGATGGATCTATAATTGTCCAGAAAACTATCAAGTGTATAGTTTATACTCTCTAATTTTCAATTTTTTATCATCTTTCCGATTTTGACTATTTCAGCGAAATGAAACAATTTTTTAAAGATTATTTTACAGCTTTAGCAGAAGTAATTACCAAAAGTATATATAATATAGAGTACGATTAGTTGTAAAGGAAATTGAATTCGTTATCTAAAAAATTGTACTTTAATTTTTACATTCACTTTTAGGAACTGTGTTACAACTTTGCATCAAATTTAGCCTTTTAGTTTTGTAAACAAAATAAATACCTAAGGAAAATTCGTGAATGGAAACATTAGAAGTCTTTAACAAGGTAAACTTATGTTAATTGATTGTTAGGTAGGACAGTGCAATGTTAAAAGTCATTCTTCATATGATTTAAATTTAGTCTTGTTATGATCGGTTTTGCATGTTGAGGTTGAGGGCGTGGCAGATGTATAAGGTAAAAAATTAAAACAGAATAACATTAGAAAAAAAATCATTATGTAAGTCTACGAGTTATTTGCAGACGAAAATTATTTAGCTTAAATTCTACAAGTATGCAAACCATCTTTTCTTATTGGTAAACATTGTTGACGAAGTGAAATGAAAATGTTTTCCTATCAATCCTTTTCCTTTCCTAGGTTGTAATGATTCGTTGGTTTCTATCAAAAGTGTTTACATATCTCATTTTAGTAAAATTTGTGTGTTTGCAATGACATCACATATTTCGATGACTGTAATATATATTCAGTGATGAAAAAAAGACCTGAAGCAAGATGAAAATACAATCCTTTGCACCATTGTAAATATAACGAAATTTGAAGTAAAAAAAAGTTTAACGATATATTGCGGAAGTACGATTCCAAAGGGGAAATTTACTTAAACAAACACAGCCTTATTTACACCCAATGTTTAAGCAGTAAATAAAATTCGTGTATTTGACAAACGAAAGAATAATCTTTTATTCTTTTATTTTTTTATGGTCTAATTGATTAAATTAATAAAGTTTATTTTAACATTGCTGTTGTTTTTGTCTCGTTGATGTAACTAACGGACTAGTATTATCCCTGGAAAGGGTAAACAAGCAAAATTACCAATCTCCAAGGAAAATTCTTTGTCAAATGATAAACGAAAATCATTGTATCAAATGATAAACGGAAAGAATTTTATCAAATGGAAAATTCAAAAGCTCGAACATGTCAATTGACGTTGCACTGATTGTCGTCTGTTTAACTCACATTTGGCCTTTGGATGACAACCACGTTCCTTCTCTGCTTCCTTAGTCTGTTAATCTCAGGTGGATAACAGGTGTGCAATAATAAGATAAACTCGCGTATGTTTTCTGCAAAAATCTAATACACTAAAACATTTCAACAGAATAATATAAACACGCAATGTCATTTTTCGAAGCCACTCACTTAATACTTGCAGCCTAGAAAAGATTTAATGCGCTTCTATGTCACCAGTAAACCATATTTCAGTCCGACAACTCTTATATATCACATATGCATTAATAAAAATAGTAAGAAACAATGTTTACTGTTACAGTCTAAAACCAAATGTGATGGTACCAAATTTAACAAAAAAATATATTTTAATAGATGGATAACCGAATATTCAGTTAAGAAGCAATACAAACAATAAACCAGGTCAATTAGTAGATTACATTCGAGAAAGAGGACGACATATCATGAACTTTTGACAATAAGAAAATATCCGTCTTCAAATATGAAACCGTTATTTCATAACGGTAACATTTTCGAAGGGATTATCTCAACTTGAAACTCTTGATTAAAAGCTTTCTTTTTAGCGGCAACCTTCTATAAAGAATTCATGCATGATAGTAATTTATTTCAAGCTCTGGAATATTTTATCAACTGTGAGATATATCTGCTCTATATGCAAGTATTGCTGGAAGTTGCTACATAGAAATGAAAGCTATCTTATTTATATTTGATAAAATCCCTTTTCGTTAAGCCATCTATTTGATAGTAGATACAATTCCTCTCATTAAGCTGTATTAGTGATATTTGATAACACTATTTTTTATCATTTCTTATGAAAGTTCCGTTGAAAGATAAAACCCTGCACAGACTGTTCAGACATAGCCTATATTTAAGTGTTTCCAAAATATTGAGTCAATGTATGTGGTGTGGATTTGATATTCATCTGAACGACTTCGTAAAGGTCAACGATAACTTGATTTGAATTGGACATATATTACTAAACCAATTTAAAACCAATGATATTCGCTAATTGACTGCAAGACTTACAGTTTCCGTGGGCCGAAATTAATTGTTTCGTCAATTTGACGGATTTCGTCTTCAGTTTAGCCTTTATTTCTTCCGAACTGTTAAAGGTTAAATAGTTAAATTCTTCCTAGTTAATTGTACTTCATGTCTTTATCTTAATTTAGTTACTGGTTTATGTTTCTCTTTCCTCAGAGACATGTTTTCTATTACAAAGGCAGTTGACCTTTCAGAAGTTACACTATCGTGGGAAGTTTAGCTAACGGATATGTAAACCTCTTACTTTACAGTATTTTGGTTACAAGACATTTATATAATAATTAATTACAAAAAGTTCAATAAGGCTGAAATTCCTAATTTGTTTTGGAAAGTTAATAATCAAGGTTAAAACAACAACAAAAAACTGCATCTCAAATTTAATGTCCAAAGGCATAAAAAGCACTGCCTGACATCAAAGTTGTTCAGTTTCACAAATGCAATTAGCTGTAAAAATCTAATGAATGTCGAATCAAAGGCCTTATAGCTACTCTACAGATAGGTCGCCACAACATTTGTGTTGGTGAAAATTAATAGTCGTTATTTGTTTTATACTTATGTCATATAAAGTTCGAAATATGAAATAGAAGATATTCAATGTTAATATTTTTTACATAAAAGTCATGGTCTAAACTGTGTTTCTCCTTTGACATTTTTACATTAATTTCAACAAATAGTTGTGTGATAAAATAAAAACTATTAAAGAATCCTTGTACGACTGTGCAGACGATTTGCGCTCATTTGCAACTTAAAACAATTGTATATGTTCCTATATAAGTATCAAAGTACTGTTCTGCTGGAGTGATCCTGCCATCGTTGACTAACAATCCAGCATCAGGGATATTGAGTTAGCGATATACTAGTAGTAATCAAATTCATCAATTCTATTTCACCAGATGGACATTTGCAAATTAATGTACTGCTGTCTTTAACAAAGCTCGAGACCAATATAGATGAAAATCAAAAACCAAAGGTTCATTTGCTGCAGAGCTGATATTACTTCTTTAAGAACCAAACGGAATCGACAATTCCAGACATTTAATCACAACGACATAAAGATAGTAACATTCGGTATTTCGATAACCTTTTTAAAGATAATTTTTACAAATCAATTTCCATAATGCCATGCCAGTACCAAAGTTCTGAGCTACTGCATTGGTAAAACACTCGGATTGTTAACATTGCACCAACAGATCGACACAGTGGTAAACGTTTTTTTCGATAATTAACGCTCATGGACAAATTATTCTAAAATCCAAAACCTAAGAAAAAACTTATACAGCTTAAGCAACAGTACAGGACTTAAAAGAATAGTCAAAATAAAACAAGGAATCAGATCAATGCGTGAGGAACATGACAAAAATTAAAAACAGCAATAACGGTAGTTTCACTAAGTACTGATAAACTAGGTAAGTGATACCATCGGGGACTACTACTAGTAGTTTACCAAAAGTTGACAAATATATTGTCGATCAAAAGTCTAGCATGATATCAACCTCGATGTACTTGTATCCTATTTTCGGAATCGGGACGATTATCTACAAAGTAAATTTTTCATGCCCGAAAACAAGTAATGTGTATCTACAAAACACAACTTTTTTTTGTTAAACAATATATAGATAAAAAGATGTGGTATGAGTGCCAATGAGACCACTCACTAAGTCACTATTTAAAAATTCACAATATTAAGTCTAAGTAAAGCAATCAACCTGGAGGCTTGGCTCACACCGAACACAAAGCTTTAAATGGCCCCAAAATGACTTGTTTAAAACATTTCAAACAGGAAAACCAACGGTTTAGTTTATATAAAAAATAAGAAACACTTATGAACACCAACAAACGACAACCACTAAACAAAAGGCTCCGGACTTAAGACATGTGCATAGAAATGCAGCAAGTTTAAACGCTTTAACAAGTGAAAACCTGTGCCTAAACCTGAGACAGCAGTGTACCATTACAACATAAAAAAGGCAACATTTAATATGAATTGAAATGGCTTAATTTTGATCAGAAAGACATTTCAACAAAAACAAATTAACATAATATGAACTGATAATATGAAGACAATGTTAATCAAAAACTGTAGGAACAGATTCAAAAAGAGCACACAAAATGCGTTGAATAAAACAACATACTCAAGTAAAGATTAGAATAATTTTGTTGTTAGGAGTATACGGACCTAAAATTGTGTTATCAATTAATGAATGTGTTTGTAAGACGTGATGTAGCACAAAATAAGTGAGAATCTCTATTTGGTTGTCAGCACTGGTGTACTAAGCTAGTGATACCATCGGAGACTATTATTACATTCAAAGAAGTATCAAAGAGGATCTTTTAATAACAAGAACGGCACCTAGTATGATGCACAAGTTGCATATTTTGACAGTTAATATGATCATGAAAATCCGGCAACCTTACATACACATGGAGTTGACATTTGTATTTCTCTTCAATTGCCAAAATATCTAAAATTTCAGCAAATTAACGTTTAAATAAAATAATTAAATAAACGTTTTAGAATTGATGTTCATATGTCAGAACTCAATTAAGAAGTAATAGACGACAAGAGAGGGACAAAATTTCACAATCGGAAAGAGACACAATCCGCTAATCTATAGATAAGATTTCTTGTATCTAACATTTATAGATTAGATTCTGGTATCTAAAGATATAAAGGCTGTGCAAATGAATCGCTAGTGAGTTGAATTTCACGCATAGCGTGTCGGTCATTCAATGTGTGATGGTGATCGTAAAATTTATGTAGTGTCGATTCCAGTACCTCTCCCTTATACTATTTTTTGGGTAGTGTCTGTGTAAAGGACACGTCTACTTAAAAAATGGAAACATTTAAGCGAAGTGTATCAATAGAGATATGTAAACGCCAAAAGATGGGTCATACTCTTCAACTTTGTACTTATTTGGCTTTATAACTATTTTGATATGAGCGTAACTAATGAGCCTCAAGTAGACGAAACGTGCGTCTGGTGTATTAAAGTATAAGCCTGGTACATTTGATAACTATTTACATCTATGCCACTGCTGGTGGACGTTTCGTCCCCGAGGGTATCACCAGCCTAGTAGTCAGTACTTCGGTGCTGATATGACTATTAATTATATGGACCTTTTTATTAATTTCCTGTATACAAAGATATGAATTTTTCAAAATACTAGGATTTTCTTATCCCAGGAATAGTTTTCTTTATACGTATTTGGTACAACTTTTAGAATAATATAGAATAAATAGGTGATAGCAGCGTCACACACCAGCGTATAGCTCCAACGTACGCTGTCGTGGAATAAAAAATCATGTACGCTTTCAGTACGCTAGTAATTTTGGATGTATTCAACCTGTCAATCATATCTGTATCGTGTGCACAACGAGCTTTAAGCGTGAATTGGGCGTACGAGAAGCGTACCTAAGCGTTTATCGGGCGTTCAAGTAACGTATGTTGGCGTATGTCTCGCGTTTGTCTAACGTCGATGGAATGCACGCAACAAAGGGAACAATGTCTCTTCAACGTATTTGAGACGCGTCTCGGACGTATCTGGGACGATAATCCGTGTTTTCGGCATGTGTGGGAGGTTTGATTATTGGGTGTTTGTTATGCCGGCGTCAGACATTGGCGTATATACAGACAAATATACAGAGAAAATTGACAAAGTCGGCATACGTTAGTTGCACGCCAGAGGAACGCTAAGCAATCGTTACACGCGCGTTGCATAAGTTTGAAGTACGTCGAAATACAAAGGTATACGCTTGGTAAACGCTACAACTCGTGGAAATTTTTATGAGCATAAAAAATTTCATCAAGCGTGTATCTAGCGTATACCTGTACGCTACACGCACGTTATAAATAAGCTACAAGCGCGTTGAAAAGGTTACAGATACGTTTGAAACACGTTTAGGGCACGTTGTAACATCCTAAGCAACGTTTTGAATCCTGGTAACTATTTGACAACAGAGGGAGATAAATTATATATATCTTCTTTTTTTACATGTGAATTTTTTGACTTTTTGAGTGACTGGAAAATATGAATCTTTCAATGCAACGAACGTAATATTACCAAACATATTTCAAACATTTTTGGCAATGTCAAGTATTTGGGTTTTTTATGTTACTGAAGCTTACCTAACATGAGATTGATGGTAACAGACGTTATATGTTTTTATAATATATATTTTTAATGTCGAACTGCACTTGATTGTTTCAGTAAAACGACTTTTTGTCGTTTTCAACTTAAATCCTTGAAACTTCACACCAAGCTAGTGCATGTAGTTAAGTTTGTATCTCATACTTAAATTAAGTATTTGTTTATAGATTTTTTTCACATTTTTTTTTATACTGGTAACATGTATGTATATATGTTCATTATAGATTTATAACTAAACGAAGGTGCAAGTTAGGGTTATTTTTTAATGAGACAACAACCCCACAAACCAGCATAATCAAAAGGAACTCTCGGTAGGCATACGTGAGCCAGTTGTCTATGTTATATGTCGCGCTCTAATCGCATCGAGTCTTCCTATATAACTTTACTCAATGCAATAGTTGTCTTCACCTAAGGTTACTGACAAAGCACCCACAGTATCTAAGTACCATAAAACCGTTAGTTACGTCGAATAACAAGGGTATACGCTTGGTGAACGCTACAACTCGTGGAAATTTTTATGCAGCATCTAAAATTCATCCAGCTCAAGCGTGTGTCTAGCGTATACTTGTACGCTACACGCACGTTATAAATACGCTACAAGCGCGTTGATACGTTGGAGACACGTTTAAGGCACGTTGTAACATCCTAAGCAACGTTTTGAATCCTGGTAACTATTTGACAACAGAGGGAGATAAATTATACGCTTCAAGATCGTTCGACGTTAACTTAAACGTATGCGCACCACATAATAGAACGTCCAAGATACGAACAGGACGCGTCTCAAATACGTTCAAGATTTTTTTTCCTTCTTAGCGTGAATTCCATCTACGTTAGACAAACGCCAAGCATACACCAACATACGTTTCTTGAACGCCCGATAAACGCTTAGGTACGCTTTTCGTACGTCCACAACAGTCGGTCTATTCGCTGATGTGTGACGCCGGTATTACAAACACATCCGCATACGTTTTAGTTAAAGTTTTCAACGAGCTTGTTACGTATGTATTACGTGCGTGTATCGTACAGGTATACGCTTGGCAAACGCTTGAGCTGGATGAACATTTTTATGCTGCATAAAAATTTCCTGGTGTTAAAGCGTTCGTCAAGCGTATACTTTTGCATTTCGACGTACTTCAAACTTAAGCAACGCGCGATTAACGATTGCTTAGCATTCCTCTGGCGTGCAACTAACGTATACGAACTTTATCGATTTTCTCTGTACGTTTGGTGCACGCCGGTCTATACGCCAATGTGTGACGCCGGCATGATAGTAGTAGACCAAACGCGCTTCTGGCGTATTAAATTATAAGCCTGGTGCCTTTGATAACTATCATATAATATATTACAGCTGAGAAATGGGAAGTTGAAACATTGGTACGGTTTAATTTACATCGGAATCACAAAACAAATTACACTTTAATGCACACACCTTACCTTTGACTAAATTATATACAATACGAATGCATATCATCTTAACAACCTTTTCCCCAATCGTCTTATATTTGAGCAGAGAAATTTCCTTCAAATTAAGATTTAAGGCCAAGGAAGTGGAAATACTTAGTTTTTTAGATGTCAACATTTTTGCATATTCTTTCTTCTTGTTTTATAAAACATTTGGAGTATTGCAGTTACTAGGCTATTGGTATCCCACTTGTTGATATCCTTTATGATCAATACAGCACGATTTTGCTTGAATGAAATGACACTGTTGTTTAGTCACATGCATACGGAGCAAAAACAAATTAAATTTTTCGACGCGTTTACTCTTCTTTTTGATGCAACATCCTTAGCAACGTTTTGACCTTGAATCCTGGTACCTTTGATAACTATTTGACAACAGAGGGAGATAAATTATATATATCTTCTTTTTTTTTACATGTGATTTTTTTGACTTGTTGAGTGACTGGGAAATATGAATCTTTCAATACAACGAACGTAATATTACCAAATAAAATTCAATCATTTTTGGCAATGTCAAGTATTTGGGTTTTTTATGTTACTGAAGCTTACCTAACATGAGATTGATGGTAACAGACGTTATGACGCAACGTTAGATATTGCTACTACCACGAAAAATAGCGTTAAGTAAATATTTGACCGGAAAATTTTTATAGAAATGCTGAAATAAATATTTCAAATTATACATGAATATAAAGATTGATTCTTACATTTTCACATTATGATAGAGAAAGAATAAAAATATAATATTCATAGGCTTAGGAAGACACAGATTATCCAAAAAAACGTTTACTTAACGTTGTCCCATGTAACAAGTAACATGCAAACTCGGGACATAAAACTCGCACAATTCGCGAAATGTTTACGCAACTCTTCGAAATTTTGCATGAACATTCTATGACGTGATATATTTCAGTATTGGTTAACATGGCTGTCTCCATTTAAAATTTGCATACATATTTTCAAAAGAATATGCCGATGTACGGAAATGTCCCATCGGAAATTTAATTTGAAAACTTCAAACATTTCAGTTGAAAAATAAAATGTTGACAGAAAATTCATTAAATTGTAAGCACGATCGTTTTGTACTAAGTGTAATCTTCCAAAATTCGAATTGAAAAATAAATTTGATCTACATATTCAATTCAAAACAATAGATTTGCAATGTCTTGCGGAAATGTCCGAGTTAAACTTTCATGCCTTCACAAAACTTTTACGGCCAAAAAACAGAGATTTGATTTCGTGAAGATTATTTTTCGGCTTTGATAACCATACCAATAAAAAGTACTTTTAAAGTTGAAGTTAGTACACCAAATAGCATTAACATTACAGGGTTATTTATAAAAAATACGGATTAATGAAAATGTCTTGCAAGTTTGTCCGTTATCATAATTTGACGTCGCCAGAAGCGTAATGCTAGCTAAAGGGACGGCATAAACTGCATTCGCTTGTTCCTTCCTCCACTAAATATATATGTCCTGCTTTCAACAAAACGAAATGATGCACACATTACAAAAATACACATCTATAAGACGATCAAAAAGTAAGAAAAATTCAGTATCATAACTTCATGTTTAAGCTATTGTATGTTGCTGCTTGAATAAAATCATACTGGGGTTGATTAATATATAATGCATCAATATTCCTCAAAAAACACATAATTACTAGCAGTAAAATTGCATTTCCTATGTTAATTATAAAATCATATTGGATTAATTTCTCACGGCATTTACATTTGTGTGTTATACTTTGCATTTACCAAAAAAGGAAAGCAGGAAGAATTAGATAGTGTGCGTTTTCAATTTAACGTCATTTTTCTGTTACACTAAATGGTAGCAATATCTGACGTTGCGTCTATATGTTTTATAATAGATATTTTCAAAGGCAAGTGGGAGGTTTGATTATTGGGTGTTTGTTATGCCGGCGTCAGACATTGGCGTATATACAGACAAATATACAGAGAAAATTGACAAAGTCGGTATACGTTAGTTGCACGCCAGAGGAACGCTAAGCAATCGTTACACGCGCGTTGCATAAGTTTGAAGTACGTCGAAATACAAAGGTATACGCTTGGTAAACGCTACAACTCGTGGAAATTTTTATGAGCATAAAAAATTTCATCAAGCGTGTATCTAGCGTATACCTGTACGCTACACGCACGTTATAAATAAGCTACAAGCGCGTTGAAAAGGCTACAGATACGTTTGAGACACGTTTAGGGCACGTTGTAACATCCTAAGCAACGTTTTGAATCCTGGTAACTATTTGACAACAGAGGGAGATAAATTATATATATCTTCTTTTTTTACATGTGAATTTTTTGACTTTTTGAGTGACTGGGAAATATGAATCTTTCAATGCAACGAACGTAATATTACCAAACATATTTCAAACATTTTTGGCAATGTCAAGTATTTGGGTTTTTTATGTTATTGAAGCTTACCTAACATGAGATTGATGGTAACAGACGTTATATGTTTTTATAATATATATTTTTAATGTCGAACTGCACTTGATTGTTTTAGTAAAACGACTTTACCATTCATAATTGTATTAAATGATAACACATATTAAAAATTAATGCCGTTTATTTTCAGAAAAGTTAATAAAAGATATTTATCATTTTGCGTATATACTTATTTATTTTTGTCGTTTTCTATTTAAATCCTTGAAACTTCACACCAAGCTAGTGCATGTACTTAAGTTTTGTATCTCATACTTAAATTAAGTATTTGTTTATAGATTTTTTTCACATTTTTTTTTATACTGGTAACATGTATGTGTATATGTTCATTATAGATTTATAACTAAACGAAGGTGCAAGTTAGGGTTATTTTTTAATGAGACAACAACCCCACAAACCAACATAATCAAAAGGAACTCTCGGGCAGCATACGTGAGCCAGTTGTCTATGTTATATGTCGCGCTCTAATCGCATCGAGTCTTCTTATATAACCTTACTCAATGCAATAGTTGTCTTCACCTAAGGTTACTGACAAAGCACCCACAGTATCTAAATACCATAAAACCGTTAGGGGGTATTCTGAATATCGAATACGGTTCATTGAGTAGAAATAATCAAGCATATATAAATACTACTTTATCATGGCTTTATTAAGAACAATTTGACAAGCAATTTGCAATAAGTGTCACACTTGACCATGAACATATAATTTGTTTTCCTCGAGATGAATCTTGTCATTTTTGATACAATGTTATTTGGTACATTATCGTTACACTGGAATTCATTTTTCACACTTAAATGCCGATCGTTGACGTTGTCCGGTAGAACATTATAAAGTTCATTCCGTACGCGGATCATTGACGTTGTCCAGTATGACATGATTAGGTTCATTTCGTACGTTGAAAAATTTGTTAGCGGTAAGGTAAATAACAAATAAACAAGACTAGGTGCGCGCGATTAACTAATTTTATAGTTCAGGTTTTTTAAATTTAGTTTGATTGGGTTTTCTCTTGGTTCAGTATTTTCTATCTAACAACTGTAGCGCTGTCTTCGCGAGTTGTAACTACATATTAACACTGCTTTCCTAATTGTGTGTCTTTGTTTCCTTGTTCACGTAAGCGGTCATTAGTCTTAACTGATAGCTGCAAGTACAGGTTGTTACGTTTTATTTTACATTTTGTTTTAGATTTACGACAATGTTTTAGATTTATGACATATGGTCTAGACATGCAAAGGGGAGGTTTGTGCGCACTTTTAACTTTAACCTGAACACATCCAAGTGAGTCTATCCAGGCCATATGTTGTTCATTGTGGTTATTATTTGGTCTGTGTGCAGAGTTCTCCAGAAGAGTCGAGTGTTAATGGTTAACCTATCTGCTGAACCGTGCATTATTTGGCGGATTTTTTTATTCCTGTTTTTCTTTCATTATATTTATATTTAAGGAAATAAGACGGTGCTCACATATAGATATATAAAATCTCCTTTACGGCACCAAGTATTGCTGACCAATGCATTATTTTCACTATAGATGAAATGTAGTAATATTCCTTTTCTATGGGATCGTATTTTGTGACCTACATTTTCAAGTTGATTTCATGTTTGCTTAAATCCAAAATCTGACCTAAATACCAAAATATTCTCAACTGAACTTATACAGTCTCGCAGTAAAACTCATCTTAGGCTACTTAGGCTCAGACAAAGGGTCCGTTTGGCTACGAAGCATGAACAAAAATACGCAGTCACAGTGTCGGTGTTGTATCCGATGCTTTTTTCAGAAGGTTTGTTTTAAGACATCATGTTTGTCACTGTCCAACATTGATTTCCTTTTTTTTCCCAGGAGAAGACTAAATTTCCAGCTCTCTATATCAAGTTCGACCCACTAAATAGAATTTTTAATGTTATAAACTGTTCCTGCCTTGTTCTTTGTTCTTGTCCTGGATATAGTACATGAAATCGTTAAAACATGGCGTTACGACAGCAATCAAACAATAAAATTGTATGTGTAGTTTTTCAATTTAACTAGCTCCGTACCTTATATGCATTAGTTTGTATAGTCTATCAAGCTAATCATTTTCCTATTTGACAATTCTAGATTTTTCAATTTAAAATGAACTTTTTTTTCTTCTTGATTGCTTTATATGTATTTGCTTTTGATATTCTTTATTGTCAGTAACTTATTTTTTCATATGTTCGGCGTTGTTGTGCTTTTTTAGGGGTGAGAGATGATGGGACAAAGTTAGTATATGTTGTCTCTTTTCGGTTTCAAGTTGAATTTAAGAAATGTTTGTCTTGGCCCTTTAAGGGGCTATATGTATTGTAATACACATTTATATAAAGGTAAATAAAGCAAACAATTAATATATAGAGTTCTGTCACTGAAATTTAAGAATAAAGAAGTAAAATACACTAAGATATTAAGTACAAATACTTATGGTTTAGTGTTGACAAACAGGGTCAAAATAATTTGCTTGGTCAAGTATTGTCATATTTTGACGTCTACTGGGTTTCGTTTACGTCTAAAAACATATATCTATCAACTCAGATCTTACTAATGGTTTATTAAGTAAATCAGCTTGAAAATCGAAACGTCTTAATTATTTGTTTATATTGTTTAAAGTCTGTCGGTTGTGTAAACATTTTTTGTTCCATGAAAATAAACACACCTTTTTATATTTTTGTCGCGTGTCCTTTTGACACTCTCTGATTATCTGATGACGGATAGAACATATTTTACAGAGATATTACTTATATGGTATGAATTTATTAATCAGATTTATTTTTTATGAATGATTTTTTTGCATGTTTTTGCTTAGTAATTGTCCGACTATTCATCGGATCATTGGCTTTAAAGATCAAATCGGTGAAAGTAAACTTTTCCCTTTGTTGTTTTGCCAAAGGTAGAAGTTGTTTTACGTCTATCATGAATCGACAATTTTGACTAACCTTGATTTTCACTGGCCTGAAACAATATATATACCTGTTGCCCTCTCGATTTAATAGTTTTACTGACATATATATGGTATTGTGTTTGTAATCAGTATGATTATACTAAATATAAGCATTTTACGCATACTTTAAAGGTAACCTGTTATGCCAGACTTTGTCTTCTACGCTGCGTACGTGTTTTACTTTAAAAGCAAATGATGCAAATTTTGCGAAATGGTTATTTCAATAAAAACACAAGTAAATTAAAAAAAAAACAAGTAATCTAGTTAACATCAAGATTTAAAAGCAAAATTTATAAACCATCTACAATGTTACCTTTATAAAAAATGCATATTAAGATGGGGCATAATTGCCAATGAGACAACCACCAACCAAATGATGTATAAGTTAGCAACAATGGGCCTTTAACAATTAGAAAAAAAAATGATTATTTATTTTAGTTTCAATCCAAGACACAGATTTGAGTTTCAATCCAACTTCTATCATGACATCGACCACTAGAGATGTTTGCCACAACAGCACAACTGATGTCATTATCTCAGCAGGAATCGTTCCCAATTATGTAGGTCCATGGTTTACAGTTTGATTCGTATTGGAGTTTACAGATAAGTGAATGTTAGGCTTAATATACAAAATAAAGGTACCACCCCCACCCCCCCAAAAAAAAGAATAGACAAAAAAGGCAATAAAAAATGAAAAATGGGTTGCACTATATACAGATAAGGAACAAAAAAGTAAAAGAGGGAGAGAGAATAGAGAAAATGGTCTTTGAAAAATTAAAGACCCCATTTCTAGAACCTCATAAAGTGGGAACTTCGGATGAAAAAAGACCCTTTTAAAGTCGGAACTTCGGATGAAAAGGGATGTAAAAAAGTGTTGGTAACAAATAATGATATAAAATAATTGCATATGATTTTTTCTATATTACATTCATAAAAGCATTTTGACATTGCCCATCTTTCTGCCATTTGGTGGTTAGAGAGTCCTTTTAGTGACATGCATTTGTAGAATTTATAGAGTTGGTTATTGACAGAATGTCTTTCAAATAATAATTTATATTACAATCGTTATTTTTCTAAAGTATTAGTACTGTGTGCCTCCTATGCAAATGGCGCCATATAAATCTTCTCAAATTTGAGAAAATAAAAGAATAAACATTTCAATTATGATTTTTAATTTTACCTTCATGGGGGATGCAATTAAATTTTCACTAAAATATATTACATCTCTTAATTATTGCAGATTAAATCGAGAATACCTGAAAGAGCGTAAAATTTGTTGAATTGAATACATTTAGGTCAGTTAATATTAATATTTTTTTTACTAAAAATTAATATTTGTGTTTGACATTAATTTATGAGGTCCATTAGTACCTCACGAGTTCAGTGCACTCCATTAACTGTAAGATGACTTTACATTTATTCATCTGTGAAAATAAGATATCATGTTATATCTTCACTGTAATACGGTTTTATGTGCGCTATCGGATTTAATTTTATTTTGTAAAGGCGATAAGGAAATAATTTAATTATCTTTAAGACGAATTGTAACGTAATGAATGTACGGTACAATATGGCACGGGCACATGACGACACGACATAGCATAACCTAAGCACCGGCTTGGTACGGCACAGCACGGCACGGCATATGCACGGGCAATCCCTGGCATGGCACACGCATAGATATGACACGGTTGTAAGAACGTATTTCCTTGAATGCAATAAAATATATTAGTACTCTTTATGGTACCATAACAAGCCGATTCAAGAAGGCGCTGACAAGAAGTATATTTTCGCATTTGTTGCATCAAATAGGTTTCTGGAGTTATTTGGACCCTTTCTGTATCAAGTATTAATCCATTATATAAGTATTGGCCATTCATGTTCAAGCAAGTGAATGAACAATTCGCAAGTCAAACGTAGGTGGTTTATCATAAATATATTCAGATATTCAGAAACTGCTCTTTCTCAACAGCTGAATAAGAAATAACTTTTGAGAGAGGGTTGGGATCCCGCTAACATGTTTAACTCCGCCACATTATTTATGTTTGTGCCTGTACCAAGTCAAGAGCCTGTAATTCAGTGGTTGTCGTTTGTTTATGTGTTACATATTTGTTTTTCGTTCATTTTTTATATATAAATAAGGCCGTTCGTTTTCACATTTGAATTGTTTTACATTGTCACATCGGGCCTTTTATAGCTGACTATGCAGTATGGGCTTTGCTCATTGTTGAAGGCCGTACAGTAACCTATAGTTGTTAATGTATGTGTCATTTTGATCTCTTGTGGACAGTTGTCTCATTGGCAATCATACCACATCTTCTTTTCTATATTTAAAACTATTAAATTGATTTTTTTCTCTCTCTCCTTGGAGGTATGAAGTTAACTAAATTTCATTTAGACTTCGTTTTACCAAAATTCTCAGCTAATTTCTCCAAATAGTATTATAATTGTACTTTAGTTCCTGTTAAAAAGCAATTAATCAGATGATAAAAAGTACTTTTTGCTTAAAAGTACCGAGATATTATCAGTTCTTTTGATCACAAGTAAGGTGTAAATATTTAAGTATTACTAATTAGAATATATTATTTATATATAAAAAAAACTATCTACATTCCATAGAAATAATTAACTTAAAAGGACAAAGGGGTAAATCAAATATTATAGAATATTTACATCGATAAGACAGTGATTCAAATCGTATAGAGTAACACATTTATTACAGGATCGCTAATCGTTACAGGGTCGCTAATCGTAACAGGTTATCGCTAATCGTTACAGGTTATCGTTAATCGTTACAAGTAGTCTGCATGACAAGATCAGATATAATTGATCCTATCTTTTCACCTGCACTCTTCGTCCCGTTACGATATATATCAAATTCTTTAAACCACACAATTATAAACACGATCATTTGGTTTGGCTACTTTGTAACCTGACGAAATATATGTTTTATAAAATAAATATGCAGCGTGTGTAACGTAGATCCTAGCCTTAATTCGAAGAGATTAGGAGATTTTAAGAATTCCGTTCTCTTTCTTTTGATTCTGACCAATGTATGCAGTGCTAAAAATGTGTCCTATTTAATTTTAAATTCTACAAGTCAAATTTACATTCCGATATGAAACACATTTAGGAAATTATAAATAAAATCCGTTTTCTTGTTTAACGCTATTTTTGTACATTGTACAAGATTATGTTGGTTGCATACATTTACAGCTTGCTTGTAGGTGTATGGATACCTATAGTTACTTACTTCTACATGATATATTCTTTGGTGGAGAATTGTCTCATTGGCAATACTACCTTATCTTTTTATGTTTATGTTGACCACACAATATATTTGTAAGCTCTTAATTCCTCTTTTCTAGCATTCCAACTTAACAAGAAGTTTTTTGTTTTCTTTAAAACGAAATTATTTCAAACTAAGCCGGGTAGATGCTTCGAAAATTCCATGAAACATCTTCATCTTTAAGCCAGTTACTTCTTTCATATGATAAATGTATGTTATAAAGTTATATGTGTTCTTGTTTATTAATCTTATACAGTACTTTTTTTACAACAATACCATATTTTTTTCTTTGTGTGTAAACATATATCTACGTCTTAATGTTTGAGTAATTAGATATGTCCAGTTGTATATCAGTAACATATCAATTTTTTAATAATACTATTTGTCACGGTATATCTGTATCATAATATAATACTATTTTAAGTTTCATATCAATATAATACTATTTTTGTATTTCCGAATTGTATAAATATAATACTATTTTTGTATTTCAGTATCATATAAATATAATACTATTTTTGTATATACGTATCAATATTATACTATTATTGTATATCAGTATTAATTTATAACAATACAATACAATTTTTAATGCAATATCATATCTGGCCATATCATGTGCAATTTCTAGGCAGTAGCTCTTTACATTCGATCATCTGGTTAGAGATTTCTGGTTCTAAACAAACATTTATGACTGACGAAAATTGATTCAAAATTCTCAATATTGTTTTTTTTACTTTTAACTCATATAATGCTATATAATGCTATAGACAGAAGAATTAAATACAATAACAGAATTGTTGGAACAGCAAAGAATTTTTTAAAGTGTTGAACAACTAACACACAGACATATAAATCCTTTTACAGTATCTTGACGTCTAATAATACAAAAAGCTGTAACCGCATGGTAATGGTAATAATATTTAGGTTGTATGCGGTTTGTCAAATTGAAACCTTGACTCTTAAACAATTGTTTTTCTTTCCCGTTACAAAAATTGCATACTCAGTTATGTAACAGGAAATATTTATGATGAATTAAAAGAATAAAACCGTTTCATTAATGTGACTAACCGAGATTTTTAAAATGTTAATAAGTACCGAATAACTTCAGAAAGTAAACATTCATTTATACTTCTTATTATTCAAGATACATCTCGAATGTGTCATCCGCGAAACCAAGTACAATCCACGTGGTACAAGTTTGGTGTACGTTATACTATGATTAGAATTCTTAATTCATTCATAAAATAGGATTGAGAAAATGTAAATAACATGAACGATGAAACACAAATAGATAATTATGACAATGTTTGTAAGTGGGGGGATTGATAAAACATAACCGCGATTCTGCTACTTACATGTACAATTTAAGGTTGTATGGGAGTATAAATTAAAAATGATATAATTTGTTCATGCTTTGCCAAAAAAAAAAAATCCAGCATCATTTTTTGCTAACTTGATTTAAACTCTGGACCTTAGGTTCTCTGTTTTTTACAATCCAAAATGACGAACGACACCCATACCGCCTTAAAGCGGTTTCCAACTGTTTTATTTTAGATATATCTAACACTCTCGTCTTGTTGATTGACCAAGCTTTTGGTATGGCAATAAAATCCAAGGAAACAGAGATGGCTGCCCCCTTCCCATGTAAAGTACCAAATAATCAACATGGTTGTTTGTGTTGTAATACGTTCAAAATTATCAATGAATTTTCTTAATTTTTTATAGTAAATGTTACAACATATAATACTTAACAAATTATGTGCTTCTGAAGAGCTTTTGTGTATTTCTCTTCATCAGTTACGCTTTAACTCAAATTTAAAAGCTAATACTCGAGGCGTTATACATATGACTTTGGGGAACTTTAAATATAAAAATTTTAGCCATAGCTAAATACGTCGATTTTGCTATGTTTTTATGATTTCTTTAATTATTTTATCACATTTCAGTCTTATCCTGTGATATGCTTGGCTTTTAGAGCACTTTAAAAAGTTAATTAAGGAGTTATAATCGCAAGTTAGCATCGCTTATTGTCACCATCTGATCGTCTTCGAACCTCGGACTTTCGTTCTCGACTAAATACATAATGAAAACAAGCTTGGCAAATCTATGTAAAATTCACTTATATCCATGGTTTACATGTTCACATATATAAGAAGATGTGGTATGAGTGCCAAAGAGAAAACTGTTCATCCAAGTCACAATTTGTAAAAAATGAACAATTATTGGTTTAATGCATGTTATAAAAGTTTCTTCTATTTAGAAGTTTCTTTTTATTCATTGATGGTCATTGTACAGACGAATTTCTATTTAGTACGTTTTGAGTTTGAATTTTATAAAATAGCGCTAATAATGTGGTAAGGTCTCTTTTTACATTATATTTAATTCAGCTTATTTGATATGTATATTCCAAATGGATATTTACAGATTACAACATCTTTATGCCTTTTACTTCGCACTTGTAAAACAATAAATAAGATTTACACTCTACACTTAAGACCCTCCCAGGCGCACGTTAGAATGTCAACTATGTATATTATTTTACATTTAACCTTTGGTAACTGTAAAGTTAAAATTTTTGACATTAAATACTTTTTTTGCAATAAATGTGTCCGACACTAGATGTCACATCTGTTATCATCAGATTTCGTCATTATTTTGTTTATGAAAGAGGATACTCTTTGAAATAGGTTATGAAAATTTAAAACGACGAGACTTGTCAAGTTGATGCTACTCAACCTGAAGGTACCTTGGTTTTTATTTACATAGTTTAATGAACAAGTAATTATGTTTATGATATATTCATTTTCTTTTCATTACCTATAGAAAGTGTCATCTACGTCGTTTTAACACCTGGTTACTCCGTGGTACTCAAAACCACGCGGATTTTAATACTTTTTTCTGTTTCAAACCAACGTTTAATTTTGTTTTATTTTATTTTTCCATCTTGGACGAAATTTTAACTCAACATAAAAGTATATTATTCAATCAATGCAGTTGATAAAAAATGAAATTGAATAATTATATAAATAAGCAATTGAATAAATTAAACCCACAAACAATGAAATGCATTACTTGTAAGTAGTTCTCAATGAAAGCAAAACATATTACTCCACAGATGTTGACGCGCTGATGTCGAGTTCAATACGTACGCGTTTGAATATAATTCTCATAAGAAGAACAAAAATGAAAATATATTTTTTTTTATTAAACATGTGTGAAATATCTGGGGTTATGTAGTCCACACAATATAAATGTTGCAGAAGTCAGGAGCTACAATTATATGGTTGTATCTTTTTTCATGTCCATATATAGTTCAAGAAAAAAAGGTCACAAGGTATTTAACTTTTTTTTTTAGTCAATTCTATCACTGGTAAATGAGTGCATATTTTTCAACTTCTACATTGACTTACTTAGAGTGCTCTTTATTTAATTGATTTTTTGCTATGTATTATTTACTGAAACGTCACATTGGGAAACGCTAGAATAAATGGTGACTTTAATATATCACATATGACTTTGAAAATAATTGTTTTTCATGTTTCATGATTTGATTAATTATTATTTCCCGAATGTGTAGTGAGAAATTTCCCCATGTACATATTGGACGGAAACAAATTGACCATATTTCGAAATTCCAATTTGTTCATTCTGCATTGTGGGTCAACCGAAATTTTTGGCTGACAATGAAAAAGCAACAAGCTACATGACGAATCCCTTCTAGAAATGTTGTAAGGCTATTTAACATAGGGAGAGAATTTAAAGAAAATTAAAATAACGCAAGACATTGGGCTTCACGTACTAAATTAGTGGTTTCGTATTTTTATATTCAACAGAGTTAAACTGACGCTTTATCAGCATAACTTTACTGTTAACCTGTAAAAAACCTGTCTACCAAAAACAAACATTTTTATTTTACTACTAGTACTATTTCTGTCACTGTTACTGATACTTTTAATTCACTTATACATATAAAGGTTGAAATTGTTTGTGAGCAATATCTTATTCTCCTTGTACATGTTTTCGAAGGTGTCTCAGAACTAAGACAGTTCTATGATGGTTTAAACACATATCTAAGGTCTTTAGTGATGTCTTTAAAAATGTTTCAAGATTGAACTTATCCTAAAATTCATCATAAAACTAAGACATCGAATCAAATGTCTTATTTCTTCGTTTCTATGTGTGTAACATTTTTACGTTGTGTTTCCGTTGTGTCGTTTGTTTTCTCTTATATTTTAGTATAAATTCACAATCCTATGAGAAGAGTCACGGTACTTTTCTATCCCAAATTCATGTATTTGGTTTTGATGTTATATTTGTTATTCTCATCGGATTTTGTCTAATGCTTAGGCCGTTTCTGTGTGTGTTACATTTTAATCTTGTGTCGTTGTTCTCCTCTTATATTTAATGCGTTTCCCTCAGTTTTGGTTTGTTACCCCGATTTTGTTTTTTGTCCATAGATTTACGAGTTTTGAACAGCGGTATACTACTGTTGCCTTTATTTATTAATAAGATATTCTCACTTCAGGCAAAACGTTGAACCCTTTACCATACATGTCGATAAAACATATATTTTATATGTTACTAGAGTACCATTGTACTGAATAAAAAAAATACTACATAAAAACAAATGCCTTTTCAGTTTGATATTTAAACATTTATCAAACTAACATTAATTTTAAAACTATCTGTGAGGTAATTTGATAGTAGAGCTTTACAAAACTCGCATACTGAATACAGATATTTAAATTGTTTCTACTGCCTCTACTTTATTTATTTATTCATTTATGGAAATGTATCACTGTTAGAACATTAATATTATTTATATAACGTCTAAAATTGAGAAAGGAAATTGGGAATGTGTCAAAACGACAACAACCCGACCATAGAGCAGACAACAGCCGAAGGCCACCAATGGGTCTTCAATGTAGCGAAAAACTCCAGCACCCGTAGTCGTCCTGCAGCTGGCCCCTTGAAAATATGTATACTAGTACAGTGATAATGGACGTCATACTAAACTCCGAATTATACACAACAAACTAAAATTAAAAATCATACAAGACTAACAAAGGCCAGAGGCTCCTGACTTGGGACAGGCGCAAAATTGCGGCGGTGTTAAACATGTTTATGAGATCTCAACCCTTCCCTATACCTCTAGCCAATGTAGAAAAGTAAACGCATAACAATACGCACATTAAAATTAAGTTTTTTAATTTAATATTAATGATTTCAACTAATTGGGGTCAACATTATGAACCTCATGCGAATCCTTTCTGCAGTGCTGTAAATAAGGGAGTTCATAATGGGACAATTGGAAATCTCTAGTTTTAAACTGCCCTTGCTGCAATTGAAACATATTCATGGTCATGACGGTCAACCAACTCGTTCTGGCGTTAGTAAATAGTTATCAAAGGTACCAGGATTATAATCTAGTACGCCAGACTTTTGTCTACATAAGACTCATAAGTGACGCTCATTTCCAAAGTATGATTACAACTCCACTACTTGTAACTGTTGGTTTAATAGCTTCATTGTAAGCAAGAAACACTCTATCAAGGAATTCATGACAGTAAATACAACATGTTCATAAAAGATGTTTCATTAACAGCAGCAAAAACACTATATGACAAAGCAGCTAATATTGTAACTGATTAGTCGTAAGCGTATACATATGTAGGACTCTAAAGTGCGATGGGGACGCTAAAGTACGATGGTCACGCTAAAGTGCGATGGTCTACTCTAAAGTGCGATGCTTCCATACGCTAAAGTCCGATGGTTCGCGAAAATATAGACGTTAGAAACGCAGTTGGATTATGACGTTAACAGTCGTTTATACATAAACCAAAAATGTACATGCCGTAAGATACATATTTAATCAACATCTATTTTTAAACCAAAAGTCTATGACACTATTTCAAATCTAACTGTGATTTGTCGGCTGAAGCAAATGCGTTTTTTAGTGCTGAAAGAAGGATCCATGTCCTGCACCCGACCTGGTATTTTACTATATAGATACAAAATACTAGTAGAATACTAATAAGGTTTCCTGTGTCCTGTTTCTTTTGGAAGCGAGCAAATCCAATTATATCATTGTATTCGTTGCAATTAATTTTGCGGTCCCATTGTCGATTTTATTGAAATTTAAGCGTAAATGATAAATTGTCGGTTAAAACTGTAAGAAAATATAACATGTATTTGTACTCGTTACGAAGAGGGAGAAAGCTTGGCGAATATTGCATTTTTTCTTGCATTTAGATTAAAGCTTGTACAAATAAATATGACTTATTCCGGCATTTTGTACTTGAAATTTACAATGACGACTGTAAGAAAAAAAGGGGGTAGAATATTGATGAATTGCGTGAACGGCAAGCTTCGCCAATTATCCAAATTATCTAAATGCGCTTGAACTTTAAAAAATTAAATTAAATTACCCTTTTTATTCTATAACCAATCACTTAATCCTACACTACAGTCCAGTATATCATAAAGCCTACATGTATCACATTTGTTTTACCCTAGCATATATACTAACTTTTTTTGGAAAAAAAATATTTTTAAAAATCATTGTACAACGAACCTTACCCTATTGGTGCATTGCACTTTAGTGTGATATACCATCGTACTTTAGCAAACAAACAACCATCGAACTTTAGCGTGAGACACCATCGAACTTTAGCAACAAAAACAACCATCATACTTTCGCAAAGAAACAAACATCGCACTTTAGCGTGAGACACCATCGTACTTTAGCGTAGACCATCGCACTTTAGCGTGCCCATCGCACTTTAGAGTACCATCGCACTTTAGAGTCCTATACATATATGACAGGGGTAAAACTTGATTGTTGGTATCCGAATATATTATCACTTCATTATTAATCTCGATATTTTGAAATACAAAAAGTAACGGCATGAACTTCTACAAGTTCTACAAAACTTATAAACAGAAAATCTACTGTAATATAAAAAAAAAATATTTGTGTATGAAATTTTTTAACGTAATCATTTACCATTATTTTACCAGTGCTTACCAAAACTATCAAATACTGAAAAGACAATTCCAAAAGTTTTCATTAATGTGTATACTTGAATTGATGTCTACTACCTTCTATTATATATTTCTATTAATATTATTGAAATAATTTGAAATAAACTCGTATGAACCTTTCAAATATGTGCAAAGTCTCATCAGCTGTCCCTTTTTTTCTTCTTTTTTTCACCCATTATTTTGAGAAATCAAAACGTCAAGATAAAATATGAACTAAAAAAGTGTTTTGAAATTAGCACCTATCAACTTTTAAAGTCGTCGATAACAACAGTCTATAATTCTTCTAATCGACGGCATTTGTTATATATGATGTATTATCATACTATACCGTGTGCTATGTGTTTGTTTGGCAGTATCTAATCTAGGAATTACTCTTATGATTGAAATAATATTAGTCTAAATGATAAGGTATCACAACAGCCATCAGAAAATAGTAAATGTTAACCAAATTGCACCGGCTGGATCCGTTAGTTTAGTTTTAGTTTAAACATATTTTATTTGTTTAAATACAAATTGGATAAGACACAAGTCAAATTTTAACATTTATAACAATATAATACAAAAATATATGTATGAGCATGCATGTATAGAATGGTATATCTGTTTAGTATAAAAAAAAAATGGATCAAAAGACGGAAAATTGAAGAAAAAAGAAAATAATAATAATACAGAAAAAAAAAGATAAATAAATAAATGAATATTTAGAAAACAGAAACATAAAAAAAATTTTTTTTTTACTTAGATGATAATGTGTGTGTGTCATCATGGTTTGCTAACTAGACAATTTGAAATCTTTCCGAACTTTTAATAAACTCGAAGACATTTTTGAAAATGGTTTGGTTTTGCTCTAGAGAAAGAAGACAACTACCCGAGGTTAGTAGTTCTATGTTAATTTTACAATCATTTGGAAGCCAGCGCAGACCTTCAAACATTTTATTTCGTATGTCTGAATATAATATACATTTAAAAAAGAAATGATAGGAATCTTCACGATTAACACCACAGCGACAAGAAGGGTCCGAAATAATATTGACCCATATATAGATCATAGTTTAAGGATGATGCAAAACATCGAAGTTGGGTGAGAATTATATTCAATTTTCGAAATTCATATTGCTTCGGTACAAATATATTACTCCGAGGATAACGGTTTTTTTTAGTTCAGTTTTAAATTTATTAATTGATTCTACATCACGAGTTGAATCATCAAGATTATTCCAAAGACGTATGGTTGATGGAATAAAAGAATCATTAGTTACTGCTAGACTGCAGAATGGAATAATGATGTCATTTCCATTGCGTAGAGGAAAGACCGTCATACTTTGTATTTTTTGGGGAATTAAATTGCTGGATCCGTTATATTCCGAATCACAATAAAAACAAACAACTATGTCACCTCAGACGATTCTTGGTTTTTCGCGACCTTTCACACGTACATTGATCTTTAAAAAAAGTGAAAAATCAATATATCCTGTAGATTTACAGTCTTGGGTGCTATCAACACATGTCAGAATATAAAGGTTGGTGAAAATAGAAAACAAAGCAACAAAGCAAAGCACAACAAAACAAAACAAACCAAAAAGCCCACAGCCAAATAAGGCTACAAGTTAAGTAGTATGATACAAAACAATATTGCAGGCCGTGTACCTAAAGACCTCATTTATATTTTACTAGAATTTACAAGATCTACTTTATTTTTATGCCCCATTAATGGTCATTATGTTTTCTGGTCTGTGCGTCCGTTCGTCTGTTCGTTCTTCCCGTCTGTGCGTCCGTTCGTCCGTCCCGCTTCAGGTTCAAGTTTTTGGTCGAGGTACTTTTTGATGAAGTTGACGTCCAATCAACTTGAAACGTAGTACACATGTTTCTTATGTGATCTTTCTAATTTTGATACCAAATTAGTGATTTCCCCCAATTTTCACGGTCCATTGAACATAGAAAATGATAGTGCAGATGGGGCATCTGTGTACTAGGGACACATTCTTGTTTCATTTTATTTCTTTCATTTTGAACAGTTTATCATATAAAATTGCATTTATAGTCAATTATGCTAAAATAAATATATAATCACTTAGAGGAGTATGATATGAATGGAAGTATAGATGTGGGAACGTTCCACAAATGTATGTCACAAGTCACTCTTGACATATCATTGCGATTGTCACAATAACAGGGAGTCGGGTAGCCAATACTTTGACATGATTCAAATGCCTTATTTCTTGTGCGTTTGTATTAACGGTAAATAAAATGTTGTGCGCAAGATGCGCGTTTTGTCTGCAAATAACTCACCAGTGACGCTCGAATCAAATTAGTCAATTTAAATACGAAGAGCATTGAGAACCTTAAATCCGAAAAATTCATTATCGGTAAAGCCGGGGTTCAAACTTCTTCGGGTCAGATTGGCATTATGCTGATTTGACTGTTTCATCTAGTCCCTTGTGGTTTTTATGTTTAGCAAAAATAAAACATGCATACTAAGTAATAGGTAAAAAGGCTAACTTTTTATAAAAATGTCAACGATCCTTTGGTATCCACATGGCCAGAATAAAAAGACCGTTTGAGTACTTCAAATCATGTCCAAATATCAAAAGTTCGTTCCTAGTTTATTCATATATCTTAAGTATTTTTTTCTAAGTTATAAAACGATTGACATAATAGACATTTTTCTATCATTGAAAACGTCAGTATCAAATGCTCGCAAACTGTTTTTATGTTTGGTTAACTAGTAGTTGCCTAAGGAGACTTTTTCTGCTCTTGATGACGTGTATGTTAATTGCTCGGAAACTATAACTCAGATAATTGGTCTTTATTTTAGTAGACATGTTTTATACTATTAAAGACGTGATTTGACTGATTGGAAATTTTGTATATTGGTTGTTGTTCAAATGACAATGATATTTTTTTCTATAGTTGAAGACGTTTATGATAATTACTTGGAAACTGTTTGTTATTTTGGTTAATTGGTCGTTGTCTTTAGATACTTTTTGTCTGCTGTACAATACATGAGTGCGAATTGATCGGAATCTGTTTCTATTTATCAGATAATTGGTTGTTATTTTCAAAGACTTTTTTCTACTGTTGCAGACTCGCATGTGTATTGCTTTTGTCTTCTATTAGTTAGTTGATTATGTCTTTCTATTATGGAAAACGTTATTATTAACTGCTCTAAAATTCTTTGTATACATTTTGTTGAAGAATTGAGTGTTGATTATTCGGAAACTGTTCGTAATCTAGATGAATTAGTTGTTGTCTTCTTCTGTTCAAGACGTGTATGATCATTGCTCGGAACATTATATGTATTTATCAGTTACTTGGTCCTTCTAGTATTCAGAGACATGTTATTACTGTTGAAGAGTGTTGAGTACTCAGTAACTGTTTGGTTAATTGGTCGATGTCCCATGAGATTTTTATCCATCATTGAAACATGAGTATCAATTGATCGGAAACTGTTTGTATTTATCAGATAATTGGACGTTATTTTATGAGACACCTAATCTATTGTTCAATACGGGAGTGTTAACTGAGTGAAAACTGTTTTTATTAATCAGATAATTGGTCGTTTTTTCTCGAGACACCTAATCTATTGTTCAATACGTGAGTATTAACTGATCGGAAACTGTTTGTATTTATCAGATAATTGGTCGTTTTTTTCATGAGACACCTAATCTATTGTTCAATATGTGAGTGTATACTGATCGAAAACTGATTTTATTTATCAGATAATTGGTCGTTTTGTCACGAGACACCTGATCTATTGTTCAATACGTGAGTGTTAACTAATCGGAAACTGTTTATATTTATGAGATAATTGGTCGTTTTTTTTCATGAGACACCTAATCTATTGTTCAATACGTGAGTGTAAACTGATCGAAAACTGTTTTTATTTATCAGTTAATTGGTCGTTTTTTCACGGGACACCTAATCTATTGTTCAATACGTGAGTGTAAACTGATCGAAAACTGTTTTTATTTATCAGTTAATTGGTCGTTTTTTCACGGGACACCTAATCTATTGTTCAATACGTGAGCGTTAACTGATTAGAACTAATTTTGTATTCTTGGTTAATTGGTCGATGTCTACTGAGAAATTTACTACTGCGGAAGACTGATCTGTTAATTGCTCGGAACTATTTGTATATATCCGTTAATTGTTCATTGTATTATTGTCTTATGACCTTTTTACTTTTGGTTGTTGACCAATGACCTCATGTGAGGTGATAACAGTTCTTGGCCTTCAAGGGAAGGTTAATGTTCGTTTAGATTTCGGTACATTTGTATGATTGTATAAGGAGAATGGTCAGGACTGACACAAGAGGAATATTTATCATATGCTTCATTAACAAATATCATCTATACGCCCTTTCCTCGGTAATATACAGGGTCAATCCTCCGTGGAGTTAATCAAATATTTCAATAGATAATCACCACGACTTTCCTAGCTCATTATTACCCGTATTTCCAAATAACCTCTAAAATAGAAATCTAAGTACATTCAGTTAGCAAGCTCATTGATATATGCACACTTATTCCAAAAGTATTTGTGGTAAAATAAAAGAACAGCGATTTGTCAGCTGCAATCAAATTATTATAACCACATATTATATCATATCTTATCATTACATGTTTTAAATCTTTTCAGTTTAACTCCAACATTATCATGTTTTTCACACAAATCACGCATAAATGAGCGTCTTTAAACCTACATATTTCATTTTTTTTTCTCAGTGATTCAAACTGCTTCTTCAAATGACTAATACTTTGCACTTACACACTTCATCAAAATTTTATTGAAATTTATAACAATTACAAAACCTTGTTTCTTAATAGAATTTTAATGTTTTTCATTCTGTTTAAAGAATATGTTAAGGAGATTAATCAAAATGATAGTATAAATTTTTACGTGATGTTATTTAGATCAGTGATTTTGCATTTTTTTTTAAATATGTTCTAAAAACAGTTCAGAATCAACTTAAAGAACCCATATTTGTGCATAATTACCATGCTGAAACTTTGGCCGTAAAAGTTATTCTTAAATGCTTTTGGTAATTGTGTTAAGACACTTATCGATTATATAGTATAACATTGTTTCTTGTTTCATAAAATGTCCTGTACCAAGTTGGAAATATGGCAGTTTCTGTGTATGTTGCAATGGGGTTTGTTTTTGTTGCACTTCAGTGTTTATGTTTTTCCGTTGTTTTCCTCTTATAGTTAAGATATTCCCCTCGCTTTTAGTTTGTAATTCGGTTTTGTTTTTTCTCAATCGATTTATGACTTCTGAACAGCGGTATACTAGCGTTGCCTTTATTTACATGTCTTGGCTTTCCTAGTGTAGATTTTACTTATTTTAAAGGTAAAGATCACAACAACAATGTTCTGTTTTCATTTTATAAACGAAAAATGTGCATGCAATAAATTTGTAAAGTAGCAACACTTTATCATTATTTACAATGAAAAGTATTTCGCCGAAGCAAACCGTAGATCTCAAAACTTTGACGTACTATTGTGGTTGAATACATTTAGATTAACGTGAAGTTATGAATGTATTAATCTATGTATGAAAATGGGGTATTTCATCAACAATGTAAACCTAATCATCGCAATCTTGATTGGAATAATTATTCTTACATCTTGTTATTCTTATAATCAAGTTCAAATGTTGATGCTCTATTATTCTTCAAATAATCAAAATGTGATATGAAAATACAATTTGTACGCATTATTTCAAATTTCAAATGCATCCATTTTAAAGTTCTCAATACTTATTTTCTGTAAAAAAAAAAATGATTCCTTAAATTGAAATTTGAACTAAATTAAAATTATTAAGAGGTACAACCGTTCAACTGCCCTCCATAAAATTACCTTAAGAATTTGTACTGAGCGCAAGAACTTTCGAATTTGCTTTCTTCCAATATTTGATTAACTATATTTACAATTCCAGGTTTCTATTTTTCTGCTTCACTGTGGGGTGTTTCTTTTACTTACAGAATTTTGCACTTATTTAGTAACTGGTATATTTAAAAATAAAAAAAGCATTTACACAATTGGAAAGGGACATGAAAATGAGTTCGTTTTATTTATTATTGTATATATTTACAAAAAAAAATAAAAATAAGTTAATTTTCAAAGTTTATAAGAGATAAACCTTGAAATATATTCGGAATGTTTGATAAACAGAAGACGATTAATTTGGAAGAGGTTGTTTAAGGTAAATAACCGATGGTTCAGACATGGACCTGTTAATCATCGACGGTGGTTCGTACATTTGCCGTTGTTAGAGTTTAATCACATATTTCAATTAGTGCCTATTTTAAGATGAAATATTATGTAAAAAGCAAGCTTAATAGATGAATATCTCATAATTCAACAAACTTTCTTGTAACATTGCATTAGTCTGAAATGCTACATCTAAATTTAACCAAGAAGTAAAACCTGACAACTTACATGTATCATATCAAAGTAAGAACTAAGAAATGAATTGTGATTACTATTCCACATTACGTTTTTTGACATCAGTTTCTGTTTTCGTCTCGGATTGTTTTTCGTTTTTTCTGTTTTTTTCTAAAAACAAATTGCAACCAATGTAGCTATCAGTGGCCTAGTTGGAGATCGGCGGAGTAAAACGACTGACATTAGTCTGGTTATGGTAGAGTCGATTTTTGTTCCACTAAAACTGACCTCTTGGTATCTCTTTAATTTTAGAAGAAAATCTCATATTTTATATTGATAATATAAGATTGGTAGTGTACGAGGTTATATCCAATAGGTCTCCCTTTCAACGTAGACATCAATGCAGATCATTTAGATTTTGTCAAAATATATTTATGTAATGACAAATAAAAATATTCAATAATTCCATTTCGATGATCAAATATAATTACTACGACATTTATGTAACATTTCATAGTAGTGCTAGCGATATCGATGTTAAAGAAGACATGCTTCAGATTTAATAATGATTACAAGGGAAATCAGTAATTCAAAGACGCGAAATACTTGTACCAAGTCAGGAATATGACAGTTGTGATCCATTCGTTTGATGTGTTTGAGCTTTTAATTTTGCCATTTCATTAGGGACTTTCCTTTTTTAATTTTCCTCGGAGTTCAGTATTTTTGTGATTTTACTTTTTGCAATTGAGTAACAAATGCATTTTAATTTCGTTTTACTAAAGCTAAGTGGTATATCTACTAAATCACGAAAGAACTTAACCAAATAAAGAATCAAAAATTGACGGCAGATAGTGGATACAAACGAAACAATAACGATTCATAATTCGAAGACAAATCGACAATACCATTGCAAAATAAAAGAGACGATAAGACATGACCAAGAAAACTAAATGTTAGAATTAGGTAATATATCTTCTGAATTCCCATAAAAGCCCTTTACTTTTTAAGTCATATGATGCTTCAAATTTTATATAAAATAGTGGAATATGTTTTTGAACGACAATCCTTCAAAATCTTCAGAAATGTATTGTAATCGAATCTTCCAGTAGTCTACTGCGACGATACCAAGTCAAGAATACGACAGTTGTTATCAAATAGTCGGTTTCTATTATTATTTTGAATTTTTGAAAAACTAAGGCTTTTCTCCCTCAGACATAGATTACCTTATCTGTATTTGGCATAACTTTTAAGAATTTTGGTCGTTAATGCTCTTCAACTTCGTACTTTATTTGGCCTTTTTAACTTTTTTGAATTCGAGCGTCACTGATGAGTCTTTTGTAGACGAAACGCGCGTCTGGCGTATATACAAAATTTAGTCCTTGTATCTATGATGAGTTTATTTATCTTGGCGTATGGTTTAGTATTATTTCAGTATTTCTGCTGTTCCGTTATTTTCCTCTTATAGTTGAGTTGTTTCCATCGGTTTGGTTTTGTGACCCGGATTTGTTTCATTTGAATAATTGTTTGACTATTGAATAGCAGTATACTACTGTTGCCTTCATTTGTCTGTATACATTGACCTTAAACACAAACTTCGACAAACATAAAGCACAAGTGCAAGAAAAAATTCGTCATGAAAGAAAAGATTATCAAACGTAGGTAGATGGTGTGAATTGGTTCTAAGAAAATATTAATGCATCTAATCATTGTACAACTGCGATGACGCAGTTTAATTAACAAATGGAAACGAACAGCCTTCGATATGTCACCTCACTTATTTTTCACATCCTCCATGATTCTAGGTTGATTATTTATCAAGGTCTTGATTCATTAACATCACTGAATGAAATATTGATTTGTAGATGATGTGTTATGGATTGGTAATAATCTTTAAACACACTTGCAATGATGACTTATTTAGTGCATATGCATGCATTGGTGCACTCTTTCAATATGACTTTACATCTATTTATGTATACTTTTTATAAAAAAAAAATCACAAGGAATATTTGCCACTCTAATGGTACCAGTATTTGACTTAGTTATAGACTAATATACTTAATATCATTCAAAAAGCTTTGTTTGTTTGTCTAATCAAACGTAGCAAAGCTATTTGATAGTGTAAAATTAAGATATCGCAACCTTCGAATGGAACGAATTACAACATTGCAATCTAATGCGCGTAAAATAAACATCGCTATTTCTTAGGAATGCAAAGCACATTACAACATAAGGGTTAATAGATTTTTAAAGTGCAGCTTATAACTGTTTGAATATAAGTCGTGGTGTACTGAGCGTGATGTATAGATCGACTTTCTCGTATTTCATGAACCTATGTAAAAGTGTCAAATCAATTAATGGAATGTTTTATTTATTGAACCTTTTAGTAAGTGAATACCTATGACTTATTAGCGTTACTTAATTTTCATTCAAAAATACATTTAAACTGGATCTTTTCCAAGTGGGTACATTGATGTGTGATTAATGTGAATACCTATAGTTAATGATGATTTATATACATCAAGGTTACATTTTTACATAACGTTTTGTACTTAGCTGAACGCGTGATGTAAAGGAATAAAATTATGAAGTTAATGGGCCTTGCACGTGTCACACTTACAAACTAAAGCACCTTGGTGGTTAATTAACTGATGAGAGGTAGCAATGGTTTGGACGGCAGAAGTGGTTTAAAAAGTATTAGCGAAGATGGCGAATTTTATTTATTGATTTGTAATTGCTTAACGCCGCTTCGACAAAAATATTTTATCGCGACAATTTGCATTTAGATATTTATATTAGCTAATTTATATGTATGGTGATAGATTTTTTGTTGTGACTTCACAGAATCATTTTGATGTTAATCAAAAGATACTACTTGTGACCATTCATTCATTTTATACAAACTATGCAAATTGCTTACTTTGGGAATCGGCGGACTTTGCAGGATGATAACAACCGAAAATGCTGAAAAGTAAAAGAAAAAACAAAAATTAATGACTATAGAACTTAATGAAAATCCGTCAAACCTAGGTAAATAAACAGTCAGAATATCCTTAATAGACAGTTTGTTTACTCATTCATGACGCCTGCAAAGTCATAGTAGTTTCCAAAACATCCCTGCATAAAACTCTTGATCGAATTACACTGCATCAAACTTCTAGATAACACGGCTATAAACTGCATCAAACATCAAGATAAACCTGGATTAAACTGCAAAATAACACTGATAAAACTGTTACAAACTCCTGGTTCATTGCATTAAACTCATAGATGTCACTGCATCAAGCTACTAGATAACACTGCATCAAACTAATCAATAATAATGCTTCAAACTCCTGGATACTCTCAGATAACACTGTATGAAACTTTTAGATAACACTGCATCAAACTATTAGAAAACGCGTATATATAGGCGTTATGTATTCAGGTTTAGTTTTCTGTAATTAGTTAATACTTTAGTTTCTTTGTGTATATCTCTTTCATATTCATTTGATAAAATTTACTGTTTGCAATAGCATGAATTGTTCTATATAATAAGAATGTTCTTATCCCGGGCATAAAAACAATGCCGTATTTTGCGAAACCTTTTCAACTTTTGATCTTCAGTGCTGTACAACTTTGTACTTTTTTCACTTTCGATCTTTTATATCTGGGCGTCACTGGTGAGTCTTGTGTGGGCAAGGCTCGTTTTTGGCGTATTGAATTTTAAACCTGATGCTTTTTGTTATCTATTAATCATGTTTTTCTGTGTCTAATATGTTCTCCTATTTATTTGTATTGTAGTCCTGTAATATTATGTTGTCATTTCAATGTTATATTTAACTTTGCCATTAAAGTGCGAGGTTTGGCATGCCTTAAAACCAGGTTCAACCCACCACTTTTATTCCCCTTTAAAAGTGTCCTGTACCAAGTCAGGAAGATGGTCATTGTTATATATTGTTCGTTTCTCTTTGTGTTGCATTTTAACGTTGAGTCGTTTGTGTTTTCTCTTATTTTTGAGATATTGAGATAAGACGTGGCACGGTACTTGTCTATCCCAAATTCATGTATTTGGTTTTCATGTTACATTTGTTATTCTCGTGGTGTTTTGTCTGATGATTGGTCTGTTTCTGTGTGTGTTGCGTTTCGATGTTGTGTCGTTGTTCTCCTCTTATATTTAATGCGTTTCGCTCGGTTTTGGTTTGTTACCCCGATTTTGTTTTTTGTCCATGGATTTATGAGTTTTGAACAGCGGTATACTACTGTTGCCTTTATATATAACATTAAACTCATAGAAAACACTGTATCAAACTCCTCGAGAAGGGTGCTATTTAAAAAGCGCACCATATCTTTAAGGTTATAAATTCTATTTTTAAGGAGTAAATCATAATGAAATAAAAGCAGCAGTAGTATAGCGCTGTTTGAATTTCATAAATCGACTGAGAAAAAAATACCAAATCCTGGTTACAAACTAAAACTGAGAAAAGGAAACACATCAAATATAACAGGAGAACTACGACACAACATAAACACAACATTGAAATGTAAAACACAAAAACGAATTATAATATAACAACGGCCATTTTCCTGACTTGGTACAGGACATTTTAAGAAAACAAATGGTGGGTTAAACCTGGTTTGGTGGCTAGCCAAACCTGCCGCTTTTAGGGCAATGTTTAACATAACATTAAAATGACAACATTATATGACAGTACTACACTACAACATTAATGGGAGAACATATAGGACAGAGAAACACACTTACAATAGCAACAAAAGGTACAATGTTTAAAATGAATACGCTAGACGCGCATTTTGTCCATACAAAACTGACCAGTGACGCTCAGATAAAAAAAAGTTCGAAAGCCAAAACAAGTATAAAGTTGAAGAGCATTGAGGACTAAAAGTTCCAAAAACAGTGATGACGTCATGATCAGATGACGTAATTATGTCCATGCGTTGATAGTCAAGAAGCTTTCAGCCAATCAGAAGAAGTTATACATTCAAAATTAGATTATTCTAGAAATGAAGCATAAATGGATTTGTTTACTGTTAATTTCGAAATTATTTAGAGGTTTTTATGAATGCTAATAATGCGACTGGTTGAGTATCGCAATAATAGGAACTTGCAGTCCGATATGCGATGTCAATTTTACTGAAATTGCAATAAGTAATCTCTGATTGTAGTCCTTTTTAAGATTTCTAGTATTAATTTATCGGGCAATAATTTTTCAATTTACCTGTTAAGGTAGATGGGGTGTCTAAATTATAATCCATAGAATTTTTTAATAATTTGTCAAAATGTAGTTTATATCATGCTTTTTAAAAAAAAAATAATAAAAAGTATGGGTCACAGGGCTTATTTTCACGCTATATGGTGTTCAAAATTGACAGATTTTGTATAGATTATGCATGGAAAACCCAATTTTCTGCAATAAAGCGTAAATTACACCATAGAATTTAGAGATAAGATATGAGAATATAGCTTTAATAGTTTGCTTTCAGTTAAGAAAAAGAAAAAATGGTGTCACCGGACCTGATTTAAGATGATTCAAATTCTGATTCAAGATGATTCAGGCCCACAAACTGTCTTCAACTACAACACTAAAACATTTCTATCATCAGTGGAATAGCTATTTCTTAGGAGATTTCAATGTAACCACATGTGAATTCTAGCTCTACGCCAAAAACAAGAACAAGAAGTGTCTTTTAAGTAAACCGTATAAAGATGAACCTAATACCCCTTACTTAGGCGACTCCGGTTCTGTTTACTTTTTTAGTACTGAATGATTACATATTCTCAATTTATCAAGCTATTTTACTTGATTAAATATATATTTTAAGAGCTATCAATTTCTTATTGGCATTAACTGTCATTATAGCTATCACCCTTTTATTTGAAGTTTATTGTCCTCTCAAACAAATAGTTCATGTTGAACGCCACATTACCCATGAGGTTATGCTCACAATGGGATCCTTAAATCCTATACAAAGGAAATCTTCATTATAGATGTAAACGACTTCTGCATGTCGCGGCAAATGTGTTTTAATATAAACACTTATTTATTTGGAAATTGCTTGAGCAATAAATATAATATTCAAAACTGAAGGCTACCCGTAAAGATACTCCAATTTATTTAGGTTCGTTAGGTTCAATACATATAATTGTCAAGTGTAAAACATTTCCCACTGTTTTATGGTCATTTTTCAAACATTTTGTGAAAGGAACTGCATTAAAATTCTTAAATAAACATCAATCATTCTATATTTACTTAAAATGTACCATATTCGTGGCTACAAGTTCAATCGTTCAAATTCCTTGATCAATGAAAAGATTTTCTGTATTAGTTGTTGGATAATTTCAATCTGTGTTCAACGCCAACACTGGTAATTCTTTTATGATAATTGGCGTGCGAAATAAAATAAGCTGTTCAAATATTTTTTTTTAAATTAGAAACCACATCTTACAATATCTTACTATCTTAACTATCATTAATAATAATAATAATAATAATAATAATAATAATAATAATAATAATAATAATAATAATAATAATAATAATAATAATAATAATAATAATTAATAATAATAATAATAATATAGGGTTATTGCATGAATATTGGGGAATATTGTCCCGAGTAGAACTTTATATTGCACTAGCTTGCGAGTGCAATATATTATATGTTCTACGAGGGACAATATTCGTCAATATTCATGCAATAGACCTTTTATTGTATAGCAATATAACATTTGAAAGTCAAAATTGGTTTAAAAGTGAGATTTTGTCGTTGATGACTTCCTAAATTTTGAAAAATTTCTGTGTGAAATATTATATTGCTATGCAATGATAATAATAATGATAATAATAATAATAATAATAATAATAATAATAATAATAATAATAATAATAATAATAATAATAATAATAATAAAATTAAGTGATGTTATTAAGTGATATAAGAGGCATTTTCGTGAAAAAAAGCATATTTTTTGCAATCCACATTTTTTATACTGGATAAAGGTTACAGTAGTATACCGCTGTACGAAATTTATAAATCGATTGAGAAAAAAAACCAAATCCGGGTTACAAACTAACACATCAAATATATGAAGAGAACCATAGTATATTTCTTTTATTTGCACTCAATGAAAACACATATTCTTCTTCACCTACTATACACTTAAAATTTAAGGTATAACTTAAAATGATAAGGGAAGCTTTGTTTAATTATTTCATGTGAATTTATTTAAATTATTTGAATATAATTTGTTTTTCTCATTAATCATTATGGTTTATGAGGATTTATGATCAAAACAAATATACCGCCCATGATGATTATATTTATTATAAAGGAATCGTAATTCTTTGTTAAAAAAATCATAAGCCGCTAGATTTAATACTTTCTTTTAAAAAATCTGTGTTCTTTCTGAGATAGTCAACTCTAAATATCTTTCATGCATGAAGTTTATGCTCTTTCAAGATTTTTTTCTAAACAAACAAAAAGTTGCGCCTTCGTTCGTATATCTGCAAAGAGGGGGTGATATGTGAGCTATTGTTTTATTTGTATAACTCCAAGGGGGAATAATATGTCAGCTATGGTTTATTTCGTATAACTCAGAGAGAACGATTTATTTCGTATTACTCCGGGGGAGGGTTATACTAAATACACTGCGGTCAAGATCTCGGATCGAGTCATGATGGTGTATGAAGAGGTTAGTGACTACCTTGATTATGTGGTGCTAGTATCAAACGATATTTAATACATTGAACCTGGCAGATGCTCAAATAAATATCAAATATAATTCCTATATAATTCTAAATATCACTTGCACACTTTTTTCTTTTAAGATATAACTGGATTTTTTTTAAATGCAATTTCACATAAAAAAAGGCTTCTCCATAAAGTGTCAAAACCAATAACGCGAAAAGAATTAAAATATCAGTTTTTTTTAATGAAAAAGTCGAGAAAATCAATAGAAAAACTATGCCGTTGACGATACTGATTAAAAAAGGGACGAAAGATACCAGAGGGACAGTCAAACTCATAAATCGAAAATAAACTGACAACGCCATGGCTAAACATGAAAAGGACAAACAGACAAACAATAGTAAACATGATACAACATAGAAAACTAAAGAATAAACAACACCACCAAAACCTTGGGGTGATCTCAGGTGCTTCGGAAAGGTAAGCAGATCCTGCTCCACATGTGGTACCCGTCGTGTTGCTTATGATATAACAAATCCGGTAAATAGTCTAATTCGGTAGGTCACATTTATGAAAGGAAAGGGGATTGTAGTTACGACGTAAGGAACATATCCGATATCATTTGTGAAACGGTCATTCCATAACGGTCAACCAACTCGTGATGGCGTCCGTAAAATTTGGAACTCTTGATTTAATAGCTTCCTTGTAATCAACAACACTCTATCAAGAAACGCATGATAGGAAATGCAAGCACGGGAATATCGTATCGATTGGGAGATATAAACACCGTATGCAGGTGCTGCTGGAATGTTGCTTCTTAGAAATGGAAAGTTCATAATTGGAAAGCTGAAATCATCTCTTTTGTCGCACAGTTTTGTTTTCAATCGACCCTCATTGTCAATTTCTAGTTATAAGTCAAAATATGAGGCCGAATTAACTGTATCTGTTGTATCCTTTATCTCTAGTGCAATGGGATAGATGCGTTCGACATAGTCACCAAATTTTGAATTATTTATTGAAAGAACAAGTTATTTCTAAATAACAATTCTTCATTTTGATGAAATTATTTGTGAAACTATTAAACATTAGGATTTATCCAAAGAAATCTAGAAGACTGCAATCACCAAGTAAAAGCAGCATCATACAATATACATACAGCCATGGTAAGACCTTCAGTAGAATAAATCTGCACAGTTTGGGGTCCATCAAGCAAATCGTGGGAAGGCCTGGAAGATTGTAGGAAAACCAACAGATGATGTATGCTATTTAAATTCCAGCATTGGCTAAAAGATAAAGACAGACAATGATATCGAATCCCAAACGACAACCGGCCCAGAGGTATACGCCACTATTATCTAAACATATCTAATTTGAAAACTGACACCTGGATATTAATTCTTCCCAAAGACCATCAGAGTTGAAATCAACTTCCATCTAAGACAACATCGACCGACACGAAAGAGGGATTCATAGCTGATATGAAAGGAAATACACAGCACAGCCTGTTTACAGTTTTAATCGTAAATTAGTGAAAGTTTTAAATGCAAATAGCTCGTTGTGTTGCCCGTCACTGTTCAATTTTTTTGTGGGACCATACAGGAGAAGAACAATAACAAGAAGAGCAAGTACAAGAATAAAAAGAAGAACAAGAAAATAGAGAAGAACTAGAAATCAAAATCAAGAACAAGAACAAGAAGCTTATGAAACTGAAATTTTACCAATGTAAATCTTTGCAGCATATTGATTAAAAAATGGAAATAATCACTTATATACAAAATCTAAAGATCTTCAGGTCACCAAGTTTCATAGCGTTCCACATAGTACTTAGAATAGAGAATGACTTCTGTAATTGATTGCTTTTCGTTTGTTGGCTGTTTATCACATTCGCTTTCCTTTATCATCTGTACAGTTTGTTTTTCATTGAGTGCTGCTGCACCATTGGCCCCAGTTAGGGGTCTGGCATCCGCTAACATTTCAAAACCTCAAACTATGTACGAGCCTGTATTTCAGTTGTTGTCGTTTGTTGCTGTTGATTATATTTTTGTTTAGTATATAGATCGGGTCGTCAGTTTTGAATTGTTTTACGTTTGTCATTTTAGAACCTTTTTATGCGGTACGAAATTTGCTTATTGTTGGAGTGCTATAATCGGTGACCTATAATGGCTAACGTCTACGTCATTCTGTCTTTGATGAATTAGTGTTTGACAATGGCATTTCATCTTCCCATTTGTATGTTCGACACGTCTTCTCAGTTGGTTCTATTGTTATTTTAGAATCAAAGACTTAGTATCCTACTGGCGAATTATCCACGTTTCATTATCCATACACTGGTTTCTGTTTAGAAATTATGTCTCCGAATGATTTGTTGTCTGATTTTGCCAATTGGTTTGGAAATTATTTGAAAGAAACAATTATTATGATTCTAGAAACTGTAACCAGTTAAAAGGGAAATGCATACGTTAAAGAAAATGTATTCTGGGACAGTTGCGCTATCCTCTCCTCATGCCCTAACCGTGCACATGCCATATGTAATTAGAAATTGTATCATCTGAAAAAAAAGTTGAGATAGGAATGGTAACTCTCATGACTTCCTGGAGGCACAGTATCATTGTCTACCATTATATAACTGACCCAATTAAATCTCCATCGCAGGTTAAGTTGGCATGTTATGAATAGTTTCCTGTCAAGAATGTCACGTAACTGTAAGCATATTCTTGATTATTGAATATATAATTGAATATGATAATCATGTATGCCTACATTTCTGTAACACTTTTTCATTAGATTTCATTAGATATACCAGTCTCCTTTTCTATCGTTTGTTTTTATAATCTGTTTGAAATTAACGTTTCGTTTATGTTATCTTAAACATTGCCTTTTTTTTAAGAGAGTCTTTTTTTTTTTTTTGGTTGTTGAATATTAGCACACACAATTCAATAGTATTCATAACATATTTATATGAAGTTGAATCAATAATTCTGTAAAAGGTTAAATCTATTTCAAAACAGAAACTTTTTCATTTAGTTTACAGTTGAGTACAAGGATACCAATGACACAGCAGTTATTCTGTTTATAAATTACTCTTATTTCATTACATGCAACATTACGTGAACAACAATGCAAACCATTTTAAATATGCATTCAGAATTTTATCTGGTTCAGGATATTTATTTCTGTCTTAGATATGATATGTTTTATTAAAAACCCGATCTTAATCGTTTCAGTGTTTTCTTAAATAGATAACATGAAGCTATGGATAAAATTAATTAAAGATCAAGTTTTCTCATTGTGATCTATAAATAAGAATGTCACCCGACTCGTTTTATCATGATATGTGTACCTAGATAACTTATATGACTACATTTCATCTTGTATTCAAAAGATACAAAATAATGAAATTTGATAAGATCATGTGTCAAAAGTCATATTGGTACACTCACATGCATCGTTATATATTTTAGTGGTTGTTATCAAATCCTCAACATCATATTCCTCAAAAAACGAAGTCATCGAGAACAATCACCTGCAATAAAAACAATGTTAAAGCTGGGGAAATGAAATATTTGGTCTTAGTGTCTTTCTTAAGTTACTTGTATTTTATATACTTTAAACTATCAACGTCGCGGGATATATGGAGAAAGACATACTTATTTTGATACTCTATTTTTAAGTACCTGTCACGTGTGTCGTTGAGTTTGCCTTCAGTCATATAGTACTGGGGGTGTTCTAGAAAAAATCCTAAGATAGCTTCGAGAACACCACCCCTGTTTTTACCATTAAAATTGGTAGAACGCTGACAGGCCTATAATTGGCTTTGTGTAGTGTATGAATTTATCAGGAAATACACCAGTTTCTACAGATAAACTTATCAATGGTGTTAACTGTGGCACGATTATTATTTCACTACTTTTGCTGGTATGCCATCTACTCCAGTAGCTTTTTTAATCTTAATTAAGGTCTTTCCTTTTACAAAAGGGAAAGACCTTACTGTATTTCTTTTGTTTATTATTATTATTATTATTAAGGTCTTTCCTTTTACTAAAGGGAAAGACCTTACTGTATTTCTTCTGATTATTATTATTAAGGTCTTTCCTTTTACAAAAGGGAAAGACCTTACTGTATTTCTTCTGTTTATTATTAAGGTCTTTCCTTTTACAAAAGGGAAAGACCTTACTGTATTTCTTCTGTTTATTATTATTAAGGTCTTTCCTTTTACAAAAGGGAAAGACCTTACTGTATTTCTTCTGTTTATTAGGTCTTTCCACTTTTTCGTGGAAAGACCTATTGGTTTTCTTCTGATTATTATTATTATTTTTTTTCTTCCGCCAACTTTTTGTTCCTCCGCAATTTTCTTGTTTCGCAAGATGTCGCTTAGACATATGGTATATGATATCGAACAGTTATTACGCTTTTGTAACTGACACCGTGTAACCAAAATCTTTCCCATATAAGAGTTATCTCCCCGAACACTGTTTTTCTTGTTATCGCGTAATCTTCACAACCGTATAAGAAACCGACAAATTTATTTTTGCAAATTGCTCATTACATCTTCAGGATGTGCTGTTTTATTTTGACCGAAGCCGTATAGAGATTCCATATGAGAGTTATTTCCCCTTTTGTATTTGAAATTTTGAAATGTATTTTAAACTGGAAAACCATAAGTGATAGAGACCTAGGGTCTTTTGATTTGAGATCCTTGGTCCAAAAAAATGAAAATTTGGTCAAGGTCAAAGGTCAAGGTCATATTCTAAATTTTGATTTTGGCTTATTTTCACTCATTTTCATTAACCTTATCAGATATCGACAAATTATTTTTACTAAATTGTTAGTTGCGACATGTCATAACATAATAATTTTGGTTGAAAGGGTGCGTAGACAATAAATGGGAATTTTAGCCCCTACCACATCTAAAATTATGCGTAAAGTGATATTACTTTTTAACCATACATATTAGAGACCTAGGGTCTTTTGATTTGAGATCCTCAGTTTGTGACCTTGAAATTGAGGTCAAGGTCATAGGTAAATTTGGCGTTTTAGATTATGACCTTTGGTTAAAATTCATATCTATACATCATAAAGCCATAGGAACTGACATTTTAGACTGATTTTTAATATTTTAATATCAAAATAGATATTTACTGGTGGAAAGACCTTCAATTGTTCCTGAACAATTGGTTTTTAATTAAGGTCTTTCCTTTTACAAAAGGGAAAGACCTTACTGTATTTCTTCTGTTTATTATTATTATTATTATTATTATTATTATTATTATTCTTTTTCCGCCAAACTTTGACAAATTTAGCCGCGTTAACCGTAAGACCTGTCGCTTTCATGTTCACACTTTGTATTGGTGTCATGAATACCTATCTGGAACTCACCCTGTTAGTCGAAATATTTTGTCGGTTCGGAGTAATCCCTCCGAAACCCAAAAACCTTGTTATCGTTCCAACACCGTAACCGTAATAGGTAGAAAAAAAACAAAGGGTGAAATTTGTTCAGGACCAGACCCCGGTTCTTCGTTACATTTGGATCGAAAAGATTCAACGACTCATTGGTAGGGTTATGCCCCTATGAAAATTAACCGGTGTCGGTTGGCCACCAAAACTCAGAAACCATAAGTCGTAGACACCTAGGATCTTCACCATTCATCATCAATTCATGTGACTTTGAAAAATACCTCAAGGTCAAATGTGTATGTTGACCTTGACCTTTGACCTAACACCTTGTTATGGGATAATCTCAGAAACCATTATACTTACAGAAGTTTTGAATAGTGGAAAATGTTTGGGTTATTTAGGCGCAACTTTGTTACATTTTGACCAAAGAGGTTTGACCTTTCTGTAAGGGGCATAACCCCTGATTTAGGTTTCTGAAAAGACAAAATCAGCTTTTACTATATAACCAAAGGTCCTAGACCCATGGGGTCTTCAGCAATGACATTGGGGACTAATGACCTTGACAAAGGTCAAAAGGTCAAAGGTCAAGGTCATGTCCTATATAGCGAATTATGTGTTTTTGACGTAATTTAAAGGATTTTCGGTGTGTTTTAAAGCTTTTCAATGCATTTCACGTCTATTGGAACATGTATTTTACGTTATAAAAGGAAAGACCTCTCAATTGTTCAAGAACAATTGACATTTTAATTATTATTATTATTATTCTTTTTCCGCCAAACTTTGACAAATTTAGCCGCGTTAACCGTAAGATGTGTCGCTTTCATGTTCACACTTTGTATCGGTGTCATGAATACCTATCTGGAACTCACCCTGTTAGTCGAAATATTTTGTTGGTTCGGAGTAATCCCTCCGAAACCCAAAAACCTTGTTATCGTTCCAACACCGTAACCGTAATAGGTAGAAAAAAAACAAAGGGTGAAATTTATTCAGGACCAGACCCCGGTTCTTCGTTACATTTGGATCGAAAAGATTCAACGACTCATTGGTAGGGTTATGCCCCTATGAAAATTAACCGGTGTCGGTTGACCACCAAAACTCAGAAACCGTAAGTCGTAGACACCTAGGATCTTCACCAATCATCATCAATTCATGTATCTTTGTAAAATACCTCAAGGTCAAATTTGTATGTTGACCTTGACCTTTGACCTAACACCTTGTTATGGGATAATCTCAGGAACCATTATACTTACAGAAGTTTTGAATAGTGGAAAATGTTTGGGTCAGTATGGCGCAACTTTATTACATTTTGACCAAAAAGATTTGACCTTTTTTTAAGGGGCATAACCTCTGTTTTAGGTTTCTGGAAAGACAAAATCATCTTTTACTATATAACCAAAGGTCCAAGACAGCAATGACATTGGGGAATAATGACCTTGACAAAGGTCAAAAGGTCAAAGGTCAAGGTCATGTCCCATATAGCAAATTATGTGTTTTTGACCTTATTTAAAGGATTTTCAGTGTGTTTTAAAGCTTTTCAATACATTTTACGTCTATAGAAACATGTATTTTATATTATAAAAGGAAAGACCTCTCAATTGTTCAAGAACAATTGACAGTTTAATTATTAGGTCTTTCCACTTTTCCGTGGAAAGACCTATTGGTTTTCTTCTGATTATTATTATTATTTTTTTTCTTCCGCCAACTTTTTGTTCCTCCGCAATTTTTTTGTTTCGCAAGATGTCGCTTAGACATATGGTATATGATATTGAACAGTTATTACGCTTTTGTAACTGACACCGTGTAACCAAAATCTTTCCCATATAAGAGTTATCTCCCCGAACACTGTTTTTCTTGTTATCGCGTAATCTTCACAACCGTATAAGAAACCGACAAATTTATTTTTGCAAATTGCTCATTACATCTTCAGGATGTGCTGTTTTATTTTGACCGAAGCCGTATAGAGATTCCATATGAGAGTTATTTCCCCTTTTGTATTTGAAATTTTGAAATGTATTTTAAACTGGAAAACCATAAGTGATAGAGACCTAGGGTCTTTTGATTTGAGATCTTTGGTCCAAAAAAAATGAAAATTAGGTCAAGGTCAAAGGTCAAGGTCATATTCTAAATTTTGATTTTGGCTTATTTTCACTCATTTTCATTAACCTTATCAGATATCGACAAATTATTTTTACTAAATTGTTAGTTGCGACATGTCGTTACATAATAATTTTGGTTGAAAGGGTGAGTAGACAATAAATGGGAGTTTTAGCCCCTACCACATCTAAAATTATGCGTAAAGTGATATTACTTATTAACCATACATATTAGAGACCTAGGGTCTTTTGATTTGAGATCTTCAGTTTGTGACCTTGAAATTGAGGTCAAGGTCATAGGTAAATTTAGCGTTTTAGATTATGACCTTTGGTTAAAATTCATATCTATACATCATAAAGCCATAGGAACTGACATTTTAGACTGATTTTTAATATTTTAATATCAAAATAGATATTTACTGGTGGAAAGACCTTCAATTGTTCTCTGAACAATTGGTTTTTAATTATTATTATTATTCTTTTTCCGCCAAACTTTAACAAATTTAGCCGCGTTAACCGTAAGACGTGTCGCTTTCATGTTCACACTTTGTATCGGTGTCATGAATACCTATCTGGAACTCACCCTGTGAGTCGAAATATTTTGTCGGTTCGGAGTAATCCCTCCGAAAGCCAAAAACCTTGTTATCGTTCCAACACCGTAACCGTAATAGGTAGACAAAAAACAAAGGGTGAAATTTGTTCAGGACCAAACCCCGGTTCTTCGTTACATTTGGATCGAAAAGATTCAACGACTCATTGGTAGGGTTATGCCCCTATGAAAATTAACCGGTGTCGGTTGGCCACCAAAACTCAGAAACCGTAAGTCGTAGACACCTAGGATCTTCACCAATCATCATCAATTCATGTATGTTTGAAAAATACCTCAAGGTCAAATTTGTATGTTGACCTTGACCTTTGACCTAACACCTTGTTATGAAATAATCTCAGAAACCATTATACTTACAGAAGTTTTAAATAGTGGAAAATGTTTGGGTCATTATGGCGCAACTTTGTTACATTGTGACCGAAGAGATTTGACCTTTTTTAAGGGGCATAAAGCCTGTTTTAGGTTTCTGAAAAGACAAAATCAGCTTTTACTATATAACCAAAGGTCATAGATCCTTGGGGTCTTCAGTAATGTCATTGGGGACTAATGACCTTGACAAAGGTCAAAAGGTCAAAGGTCAAGGTCATGTCCCAGATAGCAAATTTAGTGTTTTAAACCTTATATGAAGGATTTTTAGTGTGTTTTAAAGCTTTTTAAGGTTGACCTTGACCTTTGACCTTTCACTTTTTATTGGATATCTCAAAAACTATTATACTTACAGAAATAGTAAATAGTGCAAAATGTTCAGGACATTGGGGACTATTGACCTTAATAAAGGTCAACAGGTCAAAGGTCAAGGTCATGTCCCAAATAGCGGATTATGTTTTTTTGACCTTATTGAAAGGGTTTTTAGTGTGTAATAAAGCTTTTCAATACATTCTACTTCTATTGGAACATGTATTTTACATTACAAAAGGAAAGACCTCTCAATTGTTCAAGAACAATTGACAGTTTAATTAAGGTCTTTCCTTTTCTATAAGGAAAGACCTTACTGTATTTCTTCTGATTATTATTATTATTATTATTATTATTATTATTCTTTTTGTTCCGCCAAACTTTGACAAATTTAGCCGCGTTAACCGTAAGACGTGTCGCTTTCATATTCACACTTTGTATAGGTGTCATGAATACCTATCCGGAACTCACCCTGTGAGTCGAAATATTTTGTCGGTTCGGAGTAATCCCTCCGAAACCCAAAAACCTTGTTATCGTTCCAACACCGTAACCGTAATAGGTAGAAAAAAAATAAAGGGTGAAATTTGTTCAGGACCAGACCCCGGTTCTTCGTTACATTTGGATCGAAAAGATTCAACGACTCATTGGTAGGGTTATGCCCCTATAAAAATTAACCGGTGTCGGTTGGCCACCAAAACTCAGAAACCGTAAGTCGTAGACACCTAGGATCTTCACCAATCATCATCAATTCATGTATCTTTGAAAAATACCTCAAGGTCAAATTTGTATGTTGACCTTGACCTTTGACCTAACACCTTGTTATGGGATAATCTCAGCAACCATTATACTTACAGATGTTTTAAATAGTGGAAAATGTTTGGGTCATTACGGCGCAACTTTGTTACATTTTGACCGAAGAGATTTAACCTATTTTTAAGGGGCATAAAGCCTGTTTTAGGTTTCTGAAAAGACAAAATCAGCTTTTACTACATAACCAAAGGTCCTAGACCCATGGGGTCTTCAGCAATGACATTGGGGACTAATGACCTTGACAAAGGTCAAAAGGTCAAAGGTCAAGGTCAATTCCCATATATCTAATTATGTGTTTTTGACCTTATTTAAAGGATTTTCAGTGTGTTTTAAAGCTTTTCAATGCATTTTACGTCTATTGAAACATGTATTTTACGTTATAAAAGGAAAGACCTCTCAATTGTTCAAGAACAATTGACAGTTTAATTAAGGTCTTTCCTTTTACAAAAGGGAAAGACCTTACTGTATTTCTTCTGTTTATTATTATTATTATTATTATTATTATTATTATTATTCTTTTTCCGCCAAACTTTGACAAATTTAGCCGCGTTAACCGTAAGACCTGTCGCTTTCATGTTCACACTTTGTATTGGTGTCATGAATACCTATCTGGAACTCACCCTGTTAGTCGAAATATTTTGTCGGTTCGGAGTAATCCCTCCGAAACCCAAAAACCTTGTTATCGTTCCAACACCGTAACCGTAATAGGTAGAAAAAAAACAAAGGGTGAAATTTGTTCAGGACCAGACCCCGGTTCTTCGTTACATTTGGATCGAAAAGATTCAACGACTCATTGGTAGGGTTATGCCCCTATGAAAATTAACCGGTGTCGGTTGGCCACCAAAACTCAGAAACCATAAGTCGTAGACACCTAGGATCTTCACCATTCATCATCAATTCATGTGACTTTGAAAAATACCTCAAGGTCAAATGTGTATGTTGACCTTGACCTTTGACCTAACACCTTGTTATGGGATAATCTCAGAAACCATTATACTTACAGAAGTTTTGAATAGTGGAAAATGTTTGGGTTATTTAGGCGCAACTTTGTTACATTTTGACCAAAGAGGTTTGACCTTTCTGTAAGGGGCATAACCCCTGATTTAGGTTTCTGAAAAGACAAAATCAGCTTTTACTATATAACCAAAGGTCCTAGACCCATGGGGTCTTCAGCAATGACATTGGGGACTAATGACCTTGACAAAGGTCAAAAGGTCAAAGGTCAAGGTCATGTCCTATATAGCGAATTATGTGTTTTTGACGTAATTTAAAGGATTTTCGGTGTGTTTTAAAGCTTTTCAATGCATTTCACGTCTATTGGAACATGTATTTTACGTTATAAAAGGAAAGACCTCTCAATTGTTCAAGAACAATTGACATTTTAATTATTATTATTCTTTTTCCGCCAAACTTTGACGAAGTTAGCCTCCGTAACCGTAAGACGTGTCGCTTTCATATTCACACTTTGTATTCGTGTCATGAATACCTATCCGGAACTCACCCTGTTATTCGAAAACTTTTGTCGGTTCGGAGTTATCCCTCCGAAACCAAAAAACCTTGTTATCGTTCCAACACCGTAACCGTAATAGGTAGAGAAAAAACAAAGGGTGAAATTTGTTCAGGACCAGACCCCGGTTCTTCGTTACATTTGGATCGAAAAGATTCAACGACTCATTGGTAGGGTTATGCCCCTATGAAAATTAACCGGTGTCGGTTGACCACCAAAACTCAGAAACCGTAAGTCGTAGACACCTAGGATCTTCACCATTCATCATCAATTCATGTATCTTTGAAAAATACCTCAAGGTCAAATTTGTATGTTGACCTTGACCTTTGACCTAACACCTTGTTATGGGATAATCTCAGAAACCATTATACTTACAGAAGTTTTAAATAGTGGAAAATGTTTGGGTCATTACGGCACAACTTTGTTACATTTTGACCGAAGAGATTTGACCTTTTTTTAAGGGGCATAAAACCTGTTTTAGGTTTCTGGAAAGACAAAATCATCTTTTACTATATAACCAAAGGTCCTAGACCCATGGGGTCTTCGACAATGACATTGGGGACTAATGACCTTGACAAAGGTCAAAAGGTCAAAGGTCAAGGTCATGTCCCATATAGCGAATTTGGTGTTTTTAACCTTATTTAAAGGTTTTTCAGTGTGTTTTAAAGCTTTTCAATACATTCTACGTCTATTTGAACATGTATTTTACATTACAAAAGGAAAGACCTCTCAATTGTTCAAGAACAATTGACAGTTTAATTATTATTATTATTATTATTATTATTCTTTTTGTTCCGCCAAACTTTGACGAAGTTAGCCTCCGTAACCGTAAGACGTGTCGCTTTCATGTTCACACTTTGTATCGGTGTCATGAATACCTATCCGGAACTCACCCTGTGAGTCGAAATATTTTGTCGGTTCGGAGTAATCCCTCCGAAACCCAAAAACCTTGTTATCGTTCCAACACCATAACCGTAATAGGTAGAAAAAAAATAAAGGGTGAAATTTGTTCAGGACCAGACCCCGGTTCTTCGTTACATTTGGATCGAAAAGATTCAACGACTCATTGGTAGGGTTATGCCCCTATAAAAATTAACCGGTGTCGGTTGGCCACCAAAACTCAGAAACCGTAAGTCGTAGACACCTAGGATCTTGACCAATCATCATCAATTCATGTATCTTTGAAAAATACCTCAAGGTCAAATTTGTATGTTGACCTTGACCTTTGACCTAACACCTTGTTATGGGATAATCTCAGCAACCATTATACTTACAGATGTTTTAAATAGTGGAAAATGTTTGGGTCATTACGGCGCAACTTTGTTACATTTTGACCGAAGAGATTTAACCTATTTTTAAGGGGCATAAAGCCTGTTTTAGGTTTCTGAAAAGACAAAATCAGCTTTTACTACATAACCAAAGGTCCTAGACCCATGGGGTCTTCAGCAATGACATTGGGGACTAATGACCTTGACAAAGGTCAAAAGGTCAAAGGTCAAGGTCAATTCCCATATATCTAATTATGTGTTTTTGACCTTATTTAAAGGATTTTCAGTGTGTTTTAAAGCTTTTCAATGTATTTTACGTCTATTGAAACATGTATTTTACGTTATAAAAGGAAAGACCTCTCAATTGTTCAAGAACAATTGACAGTTTAATTAAGGTCTTTCCTTTTACTAAAGGGAAAGACCTTACTGTATTTCTTCTGATTATTATTAAGGTCTTTCCTTTTACAAAAGGGAAAGACCTTACTGTATTTCTTTTGTTTATTATTATTATTATTATTATTAAGGTCTTTCCTTTTTCTATAAGGAAAGACCTTACTGTATTTCTTCTGTTTATTATTCTTTTTCCGCCAAACTTTGACGAAGTTAGCAGCCTAAACCGTAAGACGTGTCGCTTTCATGTTCTCACTTTGTATCGGTGTCATGAATACCTATCCGGAACTCACCCTGTTAGTCGAAATATTTTGTCGGTTCGGAGTAATCCCTCCGAAACCAAAAAACCTTGTTATCGTTCCAACACCGTAACCGTAATAGATAGAAAAAAAACGAAGGGTGAAATTTGTTCAGGACCAGACCCCGGTTCTTCGTTACATTTGATTCGAAAAGATTCAACGACTCATTGGTAGGGTTATGCCCCTTTGAAAATTAACCGGTGTCGGTGGACCACCAAAACTCAGAAACCGTAAATCGTAGAGACCTAGGATCTTCACCATTCATCAACAATTCATGAGACTTTCAAAAATACCTCAAGGTCAAATGTGTATGTTGACCTTGACCTTTGACCTAACACCTTGTTATCAGAACAACTCAAAAACCATTATACTTACAGAAGTTTTAAATAGTGGAAAATGTTTGGGTCATTACGGCACAACTTTGTTACATTTTGACCGAAGAGATTTGACCTTTTTTTAAGGGGCATAACACCTGTTTTAGGTTTCTGGAAAGACAAAATCATCTTTTACTATATAACCAAAGGTCCTAGACCCATGGGGTCTTCGGCAATGACATTGGGGACTAATGACCTTGACAAAGGTCAAAAGGTCAAAGGTCAAGGTCATGTCCCATATAGCGAATTTGGTGTTTTTAACCTTATTTAAAGGTTTTTCAGTGTGTTTTAAAGCTTTTCAATACATTCTACGTCTATTTGAACATGTATTTTACATTACAAAAGGAAAGACCTCTCAATTGTTCAAGAACAATTGACAGTTTAATTATTATTATTCTTTTTCCGTCAAACTTTGACGAAGTTAGCCTCCGTAACCGTAAGACGTGTCGCTTTTATATTCACACTTTGTATTCGTGTCATGAATACCTATCCGGAACTCACCCTGTTAGTCGAAATATTTTGTCGGTTCGGAGTTATCCCTCCGAAACCAAAAAACCTTGTTATCGTTCCAACACCGTAACCGTAATAGGTAGAAAAAAAACAAAGTGTGAAATTTGTTCAGGACCAGACCCCGGTTCTTCGTTACATTTGGATCGAAAAGATTCAACGACTCATTGGAAGGGTTATGCCCCTATGAAAATTAACCGGTGTCGGTTGACCACCAAAACTCAGAAACCGTAAGTTGTAGACACCTAGGATCTTCACCATTTATCATCAATTCATGTATCTTTGAAAAATATCTCAAGGTCAAATTTGTATGTTGACCTTGACCTTTGACCTATCACCTTGTTATGGGATAATCTCAGAAACCATAATACTTACAGAAGTTTTGAATAGTGGAAAATGTTTGGGTCATTACGGCGCAACTTTGTTACATTTTGACCGAAGAGATTTGACCTTTTTTTAAGGGGCATAACACCTGTTTTAGGTTTCTGGAAAGACAAAATCAGCTTTTACTATATAACCAAAGGTCCTAGACCCATGGGGTCTTCGGCAATGACATTGGGGACTGATGACCTTGACAAAGGTCAAAAGGTCAAAGGTCAAGGTCATGTCCCAGATAGCGAATTTAGTGTTTTTAACCTTATTTAAACGATTTTCAGTGTGTTTTAAAGCTTTTCAATACATTCTACGTCTATTTGAACATTTATTTTACATTACAAAAGGAAAGACCTCTCAATTGTTCAAGAACAATTGACAGTTTAATTATTATTATTATTCTTCCGTTAAACTTTGACAAATTTAGCCGCGTTAACCGTAAGACGTGTCGCTTTCATGTTGACACTTTGTATCGGTGTCATGAATACCTATCTGGAACTCACCCTGTTAGTCGAAATATTTTGTCGGTTCGGAGTTATCCCTCCGAAACCCAAAAACCTTGTTATCGTTCCAACACCGTAACCGTAATAGGTAGAAAAAAAACAAAGGGTGAAATTTGTTCAGGACCAGACCCCGGTTCTTCGTTACATTTGGATCGAAAAGATTCAACGACTCATTGGTAGGGTTATGCCCCTATGAAAATTAACCGGTGTCGGTTGGCCACCAAAACTCAGAAACCGTAAGTCGTAGACACCTAGGATCTTCACCAATCATCATCAATTCATGTATCTTTGAAAAATACCTCAAGGTCAAATTTGTATGTTGACCTTGACCTTTGACCTAACACCTTGTTATGGGATAATCTCAGACACCATTATACTTACAGAAGTTTTAAATAGTGGAAAATGTTTGGGTCATTACGGCGCAACTTTGTTACATTTTGACCAAAGAGATTTGACCTTTTTATAAGGGGCATAACCCCTGTTTTAGGTTTCTGAAAAGACAAAATCAGCTTTTACTATATAACCAAAGGTCCTAGACCCATGGGGTCTTCAGCAATGACATTGGGGACTAATGACCTTGACAAAGGTCAAAAGGTCAAAGGTCAAGGTCATGTCCTATATAGCGAATTATGTGTTTTTGACCTTATTTTAAGGATTTTCAGTGTGTTTTAAAGCTTTTCAATACATTCTATGTCTATTAAAACATATATTTTACATTATAAAAGGAAAGACCTCTCAATTGTTCAAGAACAATTGACATTTTAATTATTATTATTATTATTATTCTTCTTGTTCCGCCAAACTTTGACAAAATTTCCCTCCGTAACCGTAAGACGTGTCGCTTTCATGTTCACACTTTGTATCGGTGTCATGAATACCTATCCGGAACTCACCCTGTGAGTCGAAATATTTTGTCGGTTCGGAGTAATCCCTCCGAAACCAAAAAACCTTGTTATCGTTCCAACACCGTAACCGTAATAGGTAGAAAAAAAATGAAGGGTGAAATTTGTTCAGGACCAGACCCCGGTTCTTCGTTACATTTGGATCGAAAAGATTCAACGACTCATTGGTAGGGTTATGCCCCTTTGAAAATTAACCGGTGTCGGTTGGCCACCAAAACTCAGAAACCGTAAGTCGTAGACACACAGGATCTTCACCAATCATCATCATTTCATGTATCTTTAAAAAATACCTCAAGGTCAAATTTGTATGTTGACCTTGACCTTTGACCTAACACCTTGTTATGGGATAATCTCAGAAACCATTATACTTACAGAAGTTTTAAATGGTGGAAAATGTTTGGGTCATTATGGCGCAACTTTGTTACATTTTGACCAAAGAGATTTGACCTTTCTATAAGGGGCATAACCCCTGTTTTAGGTTTTTGAAAAGACAAAATCAGCTTTTACTATATAACCAAAGGTCCTAGACCCTTAAGGTCTTCAGTAATGGCATTGGGGACCAATGACCTTGACAAAGGTCAAAAGGTCAAAGGTCAAGGTCATGTCCCAGATAGCGAATTTAGTGTTTTTAACCTCATATAATGGATTTTAAGTGTGTTTTCAAGCTTTGTACGGTTGACCTTGACCTTTTCAATAGATTCTACATCTATAAGAACATGTATTTTACATTACAAAAGGAAAGACCTCTCAATTGTTCAAGAACAATTGACAGTTTAATTAAGGTCTTTCCTTTTACTAAAGGGAAAGACCTTACTGTATTTCTTCTGTTTATTAAGGTCTTTCCTTTTACTAAAGGGAAAGACCTTACTGTATTTCTTCTGATTATTATTATTATTCTTTTTGTTCCGCCAAACTTTGACAAAATTTCCCTCCGTAACCGTAAGACGTGTCGCTTTCATGTTCACACTTTGTATCGGTGTCATGAATACCTATCCTGAACTCACCCTGCGAGTCGAAATATTTTGTCGGTTCGGAGTAATCCCTCCGAAACCTAAAAACCTTGTTATCGTTCCAACACCGTAACCGTAATAGGTAGAAAAAAAATGAAGGGTGAAATTTGTTCAGGACCAGACCCCAGTTCTTCGTTACATTTGGATCGAAAAGATTCAACGACTCATTGGTAGGGTTATGCCCCTATGAAAATTAACCGGTGTAGGTTGGCCACCAAAACTCAGAAACCGTAAGTCGTAGACACATAGGATCTTCACCAATCATCATCATTTCATGTATCTTTAAAAAATACCTCAAGGTCAAATTTGTATGTTGACCTTGACCTTTGACCTAACACCTTGTTATGAGATAATCTCAGAAACCATTATACTTACAGAAGTTTTAAATGGTGGAAAATGTTTGGGTCATTATGGCGCAACTTTGTTACATTTTGACCAAAGAGATTTGACCTTTCTATAAGGGGCATAACCCCTGTTTTAAGTTTTTGAAAAGACAAAATCAGCTTTTACTATATAACCAAAGGTCCTAGACCCTTAAGGTCTTCAGTAATGGCATTGGGGACCAATGACCTTGACAAAGGTCAAAAGGTCAAAGGTCAAGGTCATGTCCCAGATAGCGAATTTAGTGTTTTTTACCTTATTTAAAGGATTTTTAGTGCTTTTTAAGGTTGACCTTGACCTTTTCAATACATTCTTCGTCTGTTGGAACATGTATTTTACATTAAAAAAGGAAAGACCTCTCAATTGTTCAAGAACAATTGACAGTTTAATTATTATTATTATTCTTCCGCCAAACTTTGACGAAGTTAGCAGCCTTAACCGTAAGACGTGTCGCTTTCATGTTCACACTTTGTATCGGTGTCATGAATATCTATCTGGAACTCACCCTGTTAGTCGAAATATTTTGTCGGTTCGGAGTAATCCCTCCGAAACCCAAAAACCTTGTTATCGTTCCAACACCGTAACCGTAATAGGTAGAAAAAAACCGAAGGGTGAAATTTGTTCAGGACCAGACCCCGGTTCTTCGTTACATTTGGATCGAAAAGATTCAACAACTCATTGGTAGGGTTATGCCCCTCTGAAAATTAACCGGTGTCGGTTGACCACCAAAACTCAGAAACCGTAAGTCGTAGACACCTAGGATCTTCACCAATCATCATCAATTCATGCATCTTTGAAAAATACCTCAAGGTCAAATTTGTATGTTGACCTTGACCTTTGACCTAACACCTTGTTATGGGATAATCTCAGAAACCATTATACTTACAGAAGTTTTAAATAGTGGAAAATGTTTGGGTCATTATGGCGCAACTTTGTTACATTTTGACCGAAGAGATTTGACCTTTCTGTAAGGGGCATAACCCCTGATTTCGGTTTCTGAAAAGACAAAATCAGCTTTTACTATATAACCAAAGGTCCTAGACCCATGGGATCTTCAGCAATGACATTTGGGACTAATGACCTTGACAAAGGTCACAAGGTCAAAGGTCAAGGTCAAGTCCCAGATAGCGAATTATGTGTTTTTGACCTTATTTTAAGGATTTTTAGTGTGTTTTAAAGCTTTTTAAGGTTGACCTTGACCTTTGACCTTTCAACTTTTTAGTCGATATCTCAAAAACGGTTACTCTTACAGAAATAGTAAACAGTGAAAAATGTTTGGGTGACTAAGGCACAACTTTTCTACATTTTGACCGAAAGAATTTGACATATTCTTCAGGGGCATAACCCCCGTTAACGGTTTCTGAAAAGGTAAAATTAGCTTTAACTCTTGAACGAAAAGTCCTAGACCCATGGGGTCTTTTATAATGACATTGTGGACCAATGACCTTCACAAAAGTTACAAGGTCAAAAGTCAAGGTCATGTCCAAATTATCGAATTTGTTGTTTTTGTCATTTTTTAACGGTTTTGTGTGTGTTTAAGAGCTTTTCAATGCATTCTACGACTATTGGAACATGTACTTTACATTTCGAAAAGGAAAGACCTCTCAATTGTTCAAGAACAATTGACATTTTAATTATTATTATTATTCTTCCGTCAAACTTTGACAAATTTAGCCGCGTTAACCGTAAGACGTGTCGCTTTCATATTCACACTTTGTATAGGTGTCATGAATACCTATCTGGAACTCACCCTGTGAGTCGAAATATTTTGTCGGTTCGGAGTAATCCCTCCGAAACCCAAAAACCTTGTTATCGTTCCAACACCATAACCGTAATAGGTAGAAAAAAACAAAGGGTGAAATTTGTTCAGGACCAGACCCCGGTTCTTCGTTACATTTGGATCGAAAAGATTCAACGACTCATTGGTAGGGTTATGCCCCTATGAAAATTAACCGGTGTCGGTTGGCCACCAAAACTCAGAAACCGTAAGTCGTAGACACATAGGATCTTCACCAATCATCATCAATTCATGTATCTTTGAAAAATACCTCAAGGTCAAATTTGTATGTTGACCTTGACCTTTGACCTAACACCTTGTTATGGGATAATCTCAGAAACCATTATACTTACAGAAGTTTTGAATAGTGGAAAATGTTTGGGTCATTAAGGCGCAACTTTGTTACATTTTGACCAAAGAGATTTGACCTTTTTATAAGGGGCATAACCCCTGTTTTAGGTTTCTGAAAAGACAAAATCAGCTTTTACTATATAACCAAAGGTCCTAGACCCATGGGGTCTTCAGCAATGACATTGGGGACTAATGACCTTGACAAAGGTCAAAAGGTCAAAGGTCAAGGTCATGTTATGTGTTTTTGACCTTATTTAAAGGATTTTCAGTGTGTTTTAAAGCTTTTCAATACATTCTACGTCTATTTGGACATATATTTTACATTATAAAAGGAAAGACCTCTCAATTGTTCAAGAACAATTGACATTTTAATTTTGTTTATATTTTTGGCTATTTTTTTTTGTTTTGTTTTTTTTTCTCAAAATTTTTTCTCTAAAATTTTGTGTTTGTGCAATTTTGATCTTTTATGATGATAAAATTGACATGTTTGACCTTCCATTACCATTTAACACTTAGTTTTGGCAAAATAAGACATATGCCAAGACCTTCCCCGAACAGATATTTAACCTTCGTTGTGTGTAAATGTAACAGTTAAAAGGTGAAATTAGGAATTTTACGTAATTAATAAACAATTCGGTAAATACCTAGGCCTGTTATTACTAATACGTTTTTAATAATTACATGCATTTACTATTATTTAACAGCCTATTTACTAAAATGTGATAACTTCGCTTGAAAATTTTAGACATAATTTAAAAAAACAAATTAGGAACTAAAGGAATAGAGATTTTAGGGCTTACTTTAGGGATAACGAAACAATGGTCCTTCAATAATGCATATTCCTTATTTACATTTTGTGTATAGAAACTGTAAAATATTTGTGTTTTTTTCTCATTTTTGAAACTCCCTTTAAATTTTGCATCATGCTCGACAAAATAAGTTTTACCACGAATCCTTTGCCGGATTTTTGCACCGAAGCTGACATTCTTCACACATATACTTATGCAAATTGATGAAGTTAAGAGTCAGTCACTATTGATATATTCCATATTTCTGATTCAGTTCCTTCTGCATTGTAACACTCCCAACTGGGGGACCTCATAGTCACATCAAATGTTTCTTCAAGAGAGACAAAATACAAAATAGGATCATCTTCTGTGTTTCTCTTTAACATGACTTTTTTTACCTGCAGCACAACTGTATCATACAGGTCATATTGCAGTAGTCCCACCATTTTTGTAAGCCGCAGTACCATTCGGTGATCGATCGTCCAGTGAAAACAGTGCTTTGTTTTATCCTGTTAAAGCGAAATGTCATAGTTTGAGATGTCCCCCATACAAAGATAACACTGAAGTGCTTTGTATCGTTTATACTAAATAAAAGAAACTGTGATTATCCTTTCAGAATTCAAAATTCAAAATGTTATACAGCTAAAGAACGCCTCCGGGTACTAGATTTTCTTGCTGTATTGAAACCCGATGGTGGCCTTTCTGCTCTTTGGTCGGGTTGTTGTCTCTATGACACATTCCCCATTTCCATTCTCAATTGTGTGTGCTTATTAGATGGTAAGTGGCTATCGACATATCGAAAATGTCGCAGTAGATGTCAAGGACACTAATCCTTATAAGAGTATCAGCTCCTGATTTGCGGACAGATAGACGAAGAGGGACATTATTATTTTTTGGTATATTTGGTGATTTATGGTATTCATTTTCCCGATGTGTCTAAAACCTTATTTATTTACATCATTAATCACAAGGATTTAAGGCCCCAAACGTTTCCAGGAAAAAAACATGGCAGGGGCTTAGGGATAGCATAGCAAAAGGTGCACATGCACCTACGACGCCCTCTCCCTTTAAACATGACTGTGCAATAGCTTGTATAGAATTATTTGAACTACAAACTAAATGTCACGAAAACCATTATTTGCCTTGGTGAATTTTTTTAATCATCTCTGAATTGTCTTTGTACAGAAGATGTTTTATCAGCTTCTCGTTTGGCATTAGGATACTATCACAATTTTCATTGAACTATTTGAACAACTCATCTGCAAATATTTTTACTATCGCACCTGCAATTTTCAACAAATATGTTCTTTTATATGTTTCGGAGTTCAGTGTAACGTCCCTTTTTCGCTAAACTAGTACACATTTTTGTTTAAGAACCCACTGAAGCCCTCCTCCGGGAGCGAGGTTTTCTCGCTGTATTGAAGACCCATTTATGGCCTTGGGCTGGTTTTTTTTACAATTTTATTAAGACAGTTTAACGTAAAGGAATATTTTAGGATGACGCTATTATACTAGCTTTTTGATCAGCTGACCATATTACAGCATTGTTTTTATAGTTTTAACAGTTAGTAAACAGGTGTAAAAATTCATTTCAAAATTATTTCTTGCTGGTTTTAACTGATCTGTTTCAGGTATAATTACTTATATTAACTTAGTGCATCGGGTATCACATCATACATGTACATGTAATTCATAATTTCACCTATTTACTGTAACATAAACATTGAGTAACATAATAACTTTCTGAATAAAGCCTTGGCTAACATCTGCATACTAATGAATTAATTTTAAAAGCCTACTTTGAAAGTTTTTCCCAGTTTTGCAACAAACGCAAGAGGTATGAAGCCATATGGCAGATATGTAAACATAAATATAAGGCATTACAATTAAAAAAAAATCTGTCAAATGATGTGATTAACCAGTTTTATACTGAACTCTAGTCTAATGACAATTTATTCTCCAATTTTAGAATTATGGTAAGTGACTCGTCTCGCATTCAGACATGGATGCTTCTATTACTAATAGAGAGGAGTATCATTTTAGGTTTCTTGTAGAGTATACATTTCGCCGTTGTCTCGACGTTTACTTGTTGTGTGATAGAGTCTCAGATATAAATACACGATATGTTTTCAGTACTATAAGGCTCATACATTATTTACTTCAAAATATACAATAGTTTCAAATTTTTCACAAACATGAAACTTGAATGGTATTTGTAAGATTAATTCTTGCATTTTTGCGTTTTATTTCAGCGTATTTTTACAAATGAAATCCTGCCTTTTCCGTTATCATGCTACACAAAAAATTTATTAAGGCATTGCACAATGTTAATATGTTATTTGGCACTGTTGATAATATGTTCCTGGTCGAAATTCGTCTTAAAAAATGTAAGAATTCCTAATTGTTATATCCATAGAGGTAGCTTTGTAGAGCTGACTTGGTTTTTTTTCGATACTTCTACCTATATTCTAAAATGAGGAATTGTTTATTTTCGTTTTTTAGTACTGGTATTTTTGTTATTTTATTTTTTTTTTTTTTTTTCAAATTGAACTATAGAATATCTTTATTTTGGTTGTTTAAAAAACTGTTTGATTCAGTGATCAAAGATAATTTAAAGAGTAAATGCGAATATTCTTTATTTTATTTCTACTGCTTGAAGAAAGGTAACTCTATTACAAAAAAGAACACTCTTCTATTAGTGTAAATCGACATATTTACTTGTGGTAATGTGGAGATGGAATTTAATGTTTATTGTCACAAATTTACTGGCTTTTGAGATCACCTTAAAATGTTCATTGATAAATGTGCATTGCTAGGACAAGATATTCTAAATACAAATAAGAGCATCTTCCTTTAGAATTTTACTAATCTACATATTTCTAGATTTAAAAAGAATTATTATCAACTAGTTCTGTCCAATATAAAGATAAGAAGATGCAGTGTCATTGTAACGAGCTAAGTATTCACCAGAGTTAAAATGACGAGGCGATATTAAAGGTCATTATACGGCCTTCAACAATGAAAAAAAAATCCATAACGTAAAATCAGCAATAACAAGTCCCGACTAAGTATATCACATTAATCAAACTTTGGATCACAAATTTTATCAAAGATTTTCTTTTCTGATTTATCTGTCAAAATACATTTCAGAAAACTGCACAATTCTTCATTAGATTTCAAACTATAAATTCATATTGTTGCAATTGTTAACTTTGAATTATAATTGATCAAGTACTTATATTTTATATAAATAAATGTGTATTTTTATAAGTGTCTCATAGAAACTGAATAAATTTGCTTTCACTTACTTTATTCATTAAATGTTAACTGATGTTTAGTTAAACTTAGTAGAATTCATATAAAATATATATACTGAAATAGAAGAATGATATTGTCAAAGATGTTAGAGCTATTTTTTAAGATTCGTTCTCATTTACAGTTATCAAGAAGCAGATTGAAGGGTAGATTTTCTATTTCTTAAAGAAAGAAAAATACTTAATTTACAACAGATATCCATTGAATGTGTGATTCTACCAGATAATCGTTTTTTCTATATAATGACCGATTTAAGGGGACAGAAGGATAAACGTAAAATTTCTCTTCAGTGCGAAAAAGACTGACATACAGAGCTACGTCTTTTTCTTTAAAGGATCAGTTCGTGCTGCTTAATTAATCGTTATCATTGTACGGACTGTTGGTGTTCTCGCTGATTTTATATTTGACGTTGTGGTTTTTTTTTTTTACGGTTTGTGGTATATATTTGCCAGAAATCAATATAATGTGTTCTTATAAAAAATAATTTATGGTGTGATTGCCAATAAGACAACTGTCCAAAAGAGACCAAAATAACACAGACATTAACAAATATAGATCACTGTACGGCCTTCAACAATGACTAAAGCCCATACCGCATAGTCAGCTATAAAAGGCCCGATATGACAATGTAAAACAATTCAGACGAGAAAACGAACGGCCTTATTTACATAAAAAATGAACGAGAAACAAATATGTAACACATAAACAAACGACAGCCACTGAATTACAGGCTCCTGACTTGAGACATGCAAGGCACATACATAAATAATGTGGCGGGGTTAAACATGTTAGCGGGATCCCAGCCTCCCCCTAACCTGGGATAGTGGTATAACAGTTTAATCTCAATAAAAAAAAATGTGAAGTATAGATAAGGGATCAACCAAGAAGCGAAAATTTGGTGAAATAAGGATTGTTTTTATCTTTATTTAAAACCGTTTGTATTTTAAAAACCGTTTCATTTATACTGGAAACACATCTAATAAAAATCGGATGGAAAAATTAACAAGATCTTGCGACAGTATCATATTGCAATGTCTTTCATTGTAAATTCTAGAAAACATTTTTTTTTTTTTCAAAAAGAAGGGAAGGTCACTTAGATAAACTTTGAAGTGAAAATTTCGCTGATTGGATTTCTCTTTCACCGAAAAAAATCGGAACACTCAAGACAGTTTATCCATTAAGCTGAACAGGATGAAAACAAAAGAAAAACAACAAAAAAAACAACAAAAAACAAATACAGAGAGCAGGCACTATACAGGCTGTCAATCGAATGATTTACCTTTGTTTCACTTTCAATGTTGACATTTTTTCCTTTAAGAATCCTGCGTTATTCATCTCTAGCTAAGAGGTTAAATTGAAGTTTACATGAATACGGATTCAATGAGGTCGAACTATTCACTTGAAAGTGAATAGCTCATCATTAATGTTGCGTAGCTTATTTTGACAAATTTGAACCATATTGGCCGCTAAAAGCGAATTATTATTTCACTATTTCACTTTCATTTAAGATTGAAAAAAAAATCATAGTTTTTTTTTATATATATATATCGTAGCTAGGGCCCCATTAAGAACATGCTATAGACTCTTTGGAAATCTTTTAGATTTCGACCTTTTATGAGGGGAAAAACTACGGGGGAAATTAGCCTTACCATTTTTTTCTGTTCAACTTTTGACATTATTGGGTTACATGATTTTTCTATGGTACATGAACCAATGCAACCAATTAAAAATCACATTATTTTTAACGTTCTGTATATGTATCCTTATCCCAACGTCTAACAAAAAGACGTCCAGATTATGACGTTACCTCCTTATACTATTCGGGCTATCTTTCCTTCACTACGACGGAAAGCCTAGCGTGAAAATTCTGAGTTGCATTCTTTTAAAAAGAAATCAAAGAAGAGAAATGGATTGGGTCTATATTCCTGACATTAAAAGCATAACATCTGTTTCAAAAAAATCGTAAGTATATTTAGTTTGTAGAAATTGTTTGTCATTTGTGTTAAATTTAGGTTCAGATTTTTTGTATGTAACTTTCACTTTTCCCTTTTGATTTAGTAAAAGTCTGTAGCCTTTTTCACAAAAAATCTTATTTGTAAAATTAATCTTACGATAAAAATAGTTAGTTGAATTGTTAAGGAATTTTTTAGACTTAAGAAAAATTTAACAATTAAGATTTTTTGTGTAAAGGGCTATAGATTTTTTCCAGTGGGAGTTCCAGGGTATTTCATCATTTAAAGTGATGTTGGACGTTTAGAAATTGAACTTTCCATCAAATGTAAACAAGAGAGTTAAAATAAGCATGTTTTTTTCATCGATATCAAGCTTAATATATATATTTCCTTAGAATTGATGTATTCGCTACAATTACCGAGTCACTTGAAGAGAAGTTCCAATCAACAACCAATGATTTCCAAAGACAACAAATAAAATGCACCACGAAGAAGATGATGACTTATAGACAGAACATGGGTAAGGTTAAACGTTACGAAATTCTATGTGGTGAAAAGTGTAAAGGAAATGTGGATTATACCAAAATAACTTTGAAAATGCTCCAACAGACTTTCACAACAACTCCTGCACATCTGATATCAACGAAACAGTATAATTCATTTATATTTTGACCATAAGCAAATGAAAATAATATAAATTAAGCGTTCTACCGTTTGTGTAGTTTAATAATTAACTAGAGCACACCCGCGAAATCACGGGCATATACAGCTTGCGAACTGTAGTAGGATGATTTTTTGTAAAAGATATTATGTATGGAGAATTTCATTAAAGGTATCAAAAGCTCTAGATCTCTTTTTCCAAAGTCCGATATTTGTTTCCTTTCTGTTAAATTCAATTATTTTCGTTTGTCTGGCCTCAGACCACAATTATTCTTCTCCTTTGCTACAAGGCTTCTTTTGGTAATTTTAAGTCAAATCAAAGTAAAAATTTGCACCGTTTCAAACATGAAATAAATGTAACTGCTTATATATAGACCATTATTAGTCTAATAAAATATGCTTCTAGGACAATTCTATCAGTGCTTTTTCTTTTGAGGGCCTTATTTACATGCCAATGGTAGGATATGAATCATGTATAAATGACTAAGACCGACTAAGGCTTATTTGAGGGGTGGTCGGAGGGGTCCTGATCCCGAAATCCCGAAATCGAAAAATATATTCCCGGATCCCATAATGATCAATCCCCAAATCCCGAGCTTAAAAACACCAATCCCGACGCCTCGAAAAAGGTCCTGCCTGCCTCTAATCTCTACCTTACTTTCATTTTTGCCAAATCACTATTTTCCCTTTCAACAATAACTTTTTATGCCCCATTAATGGGCATTATGTTTTCTAATCTGTGCATCCGTGCGTTCGTTCGTTCGGTCGTCCGTCCGTCCGTCTGTCACGCTTCCGGTTAAAGTTTTTGATCGAGGTAGTTTAAGATGAAGTTGAACATGTTTTACTTATTTTAATATATACTAGAACACACCCGCGAAATCGCGGGCATTCAGAGCGTAGTTTAAAGTATGTAAAGTGTTGTAAGAATTTTGTAAAATATTGAATGACTGGAGAATTTCAGCAAAAGTATCATAGGTTATTGGGGACATGTATTTTTTTTTTATCCCTCCTCCTTTATTTCCAAAATTCCCAATTTTTGGTTTTCTATCAATTTCAATATGAACATAGTTACATTTAGTATGTTATGAACATACATTTATTATGTTATGAACATTTAAGAAAGGAGCCTGTAATTCAGTGGTTGTCGTTTGTTTATGTGTTACAAATCTGTTTTTCGTTTATTTTTTGTACATAAATAAGGCTGCTAGTTTTCTCGATTGAAGTATTTTACATTGTCATTTCGAGGCCTTTTAAAGCTGAGTATGCGGTATGGGTTTTTCTTGTTGTTGAAGGCCGTACGGTGACCTATAGTTGTTAATTCTGTGTCATCTGGGTCTCTTTTGGAGAGTTTCAACATGGCAATCATACCACATTTTTTTTTTTAAATCAATGAATTTTGCATAGGCGGAATCAGGGGGGGGGGGGGGCTGGGGGCCCGCCCCCCTTTCATGTGAAAATTTGATTGATTATATAGGGAATCACTGAAGCGTGACTGGAGCAGGCCCCCCTTAGGTCAGTCACCTCCCCCCCCTTTTTTTACAAAATGTTCTGGATCCGCCACTGTTTTGTAAAAGATTTAATGACTGGAGAATTTCAGAAAAGGTATCAAAAGTTCACATGAATAATTTTAGCGCTTTAAGGGACTTATCATTATTTATATGGGAGGGGGCTGGTCACAATACAGGGGTATCAAGTTTTTTCCTGTATGTGGAATAGGGGGTTCAAATCTTATTGTAAATTCAAAATGGGGGGATCAATATTTTTTGCACAAAGAAATAAGTAGTTTGAACATCACTAATCATCGTACCGTTTTTATTTATTTTAAGATCCCTTTGAGTTAATTTATAACTCTCATTCCCTCAAAATCTGTATTTTTTAGGCTAACAATATAAAATTTTGGGGTTTCTATCACACATAAATTTATGAATGAAATATGTCAATAAATGAGTAAGTATGAACGAATAACCAATACATATAAACCTTATGGAGGTTTCAATAAGGCGTACTGTAAAACTTAAGTTTCAAGCAGCGTCCAAGAGAGGAACATATACTGCGAGTAATAGATATCCCACTTAAGTAAATAATGTGTTGTTGCTGTATCAAACAGTTTACTTTTTCAGAACTATTTAGGAAAAAGTGTTCTTCAATAGCTCAATATAGGAAATTAGAAAAAAAAGTCAGAAAAGCTTTGCTGCCTACCTCTTAAAATTCATGGAAGAGCCCTATTTCAAGGCAATGACTGAGAATATTTAATGTTTGCCTCATGATATCTATGATATATATCAAATATTTTGCATGTTACAATTTTGACATGTTTAATAGAGGGGGGATCACATTTTTTTAAATGTTTTTGTAGGGGGATCAAATAAAAATAGTCAAATATTATGGGGGATCAAGAAAATTTTATATGTTTGAATTCAAAATGACCCCCCCCCCTCCCCAGGTAAATAATGATAAGTTCCCAATATCTGTACTATATTATGAACATTCATTACTCTATAAATAAAGTGTATTTACTTTCAATTCTAAGTTTACTAATCGATCCATGGTCATTGATATAGTATACAGACCCTCTCTATTTAAAAAACTCTGTGACCGCCGTGGATAGTAAACTTGAAAATACACTTTATTCGTAGTATACATGTATGTTCAAAGTATACAGTAAAACGCAAATCGGAAGTCTAATCTGACTTAAAATTTCGTCCAATGACGGGACAATATCCGGATGCCCTTTTTCTCGTTTTTCTCCCAAAATAACTAAACTTCTGAATAATCATATGAATGGATGACAAATGCGAATATGCACTGTACCTATAGGACACAGAGGCGTGTTGATTAATTTATTGTCGAAAGAAGATAATAGTATAGATGCAAGTGGTATGACCCCTTAAATAGTAAACATTCAAAAAAAGCAGTAGAGAGAATACAGAGAGTCTCTATATATTAAAGAAGTATAATCGTAGTTTACATGTAGATAAACGCGAAAAATAATTGTCCTCTATAAGGAGGTATAATATAGTTGTGATTCTTGCAATCTAAACACCATGATATGGAGAACGCTCTGGATGGCTTATTTATTTTTCATTTTTGTTATCCATCATATGATTGGTTGTACTTGTGTCACGTTTTCCTTTTTTATATATATGCAACTGGTATGACCCCTTAAATAGTAAACATTCAAAGAAAACAGTAGGAAGAATACAGAGAGTCTCTATATATTCAAGTAGTATAATCGTAGTTTACATGTAGATAGACGCGAAAAATTATTGTTCTCTATAAGGAGGTATAATAATAGTTGTGGTTCTTGCGATCTAAACACCATGATAAGAAGAACACTCTGATTGGCTTATTTATTTTTCATTTTTGTTATCTATCATACCATTGGTTGTATTTGTGCAAACCGGAAGTCTTATATATGACTTAAAGTCAGTCCGATAATGGAATCATATCCGGGCTCCTTTTTTGTCGTTTTTCTCCCAAAATATCTCAATCTGAATAATCATAGGAATGGATGACAAATGCGACTATGCATGTTACCTATAGGACACAGAGGCATGATGATTGATTTACTGTGGAAGGAAGAGAAGCGACACACAAAATGAGGTCTTCTCGTTTAATAGTATAGATTTGACAAGAAAGAAAAAACCTCAATGCCACAATAACATGTACCTAAATGTTGCCCCAAATATAGGGAACGCAAATGCTATTTAAAGTATTTAATATTTCTTGTCACGCACACTCGATAGGGTGCCGAGTGTATATAAGTTCTTCGTTTTTGTCTTTCTTCTAGTTTATTACAGGTCTAATAAACTTCAAAAGGTGAATATGAAGAAAAAAAAATAATGAATTCAACGAAAGGAAATTATATCTCAGACTTTTTATTTATAACCTTACATACATTTTTTTCGTTCCAGAATTTCCGGAACTGGACCAGTTGTTTTATTTACTAAGAGAGACGATGTTGAGTATTGTTGGATTGCAACAACAGACAGCTAGTAGAAAACAGATCGTTGTTGAAAGGGTTCAGAACAAACTCGTTAATCTTGTTTCATCCTCCAAAAGCATTCGACCAATTCCAACGTAAGTTAATGCATTCAGATAATAAATACGCATATTGTTTTCTCGTATGCTGTTAAACGATGTTCTATGAAAAAAAACATGAATTATTTTTATTTTCTGAATAAGTAAAACAAACTTGATGTATCCGTTTTAAAATATGATGGCCAGTTCTATAAGTCTTTCTTGTATCCAAAACATATCATGCTTAATCATAAGCTTTTGTTTTAAATAGATAAAAGTCTTATACGGGCGGACATCTGATCACTGTATACTTTACTTATAAAATTGATAATGGAAATGGGGAATATGTCAATGTGACAACAATTCGACTAAATAGTAGATAACTGCCGACGGCCACCAATGGGTCTTTAACGCAGCGAGAGTAAAAACATCACACACCGGAGGTGGACGTCGACTGGCTATTTTGGATAGAAGTAATTTTGAGAAGACAAACTTCTAGTTGCTTTCAAGAATTTATTCCTTCTGTAAACGTGTAAATGAGAATATGCCTCAAGCAGGAAATCATTAAGTTTAGTCTTCTTGTAAAGATATTCTTTATACCTTTCTATGTTTTTACAGATTTGATAAGAAAATAACTAAGGAGTATTATAGAAGGGTAGATGAAATGAATAAACAGATGATGGCACACAAAAATATTTGCAAGGAACTTCAAAGACGAAAGGAGGTAAATTCTATCAATATAAACCACTTGTTTATTTTTTTTTTACCTTTTTGGGTGGCGGAGTAGGGGTAGAAGTGAAAAGTAGTAAATGTAAAGGTAAATTTTTAAGATTTTTTTTTTTTATTAAGTTCGAATTGCGGGCTCAGCAAAAAACCACAAAAGTTGAAAGGAACGGCGCTTTTATTGATGCTCTTCATCTCAAAGTCACAGTGAGACCTAGAACTTGGTAGAAAAGAAATGAAAGCTTACATCTGCATTTTCTAACACTCGCTAAATTATATTGTTTATGAAGTATGTTATATGGCTTATGAATAGAAATAAATGGTTTTACATTTAAAGATGTTGTTGACTGCTGAGAGAAAGGTGAAGAAATACGAATTATGCTTGAAGACCAACGAGTTGTCAAGATATTGCAATGCACACAAGTTACCTAGCTCAAAGTTAAAAGCCACAGAAGAAAGCATTAGACATCTTCAGACCAAACTAAATGATAAAAAGCAGAAAGCATCGGAAATAGACAAGATATACACAATTTTGCTGACAAAAGAGAAAACAGCAAGAAATGCTTTGATATTGGTTAGTATGAATGAAGACCTAAAAATCAATGTTATAATTGAAAATCTTCAAATCAATAATTATAACCAAAACGAAAACAGAGTTGTACAGTTTTGAAGCACTCAAAGTAAAAAACACAACTGAGATGTTTTGCAGAAGTGTATGTGATATAGATCAAATATTTCACTGTGCTAAATGTAGGATCTATTGCATAGAACACTTAATCTACTTCACCGACTCTAATACACTTATCTACTGTTGAACGGTTCAGATATTCTGGCTGTTGTGTTTTATTCAAAGAATAACCACATGTTCACATCAAAATTAAAAAGAACATAATAATTACAAGTTCATGCTGTATACTAGGTTCAAAATCTGCAAGAGACAATTCATTCGTATTTGAAATAAAAATGCTGAAGACCTGTTGGTGACCTTCTGCTGTTGTCTGCTCTATGGTCGGGTTGTTGTCTCTTTGGCACATTCCCCATTTCCATTCTCAATTTTAGATGTGGTACGATTGCCAATGAGACAAAATGACACAGAAATTAACAGCTATAGGTCACCGTACGGCCTTCGGCAATGAGTAAAGCTCATACCGCATAGCCAGCTATAAAAGACCGCGAAATCACAAATATAAATCAATTCAAACAAGAAAATTAACGGCCTAAATAATGTACAAAAATATGAACGAAAAACAAAAATGTAACACAGCAACAAACGATTACCAACGAATTATAGACTGTTGACTTGGGACATGCACATACATACAGAATGTGGTGGGTCAAACATGTTAGCGGGACCCCCCCCCCCCCCCTAACCTGGAACATTGGTATAACAGAACAATATAAGAACGAACTACAAAACTCAGTTGAAAAAGGATTAACTTTTAGATGGCATTGGATACAAATACAAATACATATAACAAAACCAAAGAGTGGACGTGACCGGTTACTTGTACATCCAATAACTAAAAGACATTAAGTACAGATCTGAGAGTACTCGCTGTTACTTTACTGATAAAATCAATATTAATACCAATAAAAAACAATATTCAAGGATCTAATGACAGTGTTGAATTTGTAACCTTTTATAATCTGTTTTTTTTTTTTTTTTTTTTTTTTTTTAAGGATCGATAAGATTACAAAGATAGTTTCTAAATTTCAGGTCAAGGTAAACAACATCTTCGTAAAAATGAGGATGTGCTATCCCGTTTGAAATAGGGTTTCTACAGGTTCAACCGAACTTCAGAACCAAATCTGTATATCTATGAAAGTATTAAACTTGTTTAAGTCAGTATCTGATTATCATAGTTTTGTAACAATTTTTTCTTTTATTGTTTATTTTCTAGCTCGAAAATGAACTATTGGATGATATACAATTCAACTTGGTAGAACGTATACAGAGCGGACTAGTGTGTCTGAAATACATCGTAGCATGACAAACTAACAAGTAAGCTGATATAATATATTGTTGAATATGTTTAAAATGGAAAGTTAAATGAAATAAGGGGATGGGTGCTAATGAAACTGAACGCATACAACACCATTAACTCATGAAATAAATACTTTGATTTATCTACGTGGACCTTTTTGTCTTTCTAGACTAATCATCTTTTGCTGATTAAGATATTTAAACTTTTAGAACACACAAGCAACGGATCGAATTGTTTAACACTTACTACAATAATGCACGTAAATTTAAATGAGTGCTAACAGCTTGTACATAATAAAACAACCAAACGATTGTCAAACAAGAACATGACAACTAAAAAACCCGTCCAGTTCTGGTTGATATAGTTGTAAAATTAATTGCTGATTTAAAGATACTTTTCTGTCTTGTAGATTCTATGAACTGCTTCCACACATTGACAATTTTGACTGTCGAATGGCTGCAGAATCAATTATAGTGAAACTTAGCTCCAATTGCTGGTTCAGTTCCCCAAATTGACGAGGAGTTGACTTTCTAGTATAATAAGGAATGGAGTATGTCTACTAGTGTTTCATGTTTGACGCGTAGACGTATACATATGTTGATCTGTGTGTTGAGAGTGAGAGTATGCATGTCTGTGTGAGACAGAGAAGAAAAATATTTGTCTTTGTGAGTGCGAGAATATGAATGTAAGAGTGAGATAGTGCAAATATGAATATGCGTCTGTGGACCGAAAGACCAGAAGGCTTGCTTTTTTTGTATCTATATGAGTATGCTTGGTTGTTGAGGAGAAAGGGGGTGAGAGAGGAATCTGTGAGTTAAATGTATGTATGTTTATAAAAGTTTTTTTTTAAATAAATAATAATTTCTTATGAATTGATCTTAGTTATTATTAACAAATTCTGTGAATATTTCTTAAACCTTTTATTTGAAAAGGTTTTGGTCTTTAGCCACAAAGATAAGTGTTTAATAAAACATGTATCTATTGTATCTGTTGTATTACTTTTTATGCATGCATTTTGATATAACAATAACACCCTGCTCCGAAAGTAGGAGGTAAAACAGTTTGTGCATGACTACATGTCATGGATACCCTACCCATTGTGTCCGCCACTTAAAGTCCCGTCGCCCTTTTCTCAGGGACTACAACCATCAAGTTCTACTGAAATTTGTATTCTGTAACATGTGTTAGTTAAAATTGAGAATGGATTTTGGGATTGTGTCAAAGGGACAACAACCCGACCACAGAGCAGACAACAACCGAAGGCCACCGATGGGTCTTTAATGCAGCGAGAAACTCCTGCACCCGGAGGAGTACTTCAGCTATCCCCTAAAAGCATGCTTCACTGTTCATCTGTGTTATTTCAGATGCATCTCTCATCCATTGCCATTTCCTGTTCACCCGAATAGTAACATAATTCGTACACATACAACATCCATGTATAGAATTTTGGTCACGTTTTTACGGAGAGCTTTATAACTGAATAATCGATTGATCGGTGCTTGCTTAACGTCCAATGGCAAATATTACATGTATATTCAGGAAGAGAAACAAGAAAAAAACAATGAATACAATAGTTCAGTTTTGCGAGGTTGGAACACAAAGTGTTTGAAGAGCATCATATAAGATTCTATTAATATCTCAAAATGGCACGGCTTGAATGTTGTATTTTTAAGTCAATAAACGTTAAAAATGAATCAAATGTTCAACACGCAATGCCTATCAAATTCTTAGATGTCTTTGCCATTATGATACAGTAATATTTTCATAAGTGGCAATTAAGGTTCCTTTTGGAAAAATTAGTTGGTGTGCAATTTGGAGCCGGACAAAAAAATCACAATAATTAATTATAATAATCAAACACAACTGATTCTGTTGGTTCCAATTTACCTCGGCAGCAGCAAAATTAAAGAACGAAACAAAGGTGATTGTTCAATATGTGTAAACAGGTTATTAATGTAATTTAGTAATGGTACCAGTATATTAATTTTAAGGGCTTAAAGACAATACAACTCTTTGGAAAATTCGGTAGGCCCTAACTCTGGCAAGGACAAAATCATGGGTAGTCCGTTATAGCAAAATCCTTTAAAAAAACCAATCAACTGAAGGTATTCCTAGTGAAGTATATAATCCGAAAATTAAGTCGGAACTCTCTAGTCGTATTTTACTTTTATAGGAAAAGAGATATTATCGGTAATATAATATAATTGATGAGATAACAACCTAACTCTCACAAAATGAGGCATTAGATTTAACTGTCCATGTTCCGACTGGACGTGTCTGCGTGTTTGTGAATCCCGCACTTCCAAACAGAAATCACTCTTTTAACATTTCTACATATTTATAAATGCTTATTGCATGTTTATGTATGAACGTTACGTTTGAAATTAAATCAAGAAAAGCGCATTGAACGCACACAATTTAGAAAGTATTATGTTTATTTAGAATTGTTTTTGCTTCATGTTGGAAAAAGCTTTCTTTATCGGTTTTTCCCCCCATTTCATTTTTCATGGTTTTTGAGGTAGTTTTATTCAGGTAAAGTTCAACGTAATCTATCTAAATGCAAACAAATTGTCCAAAGTGTGCTACATTTTCGTCCAGCGACCAACTAAAAATTACTTATCCTATGACGTTCTCCCTTTGTTCCAACGTCCAACAAGAAGACGTCAAGATTATGACGTTCCTCTTTCTGCCATCCGGGCTATCTTTCCCTCACTACGACGGAAAGCCCAGCAGGAATATTCTGAATAGCAGTCTTTTTAATAGAAATCAAAGAAAAGAAAATGGATTGTGTCTATTTCCCGGATATTTTCAGCATAACATCTGTTGCATACAGAACGTAAGTTTTTTTTTATTAAAAAAATTCGGTGATTTTAATAATTTCATTGGGAATCGAACTTTTGTTTACCTTTTAACGGTCCGCTTAACATTTTTTAGGGCAGAATATCATGATGAAGGAAATAAAAACGATTCTATCTTATTGCTATTATTTAATGAATTTATTGCTTTTATTTAATGAATTTAATGCATTGATTGCAATATTGTCATATAACCATGCCGTTTGAACAAAAGTAAAATAAATAAATTGTTCACTTGGTGTCAAGAACAATTACTTTTTTCTTTCCAGAATTGATGTGTTTGCTACTATTAGCGAGACCCTTGAGGTCATCTTCAATTCGGAAACTGCTGAGTTCCCCAGACATCAAGTAATAAGTATCATGCAGAAAATGGTAGCATACAGACAGAATATGGGTAAGAATATGTAATTATAATTTTTAGAGATGAAAATATAAAAATGTAAGAAGAAGATGTGTTTTGACATCTTTAAATGGGAACTGAGACATACATAACATAACTTGGAAAACTCTTTAATGGACACGCAATTCAACGCCTGCACATATAATAGAGGTCATACAAATACTTACTCTCTAAAAAGGCTGAGTTGTTTTGAAGTGGACATACATGTAACCGAATCATTTCACGATTAGCACTTCTTAGAAATTTAGGTTGTATTTCAACTATAAAAATTAAACAATCCGAATGTCCGTTGTTTCTGGCTTGTTTTAATCGATTATCAACACTATTTAAAGCTATTGATATCAATAAATTCGGAAAGACATAACAACAGGTATTGAGTGACATGTATACTGTTTATATTTTTTAGCACATTCATTCGAGCGACGTGGATCATTTTTTTTTTATTTTTCCAGAATTTCCTGAAATAAACAAGTTGTTTTATTTACTGTCTGAGATGGTATTGGGTGTTGTTGGGGCACACGAGACCACTAACTATATAAGAAAGAAGTCCGTTGCTGAAAAAATTCAGAAGCAGTTCGTTAACCTGGTATCATCATCTGACAGTATTCTGTCAATTCCAACGTAAGTTGTGTGATTTTTAAAGTAACCAGTGTACATGCATATTTATTTTGTATTTCCATTAAAAAAAAATCCTATACATAAAAAGGCTGAATTTATTCTTTTTCTATAATAGAATTAAATGATGTCTTGTATTAACGTCACACATTCAATCCACTATCAATATATACTAGTTTTATGTAAAGCTATTTATTTTGAACCTCGGCAGCGAACTTCCTTAACTACATGCACATGAAAAAACACACAAAGAACTATGCTTTCTTTGCTGTTCTTCATATTAAGATCGCAGTTAGGCCTTCAACAAAAAACTAAAACAAAAACTGTCCCCTCATTGCAAGTTCAAGACGGTCTCTTGCACAGTTTAGAGTATTGTATATTTAGTATACATTTCGTTATAGAGAACAAAAAAAAGTTCTTGCAAAGATCCTCTATATGCATACATGTGAATTTCACATAAACGAGTAGATTTCTTCGAGAGAGAAAAAAAGAGTTGACCTAAATGCGCTTTGTAACGAAAGTGAGATTTTCAATAATTAATTGCATATTTCAGATTTGATCAGATAAAAACCGAGGAATACTATTCAAAGATCAATGAAATGAATAAGTTAATGAGAGCCCATACCTACATTTATAAAGAGCTACAAAGACACCAAGAGGTAATTTATAAAACACATTTCATAAGTATTGCAAGTTTAAAATTGTAGTATTTTGAGATAAAAATTGCTGGGGAAACTTTCATGGCATCGTTTTTAGGACCAAAATGCAGTTACTTTTTTTCCTTTTAATTCTCAAATATGACCCTTTTGAAACGTTTGTATTTTAGCTATGTACTTTCACCCCTCTCAAATTTTTAGTGTCAGTATATCGATTCGCTGCCGTTTAGAAAATGAGGTGTTTTTGTGTTTTACATAACTTACAATTGGTTATATAATTGTTTTACGTTTAAAGATGTGTTGGATTGCTGACAGTAAGGTACAGAAGTACGACTTATGCCTGACGACAGCCAAGATATCGCGAAATCACCTGGCGGACAAACTATCTAGTAAAAACTTGAAAGCTCGAGATGACAGCATCAAACAATTACAGACGACACTAAATGACAAAAAGCAAAAAGCAGCAGAAACAGCCAGGAGGTACCAAACGTTGCTGAAGAAAGAGAACATGACCAGAAATACTCTTAGATTGGTAAGTTTAGCAAAAACATTCACAAAAGTCAATATAACTTTGAAAATGTAAAAACTTTTATCGTCGTTTAAGTGTGCATACTCAATGCTCTTCAATTTTGTACTTGTTTGGCTTTATAAATATTTTGATATGAGCGTCACTGATGAGTCTTATGTAGAAGAAACGCGCGTCTGGCGTACTAAATTATAATCCTAGTACCTTTGATAACTATCTCTACAGGAGAACATACTTGTACATTTTGTGCAATGTACGAAAAGAACAAATTGAGTAGATATTTACTGATGCATGGGCTTCGACTATATGGTTCCATGGTTCACACTGTTAGAACACAAATCAACCGTTTCATCGAGTTGCATAACAACACCAATCAACAATTTTCTAATTCGATCTCAATTGTTTGTGATCGTTTTATGTTAATAGTCATATTTCATTTATTATCTATAGCTTGAACGTAACCTATTGGACGATATCATATTCAATTTAGCAGATCGTATACACAGTGGATTGTTGTCTATGAAATATATCTTAGCAGCACACACCAACAAGTAAGTTATTCATTTTAGAAAAATTCAGTGAAACCCCGTTTTGGAATCCTGAATCCGCACATATATTTTTCCAAAACCAAGATCAGATTGTTTAAATAGTCGAGAAAGAATATTTGTAATCTGCAATTATGTAAATGTTATTTTCAATCAAATTCAAAATTTGTTATTTTTTTATTTATAATAACCAATATCATTAATTAAAAAATGATAACAGGAAACTAAAGCGTTTTTGTTTAATGTAATTTACCAAGTACATAGACAGTTCCCTGTTGACCCTAAAATTTTATCTTGTAGACTCTACGAACTACTTCCACATATTGACGACTTTGACTGCAGATTGGCTGCAGAATCAATTATAGAGAAACTTAGCTCCAAATACCAGTTTAGTTCACCACAGGTAAATATTCACTCATTGAGCCAATATCTTTTCATTGTAGCCTTTTGTGGTATTTGTTTTATATTTTCAATCGATAGTCTACATGGATTAAATCTATTACTTAATTTCTCAAAAGTGCCTTTTCCATTCCTAGCCAGTCATAAAATTGGGGCATGTTTTTAATATTGCTCTGTTTAATAAGACTGAATAAGTCTGTTTAAAGGTTTGGTTAGTTTTTGGTGTGAATGCCGAAATGCTCGTGCTTTGTTAAAAATATTATCATAAAAGATTGGATGTGAAATTCCTGAACGTGTAATATGTCTGCATGTTGCTTTATTAATATTTACGAATGCAGTCATTGTACCGATGATAAAATTTAGTAATTATTTTTACTACTACAATGTAGTAAGTAAACACTGGTGTTATAGTTTTTCGGTAGTACAGTCAGAGATTTCTTTTGTTAAAATGAAACACGTTGATACATACACGAACGAATCGGACAAGTTTAGATTTGAAAACACCATAAGATGCTGACAAAGGAACGTAAGCATCTAAAAATAAATAATTATCAATAGAAAATGAAAAATCATCTCTTTTATCATAAAGTTTGGTATTAAGCTTCCCGTTAAAGATATAGATATCAAGATCCAGGAAAGGCAATGTTTATTGTTAGTATTAGCTTTATCTAAAGTCTTTCCGACAGGAACATAGTTCTTATTAGTTCTAGTGGCACTATTGATTATTTCATGAATATTCATGCAGGAATTTCACAGTGCAAATGGATTGAAAGTCAAGCTTCCAGATATACAATATATTTACTACAAATCAGACAAACAGATAACGGAGCAACAAGCATACGAGCCGACAAAAGAACAACGCAATAACAATAGTAAGTCAGTGGTTTTATTTAGTATCAATTATTTAGAATTGTAAGTTGTATGACAGTCGCATCAAATTCCATTATATTGACAACGAAACGATGTGTGAACAAAACAAACAGACATAATAGGTTAAAAAGTCAAAAATAGGGGAACAGCAGTCAACATTGTGCTATAATCTCAATAATAAGAAACATTGATTGATTGATTGATGGTTGCTTAACGTCCAGTGGCAAATATTTCATGCATATTCAGGACGGGAACAAGTTCACAATAGATACAATAGGTAGGTTATTGTAATAGAGGCCATATAGGATGATGGTCGGGGAATTTTGGACTGCCACTGGAAAATGAGGGTATATTGGATAGGGACAGAAATTTTGCCTTGCAACAGGCCACCTAAGTACCGGACGTGACTGCGAACTTGATACATCCCGCACAGCCAAACGGACGCCCCACTTCGGAAAGCGTTTTACTGCCGGTCGGGAGAAGACCAGGTGACCATATTTCTATAACCCAGTCACCCTTGGGATCTAAAAACAAACAAATGTGTAACGGAGAAGCAAACGAAAAATATAGACCAAGCAAAATAACATACATTAAAGTCAAGAATACACAAATTTACCATAATACAATAACACAATGACGGGAAGTATAATTCAGATAACACTTTAATATTAAAATATTCATTCGTTCATTCATACAAGTACAGAGCCGCGTCATATATGTATCAAAGAAATATAAAACGGCATATAGACAAAGCACATTAACATAAATGAATTTCAAAGACAAATTTACAAAAAAGTGTAACAATGGCACAATAACGGGATGTTAAAGTACAGAGCCACGTCATATGTATCAAGGAAACACCAGAAGGCACATAAAAAAAGCAAACCAGCAAAAACGAAAGACAAGAATACGAGAATTGTCATAGAACAATAACACAATGACGGGATGTACAGCAAACCAGCAAAAACGAAAGACAAGAATACGAGAATTGTCATAAAACAATAACACAATGACGGGATGTACAAGTACTGAGCCACTTCAAATTGATAACATTAAAAACAGACTAAACAGTAAAAGTAATATTCATAAAGACAAATGAAAAAATAGTACAACATATATTTTAACATGATAAAAAACGTCAGTACCCAGGAACTATACTTCTAGACCATCGTGTATTGTTTGTGAAGTTGATACGGTATATTTATCAACAAGGTCTTGGTACCTTCCGATTAACGTTTTTAGAAAAATGATGACCCGTTCTTTGTTCATAAACTTTCTGCTCAGACACTTTACAGGCGTTTTACAAAGTCTGAACAGGAGCTGAAAACTCACGAATACCGAATAATTTTGGAAAATGTGTATCTCACATGCCGATGAAGTTGGTCGCTACCAAGGTGTTGGAAACCAATAATTTCAAAATTAAAATCGTCTCGTTTGTCATAGATTCTGGTACTGAGATGACCGTGTGTGTCAAATTCGAGGTATAGGTATAACAATGAGGCGAAGGAAGTCGTGTCTGTTGTTTCTTTGATTTTAAAATTTTGGGGATGTATCAATGGTATCCAATCAGAAAAGTTTGGATTGTTAATGGAAATTTAATAACATCATCAATATATCTGAAAGTGAAATTAAATGACTTGGCTTCTTTGATCTTCTTGTTCATAACAAGTGGCTGAAGAAACTCCGATTCATATGAAAATGCAGAGGTTGACAAGGAGAGGCGCACAGTTCGTTCCCACAGGAATGCAGAAAATTTGTCCAAATTTAACAAATATGTTGTCAATAAGAAACTTCAGCATACTGATCACTTGTTCCTATGTGCAACATGTCCTACCTTTCTGCTCACTAGTCACAAAATATGCCGTGCAGTTCCCCAAAGTAAAAAAAAATCCATAGCACACGCTGCCGTTTCTGTGTTGAAAAGCATTGTGGACCATTTAACGCCACACTTTTCAGGGCATTGGTTCTATGAAGGATGTGTGAAAGATTAAACTATGTTTCATTTTAGTTGCATTAAAACTGAGACCACAGTATTAAACATGAAGATTTGTTGTCTTGCATAAAGTTAATTCTTGGCAAAAACACTTGGTCAGTTTAAGTTGTGACGACCTCTCACATTTCCAGAGCAAATAATCAAACCAATGTTACAACTAGAATATACGTTGATAACGTTTTATTTTGTCAGTTTTCTTGCATTACCCTTTGTTGAGGAGACTTTTTGAGTTCAGTATTTTTGTTATACTCGAGACATCACAGGTTTTCATAATTGCCATTTACGCTTATAACTACACTAAGTCCGTGTTACAATTAGTCATTCTAATAATGTTCCCAATATTTTATTTTGCAGACGTCAGTTGCCAAGTCGACCAGTTCAATTTCTTAAGAAACTCTTATGTAAAGACAAAAGACTTGTCAAAGAAAACGAACGAGTGCTTCGTCAAAATTAAAGAAGGTACAGTCATTACGATGTTTTTGAATACGGTCTTTGGACATAGCACTCATTTTCAACGCTTTTAAAGCACCAGATTAATTTTTAGCAAATTGTTCTTCAGTTATGCTCCTATCAAGTAATCGGAAATTAAAATAGAAAGAGGTGTGACGAATTATGTCAATTTGACTTGAATCCAATTGTTCAATAAAACCCCAAAATGAAAAGATTTTTTTCAACCGTTCACAAGGCATATAATGTGTATTTAATGCATCATGATTTTACTAAGTACATAATTGCGAGATAGATTTAAATATTCCAAATTATTATAAAGTCTCAAGAATATGAAGTCAAAAGGATAGTGTTTTATATAATGTTAAAATATATTTTATCGTAACTTATTTTTGATTTTAATCAGATTGAGGAATGCCAAAAAATAAACTATTTTTTTTCAAATTTCAGGAATGATCGTAAAATTGAAGGTTGCTACAGACGAATCAGAAGTTGCATTTGGGTGGTACAAGTCAAACCCTTGGAATCAAAAGAAATGGGGATTCTTTTGTAAATCTACAGAACACATTAAGTTAACATAAACACTGAACAGATATGGATCTTATTGGATAATTTTTAAAAGGACCACGACTACAATTTACTTTGATCATGTTCCATTTGATATTGAGCTGTGGAATTTACACGTGTACATATTTCAACCTGTCTGATTGAGAGAATGTGTGTCCGTTTGAGAGAGAATAGTCTGTTTGCCAGTGTAAATCTGTGAAGGAACGTGTGTGTGTTCAAGTTTAAGTGACAGTGTATGTGTGAGTGAATCTTGTGAAAGGGTGTTTATAATCATGTGTTTGATATGAGAGAAATGAGAGAAAGCGAGGATTGAAGTGTTTGTTTGTACTGTATGTCATTGTGTCAAATTTTGTTAGTGTATAAAATCTTATTTTTGAATAGTTATTTTGTAAATTGGTCTTTTTCATTATTTTTTACAAAAAAAAGATTATTTTTCTTAGCGAAAAATGTTTACAATGATACTTAAACTGTTGAAACGTGTATAGTTGTTTCAATAGTTATCAAAGGTATCAGGATTATAATTTAATACGCCAGACGCGCGTTTTGTCTACAAAAGACTCATCACTGACGCTCAGATCAAATAGTTATAAAGTCAAACAAGTACAAAGTTGAAGAGCACTGAAGACACAAAATTACAAAAAGTTGTGCAAAATACGGCTAAGGTAATCTATTCTTGGGATAAGAAAATTCTTAGTTTTTTTGAAAAATTGAAAATTTTGTAACAGAAAATGTATATATAAAAAATTATATATATATATAAAAAAAAACACATAATTGACATTCCTGTCAACACCGAAGTGCTGACTACTGGGCTGGTGATACCCTCGGGGACGAAACGTCCACCAGCAGTGGCATCCACCCAGTGGTGTAAATAGTTACAAAAGGTACCAGGATTTTATTTAATACGCCAGAGGCGCGTTTCGCCTACATAAGACTCATCAGTGACTCTCAGATCAAATAGTTATAAAGCCAAACAAGTACAAAGTTGAAGAGCACTATGGACCCAAAATTCCAAAAAGTGCCAAATACGGCTACGGTAATCTATTCCTGGGATAAGAAAATCCTTCATTTGAATGATGTCTTTTAGAATAAATCCGTTGAGATGTATGGACATAAATTCTAGTTCAGGAAGACGTGGTATATTTATTAGTTTTGATTGGACATTGAATTAGCATCCAGTTACCTCTAGTACTCTAGGAATAATAGTTTGTGCCTTTTGTCGTTTGATGCTGAAAGCAGGTCTGAGTAAAGTCCTTTTTTAAGTTTGTTTTAATTTTTACTGTAACATCAGTTTTATTTTTACAAAGCAATTAGCACTCGTAATCATGTATAAGGTAAACATACTGTATAACTGTATTTTGTAATGTAATACTACCAACTCACCAACCAATGTTCAAATTTCTTTAATCCATATAGGAAGATACTAATCAAGGTAAAGTTACTACAACTGGAAGAATCGTATGAACTCCAGAGGGCGGGTTGGTTACGTTAAAGTGGTAAATAAACTCATAATAGATACCAGGACTAAATTTAGTATATACGTCAGACGCGTGTTTCGTCTACAAAAGACTCGCCAGTGACGCTCGAATCCAAAAAAAGTTAAAAAGGCCAAATAAAGTACGAAGTTGAAGAGCATTGAGGACCAAAATACAGCTAAGGTAAATAATGCCTGAGGTAGAAAAGCCTTAGTATTTCAAAAAATTATAAATTTTGTAAACAGTAAATTTTTTAAATATAACCATATCAATGACAATTCATTTCAGCACAAAAAGTGCTGACTACTGGGCTTGTGATACCCTCGGGGAAATAAATCTCCACCAGCAGTGGCATCGACCCAGTGGTTGTAAATAAACTCATCATAGATACCAAACGTCTCTAGATATAAATTTAATTTTCTTGGCAAACATGATGTTCAGTGGTTGTAGATTTTTGGTGTGCTTCATAAGTGTTTCTCGTTCATTGTTTTGTAATATAGAAACAAGATTGTGTCCATAGTACACGGATGCCCCATTCGCACTATCATTTTCTATTTCAGTGGACCGTGAAATTGGGGTAAATACTCTTACTTGGCATTTCAATTTGAAAGATCATATCATAGGGAACATTTGTACTAAGTGTCAATTTGATTGGACTTCCATATCATCAAAAACTACCTTCACTAAAAACTTTAACCTGAAGCGGGACAGATGGATGAATGGAACGGACACAAAGCATAGAAAACTTAATGCCCTTCTCCTATCGTAGGTGATGCATAAAAAGTAAAATCCCCAAAATACTGAAAAGGAAAGTCCCTGATGGCAAAATCAAATGATAAAACACATAAACAACTGTCATATTCCTGACTTGGTAAGGCATTTGCATATTATGTGGAAAATGGTGGATTGAACCTGGTTTTATAGCGCTAAACTCTCACTTGAATACTTGTATGACAGTCGCATAGATTAGACCGTTTGTTTTCCTGTTTGAATGATCTTACACTCGTCATTTGTGGGGCTCTTTGTGGCTGGCTTTTCTGTGTGAGCCAAGGCTCCGTGTTAAAGACCGTACTTTGACCTAAAATGGTTTATTTTTTTACAATTTGTGACTTGGATGGATAGTTGTCTCATTGGCATTCATAACACACCGCCTTATATGTATGAAACTCGTTTAAACGATGTGTTAAGAATGACAATGAGACAACTATCCATCCAAGTCACAATTGTAATCAAACTCCGTATAATCCTCACCTTAAAAAGCTAGCCAAATTTCTCAGTTGTATGACAGTCGCATAAAATTCCATTATAAAAACAACAATTAGTAAACAAAACTTAGACATAAAAGGTAAAAGTGTCAAAAATAGGGGGAACAGCATTCAACATTGTGTTATAATCTTAAACACTATAAAACAAACAAATAATTCACATGGCAACACAGAAAAACAAAAGGGCATATAGAAAAAGCACATACGCAAAACTAAAGACAAGAATACAAAAATTGTCCATAACACAATGACTGGATGTACAAGTACCGAGCCATGTCAAATGGATATCAACAAAAATAAACTATGAAAACAGTAGGAGTAACAATTTACAGACAAATTAATGAAACCTATAACTCGTTATTAAGATTATAAACAAATCAATACCTTGAATATTTACTTTAGGACCATCGTGTATTATTTGTGAAGTTGATACGGAATATATATCAACAATGTCTTGTTATCTTTCGATGAACATTTTTAGAAATAGGAAGACATTCTTTTGCATAAACCTGGTTTAGCGGTGAACTACTGTTGCTTTTATTTATCAACTTTCATGTAAGACAATGGCGACGTTTAACAGTCTAAGTATCAGCTGCAAATCTTTGAATACCGAATGAATTGGGCATTGTATATCGACGTTGGATATTAGATCTCAATCAACTGTTATTCTAAACTGAACATATTAAAAAGTAAATTCCTCTTTCTCCTTAGCAATGTCACGTTTTAACTAAGAAAAGACCGTACTTTGAGCGTATCATGGTTTGTTTGGCAAATTCAGTTAACTTAGGGGGTTTGTAACTGTGACTTACATGAATACTATCACGAATAATTTCGTTAACTGCATTTATTTAATAACAACAGTTAAAAGCTGATATGTCTCGATTTCCTACATGTAAAGCTTGACTACAACTATCAAAGCAATTTAACATGATCCAAGAAAATAAGGTCAAGAACATATAACCCCTGTCTATCAGGCATCAGTACATGCTTTAAATATAGTTGAACCTTTCAATGCATAAAGTATACAAGAAAAAAATGCGCCAGGGGGCAGCTTACTACGACCGCAGAGGTCGAACTCTGAACAATTGGGGCCAGTATGGAAACAACATTCAAGCTTGATACGGCTCTGAATTTGGATTGTGATTAAATATTTGACACAACATAGGTTTCTGACACAGAATGAATGTTGTCTAATTGAACTTAAAAAAAAAATTATACCTATTATGGTCCAATATTCAAAATCTAAGTACTTGGATTGATTCAGCATATCAAAGGATACCAAGAATTAAATGTTTGATGAAAGCAAACACAGTTTAATTTTGGACCCTTTGAACCTCATGTGGACAAATTTAAAAACGAGGCCCATATTCCAAAAACTACACGGTTAGATTCAGCATATAAAGGAACCCCAAGAATTCAAGAATAAAACACTATTGAAATTGGTCAAGAAATAAGCAATTTATACAAAGTATTAGAAAAGTATTGTTTTGGCCACTAATTCCTAAACAGTTTGGGTCATAACCCCCAAAATCAATCCCAACCTTCCTTTTTTTGTATGAAACCTTGGACAATTTCAGAAAAATCCATACACCTCCACACATGTTATTATTTGGAAACTAGAAAATGCTTATTTTACCCCTTTTGGGGCCCTTGTTCCTAAACTGTTGAAACCATAACCCCCAAAATCAATCTCAACCTTCCTTTGGTGGTTTCAAACCTTGTGTTTAAATTTCATAAAGATCCAATCACTCAAACTAAAGTAATTGTCCGGAAAATAAGTGTTTCGGACGACGACGACCGACGACGAATACGACGACCATGACGACGACCATGACGACCATAACGTGATATCAATATACGAACGCGGTCGTAAACTAGAAAAACTTAAGATTAATCAATGAACTATCTAAAATGAGGTCATGGTCAGATAATAATTGCCAGACAGATATTTATACCTTATAATCATTCCATACACGAATATAGTTGAGCAATTGCTAATAGTATTAAAAAAGACCAAAACAAAAATTTAATAGTGAGTCTTGAACAGTAAAATGGGGTCAAGGTCAAAGAAAAATGCCAGACTAACATGTTCATCGTAGAAAATTTTCGTATACAAAATATAGTTGACCTATTGCATACAGTATCAGAACAACAGACCAAAACTCATAGACTTAACTTAAACTACTGAACCATGAACATGAGCTCAATATCTGATAACAACTGCCAAATGAAATAGTACACAATACAATCATTCCATACACCAAATATGGTAGAACAATTGCATAGAGTATTTGAAATATAGAACAAAACACAACAACTCAACTAAAACCATGAACCATGAAAATTAGGTCAAGGTTAGATGACATCTATCAGTTGAACATGTACACCTTACACTCATTCCATACACCAAATATAGTAGACTATCTGAGATATGGACTTCACCTCAAAACTTGACCTTCTTCGCTGATCCATGAAATGAGGTCAAGGTCAAGTGAAAACTGTTTGACACGTATGAGGACTATGCAAGGTACGCACAAACAATAAAATCATCCTTTTAGTAGTAATTAGAGAAACATAAGGGATAATAAAAATCTTAACTTTTTTCAAGTAGTCACTAAACCATGAAAATGAGGTCAAGGACAATGGAAATATGACAGACAGAAACTTTATAACATAAAGCAATAATTTACAAATTATGAAGGATCCAGGTCTGCTGCCTCAAATATTAAGGGTCTAAGAGTTTAGTTAACACCGCCCTGCTTGATCACTAATCATGTATCGAGCTTCTGTAGCAGCTCCACAAAAATTAGAGACTTTTAAACATATGATAAATACTTTTTTATCTAGTCATTTTTTTTAACATTATAAATTATAACAACATGCATAAAATAAACATAATGAAACAATTCTTATCAAAAGACAACAAGAATTAATAGAGATGCCATGTTTTTCTTCATGGTTTCGGTTGCACACCGACACCTATTTTGCCTGCCAAACAATCTCGACCAAACGTAAATGGTTTTATACACATCTGACACAGTTCTAGTCTTCATGTGTCCAATTTCTTCATTCGATGTTCCTGAACAAAATATAGAGACTTTGTTAATATTACTGACATGTAATGATTTAGTCGTTTTTTCAAGATCTACATAATGATTTTGTGATTTTTTTCAAATATTGAAAGAATATTTTCTATTGCAGTTATGTGAGGTATTAGACATGTTCACCATAAGCCGATACGGAAACCGAAACCAAAAATAGTAGTAAGGTAAATGGTAAATGTTTTAAAATAATCTTCAATTAACTCAACCCTTTTACTTCATTTTATTCTTTAAAATTTGAAACACTAGATGGAGTATTTATTCAATTCAAACATTAACATAAATCTATCAGAAAAGCAAAGTTGAATTGAGATACACATAAGTAAGTAATCTATAATTAAGATTTGGATGTAAATTTATTATTGATGATGTACAGTAATCATGAATCAAGTTTCGTCTAAGTGAAAGAACTGTACATAGGTCTTCAATATTAGCAATATCGTTCAGAAAAAAGTATATATAAAGGGAATATTTAATTAACAAATGAACCAAAACAAATACTTATAAAGGCAAACATTTTTATTTTATTATAATTGTATGATTACTGTTAATCTGTATCGGAAGAAGGGGATCCAAAAAGCTTGATGGTGCTTTCGGCAAAATTAATTTCAACAGTTTTTTATACATTTGCATGTTTTCTCTCTCGTTTTCCTTCACTTTCTTTTTCTGGCACACGTTTTATTGCCCCTCTTGATGTGCTAGTTTTACGACTTTCATCCTCAACTTTTAAGTAAATAATTTCATAGTTTAAATTATAATCAAGAAAATAACAAGAGTGCACACACTGAAATGTCTCGCCTTCTTTACTAATCATTGATACTATGTTGATAGACCTAAATATAAAGCTTTATTACAACTGTCACATAAACTCAACATTAACCAAGAAAACGAAACATTGATCAATGAACCATGAAAATGAGGTCAAGGTCAGATGAACTATACCACGCAGACATGTACAGCTAACAATTCTTCAATACAACAAATATAGTTGACTTATTGCTTATAAATTAAGAAAAACAGACCAAAACACAAACACTTAACACTTAGCAATGGACCGTGAAAATGAGGTCAAGGTCAAATGAAACCTGCGTAACAGACATAAAGATCATAAAATATTTCCATACACCAAATATAGTTGACCTAATGCATAAAGTATTAGAAAAATAGACCAAAACTCAAAAACTTAACTTTGACCACTGAACCATGAAAATGAGGTCAAGGTCAGATGACACTTGTCAGCTAGACAAGTACACCTTACAATCATTCCATAAACCAAATATAGTAGACCTATTGCATATAGTATAAGAAAAACAGACCAAAACACAAAAACTTAACTATAACCACTGAACCATGAAAATGAGGTCAAGGTCAGATGACACCTGCCAGTTGGACATGTACACCTTACAGTCCTTCCATACACCGAATATACTAGACCTATTGCTTATAGTATCTGAGATATGGACTTGACCACCAAAACTTAACATTGTTCACTGATCCATGAAATGAGGTCGAGGTCAAATGAAAACTGTCTGACGGGCATGAGGACCTTGCAAGGTACGCACATACTAAATATAGTTATCCAACTACTTATAATAAGAGAGAATTTAACATTACAAAAAATCTGAACTTTTTTTTCAAGTAGTCACTGAACCATGAAAATGAGGTCAAGGACATTGGACATGTGACTGACGGAAAGTTCGTAACATGAGGCATCTATATACAAAGTATGAAGCTTCCAGGTCTTCTACCTTCTATAATATAAAGCTTTTAAGAAGTTAGCTAACGCCGCCGCCGCCGCCGCCGCCGCCGCCGGATCACTATCCCTATGTCGCGCTTTCTGCAACAAAAGTTGCAGGCTCGACAAAAACTGACTTTAACAAGTTTGTGATGGACATATTATTTACAGTAGCCTTTTATATTGTTCAAAGTATAGCTTATTACTATCTATTTGTTTTTGGTGTTAGCAAAACTTTATCTTATAAAGCTATCCATGAAATTTGGTCAATTCTTCATCAAGCTTTCAGATCATTGATAACATATCCGTCAGCTGAAAAATACAAATCTAAGAAGGGTGGTTGGCCAGAATTGGAAGAAGCAGTTGGATCTATTGACGGCACCTACCATATAATAAATCGTTAACCAAAACCCAGGCATGGTTTTATAGTGGACATCGTCGTATACACTGTATTCATGTACACGTAAGTTTTAAGAGACACAGGAAAGGAAATAAGATACAGCAAATATGGTTTCTAGGTAATAACAATGATGCTACTACTTACAAATTGATGGATGCGATCGATCCACACGATATTTTACCGTTTTCTCAAGATTGTTACTTATTTGGCGATATTATATATCCATTTGAACATCCTATTGCAATACGTTATACTGTAAGGCAGCTACGCAATTAACATTCATTTATCTACGATGAACGCAAATTTGTCGATGAAAAAGATTCCTGCAGAAGAGTTTATGTAGAACATTCCATAAGAGGAATATACATTTATCAAATAATAGATTTTCTTTATAGACATAGTCGAAGCATTATTGCACCTGTTATAGAACTATGTGCAGCTAGTTCCCTACAACAAAACCTGATTAATTTACATCATAGATAAATTGTATTAACATCTTAAATTGTATATTACTTGCATTGGTATAATTAAAGTCATATGAAGCGAGTGACTGGTGAAAAATAATGTTTATCGAAATCTTGGACCAATGCATGTATATATCATAAACATAGTCTTCTGTGTACGATTTTATCATTTTTTACACAAACATTTTGTATAATCGTCAATTTTTTTGTTTGTTATTGTGTGAAAATATGGCAGCTACTTAATTGTCGTGTTTTTAAGCCGTAGTTTATAGATTGCCAACTTATAGTAAATAATCAACAAACAAGCATGGATATTGAGCACGTGTATAACATGTACAATCAGATAATAGTTTTCTTCAGAAAAAAAATATAGGTACATAAGTTTTATGATGAAAACTATCCATTTAGTTATAAAAACATGTGTATATATTTTTTTTTATTTGAGGTTTCATATGACTTTAAATAATGGTTGAATTTAACTTGTGACTTTTGTATTCATGTGAATTGATAAATTGAATTAATACTCTGTCTTTTGTATTCTAATTTCCAACAATATAATGGAGTAAAAAGGTTAGACTAATTAACATTATAAACATTTACCATTCCCTACTATTTTTGGTTTCGGTATCGGTTTCGTATCGGTTTCGACTTCCGTTTTGGTATGGGCTTATTGTGAACATGTCTATTAACATTTTCTTGATGAACTTTAAAAGACCAACACTCTTTTACTGAAACTTCCGACAATATATGTATCTAAAAAATATTATTACCACTACTTTCGTTCTTTGTTGAGAAAATGCAGAAGACGTATTTTGATTTTAACGACGAGATGAGAAGTTTAAAAGGTACTAAGTAGTAGAAAAGTGCACATGTAATAGGATATTGACAAAGCAAATAGCATGACAACATTATTTGATTGTATAATTTACTCTTCTGTCTCGCTGTATTAAATAGTTCATCCTATTCTATCTGTTTTTGTCTACCTGGGTTTGTATCTTCATAATCATTTTTAGATTTGAACATCGGTTAACTTCGCCTCTTAATTTCAGGCAGTTTTCGACAACCTTATCAAAACATCAGAATTAAATAATTTTTTTCAATTAGAACAATTTTTTCTTACCTTTCTGTGAAAGTAATGCTCTGACAAATATTTTAGGAATTTAGAGTGTCTGAGCTCAATACAATATGTAGCACAGTCAGTTCATTTATACATAACAAACTGCAAAAATTTGTACCGAGAGAGTTGATTAAAATGCTTTTATATTTTAAGGGAATTTCTCCATGAGGAGTTCCTCTTTGGAAACACGTTTTGGAGAAAATAGAAATCAATGAATACATACTTCAATATTTAAATATCTAAATTGTAAAAGTCTCTATTTTTTCAGCAAGTTTACAACTTTTGGTCATGCCAGAGCATAGCAATAGTACTAGAGTGATCTAAATATGAATTATCTAATGTACTGGAATCTTTAGGGTGCTCACCAACCTCTGATCCCATTGCTATAACTACTCACATCTGTAGTAAATACTCTGTCGTCACAACAACTGCCACATACACCAATCTTATGACTCTTTATGACGTCTTTATTACTCTTTGACTGATAAATTCTGCTTTAATGTCGCCTTACACAATTTTAACAGTGTCTGAACCTTCATTATTGTTGGTGTCTAGTATTTCACTCCCATTGTCAATTTCAAAGTCTGTTGCTCCGTCACCTCTATGAAGCTCACATAAACCTTGGTAATTGCAGGACTGTATTTCTCTTTCTACTAGTGTTTTGTAAGATGAGAGCAAAATGCTTTCTATATCCTGGAATTAAAACATTATCTTTTATAAATACAGATTGCAATATCTTTTAATATTACAGGGTTATTGAATGAATATTGGGGAATATTGTCCCGAGTAGAATTTTATATTGTACAAGCTTGCGAGTGCAATATATGTTCTAAGAGGGACAATATTACCCAATATTCATGCAATAACCCTTTTATTGTATAGCAATATAATATTTGAAAGTAAAAATTGGATTAAACTAAGATTTTGTCGTTGATGACGTCATAAATTTTGAAGATCTATTGCACTAGTACAATATTGGAATTTATTGTACGTTAACTTTTGGTTACTTTCTGTGGGAAATATTATATTGCTATACAATAAATCTATATATTATATGCATATTTTAAATCGTGTTTTTGTATTAATTTGGTGTTTTCATGAGTTTTTTTTTAGAGAGTTGGTGTTGAGTGTTGACTTATTTAGTATTTTTAATGATACCTGTTATTTTTATGTGCTTCTTTATTCAAACTGCATATGCGATGCTGACAAGGTTAGCTATGGAATTATTACTTAAGAAATAATTCATGGAAGCCATATATTGTTGGAAATTTACACATGGCCTGGGCCGTGATTATTCGAATTTTATCCTGAGCGTTGAGGGATAAAATAAACGAATATCACGGCCCAGGCCATGTGTAAATTTCCAACAATATATGGCTTCCATGAATTATTTTGATTCTAATAGGACAAATACGGTCATTAAAAAACTGAAGCGAGGGTGGGTATGCTGTGTGTGTGGCTGTTCTTTTTTACTCCCTGCTAGATAAAGCTCAAATATCTTTATAAATATGTAGCTTGCGTAGGTTAGTTCGTGAATAACTGCTAGAAAAAAAACTTTTTAATTCTTTTAATTCTCAAATCCAACATATGCCATTTTTAATTTACATGTTTTTCTCGTAAGCTTCCGTTAAATCCAAAGTTGACATTTTGTAACTAAGGAGCCGCCATATTGACTTGCTGAAACGAGTAAATATGCGAATAATGCAATAGAATAGAAAACAAAACAAAACCTACCTCAAAAATCAGTTTTAATACAATATCATACGAATTCCGATGGTTCACGCAACAGAAAACTTTCAACTTTAGCGGTTTCATTTGTATGACGTCATGTTTTGAAATGACTTAAATGCGCCAAAAAGATTAATAGACTTTCGCGGAATTTTATTTAATTTTTATTTTGTTGATTTCTCCGAGATCTTGTGCATTAATTCTTTTTATTATGCATAAGAATAAGAAAAAAAGTTATTTTGTCTTTTTTAAATTGCCCTTTTTAAAACAATAAAATCGGCAGAGGGTCTGCAAATAGGTTCCAATACATGTAGATTTACGTGGGAAGTATATTGTAACGGCCATTATTATGTATATCTCTGAGTCTGCGCTAAGTATATGTTATCGAGAATTTTATCACAGTGTTGTTTACAAAGCTAAAGAAGCACGTCATATTAGAATTGTATTTTAATTGAAACGAAATTAACAAGTTGGACAATTTCGCCAACGTAACTGTAAACCAGATGCTCCGCAGGGCGCAGCTTTATACGACCGCAGAGGTTGAACCCTGAACGGTTGGGGAAAGTATGGACACAACATTCAAGCTCTAAATTTGGATTGTGATTAAATAATTGACACAGCATAGGTTTCTGACACAGAATGAATATGGTCTAATGAACTTAAAATATTTTTTTGCCTTTCAGCAATTTACTGTGCTGTTGAATATTAATCCTCTCAAAAAAATGTTTGAAGAAATTTTCTTTTGATTTATGAAATCTGAAATGAGAAAAATTTTACCCCCTCCCCCCATTTGTTTTTCTCATCCCCCTTTCCTTTTTTCCAAAACTGATCTCAATTCAAATTTCTAATGGAGTTTGCAACAATAACTACTCATTTCAATACATCATAAAATATTAAAATGTAAAATAAAGTGCTTGTTATCACTGAATGGTAAAGATTGTTTTAATTTATCAGTTGGTAGTAAAAGTGAATATACATTGTATATTGTATAAAACAATGATTTAAGTTGATTCAACTACTATTCTGGACAAAGAAAGATAACTCCAATTGAAAATTTCTTGCTATTGCACAATATTGTGCAATTAGATATTTCTTGCTATTGCGCAATACTGTGTAATTGAAAATATCTGCTATTACACAATACTGTGCAATTGAAGATTTCTTGCTATTGTGCAATACTGTGCAATACTGTGTAATTGAAAATTTCTTGCTATTGCACAATACTGTGTAATTGAAAATTTCTTGCTATTGCACAATACTGTGTAATTGAAAATTTCTTGCTATTGCTGAATACTGTGCAATTGAAAATTTCTTGCTATTGCACAATACTTAATATAATAATTTTGGATCCTGATTTGAACAAACTTGAAAACTGGGCCCATAATAAAAAAATCTAAGTACATGTTTAGATTCAGCATATCAAAAAACCCAAGAATTCAATTTTTGTTAAAATCAAACTTAGTTTAATTTTGGACCCTTTGGACTTGAATGTAGACCAATTTGAAAACGGGACCAAAAATTAAGAATGTACATACACAGTTAGATTTGGCATATCAAAGAACCCCAATTATTCAATTTTCGATGAAATCAAACACAGTTTAATCTTGGACCCCGATTTGGACCAACTTGAAAACTGGGCCAATAATCAAAAATCTAAGTACATTTTTAGATTCAGCATATCAGAGAACCCCAAGGATTTATTTTTTGTTTAAATCAAACTAAGTTTAATTTATGACCCTTTGGACCTTAATGTAGACCAATTTGAAAACTTCCAAAATCAAACCCAACCTTCCTTTTATGGTCATAAACCTTGTGTTTAAATTTCATAGATTTCTATTTACTTATACTTAAGTTATGGTGCGAAAACCAAGAATAATGCTTTTTTGGGCCCCTTTTGGCCCCTAATTCCTTAACTGTTGGGACCTCAACTCCCAAAATCAATCCCAACCTTCCTTTTGTGGTCATAAACCTTGTGTTTAAATTTCATTGATTTCTATTTACTTATACTAAAGTTATTGTGCGAAAACCAAGAATAATGCTTATTTGGGCCCTTTTTTGGCCCCTAATTCATAAATTGTTAGAACCAAAACTCCCAAAACTAATCCCAATCTTCCTTTTGTGGTCATAAACCTTGTGTCAAAATTTCATAGATTTCTATTTCTATTTACTTAAACTAAAGTTATAGTGCGAAAAACAAGAAAATGCTTATTTGGGCCCTTTTTGGCCCCTAATTCCTAAAATGTTGGGACCAAAACTCCCAAAATCAATCCCAACCTTCCTTTTGTGGTCATAAACCTCGTGTTAAAATTTCATAGATTTCTATTCACTTTTACTAAAGTTAGAGTGCGAAAACTAAAAGTATTCGGACGACGACGACGCCAACATGATACCAATATACGACCAACACATTTTCAATTTTTGCGGTCGTATAAAAACTGTCATGTTTTTGTCATGTAGGCATTCATGTGAGAATCGACAAACTCAGAAAAAAATATAAATATAAATAATATTTTTATATTGTGCGAGTTCGACTTGTTGAGCTAATATTTCGTAGTTTGTATAATTTGATAAATTCTCCCAGGTAATAAAGGTTCAGTAATTATGCCATTTAATTTTGTACCTTTTAATCATAAAGATATTCTTTTTATTTTTCCATTCCCAAATTTAGGAATTTAGTTCAAATTCAATAGCAGAAAACTATTCAATTCCAAACATGCGTTGCAACATTTAAGTTTACTGAAATTGCATTATAATGGCATGAACATATAAGATCAAAATAAAGAACTATATGTATATATAAACTATCGTACAATACGACTATCAGAGATGTATTGTGTTTCTTCATTGTCTATTTATTTGCAATTACCCTCTTTATTCGGAATTACAATTGTCATTTGATATAATTGATTTGGTATTTTACTTTAAATCGACTTAATATTGGATTTTCTTGGATTGTTTTCAAAGTCTCAATAGAAGAGTAATTTGTATCTATTAGTTATTAAAAAGAGGGAGACTATACCAAAAGGGCGGAATAAAAAAAAAACGTTAGTTCAATAATAACAGACAACACAATGGCCAAATGTAATGGCATAATTACTGTTACTATGTGAGATTGGTAAATAGCAAATACTGGCGTCAATTAGAATAACATTAAATGAAAAATGTTCATATTATGCTTACATTTTTAAAGAATATGTCATACAAATAAAAAAAAAATGGCGTAATCTAATCATATATAAGGATAAAAACCTGAAAGTACTACGTGCTGAGCACAATGTTAAAATTGCGTATAAATGTGTTACATCTGAACATTTATCAACTATTTAACTATTTATTGTATTCTAACATCAAAATTAATCATTTAAAAACGATTTTAAAATCTACAATTTAAAACATCCAATAAAATTAGCAAAAAAAACTTATACGGATAAAATTGAATTTGATATCAATAAGTTTTACAATAAAATACATACAATCTAAATAAATAAATATATTCATACTTACAAAAATCCCAAGAATTTTAAAAAAAAATGGGGTCAATGATTACATTTTTGACGAAAAACATAACTGCCTGAAATTTAACATCCAATCTCGTCTATTGGTTACCTTTGTTCCCATATACTAGCGTGTTTGATGTTGACCATGGTTATATGGAGTTCGAGTATTATATACAAATCTGCCGGTTACACATAAATGGCTTCAAAAACAAACGAGATAAACAAAAAACAGCAATAGCTCGTAATTAAATCGATGGTTCTAACATTTGAAAAACGAGGAAAAAATACAATCAATTTTGGCAGGAATAGTTTGTTGCCAAAATTAACAAAACGCTTCAGATTGTAGATCTTCTATGAGTCGACCTATTTTGTAAACTTCTACCCTCAGCTTCTGCCATAAAAATAAATGCAATATTGTCAAAAATGCAGATATTGCAGACATTGATTGGAATTTATAAAGAATCTAAAACTATACAAAATGTACCGCCTGTTCAATTGTTTTGACTGTTAGTGTTTAAAGTCTTTGAGATCAGTTTAAAAAGGATCGAAAACAAAAGGAATAAACACATATTTGTCAAATTAAAATATATCAAGACCAAACGAAAAAAAAAAACAAGACAAAAACACTACATACAAAAAAAGTTTAATATAAATTCATAAATGTAGCAAAATTTCCCGTAAGAAAAGTTCATAAATCAAACGATTCAAGAAGCAATGCCATTTCATTAAGATTGGCGTTAAATGGGTGAAATAACAAATATACTTCCAAGTTAAATTCGAAACAGTTGCCTTGTTTGCTGGAGACTTGATTGATCCAAATGGATAATAAAAATAATAAATGTTCTTGATTGTAACACATATTATTTCAATATCAGATATGACCTGTAGATCACATATTTGAAAACCAATGCCAAAACAAAAATTAGGGATTACTTTAACGTGAATGCCACGGAATTGACAACGCTTTATATAAATGGTTTGTTTGTATTGCTTCAATTCTAAATTTTCTTAATCTTATTCCGAAGTTAAAACAGAAAACGCAAAACTTATTTGCAACTTTGTGGTATAAATTTACAAACCATTTAATACAGTGTTACGTTTATTAAGCAACAAACACTTCTCATATGAAGGCAGGCTAATTATCTGATATATGTGTTTTGTCACTCCAAGATCATACCTAATCTTAATCATGTGCTATTTCATAAATAGTCTTTCTTATAAATATAATTCATTTTGAAAACTATGTAGCAGTTATATTCGTTCTATAATCATGCTAAATACTTCCATCAATTTCTTGTATTAAAAGAAAAATATGTAATGAAACATGTTTGATCTTCCTGTGGGTCGTACGTCAGCGGAAACAATTTGCACTCTATTTCAATTCTGCAGTTAATAAAACAACGATATTGGTAAAAAGGTGAAAATAAATGTTGTATATAAAAAGTTGAAATGCCTTACATTCTTGTATTTTTTTATTTTCACAGGAACCGATTCACATATCGCTATAAACAGATGATCTTTTCTTCAACAGTGTCTCATTTCAGTTAACATTTGTTTTCATAATTCGATTGGACTGTTCCGTATGTGTATATCGAAATAAACGATTCCTTGTGTATTCGTTCGTATCTTTCCAGTAAAAATTTAACTTTGCCATTGGGGGATAGGAATGAGGTAGGATTTATATAGAACGAACGAACTTAACGTTTACATACAAATGTGTACTGCGAGCAAAGTTAACGAAATGATTTACCCATCACATCGTAATCTACTGCATATTCTAAAATGATTCCATCTATGTTTAAAGATAAATAAACTCATCAAAATGATAAGAATTTTGTATTTGCTTCAGACGAACGTTTCGTCTTCAAAAGACTCATCAGTGACGCTCGAATAAAAAAAGTTAAAAAAAAGTTTTTAAAAAATCCTAATAAAGTACAATTCGAAAGAGCAGTGGGGACCAAATATTCCTAAAGGTTTTGCCAAATACAGCTAAGGTTATATATTCCTGATGCAGAAAAGCCTTAGTATTTCAAAAATTCAAATTTTTGTAAACAGTTAATTCAATAATGAACATCAAAGATAATTTATGTCAACACAGAAGTGCTGACTACTGTCCTGGTAATATCCTCGGGGAATAAAACTTCCACCCGGCAGCAGTCGCATCTGACCACAAAACAGGAAAATCGTTTACAATTGATATATAAAATCATCTTGACAAATGCCCACATAAAAAATATAATTCAACAATTACAAATATACTATATTAGGTCATGCATTCTACAAAATGCAAAGGTTCATCTAAAAAAAACTGTTGAAATAGAAACAGTTCAGCTAAAAAATAGTGCACGTGGTATAATTTAACTAAAATAAATCTTCCAGACATTTTTTTCCAGAATTCAAGAAAATACTAATCCTAATAATATACGCACACCATGAGTATCTGTAAAAAGCATTTGAGCCAAAAAAAAAACCAATATATACAGCTTCCAGAGTTTAGTGGCTGAAGAAGCACCATGTTAAGTGAACCTTATTATCACAATTAGAAATAAAACAATCCTCCAATACGTCATTCATTAAATCCAAGTTTTTATTGCATTGCGCAAATCATTAGTGTGTGTATGAATATTCTGTTTTGTTGAATTGAAACATTCCAGCTAAAAAAAGTAACGAAGAATTTGGCAAAAAATGATGTAAACACATCGTATGACAGATCTTGTGAATAATTGGCAAATATTAAAATACTGCTAATATTCACTATTATATAGTTTGTCTATAAATTATAAATAGTATGCAAAAGAAAGATAAGCTTTATGAGGTATTGCGCTGACAAGCATACTTCACCTTCATAGACTGGGATACATCTAAATGCCAACAGGCTATTCATGGAGTTAGAATGAATAAACTCATCATAGGTACCAGGTAAAAATGTATACTCCAGACGCGCGTTTTGTTGACAAGTTTAAGTAAAAATGTTTCTGTGTACAATTGTTTACTGAAGAAAAAAAGGATTGGTGAGACCAATACACATGTATAATAAAATTAACGGTAGTGATGAAAACAGTGTTTTTTACAATATGTAAGAATTGTGAATCTATAGAATTAAATTAACCTTCAATAATAGAGATTGGTCGAATGTGAATGGAAGTAAGGGAGCTACCATTTGATTTTTATGGGGGGGCTAGGATGAAATTTGAAAAAAATAGGCAGGACAGGAGTTTTGAGTAAAAAAAAGGCAGGATGTGACACTTGCAAAAAAAAAAGTCAGGACGACAATTTAGGGAAAAATAAAAAGGCAGGACAGAGATTACAGCTAAAAAAAATGCAGGACAAAATTTTTCATCCCCCCCCCCCCCCCCATAAAAATCAAACGGTAGCTCCCTAATGGAAAATTTAATTTCGGTAAATAATTTTGCAACCGATTTACTAGGTTTAAAAATCTACTCCTAAAAAATAGAGAATTGATAATACATGTTGAAAGTTGTATTATCTATATGGCGTTTCTCAATATTTATACCATAAAAGTTTCAAAAACAGTGTCCTAGAATAGCCGTTTTCAGTCAGGGCATTTTGCTGTGTTTATTTCAATAACATAACATATGCAAATTTATCAAATATATAGGAGAAAGATGTGGTATGAGTGCCAATTATGACAACTCGTCATCCAAGGCAAAACTCGTTAGAAGTAAATAAACTCATCATAGATACCAGGACTAAATTTTGTATATACGCCAGACGCGCGTTTCGTCTACAAAAGACTCATCAGTGACGCTCGAATCCAAAAAAGTCAAAAAGGCCAAATAAAGTACGAAGTTGAAGAGCATTATGGACCAAAAATCCTAAAAGTTTTGCCAAATACAGCTAAGGTAATTTATGCCTGAGGTAGAAAAGCCTTAGTATTTAAAAAATTCAAAATTTTGTAAACAGGTAATTTATAAATATAACCATATCAATGATAATTAATGTAAGAACAAAAAAAAGTGCTGACTACTGGGCAAGTGATGGTCTCGAGAAATAAATCCCCAACAGCAGTGGCATCGACCCAGTGGTTGTAAATAAAGTTAAAAAGGCCGAATAAAGTACGAAGTTGAAGAGCATTATTGACCAAAATTCCTAAACGTTTTGCCAAATACAGCTAAGGTAATCTATGCCTGAGGTAATCCCTTACAGGTCAAAGTGCAGTCTTCAGAAAGGAACCTTGGATCACGCCGAACAGCAAGCTATAAAGGGCCTAATTAAAAAGGACAAGTCTAAAACTATTAAAAAAAAGCCTTGTTTGAATCAGCGACATTGTATTATATGTCTCTGTTTGAATATAGCAATATGTAGGATTTATCAATTATCAACATTTTGATGTTAAGGATATTCAATAATAAATAAAATGAGACACATAGCAAATGAGACATTCGTCCGATGTACAATTTATCAAAGAAAAGGAACGTTATGCTTATCAAAAAATCTGAAATATTCCGTTTAAGAATTAGGTTCGATAATTTTCAATCAGACACAACAACAAAAAAGAATAAAAGCGAAATAGTCATTCTCTTTTTTAAACCCGAATTTATAGATGAATGAATGAAAAAACAAAATGCTGATCATATCCTTTTGATATTTGTAAACAACAAATAAATGCCAGATCAAATAATAAAATGCATTTCTCTGGGAATGCAGATATATTATGATTAAAGGCCGAATTATACAAATGAAAAAAGATTTTGTCCTTATGATGATGGGAGCTTTTAACGAACTTGACTTTCTATACAGCCTCGAACGGTCGGTTGTCTTTAAGCAAATGTTTGTTGGTGGCAGATTTTTCTATGTAAAATGTATTTACAACTTAAATGTTTGAGCTTGACATCGTAATCACTTGCATGTTGTTCAATATCTTATGTTTTCATAATTATATACAAAGTATATGATGGATTTATCCTGTCACATGAGGAATGATCAATAAAACCTGGACTTGTAATTTGAAGTTCCCGAGATAATACTATAACAATGTATTAAAGACAAGGAAATGAATCATGTGGACAATGTTAACGATTCGCTTACTCATTAAAAGAATCAAATTTCAAAATACATTTAAGTTAACATGTTGCATTCTGAAACTTGTTCACCAAAATTATTTCAGCAGGAAGAATATCCTGTATAGATGTGTTCAAATACAGATTCTCGTCGCATAAACAAAATACAGAATAATTTACAATGAAACCAATTGAAGTCATGCTAAACACAGCATAAAAAGTAAAATAATAAAAATACCGAACTCCCGAGTACAATTGTAAACAGAAAGTCCCTAAACAAATCGCAAAATCAAAAGCTCAAACTCATCAAACGAATGGATAACAACTGCCACGAGGTGAATTGGTACAGGCATTTTCTGATGTAAAAAATGGTGGATTGAACCTGGTTTTATAGCTAGTTCAATCTCTCACTTGTATGTCATCTTTGTTAAATTAGGGAAAACTTGTGTTTAAAGTAGTATACATATCGAAGACCAAGCCAATTTTCACATTAGTAGAACTTAACAAGCACAAGGACAGTTGCTACTCTCATTTGCCTGACGTAAGACCGTTTTTGGAAACATTTACATTTTTTTTAAAGAAACATGAAAGAAATCTTGAAGAATAAAGAAAAAACACCAGATGTGCACATATCTACATAAATTTGAGCATAATACATGAATTATTGTGCTGATGTAACACTCGTTATAAATGTGGTTGATTCAAGGGGGATAATTTGCGAAGCATGGCTATACAAAAAAGATGTTGTTTGATTGCCAATGAGACAACTCTCCACAAGAGACCAACGTGACACAGAAATTAACAACTATTACTATAGGTCACTGTTCTGCCTTCAACAATGAGCAAAGCCCATACTGCATAGTCAGCAATAAAAGGCCCAGAAATGACAATGTAAACCAATACAAACGAGAAAACTAACGGCATTATTTATGTTGTATCTTATAACTGTAAAGTACGAATAAATTTTACTCCTCTGCAACTGTTTTTTAAGGTTTTTTAAAATATGTTTAAAACCAATGTAACAAAAATGTAAATACTCTAAATCAACATTTATCAATGTCATTCACTTGTTACATAAAAAAACCATCTTCATTCTAGACATGTTCTGTCGATATATATGTGAAGATTCTACTGAAACAAATGTTCCATGATTGTCCCAAGTTCAAATTTAGTCCATTAGTTAAGGTCCCATTTGGTATTGCATCTTCTAGTATCATACACACCAAAAAGCATGCAAATGAGCATATTTAGCATGCAACTATTGGTTATGAAGGTTCTTGATGAAGGATATGTTTTATCTCTTAGTTTCAAAACCTATACATAGTCATTTCGTTTTCATATCATCTTTCACCATAATAAACTTATCAGTTTTATAGAATTTTACCTATGCTCCATTCCTATGCTGCACATTTTGATTAAATTTACTATCTGAACTTTGTGTAAGTATTAAAGTATAAGAATAAAATAAACTTGAAATAAAGAGTCTACTTCTAACGTGTGTTGTCCAGTAATAAGTTTTGTGGACAATTTAAACAAAAGAGTAAAACAAGCAATAAAATATTTCTTTTTCCACCTTATTTTTTCAGATGGTTGAATATGTAGTCTTAGAATCTGGACAATTTTGGAAGCAGTTAGAAATGGAGACTTGTAAATGTGTTGAGAGTAAAAACTATTTTGTTTGCAGGGACAGCTCTTTACCCTCTTTAGTTTACAATCAGCATAAGAAACTTTGTATAAAAACATGCATAATAATGTATAATGTATCCCTTTGGAAGACTTTGAAAGTACATTTGACAAAAATCAGTTTTAGCCTACCTATTCTTACTTACACAAGCAATAAAAGTATTATAGACGTATAAAGATCTGAATAATATGTATTCCAAAGCAATAGTAATAAAACAAAAGAAAATATCTCCACCTGCAAATTAAAGTATAAATCAGAAAAAATATCAATACACATAATCATTTGGAGTATGCTTTGTATGATGGTGTATTTTTATCAAACAGTTCCTTATTATTATTGTTAAGGAAGCACTATTTCATAATGTTATGGTGATGTTATTACAGGCACTTTTGCCATTAACAGGCTAGTACAGAGACAGGGAGTTATTAAAGAGTAAAAACAGTAGAAAACAGGTAGTAGTATTGTCATATTTGAATACTTTATTCAGTATTAATAGACAGAAACAGGAATTTATTATCTGTTATCAAAATTGTAGGATTTGCAGCCACATAAGGTGTGTTTATGGTATTATCAAAACTATGCCATAAAAGGTAAAAAAAATCTTGCCCATACCAAGAACAAAATGGTATTAAAGATTTAACTAACTTTATATTCAAAGGTGATATTTTATTTGATACATTTTCTCAATAGTCCTTTTCCATGCAAAACAAAATTAACAAATACAGAAAAAATATTTTTGAAAAAAATCATGAAAACCCTTTATAATTTTGCTGCACTGGATTTGCTTCTCGTGTTAAGGCTCACACCTCAAAAATGTTAAAAACCTAAACATGACATGCACAATTAAAAAATCTTTTCCTATCAGTGATATTCAAAACAAAATTTTCGAAATGCATAAGTTTAAAAAGTTAATTAGGGCAGTTACAAAATAGAAACTGTAGATAGATTATAGCATACTTAAATGGTTGCCTTCTAAACTATCCTTGTCCTTATCTTATTTTAATAGTATCGGTCATTTTTGAAAACAATCGATGATTTCTAAGATTAAACTCACTATTGATAATTTCCTGAACTTTCATATGCTAGTAGTTCATTGGTTTGCATTGGTGATGTATAAAATAACTTTCTACGAGTTTTACCACAAAGGTATTTGTTCAATGTTTGACATATTTTTGCAGCTTTTTTTTTTTTGGCATCATATTAATCATATTATAACATAAACTCACCAGGTTTAAAAATAATTGTTTTTGAGCTATTAAGATTACGGTTTAACTGACAAAATTGTAATCTGATTCTTCACATGACAATACATTTATACTTTTAAATGCATTTTTTCTTCAAGTTTGACCAGACAGTTTATGTTTGCCTTGTTAGGGATTTTTCAGTTTGATCTTTAAGAAATGATGTAGCCTTGATGGAATTATTAAGAAACTTGTGGAAAAACTATACAAATGTTATTTCAATATATCTAGTTGTTATGCTTAACAGAGTACATTAAAAATTGAATTAAAGGTTGCTTTTTACAGAATGTTTTTAACTACTTTGTGTTAATGATTTCATATAGTTGATCACAATTTAAACTTTTCCTTTTCATATACACCTACAAAACAGATACACTCAAAAAACATGATTTATGCAAGTTGTTCTAGGTGCGAGACTTGATGTTGTGCATCCATGATTATAACTTATTGATCCTGAAATCTTTTTAAAACAATAAATAATAAAAAATTTAAGACAACTTTTGGTCAGGTTGTGATGATATTGCTTCAAACTATGCATGGCACTGTTAAATTTCTTACTAGTTCATTGTCACCTTTTATGCCTAGTATAAAGAAAATATGTGCTGTATACTATCTATCTTATTTTAAAATTCCTGTTGCTGATATTATCATGTGTAACTATATGTTTCATAAAGTGATATACTTTATATATAGTATATTGATTTTTTTCTGAGGTATGAAAAATTATTGATGAAGTCATGTAAAAATCCATAAATAGAAAATAGACTTATTAAGAGAGCAGGTCCACTTTATAGATTGATAAAATTGATGCAGGGTGTAATAGGCCTATAGTTGTGCATTATGTAGAATTGATAAAATGTCAACCCCATATGAAATATTTGGTATAAAAAGTTTGCATTTTTTCCTCTTGTTAGTTTATTTACTCAGCACAAGGTAATCGACTTAATTGGGATAATTCTTATATCGTTAGTACACATGTATATATGATAATTGCAATATAAGAGAACACTTTCTATTAAGTAAATGGTCAAAACAACTGTAACATAAAAGTATTTTACACTCTATAAAAGTTGATATGGAGACCAATACAAGAACAACAGTGATTATGGAAAACTTTTACTCACACATGATTCACCAAAATAAGTATGATATGAGATATGTGATTGAAATACTTCTGTGGAATCTTTAATGTATTTTACCTAGCTGTAATTTCCTTGAAAAAAAATGTACATATATATTTTTTTAAAAGACATTTCTACTGGAACCTTTATGAGAAAAGGCTTGTTTAATTAACCACAATTCAATGTTCTCATAAATGCCTTTCCAGTAGATTACTGCTAAGATATGTTTTCAAATTCATCTGACTTCATGATCCTGTAACCACTCCAGCTTTCATTATTGGTGTTAAATTAAACATTTAGTACAGGTTTGAATCCTAGTGATGAAAAAAAAAACAAATTTGAAAAAAAATTGTTTTGAAAAAAATAATACAGGAAGTTGAAACTCAAGAAACCCTTTCACCAATAAAGTCTAATTAAATTTTAATGAAATTCAATTCATTCCTTATAGACAAAGCTGCTCAAACTTTAAAAACAGTCCACCAAAATAACAACTCAATAGAATCGCCAATACCCATAGGATTGATTATTGCTATACAGCATAACCAATAACAGTAATTTGGTAACAGCCACACATTTTGATAAATGTTGGAGGGCATATCCCTTCAAATACTTACAAAAAATTGAGATGAGTAATTCAATAGAGCACAACTTGGGCATTACAAAATAATATCATCCAAACGTGTAATATTAGAATTCTGTGAGACATTGTAAAACAATTCAAACTTTAACAAATTTAACACTTGGCTCTCTATGTGTTGGAACCTATAGAAGTACCAATATATCATTAAAAAATATATAAAACTTATATTTGAATGATGCACAATTGCACTCTGCAACTGTTTTTAACTTTGATTGTTTTACTCCTTCTGGTTTGCCTTTAAACATGCATATCACTAGAGTAGATAGAAAAAGGTTATGGTACATAATTGCAACTTTGAAATTCTTGAAATATCCATGGAATTTGTTAAAAAGAAGAAATCTTAAATAAACAGTAAAATTATTCTTTATTTTTGGAAACAAAGAAATATCTATTTCATCAAGAATACCCTTTTTAGGGCATACAACAATAGACTGCACGTCCAACTGTATGTATTAAGTAAAACCAGGAAAAAAAGTAAATAAGTTGAAATTCAGCTGTACTATTTATTGTTTCCTTTAAAGACAAAAAATTGATAAAAACAACCACTAAATGATATAAAGACTCATCCAGTGTAATAACTGAACAAAAATATAGACTAAAATATTTATTGGACATCAAATACTACAAAATTCATTTTACAACTGACATGAATATCAACATACATATTAATTATATGCAGTCAATTTTAGACCAATCACATTATCTACATTGTCAATATTTAACAGTTTTAACATTTAACAAAGCATGTGGCCAGATTTCCTCCTTATCATTGTTGATGTCTGATAAATACTACTTATTTTATGAATAATTAATATGAGTTAAAATAATAATTGATCCATGAGAACTCATTTTGATTTTAGTGTATACCTGCATGTATAACTAAATTTTAAATTCTTTACATAACTAATATAACCAGCTGCCAAATTTGAATATCCCGTAAGTCATTTATTTACATGACTATAATCAGATTAGCAAGAAAGGATTTGAGTCGCATACCAATTTTAATAGTTCCATAAATGTTTCATATTATTATTTAAAATACATCGGAAAACAGAGAAAATTATGCATTAAATTTATAATGACAAAACATTTATTAAAGACAACTAAAATGTATTAAACTGTACCCAGATGTGTCTTTTTCTCTCTCAGAATAACAATATTTTATTGGTGATGGCAACAAAAATATCATGATTGCAGTACAGTAATTATCCAATAATAAATGACAAAAATTTCAATTTATCTAATTCATCTTCTGATACCTCCACTTCTTTATTGATTCACAAAAATATCCTGTGTGCAGTTTATTTTACAGATGAATATTAGGGTATGTCATTTACAAAAATGTTTTATTTCAAAATTATGATCATCAAATTCTACACCCAAACCAAGGTCAATAATTGTCCCATAGGGTTGATAGCTAGTAAAATTACTGATGTGCCAAAAATATGTACACATTCACCATCTATTGGCCATTCACATCCCCTTCACTCTGGACTACCACAACTTCCTGTTTGTAAAAAGAAATAGTTCAACAAAAATTAACAATAAGACAGTAAAATATACAATTATCATCTTTCAAAAATATCACAAACTATTTCTTAAAAAGTATTTACTCCTATGTCCTGCTAAAAATTCCAGATAAAAAAGGAATCTATAAAAATATAATGACCACTGATCAATATCTATGGATATTTTTAAGAACCACCCAACTGCTGAGTTCTAATTATTAAAAAGAGTAAATAAGTTTATAAGAAGTAAAATTGTCATTAAATTCTAATATTATTTCAGATTTATGCAAATCTATTCCTATGAAAAATTTCTGAAAAAGATCAACAAAAATGATCTTTATCAATGAAAAATTGTAAATCAGTTTTTTAATGTGAATAACAAAACTTATGTCAATATTTCTTTACAATAAAAATGCTACTAAAACAATTTTTTATATGTTGCTGTTCATTCCTTATCTGTAGAACATAAGACAACTTTCATGGTGTTTTTTATGTGACCATACCTTTTAAAAAAGATTTTTAAGTGTAATTGGTCAGCTTTAGTTGTAGAAATATAATAGAGTAGTGCATAAAAATGATGATATGATTGAAAAAGTGCAACATGAAAAAACAACAAATGATGCAATGAAATGTATTAATAATGATACCTCTATTCCCTTTCCATAAAGTGTGTTGAAATATGTTTTCCTAACTATCAGAAAAAGATGAAACATCTCCTTTCAGTATCAAAGGAATGTTGGGTTTTTTTCAGAGGTCAAACAATTCTATGTGTACTTGTTGCCTCTAAACATGTTTAATACTATGAAAAATCAAACAATCCATCAAACAAATAAACAAAAATGTGTGGATATTCCTCTAATCTTATAGTATAAGGTTGATGTGTGACACCAGAAAAAACACTTTTAAAAATTGGCAAACATTGGCATCATTGGACAAAAACCAACTAAAATTGACAATGCATTACCATTTGAACTATTGAACTCTATTTAATGCCTTAATATCACATAATAGATAAAACTATCTGGCATCATAGCAAACAAAATTTGCAGGTCTAAAAAATAATACAAGTTCAGTTTGACCAATAGACAGGAAGACTATATCTTGATAGGTGGTGGCAGTATAGTAACGCATAAAAATGGATAACCATTTGCTTGGTTGTCAGTCAATTAGTAATGTACTCTACACACTGGACTACAGTAAAACCTGTCGTGGAATGCTAATTTTATAATCACAAATATCTAGTTTCATCATTTTCATGCTACACATTTTACCCCTTATGAAATAATAGATTAACACCGTAATTATTTAAAAATTAAATTGTGCAAAATCAATTTGCAGAACTGTCCATTTATAGCTAGGGAATGTTAATTATCATAAACAGCAATCTATTTTATACATAGATTAATGAATATTTATCTCCAAAATTCAAAATGACATAACACTTAAGTGCTTATATTGCAAAGTGTTTAAAAAATACTATATTTGTCTCATATTTCTTCATATAAGTAGCTTTTTACAGGGATTTTTCTTTGAATGCCTTTCATGAAAGGTTTTACTGTAACCTATTTATTTATCTCACCCAATATACCATTGTGTATCATTCAAGCTCAATTACCTCAACCACTTCTTCTACTGTTGCAACATCTCCCTGGCCTTGTCCCTCCTGTTGTTAAAAATAATCAGCAATTACATATTTGAAGGTGTAGATATTATTTGCATTCAATAAATTCAAAACCAAAAAAATTTTTTTTTAAATTCCTGTTAACTTTATAGCTTATTTGCTAATTATAACCGATTCTGATTTATGAGAATTGTTTAACAAAACGGTAAAATGAATAATGAAACAATAAACAATGAATCAAAATTAAAGTAGGCTCTTGCATGTCTGTAAGAGGACCACTTAGAAACACATCACATTGAAAAACATGAGTACATGGAACTATCAGATTATCATGTTCACCAAATCTGGAGAAGGAGTTACAGCTTATATAAGAAAATATACTCCTTAATCTAAAATTATTTCCAAACTCTTATAAAAGCAAATTTCAATCAAACAATCTGTATTGTCAAGCCAATATCCAAGTTGTGGTAACTGAAGTGACACCTTCAAGGACTAACAGTTCATCTTTGAGAGTCACCCAGTGGTAGTTATAACATTGACAGTACTCATTGCACTGCTCCAGAGACATGTTTCAACAATCAATGTCTCTAAGGTGGTACTAAAGGCCAATATTTCATAATAACCAAACACGATACAAAGCTGTAAAGGTGATCTAACCATAAATAAACTTAAGTAAAGCCAAATCCTGACATGGAATCAGATCTGGAGTTTAAAATGATTAACAAACCTTTATATCAGAAAAATTTTATATATTTTTTTTATAGAATTCAAATATATCTTTACCAGTCATGGTTAAATGGATTTTAATTCTGAAACACTCAATGTGGTTAATTAATTCCTTTATTAATTCTATCATAATCAGAAACAAGCTACATATATATGCATGTATTAGGCATTTCAAACATATACATGATATATTATTGCCTTTATAAGAACATTCAAGACTATTACTGTACCTGTAGTATAAATACCCTGGCAGGGCCGTAACATTTTCTACAGAACCCTTGGAAAAAAAATTGGAATCCAGGTTGGCTCCTGGAGAAAATGTAAGATATTGTTCTGACGGTATTGCAGATTTATGTGTAGTTTTTTAACCGACATGCACAAATGAAATAAAAATAATTCTACATAATGGCGCTGCACTCTGCATTGCAATTTAACCTTAGACCCACCATGTATCAAATTTTTTTAGGGAAGACTGAGCTAGTAATATATGTCCTTGGTCCCTTAAATACTGTTGCCCAAAAAGGGCCAAAAGAAGGTTGATTTTCATCTCAACATGAAAAACATAAAAACTCTTAGCTAAAACCCTTGCAGTTTCCATAAGACAGTGTTCGACATGCCCTTTTTGAAATATCAAACATCATACTAAAGTGCCCTTTTTTATGTTTAGCTCCCTGTCCTCTTGGAACCCTAGCTGGAACACTGAACAAGTGTATCCTACTTTATGTAAACATCTTACACCTAACCTGAAAGGTGAACACAGATAAAAAAAAACATGATGCCTCTCTACTTCTGAATAATCAAGCCTATACTTGACTGCAATATTCAGTAGTCATTTTGACCTTTATATTATTGGAAAAATGTCATTAAACACTTTATATAATTTGTATATATCCTTTTGTCTACTATCATGGGTTTTCCTTTGCACTTGTAAACATATCAGATTTTTTCTTATCTTTTTGTTATAATTTAAAGTACCATGAATTTGAAAACTCAGATGAACAATGAGGTGGAACATTTTTAAAACATAAACAGAATAGTCTGAATAATTGAGTTTCAGGTTATCCAACAAAACATTCACAGAGTTTATGGAATTCAATGCATTTGGATGCTTTTTAGACAGTGACATCAACATGATGTGTCTATTGTATTTCATCACTGAAATTTGCTCCTTGATATTTACTGGTTGGTACAGTTTCAAAATTGTGGCTGTTTAATCTGTAGTATTTTTCTTTTTTTAATTTAATGCTGGTGCTAATGCAAATGATGGTGCATTTTCTGAATGAAATTTCATCTGCCATTTGGTTTCCCAGTGTTCTAGTGCTGGAATTTCTTGATGTGATGGAAAAGAAGTCATTCAGGATCAAATAAATTGACAGTTGGATGATGAACTGATTCTGGCAAGTCATTAATAAATGCTAAGAAGAGCAAGAGGCCTTACACAGTAACTTGTGTTACTCCTGAAAGTACATCTCCAAGTGAGGACTTTCACCCCTCAACTACAACTTGTTGTAACAGGTTTTTTAAGAAAGCACTTCAGTGTTTCTGTTGTTTCGTTGTTTTCCTCTTATAGTTGATGTATTTCCCTCAGTTTTAGTTTGTAACCCAGATTTGTTTTCTCTCAGTCGATTTATGACTTTTGAACAACAGTAAATTACTGTTGCCTTTATTTACCCATTTTAGGTGTTTGTCCCTTATATCACAGTGGTTAAGTTTATTAAGTAATCTGCAGCATGGGGAGTTATCAAAAGCCTTTGCAAAATCTACTAAGATTACGTCCACTTGATCTTTCCATGATTTCAGTTGTCTGGCAATTACTTTGATTTTCGATACAAGTTGTGTGTCACAAGATCTACAAGCTGTAAATCAATGCTATTGTCTGTTCAGATTTTATGTGTTCCAAAAATGTGATGACTGTCAGAGCTGTGGAAGTTTTGTGTACACGAATATTACATGAAATAGAAGTAAGTGAAACTGGCAGATAATTTGCTGATATATGTTTTTCTCCTTTTTCAAAAAGTGGGACTATAATCACCTCTTTCAAGTCATTTGGCATTTCACTGTTGTGAATGGAGGCCTGGTTTGATAAAGATGGGAGCCATCTCATTTGCTGCTTCTTTTAGTATAAGTGCCGGTGTGGTATCCGGTCCTGTTGCTTAAGGTTCTTTAATAGCTTGTTTATTATTACGTTATTACAAACACTATTAAGTTTCTATTCAAATTATAAGTTTTGGTAGCTCAGGTGATCAATTCTGTATATTTACATTTAGATAAATTCATGTTATAGTATGAGACCTTTTGTCAGCTTCAATTGTATGATCCTATATTTTTCTGGATGGTTTCGATTTGTCTCCTTCATCATGTATCTCCCAATTGTATTATAAAAGGCAGATAGTTTTTTTTAATACACATCTGAAGCATGTTATTAAGTCAGCATAAAACTTGTAGTCTTACATGTCTTATTAATCAATGAACAATCATTTGGTTTTTTTCCAAACATGAACTGTTGTAAATACTAATCATGTGACAATGTGGGTAACTTATCTCATGTATTATATAGTCCCCTAGGGTATCATCATCTCAGTAGTCAGTACTTCGGTACTGACATGATATCATATAGTCCCCGAGGGTATCATCAGCTCAGTAGTCAGTACTTCGGCAATGACATGATATTGTATAGTCCCTGAGGGTATCATCAGCTCAGAAGTCAGTACTTTGGTACTGACATGATTTAACAAACCTTTTCTAAAATTGTCCATTTATAAATTTCGAAATTATTAAGAAACTAAGGTTTCAACTCCTTCAGGCAAAGTTTACTTTAGATGAATTTAGCTATTTATTTTAGGTATTTTAGTCATATAGCTCTTCAACGGTTTCGGTACTTATACATCCTCGGGTTTTAGCGTTCCTGATGAAGGTAAATCCAGAATAGCGCTTTGGACGCATGAAATAAACATGTTGTTTTTCACTTTATAGCATAAAGACTTTGTGACATTACTCTTGTATACTTGGGCTTGGTAGATAGATTATAATTAATAACATGTAAAATGTTTTCTTCCATTATTCATGTAATCTTGTCATGAATAAGAAGTAAATAGGGAAATTTATATTTTAGAATATATACTACATGTATGCAATCACAGTACAGACTACAGTGCTTATAATTTAAGGGTGGAATTGGATAAGATGATATAAAATTAAAAATATGTTCTTAAATATGAAATAAGTATACAAACCGTCTTAAATATTGACATTTTATGCTCTTCCTGACAATGCTGTACTAGAGCCCATGAACTTGAAAATTCTGCATTACATGTACCACATTGAAGAGTCGTTGGATCTGTTGATTCTGAACAATAAATCATCAAATATAATACACTTTTAAGCCAAATATACTTTTATATAATACCCAATCATCCCCATGTCCGTCCTTTTAACACACAAAAATATATGCTGTGATCTACATCTTACAAAGAATTCCATTCAAACCTGTGCTAGCAGGCATCCTGAACTTGTAGTGAGATGTGAGAATTGGAAGCATGTTCATATCAAGGCCTCACTAAGATTTTGAGATAAAGGATAAGCAATAAAAGAACTGTTCCTTTATCTTTGATTTTGCCATGTTTATTTCAAGTGAAGGGATTTTTGTGTCATTTAAACTTCTTTCTATTTTATATACATGTAACTGACATGTTTAAATTGCAATTTATCTACATACCTTTATGTAGAAGACTTATCATTCATTAATTATGACTGAACAGATCAAGTGATACCTTTACAGATTTCATGCCAAAATTATGTAATGAAAATGAGGTCAAGGACAAAGGAAATATGACAGATGAAAGTTTCAGATCATATAAAGCCATTTGCATATATACCCACTTATTCTTGATTCAAAATATTCTTGATATTTGTGCATTCACATGCACATCTACAGCAAATACTTCAAACCAGTGAAATGTGCAGATAAATAAAATTGCCAAAATTTAAGTATACTGAAAAACAGATATATGGTATTTGCGAAAATATCAGTCAAGGGGGCTGCAAGGCGAGGGATATTTGTCCCAAGACAGCTATTTTTCCAAATACCCCTCCATAACATGATATATCTCTTTAACTACACCGAACAGATTTTCGTTGAAACTTCTGTCCAGGTGAAGAGAAATTGTAGTACCACAGATATTATACATGTACTTATACGTGTCAGTGCTGTCTTTTTGTAACGTCATGACATCTATGTGTAAACATCATTGTTATTCTATCATTTAACCATTCATTTGTATTGATGTCTTTTGAAATATGTATGTCACAAGATTGGTGCTGTGTTTTCGTGTTGTCTGACATTTTTGTTTACAGTTTTCGGTTTAACTCAATCAATATTGCTTAACGATGTTGTCTTAATCATCCGGATAAAGTGAGAAAGATTTGAATCATTTTTGCAGCAAGAACTTCGCTAAGATGAAAAATTTGTAAGGGTTACACGGAACCCAATGTCTTGCCTACTTTTGCTGTTCATTACAGGCTTAACAAAAATGAGAAAACAAATAATTAAAATATTCCTCTCGATACTATCTTTTGATTGTATGAAGCTTATGTCTAAGTTTAGTAAAAATCTAGGATAGTTTATGAATCTAATGAATGTTTTAAAAACGTTAACTTTAACTAGTTGTAATGTTAACTGGAAGATAAAATAAGTCCATTTATAAGTAAAATACGAAAAACCAGAAAAAATTTTTAACAAAATTTCCTTCTAGATACTAGCTTTTATCAAAGACAGGCTTTTGTTCAAGTTTGGTACAAATTCAGGATACTTTAAGAACATTATTAGAATTTTAAAAACTTTAACCACAGAGTGAATAATGGAATATAATCAAATCAAATATTTTATTGTCATATAAACTTTACAGTTTGTGACCAACATATATTAACACAATAAACATATATACATATATAGCAAACATACATGTACACAATAAAAAAACAGCATCAAAATTTATAACAACAAACAAGCTGTTGAGAGTCCCCTGCCCTCAGTTCTAATGACTTTTTCAAGTAGGATCATAACTTATTTGTTTGTTAAGGCGTTGATGGATTTAATAAATAATGATTTTTATCTTCTTCAGTTAAATTATTAAAGTTATTATTGTCGATATATATGTGTTGAAAAAAGGCATTTCTTAGAGTTTTATTATAATCACAATAGAGTAAAAAATGTTTCTCATCCTCCAGTATTTTACATTTATGACAAAGTTGTTCCTCTCTTGGGATTTTAAAATATCTCCACTTTTCAATCAAGAGGGAGTTATCACTTATTCTAAATTTAGTGATTAATCTCCTTATCTGAAAATTAGATATATTTAAATGATTCTAGTTTGCAATCTTTTTTAAGTTTTTCATAAAGATATAATTTATTTTTATCATCAATGTGTTCAAATTTAGGGACGACATCAAAAGTTCAATGAAGGATAAAAAACTTAATTCACATAGTTTTTTTCGCTGACCCCCCTACCCCCCTTCTTAACTTAATTTGGGAAAAATTGATTTACCTATATGGATGTATGTAAAATCGATTTTAGATTAACAAAACTTGCAGCAATGTTGACCCCCCACCCCCAAACTATTCTATTTAAGTTTTTTATCCTACATCGATCTTTTGATGTCGTCCCTTAGTTTTAAGTAAATCTTCATATCTATTTTCATTTTTTTACTTTATATCGTTTTTTATTTTATTTACATATTTTATGTCCTTATAATGTTTCCTGTCAGAAAAACTAACTGCATTTATAAGTAAAATACGGATAAACAGGATTTTTTTTTTACAAAATTTACTTCTGGATACTATCTTAAGATCATAAGTAAGTGTTGGTCCAAGTTTGGTAGAAATTCAGGATAGTTTAAGAAAATTATTTAAATTTCAAAAACTTTAACCAAAGCGAATATTTGTGGACGACACGGAATGTAGGATTGCTATGTCTCGCTTTTTGGACAAAAGTCAAAGACTCGACAATAAAAAAAGGAATATCGAAAATGGCAAATACCACGACAGAGAGCGGAATTTGAGGCATATTCACAGGCAGTGGTGAAAAACAGGCAAATTTGTATAAAATGCGGAAAAAGATTAGAAAATATGTGAAAAATACACTGACTCACAACCAATCAAAATCTGGCATTTTTATATAAGATGTAATGATTTATCAAATTTCTCACTGGCAAAACAGTATTGAACTCTTTAAAAATTATGCAATTTAAGCACTATACAAGTTTATTTAACTTACCAGGATCTGGAACAGGAGCGTTCTGGCATTTACAGGCAAACCTTAATTTACAGGGAACTTTCTTGTGCTGTGCCAGACTGTGTAAACTCATAAAACTTGTCTTACAATTTCCACAAATCAGTACATCTTTAGTGGCAACTAAAACATATTGTACAGCTTTAAAAGTTAGGTTTTCAAACAACCATTATTTATAAGCCTAAGAATTAATACATTTTTAATTTTCAATTTCATCAACTCTCCAGTCTACATCAAACACAGATATAATGAGTAATCACTTACTATTTATCAACTTTCTAACCTACATGTATATATATATATCATATCATGTGTATTCACATACTGTTAATCAAAATACAAAGTCTACATAAAACAAAAACAGAGACATGTGTAATAACATACTGTTAAGAAAGTGTGTCTTGCCTCTTAACGTTTCTTATTGCTAAGATTACCATGCTTTGTGCATTTTTTGTCACTTGAGCCTATCTTTTGTTGAGTTTAATAACTGTGGTTGGTGTTTTTTTACTTTTTTTACTGATATGTTTAATAGCCATGATAACAGAGGTTGATATGATTCCTTTTCAATCTCCTTACCTTTCCTTACTGCTGAGTTAGCTGTGATTGGTGTGATAGTCTTTTTTGTCTCTAAACTAGCTGCGTTTCCTGTCAGGTCTACCAAGGTACGTTTAATTGTGGGTATGGAATCTTGTCTTATTTTCTTCATAGCTGGAGGTCCTACAGATAATCCAGGGCCTCCCATTTTCACTGTCTGTAAGGCTACAGCAGGTCTGTAAAATTAAATGTATATTTACAATTCGTTTCAAAAGAATGTGATAAATTGTGCTGTTTTGTTTAACAATGACATTTGAAGGGTTGACATTTTTAAAACTGAACATTGTGTCTGACATCTGAACATGAATTTTTCCAAAGCAAGAAAGTTACAATGTACATTTATCGTTTTTAATGCTTTAAATTGGTATTAAGTGAATATTCAACCTTTACTTGACTCATTAATTAAAGACATAAAAGATAAGTACCTTTTTACACCTATATTTACTGTAGATTTATTCTTTGGTTCTGAAGCAATATTGCAATCTACAAAATATGAAACCTTCTCAATTATGTGTATCTATTATTCATCAACAACTTACTACATTGCACTATGCATACTGCACATATAAAATACATGGCCACCAATTTCCCTTGCATCCTTTCTTTCTTAATCAAATCAAGATATTAATGATTAAATAATAAAATTAGGATAACCCCGATGCTAAAAGATATTGTGACTAGATACTAATGAGAATTACCTCTATGTCAATTAAAAATTTCCTGGGACAACACTGTCCTCCAGGTCTTGTTCTCCTTTTTAGGATTAATCATGACTGACCTCCTAACTTAGCATTCTCTTACAGAAGATAGACCTTTGGATTAGTCAAGAATTTCAGAAACACTGCATTTCTTGTACTTATGGCAGTCTGATCATACATGAAGTTTTCATGTAAAATTAGGTATTTATTATCTGATAATATAGGGTTATTGCATGAATATTGGGGAATATTGTCCCGAGTAGAATTTTATATTGCACGAGCTTGCGAGTGCAATATATGTTCTACGAGGGACAATATTACCCAATATTCATGCAATAACCCTTTTATTGTATAGCAATATAATATTTAAAAGGAAAAATTGGTTTAAACTAAGATTTTGTCGTTGATGACATCATGAATTTTGAAGATTTATTGAACTAGTGCAATATTAGAATTTATTGCACGTTAACTTTTGGTTACTTTCTGTGGGATATATTATATTGCTATACAATAATATGATATGTTATATGTACTAATGTTTTATCAGAAATAGTATTTCAAAAATAAATGTATGCATTTTTGCCATATATTATATTTATAAAGGTTATTGATCAATACAGTGATTCAAAAGTTAACCCATCTGAAGCAATTACTGCATTCTGCATTGACAGTAGTTGGCACAGTTATCTCTTACTTAAAGTCTAAGTTCCATTGTATTCAATATTAAAACATGAGATTTGCAGTTATTTTGTCTTCATTCAACATACCTAATTTTTGTCCTGCATATGTCTTATTATCTTCACTTCCACATGCCACTCGAGCTTCATGTTCATAAGCAAACTGCACAAAGGCATAACCTTTATGCATAGATATGCCAGTTATAATGCCATACATGCTAAATATTCTCTCCACTTCTTCTTTGCTGATTGCTATTGTGTTAAGGTTTCCAACAAATACCCTTTTGTTAGCTGTTGATGGATCATTTGTGGCATTTCCTGTTATAGATGGTGCTGGTACCGGCTGGGGTGGTGGGGCTAAACGTGGACGCATTGGTGGTGCTCCTGGAGCTCTCATTTGTCTGATTCCTGGTGGGGGGACAGGACGTGGACCTCTAGGACGCATGCCACGTGGTCCCATATGACGAACCGGCATTCTCATTCTGGGCATCATGATGACAATTTTTGAGGTCTGTAAAGCAAAAAAATATTTATGATTAAACTCATGCATAAACATTACATGAACATTGTACATATTGTGTAATCACTTACAATTGAAATTGACAGTAAATGATACAGTAATTTCATACTTAAGTCTATGTTCCATAGTATTCAATATTAAAACATGAGATTTGCAGTTATTTTGTTTTCATTTGACAGAACTAATTTTAGAGGTATAAGTCTATGAAACAAAAAAAAATATTATAATATATAAATACTCTAGCATAAACATTACATGTACATGTATATATGTTGTAATCACACATTAGGAACATGTACAACTGTTATTATATTGTATATAGAGTTTAGTGCTTATCCTGTGCTTGTAAGTTGTAATTATATTTTTCTTTTGTATCACTGAAAGAGGGTGCCAAACAAAAATTCTAGTTTTACTCTGCCACAAATATATACGTTAAATAAATGAGTCAAGAAAAAGGAGTATATTTTGAAAAAATGGATCCTTTTGCACAAAAACTCATTTGCGCCAATGCTTAAGTTTGCACCACTTGTTTTATAAATCATGTAAAATGCCTTGTATAAATTGTACCAAAAAAATATATGCAATTTCACCATCATATTTTCTTTATCACACCAGTTGTGGGTAAATTATCACGTTGTGATTGGTTTATAAAAACACCCTAATGTGGTGACCCTATATGGATTTGTAGGGGTACGTAAATTTCATAGGGGGTTCATGACATCAAGTGTACTGTTAATGGTGATGTCATCTATTGATATTGTTTATGAAAAGTACTATGAGATGGCCATTCCAATGATTGATCTTAGATTTTATAAAAAACGAATTTAAACTTAAATTTAATATGAATTTGATGTTCAGATGTAAACTGTTAAATTGGCAGTGCATTGAACATTCAAAGTGTGCACATTAGCGTGCTCATATCTGCATTAGTCTCTTTATTTGTGCAAAATGACATTGTCAAAAACTTTACTTTTGTTTTTAAAATCACATTTTTCTAAAACCGGATGTTGAGTTGACAATGGTAAAACATGGACCATAAACGGATGCGTAAAATCCGTGTACGTTTACAAAGCATGACTTGAAAAAACTCTTTCTACGTTATTTCTTCAACAAAATACTTGAAATGAACGTTAGATACAGGTATCAATGATAATTTTAGCATTTACTAAGAAACATGAGAAATGTAGGATGAATAATTAAATTTCCCACCTATGCACATGCGACTACGTGGTCTAGTTCATACAAAGTAGTTCTGACGATTTTTTTATTTAAAACCTTTCTAAATTTTTCATCAAATCATGTTGATAAACTATTTTCTTATAATTTCAATCTTTTGGACTAAATCAATTAGATACAAACCGCTGAAATGTAAGAAAATAATTGTGAATAGACCGATCAATTAATACGATGTCCGGTACTGAAAATAGTTTACCTGTCACCTGAACAGGTAGATATCAGCTGTCTAACAACTAATTAGCCTTGATTAAATTAGAAAGTATTGAAGAAGGGGTTGTTTTGATAGTAATTAATCATCATGTCACTTTAATGACCGGAAATGTGTGGATGTTAAAGGCAAAATGTTGGGTCAAAAAGATCATGAATTATGTTAAAATGACCAAAAATTTATTACTTATAATACTCCCCCTATACTTCATTTGATTTATTATATTATCCCATATTTGAATATATAATATGGTTTAGGGGTGGGGATCACGACCGTTTCAAACTTCCCAAACAGGAGGGATGGTGTGACCCCAGGGACTCCCCCTGTATTTCATTTGATTAGTCATATTGTACTATACATGAATAAGTATGGTTTAGGGGTGAGATTTCGACTGTTTCCAAGTTCTAAAACAGGAGGGGGTGGGGTGACCCTAGGGACTTCCCCTATATTTCATTTGATCAGTTATTTGTCCCATACATGAATGTATATGGTTGAGGGTTGGGGATCTCATCCGTTTTAAAGTTATCAAACAGGAGGGGGTAGAGTGGCCTAAAGGACACCACCTATATATCATATGATTTGCTTACATTCAGGTATTATATAATCTAGTTGCACTATTTGTGAAAATAAAGTAAGTAACTTCAAGCTACTTTAACTGAGAAAAATTTTTAAAATACCCCTTAAAAATTGCAGTAATATGTGTACACTTTAAAGGCATTCTACATGCATTATCAACATTTATCACTGATAAAGAAAATTTATACTGTCAGTGTTTTCCATTCGGCATTTAAGCCGGGTGTGCCGACCACCTTCTTTTGAAAGCCGACCACCTTTCGATTTTAGGAGGTGGTCGGCTTTTTTTTCAAATTTCGGATTTTTTTCGGTTCCGTACCGTTAAAATTTGAATACTAATCGCGCCTCGCTGATTTGTTTTCATTGACAAAGATGGCGTCCAATCGTCAAATTTCAATGTTTTCATTTATCAATCGGGGTACAAGAAAGGCAGATGACGATGATGATAAAGAAAATACTAGACCAAATAAGTTAAATAAAATTGATAGTAATGTTGAAGTTGTGGAAATTGAACAAAAATCAACCAAACAACGGAAAAGACACGCAAGTGAAGACAAATATGAGCAAGACTTCAAATGGCTTATAGTCACAGAGGAAGGATACTACTGTTCTATGGGCCAAAAATACGGCACAGAAGCAAGAAACAGGACATAAAATTGTAAATGAAAGAAGAGAGAAAAGAGATAAATTGTTGAAAAAATCAAATCAAAGAATATTTGACAATTAATATGACTACATCTATTTATGTTTGTTCAACTCCATTAAATGTAAATATTATACTAATCTTTATTTTTGTGACCCCTACGTGCACCCACAGTAAATTAAAAAAAAAACGGGTGGACATTTAAAAAAAAACCACCCGGTTGCAAGTGATTTTTTTAAAACACCCACCTTCCCTTAGTGAAAAAAGGAAAACACTGACTGTGACCAGGACCATATATATTTTTAGATACATGTATACTGTTCCCATGCCAGCTGTCACATTGTATTGGATTTTGACATTAAATGTCAAAAAGTAATTTTGAGTTTCTGTATAAAATATTTTCTGCTTTTTCTTTCTTTTGGTTTTCAATTCTAGTATTTATATTTATTTACCATGCATAGATGTATTTTGTCACCAAAACACGGAATTACCCTTATCCGCTTTCGGAATCGGATCCGATTCACGGCATCCATTTTCTTATCAATGTTGTTTTGGTCAGTCAGATACGATTTTACTAGAATTTACACATTATTTGTCAGCGATTTTCTGTATAAAGCTAGAGGTTGAACAAAATGAACATCGCTGTCATGAATAATAATGATGAAAATAAGTTTTGAGATCGTTTATTTGGAGACTTTGGTAAAAAGGTTTGCAAAGTTATTTTTATTTTCTTTAAGGTAGAAAGGTAAGTTGGGCGTAGCTGGTTACCAAGTCGAAACTCCGACTGCAAAAATGGAAGGTCGCGGACCTGGGACCACTGCTAATTTGAACCTCTGTCTCCAAATTGAAAAGATACGAAAATTTCGTCTTCTTATTTGAAATTGCCGCCAACAGCATGAACAGATGAACTTATTTAAATAGACTACTGACGTAGTTGACTAGGTATTGACGACAAACAATATTCCTACGACTTTTGCAATATGGGGAATCTAAACTACTTGTCTTTAAACATTTTCTGCGATTAAATATTTCATACATTTGTTCTTAGACATCTTAGCCAAAAGCTCAGGGGATAATAAACTACATAAGGATTCATAATGTGCTCTAATTCCTAGGCTATGTGCAAATTCAAAACTTTTGGGTGGTTCGACAATCATTTAAGGTTTTTCTGGTCATATTTTTTGTAATCCAGAATTAAAAGTATGAAAAAACTGTTCAATTAGTTATAAATGACATAATATCCAGCTAGGTAATGGCACGTATTTCAGCATTTATTTGGTAGAACACAAATCTAGGGTGCTCGCATAAGGCAACTTAACTGCCTAAAAACATGAAATCCTGAGGTCCTGAATTTAAAAATAATCAATCCCGCCAACCCGAAATCCCGAGCTTAAAACACCTAATCCCGGAGTCCTGATAAAGGTCCTCCCCCCTCTCAACTTCTTTAATTAAGACGTATAACTAACATACATGTACATCCTTGAGAAACCACCGAAAGTAAATATTTCTGGACATGACCTTTTTTTGTTATGATTTTAAAACATTGAAAACATATAATTAAACATATTGAACATGGGTGCCGAAATGACTACATACATTGAGTGCCGATTTATGCCAGGTGACGATTTGACTAGGATTCCATGTCTTGCTACATGTATATCATATGGTTTTGCAATATTTCTTTGCATATTAAACCGGATCCCTGGAATCATCATATGCCTTTTAAGGCAAACCGTTAACGGTTTCATTAACGTGTTGTGTGTACACCGAAATTATTTATATCATTCAATGCCTCAGTCCGCTTGGTAGTCCAAATAATTATTTCAAGACGTCATAATTACGGCGTCAAAGAAAAAAAATTATAATAGCCTTTCAAGACGTCATAATTATTTGGACTATCCGCTTGGTAAAACTGATTGGGATATCGTTTCATGTTTTGAGTTTTTTTTATAAAAAAAATATCATGTTTGCGCTCTTTTTTTGATCCTGACTTGCTGGCTGATTTAAACGATTCAAATATTTCTTACATTTGAGAAATGAGAGTGTATTTAAACAGAGAATTTCAAAGATTTCTCTTATTTCAACACATGTTCCTTTCTTCTTAGCGGGGGAAATGGCGTTTGATTAACTTCCTTTTTTGAGCAGATATTTTTCGAAATTCAAAACAAAACGAACTACAAATAGAAGACCCGTAAGTCGGTGACCTGATTTTACTATTTTTCAAATAGGTAAATATATTTTATCGTTCACAGTATATATCAACAGATAGAAAGAGTAAAATGTAAAATGTACGAAAACGTTCCATGAAGTCATCTTTAAAAAATACCAAATAAAGATTCCTAACAAGCATTATTTTTTATGACTTCTCAGTTATGTTTTACCTGGGAAAGGGGGGGGGGGGCTGGTCTTTTAGAATCAACCATACAAAATTTCTTGACCCCCCTCATAATATTTCACTATTTTTATTTCGTCCCAATAGTAGATCTAAAAACATTTAAAAAAATTGATCCCACCCCCTTCTATTCAACATGCCAAAATTTTAACATGCCGGCGCGCAAAACACTTCAGTATCATATGATATTCAGTCACGAAAATATTGAAAATGAAATATTCTCAGTGGATTGACTCCCAAAACATATTTGGTGGAAAATTGTTTTGAAATAGGGCTCTTCCATAAATACTGATAAGTAGGTAGAGCAAGCCAGTCACGGCTTTGAGTAGTGTTTGTCTAACTTTTATTTCTAATTTCCTATATTGTGCTACTATTAAACGAAAACTTGTTACTAAGTAACTCTGAAAAATAAATTTTGAAACAGTAACAACACATTATTCACGGCTAACAGGAATCAATTTTATGTTCTTCTCTTGAAGGCTGCATAAACTAAAGTTTTACGTAAGGCCTTATTGAAAACTCAATGGACTCGCTAAAATTTTACATAGATAGTTCATGCTTTTAGCTAGAACAATTCAATTGCATTGTACTATACAATTTATACTTAATTTCTCTCAAACTATTAAGCTGATTAAAACAAAACTTGGCAGTAATCATGGCTTTTAAATTGTTAATCTAGTGGTCAAAGTGATTGAAATACATGTCATGACAGCGATTGAATTATTTGGATTATGAAGCGCCTATGCAGCTTCCTATAAATCACCAAAGTCTTGTGATGTCTTACTTAACTGTATATGAATCGCGTTAGAAATATATTTCGATTTGACTGTTGTAATGTTCTTCTTGACATTTTGTCTCTTTAAGAATGTGAAATACTTATTTTCATGTGTAAAAAATATTAAACTCCCCACTTTGAATTTATAAAAAAATTTGAACCCCCCTTTTCCACATAGAAAATAAAACTTGATCTCCCTGTATTTTGACCAGCCATCCCCCCCCCCCTAAACCAGATAAAAAATGATAAGTCCCTTAACAATATTTGACAATAGTCCATGTGACAGAATAGTCCATCATGGCCGGTCAGGCTAACTCTATTTTCCCGTCTTTCCATACAAATAAATCTATATACATTACGAGTTTGATTGTTGTTTTGGTATCATCTGTTTCTTTTCAGTGGCATATATAGCGTCTTTGTAACAACACGACGGTTGTCACATGTGTATAATTATAATTATGCAGATGATAATATCCTGTCTTACTGTGACGATAATGTAGATAACTTTTACTAAAAACACTTGAAAATGACAGTGAAAAAAATATAACTTAACTTTTCATTTAGAAGGCAAGAAAATTTCATGTGATGAAGATGTTTAACTCCTTGGTGTAACGATAGATTTTGAACTAAATTTTGATAAACATATCTCACAAATTTGTATAAAGCTTCTAAACAATTAAACATTCTTAAACATATTGGCAAATATATAAACAGGTTGGAACGTCTAACAGCTTACTACATTCATTGTGTACTACTCTTTCATTCTTTCAAATTTTAATTATTGTCCGCTAATTTGGCATTTCTGTAGTGAAAAAAATACACAAAAATTTTTTAAAATACAGGAAAGAGCTTTCCGCTTCATATATGAAGACTATATAAGTAGCTATGAAAATTTACTTTTGACTTCTAAACTCCCATCTTTAAAAATTCGCAGACTTATATCCATTGGAATTGAAACATTTAAAATTGTACACAAGAAAAGTCCCAGTTATCTTCATGACCTAATAAAAATCAAAACTCGACGTTATAAGTTTAGATCTAAGGATACAGCTGACATACCGAGAGTTAAAACTACAAGATATGTGATAAAATCATTTCGTTTTAGTGCTGCACAATTATGGAATTAGCTGCCAAACCACATAAGACAGGACAATTCTTAAACTCAATTTTCCAATCTAATACAGATCTGGAATGGCAGCTCATGCCAATGTAATGCATGCCATTAGTGCTTTGTGATTTGAGCTTAGCTTTGCTTTTTAGCAGGGCCAGGTGAGTTTTTCTCATCATTTGGCGTCCGTCGTCCGTCGTCGTCCGTCGTCCGTTGTCCGTCCGTTGTCGTCCATCGTCGTTAACTTTTACAAAAATCTTCTCCTCTGAAACTACTCGGCCAAATTAAACCAGACTTGGCCATAATCATCATCGGGTATCTTGTTTAAAAAATGTGTCCGGTGACCCGACCAACAAACCAAGATGGCCGCCATGGCTAGAAATAGAACATAGGGGTAAAATGTAGATTTTGGCTTATATCTCTGTTATCTTTTTTTTTTTTAAATACCTAAATTGTCAACAATTGCACAACATGAGTCGACTTAATGGTATCTACTTTTTAAAACAAAGCCTTTAGAGCAAACTTGACGGGGTAAAATTGTTTATCAGGTAAAGATCTATCTGCCCTGAAATTTTCAGATGAATCGGAGAACCCATTGTTGGGTTGCTGCCCCTAAATTGGTAATTTTAAGGAAATTTTGCCGTTTTTGGTTATTATCTTGAATATTATTATAGATAGAGATAAACTGTAAACAGCAATAATGTTCAGCAAAGTAATATCTACAAATACGTTAACATGACCAAAATTGTCAGTTGACCCCTTAAGGAGTAACGTTATTGCCCTTTATAGTCAATTTTTAACAATTTTTTGTAAATTTTTGTAATCTTTTACAAAAATCTTCTCCTCTGAAACTACTTGTCCACAATCATCATTAGTGTATCTAGTTTTGAAAATGTGTCCGATGACCCTGCCCGCGAACCAAGATGGCCGACATGGCTAAAAATTGTACATAGGGGTAAAATGCAGTTTTTGGCTCATATCTCTGAAAACAAAGCATTTAGAGCAGATCTGCTGTGGATAAAATTGTTTGTTAGGTCAAGATCTATCTGCCCTGAAATTTTTAGACCAATTGGGCAACTTGTTGTTGGGTTGCTGCCCCTGAATTGGTAATTTTAAGAAAATTTTACAACTTTTGGTTATTATCTTGAATATTATTATAGATAGAGATAAACTATAAGCAGCAATAATGTACATCAAAGTAAGAGCTACAAATAAGTCAACATGACCAAAGTGGTCAATTGACCCATTAAGGAGTTATTGCCCTTTATAGTCAATTTTAACAATTTTCATAAATTTTGTAAATTTGTGTAAATTTTTGCAAAATATTTTCCACTGTCACTTCTGGGCTAAGTTCATTATTGATAGAGATAAGTGTAAGCAGCAAGATTGTTCAGTAAAGTAAGATCTACAAACACAACACCAACACTAAAACACAATTTGCCATGAATCCATCTGTGTCCTTTGTTTAATGTGCACATAGACCAAGGTGAGCGACACAGGCTCTTTAGAACCTCTAGTTTCCTTTTTTTATAAATACTAAATTTAGGTAGCTATGATTTTATATTTTATCTGCATGAACAGTATATTATTTGCTTATGTCATGCATGTGCTTTTAATATCCTGCTGTAATATATGTATTTTGTGTTAATATGTGTGTTTTGTTTGCATGTTATTTGCTTGTTTGTAATTTATTACAATGTCGATTTTAAAAGCTCACTAGAGCTTGCGTAACTTTGTTTACTATGTATCGACAATAAATAAAACTTTGATTTGATTTGATTTATGTGGAGCAGGATCTGCTTACCCTTCCGGAGATTTTAAGATCTCCCGAGTTTATGGTGGGGTTCGTGTTGCTTAGTCTTTAGTTTTCCATGTTGTGTCTTCTGTACTTTTATTTGTCTGTTTGTCTTTTTAATTTTTAGCCATGTGACGTTTTCAGTTTTTGTTTCAATCTATGAGTTTGACTGTTCCTTTGGTATCTGGTATCTTCATCCCTATTTTATCTCTTTCTATTATAATACTCAAGATAATAACCAAAAACTGTAAAATGATTTCCTTAAAATCAAAAAATCAGGGACCACAATCCAACAAGGGTTGTTTCTTGCGTTTGAAAATTTCTTTGCAGATAGATCTTGACCTGCTGAACAATTTTAATCGCATAAGATTTGCTCTAAATGCTTCAGTTTCAGATATAAGCCAAAAACTGCATTTACCCCCCCCCCCCCCCCAACCTCAGTTCTATTTCTAGACATAGGGTCAACTTGGCCAATGGCCGGAGTCATCGGATATTTTTTTAAACTAAATACCCAAAGGATGATTTAGTCTAAGTTTGGTTTTATTTGGCCCAGCAATTTCAGAGAAGATTTTTGTAAAAATTTTAATAAAAATTGTAAAAATTGACTTATGGGGTCAATTGTCAATTATCATCACTTCTACTTATTTGTAGATCTTATTTTGCCGAACAATTTGGTGTTTACAGTTTATCTCTATCAATTATAACATTTAAGATAATAACCAACTGAAACTGCAAAATGTCCTTAATACCAATTCAGAGGTAGCAAATCAAACATTTTCTGATGGATGTTTCTTGTTTTTAGTCTGACGATATTGGAGCCTATAACTACAGAAGGAACACCTAAGCGCTTGACATCTTTTGCGAGTTGTACCGTGAATATCTGAGGCTGTGTGTGTTGCAGATAATTTGTCACATATGTCATTCTCTCCAATCTGTATGAAAACAAAATCTGGTTGAAGTTTCTTCACAATGTCTCAACGACTTTACTTTTCTCCCGCCTACCCCGTGAAGCTTTGTTTCGACAGAACTTAATAAGTCGGATTGCGTTCTTCACTTCCAATCTACGGATGAAACCATGACCGATCATAAGTACTTTGGGCTTATTTACTGTTAGTGACATATTTGGCGTTTATAGATGAATGAAGCCCGGCACGGGTGATTGCATTTCATAATATCACTTCAACCTTGATTTGTCTATTCTATTGTTACTAGAACACACCCGTGAAATCGCGGGCATATATTCAGCTCGTGAATTGTTGTAGGATATTTTTTGTAAAAGATATTATGTATGGAGAATATCATAAAAGGTATCAAAAGCCCTCTCCCTTTTTCCAAGGTCCGATATTTGTTTCCTTTCTGTTAAATTCAATTATTTTCGTGTTTCTGGCCTTAGACCACAATTATTCTTCTCCTTTGCTACAATGCATCTTTTGGTAAAAGTCAAATTAAAATCAAAAATTTGCACCGCTTCAAACATGAAATAAATGCAACTGCTTATATATAGACCATTATTAGTCTAATAAAATATGCTTCTAGGACAATCCATCAGTGCCTTTTCTTTTGAGAGCCTTATTGACACGCCAATGGTAAGATATGAATTTTGTATAAATGACTAAGACTTATTTGAGGTGTGATCGGAGGGGTCCTGATCCTGAAATCCCGGGCATAAAAATATGAAATCCCGAGATGCAGAATTTAAAGAAATTCGTATCCCAAAATTTAAACTGTATTCCCGGATCCTGTAAGGATCAATCCTCAAATCCCGAGCTTAAAACACCCGATCCCGACGTCCCGAAAAAGGTCCTGCCTCCCTCTAATCTCTACCCTACTTTCATTTTTGCCAAATCTCTACTTTCACTTTCAACAATAAATTTGTATGCCCCATTAATGAGCATTATGTTTTCTAGTCTGTGCATCCGTGCTTTCGCTCGTTCGTCCGTCCGTCTGTCCCGCTTCAGGTTAAAGTTTTTGGTCGAGGTAGTTTTTGTTGAAGTTGAAGTCCAATCAACTCGAAACTTAGTATATGTTCCTTACGTCGTAACTACAATCCCCTTCCCTTTCATGAATGTGACCTACCGAAATGGACTATTTACCGGATTTGTTATCACATAAGCAACACGACGGGTGCCACATGTGGAGCAGGATCTGCTTACCCTTCCGGAGCACCCGAGATCACCCTTAGTTTTTGGTGGGGATTGTATTGCAGTGGCGGATCCAGGGGGGGGGGGTGGGTTCCGGGGGTTGGAACCCCCCTTTTTTTTGGCCGATCAATGCATTTGAATGGGAGCGTATAGTTGGAACCCCCCCCTTTTAAAATGGCTGGATCCGCCACTGAACATTTATTATTTAGTTTTCTATGTTGTGTCATGTGTACTATAATTGTTTGTCTGTTTGTCGTTTTCAGTTTTCAGTTTTAGCCATTGGGTTGTCAGTTGTCAGTTTATTTTAGATTTTATGAGTTTGACTGTCCCTTTGGTATCTTTCGTCCCTCCTTTCGTAAATATAGTGCCGATGTGGCATCCGTGTACTATGGACACGATGGACACATTCTTGTTTCCCAATGTTTTACGGATTTTAATGTATATGCAACTGGTATATATGACCCCTTAAATAGTAAACATGTCAAAGAAAACAAACAGAATACAGAGAGTCTTTATATATTAAAGTAGTATAATCGTAGTTTACATGTAGATAAACGCGAAAAATAATTATCCTCTCTAAGGAAGTATAATAATTGTGGTTCTTGCGATCTAAACACCATGATACGGAGAACGCTCTGATTGGCTTATTTATTTTTCATATTTGTTATCTATCATACGATTAGTTGTATTTTTGCATGTTTCAAACCGGAAGTGTTATCTATATTTAAAAGTCAGTCTGATGACGGAATCAATATCCGGACTCAGTTTTTGTCGTTTTTCTCCAAAAATAACTAAATCTGAATAATCATAAGAATGGATGACAAATGCGACTATGCATGTTACCTATAGAACACAAAGGCATGATGATTAATTTATCGTGGAAGGAAGAGAAGCGACACACAAAATGAGGTCTTCTCGTTTAATAGTATAGTCTCGTTTAATAGTATAGATACTTGACTTCAAGGATCTTTAAAGGAGGCAATTGCATGTAAAAGTGAGAAAAAAGTAGAAAACAATTATTTTTAGGTTGTGTGCCATAGGTCATATATACCATTATATTAATCAACTTAATTACTTTACACCCACTATAATTACTTTTTATTACCTGTCATTAGTTGTCATAAAAACATTTATGCTGTCACCGAGCGTAATTACCAATTAGCCAATCAGCCAGAGACAGATAGATAGATAGATCTTTATTCTCATTAACTAAATAACATAGTTACAGAGATGATAATATATACAATACAACATATTTTGCATGTGTGAAATATACATAAATAAATGTAGTTTAACCAGGAGGACAGATTTCCACTGATATATAGTTAATAAATCTACACAATTTTTCTAGCAAGACAATATTGACTGTAGTGAATACATTTTTAAATTTAAGAATATTAACATTTGTACAACAATAGTGTGGTAAATATTTATATCGTTCTTTTTTGAAAAAAGGACAAGACATTACATAATGGAATTCATCGCCGATGTCAGCAGATTCACAAAGGTGACATAGCCTCTCTTGTCTTTGAACATTTTGCCACCTCCCCGTCTCCACTGGCAAACGGTGATTGCCACATCTAAATTTACATAGTTTCAGTGCATTTTTTAACGATAAAACTGTAATATAATTTTCAAATTTAAGTTCTGTTTTGAATAATTTATAACATAAACCTTTTGATGATTGATTTACATTTGCAAACCATTCTTGTCTAAACTGATCTTTTAACTTTTGTTCAATACTTAATACAATCCAATTTTTTGAGATACTATCTTGATTTTGCCAAATGTTTGACATACCACAATTATCAAAGATACTTTTGATAAATAACAACCATTTGTTTTCAATTCCATACTTATTATAATTAATATATATCAACTTATATAACATTGACGAAATCTTGTTATCAAGTGTGTTATTAAGAAGGTTGCACCAAAATTTTATCATCCGTAATTTAACGTATAAAGAAATCGGATATCTTCCCAATTCCCCGTAAACCATAAAATTTGGAGTCGATCTTTTTAACCGTAAAACATGCTTACAAAAACTCAAATGTACTCTTTCCAAAATGTCAAGATTTTCGTATCCTCAGATTTCGGCCCCATATAAAAGTATAGGTAAAACAGCTTTGTCAAACATGTCAAGCTGGCATTCTATAGATAGATGGTTTGATCTACACTTCTTAATAACACAATACATAGCTTTAGTAGCTTGATCTCTAAGATATTTTCTAGTTGCAAAAAAAGATGCATTTCTAGAGAATATAACACCAAGGTATTTATAGTTCTTTACAATTTCTATCTCTTCTTTATTAATATAAAATTTCAAATTATTCTGTGGTCTACCTTTTGAAAATATCATAACCTTTGTCTTGTTAATATTAATTTTAAGTTTCCAGTTTTCACAATATTCTGAAAAACTATTTAGAAGTAATTGTAAATCTGTGCTTGTCTCAGCAAGTAAAATCGAGTCGTCAGCATACAATAAGACAAATATCTTAAAATAAATATCCAGTTCATCTTCTATATCAGATGTAATTGAATGTATACCTTTTAAATCACTATTTTCCAAAAATTCATGAAGATCATTTAAGTATAAAGAAAATAATAAAGGAGAAAGATTTTCCCCTTGGCGGACCCCAATATCACTAACAAACATGTCAGATGCTTCATTGTTATGTACAACTCTTGATTTCACATCTTTATACAAATTTTCTACAACTCTAAGAAATTTACCAGTTATCTTATTTAAAACAAGCTTATACAAAAGAGAGTTTCTTTGAACAAAGTCGAAGGCTTTTTCAAAGTCAACGAATGCACAATGCAATTTTTTTCGTTTAACACATAGCAACTCAAAGAGTGCATACAATGAAAAAATATGATCGTTAGTAGAGTATCCATGTCGGAAGCCTGCTTGATTTTCGTTCAAGATATTAAATTCATCAACAAATTCCCCCAATCTATCATTCAGAATAGATGTAAAAATCTTACCAAGGCATGACAATAAAGTAATAGGCCTATAATTTTTGGCGTCTAATTTACATCCTTTGTTCTTGAATACTGGTATTATGTTTCCAATAAGCCAGGCCTCCGGCAGGATACCCGTATCAAAAATAAGATTAAACAAATTAACATATACATCAATCATACTGTCAAGAGAATTTGCAACATATTCATTGATTATTTTATCTTCACCTGGCGATTTGTTATTTTTCGCCTTTTTGATAGCTTTAATAATTTCGTCATGGGTAATTACACCATTCAGTGTCTCATTTACAAGATTTGAGTTCAAATCATTATTAATGACAAACTTGTCTTCAAATTTGTTTTCATTTAATTCTTTGAAAAAATCAAATAAAGTTTCAATAGATATATTGCTTTTTTCTCTTTGTCTACCTTTGTTAAATAATTTCCAAAATTCCTTGGGATTTTTGGATTTTAATTTTTTCATATTATCACTTATTTCTCTATTATGCTTCCTGATGTTTTCGTCCATTAGACTTTTATAATAATATTCACAGTGTCGTAATCTTTCTTTAAATAAATTTGACCCATAATGTTTATACATTCTTTGTGCCTTTCTCAGTTCCTTCTTTGCCTTTTTACAATCAAAATTATACCATTGTTTATTATGCTTTTTATTACAATTCAGCATATTTCTATTAAAAGTTTGTGTACCAAATGTTGCTTTGGCAGAATCTATTAAAATATCAGTAATATTTGTAACTGCAGTATTTATTTCATATTTTGTTACATTTTCTTTATTACTATAAACAGATAATTCATCTATAACATTTCTTATTTTGTCTTCATCTATGTTATTTTTGAAATCATTTACTTGCTCAAATTTCCATTTTCCAATTTTATTTTCTTCTTGATAAGATAACTCTGTAGTGAGTAGTTCAAATGTGGGGTTCACTCTATTAAAAGATAGTTTCAAAGGTGAGTGAACATCAGAAAAAAGTTTAGAAAATTCAAGAATTTCAAAATTCGATACGCATCTTAAAAAGTGTGAGGTACAAATAATATAATCTATAACACTATTACTTCTACTGGTAGGCCGACCAATAACATCTTGGCCAACTCTACCGTTTAAAATAAATACTTTGTTATTTTTACAAAATTCAAGAAATTTTCTACCATAACAATTTACAACTTTGTCTGGATTATTTCTTGTTCTTGGTATATTTAAATCATCTAACATATATACATCAGTATAGTCTGATTGATCAGTAAGGTTGTCAATTACAAAATCATCTATATCATCTTCATCATAAAAATCAGGCAAATTTGCTGTGCGACTGTTAAAGTCTCCAACCAAAATAATATAATCAGATTTTTCAGAAAATCTCTGAAGTTCAATTTCTATCTCATTAAAAGCTTCTTCAGATGTATAATTTGTATTTACTGGTGGTATGTTACGGAAGCCGATAAGGGCCATTCAAGAAAAAAAAATTATGTCGTAATTACGACATAGCATGTCGTAATTACGACATAGCATGTCGTAATTTCGACATAACATGTCGTTATTACGACATCGCTATGTCGTTATTACGACATCGCTATGTCGTAATTTCGACATAACATGTCGTTATTACGACATCGCTATGTCGTAATTTCGACATAACATGTCGTTATTTCGACATAACATGTCGTAATAACGACATCGCTATGTATATAAAAGAATATGTATTATGATTGCCAAGAGACTAAATGACACAGAAATTAACAACTATATGTTATCAGAATGCCCCCAATAATTAGAAAAGCCCCCGCATAGTTAGCTATAAAAGAGGGACGAAAGATACCAGAGGGAGAGGCCCCGAAATGCTGTGTGGCAGACAGTGTTAACATTATTAATTATTAGCTCCCTTGGTAAAACTCCAAATTTCATATTTAAAGTATTTCATTGTTGATTAATTTACATGATGCTTAATAAGTATATATTTGTTAATTGCATAGCTTTTGCTATTTGAATTCATTGGTTAAAGATATTTATTCATATTGTAAAGTTTAATATTTGTATCGTTGCAAAATCTTTGGTCACCTTCTTTGGTTACCTTCTGTGAGAAACTTATATAATTTATAGATCCTATTTAAGTGCTTGAAGATACCGACCGTGGAAGGGATGCAGAGTTAGTCAAGGTCTTATCAACCTTCTACTTGTTCGAACAAATTAGTGTGGAATTACGTGAGAACTGACACACAGTCCTACCTATAAACAAGTACTAACTACATGCCTTCGTGTAATAAGGGTGAATTGAAATATTGATTGCTCTTTTTCTACTTTCAAACGTTGGACACGATGTTCCTATCTACAACCTCTAGGATTTAAAACAGAATCTTCGAAATTTCATCCGCAAAACAAAATAAAAATGTTAGAAAACACGAACCAATATTAAAACAAATTCAATATATGTTTCAAATTATGTTTTTACAGCTCTTGATCATATACTAAGTAATATCTAGTATATTTGATGATTAGATTAGCAAAGCTATGGGAAAAAAACCGGATGTCCAACGTTACATTTATGAAAAACTGTTTTAAATCTTATGTATAGTGATCCTATTTCTTATTCTCTGATCTTCTTGATACTTGGCAGGAACAACGACAGGTGTCGGTTCCTTTTGGCGTTAAAGCCGTTATTTTTGCCAAATTTTATTTGACTTCGGTGGCTTCATATTAAGCGGGAATTAGAAAAATGTCCAACGACGTTTTTCGTCATCTCAACGATTGAAAGTGAATTTTGTAAGTAGCAGAAAATGAATAAAAAGAGTAAGACAATAATAATATCTAACAAAAGTACAAATATTTGCCTCATTGTTCGTGAGTTCAAATATTGCTGATTCAATAAAATCTTCTCTACACAGTCGTTTTTCAAACGGTAGCCATTTTGTCCAAGTTGATATTTCATTTTTCAAAGCATTTAACGCGTATTTTTTTATAATTATTCAAAACAAAAGTTAGATACACGAAGAGTAAAAAATGCCAAGATTCTTTTCTTATTAACTACATGTTTGGGTCTTAAAGGAATAAAATGCTTCCACACATTACAAAACAGATGATATGCACCTTGAAAGTTAAACATCATATGATAAAAGTTTCGTACATCTAAAAAAAATATCTTTTTTTATGGAAAACTGTAACACATCTTCCTATATCTACTTTCGTCCCATCTTTCTTTTCCACATTACTTGCGACAGTAATGCATTTTTAGTTGAAATAACTTAAAGGGTAAACATTATTAAATAGATTTCCACAACTTGAGGTAATTTATGATAAAATGACATCACAAAACGAACAGAACCAGAATCAGAAATTTTAAAAATTTTGTAATATAATGAATAAATCAACCAACATATAAAAATACGAATAAAACTTGTAAAAATTAATCAAAAACCCTTTTAGACGCCGCTTTTTATGTGTATTGTCGTGTTTTAGGAACATCGTGCCCATGACAGTATATACAGAGCAATCGATACGTCCTGTCACCCTTATTACAACAAACCATGGAGTTGTGCGCTTCTTTAAAGAGAGGTGGAGAGCATTGCTTGCCTTGATAGGGCATGACATTAGTTCATATAATCCCGGTTTCTAATTACTTACAATCAGGATCTATAAAATATATATGTTTCTCACAGAAGGTAACCAAAGAAGGTGTCCAAAGATTTTGCGACGATACAAATATTAAACTTTACAATATAAATAAATATCTTTAATCAATGAATTCAAATAGCAAAAGCTATGCAATTAACAGATATATACTTATTCAGCTTCATGTAAATTATTTAACAATGAAATACATTAAATATGAAATTTGGAGTTTTACCAAGGGAGCTAATAATTAATTAATAACACTGTCTGCCACACAGCATTTCGGGGGCTCTCCCTCTGGTATCTTTCGTCCCTCTTTTATAGCTGATTATGCGGGGGCTTTTCTAGTTATTGGGGGCATTATGATATGACCTATAGTTGTTAATTTCTGTGACATTTAGTGTCTTGGCAATCATAATACATATTCTTTAATTTATATAGTGATGTCGTTATTACGACATAGCTATGTCGTTATTACGACATGTTATGTCGAAATTACGACTTAGCGATGTCGTTATAACGACATATTATGTCGAAATTACGAATTAGCGATGTCGTTGTAACGACATGTTATGTCGAAATTACGACATGCTATGTCGTAATTACGACATAAATTTTTTTTTTTGAATGGCCCTTATCGGCTTCCGTAGTATGTAAACTATACCAATAAAAACGTTTTCAGATAAATTTAAGACTTTCTTATCAATAGTAAACCAATAAACAAATTTGCATTCAGTTTCAATAGGTTTAATATACTTTTCTAAATACTTTCGGTAACCCAATGCAATACCACCAGATCTATAGTTAGAAAGCTTGTGTCTATTTTTAAAACTAAAAACAAATTCATCACAATTAATTACGTCGCAATCATCTAGTTTGGTTTCAGTAAGACAGATAATATCATGATTACACAATAGGGATTTAAATTCAGGGTAAAGTAATCTATTTTTAATACCACATACGTTTAAACATAACAGGTTAATACTATTGTCAGTTTTATTTACAGTTAAATTCAATTCACAAGGGTGAAAGTCACATGTATCGGTTGACTGGTCACTTCGTACTGTATCTTCTTTGCCTCCAGGGTTGTCCTAATGTCCTTTCTTGGAACGTCTCCCGTAGTTTTTTCCTTGGGTTGATTTGGGGCGAGCGCCTTCATCATCGTAGTTTCGTCTCGGTTGTTGTCTTGTCGCTCCAGGGTTTTGATGATCTGTTTTCTCTGGTGGAAAAAATTCGACTCCATCTACGAAGAGGCGATCCCTCCTAAAGAATGCCTTTTTTCCCTGTCTCCGTGCTTCTTGAAAGAATGGCCATAGCGTTTTTCGTCTGTCATTAATTTCTTTTGGGAACTGCTCACTAATGCCGAATCCAGTATCCCTCAACTCTCTTGCGGCTTTTCGAACAGTCTCGCGTTCTTTAAAGTTTCTGAATCTACAGACAATCGGCTTTGTTGTAAATTTAACTGAGCCATCTTTATTTCTCTCAATATATTCCTTCCCAAAACGATGAGCACGTTCGTATTCCGCGGGTCTGTTTAGTTTGAGTTGTTCGACCATAAAGTTTTCAATGATTTTTTCCGTTTGTTCCGTTTGTTCGTCTTTTTCCTGAAGCGGTATTCCGGTGAAAATCAGGTTCTCCCGCATTGATCTTGTTTGGAGATCTATGTGCCGATCATATAAGTCATCTAGATCTTGTTGTAGTCGGAAGATTGTGTTATTAGTGGCATCTTTTTCGGATCGAATTTCATTAAAAGCACTTTTAACCTCTTTAACATCGTTGTTATTATGTTCGAATTTTTCGTTCACAAAGTTCATGCTCTTTTCGACCTCATCGACTCTTTTCGTTACATTTTCGACGGATTTCACTAAGGTTTGGACAGTTTTATCAAACGAAGTTAATTTTTTTGACAGTTCATCCATCATCGACATTTTGTTGAAAATTTCGTTAACTTTATGGGTAAGCATATCAAGTTTATTATTTGCATCTATATTAGGATTCATCATAGGTTGTAAGTTGTGTGGGGTACTTGTGTAAAACCCGGCAGCTGGTAGTGTTGGCGAAAGTTGAGTAAAATTTGGATTTTGAATCGGATGCTGCGATACCGCATACTGTTGGAATTGTGATCTGTTTTGTTGGATCATTGGGGAATCATAAGCTGGAACGTTAAACGTGTCCATATTCGCCTTTTCAATTACATTACTATCGGTTTTATTTTGACTTGCATTGTTTTTGTTTTCATTCGGCGTGTGAGTTGATTTCAGTGTCTTTTTATTTCGTTTCTGACCACTTACATTTTGACCACTCGTGTTTTTCCTTTTCTTTGGATTTTTGGCTTTCTTTTTTGGACTCATATAGAAATTTAACAGTTCCTTTCACATAAATCACTTAAATTGTTCATGTTGAATTCCGTTTTAGTCCATCTTATTCCATTTTAAAATAAATTTTCAAGAGAGAAAGAAAAGTCGACATTTCTTTTTTCACACATGCGCACAACCACATGTGTATATATGTCTCTGAATCAGCCAATAACTAAAAAGATTTAAGAAAGTTTTAAATTAAAAACATTGCAATATTGTTATTAATTACGAGATGAATAATTTGATCATTTATGAATAAATACTTTAAATGTTTAATTTAAACTAATTCATTAACCAAGGATTTGTATACTATACAAATCCTTGATTTAACTTACACTTTATAACCATATATAATTACACCAGGTACGAAACGTCTCAGTTACATATCAACGTAGTTACGATTCGACCAGGTACGAAACGACCAGGTTACGAAACGACATGCATTCTTTCTGATTAAAAAGTACAACATTGATATTTTTCCTTTTTCATTTCATTTTTACATTTTTTTCAATGTCTTGTAGGCCTACATGCTGTTAAGGGCAATAACCATTACTCGGAGTATTATACACGTCCATATATATGTCATAATAATCACTCGTATATCAAACCGGCACCTGCTTTGAGGGTGTGGATAATTCGTTTTCCTTGAAATTTTGCAATTTATATGTTATCCTCATGCCGTGGAAAACCGAAAGTAACTTATAATTTTACATAACCTTGGACCGGTTATAAAACATAACGGTAAGCTTTACATATGATACACAGGATCTGCTGAATTTGGGACAAACATTGTCACTCGACATTGTCACATATTCTGGTATGAAGAGAAGGAGAGATATGTATATATATTGAGTTAAATAGACATAGACATGATGGATCATATTTGCTATTATAGTAAGCACATGATAAGATATAACCTGATATAAATCTGGGACAGGTTACATTGTAGGCTGTAGTCCATATAATTATGACGTCTTGAAGGACTATGTAGACTATAGCTCTGTCACAATATGCATGTCCAAATTATGTCTTTTATTGCTCACCAGGACCAATGGCAATGGAGCTTTTTGTGCTCACCACTTGACATCTGTCATGGTCTGTTAACATTTACAGAAATCTTCTCCTCTGAAACTTACTGCACCAAATTTAAACAAAAATGGTCACAATCATTATCATTGTATCTAGTTTTAAAAATGTCAAATGATCTTGCCTGCCAATCAAGATGGCCAACATGCTAAAAATTTGTTAGGGTTCTACGGAACCCAGTGTCCCACCTACTTTTGCTTTTAATCGCAGACTCAACAAAAAAAGAGGAAAAAAATCAATAAAAATATTCCTCTGGATACTATCTTTTGATTGTAATATGGCTTCTGTCTAAGTTTGGTAAAAATCCAGGATAGTTTATGAATACTGGGACTATTATCATGATTAAACTAGTCCCAGATGAATTTAAAAAAACATTATTAAACTTTTAACTGCAGATTGTATGGAATGTTAACTGAAAGAAAAACTATATATATAAGTTCATTTATCATTGTTTATAAGTAACATGCAGGAAAAAAATACTTTTTTTTCTTCAAAATTTATTTCTGGATACTATCTTTAATGATAAGAAACAAACTTCTGTCCAGGTTTGGTACAAATCCAGGAAAGTTTTAAGAAAGTTATTTAAATTTTAAAAACTTTTAACCACAGAGTGAATGTATTGTTTCCTGGCAGAAAAATTAATAAAATTGAGAATGGAAATGGGAAATGTGCCAATTTAGAGACAACAACCTGACCATAGAGCAGACAACAGGGCCTACTTCGATTCGTCCAATTCGGGTCAGTAGAGTCTATCGAGTTTACTCGACTGACAACCGAACCCCCCGAGTTTGACCTTTTGAACCTACCCAAGTTAACTCGACATCAACCCTGGGTCGGGGCAGGTTTAGTCGAGTTTCAAGATGGCGTCAAGTAGTTGCAATAAATAAAAGTGATATAAACTGGTATTTGACAAAATACAGCCGCAGAATAAAGCTGACAAGGGGAATTTATTATTGCCTGTATTTCGGAATCAGCCAATATTGTTCATGTTTATATTTGGTCCTCAAATCTCTTCAATTTCGTACTTTATTTGACCTTTTATAATATTTTTAATTCAAGCGTCACTGATGAGTCTTTTGTAGACGATACGCGCGTCTGGTGTAAATGTTACATTTTATTCCCGGTATCTATGATGAGTTTATTATCAGCTGTCGGTGGTGGTTGGAAATAAATAGAAATTAATTGTTTTTCTTGGAACGATTTTTCAAAGTTTCAATTTTTTTTTTTTTTAACTCACTATTAAAAAAACTATTTTTCAAAAGCAAACAGGATCAGGATTTTTCTTTGTGAAACACTATGTAATATATTTTTTTTATTTTAATGCTCAGCAAAAAACATTTTTTTTTCACCTCCATTATAATAGTCAACTCGATGGAAGAGTTTCGATTTCGATTCAGAACGGATGCGCATTAGCACTGACCTTTCAGCTAGAGTTAACCCGAGTTGGACGAATCTAAGTAGGCCCAGCAGAAGGTCACCAATAGGTCTTCAATGCAACGAGAAATTCCCGCACTCGGAGGCGTCCTTCAGCTAGCCCCTAAAGATAAACAAATATATACGTTCATTTATAAGTAAAATATATTGTATACTGGTGAAAGGAAACTATCCATAGCCGCTGCAGGTTTATGCACCTGTCCTGATTGATCCAGGGGCCTGTCGTTCAGCAGTTATCGTTTGTTGATGTGGTTCATTAGTATTTTCCTGTTTGGATATATGAATTAGATTGTTGGTTTTGAAATTTCCTGTTCGAATTGTGTACACTAATAATTTTTGGGTCCCTTATAGCTTGCTGTTTGGTCAGGATCAAAGCCTTCAATGTGTAAAAGGCCGTACTTTGACGTGTGTTTGTTATTATCAGGTTGGGAACATCCCTCCCTCAGACAAGGGTTGATCTTACTGTTGTAGAAAAGAAAATAGAAATACCAAGGATTTGTATAGTGCTACTATACAAAACCTTTGAAAACTTAGATATTTTTTACTGAAAAAGAGGAGAATTACATCATATTTCAAACCAGAGGTGGATTAAGGGGGGGCAGGGGGCCCGGGCCCCCCTTTTTCAGAAAAATTTTGGTTGGTTTTATAGGTAATCACTGAAGAGTGACGGAATATAGCCCCCCCTTCGGCAGTCAGTGGGCCCCCTCTTATGAAAATTTCTAGATCCGCCACTGCAAACAACTATTCTAAAAGAGGGGTCCATGCATGTGTTAACATGGTTAAAGTCCAGGAAATTTACAAAATTCTTGGACATGTCTTGACCATTTTATACCAGATAGATATTAAGTTCTTTGGATAAACATGAGCCCTTTTGTATTAAAAAGGTTTTTTTTACAAAAAATATATTATAACATATATTGACCCCTCATATAAGGGATATTTATAACATTAAGGGGTGGTTTTAAACCTGATTATGACTTGGATGGAGAATTGTCTCATTGTTAGTCACAAATTTTACATTTTACAGATTTAATTATTCACTTATTTCTTAGTGAACAGGGAAAAATACTTCATAAATTAAAGAAATGTCAAAGTACAAGTGATAAATCAAGTTTTAATATTGTCAAAACCTACTATTTTTTGTTTACAAAAAAAATTTATAATCACTCGCCTTTACCATGTTTACTTTTCAAGCTTCGCCTCAAAAAATTGCAAATTAAATATTATTTTATTAAAATTTTCAAATCGCTCGCTCGCCCCAATTTTTTGAGTCCAAAAATCCGTAGAACAAGAAATTAAATTAGTGTGGCCTTTTAAGTAAAATACAGAAAAAATGGAATTTTATTTTTACAAAATTTACTTCAGGATACTATCTTCTGATCATAAACAAGCTTCTGTCCAAGTTTGGTGCAAAGGAGTAGGTCCGGTAAGGACCGATTTTGGCCTCAAATTTCAGGTTCATCTGACGAAAGATTTTGACCACTTTTTAAACACTTAAGTGTCTATTTCATTAGATTCAATTAGTTTAGGTGAAAGATTTTAACTAATTTAGTCATTAAAAATGATTCGATTCAAGCTCAAATATGAAAAATCTACCAAATATGCTGAAAAATGTCGTTTTTCAGATGGTTTTTGTCAAAAATGAAAGTGGCCGCATCCTTGTTCATCCTAAACCTTTATATTTGTTATGTATTATCATCAAATACAACTTACATTTCAATATTATGGATGAACATGAATGCGGCCACTTTCGTTTAACACGGAAATCGTCTAAAATTTAACTAAAATGCTAGAATTGTGAAGATTTCAGTAATTTAGCATGACTTAATGGTGCTATTACCCGATATATGTGCATTGTATTGTCAAAAACAGCCCATACTTATGTAGCAGAAGCATTTAACTAGCCAATAAAATAACTAAAAATTTACATTTTAACAATTTTGTAAAACTGCTATATTTTGGGGCCGAAAAGGGGTCTTACTGGACCTACTCCTTTAGGATAGTTTAAGAAAGTTATTAAAATTTAAAAAAACTTAAACCACAGAGTGAATGTAATGTTTCCTGGCAGAAAAACTAAGTTCATTTATAAGTAAAATACAGAAAAAATGGAATTTTATTTTTACAAAATTTACTTCTGGATACTATCTTATGAACATAAACAAGCTTCTGTCCAAGTTTCGTAGAAATCCAGGATGGTTTGAGAAAGTTATAAAAAAAAATTTAAAACTTTAACCACAGAGTGAACATTTGTGAATGCCGCCACTTACGGAATGTAGGATCGCTATGTCACTTATTCGACTAAAGTCGAAGGCTTGACAAAAAGGACCAGGGGTTAAATTCAAATTTTGTCAGATTATTTTTAAAACTGTTATAAAAAGAGAAAATCTGACAGTAGCAAAATGTTCAGGATGTTGAGTTCTACCAATTTTCTACATGTTCTCGAAACTTTCAGATGACTTTGAAATGGTTTGAATTTTCCTCTGATTTCAATATTTTTGTGATTTTACTTTAATATATATCTTATAGGAGTCATTGCCCTTAAATGACAAATTTTTATATGACCGCATCGTATATTGGTATCATGTCTGTGTCGTCGTCGTCGTCAGGGCCGTCCGATGACAGATGGTTTCCGGATAATAACTTTTGAATAAGTAAAAAGAAATCAATAAAATTTTAACATAATGTTTATAACCACAAAAGGAAGGTTGGGATTGATTTTGGGGGTTATGGTCCCAAAGGTTTAGGAATTAGGGCCCCAAAGGGGCCAAAAACTGCATTTATCTAGTTTCAGGGCAAAAAGTTGTGTATTAGTATTTTAATTGTTCTGAAATTGTACCACAATGTTTAATACCATAAATGGACGGTTGGGATTTATTTTAAGGGGTTATAGGGCAAACAGTCTAGGAATTAAGGACCAAAAAGGGGCCAAAACAAGCATTTTTCTAGTTTTAAGACTATAACTTGTGTGTAACTTTATGGATCTCTCTGACATTGTACCACAAGTTTCCATATAACACAGGGAATGCTGGGATTCAGTTTAGGGTTAATTTTCCCCATTATGTGGGAATAAGGGGCCCAAAAAGGACCAAAAGGCAGTATTTTTCTAGTTTACAGACAATAACTTGTGTTTAAGTGTATGAATCTCTATACATTTTTAGCTCACCTGACCTGAAAGGTCAAGTGAGCTTTTCTCATCACTTGGCGTCCGTCGTCCTGCGTCCGTCGTCCGTCGTCCGTAAACTTTTACAAAAATCTTCTCCTCTGAAACTACTGGGCCAAATTCTACCAAACTTGGCCACAATCATCCTTGGGGTATCTAGTTTAAAAAATGTGTGGCGTGACCCGTCAAACCAACCAAGATGGCCGCCATGGCTAAAAATAGAACATAGGGGTAAAATGCAGTTTTTGGCTTATAACTCAAAAACCAAAACATTTAGAGCAAATCTGACATAGGGTAAAATGGTTGATCAGGTCAAGATCTATCTGCCTTGAAATTTTCAGACGAATAGGACAACCTGTTGTTGGGTTGCTGCCTGTGAAATGGTTATTTTAAGGAAATTTTGCAGTTTTTGGTTATTATCTTGAATACTATTATAGATAGAGATAAACTGTAAACAGCAATAATGTTCAGCAAAGTAAGACCTACAATAAGTCAACATGACCAAAATTGTCAGTTGACCCCTTAAGGAGTTATTGCCCTTTATAGTCAATTTTTAACAACTTTTCGTCATTTTTTGTAACTTTTCTAAAAATCTTCTTCTCCAAAACTACTTTGCCAAATTTAACCAAACTTGGCCACAATTATCATTGTGGTTTATAGTTTAAAAAATGTGTCCGATGACCCAGCCTGCCAAACAAAATGGCCGACATGGCTAAAATTAGAACATAGTGGTAAAATGCAGTTTTTGCTTTATATCTTTGAAACTAAGACATTTTGGGCAAATCTTTCAAGATTTAAATGTCCATCAGAATAAGATATATCCCCTCACAAATTTTGAGTTGAATCGGACAACCTGTTGTTGGGTTGCTGCCCTAAAATTGGTGATTTTAAGGAAATTTTGCAGAACTTGGTTATTATCTTGAATACTATTATAGATAGAGATAAACTGTAAACAGCAATAATGTTCAGCAAAGTAAGATCTACAAATAAGTCAGCATGATCAAAATTGTTAGAGGACCCCTTAAGGAGTTATTGCCCTTTATAGTCAATATTGAACAACTTTTCGTCATTTTTGTAACTTGTATAAAAATCTTTTCTAAAACGACTTGGCCAAATTTAACCAAACTTGGCCACAATCATAATACTAGGGTATCTATTTTAAAAAAAAGTGTCTAATGACCCCGCCTACCAACGAAGATGGCCGACATCAGTAAACACATTAACAGGTGAGCGACACAGGCTCTTGAGAGCCTCTAGTTACAAGAAGGTTCAATACTACTAAAGGAAGATTTGGATTGATTTTTTGGGGTTATGGTCCCAATTGTTAAGGAATTAGGGCCCAAAATAATCATTTTTGTAGTTTTCAAACAATAACTTATGTTTAAGTGTATGAATCTCTCTGAAATTATACCACAATTTTCCATACCATGAAGGGTTGGTTTGTATGGACTTTGGGGGTTATGGCTCAAAATGTTTCGGAATTAGGGGCCAAAAAAGGGAAAAACTAGGTATTTCTGGTCAATGGACAATTAAGACAACTTAAAAGCAGTGTAAGGGAGGTAATTCTAAAACATTTAACATTGAATGTTAAGTATGTTCGGATTTACCTCCCTTACTCTATTTGTATATTATGATATTATGTATAAAGAAATGTCAGGTTTTGGACTAATTGCAAAAAAAAGGGGTGTGGTAGTTATATTCAATTTTTTTTTCTTCAAATTTTTTCAAATTCCAAATTTTTTAAAAGTTAACGGAAGAAATCTTTAATTGCACAATATTGTGCAATAGATTTGTAAGATGTTGACATTTGTTTTGTGTCAGAAACTCATATTATGTCAAAATTTGATCGCAATCCAAATTCAGAGCTGTATCCAGCTTGAATGTTGTGTCCATTCTTGCCCCAACTGTTCAGGGTTCGACTTCTGCAGTTGTATAAAGCTGCATCCTGCAGAGCACCTGGTTTACCATTTTTTTAGCTCACCTGGCCTAAAAGGCCATGTGAGCTTTTCTCATCACTTGGCGTCCGTCGTCGTCGTCGTCGTCGTCGTCTGTCGTCGTTAACAATTTTTCAAACATCTTCTCCTCTGAAACTATCGAATGGATTTGAATGAAACTTAGCATGATTGTTCCTTAGAGTATACTGCACAAAGTGTGTGCTTCGATTTTTGATCCGTCAAAAAACATGGCCGCCGTTACTTAAAATAGAACATAGGGGTCAAATGCAGTTTTTGGCTTATATCTCAAAAACGAAAGCATTTAGAGCAAATCTGACATGGGGTAAAAATGTTCATTAGGTCAAGATCTATCAGCCCTGAAATTTTCAGATGAATCAAACAAACCATTGTTGGGTTGCTGCCACTTAATTGGTAATTTTAAGGAAATTTTGCAGTTTTTGGTCATTATCTTGAATATTATTATAGATAAAGATAAACTGTAAACAGCAAAAATGATCAGCAAAGAAAGATCTACAAATAAGTTAATATGACCAAAATTGTCAATTGACCCCTTAAGGGGTTATTGTCCTTTAATGACAATTTTTCACAATTTGTTCATCATATTTGCTAATTTTAAAAAATCTTCTCCTCTGAAACTGCTGAATGGATTTGGATGAAACTTAGCATGATTGTTCCTTAGATTATCCTGCACAAAGTGTGTGCTTTGATTTTTGATCCATCAAAAAACATGGCCGCCGTAACTTAAAATAGAACATAGGGGTCAAATGCAGTTTTTGGCTTATATCTCAAAAACGAAAGCATTTAGAGCAAATCTGACATGGGGTAAAAATGTTCATTAGGTTAAGATCTATCAGGCCTGAAATTTTCAGATGAATCAAACAAACCATTGTTGGGTTGCTGCCACTTAATTGGTAATTTTAAGGAAATTTTGCAGTTTTTGGTCATTATCTTGAATATTATTATAGATACAGATAAACTGTTAATAGCAAAAATGTTAAGCAAAGTAAGATCTACAAATAAGTCAATTTGACCAAAATTGTCAATTGACCTCTTAAGGAGTTATTGCCCTTTAAAGACTTTTTCCACAATTTGTTCATCATGTTGACTTACTTTAAAAAATCTTCTCCTTTGAAACTGCTGTATCAATTTCAGCCAAACTTAGGCTAAATGAGTTTTAGAGTTTCAGAGTATCTAGTATAAATTTTATATTTCATTTCCTTGTATGTCAAGAAACATAGCTCCTATGGCTAAAATAGAACATAGGAGAAAATGATTTTTTTTTTGCTTTTGAAGAAAATAGGACGATTCAAAGAACATTTAAATAAATTGAAAAGCCAAAATAATCATTGATATGAGATTAAACCAAAAAAATTCAGGTGAGTGATTCAGGCTCTTGAGAGCCTCTTGTTTCATTTTTTGTCTTTTATCTTAAAAACTGTAGCAAAAATGATTAGCATAAGTGTTTCAAATAAATCTGCATGGTTGAAATCATTCGTTGACTCCTTATATAAGATCTATTGCCCTTTGATGAAAATTTTTACAAATTATTTTTTTTCACGCCTTATATCTAAAATGTTATAACAAACCGTGTCTTTTGCCTATCTACATGTGGAACATATTGGAATTAAAACAGACAAAAACTGCAATTTGTTACTAAAGCTGATTATGGAAATTTTTAATATTTATTATTTTTTTTATTTCAGAAACAATGAATAAATGTGTACCATAAAACATTTATACCAGATATTACCATTCAAAGATGAACTTTGGTTCAGTAAGAGTTGCATTTCATCCTATTGTAAAAACCTGGTCAGCAAGGGGAAGAATATTGTTCTCAAGGAAGTATTTATTATATACCAATGTAGGTATAGCAGTAACTTTATCTACAACAGGAGACTTCCTTAATCAACGATTCCAAATTAAAAAAAAAGAAATTGATAGCCTTGATATACTACGTTCACGTGATGTAGCTATTACAGGTCTTTTCATTGGACCATTCTGTCACTATTGGTATCTGTTTCTTGATTGGTGGATTCCAGGTAGATGCTATAGGTTATTGGCTAAAAAGGTGATTGTTGATCAGCTGGTGTGTTCACCTGTTGTGATTGGACTATTTCTAGGAATAACAACTCTATTAGAAAAGAAATCATTGACTGCTGTGAAAGAAGAATGTTTTGAAAAAGGCGGGAAATTATATGTTGCAGAGTTAGCTGTATGGCCACCAGCACAACTTTTCAATTTTTATTTCTTACCAACTCATTACAGAGTACTCTTTGACAATGCTATCTCTTTTTTATTTGATATTTATTTTTCTAGGGTAAAATATGGTAAAAATGGGCGAGTAGAAAGTTGATATTGGTTAATATTTAGTATACTCTAACAAAAATTTGAATCAATTAATTATTTATCAATTTTTATGAAGATGAATTAAAACAATGGCATTATTTATTGTACACTTATTTTATCTGTTATGATTAATGTTGACTGAGCACAAGTCACACAAAGTTGATTTTCTTATTACAAATTTGAAACCTAAAAAGCTGTCATTCAGTGGCGGATCCAGCCATTTTAAAAAGGAGGGGTTCCCAACCCAGAACAAAGGGGGGGGGTTCCAACATTCAAATGTCCCCATTCAAATGCATTGATCAGCCAAAAAAAGAGGGGGTTCCAACCCCCGGAACCCCCCTGGATCCGCCAATGTCATTCTATCTGATTCTAGAAATATTTGGATAAAAGTTTAATGTTTGAACTCATCATGATGAAATATTTTTGCATCAATCTATAAACATGATGAATATTTAAATGAAATCTGTGGAAATAGTTTCATAAAAAAAAGTATATGTGGCATGATTTTACATATGCACAATCATGACCATAGCTTGAATGATGACTTGACTATGTGGATGTAAGCAACCGAAGATCACTGTACAAACTATAACAATTTGATAACTAAACCCATACCTCTTTGAACAGCTCAGACATGACAAAATTGGTAAACAAAAACCCAATGACTTGATTTATAGCAAAACGATGAAAACAAAATCAGGTATAAATTTGTCTTTTTGACTATTTCCTATGTCTAAGTTTATGTTGGTAGCCTTTGGAGCTTAAGATGCCAGTGTGAGTGTTTCCTTGATGTCCTTCAGTCTGTGGCATTGTAACTGTTAGTCTGTAAACTTTTTCATAACTCTTTTAAATCCACTGAGTCCAAAGAACACAAACTTGACCACAATCCTTGTAATATTTTGAAAATGATCCCAAAAAATCAACAAAAAATCAACTAACATTCATGACATTCCATCATTAGCTATTGTTACTGAAAAAAGAACATGAGGGGTGTCCAACTATAGAATGATAAGTTTCAGATCACATATAAATTTAGTTCTTGTTCACCATCTAAAAAATTAAATATTGTACTTTGAATAAATTTCATTTAAACAAACAAACTTTAGAAGCAGATTTATTCTGTTGTAAACAAGGGGACTGCTGGGACAAAGCAAATAGAATGAAAATAATAAAAGACAAACAGACTGACAGATCTTGGCCAATAATGTTTAAGGAATTGCATAAATAAATTGATTATGAAGAGGTGCTAATGTTTATTTGTAATTTTCTTCTATGTGCAAGTCTGAATTTTTATTTGAATATTTTATTTTAATTGAAGTATTTAATTTGTTACATGAATATTATATAAACAGAGAGTTTATTATATTTGTTATAAAATTATGATAAAATAAAATATTTTTATGAAACTAAATTACAGTTATTTAAAAAAAATCTCTTGTTTGTTCTTATTTGAATTCATACTTGATTGTTTCTGTATTTATGTCTAACCTCAGTTAGTATCTGGAAGGTCATGAAAGTTAAAGGTCAATGAGATATAAAACCATAGATCCTTGGTACTTAACAGAATAAAATTTTGTTTATTTATGTTTTTTTTAACTTTTGAAACAACTGCAAAACAATTTGCGGTTGTCGTTGTCGTTGTTGTCCCTGTCGTCTGAAGACAGTTGATTTCCAGACAATAACTTCAAGTATTAGAAAATAGAAATCTATGAAATTTAAACACAAGGTTAATAACCACAAAAGGAAGGTTGGGTTTGATTTTTGGGGGTTTTGGTCCCAACAGTTTAGGAATTAGGGCGCAAAAAGAGGCCAAAAAAAGCAGTTTTCTATTTTACAGACAATAACTTGTGTTTAAGTGTATGGATCTCTCTGAAGTTATACAACAAGTTTTCATACCACAAAGGGATGGTTAGGATTGCCTTTAAGGGGTTATGGTTATCTGTTTAGAAATTAGGGGCAAAAAAGGGGGGAAAACAAGGGTTTCCTTGTAAATGGACAAATAAGACAATTTTAAAGCGGTGTAAGGGAGTTTACCCCATCATATTGAGGTAATCCAAACATAACTTGTTTGGGGGGAGGGGAGTTAAAAAAGAAATTGGGGAGGGTGGCAATTTTTGCTCATTTCAGATTTTAAAAATTTAAAAGAAAAATTCTTCATTTATTTTATTTTTAGCACAAAAAAAAGGGGAGTACATTTTTTTTTTTTGGGGGGGGGTTACATAGCAACAGCATAGGGTATTGCACAAAAACAATAGGGATATTTTTTTATTTCTGTGAGGGGGGGGGGGGCAATTTACATAGTGTAAATGCACAAAAATTGAGTATAAATTCAAATCATATAACCAATTCTAATTTCTTTTACTACAGTTATTCTGTGTCAGAAACCTATTACTTGTCAAATATTTAATAACAATCCAAATTCAGACCTGTATCAAGTATTTAGTTCCCTAAAAATCTAAAAGTTGGAAAAAGTCAATCTTAATTCTATAATTTTCTCAAAACCACAGAAGTAGTTACTGTTAGCTGCATCATGTTCACATTAAGGAGGTATAATTGGTTCATATATGGAAATTGTTCACCCTTCTTGGTGTGGATTGATATTTTGGTAATTTCAGAATGACAAAGAGATTTTTTTGGCCTTTGGTATGACAATTATCTATTAACAAGCAACCATTATTTGTTAACCAACTATTTATTTTATAATACATTTACATGTATTTTCCAAGCATAAAAACCCAACACAAATTAATCAAGAACACCTGAACAAATTGCTAGTTTAATTTGAAATTAATTTCTGTATGCCTTGGGACATTAGCAGCATTGTGGTTTAGTTATGATAAGTATTGTCAAAATTGTTTGTCATGCAAAACAGTTTTGAGTTTTTGATTTTATTTATTTTCTAATGTCATCTTCAGGCTTTTGGTCTATAATGAACATTTTGACGGTCTTGTTTCCCTGTTGGCTATAATATGGTAGCAAGCCTATATTTGTGGTGGAAACCAGAGAGTTGATGAAATACTTGCAGGTCTACATATATATCAGACAGGTTTTAGCTGACCTTGACCTCATTTTCAAGGTTTGATTGTCATTAAGTTTTCATTGTTTAACCTGTTAGTTATATACTACCAGAATTAACTTGTCATTGTGTCTTTTTATTTTGTGGTCGTATATTGGTATCACATTGTCGTCGTTTAACGTCATCCAAAAACGGATTGTTTCCAGATAATAACTTTAGTATAAGTAAATAGAAATCAATAAAATGTTAACACAATGTTTATAACCACAAAAGAAAGGTTGGGATTGATTTTGGGGGTTATGGTTCCTAAGGTTTAGGGATTAGGGGCCCAAAGGGCCCAAAACAAGCATTTATCTAGTGTCAGGACAATAAGTTGTGTATAAGTATTTCAATTGTTCTGAAATTGTACCACAATGTTTAATACTATAAGTAGAAGGTTGGGATATATTTTTAAGGGTTATGGGGCAAACAGTCTAGGAATAAAGGGCCAAAAAGGGGCCAAAAACAAGCATTTTTGTAGTTTCAAGGCAATAAATTGGGCTTATCTTTCTTTGTCCAGAATGGTTGTTGAATCACCTCAAACCAATGCTTTATGGAATATTCTTTGAAAATTAGAGTTATCTTTCTTTGTCCAGAATAGTAGTTGAATCAACTTAAATCATTGCTATATACAATATACAATGCAATATTCACTTTTACTACCAACTGATAAATTAAAACAATCTTTACCGTTCAGTGATTACAAACACTTTGAATACCATTCTAGGGTTATGCCGCTTTACAAGTGGAAACATTGAAGAATTTATTCGTTTCTGTTCTGAGTGTTCTCTTAATTGAAGTTTGTCTCAATTAAATTTAATGAAATGTGTATATAATGCTTATTACCTCTAAACTCAGTTCAAGTTCAATTTTTGGCAGCTTCACTTTTACAGTTCTTGAGTTATGTCCCTTTATAACGTTATATGCTAGCGGGGACATCATCTGTGTCCCTTTGGACACATTCCCAATTTATTTTTTTAGAAGTTACTATTAATTAATATTAATTATAACCATGACTGCATGACATTTTATATTTTAATATTTTATGATGTATTTAAATGAGTAGTTATTGTTGGGGAGGTGAAAAAAAGGGGGGGCTTCAATTTTTCTCATTTCAGATTTCAGAAATAAAAAGAATATCTCATATCTCAAACATTTTTTTTTGAGAGATTGATATTCAACAGCATAGTGAATTGCTCAAAAGCAAAAAAAATTTTTTTTTAGTTCATTAGACCACATTCATTCTGTGTCAGAAACCTATGCTGTGTCAACTACTGTACTTAGTATTTAATTACAATCCAAATTCAGAGCTGAATCCAGCTTGAATGTTGTGTTCATACTTGCCCCATCCGTTCAGGGTTCGACCTCTGCGGTCGTATAAAGCTGCGCCCTGCCGAGCATCTTGTTCTAAGATACTATAAACAGAAGATAAACAGTGTATGTTGTATGAACTGACAATAAAGTGTTCATGTTCATCTGGCAGGTTTTTATATGACCTTGACCTAATTTCATAGTTCATTTGTTAATGTTAAGTTTTGTTTCCCTCCTGCGACGAAAGTCGCAGTATTATCTACATAGATATAACTACCCGGCGGTGGCAGCGTAAACTATTTGTATAAAACTTTATGTATCAGAAGGCAAAAGACCTTGAAGCTTCATACCTTGTATGCAGATACCATATGTTACAAAGTTTTCTTCTGTCATATGTATAATGTCGTTTACCTCATTATCATGGTTCAGCGACTGCTTGGAAAAAATCATTTGTCGTCATGTGCATTTATCACTTATTATCTCTTATTATGAGTAATAGGATAAACATATTTGGTAAAGGGTTCCTTGCAAAGTCTACATGTCTGTCGGACGGGCTTCACTTGACCTTGACTTCATGTTATGGACCATTGATCAAGGTTAAAGTTACATGACAAGGTCTGTTTCTCAAATACTAAATAGAACTTTAAGCAGAAGGTCAACTTTATTTGGTAAATTGAATGACTGTAATGGGTACATGTCAATATGGCAGGTTTCATATGACATTGACCTCATTTTCATGGTTCATTTGTTAATGTTAAGTGGTTGTGTTCTGGTCTTTTTTTTCAAATAGGTCAACTAGAATTTGTGTATTAAATGACTGTAATAGGTACATATCAGTCTGGCAGGTTCCATCTGACCTTGACCTTATTTTCATGGTTCATTTGTCATTATTAGGTTTTGTTGTTTGGTCTGTTTTTCATGTACTATAAGCAATTATAGGTCAACTATATTTGATGTATTGAATGGTTGCAAGGCGTATATGTCTGTCTGGCAGGAATCATCTAACCTTGACCTTATTTTCATGGGCAAGACACACACGTATAAATTCATCCCTTTGTACCTAAATATAGTTGACCTTTAAATTAATGAACAATGAAAATGAACACCTATCAGGTGGATTTTGAAAAATAATGACTAGGTCTGGTAAGAATTAAAAATAAACTTTGCACAAGACAGGCCGTGTAAAATGAGTATGTTGTAACACAAAATAAAAACAAGAATCAAATGTGTACAAAAGTGAAAATAGTTTTCGGTTCAGCAAAGCTATGAAGAAATATAAGAATACACAACAGCAGATGAAAATAGACTATGCACTGGCTACCGTTACATGAAAATATAACAATAATTAAAAAAAAAATATTGTTACATTCAATAATGGAGACTAATTGCTGGAAGGGTTACACGCCATTATTCCGACAGCCCATTGGTCCGACAACCCATTTGTCCGACAACCCAATAATCCGACAACCCATTAGTCCAACACTTATTTAAAAGTATCAGAGTATCAAGGTAAAATAAAATGTGTCTGTCTGTCTGTATTATTACGTATATATATATGTTACAATATCTCAGTATATATTACATAAAAGTAGTTCGAATACATTCTATATACTCAATTCGAAATCTTTCATGAGAAAAATGCAACGAAAATATTCAAGAGATGGCCGGACGGACGGACGGATAGATGTAGAACAGTATACCCCCACTTTTTAGCTCACCTGGCCCGAAAGGCCAAGTGAGCTTTTCTCATCACTTTACGTCCGTCGTCCGTCGTCGTTAACTTTTACAAAAATCTTCCCTGAAACTACCTGGCAATATTAAACCAAACTTGGCCACAATCATCATGCATTGGGGTATCTAGTTTAAAAAATGTGTCCGGTGACCCGGCCAACCAACCAAGATGGCCGCCATGGCTAAAAATATAACATAGGGGTAAAATGCAGTTTTTGGCTTATAACTCAAAAACCAAAGCATTTAGAGCAAATCTTATATGGGGGTAAAATTGTTTTATCAGGTCAAGATCTTTCTGCCCTGAAATTTTCAGATAAATCGGACTACCCGTTGTTGGGTTGCTGCCCCTGAATTGGTAATTTTAAGGACATTTTGCTGTTTTTGGTTATTATCTTGAATATTATTATAGATAGAGATAAACTGTAAACAGCAATAATGTTCAGCAAAGTAAGATTTACAAATAAGTCAAGATGACCGAAATGGTCAGTTGACCCCTTTAGGAGTTATTGCCCTTTATAGGCAATTTTTAACCATTTTTCGTAAATCTTAGTAATCTTTAACAAAAATCTTCTCCTCTGAAACTACTGGGCCAAATTAATCCAAAATTGGCCATAATTATCTTTTGGGTATCTAGTTTTAAAAGTGTGTCCGATGACCCGGCCATCAAGCCAAGATGGCCGCCACCGCTAAAAATAGAACATAGGGGTAAAATGCAGTTTTTGGCCTATAACTCAAAAACCAAAGCATTTACAGCAAATCTGACGAGGTTAAATTGTTTATCAGGTCAAGATCTATCTGCCCTGAAATTCAGATGGATCGGACAACGGGTTGTTGGGTTGCTGCCCCTGAATTGGTAATTTTAAGGACATTTTGCCGTTTTTTATCTTGAATATTATTATAAATAGAGATAAACTGTAAACAGCAATAATGTACAGCAAAAAGACCTAAAAATAAGTCAACATGACCAAAATGGTCAATTGACCCCCCTAAGGAGTTATTTTCCTTTATAGTCAATTTTTAACAATTTTCATAATATATTTGTAAATTTTTACTAACATTTTCCACTGAAACTACTGGGCCAAGTTCATTATACATAGAGATAATTGTAAGAAGCAAGAATGTTCAGTAAAGTAAGATGTACAAACACATCACCATCACCAAAACACAATTTTGTCATGAATCCATCTGCTTCCTTTGTTTATAAATATCCACATAGAGCAAGGTGAGCGACACAGGCTCTCAAGAGCCTCTGGTTCTTGTGGCGGTATAGTGATTGGTTCAACATTAAGACATTACAATACAAGTATAATATATGTGAATAGAGTAATAATTTTCGCACCTTTTCGTATATACATAAACCATTGAATATGTATTTACAGAATGAATGAGAAAGAAACGGGTAAACAAAACTATTTCCGTTTAGATCGAAAGGTATAAAATACAGAATTTATTCTGTGTATTGAATATTGTGCGACTCCAATACATAAAGGGGGTCCAATTTGGCGAAATCCGACCCGCCACTGTAACAGAGACATGTATGTATTTATATGTCTCTGACTGTAATGATTAGGTGGACAACTCTGCCTTAACCAATGATTCAGTGGCGGATCCAGGGGGAGGGGGGTTCCGGGGGTGCGCACCCCCCCTTTATTTTTGCCGATCAATGCATTTGTATCGGGACATATGTTTTGCACCCCCCCTGCACCCCCCCCCCCCTTTGCCCTGGGTTAGCACCCCCCCTTTCGAAAATTCCTGCATCCGCCCCTGTGATTGGTGGACAAACCAAGAGTAATCTCAGGAGAAGGGAATCATTTGAAAAAGACACACGCGGGACAAGAATGTCACACATAGTATTAGATACTAATACAAAGTTAAAAGTTTGTGTGCTTCGCATCGGTCTGATGAGATAAGCCCTTTTCGACTAATTCATAACCCCGCCACATTCTTCAGGTGCCTGTCCAAAGTCAGTAGCTTGTAGTTTAGTGGTATTCGTTGGTTCGTGTCTGATATTTGTTTTACGTAAATAGTTTTGTGGTAATTCATCATTCCTGCCCCTCCCGAACTTTCACAAAAGAGACCTATTTTTCTAGATTTTAAAATATGCTCGCGACATAAAAGTCATAAAATCTGTACCCCTACAAATGTATCGAGTGTCATCTTTCAGACTATGTCTGATCGATCTTTCTTAATTGGGACTGCTGTGTTTTTCTCCGTATTTCGAGGATTATATTCCCGAACATGATATTCATAAAATCGCACAGGTGGATGTCTTGGTAGAAGCTGGAATTGCTCATCTTTTCGGGGCACATATTTCGTCCTATTTGTTATCTAATTTTTTATGACCTAGTTTTGTATTTGTCTCTTTGTTTTTCTCATTTTGACTGATATGACGCTACATTTGTCGCTTATTTCCGCGACAAAATTAGTTCAAATAAAACTGTGTTGCGACCAAAGAGGGCGGGTAGCGTTATCAAACTCTGATAAAAGTAAGAAGTTAATAGTGGTGAAACTTCACTCCCCCATACGCAAAAGGGGGAAACCGAAGATCTAGTAAAAAGTCTAGTAAAGAGAATATAGATCTAGAAAAAAAAACAATAAACTAGAACAGCACAGAATGACAGTGGATACACAAACGCCAAAATATAAAAACAAATAAATTACCAGTAAAACGAAAGAGGGACGAGGGTAAGGACAGAGCAGTTGCGATAAGTATGTGTGTCAACTCCAATATACTGAGACAAATATCCCGCATGAGAAGAATAATCAGAATCAAGACGGACAACCACAAATATTAAAAAATCGGAGTTTTTACCCATACACTTAAGACAGATGCATTGTCGAAATAATGAGCTGTCGGAATAATGGGCTGTCGGAATATTAGGCTGTCGGAATAGTGGGTTGTCGGAATAGTAGGCTGTCGGAATAATTGTTGTCGGACTAATGGGATGTCACCGATGGAAGACAGTGGTTGTCGTTTGTTGCTGTGTTACATGATATTTTTTTTGGTACATGAATCAGGCCTGAATCAGGTCTTGTTTGAATTGTTTTACATTTTTAATTCCTGGGTATTTTATAGCTAACTATGCGGTATGGGCTTTGCTCATTGTAGAAGGCCGTATGGTGACCTATAGCTGTTATTTCTGTATCATTTGATCTCTTGTAAAGGGTTGGCTCATTGGCAATCTTACCCTGTCGTGTAATGATGTCATTTTAATGTTATAATTAACACTGCCATAAAGCGGGAGGTTTGGCATGCCACAAAACCAGTTTCAACCCACCATTTTTTCATAAAATTTCCTGTACCAAGTCAGGAAAATGGCCATTGTTACATTATAGTTCGTTTCTGTGTGTGTTACATTTCGCTGTTGTGTCTTTGTTGTGTCGTAGTTCTCTTATATTTGATGCGTTTCCCTCGGTTTTGGTTTATGGCCCGGATTTGTTTTTTATCTTTCGATTTATGAATTTTGAACAGCGGTATACTACTGTTGCCTTTATTTACCACATCTTCTTTTTATATTTAATGCTCCTCAACTTCGTACTTTATTTGGCCCTTTCAACTTTTTTGGATTCGAGCATCATTGATGAGTGTTTTGAAGACGAACCTCGTGTCTGGCGTATATACAAAATTTAGTCCTGGTATCTATGATGAGTTTATACACTACTATCATGTTTTCGTTGTCGTTGTCTGCGTCGTCGCAGCATAGTGTATTGCACAAAAGCAAAAAAGGGGTAAACACTTTTTTAAGGGGTGGTCAATAAATCCAAACCATATAACCAATTCTAAGTTCATTGACTTCAGTTATTCTGTGTCAGAAACCTACTGTGTGTCAAATATTTTATAACAATCCAAATTCAGACCTGTATCAAGCGCGAGTATTGTCTCCATTTTTGCCCAAACTTCAGGGCTGGACATCTGCGGTCGTATCCAGCTGCGCTCAGCGAAGCAATTTTTTGAAATCTCGTTCTGGAATTATTTCCAAAACATATGTGATACAAGTGGAAAATATCAATGAATTGAAAAAATATTATTATCTAACTTAACTCTTGTGTGCATTTACAATAAGTAGTTTTGGGGTAAAAAAATTTCAAATCTTATTACATATCAAGTCTTTTAGGCAAAATTTTGGGAAAATGGGTGAGTGGTACAAGAAATGATTTTACCAGAAACATGTACTAGTACATCCCATATCACGTTTTTCTTTTCAAATTTGGTAGATATGATTTTGTCGATCATTCAAAACAAAGAAGTTGAAATAATATAGATGTTGTTCTTTAAATTGAGAAAAATCACAAATTTACAAAATTGACAGCATGGTAAATTTGACACAAAAAAGGCATCAAAATATGATAAAACTTTCTTATATTTAAAACACCTACATATGACATATAGTTTTTTTCAGATACAATTATTCAGATCGATCCACTTCATCTTTATTGAAAGTATGAATAAATTGATTGTGAAATTGAATTTTTTTTTTCACGATAACAGCCCAAAAATTGGTCACTTTCAAAGGGCTGTAGCAAAAAAAATAGTGCAACACCATCTGATTTTTTTTTAACAGCCATATAAGCTCAAAAATCAGGTTAAAATTAAAAGTTAAACTCTAAAAAATTTTGGCTTCTCAGAGGTGTATATCCTTTAATTTCGAACTCTGAAGATGCAAACTTTTTTTCTTTGCATTGTGTACTAGTTGCTAAATTTTTGATGATGAAAACTTAAGGTATAGTGTTGGGAAAAAAATGGGACGCGCGGTCAAGTTTTACACTTAATGCCCCTTCGCCTGGGAACATTTAAATCATTCATATTACCAGGGTTTATTTTATTCTCGAGGTTAAATAAGAAATCAAGTTCTATATATTTTATATTCTGACCAAGTGTGGACACAGATCAATGTGGAACATTACTTGTTGAATTTGTGTAGCCGTATGCTTGATATTGTTGTTATCACCGAGGTAATATATTGGTAGTGCCGCCTTCCAATGTTTTTAGGCTTTCTTGTTGTCTCTCTCGAAGTGTTCTATGTTAAACTGTGTTCAACGTGACGGTCCTCTTTCCTTTTCAGATAACTGAAGCAAAATCTCAACTTTTTTTTAAACAACTTGTCCTTATTGCAAGTCCCCATCCTATATTACTTGTCAGAAAGAAACAACCTGCTGAAGTTTTTTTAAAACTTGCTTGAGAAAATAATATACTGCCATTGACTAGCATAAAATGAAGTAAAATTAGCTTCCTGTTTTTTTCTATCGAAAACTTCCCAGATGTAAGCTAACAGCTCATGGTTGTTATTTAGAAATAATTAATACTCTCTATCCAATGAAAATACTGGGAAAAAATAAAGGCAGCAGTAGTATACCGCTGTTTGAAATTTATAAATCCATTGAGAATAAACTAATTCGGGTTACAAACTAAAACTGAGGGAAACATCAAATATAAGAGAACATCGACACAACAGAAACACAACACTAAAATGCAACAAACACAGAAACTAACTATAATATTACAATGACCATTTTTCTAACTTGGAACAGGATATTTTAAGAGAAAATGGTGGATTGAACCTGGTTTTGTGGCTAGCCAAAGCTCCCGATTTTATGGCAATGTTAACAAGTGAAACTGCGAGCTACTGCTCACTGATGATACCCCCGCCGCAAGTGGATAATATTAATAGTGTAAAAATATGCAAGTGTTCGGTAAACAGGAAGTTGTCAAGTGATGAATCTGAAAACGCATCACACGGTGTAGCTGACTTATATAAATCCTGAAACCAAATTTCAGAAATCCTTGTATTGTAGTTGCTGAGAAAAATGTGACGAAAATTTTCAACTTGGCTATCAGTGTAAAATCATACAAGTGTTCGGTAAACAGGAAGTTGTCGAGTGATGAATCTGAAAACGCATCACACGGTATAGCTGACTTATATAAATCCTTAAACCAAATTTCAGAAATCCTTGTATTGTAGTTGCTGAGAAAAATGTGACGAAAATTTTCAACTTGGCTATCATGTGTAAAATCATACAAGTGTTCGGTAAACAGGAAGTTGTCAAGTGATGAATTTGAAAACGCATCACATGGTATGGCTAACATATATAAATGTTGATACCAAATTACAGAAAGGGTGGATGTGTAGTTCCTGAGAAAAATGTGACGAAAATTTTCAACTTGGCTATCATGTGTAAAATCATACAAGTGTTCGGTAAACAGGAAGTTGTCAAGTGATGAATCTGAAAACGCATCACACGGTATGGCTAACATATATAAATGTTGATACCAAATTAAAGAAAGGGTGGATGTGTAGTTCCTGAGAAAAATGTGACGAAAGTTTCATGGGACGGACTGACTGACGGACTGATGGACGGACGGACTGATGGACGGACTGACGGACGGACTGACGGACTGACAGACAGAGGTAAAACAGTATACCCCCCCTTTTTTAAAGCGGGGGTATAAATATAACATTAACATGAAAACATTACACGACAGCATGTCTTCAATACAAATAAATGGGAGAACATACAGGACAGAGAAAAACAATAATAATAGCTATCAAAAGGTATCAGGCTTATAATTCAATACGCCAGACGCGTGTTTCGTCTATATAAGACTCATCAGTGACGCTTAGTTCAAAAAAGTTCGAAAGCCAAAACAAGTACAAAGTTAAAAAGCATTGAGGACCAAAAATTCCAAAAAGTTGTGCCAAATACGTCTAAGGTTATAAATAAAACTATTTAAAGGTCCATGCACTTTATATGGGATATACAATGCATACTGATGCGTCTACCTCATTATAATGTTCAAGACTTGGAGAAGTTACCCATTTACGTGTATATTTATGTGTTTTTCGGATTCCGAAATGATTTTATTGAGAAAATAAAAATCTCACCAAAGATACTCATCTTATTTTCGAGCTCGTAGTAACAAACACACGCCAATAACTAGTTGGAAAAGGAATTACATCAACATTGTTCTGTTACTACCATGTATTTATTGAGATTTTGCTTTCATGAATATCCATGCAGCATTCATATTTCATCTATTTCCGATGTCAACAACGTCAAATTTTGAAAAAGAGGGGCATAACTCAAACAACATAATAATGACAAATTATTCGCTAGAAAAGAATTTATATATGCATTCAAACAATGACACATTTTTTATTTATAAATTTATTAAACATTTTATCAGACACATGTAGTTGGCTCTGCTTTCTCTTGTCTGAAAACCATACACCAAAATGTGTCAAACAAGAAGAAAAATAACCATATGTTACAAAGGACTAATGTATACGTTTTTGACACAAATGGGAATTCTACATTCACACATTTATTTCTAAGCATGCAAAAATTGATCATAGATATCAACCAGGTTTATATTTATGGTGTCATTCAAGGTATCATTAATACTATCTTACGGGACGGATTGCAATTATGCTATTCTGTTTTATAGTTTTTTTGTATTTGTTTTTTTTTTTTTTAAATCTTGAAACATACTGATAAATCGGCCCAAATTGTTTGTTATATAATCAGTATCCTTATATCTAACATATTTTTTTGCAAATTTAAAAAGGGCCATGTCATATTTTTAAAGTCAATGATATTTGCTTTTTTAATGTATTTATTTATTGGCGTTGTCCTATTCAATTATCATGTATTGGTCGGCATATTTCTGGGAAAATAAGGACTTTCTTCTTCTTATAACATGATGCTCAATTAGCAGTATTTTTCTCCTTTAACCTACAATAAACCTTTATCCAAATAATTATTTTCTGCAATATGTTAAATGCTTTACTAACTCTTGATGTTTCCTCAGAATGTACAATGAAATTCTATCGGTGGTATTGTCATATTTGCTCTTTGTTGGAGTTCAGAGTCATACGGAAAGGATAAGTACATAACTGGATTTTGTGACGTTATTCGAATTGCCCCTGTACAAGTTTTATAAATTGGTGGTTGGCTGTCTTTGACCAAACAATTTGGAACACATATTCTACCACATCTGTCATAAGCAGTTATAAAGACCTCCGACGTATCATTTGTCGGTTTTTGGGCTCCTATATAAATTATAGCTGATTGATTCACGTAAGCAGAGTCTTTGTACTTTCCTTTATAGTTTAGTCCGTCAGCCTCTGCGTAAATGACATTATTGTGCAGAGTGTCTGGGTGTCTTATACATTCCTGACTTACAACCTGAGTTGTTTCAATAGTTGTGTTGAGAGAGGTATAGTTAGTTATGTCTTCTTTTCGATTTCTGATCACCTTCACAGGCACAAAAGCCAGATCTGTTAATTCAATACTGGTGTCCTTAACACCATTGAATTGACTTGTTAAACTTCGTTTCCCTCTTAACCGCCTAAATAAGTTTCTAAAACTTCCACGGTTGAACACACGACGAGGAAAAGAGATTCGATTTCGCCTATAAGACCCACTCGTTGCCACACAGACGTCTCGACGGCAAAACATGTCAGCACTATTCCCACACTCTGGACATTTTGGCATTGACTCATAGGTCACCATTCCTGCAATTCGTCCGGAATAACCCTCCCGAATCCTTAAACCTTGCAATCCAACTGCAAAACTGTCCGGATCTTGTTGCCAAGACCTTACTATATCAAGCTCAGGATTCACACCTCTCCTGACTTGCAATCTACGGAAATTTTCCCATACATAATCAACGTATGCATGGTAATTCCAGAACACTGGATCATATGCAGCGTATTCAAATTCATTCATATGTCCACCAATCCAGAAATGTACCATGTTATGTTGCCCTTCTAATGTTGACATCTGATCACCCAGTGAAACTGGTTCAAAAATATCTCTATTAAAACGAAATCTAAACAACCGCTGTATATTTTCTTTTGAGAACAAAAGTCCATCAGACCCAATATCACGAGAAAGTGGTCCTGTAGGTGTATAATAACGTCTAAATGGACCAACCACTACCGGACCATTGCCGTTACCAAAGTACTTATTGGTCCAAACAACAGACTGAGTTGGGTCGTCCATGGCACCATCAATGGTTGGGTCCCAGTAAGGTATAGGAACTCTTAGAGCTGTCTCAACTCTATAAAAGGAAGAAATAAATAGTTCAAAAAAGAAAAGTTATATTTCACTGGTTAGCAAAATTAATTTCAATAGAGAAACTGGAAGTGGTGTCAATCTGGAACAACTGAATCTGCTCCATTTTTTTTTGGAGGGGGGGGGAGACATTTATATCGAGTTGTGTTTGTCTTTAGGTAACTTAATTCGAATCATGTGTTACCGTGCTATTTAGAAGATATCTTTATTGTATTTTAAGCTTTGACGGCATTAATTGGTGATTTGATGGTTGCAAATAAGTTTACTGGCGACGTGTTATAAAAGATGAACGTTATCGCCTCAAAATAATAATAAAAATAAACCAGTGTTACTTACAGTATCAAATAAAGTCTATGCCATGGACAAAATGATGGACCAAAATGTACTTCGTCAACTGCTGCAGTGTGTATTGCTGCCAAGGTATCATAACGGCTTCTCCCATTGGTTCCACTCTGTAATATAAAAGATAAGGTTTTTGTGAAAAAGACAAAGAATGATATTTTAACGTCTAATTGACGTCTAATCTGGTATGTTTGCATAGTTGGTTTATTTTTTTGCAAGATGGCTGTTGAAAAGGCTTTTTTGTCGATGTGTTACCTTTTTCCTTTTTTCTTCTAATGATTTTAAGTCACATTTCCAAAAAATAAAGCGAGGTATAATATATAATTATTTGCAAGGGAGATATTTTACTGTTTCTGTTCAATTTAAAAAGGTTCAGCATAAAAGTTTTTTAAAGAGGTTTTTATTACCTGGACCCTCTTCAATCTTGTCACTGCACGAACATACTGTTGCCACTCTAAATAAGGGGCTGATCTAATTTCCCTCCTGTGTCTTCTCCATCCTCCCGTTTGTCGTCTAAATCTACCTTTATCTGTATCTACACCGGCGTCTGCTTCTACTTGTTTGAACAATGATTGTATATAATCAGTCTCGTCTGTTGTAAAGTTCACTTTCACCCTCAAATTAGGGTTATGTAGTATGAATTTCTTCACGCAGAAGGCCTCAGCAAAATGAGGAGGTATATGAGAGGTATTCGACTGTAATATATGCTGTGTTATACAACGGTCAAGGTCGTATGGTAGAGACACTGGTTCTATCAAGCTGACTACAACTGTTACAGCATATCCAAGTGTTAACAAGGCAAGTGTGACGTATGTTGGAGCCTCCATCTGAAAATGAAATTGAATACTAATAATTGTCGTTTACAAAGACACGTAACAACATCAGGAAACTTCAAAGGAAGCAAATTACGAACCACGAACTTAAGTATCAGATTCTCGGCTACGTCTCGGGCTTTAAATATTCATAAAATATGACCAAGTATTACCTAACCTATAAGTCTAAATATCACAATAAAAAAAAAACACAATCGTTATATACAGATCAGACGACCATTCTGGTATATAAATATCTATATATAGATCTATTAATATGTTGCTAGTGAGTTGAGACACAGATACATCGTAAAGTATGACATTCTTTGACGATTTAGAGATTTCTAAAATGATGACACCACCGTCTGTAAAAGTCGTCATTATTGATGACTCTTGTCAAATATTTAAAATTGCTCATGAATATTTTACCAGGTGTACATGTCAATCTGTAACATCTATTGATACATTATACAGGTATCAATTTACTATAAAGAAGGTGTTTAGTTCAATGATAATAAACAATCCTTGAATATAAACACAATTCTGTCAATATTGCCAACACGATATAAAAGGGACAAAAACTATGATATATATTTAATATAAACAAGTGTGGACACATATCAGTGTGTATAGTATGTTTGGATGTTTGGCGGTTTTATGACAAAAAAGGGTCCTCTTGTTTTCCCCAAAAGGTACTTGAACTGTGACAACAAACCTGTACCAAACACAGTGTCTTTTATTTAATACTGAGTTTTAATGTTCCAGACTCATGGAGGAGACACTTCTTTAAATAAGTGCCGACCATTCATAGATTTCATTTAGCTAGACATTGCTTTTATTATCAAATCTACATTTTGTACATATTGGCCAATATCGTACTATGAGTGTTTCGTGTATATAATATGTACATTCCTGTAAATAAATTTTGTGCATGTGCAACGTTACATCCTTTCAATATTTTAACTTAAAAATAACTTTTCTGTAAATACATTATCATGATCCGTTAAGGGAACACAGATAGCTGAGTGTGCTCCAACGCTGGAGAAATTGGAAGGATTGCAAATGATTCCGATAAAATAAGTTCCAAAATTTAGCTTGGGTTGGCAGCAAAAACTCAAAATTAGAAGAGGACCACATTAGGTGCATTTCTGATTGAGGTGAATTCGGTATGCGAGATGGTGTCCGAGAACCTGCGTGCATGTAATACATGTGTATGGTTCTATCAATGTTTCTTTGAAGTGGTCATTTCTTCCTAGGTTTGTCCACATAATACTGAAAAAAATTCAGAATCTTCCCAGTATCATTAAAAGATTTTGTTTAAATTTGGAAATTGTGTCTATGAAGATATATTATGGTTTTAAATAACGACAATATACCAGATATGGTAGATTCCAATACAGCTGCTCATAACTCTTATACAAACTGATTAATTTTTTTAAGGACATGAACAGGATTGACGGGCAACAGGATTATAAAAAAATATATATACTTACTTACATTACTGGTATGGATGAATGAATGACCATTTACATAAGAACTCATCAGCAGGCAGGACAGATTTTATAAAAATAAAGATTATATAAAGTATAATTGCCAATGAGACAACTATCCATGAACATCATAGGGACAAAGATGTGAAAGTAATTTTAGGCAACCGTGCATCATTCCTCAAACTTAGCAAGTGAAAGCTCCGAGGTAAAAAAAAAAAAAGTAAGTCATTCTAAGCCCAATTAAAATGCATACGATACAGTTTCGTTCGCATTCTATTTACAAAACCTAAAAAATATAAATTTGAGAATAGAAATGGGGAATGTGCCAAAGAGACAACAACCCGACCATAGAGCAGACAACAGCAGAAGGTCACCAACAGGTCTTCAATGCAACGAGAAATTCTCGCACCCGGAGGCGTGCTTCAGCTGGCCCCTCAACAAATATATACTGGTTCAGTGATAATGAACACCATACTAAACTCCAAATTGTACACAAGAAACTATAGTTAAAAAAATACAAGACTAACAAAGGCCAGAGGCTCCTGACTTGGGACAGGCGCAAAAATGCGGCGGGTTGCTTCGATCCCTTTCATTCACGTATAAATGGAATACAAAAAGCTGAGTGTACGGTGTCCTATAGTTGTTATTTTCTGTGTCATTTGGTCTCTTGTGGAGAGTTTTCTCATTGGCAATCATACCTCATCTTCTTTTATATATATAAAGAAAATACCATTTTCGCTTCCATTCATGTATAAATGGAATACAAAATATATAGATATAGAAAAATGGGTATGAGTGCCAATGAGACAACTCTCCATCCAAGTAACAATTTATAAAAGTAAACCAGTATAGGTCAAGGTACGGCCTTCAACACGGAGCATTGGCTCACATCGAACAGCAAGCTCTAAAGGGCCTAAAAAGTACTAGTGTAAAACCATTCAAACGGGAAAACAACGGTCTAATCTATATATATATATAAAGAAAGTATGCCTCATTTCCATTTATGTATAAATGGAATACAAAATATAAAGAAAGTATGCCTCACTTCCATTCATGTATAAAAGAAGACAAATCTATTCTAATAGATTAATATTCATTAAAACAATAAAGAACAAATTAACACCTTGATAAAATTAATCAAATTTGACAGTCTTACATTTTTTACTTACGTACTCCAGTCAATTAATTCATATATAAGTATTTTAATGTAACTTTTTATTATACGTTTATTAAGTCATCATTCAGATACAAATATACTCTATATTTTGACATCATTTTACATCTGATTTAGACCAGGAATTCGTGTGAATCAAATACAATATAGTTTTTACTGCCTTTTTATCGTTACAAAGTTATATTGTAGTAATTTGGAAGATTACAAATCTATACACATGGAAAAAAGTATTGCAACACCTTGATTTTTTAAAACTTGAAAAATCAACCTCTTTTTTTGGATGAAATATAATAAAATATGTGTATAATATTATTGAAACATAGTTTATGATAACATTGGCATTGAAACGAACAAAAAACGTTTGAAAAAAAAAAATGATTTATATAACCACAATTTTAATAACAAAATGAAGTGTTATTTGTACAAAAAATGCATTTTACAACTTTTACTGTAGTCGAACTTTGCAATGTCAGACATTTCAAAATTAATCTTCAGATGACTGTTCACATCATGGTTGATCGTTATACGCCAAAGAATTAGTACTTTGTGCGCAGCCTCCATTCAAACGGATAACCGCATCTAAACGTCTTCTGATTGCTTCCATAAATCGACTAATTTGTTGCTAAGGTAGCAGCAACCATTTCTGATGAAGGGCATTGTTTATTTCATGATGTGTTTGAACTGGGGTGTCCTTTCGCGCACTTTCCGCCAAATAGTGTCCCAAATATGCTCGATATGGTTCAAATCCGGGCTACGATCGGGCCAGGGAAGATGAACCGAATTCCATTTGAACATTGGATCTTCCTCCACGATGCTAATTTCCAACTTTGGCGAGCTCTGCACTACATTGGATACGGAAAACTGTGTGTCTGTTCGTTAGCAAAGGTCCCCGAAATGGTCTTAGTCGTCTTATCGCACGATAACCAGTAGCGATGAGTCGATCTCGAACAGTTCTTGTTAAAAGCTTCCTGGATGGCCACCACTCTCTTTTTAGGATTGTCTTGTATGCAATGGGTTTCCTTCTGACCAACCTTCATTATGCTCGATTTTCCCTAGCAAATGGTATAGGGGGTCTTCATTATCTCGGAAGGTCTTTAACAGCGTTTATTGCCTGATTTTTATTCTCAAAACGACTTATAGTGGAATGGTGATGACCAACAATACGTTCAGTTGTTACAACGACATCCCTGCTTCTGTTATGCTGATAATATGCCATCTTGCTGCAGTTAAAAGTTGTCAAGGACCCATTACAAGGTGTCAATCACATAACTTAAAAAACTTGGTTATTTAAAGTGTTGAAAACAATGAGGATAAAAACAGCTGTTTTGCTGTTTACGGGTACAGTAGCTGCATGTGCAGATAAAAACTTATCGAGTCGATATTTATTGATTAAACTCAGGTGATACTTAAATAATGTTTAATTACTTCTATTTTACCAAATTATATCACAAAAAAATACAGAGTGTTTTTTTAATTTTAATTTCAATTAGGTGTTGCAATACTTTTTTCCATGTGTATATAAAAATCAAAAATATTCCTAGTAAAAAAAAAACACAATACAAGGTAAAAATAAAAATATGATGATGTGGTATGATTGCCTTTGAGACAACTCGCCACAAGAGATCGAAATGACATAGAAATTAACAGCTATAGGTCACCCGATTATGAGCAAAACCAATACTGCATAGTCAGCTTCAAAAGGTCCATAAATGACAAAACGAGAAAACTAACGGCTGGATTCATATACAATTTATGGAACGAAAAACAAATATGATTTACAGCCACAAGCGACTTCCATGCTCCTGACTTGGGGCAATCATTTTTAATACTTATATATTGAAATTGGATGCACGTTTATAAAGACCTAAGAAGAGTTAATGTTAAGAACCGTGATACACATCAAAATGAGCAGATAAGGTGTGATTGATTGATTGAAAATTAAAAAAATATTAATATTGTCTGATTAAAGTTTTTAAAGAAATTAATTTTCCTGTTTATTTCATCATTTCCACCAAATAAATTTGATCTCCCCGTTCAGATTTCTGTATCATATATACATTGGATTTGCCAATCATAATTGTTTCAATGGATATAATATAAGCATGCTAAAACTTTGCTCCTCTGTTTCAAAATAACAATATTTTTAAAAGGATATAATATAAATAAGTGAACATAAAAATTAGGAAAAACAAATAGGTCTGGGAAATAGTCAATTTAAAAAGGCCGGCGGGAAAATTATAGTTCCATTTAGATTTTTTCGTACATTTAACAGCTTTCCCTTTCAAAAGCTACGATAAAATAACAAGGATTTATAAAATTTTCGAAAATTACTTTTAAAACTATATGCAATAAAACCATGAAAAGAAAGTAGCGGTCAGTGGGCAAAATTTTTATTTGCACTACGACATGATACAAACATTTAAGACTTTGAAAGGACTTGAAGATATACCACATGAAAGATATTTCACTGTTTCGGTGACTTCCAATACTCGTGGACACAGCTTTTAACTTATAAATCCTCGATGTTCCCCAACGATTATATACAATAAATGTACATTGTCGGAAAATATAAAAGTTATGTGTACTCGCTACGAAACAAGAGAAAAGCTCAGTTGTATGAGCTTTAGAAACAGGACGAAAAGCGAGGCTCTGCCGAGCTTTTCTCCTGTTTCGTAGCGAGTACAAATAAATTTTATATTTTCCGACAATTTACATATATTTTTTTTATCCTGAAATTACTCTGAACACTTGAAACTCTAGTTATTAAATAAAAATCATTGTCTCTAATTTCTCAAAGAAATCGACATAGTTGAAACGCGGACCGCGAAGAGGACCCCAAAATGAACTGGTTGGGAAACAGAAATATTCATTACCGCCTGCTCAACGTGGAAGTGGGGTAACAGGAGACTCTATTTGAACAAGTACAAATAAAGCAAAAATTTATTTGTAGACCTGTTATTTGTACAATAGTTGGCTAATTGCAGGAAAAAATGAAGGATTGTTATGCGTTTAGTTTTTATAACACATACAAATTTGGGAGCGCTAAAAAGGGATCGAAATTCTGTACATGGGCCCTGAAAAGATTCTACAGGTCAGGTGTTGTTATAGCTAGAGGAGTCCGAAAACTGACAGAAAGTCGTAAACAGGTTTACAGTTTTTTTGCAATTTATTTTCTTTTTTGGTAAATTTTGTGTTCTCTTTCTCTTTTCTTGACTGAAAATGATCCCGCTATTTATAATATCAATTTTGTTAATAAAAAAGGGAGTGTAGATCCATAAAATATGTAAATCTAGCTTTACTTAATATTAGAAAATGTGTATCCTTTCACAATAAATTGTTGGATTCTTATTGAAGATGATTAAATAATAATCTCTCTTTTACATATAACAACATAACATTTTTTGGGTGATTTTTTTCAGTCAAAGAAAGCAAGTTTTAATTCGATTATGAAACAAACGGTAATTTCCTTCATCTAATTTCAAACTTAAAAAAATAGGCATAATGCTGTGTGATTTATATCATTTTTGTAAGTGGAGCTTATGGTCTCTTGCTTGCACAGGCAAATAAATCTAAACATTGTTTGTACGTTTTTATAACTTCTATCAATCTTATTTAAATATACTAATTAATATATCTACATTTTGATAAGATCGAAGTTCTTATGGTTTGAAAGTTTTTCGTGATACTAATGAACAATCTAAACTATTTCTTTTATAGATTTTGCTGTCTATAGAGCATGGAGATTCTAAACAAAGGGTGTTTTATAACCAAGAACGTTTATCTAATGAATCAGTTTCTGCTTACTCTTCCCGCGGAGTACTCGAGTTCACCCTTCACTTTTTGGGTGATTAAAATATTAAGGGGTGGTGGTGTTGCTCTCATGCATTTTAGGTTGCCTCGTGTGCTCTCATCTATGCGTCTTTCTTTTATATGTATAGCTTACTGTATTTCTAGGAAACTTCCGGTTTTATTTAAGTACGTTTACTATATATGATCATGATGGTGATGACTTAATATACTTGTATTCTGCAATAGTTAATGTAATTGACATGTCGTGGTATTCTTTAATTGTTAACAATATAAATTTCATGTAAACCGCAAATCAATATTCATACGAACATCTTTTTTCAACACTTTTTTGTTTACCAAATGTATGATATTTGACAGAAAAAAATTAGAGAAGAACCTATTGACCTGATTATTGTTGAGTTCGTTGGCAGTTATTTGATTGAAAGTGTTGTTATATTAAGAACTTAGTACATGAATATATATATATATGAAATTGTTCCCAATTCCAATTATTTAAAAAGATAAAGGAAAAAAAATGCTACGCACAAATGTATATGGCTTAAAAGAAATGTCACTTCCTTTTTTTTTTATCACAAAAAAGTCATACTAGTTTACACATTTTTTTTCAAATTCAAAGAAGTTGAAATACAGTAGTGAGGTATTTGAATCTATACTGTTAATATTGTATCTATTTTGCTATAAAACCAGTAATCACAATTTCCCTTTGTGGAAATATTTAACGAAGGTTATCTTTTAAAATACTTTTTTCCAAGTTCTGACGTCAAGTTTTCTTTCTATCTTTCTCACATAATTGTGTTATATATTCCGTATAAAGTAAAGTTGTCGAAGACAAACCAAATGGAATCAATCGAACGTTTTAGGGGAACCCACTATCCCGGTATCAAGACTGAAGTCATGCCCGGTTTTGAGAAAAAAAAATGAAAAAAAATACTCAAATAGACAAAGAAGATCAGACACAAGTTAATCAAATTATGAAGTCTCTACTTTACATAATATCATAATTGTATTCATTAAACTCGCCGTTCTTGATTAAATACTTTATAATATTTCAGTAAAACTGACTATTTAATGAAGAAATACATACCTGCTCTTTCAGTATCCTTCAATTTGAAAAAAGAAAAATGAGCTTTTCCAAATTATTTTTTTTTCACAGTGTCAATTTTGATTGGTCGTAAATTATGCTGTTATGAGCGATTTACACCTTTTGTGAAATATGCAAACGAGATATTTCCTAAAGAAACACACGGATTTATTGTTTCATAAATTAAACATCTATCAATTATAAAACTGGTATCGAACATACAGGAAGTTATTTTCATTCATTTGAATAGTAAATTATTACACATAATTGATATTTAACCACAAATTATTATCCAGTCGAGTCCTTGCAAGTCGTTGAAAACTATATGAAACTTTGTATAGACATTAATCAAGTCAAGACTGTTTGTGCATGTACTGTGAAAGTACACGAAATATATATATAACCATTTAGAAAAAAATATATTCCTCTCTATGGACACTCGAAAATATTTGGCGGGATTAACAAGTTCATGAGATTCAATATCAATATCAGCATTTAACTTGAGTCATACACCTGAATTCCAACAACAAAATGTTACTGGAAAAAATAAAAAGGCAATAACTTTACATATAAAAATGCAATATTAAAGACAGTGAACTGCAAAGAGTCTTTTTAAGAGAAATTAATAAAGATATTAATTGTTTTTGAAGGGTTTTATTTACGTCAAGACGCGTTAGAGTTTCCTCAGTTTTTCAACATTAGCAACACGAACAATACGATTAAAGAATCATGCGTGCCAATTTATTGAATATTACAATTGCAACGAAATTCTCCTTCACAAACTGCGTAATGCATCCATCATAAATATTAATGTTCACAAGTTATATCTGTGCATGAAAAGTGATAAAATATTTATTTTATAAGTATGAAGGTACGACCGAATGACTCCTATTTGTACTTTGGAATCCAAGAAAATATTTTCTTCATGTATAGGCCCTCGGTGGTCGAGTGGTCTTAGTATTAAGTTGTGCATTTGTCAGATGCATTCGGCTTCAAATATATTTGACAAGACCGGCGTCCGCCTCCAATAAAAACTGACCGCCACCAAGAAACATCAGTCAGGATTCTACTTCGTCAAAATTATCTCCCCATTACGCCAGTTCATTTTCACAATCGTAGAAATGGAAGCCATTGTAGGAATGACGCGATGCCAAATTTGCTCTTGAAAAACCGATAAATTTATCCACATAGCACCATTACGATCCTTATATGTCAGTTGTATTTTTAAAAAGACAAATGTATCTACTAGCTAATGGGCATCAGTTAATGATCTTGTCTGCATTGATTCAACTTAAAACTATTGTCTGATCGGTTGCCAGGTGGAATTTTCGAAAATTCTTAAGGTTCATTATAACAAACGGACAAATAAAGCTGTATTTACATGCCAAAAACTTTTCTGAGTACAGAGTAGTTTTTGAGGTGAAAATATAGCCATATTTGTCCATGTGTTATGATGAACCTTAAACATTTAAAAAAATTCTAATTAAATATTTCGTGGAAGTGCAGACTAAAAATTTTCAGTGGTTGAAGATTTTAAACCCTAGTCATCACACGTTAACAATTTTTTTTTCGAAGACATGCATTTTCATCATCCAACTTGAGGTTTATGACCCCTTCTGTAGCCATTTTTGTACGATTTTTTCAAACTTCAATTGTATTAAAACTACACCGAGATATAATAAATAATAGAAATAGGCCATTTAGTACGGGTGTTGCTAAACGGTAGAAACGGAAAACGGAACGGAATACGGAATACGGAACGGAAACGAAACGGAAAACGGAAACAGAAAGAATCAACATCTTTTCTTTTGGGTTATTTTATCTACATATCATGCATATATGCATGTTTTATATAGTATTACATATGTTCACACGAAAAAAACCCAGAGGAATGAATTTATGAATAAAATGAAAGATTTTAAAGCATAAAATATGAAATAACTACCAGGAGATGATGAGACTATGTTTTTGAAATATTTAATAAAGTCATACGTACGTCGTTCGTGCGATTCAGGATAGCCTGTTCGACTTTTCTTTTTAATTTCTTTTTATCAATGTCAATAAGATAGCAACCAAACAACACAAAAAAATTCTCTATAGGCCTAAAAAAAGATTCAAATCGGCCTCGATTCTATAAATAGGACGTGAAGTAATTATACTAATATAAACTTTTGTGGAAATCCTTTGCATAATTTTTTTTTCTTTTTTAATTGCCTTGAATCAAGATTAGTGTTGTGGTGTATCTTGTTGCGTTGTTCTGCATTGGTGATTTTCGTTGTATCTTTTCTTGTATAATGAAAAGAAAACGTAAAAGAAAACGAATAGGACAATGGTGTCTTGACAAAATCCGATATGGAAACCAGGTTACTAGAATAGAAAAAAGTAAAATCACAAAAATACTGAACTTAGAGGAAAATCAATTCGGCAAGTCCATAATCACATGACAAAATCAAATAACAAAACGCAACTTGTATATACTTTAATTTTATGAAAAAAAATTGACAAAATCTCTCACTATACAAAGCCTTTCTCACACTTTTACAATACTCAAGGATTTGTATAGTAAATCCTTGCAATACTGCAGTATGCTGTTTGGTATTTACATAGGAAAAGCATGATGTCTCCTAGAATTTAAATCAATAAATACGAAATTGGTGTGCAAAAAGTGGCGAACAATTAGTAGCCTACATGGATATATACGATTTGCACAGTGCCCTCACCAAGTTAGTCGTAGTCATGTCCTAAGGTTTTCAAAATCAAGTTGTCTACGCTGCTTCAAATATCATGCCGCTTACTTCTTCTCTGAAAATTCAATTCCTTTTTATTTTGCATAGTCAGCTATGAAAGGCCCGAATTGACAATGTAAAACAATTCAAACGAGAAAACTAACGGCCTTATTTATGTACAAAACAATGAACGAAAAACAAATACGTAATACATAAACAAACAACAACCACTGAATTACTGGCTCCGGACTTGGGACAGGCACATACATACAGAAAATGGCGGGGTTAAACATGTTAACAAGATCCCAACCCTCCCCTAACCTGGGACAGTGGTATAACATTACAACATAAGAACGAACTTACTATAAAATTCCTTGAAAGGCGTAACTCCTCAGATGGAAACAGACACAAGTGGACGTGGCGGGGTACTTGTACATCCCAATAACAAAAAGACACTAGGTACAGATCTGAGAGTACTCGCAGTCAACTGACAGCTATTTCAAAGCCACTAACAACTAATAAAAGAATCATGCATATAAGACGTAAAGCATTGATGATATTATAATAATCTAGACGGTAACACATTATGTTGGACTATACTATATGGATCATCTTGCAGAGAATGCATGTTTGAGATACTTAATTTGCGGAAATGCACAAATATCTCCTGTTGTCCATTCATCAGGTATCAATCTGGTATTGATGATTGTTGAAAAATTGGTGAATAATAATATGATAGCTGCTAATTCATTTTATATTTTTAGGTCTATTTTTTTTTAACATTCTATGGCCTATTTCCTCTGGCCCTCACACTTTTTTATGTATTGAATCCATATTCTAATGTTGTTCTAGCACATACATATTATATGTATATATCATATTATGTCTTTCTATTTTGGATGTAACGGTTTATTTAGTGGTACACATTTAGTTGATGTCTTCTTAGTTGATACAATTATAGTGAAATGTTCATTCAATATTTTTCCTCTGTCATGGTCGTTTTCTGCTGGTACTAAGACCTGCTTTAGTCTTTAGTGGTATACTTTGCAAGAGTTCTTTTTCATCTGACCTGGCCCTGCTAAGTGAGCTTTTCTCGTCACTTGGCGTTCGTCGTCCGATTTCGTCTTTGTTAACTTTCACAAAATTTCTCCGTCTCTGAAACTACTGGGCCAAATGTTATTGAACATATGTCTTTTAGGGAGTCGCCGGAGAGTTTTGGTTAAACTTCGCAACGATTGACATTGATTTCATTTGATGTATCTAATTTAAAAACTGTTTTGGATAACCCTGCCTGTCAGCCAAGTTAGCCGACATGGCTTAAATTAAAACATAGGGATAAAATGCAAGCGCTCACGGACTATTAAGGAGCACTAGCTACGAGATATATAAAAAATCTAAAGTTTGATATTTTTTCTGTTTAATCAATAATGAAAGTGAAATAGTGGAATAACATTTCGCTTTTTGCAGCCAAAAAGGTTCAATTTTGTCAAATTAAGCTAAGAAACATTGATTATTAGTAATTCACTTGCAAGCGAATGAGTCGACCTCTTTAAATCCGTATTCATGTGAACTTCAATTTAACCCCCAGCTAGAGATTGACAACGCATGCATTGTACGTGTACTGGTTATTTGAAGAAAAAGAATGTCAACAATGAAAGTGAAACTACGGTAAATCATTTGATTACTAATTCGATGCATATAAAATCCTTCTTATACGGTTAAAAACAATGAGAAACATCTATTTTTAATCTATAAAATAAATTGAATCCAATTTCACGTTTTGGTTTAATCTATTCATATCTATACTATTAAACGAGAAGACCTCATTTTGTGTGTCGCTTCTCTTCCTTCCACAATAAACCAATCATCATGCCTCTGTGTCATATAGGTAACATGCATAGTCGCATTTGTCATCCATTCTTATGATTATTCAGATTGCGTTATTTTGGGAGAAAAACGACAAAAAAGGAGTCCGGATATGATTCCGTCATCAGACTGACTTTTAGTCATAGATATGATTTCCGGTTTGAAACATGCATAAATACAACCAATCGTATGATAGATAACAAAAATGAAAAATAATGATAAGCCAATCAGAGCGTTCTCCATATAATGGTGTTTACATCGCAAAAACCACAACTATTATACCTCCTTATAGAGGGCAATTATTTTTCACTTTTATCTACATGTAAACCACGATTATACTACTTTAATATATAGATACTCTCTGTATTCTGTCTACTGTTTTCTGTGAAAAGTTTACTATGTAAGGGGTCATACCAGTTGCATTTATATTAAAATAAGTAAAACATGTGACACAAGTACAACCAATCGTATGACAGATAACAAAAAGGAAAATAAATAAGCCATTTAGACCGTTCTCCATATCATGGTGTTTAGATCGCAAGAATCACAACTATTCTAACTCCTTAGGGAGAACAATTATTTTTTCGCGTTTCATATATATCAATGTGTTTGAATCGCAAGAACCACAACTATTATACCTCCTTAGAGAGGACAATTATTTTTCGCGTTTATCTACATGTATACTACGATTATACTACTTTAATATATAGAGACTCTCTGTATTCTGTCAGGGACTTTCTATGTTAGTATAGAAAGTCCCTGATTCTGTCTACTGTTTCTTTGAAATGTTTACTATTTAAGGGGTCATACCACTTGCATATATATATTAAAATAAGTAAAACATGCTCAACTTCATCTAAAACTACCTCGACCAAAAACTTTAACCTGAAGCGGGACAGACGGACGGACGGACGGACGGACGGAGGACCGAACGCCTGGATGCAGACTAGAAAACATAATGCCAATAAATGGGGCAAAACAAAATATTGTTGAAAGGGAAAATGGTGATTTGGCAAAAACGAAAGTAAGGTAGAGATTAGAGGGAGGCAGGAACTTTTTCGGGGCATCGGGATCGGGTGTTTTTAAGCTCGGGATTTGGGGATTGATCCTTACGGGATCAGGGAATATATTTTTCGATTTCGGGATATGAATTTCTTTAAATTCTGCATCTCGGGATTTCATGGTTATAAGCCCGGGATTTTGGGATCGACCCCTCCGACCACCCCTCAAATTAGCCTTAGTCGGTCTTAGTTATTTATACATGATTCATATCCTACCAATGGCATGTTAATAAGGCCTTTAAAAGAAAAAGCACTGATGGGTTGTCCTAGAAGCATATTTTTTTAGACTCATAATGGTCAATATACAAGCAGTTACATTTATTACATGTTTGAAACGGTGCAAATTTTTAATTTGATTTAACGAAGCATTGTAGCAAAGGAGAAGAATAATTGTGGTCTGAGGCCAGAAACACGAAAATGAATTGAATTTAACAGAAAGGAAACAAATATCGGACTTTGGAAAAAAGGAGAGGGCTTTTGGTACCTTTTATGAAATTCTTCATACATAATATCTTTTACAAAAAATCATCCTACAACAGTTCACAAGCTGTATGCCCGCGATTTCGCGGGTGTGTTCTAGTATTTATTAGGTCTTTCCACCTTTCCGTGTGGAAAGACCTATTGATTTTGTTCTAATTATTTTTTTTTTCTTCCGCCTAATTTTTTTCTTGCGGTGTAAAAATGTTTCAAAAGATGTCGCTTAGTTTTTTTGTATATGATATCATACAGTCTATACGCTTTTGAAACTCACCCTGTTTAACCGAACACATTTCTTTGTAAGAGTTATCTCCCCAAACACTGTTTTTCTTGTTATCAGATCTCCTCTGCAACCGTAAAAGAAAGCGACAAATTTATTTTTCCAAATTGCTTGTTATATCCTCAGGATGTTACATTTTATTTTGACCGAAGCTTTACGAAGACTCCATATGAGAGTTATTTCCCCTTTTATATTGAAATAATTGAAATAAATTTGTAACTGGAAAACCATAAGTGATAGAGGCCTAGGGTCTTTTGATTTGAGGTCCTTCCTAAAAAAGTATGAAAATGAGGTCAAGGTCAAAGGTCAAGGTCATGTTCAAATTTTTGATTTTGGCTTCTTATCTCTTATTTTCAGAAATCATACAAGATATCGACAAAATATTTTCAGACAATTGTTAGTTGCGACATGTCGTAACACATAAATTTTAGTCGAAAGGGAACGCAGACATTTGACGCGAGTTTTCCCCCTTTTTATATCTAATATCATACGTATGGTAATATAACTCATTAACAATATACAGTAGAGGACTAGAGTCTTTTGATTTGAGGTCCTTGGTTTATGACCTTGAAATTGAGCTCAAGGTCATATGCTAATTAAACGTTCTAGATTTTGACCTTTGCTTTTACCTCATATGTACACATGATAAAGCCATGGGACTTTTTGCATTATGTTGTAAGCAATGTGACCTTAAAAAAGACAACCGGAAGTGACCTTTTGTAAACCGGAAGTAGCTATTTTTTGTACTAAATCAATGTACAAGTATATAGAACCATATATTTTTGGAATCAGTGTCAAGTAAACTATCAAACAATACCGGAAGTAAACTTTTTAAACCGGAAGTAAAAGATTATCTCCCTTTTCTATATATTTTTTTTTATAGAAACCATATATTTTTGGAATAAGCGTTCAATAAGCTGTCACCCATGCTCTGTAAACAGGTTTTTTTTTTTAGACTTTTGATAGTTCAGATAAATGTTTTACATTGTTATAAATCAAATATGAGAATTTGAGTCAAATCGGTGACCATGAATTTGACAGCTATTGCCCCTTTAAGAAACGCTATGATTGAATAACGAAAACCTGATGTGAAAAACATGTCTAATCTGACATCAGACTCGGACTTCTTTTAAAATGAGTTTTACTGTGTGTATGCTTCATATGTGTTTCTTTATTCTACATAGGTTAGGGGTATAGGGGGAGAGTTGGGATCTCACGAACTTTTAACCCCGCATTTTTGCATAGGCGGAACCAGGGGGGGGGGGGGGCTGGAGGGACCGGGACCCCCTTTCGTGGGAAAAATTTGGTTGATTATATAGGGAATCACTGAAGCATGACTGGAGAGGCCCCCCTTAGGTCAGTCAGCGGCCACCTCCTGGATCCGCCACTGTTTTGCACCTGTCACAAGTCAGGAACCTCTTGCCTTTGTTAGTCTTGTATTTTTTTTTTAATTTAATCTCATTTATAAGTTTTGGAGTTTAGTGTGACGCCCATTTTCATTGAACTAATACACAATTTTATTTAGAGGGGCCAGCTGATACCACCTCCGGTTGCGGGATTTTCTCGAAGACCCATTGGTGGCCTTCGGATGTTGTCTGCTCTTTGGTCGGGTTGTTGTCTTTTTGACATACTCCCCGTTTTCATTCTAAATTTTATTAGAATGTTCTACCTAATGTCTATTCACGTAAAAAACAGTCAGGAGTTATCAACCTTATGTGACGAATTTTCTCACTTGCATGTTCGCCTGTTTTATTGAAATATATGGTAAATAGATAAAACTTTTAATAGCAAAAATTACCAGCAAGACATGATCTGTTGATTTTCATAGTCCTTTAGGCAGCAACCATTTGATTTTCTGGGGGGGCTATGGTTTTTTTTGGAAAAAAAAGTTTGTTTCCAGTTTTTGGAGAAAAAAATAATTTGTTTTTGATTCTGAGAAAAAAAAATTGTTTGTTTCACCCCCAGCTGCCACTATAGGTAATGCTAAAATTGAAAGAAAAAAATTGTTTTTCACTTCTCGCGAAAAAAATAGATTGTTTTTCGCCGCAGGCGAAAAAAAAAGTTTGCACAGAAAAAAAAACCATAGCCCCCCCCCCAGAAAATCAAATGGTTGCTGCCTTATTTCCCCCATTAAAATCTGTCTAATAATGTACAAGTTTCTTTCCGTTTACGTTTCCGTTCCGTTTCCGCCGTTTAGCAACACCCATTTAGTACATATACCAAGGGGAAACTTGATGGAAAGCATAATTATTTAATATTTATTGTCTCTTTGCATTTACAAGAAAAAGAGTACTTTGTGGCAAATAAACCATGATTTTTAGAGAAAATCCACAGTCTTTAAAACAGAGGTTTTCGTTAAATAATTTGAAACATAGATTACTCACTTGCTTTTCTATGATGTGCTAATGTTCATTTTCTACAAAATGTTCTAACCAACCTGTAAATTCCAAAATACCTCGTGCTGAGTCACTAAAGTCGAGCACATCCAAAAAGGTGTACTTTAATTGGTCCATATTTTTATTTGTGTTAACCAATTACTACATTAATAAATTTGTTTTTAGGAAATCAATGGTAGCACTGCATGCAATAATCCTATATCTATCAGTCATAAAATTGCCAAATATGAGAGAACAAGGATAAAGGCTGTGGATTTTCTATAAAATTTCCATATGTTAAGCATTGAATCAACACAAGGGTACACAATGCTTAAAAGACTGTCGTCAAGTACTTTAAGTAAAAAAAATAGCTACTCGAACACACCTACTCTGTTTTTGTGATTCATTAAATAGGTATTTCACTTGACCCATATATTTCATCCTTTTGTATTGTGATTTTTTTATATTATAAAGTCAACCTGTAGTTTTGATATATTAAAATGATAGAATCTGAAACGAGATGATATATCAAATACTCTTGCGTTGTACGTTTTAAGGACAAAAATATACACCTCAAACACGCCCTTACATAAAAAAAAGTGCACTCGATTTTCTCTTTTCGATACAATTGTTACCCATTTTTTGGAATTTTTTCTTGAGTCACATAATGGAAGGGCAAACACGAAAATTACTAAATATTTAGATTGATATGTGCCAGTTCTCCGTCCGTGGCAAAAAAAAAAAAAAAAAAAAAATGGAGGTTATGCATTTTCTACATCCAACTTGTTAGATACCCCTGTCGTCGACTTGATATCTAATTGTTTTGCATTAATATGTTATAGATAGATTAATAGAAAAATTATCCAAATATGTTTTTAAAATAAAACACTTCGTAATTGAGAAGAAAAATTTCGTTTTATTTGTTTCTATTAACTTTTCAATGTTTGTTACTATAGTAAACATTACAGTTAGCATTTATTGCCATCTCTAACAAAGATCTTCGATTCTTTTGTTCTATTTCAACTGGTTTCCGCCTGTTAAACTATCATCAGATTTTTGTCGATTTAATAATGACATTACAGAGAAAGCGAGGGATGCAGAATTTTTCTTAATATTTGGTTCTGTAAAAAAAGAGGAGCCGTAAATATCAAATATTTGGAAAGTTGTCTCGTTGGCACTCAAACCACATCTTCTTATAAATAAATATAATCATATATTAAAATGAGAATGACCATAAAAAGCCACAAAAACCTTAAAAATATTTAAATCTATATTTTATAACAGATGATATAATATACGATTGCACATGTTTGTCTTATTATTATTTTTTTTTTATTTATTAGTTACTGTATATAGGAGATGTGGTATAAGTGTCAATGAGACAACCATCCACTCAAGTCACAATTTATAAAAGTAATCCATTACTAGTGAAGGTCAAGGTACTGTCTTCAACACAGAGCCTTGGCTCACACCGAACAGCAAGCTATATAAAGGGTCCTAAAAAATTACTAGTGTAAAACCATTCAATCGGGAAAACCGACGGTTCAAACTATAAAAAGCCAGAATGTGTCCATAGTCCACGGATGCCCCACTCGCACCATCATTTCATATGTTCAGTTGACCGTTAAATTGGGGTCTATACTCTAATTTGGCATTTTAATTAGAAAGATCACATCATAGATAACATGTGTACTAAGTTTCAAGTTGATTGGACTTCAACTTCATCAAAAACTTTAACCTGAAGCGGGACAGACGGACGAACGAACGAACGGACGCACAGACCAGAAAACATGATGCCCCTCTACTATCGTAGGTGGATATAAAAAAAAAAAAAAAAAGAGAAATGAGAAACACTTATGAACCATATCAACAAACGACAACTACTGAACATCAAATTCATGACTTAGGACAGGTTCAAATAATTGCAGCGGGTTTAAACGTTTTCGTTGTACCAAACCTTCACCCTTATCAGAAACAATAGTGTAACATCCCAACATAGAAAGACACACTATAAAATATCAAACGGAATGGCTGAACTCAATCAAAAGACGTTGTAACACAAATGAACATACACTGAACGATATGTCTCTATATCGGTTCATATGACCATCGATGAATAGTTAAGATGGCTGGTCGAAAATACGATCGAAATGCTGATACAAAATAACTAATCCATGAATAATAAATAGTTTATTTTTTATTTTTTGTTGTTTGGATTAACGAAACGGACAATTAAAGCAATGTATTGGTAGTTTAGTGCATTTGTACATCAGAGATTCATCTGCGACTACTAGTATTGTTATTTTGAATTAAATATTTCTCTTGGTCAAGTATTGTTTTACTCATTGTTTACGTAACTTTAGTATCTAAAGTTATAACATTTATACATTACTTGGAATGAGCAATTCTAGTGTCTTACTAATGTTGGCTTCATTGCACTACGGATAGGGTAGAGATTACCTCTTGGTTAAAGCTATATATTCTGAGCAGTCAATCAAGAGACCATAACGCCTTGGTTACATTATCTACTATAACCCAATATCTATTTATTGGTAAAATATAGAAAAGTGAAGCGATAAAATAACCAGATATTTTCTCCGATGTTATTACTGGACTTCGAACTGGGACTATTACATCATTATATCATTCCTATGGCATAATGAAGCTTCTAACAATTCCGTGAAAAAGTTTGACAAAGTTGTCTTTAAAAACAAAATTAAACCACATATTGACCTAAATGTTGGCCACGAAGAATACGAATTTAAGGATCGCTATATATTGCCTTTAATTCGTCACAGGCGACACAAAAAAGCACGAAAGTTTTGAATGTCTTACTTAATGGTAGACCTAAATAGTCAAATTTGTTCTGCTTTTAAATAATGCTCTAGAAGTTTAAGTATAACCAAGTGGAACGCGGAAATGAGCAATAAAACTGTCAATTTTAAATAGGGCATGTCACAGACTATGATTATGAAGATTTCTCATGTCTACAATATCTATAGTGCATATATAAAATGGTGGTGTGGGTGAACGTCAATGAGACAGCAACCAGCGAAAATTAAGGTGGTTGACGCTCTTTTTCTCTTTTAAACAAAAATTGGTATTGTTCCAATATAAATATTGAAAAAAAAGTTTGTAGAATAATTTTCGGGCCCGCTATAGTCCAGGGCTGTGATACATATTTGTTTGTCGTTCATTTTTTGTACAAATAAAATGCGGTATGGGTTTTGCTCATTGTTGAAGGCAGTACGGTGACTTATAGTTGCTAATGTCTGTGTCATTTGGTCTCTTGTGAAGAGTTGTCTCATTGGCAATCACACCATATCTTCGTATCTATAAGTTGTTCATCTACATGCCTGTCAACAGTGAGTTTGTGAGTTCTAATCCAGCATGTGCTAATACCTCATCCTATTTTAATTAATTGACTATGATTAACAGTTTTCCTGTCAATAATCAGTGGTTTGATCTTTTTTTTCCGACATGGAACAAAAAACAGTATAACCAAGAACTATGAAAGTGGTGTTAAACATTAGCAATCAATTGAACAATGCGCCAAAAAAAAAACAGTATAACCAAAAACTATGAAAGTGGTGTTAAACATTAGCACTCAATTGAACAATGCACCATCATCTCTCTAATCAACAAATAGATTGTGTAATGATATGCAAATATTTAAAGAGAGACTAACATCCAATTTTAGAAGCATCCGATCTTGTATGTTCATTTCAGCAGTAGGTAATATGGCAGCTTGACAGTTATTACTTACCCCATCAATGATAGATGCATCATGGCACTTTTGATTCCCCCTTCTCTTGGTATTTTTTTTTAAGACTGACTGACAGCAATTTGTATACAATTGGTTTCCTGCAGCATAGATATCATTCAAGAGAATTGGGCAGGACAAGTGTCCCACAACATTGCCACTTTTTAATGACATTTTAATAAACGAGAATGTGTCCATAGTACAGGGATGCCCAATCCACACTTTCATGGGGTAATATCTCTAATTAGCATTATAACTAGAAAAAAATATCATAGGACACATGTGTACTAAGTTTCAAGTTGATTGGACTTCAACTTCATCAAAAACTACCTTGACCAAAAATTTTAACCTGAAGCGAGAGGGACAGACGAACAGACCAGAAAACATAATGCCCATGAATGACATATAATCATCTTTAAAATTTAGTCATACACACATGACATGACATACTGAGCTTCAAAACAGATAAGATTACACTAGCTTTTGATTATCCTGCGACATTATGTTCAATTTGTTGAAGTTGAACACCATATGGACCCTAAAGTCAATTTAACTTTAATGGATATCACCATTATTATGTTATTACATTTTAGGTTCTCAACATGTGCATAATAAGTGAATAAAATTCAAATTTTAGTTTTATTGATTTCTATATACTCTTTATAGAAACTGATACATACATTTTGCTATAAATTAATTCAAATAATAAATAATACACAAGATCTAATATATAAAATAAATTTTAATAAATATCTAACTAAAAACTACGTAAAACATGTAACTTAACTCTGATAAAACTACCCGTTTGGATATGTGAAAAATATTGCCCCCCCCCCCTTCCTTTTCCCCTAATTTTTTCCTCCTTTTGAGAAAATTTTGTCTATAAACCATAAAGTATAAAGTAATTGGGAACATACATTAAAATAAATATTGTATTGTATTTAGCATGCAAAGATGAAATTAATAAATGGTTTGATCTTCCTTTGTCTATATAATGCATTTGTAAAGGAACAGATAAGATTCATACATATAGAATAATAGGTTGTTTCGTTTTTGATACTGACTATATCATGTGGAATATCTAGATGAGCCCCTTAGGGCGAGTTAAGATATTCCACATGATATAGTCAGTATCAAAAACGAAACTACCTATTATTCTGTTTATCGGTAATTATGACGTCACACAATGTATTGCCTAATATTTTCAGTGATACAGCCAGTACGTTGATACTCGAAAATATTAGGCAGTAAGATCAAAGGGAAAATATACGAATTACCGATAAACAGGATTACACCATGCTCAACTTATGTTATTTTCAATGAAATAATTTGCATTTTTGTGGATATTTGATTTCATGTTTTTGCCAATCTTTGCATACAAAGCCCTAAATAAAATTTATCAATTTATTGAACATTTGAATTCATGGTTTACCTGTACCCACAAAACCAATGAAAATTGGAATCCAACTTAATAATGAATCAACAGTATAAAATAATTACTGACTGTTTACCGAAATTAGTAAATCAATGTTTGTACTGTAATGAGATCATATGTATGATGTAGAGATCTACTTGGAATAAAACTGAATCAAAATAGAGTGTATGAAAAAAAAATATAAAACAATGCAAAATGTCAATATCAAGAACTAGGAATGGAATTTTCACTTAAAACTGTCAAATCTCTCCCATGCAAAAGGTATTGTATCGTTTTTGTATCAGTGATGTGACAATTTAAACACATTTTATCCTAAGCTATATTGGTTAGTCTGTGTCAGCTTAAATTTACTTCAAATGCTTAACAGAAAAAAAATCACTGGTTCATAGTACAGTAAAACTTGTGTCTGTGAAAATTTGCAACCTTTCATCTCGATCAATTTACAGAGGATTTGGTATCTGAATATGCACATATGCCAGGTACAATGTACTTCATAGATTGGTTGATGTGAGACCTGTTACTGTAGTTGATTCATCTTATACCCCAGCTGTGTATCATTTAGTTTTCGTGTTAAGAATACGACTAGTCTTATGAGTAAACATGGAATACTTTCTTTTTTCTTTTATCTTTGAGTTTGACATCAAGACCCTGAAACAAAACATATTTGTGTTAGCACATCATGTGAATTGAATATACATGAAATAATACCCTTTTCTCTAGATTAATGAAAGGAAAAGGTGAAGATGTTCTAAGGAGTTTTAAGGACTAGGTAAAAATAATGCTGAGTTTTGAAAGCTAAAGCACAAACATGTAACATCTTAAGTCATCCAAAATGATATTTTTTCCAGTTTTCAGTTTATACTTCTTTTTTTACTGAACAATGACCAGCTTTAATTTAGCTTTTGACAGATATTTTGCTAGTAGTTGGGGTTGTCCATATCATTTGGTAGATTTCTGAGCTTCATATAATACATGCATGATTTCCATGTTTCTACAGAGAGATTTTTTACTTTTTGATAAAATATAATTGAACACCCAAACCATCTCATTATCACAACAAAACAGAACATATATACAATCTTTTCTGCATCAAAAATAAAGCATTTTTCACATTAAATGATAAGGAACTTATCCCAACACACTTTGCAGATTTTTGTTCATACCAACCTTCTTTCTATACAGCTTTATAATGCAGAGTTTAATGTCAGGGTGTCTGGCGTGAGAAGAGATTTCTGGTACTGCTAAGTCTTTACTTACAGGTGAAAGTCTGTCCTCCTCAAAGTTATAAATGTCATCTAACTGAGAAGAAAAAAAAACAGTATCATAAACTTTTAATTATCACAGCAAAAGTCAAAACTTTACTTTCTTCACAATTCTCAAAACAGCATCTCTCTTATCATTATCTTACTTTATAAATCTGTTACCAAAAAGTTCCAACTTATGTTCATTAAAAATATAAAATTTTGGGTGGTGAATTGGGAGTTTGTTCTAAATCCATTTTTTTTTAAATTTACCCATTTGTCATAAATCTTAATTATAATGCAGATAGGAATATATATAACAACAGAAATTTTATAAAATAACACTTACATCAATTTCATCTAGGTCTGAGGTAGGGACCAAAAACTCATCATCAAAACTAGCATCTGACATACTGTCAATAATATCTATATTAGATGGAGATCTTGGACAGGGTGTGGACTCACAGGTCAAAATCTCTGAAAGAAACAAGATATGCAAGATTATTTATTGTATTCAATATATATAACTCAAGTTAAATAAATGTGACAAGTGAGTAATCTTTAATATATGATTAAATTAAATGACATTTGTTGTTTAATTGGTAATTACATGCTGTAGGCACAATGTGGATCAACAAGTTTACAAACCTTACATATTAATTACAAAGCTTTAAAAGATAGTCCTGTTGTGTGTGGCCTGTAAATTATTATTTAAAAAGAAAAATTGCAAGTATGACTTAATGTGATACTGGTGAAGGAATATTTTGTATATTGACATACTTGTATAGTGTTACACTGTACATACTTTTTTTATAATTCTATTGGGGATTGGCTATTATAACTTCGTACTGAAGGAAACAAGAATGGCAGAATATATACAGATACATTTACAGATAGAGTATTAAACCTTATATAACAAGATTGCATCTTTTTTAAAAGTTACATGAGTTGTATAGAAGATCCATAGATGTATGTCAATCACAAAAATTAAACATATTTTAATTATATAATCATATGCTCTTTAAGTCTTTAGCGCACGTTTCAAAAAGTTAATTGGAGAGAATTCAAATGATTGCATACCTAGTAATCTATGTTAAAAGGAAAATCGGTATTCAGAGCTTCTTTAGATTATCTTCGGAGTTCCCAAATTTACGCTTGCAAATGCAAACTATGCTCCTTTGTCTTCATGGGAAATGTAAACAATGTGTGCCGCCTTTAATTTGTGTGTGTTATCTCCCTTTATTGATTGAATATAGCTAAATACCCAAACAAAAATAAACAGTCAAAATATTGAAATGAAGTATAAACGAAAAATGATATGACTGGTTCATCCTAAATGAAGTATACATTAAAAATAAATCATTAGGTTACCAAGAAAAGTAACACACTGAATATAAATTATTCAGATAAAAAACTTTATAATTATGCCTGGAAACAGTATATCTATATCTAACAATATATGTTCTTGATTATGTGAAAAGACGGTAATCAAATTCATAGAACTGTGAAATAAAATACAGGTATTGCTCTTATATATACTTTAATGTTTTATATAAATAATACTATTTCTGAATTATCCTTTTTAATTTATAATTTAAAAAAAAATTGTAACTAAGCCAAAAAAAATCAGACTTTGTAAAAATCACAAAAATGTAAATGAAAATTCACTTTTACTGAATGTATTATAAACCTAAACTGTGTTCAATTTAATATGGTGAATTAATAAATTATTAAACTATTTTTACTGGCACTCTGGCATAGTAGAAAAATCAAAGATTTGAAACTTTGAAAGAACTAAAATAACTTATAAATAATACCAATAACAATTGTTTTATGTTGTGATATTTTATATGATTATATATATTCTATGATATTATCTCATCCTCTTCATGTGAATTATAATTTTAACTTTATCTTCATTATATGTTTATGTGTTAAGAATCAGAATGTATTGTGTATTGTCATTATGTCCCGTCAGGGGCCCTTAATTGGAAAATAAAGAACTTTGAACTTTGTTCTGCTATTTTACATTCAAACATTCAAAGAGGGCAAAAACACCTGTAAAACCTTAAACTTCACTGTTTTTTTCATCTGAGAAAACTAGTTGTAATGAGTATTCTACTGTGCATGTATATGTCTCTGGAATAGAATTGTCTAACTTTACAAATCTTTGTTTTGGCAAAATTTGAAAATTTAAATGAATAAATGTGTTTGATAACTGACATTTCTGTCAATTTTTAATCTTGACACACAATGTTTAGATATAACTAAATCAATACAAGGTTACTACACTGTTGGGAAATGTGCCCTGCGGCTCAGGGGGCTGTGTAAATTAAGAATCAAATTGTTTAGTAGAGTTTGACAACAGCAACATAAATAACATTATAAAGTGTATTTCAAGCTTTTGCATTTGTTGCCATTATTCTTATAATTTTAATGATAATGTGTTGTTATGCAAATCAAGGAAGACACATTGTACTGGATTTATGTGTATGAAAGGAAATTTAGGAATGCACAATAAATTATAATAAAAAAATAAATAAGAGACCAAATTGGGAAAGTATCTAAATATAAAGAAATCTGTAATCAAGGCTATTAGAAACTAACTAGAGGTTCTAAAGAGCCTGTGTCGCTCACCTTAGTCTATGTGAATATTTAACAAAGGAAGCTGATGGATTCATGACAAAATTGTGTTTTGGTGATGGTGATGTGTTTGTACATCTTACTTTACTGAACATTCTTGCTGCTTATTATCTCTATCTATAATGAACTTGGCCCAGTAGTTTCAGTGGAAAATGTTAGTAAAAATTTACAAAAATTGCCTATAAAGGACAATAACTCCTTAGGGGGTCAATTGACCATTTTGGTCATGTTGACTTATTTGTAAATCTTACTTTGCTGAACATTGTTGCTGTTTACAGTTTATCTCTATCTATAATACTATTCAAGATAATAACCAAAAACAGTAAAATTTCCTTAAAATTACCAATTCAGGGACAGCAATCCAACAACAGGTTGTCCGATTCATCTGAAAATTTCAGGGTAGATAGATATTTACCTGATAAACAATTTTTCTCATGTCAGATTTGCTCTAAATGCTTTGGTTTTTGAGTTATAAGCCAAAAACTGCATTTTACCCCTATGTTCTATTTTTAGGCATGGTGGCCATCTTGGTTGGTTGGCCTGGTCACCCGACACATTTTTTAAACTAAACACCCCAATGATGATTGTGGCCAAGTTTGGTTTAATTTGGCCAAGTAGTTTCAGAGGAGAAGATTTTTGTAAAAGTTAACGACGCCGGACGACGCCGACGTGATGTGATGTGATGGGAAAAGCTCACTTGGCCCTTTGGGCCAAGTGAGCTTAAAATTTCATCTTGGAAGCTTATTAAAACTAGAGGCTACAAAGAGCTTGTGACACTCATCTTGGTCTATGTGAACATTCAACAAAGGACACTCACCAACATTGCAGACAAGAAAGGAATGCATCACAAAAAATCTATGTTTTGTTGATTTTGTAGTACTTATCATTTAGTCTGTTTAGTTTCCCTCTATCTTCTTTAGTTTTTTTTGACCAAAAAACACAAATGGGTTTTCAATAAAATATCATTATTCAAGGGCAATAACTCCTATAAAGAATGATAGCATACTAACCGTCTCTCCAAATAACACTTGTTACTAGATATCTTTATTGTGATTTAAATTGTCTAGCTATTTAACTATTATGATTTTAATTGCTATCATAATTTTAATCTTATGACACGAATAAGGCAAAGTGCAGAGGTCGAACCCTGAACAGTTGGGGCAAGTATGGACACTACATTCAAGCTTGATACAGCTCTAAATTTGGATTGTGATTAACTAGTTGACACAGCATAGGTTTCTGACAGAGAATGAATGTGGTCTAATAAACTAAACAATTTTATTTTTTTTGCTTTTCGAGTCATAACTCCACAACTCCAATCTTAACCATCCTTTTGTGGTGTGGAAACTTGTGACAAATTCCAATTAAGCTAAAATTATTGGCAAATTTCCAATTATACTAAAGTTATTGGCAAATTTCCAATGGAGATTATTATTACTGAAGTTATATATGTAGGACTCTAAAGTGCGATGGGGACGCTAAAGTACGATGGTTACGCTAAAGTGCGATGGTCTACGCTAAAGTGCGATGCCTACACACGCTAAAGTGCAATTGTCCGCAAAAGTATAGACGTAATAAAGGTAAGTATGGATTATGACGTGAACTGTCCTTTATACAAACAAATAAATGAACATGCCGAAAGATAAATGTAGAATATTTGATTAACAACTTTAAACCAAATGTCCATGACTTACTCAATTTAAACATTTTTGTGCTTTGTCGGCTGAGGCAAAATAAAGGTATATGTTTTCATGCGTTAATCATAAATTGTCCACTAAAAAAAATAGTTTGTACATTGTAGGAAAATACAACCTGTATTTGTCCTCGCTGCGAAAAAAAAAAGAAAGCTTGGAGAACATTGCATTTCTCTCTCATTTAAATTAAGAAATTTTTAAACAAATAAATGTTTCACCAGAAAGGATTTGTATTTGTAATTTACAATGACGACTTTCAGGGGAGATATTCACATAAGTGATAGACTGTGTGAACGGCAAACTAAATCAATTATCCAAATATTTGATACGCCCGAATTTAATTTTTTTTTATCATATACAGGATAAAATTATATTGATTTTTGTCATACCTAAACTACCATTTAAATCACATATGTTATAAAACCTTAACCTATTAGCTTTTGAAAAAAGACTTTTTATTATACATCCGTGATCTTTAAAGTTTTTAGCCCTTTAACATTACCCTTTTGGTCCATCGCACTTTTGCGTGGTAAACCATCGTACTTTAGCGAACAAACAGCCATCGCACTTTAGCGTGATACAAATAAATTTAGATTGTCTTATCATCAGTTGACTCTTAATAAAGGGTGTTGCCCTTTGATGACTATTTTTACCAATTTTTATATGACTGCAAATTTCAAATACATTAATAATTTAAATGTAGTGTGAAGTAGTTCAAATATTACTTTTTGATTACCTCCCTTACACTACTTTCAAATTGTCATAACTGTCCTTTAACAAAAAAAAACAACTTGTTTTTACCCTTTTATGCCCCTAATTCATATATGGTTTGAGTCATAACCCCCCAAAACCAATCCTAACCATCCCTTAGTAGTATTTTTAATTATACTAAAGTTATTATTCGAAAACCATCTGTTTTTGGACAATGCTGACGACGGCGTGATACCTATACGACTGCAAAGTTATTGACTGGAAACTACAAAAATGCAATAATGGCCCCTTTTTTTGGCCTCAAATTCCTAAACCGTTGGGACCATAACCCCCAAAATCAATCCAAACCTCCACCTGTGGTAAAAAACATTGTGGTACAATTTCAGAGCAATTGAAATACTTACGGGTATACACAAGTTGATATCCTGAAAGTAGAAAAATGCTTGTTTTGGGCCCCTAATTCCAAAACGGTTTAAACCATCATCCCAAAAATCAATCCCAACCTTCCTATAAAATTTCATAGATATCCATTCACTTAAACTAAAGTTACTGTCTGGACACCAAATGTGTCTTCCGACGACGCAGACAACATCATACCATTGTATGAATGCGAAATATTTTTTTGCGGTCGTATAAAAATAGTCATCAAAGGGCAACAACCCTTTATTAAGAGTCAACTGGTGATAAGACAATCTAAATTTATTTGTAGAACTTGTCAGATTGCTGATCATTTTTGTGTTTTGAAGTTTCTTTTTATTTATATAGTTTTCAAGATAAAAGGCAAATATTAAAAAATCTAGATGTGTCAAAGCGACACGAATGGCCCCGTCCCAAAAAGTTGAAAAATCTGCAATTTCAATATAAACACATGTGGACACAAACATGATGGTAGCCTCACATATCAAATAACAGCTCAAAATCTGGAGGGGAATAGAGAAAAAATCCGTATAACTGATTTTCAATAATTTATCAAAGTCCAAAGCCCGTAATTTCAGCGGAAATTAGCGGAGCGGAAGGAAACTTAAGCTTGACCTATAAATCATCATGGTTAACTCACATACCAAAAATCAGCCCAATATCTGAAGGCGTTTAGAAAAAAAAGTCTGTATAACTGTGATTTTCAACAATTTCTCAAAGTCCAAAGCCTGGTATTTCGGCAAAAATTAGTGGAGCAGAACGAAACTTAAACATGATCTGTAACTCATCATGGTTAACTCACATACCTAAAATTAGCCCAATGTCTGAAAGCGTTTAGATAAAAAGTCTGTATAACTGTGATTTTCAACAATTTCTCAAAGTCCAAAGCCCGTAATTTCGGCAAAAATTGGTGGAGCGAAACGAAACTTAAGCTTGATCTGTAACTCATCATAGTTAACTCACATACCGAAAATCAGCCAAATATCTGAAGGCGTTTAGGAAAAAAAAGTCCGTATAACTGTGATTTTCAACAATTTCTCAAAGTCCAAAGCCCGTAATTTCTGCAAAAATTAGTGGAGCGGAACGAAACTTAAACTTGATCTGTAACTCATCATGGTTAACTCACATACCAAAAATCAGCCCAATATCTGAAGGTGTTTAGAAAAAAACTCTATATAATGGTTAACCAGTAAACAACCAGAATCAACTGTACAAACAGGACAGGGTGGGTTAAGGTTAACCAGTAAACAACCAGAATCAACTGTACAAACAGGACAGGGTGGGTTAAGGTTAACCAGTAAATAACCAGAATCAACTGTACAAACAGGACAGGGTGGGTTAAGGTTAACCAGTAAACAACCAGAATCAACTGTACAAACTGGACAGGGTGGGTTAAGGTTAACCAGTAAATAACCAGAATCAACTGTACAAACAGGACAGGGTGGGTTAAGGTTAACCAGTAAACAACCAGAATCAACTGTACAAACTTGATCTGTAACTCATCATGGTTAACTCACATATTAAAAATCAGCCCAATATCTGAAGGTGTTTAGAAAAAAACTCTGTATAATGGTTTGTTGCAGAATGACGGAATGACGGACAGACGGAATTAGGGACAATGGTAAAACTATAAACTTCGTTGCGGGGCCATTAAAATGTATTTGTCATTAAGGCAATTACTCCTGTAAGAAGTCATCGGAATGTTTTGGTGTATATAAACAATTGGTAGAGCTCTAAATTATGCACTTTTTTACTCCAGTAAGATTTGCTCTATGTGTAATGTTTTCAAAGTAATAAACAAAACAAGACATTTTACACCTGTTTTGTAAAATCTATGTCGGCTATCTTAAATTGGCAGGTGCGATCATTAGACACATATTTTTAATGTGTACCCCAATGATGATTGTGGTCAAATATGGTTAAAATTTCCACTGACAGTAGTTTCAGAGAAGATTTTTGTAAAAGTCAAAAGACAACGTCAGATACAAAATGATGCTAAAAATGGCCCAAACCAATGTGTTTTTTTTTTTCAAAGTCAGAAAAATGACTTCCATTTCAGCTACTGTTTGTGTTGCATAATCATGGAACAAAATATCAGCTGCAGCTCAATGCTCATTCAGGGAGGTAATTGACTGAGCCAACACTAATGAAATGCCTAGTAGTCATTTATAAATAACAGTTAATTCCCCTTGTATATTAATTTTAGACTCACTTTTAATAACAGACATGTACAAGTTCACTATGACTCATTATAAAGCCAAAATTTATTCTTCATCTGCTGATTGGTGGATGTTTAACATCCTGCTGCATGTAGTACATGTATGTTTAGGACAATTCAATAACAATGAAATTAAATTTACTGTGCTTTATTATATTGATACACTGAGCCTGATTTGTACACAGAATTTGCAGTGATTTGTACAAACTAGCTCAAAACTTGAGTCTGATAGTCAGTAGAAAGACATGTCACAGTATATGTATGTAGACAAATTGTTATGTTCCCATACTGAAAAGGAGGTTCTCTTATTGCTAAATGTTGTTCACATTAAGCATTGTTACAAAATCACCAGGATACCACCCTCCTTCAGAGCATGGTTATCATTATACTCCCACCCCTCTTTGCAAGAACTATAAATTCAGAAATTATTGTGGGCATTTATTATTGCAATTTTTGTCATTTTTAGGCCAAAATGCAATTTAATTTTTTTTTTATATTGAGAAAAATCCTGTTTAATTCATATAAAAAATTTCAAAATGCGAGTTTAAATTATAGTGATTATATCCCTGTTGCATTTTTCACAACAATAAAAACATTGCAATAATTTCTGAATTTACACTAGAAGAACATAGAACATACCAATGTTTTCATATTCAGTAGCTTCCATAACTATACCATTCTGTAATTTAAAAAAAAATATAGCAGTCTACAGCAAGATTCAAGTCACTATTGTTACATGTACCACACCTTTAGTGTACAGATGTACATGTCTGTGTAATAAATATTATTTATTCTATGCAAACAATTGCTGCTTGATATCTTGTTGCTGTATATATCATATTTGTTTTTTGTTCATTGTTGCATGTATACATAAATCAGGCTGGTATTTTTCTCATTTGAATTGTTTTACATTTGTCATTTTGGGGTATCTCTGTTGACTATGCAGTATGGGTTTTGTTCATTGTTGAAAACTGTAGGATGCATATAGTTCTGAAAAACTTTTGTTAACCTCTTTGTCACTCGGTCTGTGGTAGAGAGTTGTCTCATTGGAAATCTAACCACATCTTTCTATTGTATAATCAACAGTATTGTACTTCAATATTTTATCTGAATGTCATAAATGCCTCTCCATTAAAACATTTATAATACCTATGCAGTAAGGTACTCTCAAAATGGGGTAACCATCTATCATAAAATTGAGAATGGAAATGGGGAATGTGTCAAAGAGACAACAACCCAACCATAGAGAAGACAACAACAGAAGGTCTATTTTAAAATTTTCGCTGTACTAAACAAAGGTGCTTGGGGAATTGACACCTTTTTATCAACTTATTTAATGTATTCTTGCATTTTTCTGTATGATATTACATATAATGATAGAAGTTGTTAATTTTTGAGCCTCTCCAATTCGACTGTGATGACTGGAGAATTACTAAATTGTTTCAATTTCTGCAACTTTTAGTTGGTTAGATCTAGATAATTTCACAAAATTTAATCAATGTCATTGGTGCACACATGTACTTTGAGATGACTTAACATTAACATGGACATTTCTGACATTCCCAACAGTTGAACATTGACATATAGTCATATACAATTATATATTAATTCTGAATGCAGATGCTTGTAGTTGCTTTTAAGATCCAGATAGTCATTACAAGAAAACTAAACAAACACCTAAATACACAAATGAATGGATGAAATACTATTTAACCCACTCCAACCATGTTAAGTGAGTGGAAAATAAAGAGAATTTATTAACTGGAGTTTACATAGGCAGATCCAGGGGGGGGGGGGGGGGGGGGGCAGTTTCGTGGGAAAAATTTGGTTGATAATATAGGGAATCATTGAAGCATGACTGGAGCAGCCCCACCCCCTTTAGGTCAGTCCGCCTCCGCCCCCCTTTAGGAAAAGTTCTGGATCCGCCACTGGTTTAATTCTAATTTTCTTTGTCAAACAGGACAGGGTGGGTTCAGGTTAACCAGTAAATAACCAGAATCATCTGTACAAACAGGACAGGGTGGGTTAAGGTTAACCAGTAAACAACCAGAATCATCTGTACAAACAGGACAGGGTGGGTTCAGGTTAACCAGTAAATAACCAGAATCAACTGTACAACCAGAATCATCTGTACAAACATACAAACAGGACAGGGTGGGTTAAGGTTAACCAGTAAATAACCAGAATCAACTGTACAAACAGGACAGGGTGGGTTCAGGTTAACCAGTAAATAACCAGAATCAACTGTACAAACAGGACAGGGTGGGTTCAGGTTAACCAGTAAATAACCAGAATCAACTGTACAACCAGAATCATCTGTACAAACAGGACAGGGTGGGTTCAAATTAACAAGTAAATAACCAGAATCAACTGTACAAACAGGACAGGTGGGTTAAGGTTAACCAGTAAATAACCAGAATCAACTGTACAAACAGGACAGGGTGGGTTAAGGTTAACCAGTAAATAACCAGAATCAACTGTACAAACAGGACAGGGTAGGTTAAGGTTAACCAGTAAATAACCAGAATCAACTGTACAAACAGGACAGGGTGGGTTAAGGTTAACCAGTAAATAACCAGAATCATCTGTACAAACAGGACAGGGTGGGTTAAGGTTAACCAGTAAATAACCAGAATCAACTGTACAAACAGGACAGGGTGGGTTAAGGTTAACCAGTAAATAACCAGAATCATCTGTACAAACAGGACAGGGTGGGTTAAGGTTAACCAGTAAATAACCAGAATCATCTGTACAAACAGGACAGGGTGGGTTAATGTTAACCAGTAAATAACCAGAATCAACTGTACAAACAGGACAGGGTGGGTTCAGGTTAACCAGTAAATAACCAGAATCAACTGTACAAACAGGACAGGGTGGGTTCAGGTTAACCAGTAAATAACCAGAATCAACTGTACAAACAGGACAGGGTGGGTTAAGGTTAACCAGTAAATAACCAGAATCAACTGTACAAACAGGACAGGGTGGGTTCAGGTTAACCAGTAAATAACCAGAATCATCTGTACAAACAGGACAGGGTGGGTTCAGGTTAACCAGTAAATAACCAGAATCAACTGTACAAACAGGACAGGGTGGGTTAAGGTTAACCAGTAAATAACCAGAATCAAATGTACAAACAGAACAGGGTGGGTTAAGGTTAACCAGTAAATAACCAGAATCAAATGTACAAACAGGACAGGGTGGGTTCAGGTTAACAAGTAAATAACCAGAATCATCTGTACAAACAGGACAGGGTGGGTCAAGGTTAACCAGTAAATAACCAGAATCAACTGTACAAACAGGACAGGGTGGGTTAAGGTTAACCAGTAAATAACCAGAATCATCTGTACAAACAGGACAGGGTGGGTCAAGGTTAACCAGTAAATAACCAGAATCATCTGTACAAGCAGGACAGGGTGGGTCAAGGTTAACCAGTAAATAACCAGAATCAACTGTACAAACAGGACAGGGTGGGTTAAGGTTAACCAGTAAATAACCAGAATCAACTGTACAAACAGGACAGGGTGGGTTCAGGTTAACCAGTAAATAACCAGAATCATCTGTACAAACAGGACAGGGTGGGTCAAGGTTAACCAGTAAATAACCAGAATCAACTGTACAAACAGGACAGGGTGGGTTCAGGTTAACCAGTAAATAACCAGAATCAACTGTACAAACAGAACAGGGTGGGTTAAGGTTAACCAGTAAATAACCAGAATCAACTGTACAAACAGGACAGGGTGGATTAAGATTAACCAGTAAATAACCAGAATCAACTGTACAAACAGAATCAACTGTACAAACAGAAATATCCACAGTAATATAAAGTACATTTTTGAGTGTTTGAAAAACAGATATATTACATTTACAGGTAGATGTTTTTCATTAAATTTAATTGAATGGACAAAAACCTACCACTGTACATCTTCTACAGAGATTACAGTGCTCAATAATTACATTAAATATATATGTATCAGAATCTTTCTACCATTTATATTTGTTTCAAATTAACACTATTAGTATTAAAGTAAAAGTCTAAAACAATGTATATAAGTACCTGTGTCTTTTCCTCACTACTGCTAGAGATGTACTGCACCTGAGTTGGTTCCTGTATAAACTGACCAGGTCCAACATCACTATCTACAGACTGAGTAAGTTGAAAGTTTGAAGATTCCTGAGAGACTGAATGATCATATTTTAATTTATTTTCTTTTGTAGAGTGTTCAAGATTATCTATTTCTAGAGGAAGTTCAAGATTATCCAAATACTGTGCCACAAAAGTCTGCCTGTCTATCTCACCAGAAATGTCATTCAAAATATTTGAATTTTTCTTCTTGATATTCTGGCTGTCTGAATCTCCCATTAAATTTTTATTTGTAGGTTTTTCCCGAAGTCTTAACGATGGCATTTGAAGTTTTGTAGATCTCATTTTTTTTGTCCTTGGCGATAATTTTGTATACCATTTTGAAGAAGTTGGACTCTGTTGTATTGGTTTTATACCTACAAATTCAATATCAACAATTTTTTGTCCCCGAGCACTTGCTTTGCCAGTAACCTTGTCTATTTCTTTACATATATCACACTTCTGTTCCACTAACTGTTTAACATGCTTATGTACACAAGAAGATAATTTACAATTTCCAGCATATTCAGAGTCCATAAAATCATCAGTCATTGGAATTTCATTACTATTTCTGTTTGCAATTGAATAATTTTTACTATGACCTGCTATTACATCAAATCTATTTTTATATCTATATGTTTCATGACTATTATATACACTACTGTTACTATTATTCCTATTAAACACTGTATTTTTCTCATATGCAGAGTGACTATTAAACACATCGTCTGACAAACTGGAGCCTGATTTCCCTGATAACATTTCTCCTTTTCTTTTAATACTGTTTTTGTCATTATTTGAACTTGAGGAAAATAAAGATTTGCTTCCATCCATATATTTTCTACTGTCGGTCCTGCAAAAAATACCTTCAAATATATATTATTCAGCATTTTGAAATGCATTTCTTTTTAACATTATGATTTAAGCAAAATCTGGTAATTTTGTTCATCCAATAATTTTGTTCATTTTGCTCACATAATATAAAGCAAAGCTAGTTATGATGGGACAAACAATATTACCCATGAGCTTTGTAAGTACAAATGTATAAGGTCTGTTCATTATGAAAGGCTTATTTCATGTATGTTAATATTGTGTGTTAAAAAATGTCAATTTTATCATAAATCTTAAAAACTTATTGGTTTTCCAAACTTTCTTTAGCATGTTCAGAAAGTCCTAAACTTTTTCTCACATTTCTAAAATTAGCATGTGGTCCCTTGTTAAGGATTGTATTTTGTAACAGATAAATACATAATGTATTCAATATTCACTGGTTTGGTTGTAATGAAACTTATACTGCACAAAAATCTGAAAGAAAACAAATATCTCTAGAGTTGTCTCCCATCTTTGGCTAACTGCAACTTTAAATATGACCATTTGCTTACCATCAGTGAATATTCATATACATGTACCAAAAAATTATTAATACATATAATAAATATTAAAATTAACATTTCATGTAAAAAGAGTATTGTCCGATGTTCAGATGTTTTTACTTTTTATATTATGAAGTTAGTGAAGTCCAGTTAATCTGTATCTGTTCTCTTTTCAAGTTTAAAACATATAAATAGAAAGCAGTATATCCTTAGATAATTTACAAACGTGAGTTATTAAGCCATCTTTGTAGATGAATCACCTCTCAGATGAGGTACCTAAGCCATTATGATCAAGAGGCTGTACCCTGTCACAGTCTGTGATGATCTCAAGCATGGTCAACATATGTATCAAATCAGATTCACTTAGTTTAGATTTGGTCAGTATAACATCAAGGAAAATTTCAAAAGCTGCCGATGACGAATCTTGATGAAGTTCATAACACTTATCTTCACTGCACTGCATCAACTGTAAAGGAAAAAAGGGGTGTTTATCAAATGTTATGCCAACTTAATCATTTTAGAACTCACAATTGACTCATTTGTTTTATTATAACAGATATGATTGCATCAGCTAATGAAATTTAATTTAGTGGATAGAGGTTTATAAACCAAGAAAAATCAAAGTGATGGAAATCACTCATGGAAAGATTAGAAGAGTAGTTTGAATTATTTCATATTAAGGTATGGTGGGGAAAAATGAAAATTAAAAAGCACTATTGCTGAAAATTGCATTTACAGCAGGTCTTTAGAAGGAAACTTGCTTTTCCAGTATGAGGATAAAATGAGCTCAAATTAAATAATATGGGTCTCTTAATTTGCACAATTTTATTTAAACTGCAGTTTATATCTAATTCTTATCGAAATTATGTTTCCAGTTCTGAACATGTTTCAAAAAAACAAAAAAATGCAAAAATTCTTCTAGTAAATCTTGTAAGACATAAATCTGGACCAACAGCTTAAAACTATAAAGTGACAACAAAAATTGAAAAATGTTGTTGTGGGGCATTTTGTAAGTTGAAACAGAGTTTATATTGCATTGAAGATTAAATGTTTTAGAGTGCCTTTTGATCAATTTTTAAAAGTATTTTTCAACACAGGGCATTGAAAATGTACTTTTTCAAGGTAAACCAATTAAAAAACTTATCTTATTGAAATGTGGATTCTTTCTTGATTGCAAAAATATATATTCACTTCTAATAAAAATTCAAATGACTAAAAAAGACATAATGATTGATGGGAAATAAACTAATAAACAATGGTTTGTTATAATTAAAAGTTTTAAAATTTTAAAACTGTTTCAAGCCAATTCCTGATAAAATAAAAAGTGTACTAATTTAATTGTTGATTAATTACAGATGATTATTGGAAATTTATCAAGTAAATTATAGGTCTTACTTGAATACCTTTTATTTATTCATATTTATATTTCATTTTTTTTTTAAGATCTTGTTAATCCATTAATCATTTATCTTTCAGATATAATTTACAGAATCACTTTATGTAAAGTAGATCAAAAGTAATTGGCAATAAATAAATCTATCATCCTTGTAAATATTAAACATCTAATATACACATTTGTGTATTCAATTATGAGGTCAAATACTTGTGTATTAAGAATTATATGTATATTGAGTGGTCTGTATAATTATGTAAGACTGAGGTTGATAGGTAATGTGGTCAATTTGATTGGCAGTTTAGGAGGTGGGGCATTGTAATTAAAGGTCCACCTTGTCTCTGATTGTTTAGTGATAATGACAGTTGTCAATCATACTAGTTGAATCAATACCCAGTTACCTAATCAAAATGTTTTTTAAAAAGCCTGCACATCAACACACCTTAATGACATACATTCTTGAATGAACTGCTCCAATAATATACCCAGTTTTTTCAGTTTATATGTGTATCATGTGCACATACATGAGAACCATAGGGAACTATATTTCAGTGTGAATACATTTAGTAACAGTAGCTAACCTGTCCTGTTGTTAGGGAGGCCAGTGCCTAAGTAAAGATTTAGAACAAGTTCTAATCTTTCCAAAAATCAAATAAACCCCAACCTTTGACCTCTGTAAGTATAAAATTCTTAAGTTAATAAATTCTTGTATCTGCCTCATTAAAATTCATAAATTGCATTATAAGTTCTGTGGGTGGTCTTTTATTTTAAGTAAAAATTTTAAAATTGTTTCATAATACCAGAGACATATAATACAAGAGATTGGCAACTCGGCGAAATCCCGTAATATCACACGGCCACATTTAAACCTCGCGAGATCACTTTGGGTAATAGAGTCTTTATCAAAGTATTAAAAGTACTCGAAGTAAGGGTGAATGTTTAAGCATAAATTAACTGTTTCAGTGTAAAATTTAACATAATTAATTAAATAATTTGAGTTCATGCATAAATATTTATTTCAATGTCATTTTAATTTTGATTTGTATTATTTGTATTATTGAAAAAGAGACATAATTTGATATTGAATAAAAAAAAACGATATTAAATAGTTGACACTTAATAAATTGTATCAGAGTTCATTTTATTTGATAGTTTCATAATGGGTTTCTATTTAATATACACCTGTGTCGGAGACATAATTTCACAGTGTGACATGTATATTAGGCTTGAATTATTCGATGGTCAGGTAAATCACAACCTGTTTAAAAGAGTTTTAATTGACACCTGGTACACAAGAAGTTGTTACACCACAGGTGTCCACAATCTTTCCAAAAATACAAAATATAAAATTAATTAATGAGTAGAAAAAAAACTTAATTTGTTTGTTTATTTACCGTTAATCATGATCAACTTTGTCTTATATTCATAATTTTTATAGATCATTAAAAAATTAGGTAAATTGTTTTCTAAGTGTGTTTTTCGAAATTTACATTATGAGCTTGCATTGAGTTTTTTTTGTGATTGTCGGTTAATTTATGGTTTCTCCTTTTCACGGATTGTGTATTTAGGACTTACATTTAATGATCATTTAATAGAAAATGGCAATATAAGTCTCACTTTTCACCTCGAATGTAAGAAGATTAAACCATAGTTTAAGTGTAATGAACTGCTAAATATACGATAAAAACTCACAGCAGCAGGTATTGCTGCCTTTTCATGTAACAATTTTTGTAAGAATAAACATTCTACTATGCTATACTTCTGTTAACATGGCAAGTTGACTTCAAAGCATACACCAGTTGAAATGCCATATTGATATCTAAATGTTTTGAAATGTACATGTTTCCCTTCTTTTTAATATACTTTTTGACTAGTTAAAATCTCCTTTTAGTTTTGAAACAGACATGCATATGTGTAAATAGTTTAACAACTACTTGACTTGATTTGTTAGTTAATACCTTTTTCTTTTACTTTATACAAACTGCACGAAAATGTGTCTACCTTTATTGTTGATCAGGCTGATTTAATTGATGGTTGCCTAACGTCCAGTGGCAAATATTTCATATTTTTTACATATTGATGTGCGAGTGTATGACATTTCTTTTCTCTACATATATGCAATATGATATTTAACTCTCCACAAGAAACCAAATTACACAGACATTAATAACTTTAGGTAACCATAAGGCTCTTAGCAATGAGAAAAATTCATACTGCACTGTCAACTATACAAGGTCTATTTATGAAAAAGGTTTAACAATTCAATCAAGAAAACTAATGGCCCGATTTATGTACAAAATAATAACAAAAAAATCCAAATATTGTATACAGCAACAAACCACAAGTGAATTACAGGCTCTTTACTTTGGAAAGGCAAAAACATAATAAAGGCATGATGCTCTTTACTTTGGAAAGGCACAAACATAATAAAGGCATGATAATAGATTTCACAAGCCGTACAATTTTTTGTTCCTATTTGTTTTTTTTTTGTTATATTTTTTTCCCAATCAACCAAATAACATCTGTAAAAAAAAAACACGACATACATCCCAGTATTCTGAAATGAAAAGGACCAGTCAGACCGGTGATCAGAACAATATATCTAGACTATCACTACATATGATTCCATCCTTTTCAATAATTAAACCAAGATATAAGAAAACAAAAATCATTCCAGGTATAAATAATATTTTTATTATCAAACATTCATTTATAATGTTACTGTCAATGATAACTGAGAGTTTTATGCTCATTTCCTTGCAACTGAAATGGTACAGTTCAACTATCCAAATTTCGGTATCTGTACAGCTAAGGATATATGTATCAGTGATGCTAACTTGTAATAAATTGCATAAAGTCTGAAAGGGAGAAAGGCAAGGTTCTTCATGTTCATTGTGTGTCTCATTTACTGCAAATATCTCAATATTTTGTGTAATCAGTAGCTCTGTGCCTCCCACTGTTGCTAGAAAACAATCAGCATGACAATCAAATTCAAACGTACATATGATGAACCTTTTCATCTTCAGTGTGGATTGAAAGGCAACATATATCTCCTCCATAATGGTACCAACAGCTGTCCATGGCCGAGGATTACTTTTCTTTTTAACTCCTTTTTTAACTTACTACATCTTTTCCTCTTTGGCATTCTAAATTAAAAAAAAAATATTTTAGAGTTGAAAAGAAATTTGAAGCCTATTATAGAACATCTATTTGTCTTACTTTTAAACGTTACTTTCTACATGTATGTCATATAACATTCTGCAGGTTTTTATTATGCTAAATCTATTTTAAATTTCTTTTGTCATGAATAGACCTTTCAAGCTTGCTATTAGGTACAAATATTTGATATGTTTATCAATTGTTAAACGTTATACAGTGAACATACAATGTAAGTTGCTGACATAAACTTTATTTAGTCTCTGCTTCTATATATTTTGTAGATCTCATGAGGGTATTGAGGTGGTTTACAATGAGGGCCTGGAAGCAGGGGCGGATCCACCCATTTTAAAAAGGGGGTTCCCCACTCAAGATAAAGGGGGGTTCCAACCACATGTACCCATTCAAATGCATTGGTCGTCCAAGAAAAGGGGGTTCCAACCCCTGGAACACCCCCCTGGATCCGCCAATGGGAAGGTGTTTACAAAAGGTAAACGAACAGAAAGCCACAGGACATAAAGTCACTAATTTGGTAGGACAAAATGTCACAAATAATCTGTTGACAATTGTTTGTATGTATAAGCATATGACAAGAGAAATATCTTTGAATATTTACTTTTTAATACATATATTCATATTAAAGTTTAAGAAATTTGTCATTATATTTGAAAAATGAAGATTTATTTAATTTTAATCATGCAAAAGAAAGATTTCTTGGCACCATGAAGCTATTTAAGTGCCAAACCAGTTTGACATTTTGTTTTTTTTTAACAATTATTTGATCATCATAGATATGTTTTTGGTAATTTTATTTGGACTAGGTTTTTTGGTATCAATATGAAAATATTAGTCACCTTTGCTGAAATTTTTAGAAACCACTATAGGATCGATCTTTACGAAACTGGTCTTATTTTAACAAGATAACATTTGGAAGTAATATAGGATTATTAAATTGCATATTTATTCGTTAATTTCTAAGTTTTATGAAAAAAAAAAATGGTAGTTCATAGCTGGATTTGGGTATCAATGCGAAAAAAAAATCCCCTTTGATGGTATTTTATGAAAACACTATTTGACCAAACTATACGAAAATAGTCTCATTTTAACGGGATAACAATCGGGAGTAGAAAATCACTACAAAAATGTATATACATTTTTAAATTTCTACGTTTTACGAAAAAAAAATGGTGGACCAGACCGGTTCTACAGCAATAAAGAGGGGAAGCTGAATGGACCGACTTTAAATTAGTCTGCATTTGATTATTATCATCATCTCAGCACATTATAGTATAAACAAATTGGTAGAATTAGTAAAATGTATCTTTTGAATATACTTACATGCTTTAGCTGTGAAAACAATGAACATAAACGATAAGAAAAATCTTTAAGCGTATCGTCTCGCTTTACAACAATGGCGGAATTTGCTCATCTTCGTCCCAGGTCACATCATCATCCCAAGCACTTCCGGTGGCCAAGTGATTTCATTGGCCGTTATATAGACTCTACTAGAGTTGCCAATCTCTTGTATTATATGTCTCTGATAATACTATATTTAGTCAAACTTTTAAAATCTGCAGTCTTCTAGTTTCAAAATATGTATCCACATTAAATTTGACCTGAGGTCAAGTCATACTACAGAGGCCACCAATTTTAAATGGAGATAATATCTATCATACATATTTTTATATAGAGTTACTTATAAATGATAAAATGATTGCTAATGAAACTATACCCAGTAGTTAAAATCATATATCTGCTTTCGTATTTTATCCATTCACTAACAAATACAAAATTAATTATAACATATTTATAAACCAAAAAATTTCCTTTTACTGTAACAAATTCTCAATTTTCTGATGTTTACTTTTGAAAGTTTTTATAAACATGTGGAATCTATAGCTAATATAAATACAATGTACATATATTCAAGTTAGGAAAAGTATTTTTCATTTGACACAGTGAATAGAAAGAAAGATTGTATTCACAGTTATACCGAATAGTGTGTCATAATTTTTTTTATAACTGAACTATGGATACAGTATACATAATTATGTTTCTTGAAATACAAACTTTTTCAAGCACTGTTATTGGGAGATGGCTTTCAATCTTAGACAGGAAGTTTTCTGTGAGTCTTTTGAGAGCAGCATGGAATTCTGGTCCATATTCTTCATGAAATTCCTCTACAAAATAGGCTGTACAAAGTTTCTTATCTGCTGCTAATGGCAAGTAAAACTTTCTGAAGTTACTATATACAGATGAAAGACGTTTTAATTCCTTTTTATCCTGAAATATACCAATAATATTAGTTAGACAGGAAACTGATATTACAAAAATATCATATTGCTATATATAAATATAATTATCCAGTTGACCAAATATATTGAAATCTGAACATTATGTCATGAATCATAAACTACAGAAACCGTTAACATGGTTAAGACCCATTCTGATCATTTAGACATTTATTTACTTTTTAATTTGCAGGGGAAAAAATCTATGTTGGATCTTTATTGTATAAAATTCCCTTAAAATCTGGCAGGGATAAGAGAGATGTATTTGAGAAAAGAGTAATAAACTAGAGGCTCTCAAGAGCCTGTATCGCTCACCTGACTCTATTTGGGTTTTTGAAATCATATAAAAAAAGATCAAATTTGGCTACAAAGTAACAGCACTTGGCCAGCACCTCATAAAGGAAAGGAACATTCATGCTATGTTTGGTTTCATTCAATTCAGAGGTTCTCTACAAGAAGAATTTTGTATGCATTTCCCATAGGGTCTTATGTTAAACTAAGTCCCCCCTGGCGGCCATCTTGGATGATGGATCGGCTACAAAGTAACAACACTTGGTCAGCACTTCATAAGGAACATTCATGCTATGTTTAGTTTCATTCCATTCAGTGGTTCTCTAAAAGAAGTCATTTGTATGCATTTCCCATAGGGTCCTATGTTAAACTAAGTCCCCCGCTGGCGGCCATCTTGGATGATGGATCAGCTACAAAGTAACAACACTCGGTCAGCACCTCATAAGGAACATTCATGCTATGTTTGGTTTCATTCCATTTAGTTGTTCTCTAAAAGAAGTCATTTGTATGCATTTCCCATAGGGTCCTATGTTAAACTAAGTCCCCCGCTGGTGGCCATCTTGGATGATGAATCGGCTACAAAGTAAGAACACTTGGTCAGCACCTCATAAGGAACATTCATGCTATGTTTGGTTTCATTCCATTTAGTTGTTCTCTAAAAGAAGTCATTTGTATGCATTTCCCATAGGGTCCTATGTTAAACTAAGTCCCCCGCTGGTGGCCATCTTGGATGATGAATCGGCTACAAAGTAAGAACACTTGGTCAACACCTCATAAGGAACATTCATGCTATGTTTGGCTGTATTTCATTCAGTGGTTTTCTAAAAGAAGTCATTTGTATGCATTTCCCATAGGGTCCTATGTTAAACTAAGTCCCCCGTTGGGGGCCATCTTGGATGATGGATCGGCTACAAAGTAACAACACTCAGTCAGCACCTCATAAGGAACATTCATGCTATGTTTGGTTTCATTCCATTCAGTTGTTCTCTAAAAGAAGTCATTTGTATGCATTTCCCATAGGGTCCTATGTTAAACTAAGTCCCCCGCTGGCGGCCATCTTGGATGATGGATCGGCTACAAAGTAACAACACTTGGTCAGCACCTCATAAGGAACATTCATGCTATGTTTGGTTTCATACCATTCAGTGGTTCTCTAAAAGAAGTCATTTGTATGCATTTCCCATAGGGTCCTATGTTAAACTAAGTCCCCCGCTGGCGGCCATCTTGGATGATGGATTGGCTACAAAGTAAGAACACTAGGTCAGCACCTCATAAGGAACATTCATGTCATGTTTGGTTTCATTCCATTAAGTGGTTCTCTAGAAGAAGTTCAAAATGTAAAATGTTAACGACGACGGCGGATGACGGCGACAGCGGACGACGACGACAGACGCCAAGTGATGAGAAAAGCTCACTTGGCCCTTCGGGCCAGGTGAGCTAAAAAGGTTATCCATATTGCTATATCCTTCAGAATTTCCAAGATAATTAACTTGATTAATTTGCTGTCGTTATCATGTCATATTCAAGGCCAAAAGTAAATTCTTTATAAAAAAAAAAACTGCTCGTACAGATGTTATTTTTGTTTGATGCATCTTAAAATGTAATAAGTGTATACTCACAGCACCTGGGTAGTCTGCCCCTGACCTTGGAAAATATTCATTTAGTTTAACAAGAACACCGTCTTTGTTAAGTTCCAACATTTTCAGTAATACCTGCAATAAAATTTAAGTGTAAAGAGTTCACTTGTTTTGATTAAACCCGTGTTATAATATTAACCTTTAGACCTAGCTCCAATTATAATAAAATATTTGGATAGTCAATTTATAATAAACTTTCATTTCTGTATCAATACACACAACAAACCAAAGAAAGAAAATAAAAATCATAATTCATTCTCCACTAAAAAAAAAAGGGGTCTTTGGTCATGATGACTGTGTGACTTAAACAGTCAAACTTCTATCTATTCTTTTACGGCCTTAAATAGAATTTGGCTTTTAGAACAATTTGGACAGAACACACCCAAGATATTAAATACAAGTGTGGTCTTCTATAAAAGCAGATTTTGATTTATCTATTACCCTTAAAATTACATTCTCAGATGGCCCACTGCACTATTGTCATCAATGACATCAGATAGTCTGCACCACATGTGCAATGTATTTTTGGCATAATCATCACTGATGTAGACCTCTTTCTTTTAGGCGTTGGTTCACTTTCGTTTGTAATTGATTTTATTAAAAGAGTTGTAAGTGTATTATTCCTGCATTGTTTTGTAATGTATAAAACTAGGTAATTATTCAATTATTACAGTCAACATTCAATTTACAATTTTTGTCTGATCTTACATTTTAATAACATTGTAATTGCAATATTAAAATAACTGAATAACAGCAAAGTAATCACATAATCAACAAGACTGTGTAAATGGATTCCCCACTTGCACTATCATTTTCTATGTTTAGTGGACCGTGAAATATGGGTAAAAACTCTTACTTGCCATTAAATTTAGAAAGATCATATCATAGGCAACATATGTACTAAGTTTCAAGTTGATCATGTTGATTGGACCTCAACTTCATCAAAAACTACCTTGACCAAAAACTTCAACCTGAAACGGGACAGACTTAGACAAATGACCAGACAATAACAAACCCTTCTTTACCTCCGATTACTGTAAATTCAGAAATTATTGCAATGTTTTTATTATTGTGAAAAATGCAACAGGGTTATTATCATTGCAATAATTAAAACTCACATTTTGAAATTTTGTATATGAATCAAATAGGATTCTTCTGAATATCGCAAAAATTAAAAATCGCATTCTAGTCTAAAATGACAATATCGCAATAATAAATGCACACAATAATTTCTGAATTTACAGTAATATAAATCTACCCAGTAGTCTACTTGTTAAATAACAAACTTTTGTGATTTCAAATAAAATCTGCCTCTGTGGCTACTGCAATGTATTTAAAAGTAAAACTGTAAGATAGATTTATATACATGTATTCGACACTATCAGAATAATAACTTTTACAAACAAATTCATCTCAGATGGCCCACTGCACTATTGTCATCAATGACATCAGATAGTCTGCACCACATGTGCAATGTATTAGGCATAATCATCACTGATGTACATGTCTTTGTTTTTATAATTTTATTCTATTAAAAACTTTTGAAATGTAGAAATCTAAGTATTTTTCCAAGGTTTACTTATTCATTTGTATGTAATTTTATGATATTTGAAGATTATATATTGACTTCTAGATTATGTTTGGTTGTTTGTGTACATGGGTTGTCTAATTGACATTAACCAAAACTTCTTTACTTCTGATTAATATAATTCTACCCAGTAGTCTACTTGTCAAATCAAACTTTTAAAATCTACCTCTGTGGCTACTGCAATGTATTTAAAAGTAAAACTGTAAGATAGATTTATATATCCGACACTATCATAATAATGACTTTTACAAACAAATTCATCTCAGATGGCCCACTGCACTATTGTCATCAATGACATCAGATAGTCTGCACCACATGTGCAAGGTTTCAAGGCATAATCATCACTGATGTAGATGTCTTTGTTAATAATCATTTTAGTATATAACTTTAAATTGTTGAAATATATAGGTAATTTTACAATATTCAAGGTAAACTTTTAACAATTTTAAAATTGAGAATGGAAATGAGGAATGTGTCAAAGAGACAACAACCCGACCAAAGAGCAGATATGATTTACATTTTTAATAACTACTGTGTATTAATTTATTTTGTGGACGAAGGAAAACTTGAAGGTTTGTGGACATTGAATTTCAAGGTTTTGTCAAAGTCTATATCATTTGTATATACAAGCCTATAGAAAATTAATCATTAGTTCAGTATTTAAGTCTTTTACTAGTGCTGTTGTTACAAGTGTACAAGTGAAGACTTTCTACATTTTATGTTTTTTTATTGTAAAGACCCTGCATACCCCAGGTATCAACTTCAGGGACTCTAACTTACTACAGATTCACCAGGTGTTGGTTCACTTTTGTTTTTAATTTAATTCTGTGGTTCACATGTACCCATGGAATCAATGATAATTGGTATCCAACAAATATTAATGAATCCACATGTGTAAAGTATATCATTTCAATAGTAACAGAGTCGCATAAGTAAAATCTAAATTGCAGCCATGGTCTTTGATCTACAGAACACCACAAAGAAAATTTGTTCTCTGTAAATGATATTGAATAAAGAATATAACTTTAATTGTTCTAATTTGATCTCGACTTTATAGACTAAGTGAAAAGAAGAGCAGGTAATAAAATTAACACTCATCAATTTTTCATAATATATAATTTTTGAAGATTATATGTTGATTTCTAGCTGACTTTTGGTTACTTGTGTCATTGGATTGCTGTCTCATTGAAATAAACCATATTTTTCTTTCTTCCATATTATTACTCGGGTCTACTAACATGTATCTTATCAAACAGGCTATGTGATACTATTTATATATACATGTAACAATGTACATGTAGGATAGATTAATATAAAATATGAATAAGATATGTTAGAAAATATGAATGTATCTCAGATGGCCCACTGCACTATTGTCATCAATGACATCAGAAACTGAAAGTCTGCACCACATGTGCAATGTATTAGGCATAATCATCACAGGTGTATGTGTCTTTGTTTCATCACGGGTATATGTGTCTTTGTTTCATCACGGGTGTATGTGTCTTTGTTTCATCACAGGTGTATGTGTCTTTGTTTCATTATATATAATTACAGGTGTATGTGTCTTTGTTTTATTACAGGTGTATGTACGTGTCTTTGTTTCATCACAGGTGTATGTGTCTTTGTTTCATCATGGGTGTGTCTTTGTTTCATTACAGGTGTTTGTGTCTTTGTTTCATCACAGGTGTATGTGTCTTTGTTTCAATACGTGTGTGTCTTTTTTTCAATACGGGTGTGTCTTTGTTTCATTTCAGGTGTATGCGTCTTTGTTTCATCAGGGGTGTATGTGTCTTTGTTTCATTACAGGTGTATGTGTCTTTGTTTCATCACGGGTGCATGTGTCTTTGTTTCATCACGGGTGTGTCTTTGTTTCATTACAGGTGTATGTGTCTGTTTCAATACGGGTATGTCTTTTTTTCATTACAGGTGTATGCGTCTTTGTTTCATCAGAGGTGTATGTGTCTTTGTTTAATCATGGGTGTGTCTTTGTTTCATTACAGGTGTATGTCTTTGTTTCATTTCAGGTGTATGTGTCTTTGTTTCATCAGAGGCGTATGTGTCTGTTTCATCACGGGTGTATGTGTCTTTGTTTCATCACAGGTGTATGTGTCTGTGTTTCATTTCAGGTGTATGTGTCTTTGTTTCATTTCAGGTGTATGTGTCTTTGTTTCATCATAGATGTATGTGTCTTTGTTTCATTTCAGGTGTATTTATCTTTGTTTCATTACAGGTGTATGTGTCTTTGTTTCATTTCAGGTGTATGTATCTTTGTTTCATCACGGGTGTATGTGTCTTTGTTTCATCAAGGGTGTATGTGTCTTTGTTTCATCATAGGTGTTTGTGTCTTTGTTTCATCACAGGTGTATGTGTCTTTGTTTCATCGTAGGTGTATGTGTCTTTTTATTTACTTGTGAAACAAAGACACATACTTTTTATTGTTTCAATACGGGTGTGTCTTTGTTTCATTACAGGGGTATGTGTCTTTGATTCATCACTGGTGTGTCTTTGTTTCATTACAGGTGTATGTGTCTTTGTTTCATCACGGGTGCATGTATCTTTGTTTCATCACGGGTGTGTCTTTGTTTCAGTACAGGTGTATGTGTCTTTGTTTCATTACAGGTGTATGTGTCTTTGTTTCATCACCGGTGTAATGTATGTGTCTTTGTTTCATCACGGGTGTGTCTTTGTTTCATTAAAGGTGTATGTCTTTGTTTCATTTCAGGTGTATGTGTCTTTGTTTCATCAGAGGTGTATGTGTCTTTGTTTCATCACGGGTGTATGTGTCTGTTTCATCACGGGTGTATGTGTCTGTGTTTCATTTCAGGTGTATGTGTCTTTGTTTCATCACGGGTGTGTGTCTTTGTTTAATCAAGGGTGTATGTGTCTTTGTTTCATCACGGGTGTATGTGTCTTTGTTTCATCATAGATGTATAAGTCTTTGTTTCATTTCAGGTGTATTTATCTTTGTTTCATTACAGGTGTATGTGTCTTTGTTTCATTTCAGGTGTATGTGTCTTTGTTTCATCACGGGTGTATGTGTCTTTGTTTCATCAAGGGTGTATGTTTCTTTGTTTCATCATAGGTGTTGTGTCTTTGTTTCATCACAGGTGTATGTGTCTTTTTATTTACTTATCAATTTAGGGTTTATGCATGTTCATCTAGCAATAGTCCAAGACTGTATGTTGAATTCTAGATGACTTTTCCTTGCGTTGCTATCTCATTGACATAACCAATTTCTTTTATTCCTTATTATAACTCTCATCGTTTTATCTATTCAAATGCAGAAAATCTAGCATACTATTTACATACAAATGCATCTCAGATGGCCCACTGCACTATTGTCATCAATAACATCAGATAGTCTGCACCACATGTGCAAGGTTTAAAGGCAAAATCATCACAGATGTACATGTCTTTTTTTATAATTACTTAAGTTCATTATTTTTCTTTAACAAGGAAATCATTCACTTTGTTTAACATGCAGTTTTTTTATCCATTCATTCATATTAACCTTAATATCAATTCACTACCAATACAAACAGAATTTCACAAGTTAAAATGTAGCATTGAAATCTAACCTTCCAAGATAGACCACACAATCTAAATTATTTTCCATGATTGATATATCACCATGCCTATCACAGTAACTGAAACAGAAGGCATATGACATGAATGTTCCTATCTGATAAATGATTGATACACAATCTCACCAGCCAAAGGTAGTGTTCTTGACACAACAATCTCATGTCCATGATGTCAAAGGAAGTGTTCTTGAAACAAATCTCACCTGCGATTGTAATAGCATAGAATTTTGCTCAGATTTTAAGTAATATAATGTTTTGTTATATTATGGATAAGCTGTTTAAAAAGATCAATCAGAATGACAACTTTTACATACAAATGCATCTCAGATGGACCACTGCACTATTGTCATCAATGACATCAGATAGTCTGCACCACATGTGCAATGTATTAGGCATAATCATCACTGATATAGATGTCTTTGTTTTATTAAAATAGTTGCAAGTTTATTATTCAACTTTGCATTTTTTTGGTATTAATGCAGAAATCTAGGTAATTATTCAACATTCACTGTCTTTGTTTTTTTTTCAATTTGCATATGACATGTATGAAATTGTGATAATTTACATGATTTAAGTCTTTTCTAATTTGGCATAAATACAGAATTGCTAAATTTTAGGAATTGTTTTGACCATGACCTACATACAATGACATACCATCATTTTAATCCCAGTGACTAATTTGGAGTATGCTCTGAATGGGATGAACTCTTTACAATTCTCATATAAATATTCTAAGAACTGAATGGCTTGAGGATAACTGTCATAATCTGCTGAGGTCACAATGCAGTGTAAACCACTGGTTACTAAATATAACCTCGAAACATTCCAATCCTCAATGTCTGATGCATTCTGGGATACAACTGAAAATAAATTATTCATCAAATTATTCAACTGGTCAAACTATTTTCAGTTCATTTTTTTTAATACATATAGTATCACAAAATAATTTTCCCTATGTGTAGCCCTCTACAATAACTTTTTTTTTCAACTTGTGCAGTAGGACTTACTTGTCCTAATGAAATTGTTACTTGTCCAAATTTTTTTTATAAAAATTAATCCTTTTACATCTTAAGTTGATTAAAGGAACAAAACGAATTTAAACAATAGAACAGAATTTGAGGTATTTCTTTTGAAATACTTTTCAAAAATATGAGTCAAGTACAACTGAATCTGGTCATGTCACAGGACCTAGGTTCTAGTTTTCATCAATGCCAGTCTTATCAGACTCTGCACATGAGGCACCATCTGATAGGCCTGTACACTCATTGGATTTTTGTCCTGTATCTTTTTAAGTTGAAAAAAGTTTATTCAAATGCAATCAATAAAAAGAAGAAGATAAGGTCTGATTGCCAATGAGACAACTATCTGCAAGAGACCAAATGACACAGAAATTTACAACTATAGGTCACCATATTGCAAGTAATGTTCTTTTTCTACTTATGATCAAATATGATTTTGTGAATTTTATGCTAAATAAAAAAAAAAGTGAAAAAATTACAGGTATGGTATTTATTATAAAGAACAAATTAAGGTAGCAAAATGAGGTACAAAATGTACTGATTTGTCTTGGTCCCGAAATGTCTCCTGCCTTGCCAAACTGTCTATTAATCATGTCTACTAAATATGTCTTCTACGGTGCCATTTATTAAACTTATTAAAGCTAAACCTTTGGAGGTGATGACCCTGTAAAGTTACCTTATCTACAAATAAAGGCAACGGGCGATCACTTGCTCGACCTTTTTTCACTCTGGTACCGGACAATCGGACATCGTTATTGTCGAGGTCTGATGTGAATCTATGAAATCACATTATTAAGTTAACTTTATTGTTTTTCTGTCAAATTTGCCAGGGGCAAATCTTGTATTTTACAGGCATTGGTTTAGTATCAGTTGGACTGACACAGTTTGTGATGTACATTTACTTATCTTATTTAACCATTGAAATAGATATAGGAAAAACAACAATCCTAGTCAATTAAGATTGAAGTTGAGTGCACCCACACGATCAGGGTTCTAACTCACCACCTCAGTGTTGACTGGCTAGTGATTACAGTAGTTACTACTTAGACCACTCGGCCATCGAGGTCCCTTATCATTATCTGAACTTTGACTTGCATCTAAAAGGGTATAAAAGTACACTTCTTTCTTTACATTTGGTGTTTCTAAGCCAGGAGGTTATATAAGGTTTAAGCTCCTTGATCTTAGTAACTTACTAGATTTATTTAATTGTGGTACCGGTATATATCTAATAAATATACTCCAGCTAGAAATCAAAATGGGGCAGTGTGCTAGTGAAGGACAGGGCACTTTTTCCTGATAGGAAATAATATTTAAAAGGATACTACATCAAAAACACAACTTACCAGAAATTATGTTGTGCAATTTAAATTTACAGGCATACTCTAGTGTCCAGGTTAAAATTTTCTGTTTAGTATCCATCTGAAATGAAACATTTTTTTAAAAACTAGATGGCATACATACCTTTATAAAAACCAAGTAAAATTAAGTTTTTTCATCAATCTAAAAACCTAAACAAGTCTGTCATTTTCTGACTTAGATAAGTCTAAAATTGAAAACACATTTTTATAATAAATACATGTTTTGACTTCTTCAAGTCAAAAACAAAAATCGACTTGTTTATGTCTGAGCTCTGATTGAAAATCACGATATATTCAAGCCCCCATGAATTATTTCTTCAATAATCAATGTTTTAGCGTCACAAATATATGCTAATATTGAAATTTCATGTGTTATTCTGTCATTCGTGTTACCCTTAACTTTTAATAGTGAAGTTATCTACCCTTTTTATCTGCTATAATTTTTTGATGAATTCTTGGACATTTAGATAACTTGCATTGTAAATGAACGAGTTGTTACATTATGGTCATTTGCATAAATCATCACTGTTTTCTCGTGGTCATGTGATAATCTTTGAAAATGAAAGGCAAAATACAGAAATCGATGGGTCTCTGTGAAAACTGTTAAAATATGGAAAACTAAAGGTTGGCAGATAGGTGAAACTTACATAAATGAATCACAGGCACTTGTCTCAGATTTTTTTCCTATATACCTTAATATAACACAAGGTACTTAACTTGAATTTTCGAAAAATGTCAGGCGGTGACGAAATTCCGTTGTATGCCGCTTTTTAGACTGTCAACCCCACTTAAAACTTGTAATATCCTAAATCTAAATTGATTTATCTTAACAATTATGTATAACACACCTAAATTTGTTGTCGGAATCATTAAGTACCTTGTGTTATATTAAGGTATATAAGATTTTTTTTTGAGACAAGTGCCTGTGAAATGAATAGATAAATGAAAAATGAACAGATTGATGCCTGATTTATATAATTCCAAGGCCGTCAGTCGGCACCAGAAGCAACGCATCTATTTTGGGTGAGCAAATATCCACTTTTTGATATGGGACCAACTCTGACGTCCCACCGCCCCAGCTTGTCTGGCAAAACAGCCGTTGGACATCAGAGTAATCTCGGACTAAATAATCAAGTATAACATATTTGTATAACTAGATAAAAGCAGTGACATCAAGGACATATTTAATAAAAAAAATGAAAATTTTTGAAAATAAATTTCTGCCAAATTATGGCAATAATTGACATAATTTCTGGTAAATGTGATTAAATAATTATATCATTATACGTGCAAATTAATGCCATTAAATTATCACGAACACACAACTTATGAGGATGCATACACTTAAGTATAATTCTTTACACGTGGGCTGTACCTTTCTAAAGTAAAATTGGTAGAGGTTGTTTTCATTTGCTAATTTTCGAAAGTTTGAAAGGCGTGTGTAATCGCAGACCAGTTCCGAACTGGATTTTCCGGATTCCGGTAGCGTAAAAATTCACGTTTTACTAAGATTATTCTTTCGTGGGATCATACAAAAATATGACTAAACACCAACAAAATATTTCAGACAACAACCTACCATTACCACATTACACACTAAATTAAGAAGGAGACGAAATAGATTTTAACAAAAGTCTATTACTAGATTACTACATTTCTAATGTTATTATAACAGACACCTCATATCCAGTTTGAGGACAAAGAAACTAGCACTAAATGTTAGGTTGAAGTATCAAATTGATACACATGATACATTTGAGAAGATAAATATTAATCACCTAGCTGATGCAAGAAGGTCAGGGCCGTAACTAGCCTCTTATAATATTGAGGCAAAATATATTCGCCGAGCGTAGCGAGGTGAAAAAAATTTTGCGTGGGGTCTCGGGGCCGCATAAGGCCCCCCAGAAGCTCTGAGAAAAATAACGCAAGATCGTGCATTCTGAGCGTTTCCCGGACTCTTTCTTACATTGAAACGCAATTAATTTTAAGCTATTTCTTTTGATAATATTCTTGTCTCAAAGCAAAAACTCATTGTAATTTAAGACTTTTAGGTTTTACGGAGACAACATTAAAAGTAGACCGATATGTAGGATAAAGCAAAAACCGAAATTCTCATAATCATTATGACTGTCTGTTCTTGTCTTGTATTGTGCTTAATTCAGACTTTGGTGATTTTTTTATGGCTATATTGAAATAGAGTGACAGTGCAGTATTATATTTTAATTACTAGTACTGCTTAAGTCGACACTAAGGACCATCTTGACCTTGTTTTATGGTATTAATGACTCTTTTATTGTTGAAGACCCTCCATCAACTATCAAGATGAAGAATAGGGGAAAAAACTTTGGCCATTCAGTGATCATTTGTATTTTTTCTATGCATTGACTTCGTGTGAGATAAGGTCCTATGCACGTTTACTCCATATTCTTTTTTTTCTGTTTAAGAGTCTAAACACGACTTCATGCAAGTTTAATCCTTCAATGTAAAATGTCATATGGCAATATTTTGACTTTTTTTAAAGATGATTTGATACCGGGAAATTGGTGGTCCTACTTTAATTTAAACCATGTCAGCTATCTAGTTTCATCTACAAAAAAGAGCCAGTTTTGTATTCTTTGATATCAAGTTCAATTCTCCATGCAGAAACGACAATTTTTTTTATGTCCAGTAGCATCGTATATTCTTAAAATAGTTTCTCGTACAATGTCTGGACATCGGTGGACATGCAACATGGCAAAACCACAGTTTACGAATGAAAATCAACACTCTGCAGACTATAGTTATAAAGTAGGACAATAAATGAACAAAAGACAAACCCGGGACACAGAAGTACAAACAATAGACCATCAACTCTGAAAACTAAAAGTAAAATAGAAACAGGGATCTCGAAAAACATGCACGGGAGACATCAGAGAGACTTGCAAGACACTTTCCGTGAAAACAATTCAGGTTGATATGAAGACAATCCTGTTTCAGTTTTTTTTTTTTTTTTTTTTTTTTTTTTTTGAAATTTCCAACATGAGGCATTTGCCTCATTTGCCTCAATGTAGTTACGGCCCTGAAGGTATATGTCAATAAACTTATAAGGTCTTATAACTTGTACAAAAACTTCTTCTTGTTCACAACATATATGTTAGACCCTACATAATTACTTCGGCACTATTGAATACGGCTGGCAGATTTTCATAACAGGGGTTAAAACGGTCTGAAAAACACGAGAAAACAAGTTGTATCTAGTCCGATTAAAATTCTGTGTTCTATAACCAGGCAATATGCATTTCAGTCTTTCATGAAAAATCGGGCCATTATATTTTAAGGGTCTCCATTTCCACGATGAATTTCTTTTTTCTCATGGTACATTTAGATGCATAAGTTAAGCTACGGTTTGAATTCATTGTTCGTTGGAACAGAGACATATAATACATATAATACAATTATATGTCTCTGGTTGGAACAAAGAAAACAAAAAAAAATCTTAGTTAACCTCCATAGCCGTTTGTTTCCTCAAAAAAGAAGAGCAAATTACATTCACGGTGCATTTATTTTTAGAATATCAAGTGCATGCAGTTGACGCTGTCTGGGTTAAACAATACAATTCGTGTTATACATATGGATCAATCTCGGGATCAATATCCCTAATATCATTGACAAAAAACAAATGATTGAGGAACAGAGAAACTCAGCTTCAAAAAGAACTTTTAAAAATCTGCATGCAATATTATTGGACATGATGTTATTTTTAGAAATTGGCCAAGCTTAATCATTTGTTTATATTTTTGAAGACCAAAAGACAACAATAAGAATGTAAAACTTAAGAGAGTTATTATTTTTTGCCAAGGAACTGAATTTCCAAAGAATTGAACATATGGACTTTCCACATGCTGATCACGAACTTGAGCCGCATTGCGTCAAGACCTCTCAAGGTTTCCAAATTTGTGAAACAATTTAACTCACTTATTACCCTCAAAATTTAACCACAACTGTAATATTTCTCTCAGCTTTAAAACGGGCCTCATAACTCTTTTTAGAGTGGCTCTTGTTTTATATGTGAAGTTGTAATCGTATTATGTAAATGCTTTATAAGAGGTGAGACTCAAATAAAACATTGTCTTGTCTTGTCTGTCTACATATCCAAGTTTTCAATATGGATAGAGGAATGTCACTTACCTGAAATGACTGAATTGCACATCCTCGTCTTGACCCATGTGCGCGCCGTAATTACCATAATCGAAATGCTGGTATTATTACTTTCAATTTTTACTACACCCTTTTGTTTATAAGTTAGATACCATATCACTGGGAAAACTGTGTATTTTATATTTGATAAATTAACAGTATTGAAAACTCTTCCCTTAGAATATAAAAAAAGATTGATGATTTATTTATTATTGCCGATGCCGAAAAAAACAAGTGAATTACACTGTCGAAAATAAAGAACAACGTCATGGATAAAAAAAAATCAATAGAACACAAAACAGAATATAGAAAACCAAGACTGATAAGCGCGAAACCAACCAAAAACTGGGGGGTGCTCTGGAAGGGTAACTCATCAGTGCTCCACACGTGGCACCCACCGAAGGTTCGGGGGATTCTCTATAATCACAACAGTTCCTTCACCAATCCAAAAAACTATGAGTGACCGCCACAATGATGATAATCATGCAATAATACTGCAAGTGGCGTTAAACACCAACCAATCAATCTCGATCAATCAATCAATCAATCAATCAATTACTCCGTCAATTGTTTACAATTGGTTGTACTTCAAAAACAATTAAGTGATAAATAGTTAATTATGATAAATTCTAAGACCTACAAAACATTTACAATTTATAAATTCACATATAAAACTAGAGCCACTCTTAAAGTCATATGAAACCTCAAATTAAAAAAAAAATAAAGCATATGTTTTTTTTATAACTTAATGGATAGTTGCCATTATTAAACTTATGTACATATACTTTTTTTCTGAAGAAAATTCGTTAATCTGTGTGTCCACATTTAGAAGAAGTTATTTTTTTAATTGCTTGCTTCCAGGAAGCAATTCGCCGACATATTTCCTGTATGCAAGTGACCTTAGCGTGACCCTGCTCGTAAAAATCCGGTGATCTGTCACGCAGGGATCTGTCACTGAAATGAACTATTATCCGATGGTACAAGTTATACACGTGCTCAATATTCATGCTTCTTTGTTGATTGTTTATCAACCGTGACAATCGGTAAACTACGGCTACAAAACACGGCAATTAAGTAGCTGTCATATTTTCACATCATAACACACAGAGAAAACAAGTTGCTTTCTTTACAAAAAGAAAAGCAATACATGAACCTAAGACCGCTGACTACCGGGTCACCAAAAGATTGTTGCTGAATTTGTGTTTGCTTTTGTATTGAAATAATTGACTGTGAATAGAAGAAGCCAGTTGAAAGGATATATTTACAGCTTCTATTTGAATGGGCCGATTTGAATAGTCATTTTAAAGCTCGACTATTCTATTTATTACTTGGGAATGTACATAATTTTTCCAATTATAACCCTTTGGCAAATTCTCATTTCTACTAACCGGATGTCTTATGCAAATTACACAAACCTATCGCAATATAAATTTATGCACTCAGTTTGCTTTATAATCTGGAATTCTGGATGCATTTATTTTATCTATCATATCTTTATATTTTGTTTCCTACATGAATGCCTTTATATCCAACTCGTATTTGAAGCTGTCTTTACTCATGGTAGATGTTTTATGGGGTGAAACCTGTGGCATGCAATTGATTCGGACCTCTTATGAAGAGACTTATTTTGGTCTCATAAAACATCTCAAATTTTAAGGATTTCCTGATTTTACTTAAATCAATTCAAACATTATACAGGGAAACTTAGTTTTGCCGAAGAATTTTTTAATTCAGAAGTTTATGAATACCTGTATACACTTTCAAAATAACCAATTTATATAAAAAGGTATGTAGATATAAAAAGATACCAGAATTAAAATGATGTACGCAAGACACGAGTTAAGTCTACAAAAAAAATGAAAAAAGTTAAAAGGCTAAATACATAACAAAGTTAAGGAATCTATAATTCCTTGGGTAGACAATCCTTATAGCTTTTCGAAAATGTCAAAGTTTATAATAGGACAGTGACTCAAAAAAGAAACAAAAGAGAAACAACTCGAGGTCAGAATACCGTTAGTAATGATGACCATGCTTGAAAGTCACATGTAAATCTCTTTCTGCTGTGTCCTGAATTTAGATAACAAAAACGAAAATAAGCTTTCACCAGTGAATTTAATAGTTTTGCATGCAAGTATAGTATAGTATTTTTGCGCACAAAATAGTAAATAGAAAGCATCTCGCTGATACTCAGGAAAAGAATACGCATTTGCGTCATCATATCTTAATATAATAGTTAAATTCGAATTGACATTTTATCCGGAACTTTTGAGAACGCAAAACGATAGTGTGCTTTTGAAATGTGATCTCATGATAATGTGAATGAAGCAAGACGTGTAGGATAGTTGGTCAACACATTGAATACAATTTTCAAAACCGTACCATAGTAAAAAATATGTAGATGCTATAAGGTTAAACTATTTAAACAAACAAACAAAAATTGAATCAAAATTTTGTAATAAACTAATGTTCCTGTTATTATTTCTTTTTCAAATTCTTTTGAATATATATATAATATCAATAAACACGAACGTCAAGTATTTACGGATGGACATTGTATTTATCGAATGAATCTATTTCTAAATTATTACATTCCACTATGTGAATAAATTACTATACAAAATATAAGCAAAAACTACTAAATCCATACTAAAACAGTATAAAATAATCAACATTATGGTTGTAATTAAATTTTGTTGTGAATATTGTAAATTATTTTTACGGTTGTTGTGAGCTGCAAGGATTTGAAATAATGCTTTATGAATTGAGAACACACAAGTTTAAAATCTATATATTTGATAAATTCATCTTACTTGCCGTTTTATGAATATATTACAATACAAAAAAAATAAAAATTATTACTAATCAAACCTAAATACTAAAACGTAGAAATATAATAATTATTGTTTGTAAACATTTTTTTTTGTAGGATGCAAGAATTTATTTAGATTTAATTTTATGTTTCCTTTACAAATGAATATTTAAAAATACCAAAGCAGAGTATCTAATTGTCATATAATTATATGAAATACTTATTCCTTAATTGCAGCTCTAAAAATATTCTGATTTCAATCATTGTTAGTTTCTTCAGAAACATAAATACAGTATATATTTGGTATATATTTCTTTCATTCCGATTGAATTAAATACGTTTGATAAGAATATTATCTTTCTGTTTTCCGATCAAATATTAATATTTTAACCAGAATGTTCTCCATGTAAGTCTATAATGAAATACACAGTCAGTATCCCGTGGTTAAATCTTCAAACATAATTAGTTTACATGTTATCGAGGCAACGTTATAATTGACCCAGATACACACAGTGTACAGTGGTCGTTTTAAAACAATAATTGCGTCGTCAAGGACCATCAAGGGAGCATATCAAAGCCGTAGATAACATACTGTTTAGACCTGTATAAATGACCGAAAACTTTCGAGACGTTCCGAGAATTTTATACTGACTTCCGGCCGAGAGATATCGAGTGGCCCATAGACACATCCAAAACTCGCTAATATATAAGCATGAACCCCTCAGGGGGTTCATGCAAAAAATGACGATAATACGATATGTTTGCGTAAAAAATGATAAAATCGTGCATAAAAGACTATGTGTATGATGTATATATGCATTGGTTCAAGAATTGGATAAACCTTATTTTTCAGCACGGTTAAGTTTTATATTTAGTTAGGAAAGTTTTTATTTTATTTCAGGTCCCGCGCGCGACTTTGTCTCGCGCTAGGTTGTGGCGTCACGTGACGAGGCTTTATAATAGCGAAAACTTTTCTTTTTTTTCTTTCTTTTTAGGTGGAGACGTTAGACAGACAACATGTATATAACGAGGGAATACACACGATGTATATTTCTTTTGTCATTGTAGGAAATTGACGTTTCGATCACAGTTCACGAGCAGTGCATGCTTTGGATTTAATTTATCCTGTGTAACTTTAAAACACGATCATTGATTATTTTCTTACAATGTACATTTCTCAATAGCAGCTTGTAACACAAATTTTAATATAATATAGGAACAGACATTTTATTGTAGGATTTCATTGAGATTAACGGACCTAGAGAGCGATTTTTACGGCATTGCAATTTCTTTTCTCTACGGAAATTCTTGGGAGGTAGCTGTACCACGTTGTTTTGTGAAGTTTTAATACATGTATGCCCTGCTGACTGCAAATTTTTAGGTCGATTGGACTTGTAGTTTCAGAGTATATCAGATAACTTGCAAGCATGTGGATTTTTTTCAGAAGAGATCTATGTAAATACAATATTAAAGAGAAAAAACGGAGTTGTCGTTCTTCTCCGTTGAAAGGATAGGTAGCACAAAGCTTCATTCAACAGTTGTAAGTGGAGGGTAAAAACAAATAGGGGGGGGCAAAAGGAGGTTCTAGGGGGACATTTTTTAAATAAAAACGGTACATACAAGTGGTTAAAAACGCCGTTTTACAATATGAATCAATTGCTTAAAAAAAAAAGCAATTGTAAACGGTCTCCCCCCCCCCCCACTAAGAAACATGATTGATTGCTTAGTGTGTGTGTGTTTGTTTGTTTGTTTGTTTCTTTCTGCAAGGGGTTCATATTATTGTGTTACCCATGCCAAGAAATCCTAGCTAAAAATTCCGGTGGACCTCCTACGGCACCCATTAGTAGATACAGATTTAATTTCATTCAACAAATTAATTTATGACCTTTATGTACGTCTCGCCATGGAAGTAATATTGAAAGGAATAACATCGTCGTCACTTCAAAGGTTTCATCTGCGTTACCGCCCATCTTTCAATAACTTGTTAATTGGTTCAATATCTGGCATGGAAGTTGATTCTCCGCATGTGATTGATCAAATCACTGACACTTATCGGTCATTTTCGTGTTCACGGAGACCTACGAACAGACAAGTTTTTGTCGTTTATACGTGCGAAGTAACCCGAATAGTCCATTCGTTACATTCCGTTGATGTACGCTGCCGAAAAGAGTCATTCGTTCAATTTTTATTTTAGTCCAATTTTTCCCTATTTTTGGTTAGTTTGATCATAATAGTTTAAACCGACAGCTATCACATACGAAATTGGAGAACAAGATTGTGTCATTTCAATTTTAATATTTACAGACAGTTAAAAACACATTTCCGTAAGTTAAGAAGATGATTGTAAAAAAAAATACGTTTGGACCCCCTTTATTAAATACGAAAAATCTAAATCCTTCGTGTATTTATAGTCACAATTCTAAACGGTTCTATCCTTCAATTTAAGTTCTTGATACATAAACTAATTTGTGTAAAAATGAATTTACAGTAAGACAGATAGATTCAAGCCCATTTCGTCGGTTTGTTATAATTTTTGCTGTATAGCTTATTATATTAATACAAGCATTCCACAATAATATATATTTACGAAAATATTATCCCCATTTTAGTTGTCCAGTTTCAATAATGCAATCAATGACATTTACGACATATATATAAATTTAGAATAAATGAAAGTAAATATTCTTTTATTCAATCTCGATTAACTTTGCACATTTCAACAATAAAAAAAATCTATGCCTACATTTGCCTTCATTATTTTGTTAAACATCATGTGAAACCTGATCGATTCATCGGTATTTATCTGTTTAACTCGGGATCCGCTTTTAACCGGAAAATACTTTTAGAACAGTTTAAAACAAACGGTAAAAAGCAAAAATATGCTAAATTAAATACAATTTTCCATGTTAAACTGCGTAGTTTGAACAATTCTCGTCCGTTTTTCAAGTTTTTTACATCATACGACTTCATCTCAAGGCAGAGGTTTTATATGATACAGCGCCACCTTATTAATAAACCTCGGATTTCACACAGGTACTTTAAAATTACCGGACTCGATAAAATCACGTGACTGATAAGAAATTGCAGATGCCATTTTACAACCGCGGTATCACAGATAGTAACCAAAGGGGTCTTACCGCTGAGACTATAATTGGATAAAATCATATGACTTTAGTACAGGGCTCTACAGGCCGTTAATACATGCTAATCACTCGATGTTATTCCTTTTAAATATTACTTCCATGGTCTCGCTAAGAACACGACCATATACCAAATGGTCAATATTAATCATCCATGTAATTTGCTCTATGGGATATTTGCAGAATTTCAACGGAGGCAATTTCTTGGCATGGTCACTCGTTTCATATGACTTTAAAGGGTTATGAACTACTACATGTATCTTTAAAACAACTGAATTTTTAAGAAAAACAAAATTGAATGAATCATATTAAAAATAATGACAATCCTTAATATGCTGTGCTATCACCAACCCTGTCAAACAAGACGATTCGGTGAGTTTAATCCACGAATAGACGTTCAACAATGATTTTGGGAGCCCAATCATGTGACCGTATTGTTAACAATAAAAGGTTCCTACATGACAAAAATGATCCAAAATGTGAACTTTCCAACGAAAAAAACAACGACTTGATGTATAGACGAAACAATCATTGAAACGAAAAACAATTAAAGTCGGTTGGACATGGTTTTATTAATAAGATTGGCATGAAGTTAAAAAAAAACACAACTAACAAAGACAAAAGACACAAAATTGAAACAATATTGTAGTTTTTTACATCATGTTCAAAATGTTGTCATTTTGTTAAGGAGACAGAATTATACAAAATATTCTTGTTTCTGAGACAGAGTCCTTGTATTTCTTTCGTATAATTGTAATTTGTGCAAGTTTTAAAAATGAAATATTGTTTAAACTAAAAGACACTAAGTACCAAGAGCACTCACAGTTACCGAAAGCTAGTTTAAAATTAAATAAATGTTCTCCCAGGCTAAATTTTCGATCGGTGAAAATCCAACAGATAATGCTTAAAAGAGGGACGAAAAATACCAGAGGGACTGTCTCATAAATCGAAATAAACTGACAACGCCACGACTTCAATGATAAGGACAAACAGACAAACACTAGTACACATGACACAACATAGAAAACTAAAGAACCCAAAAACTGGCGGTGATCTCAGGTGCTCCGAAGGGTAAGCAGATTCTGCTCCACATGTGGCACTCGTTGTGTTGCTCATGTTATAATAAATCCGGTAAACAGTCTAATTCGGTAGGTCACATTCATGAAAAGGAAGGGGATTGTAGTTACGACGTAAGGAACATATCCGATATCATCTGTGAAACGGTTATTTCATAACGGTAAACCAAATCGTGACGGCGTCCGTAAAATTTACGAATGGATGATATCAACTTCACCATTTGGAACTCTTGGTTTAATAGCTTCCTTGTGAGCAGCAACCCTATATCAAGAAATTCATGATAGGAAATACAAGCACGGGAATATCGTATCAATTTGGAGATATATACCCCGTATGCAGGTGCTGCTGGAAAGTTGCTAATTAGAACTGGAAAGTTCACAATTGGAAAGCTAAAATCATCTCTTTTGTCGTAAAGTTTTGTTTTCAATCGACCCTCATTGTCAATTTCTAGATGTAAGACAAGATATAAGGCCGACTTAATAACTGTATCTGTTGTATCCTTTATCTCTAGTTCGATTGGATAGATGCGTTCAACATAGTCACCAAATTTTGAATTATGTAGTGAGAGAACATCATCTATATAGCGTAATGTAAAGTTAAAGGATATTGCTAACTTCTTATCTTTCTTTCTAAGAAGTTACTGTATGAAGTCAGCCGCATAATAATTAAGGTGTCATTTAAGGTCTGAGATATAACATGATCTTGTGCAATCCGAAATTAAAAATATATACTTAGGCGACTAAATGCAAGAGGGCATAAGTTTTCATAACTATATAGCAATTGCATATTGCTTATATGTTTTAATTCATGAATAACATACAGTCCTTTTCACTATTCCACTCTTATCTTAACCCACTGTTATCTAGCCTCTAACTTTTTTGTTCAAATTTATATTTGCCTTTCTGATTGATCCAAACGTGTCATTTAAGAGGACATTAAAACCAAGGTTAAATCCACCATTTCCTACATAAACAAATGCCTGTACCAGGTCAGGAACATGCCAGTTGTTATCCGTTCGTTTGATGCGTTTTTTTAAATTTTTTTTGGTTTTGTTTTTTTTTTAATTTGGAATTTATTGAATGATTGTCTATAGGGTGCAATCAACAGTTTTTTTCTGCGACGTCATATTTTGAGGGACCATGTATAAGTGACCCTTAATGGTGGACTGATTAAAGATACTTGTATAAAACTAGATATCATTGGAATCAGCTAAAATGGAATAAAAAAGTGTACTTTTAATAGTAAAAAAAAGTTTTATCCAGAGAAACTGGGAAAAGCATTGCCTAATTTAAGCTTAAACAAGAATGTGTCCAAAGTACACGGATGCCCCACTCGCACTATCCTTTTCCATGTTCCATGGACCGTGAAATTGGGTAATTATCTAATTTGGCATTAAAATTAGAAAGATCATATCATAAGCAACAAGTGTACTAAGTTTCAAGTTGATTGGACTTCAGCTTCATCAAAAACTACCTTGACCAAAAACTTTAACCTGGACGGACGGACGGACGGACGAACGACCGAACGGCCGAACGGAGCCACAGACCAGAAAACATAATGCCCCTCTACTATCGTAGGTGGGGCATAAAAACCTGAAATCCGGTCATGTGCACACCCCTGAAGACATGATACCTGCACATTTTTCATAATCAAAATTATATGAATTTCATAGATTTTTACCTGGTCATTCAAAAAAAAATCATGCTTCAGGGTACGTTCGCCTGCTCCGAAAAGAGCTACAGTGGCTGCAAATAAGTTTTCAGTTTTCACTGCCAAAAAAACAGACTGTTTACAGTCCCCTCAAAAAACATGTATATTTAATCTAATTTTTTAAATTATTTTAATCATTCAACCCGCGTTAATTGAATTAACACATTTTTACAACCAAATACAAAAAACATGATACTTTTTCACCAATTATGTTGATAAAAAGGGACTTCCCTCCAGGTCTATTTTCAGTTGGGGAATAACCCCTAGTTTTTTTTATACGAAACTGTTTATAGCACCCATAGATTCCAGGTCATTTCATCTAAACTGAACCAAATATAAATTTCAGAAGTTTTCAGAACAACTTTCCGTATATTATTTACCCACTGATGTCAAACGAAATGAAATTGTACTGTGATATCCCATTAGAAAATGTACTGTGATATCCCATGTTCTGTAATGGCCCTGTTTTTTTCTGTAATGGCCCTGTTCTATTGTAATTGCCCTGTTTTTCTGTAATGGCCCTGTTATTTCTGTAATGGCCCTGTTTTTCTGTAATGGCCCTGTATTAATGCCCAGCTTGTCTGTATTACGCCCAGTTAGTTTTTTTAATAAAGTTCATAAAATTAAGCTGTAAGGACTATAATTATACCTTTTTGTATTTTATTTAATTTAGTAACCAGCAACAAACATTAAAGAACCACATAAAGGGATCACTGTTCATCCTGTCTTTCAACTTAATATCTTAGATATTTGGTATATTTAAAGCTTGATCATGGTGAAGTACAAATTATTTTTTTCAAACTAAACTGTCATTAAAAGAGTAAGAAAGTACATCAAGTCGGCAGCAACACATACACTTTTTTTCAGTTGGTTAATAAATGTATTAAGAAATGGGTGTTTTTATAATGGCCCTGTTATATGTCCTTGGTCAGTAATAATGGCCTCGGATGTCTGTAATGGCCCTCGGGCCATTTCAGACTTCCTCGACCATTATTACAGACCTTGGACATATAACAGGGCCATAATAAAAATACCCATTCATTAATACTATAATATACGTTGTTCACTTATGTTTAAGTTAAGAAAATACAGGCCGTTACGTATGTTAAAATGCGAACTCTATAAATGTCCGTATCAGGACGTAAGCCAGAAATAGAAAAGATAGATTTTGTTATAATTGACAATTACGACAAATAAAGAAGAGACGAAATCACATGAAATACTCGGCAAGAACTGATTAATGATTTTAATGTATTCCGTTTTTATGGATTTTAATGTTGTAAATAGATTTTTAATTCGTCATTTTAGTATAAACAGAGTGCTTTTACCTTACGTTTTTACTTCTTGATTTTAAAGTATGTGAACACAGTGCGTTTAAATTGACTTATCCTGCTCGAGATCCTTCTTCCACCTCCCCGTGGTTAGCATAGGACAACAGTGCTACACATGTTATGATTGACAAGTCATATCATTTGTACAACTGGCTAACGGAAGAGGTCAATAAGGATAAATGAAAAATAATTTTACCTGTAATTTACCTGTGAAAAAAATCGGCGCAAATGAAAGAAAAAATCGGAGCAAATGCAAAACGAATATGAGGGGCGTCTGTAATTTACCTGTAAAAAAATCGGCGCAAATGCAAAACGAATATGAGATGATGACTTTGTGAATAGCCTTAACTCCAACTCAGCTGAACTTGGGGCCGATTAAAGTATCTCATGTAAAGCATTCGTTATTTTTCACAGATTCACCTATTAAAATCGCAAAAGATTTATATATCTTTTTTATTAAACAAAATTCTCATAGGAAATACAAATTCATAAATAAACAAAGACAGGAAATAAATTTTCATAAATAAACAAACAAGCACAGAGACACTACGAATACAACTGTTCAACAAACAAACACAGAGACACTACGAATACAACTGTTCAACAAACAAGCACAGAGACACTACGAATACAACTGTTCAACAAACAAGCACAGAGACACTACGAATACAACTGTTCAACAAACATGATTGGAGCAGGGTTTGACTGAAGGTTTTAATGTCTGTTCAGAATACATCCAACAAGGCTTCTAACAAAATCCATCAGCTTAGGTCTATTCACTGGTTTTGCTTCCCCTACAAAATAAATATAGAAAATAAGCATTAACAGTAACGTAGTCATCTGTTTTCTTAATCATCACAAAATGTTCTTAATATTTGTAACGAGCTTTTCATATTAATATACTATGTTTCGTTTAAAGTCGATTTGAAAAAGCGATCATTGGCATCAATGGTGTCAATACATGTAATTAAAAGTCACAAATATAAACAAAAATACAATTTCAATTCTTTTTTCTCCTTTACTACCTTACCATTGCGTTCCTTTGTGTCAATTATAAATGTTTCGTAAATAGATTTATGTTCTTTTTTTTCTTTTTTGTCGTTTATTTCTGGGTTCCTTTTTTCTGTAGAATCATTTCGATCAAACATTTTTTTCTGCTTAGATTGGTTAGCCTCTGATATATTTTTTTTCTGTAATGATTTTATTTCTTCTTTCCTTTTCTGTTTTGACTCGTATTCATCTCCCTTCGCTAAACATTTTTCATATTTCTTTAGGTTCTTAGCTCTCTTTTTCTGCTTAGATTGGTTAGCCTCTGATATATTTTTTTTCTGTAATGATTTTATTTCTTCTTTTCTTTTCTGTTTTGACTCGTATTCATCTCCCTTCGCTAAACATTTTTCATATTTCTTTTGGTTCTTAGCTCTCCTTTTCTGCTTAGATTGGTTAGCCTCCGATATATTTTTTTCCTGTAATGATTTTATTTCTTCTTTTCTTTTCTGTTTTGACTCGTATTCATCTCCCTTCGCTACACATTTTTCATATTTCTTTTGGTTCTTGGCTTTCTTTTTATCCATCTTTCTTTTATTTTTAATTTCCTTTTCTTCTCGTGTTTTTTTCTCCTTAGATTTCTGAGCCTCCATTATCATTTTCTTTTTTGATTCATTTTCTTCTAGTTTTCTTTTCCTTTCAGTCTCCCGGGATTCAATTTTCTGTTTTTTCTTTAATTCTTTTTCTTTTAGTTTTCTTTTCTTCTCAGACTCCCTTGCTTCCATTTTTGCTGTTTTCTTTGCTGCTATGAAGAGATCTTTGATTCCAACCTTGTAACCATTGGCCTTTTCAGCAGATACGTTTTTGTGATTCGTTTCATTTCTTTCAAGTTTGTCTTCTGTCAACTGAAATCAATAAAGGTATAAGGCTTCCATCACTGATCTGTTTCTTACTTAATGCATGCAGTATCAAGCATACTGCAGTATCAAGCATAACACATACTGCAGTATCAAGCATAACTCACACTGCAGTATCAAGCATAACCCCGGATATTGCAGTATCAAGCATAAATCATACTTCAGTATCAGGCATAAAGCATACTGCAGTATCAAGCATAACTCATATTGCAGTATCAAGCATAAAGAAAACTGCAATTATCAAGCATAAAGCGTACTGCAGAAACAACCGTAAAGCATACTGCAGTACCAAGCATAAAGCATACTGCAGTAACATCCATAAAGCATACTGCAGTATCAAGCATAACTTATATTGCAGTATCAAGCATAAAGAATACTGCAATAACAAGCATAAAGCATACTACAGTATTAAGCATAAAGCATACTGCAGTACCAAGCATAAAGCATACTGCAGTAACAACCGTAAAATATACTGCAGTTTCAAGCATAAAGCATACTGCAGTTTCAAGTATAAAGCATACTGCAGTAACAACCGTAAAATATACTGCAGTTTCAAGCATAAAGCATACTGCAGTATCAAGCATAAAGCATACTGCAGTTTCAAGTATAAAGCATACTGCAGTAACAACCGTAAAATATACTGCAGTTTCAAGAATAAAGCACATTGCAGTATCAAGCATAAAGCAACTTACGTTAAAAACGTTTTCATGATAAACTAAAATGTAAATACAAATCCTGAACAGTTGTTTTATCATTTGACTTTATTAATATTAATTGATGAGGAAACAGAAACTAGAATAATATTAAAATGTTCACATGAAAGCACCAAAATATGCGTATGAATAAAATTTATAACTATAGAAATGTTCCATTAATAAGCATCATTTTCTTTAGCTTGAGCATATACTGTGTACTTCTACAGTATTTTGTGTGTTTTTGACAAATCTTTACACATTTGTTCATCATTCCGAATTGAAGAGTTCGCTACATACGTTGTTTCTTATAAACAAGGAAATGTGGCATGATTGCTTATGAGACAACTATCCATCAGATACCAAAGAGCTGATACAAACAATCATAAGGCACTGTACTGCCTTCAATAATGAGCAACCTATTAGTTTGTTTAATACTGTTTTGGGGTTTATGTCTCGTTGACCTTTATCACCCATCTTTTATCAACATATTACGTACCTGTAAAGCTCCCAGTCCATTGCTGTCTTCGTTTTCAAATAAATTGATCACGGATTCACATCCTTAAAAAAATAAAACTACTATAATAGAGATAATTCTACATGTTGGTTTTTTTTGGTTTTATTTTTTGTTTTAGTTCGATCTTTTGATATCTTTGAAAAGATATATGACTGAGTATCAATTGAGATATCACATTGGTAAAGGTGAAGCGATAAGATTGCCAAGCAGACGACTACTAGTTTCCACCAGCGATAAAAAGACTTTGACGTTAGCAACTAGAGGCCCAAGGCGTAAGACATAAACAACAAACAACCCCTTACTGTACCTTAAGATATAAAAGGCAAATCCATGATAAAATATGAAATAATACAGAAGAGTAAACAAACAATATGCTAAAAGGTTAACAAATCAAATATGGCAGACGGAGAAAAAATCAAGATGCATATGGAAAAATTATCACTTGAAATTATGACGTTCTGTTTTACAATTGAGATAGAATGGTGTTCACGTGCTCTTCAAACTATTTTGATAATGCTTGTTATTCCTGATATTTACTCTATAAGAATCACATAAATTGTTCTAGTTTTTGTTTCTATTACTTACTTGTAGCGTTATGATTGAAGTCATGCTCCATGCCAACATTTTGGAATATAAAATTCTTTTGAGGCAAAGGTGTATCATCCCCTGCTCCATGTTCCATCTCAAGTATTTGGAATGTAACTGTACGTTCTTTTAAACCCTTTTCTTCGTCTGCTCTTCCGCCAGCAGCTGACTTCTGTTGAGTTATTTCTTCTTATATAAAAAAAAGTATATGAAATTATTGTCATCATAAAACAAACGCAAGGAGTTTACAAAACCTGTTCATCAGTAATTAGTTTTTATAGTTATTTGTACTTCTACTTCTACCAATCAGTCGGAAACCCGGTTGAAATAGAACAAAAGAATCGACGCTCTTTTGTTAGAGAAGGCGATAAATGCTTACTGTAATGTTTACTTATAGTGACAAAAATTTTAAACGTTAATAGAAACAAACAAAATTTCAATTTTCTTCTCAATTACGAAGTGTTTTATTTTAAAAACACCATTTGCATAAGTTTTCAATTTATTTAGTACATGGTTAAGCAGAACAATTAGATATCAAGTCGACGACATGGGTATCTTTCAAGTTTGATGTAGAAAATGCATAACCTCCGATGATTTTTTTTTAAATTTACCACGGACGGAAAACATATCAATCTATTAGTTCAGTAATTTTTGTGTCTGCCCTTCCATTATGTGACTCAAGAAAAAATTCCAAAAAATGAGTAACAATTGTATCGAAAAGAGAAAATCGAGTGCACCTTTTTATGTTAGGGCGTGTTTGAATTGACTATTTTGTCTTGATATCGTTAAAAGCAAGAATATTTCATACATCGTCTCGCTTCAGATTCTATCATTTTTATATATCAAAGCTACAGGTTGACTTTATAACATAAAAAAATCACAGTACTAAAAGATGAAATATATGGGTTAAGTGAAATACCTATCTAATGAATCACAAAAACAGAGTAGGGGTGTTCGAATAGCTATTTTTTTTTACTGAAAGTACTTGACGACAGTCTTTCAAGTTGGATGGTGAAAATGCATATCTTCGAAAAATTATAATTTTTGTGTGTGAAAACTAGGGTTTGTAGTCTTCAACCACTAAAAAAAATCTAGTCTGCCCTTCCACGAAATATCTAATTAGAATTTTTAAAAATGTTTATGAATTTTCGAAAATTCCACCTGACAACCGATCAGACAATGGTTTTAAGTTGAATCAATGCAGACAAGATTGTTAACTGATGCTCATTAGCTAGTTGATACATTTGTCTTTTAAAATACAACTGACATATAGACCAAGGATCGTAATGGTGCAATGTGGATAAATTTATCGGTTTCCGAGAGCAAAATTGGCAGCGCGTCATCCCTACAATGGCTTCCATTTCTACGATTGTGAAAATGAGCTGGCGTAATGGGGAGATAATTTTGACGAGGTAGAATCCTGACTGCAATACGCGGCCACTATCAACAAGTTGATTATTTTGCCACTTGTAGACTGACTCTCCGTAGTTTTGTTGTTTTTTACATGGTTTTGTTGGATTGTCTTTAAATTAAATGAATTCGTATTGTCCCTTTTTGTTTCTTCACACTCATATTTAAAAACAAACAAGACTAAGTAATGGAAGAAAAATTGTTTTACAACTCTCAAAACAAACAAAAATAAAAAAAACCGAAAAAACCAACATTTAAAAAAACAGAATGTATATGACAATACACCTCAACTGGTCATTCAAGCCTCTCAATGCATGTACTGTTATCGAAAAGAAGAGATAATGTATTAATTAAGGACACAAAATTACTATATGTACATAAAACTAAAAGCATAAACCATTATTGCCGCTCTTCATCTGAATATTTTAAATCTTTTCGTTAACATAACTCACACATGTATTTCATTTCTGAATTATTGTGTACATACCATCTGAAGCTGTATCTGGTACCTTTTCATCTGTTTTCTTGTCTTTATTCAGATTCTCTCCTTCGTCTTGCTCTTCGTCTGTTAATTTTTTTGACATAACAATAAAAAGGTTATTTATAAAGTTATACCTACTTATCTGTGCGTCTAGATTAATATTAGTTTCATTTAAAATAAATTCGTATATAATTAAACAAAAGAAGGAAATACAAATAGTTCTGGTACAAGTATGACTAAACAGACGAATACGGCATTAATTTTGTGATTAACGGTTGTAAATTACCTGTTTTGTATTTCACTCATGAAAATAATATGAAAAATTAAAAAAGTGGTATAATTACCCTTATCCATCAAAGACTTTTAAAAAACGTATGCTCAAATCAGTTTATTAACAAAGACCTCTCCTCCATGTACTCTTGTGTATTTACTCACCTGTCGTATCTCCTGATGAACTATCCTCTTGTGAATGTCGATAATTATCTCTTACAATTTCCATTCTTTTCCAAAATTCCAATTCTTGAGCGGACTTTGCATTTTCTTTAAATTCCATAATAAGCTGCCTTTTTGCAGCCTCTAACTGCTGGAACGGATTATCCACGTCATCCATATCTACAATAAAGGTATAACATGTGTGAATTGAATTAAAAGAGGTCATGAAAAATATATAGACAAATGGAACAAGATTGATTCCTCCTCTTTACACTATTGTTTTTAAGTTCCGTTTCGGTTATTGTTTGGAAACGTGTAAAGGCTGTAACGAATGCGCACGCTGGATAACGTATATAACGCAATGCACAACGCTGAAATCAATTCGTGTGGTTTCCCTGTCTGTTTTAAAACAAATACTGCATTCATAGCCTTATTTTCTTCTGATATTATGCAATTAGATATTGACTTATTTTGCGTTATTAAATGTATTAATCATGTACGGACAACACTAAAATATTGACAGAACAACAAAAAAAAAAAAAAAAACAAAACAAAACTATAAGCTCAATCCTTTAGTGCAGTTCACTTTAAGCACACAATTTGTTTTCAAAGTAAAATCATATTAAAATTGGAATAGACTTAGTGTTTCGTAAATTCTACTTTCCGTCGCATTTATACAAAACCATGAGGATGCTGAATGTGATGAAAATATTTTTTTCAAGAATAAATATCTATAAACTTTAACTTATACACATATTTCATACAGTAAAATCGAGAGAGAAAATAGTTTTTATTTGTTTTCTTACCTTATTCGGATAATTTCTCTCTTCAATTTTGTTTTATAAACAAAAATGAATGCTTCTTCGATTGTCTTAAAAAATAGCTGTGTATCGATGAGAATCTTTCCTCAACGACGATCTGTAGTTAGCGATCCTAACTGTGACGTCTTCATCAGCGATACCGTGACTTCCGTTTTTTTTCGATCCCTACTTAAGTCACAATATTCCAAATAAAATAACTGGACAGTTAGTGATAAAAACTGTTTAATGTATTGATGTATTTCAAAATCTTATATTTATAAATAAAGATGCCGGGTAAACGGCAGTGATACAGCAACTCAACAACAAAAATACCCCCACTAAAATACACCCAGTACAGGCTACAATAAGCAAATGTCTATACATTTCATTTTACAAATACAGTTTAATATATAATTTTTGTAAAAATTATTATAAACAGCAAGTTATATCAAACGTATTTGGCGATGTACAAAATACATGACAAAGCCATACCAGGGCTAATAATTGTGTATGTCTTATGTGTGTCTCATCCGTGATGATCGTTAGAATCATTATAGGGTAAAATTGTGTAAAATTGAACTGAGGAGGTGTGGTATGATTGCCAATGATGCAACTATCTGCCAGAGATTTAGGCAATAAGATGTTAACCGAAAAGTGTATTGCCTCAACAGGAACAGTACGACAAAATGTGAAACAATTCTAAAGAGAGAAAATAAATTTTAAAGTCACACAACAACAAGCGACAACCACTGACTACAGACCCGAGACAAGAGTATGCATATTGTAGTGGTTTAACATGTTTGTTAGCGCTCAATAATCCGGATCTATCATGAAACAGTGGTGTAAAAGCGCGAACATGATAAGAACAAACTACACTAAAGCATCAGTTGAGACAGGTTTGAATCTTAAGATTTGAACCAAGCAAAATAAACAAACTGACTTGGAAAAAAAGCTTTGGCCGATCTCAGAGAACTTGTAATTATTGAAAACTAGTTAAAATCATTGGCCATATAACAGTTAAACACAATATCTGATATATTTAGTATTTCATAAAACAGGAACTCTTGTTTGTCGTATACAAATGAAAGTTTTGCCGACGAAATATTTCAATTCTGGTCAAGCTAAATCGAAACTATTCATTGGTGCCTCCTGCAGTTCAGCTAGACTAAGATATATTTAGCCTACTCACAGTATTCTTTTTTGTTACTTTCTAGAGGTGTGTCCGAGACGAAGGTTTTATATATATACTCCTATATATATACTACTATATGAAAACTGTTGTTTTTTATTTGTGTTTTTAACTATATATACTGTATTGTTTATTATATTTGTCACGTGAAAAGAATAATATTATGATGATATTATATTATGCTCCTTGTGAGACCATTTTAAGGAAATAAAGCATCTTCTTCTTCTTCTATATACTTTTTCGATTAAATAAATGGCAATACAGCCAGGATAAGTTGTTTATTTCGATAAATAGTGTCTCATAAACAAATAATTACCCAGATGAAGCACCCTCTTTATCAATACAAGATTAAAACAAATTAATTATTTACAATTTTTTGATAAAACAAATCTCTAATGAATTATGATCAAATTAGCACCAATATCTTCTTTTTTTCGATGAAAGGTAAACGTTAATTATATTATTTAAGTTATTTGCAATGTGGACTCTTTAGAATAAATCTGAATTGAATATTAGAAATACACTATAATTCCTGAAAAAAATATCAGGAAATTTGTAAGTAATTAAATCTTAAAATTTCAGTGATCATGAAAAATATTAAGATATTTTATCAAAATTCAGGGAAAATAAAGTTTCTGCATAATCACTGATTATACAAATTCACTATAACATATATATATACATATTGTTAGTATGCTAAGAGTAGTCAGTTCCCCGGGTCAAGAAAATCATGATGGCGTCAATTAAACTCTCAATATGATTACTTTTAATTCATCAGATGTGATAAAAAAAAACTAATATTGGTAAATATACGGGAAAACTTGTTTCCGAATCACACTGTATTACTGTATTTGTATGTGTATGTGTCATAGGACCGATCTATATGCCTATAGCACGATGTAAACCACAGTTTGACAAGGTTTGGTAGTATTTGGTAAAACTTGTTGGAATTTTTGGGTCCTCAGTGCTCATCAACTTTGTACTTGTTTGGCTTCATGACTATTTTGATCAGCGTCACCGATGAGTCTTATGTAGACGAAGCACAGTGGCGGATCCAGGGGGGGGGGGGGGTTCCGGGGGTGCGCACCCCCCTTTATTTTTGCCGATCAATGCATTTGTATCGGGACATATGTTTTGCACCCCCCCTGCACCCCCCTTTGCCCTGGGTTAGCACCCCCCTTTCGAAAATTCCTGCATCCGCCCCTGAAGCACGAGTCTGGCGTATTAAATCATAATCCTGGTATACCTTTGATAACTATTGAAAACAAAATAAAACTACATGAGAACAGTTGGTGGAACTGCCGCGGTTGATTAAAAAGTTAGACCGTCATGATTTTATTTGGTACTTAAAGGGTTTATTCGCAGATCTATATATATAGATCTATATGCTAAATGTCAATCGCCAATGGTAGTCAGCAGGGTTACAGATTATCAGTTGTTCGACCTGTTAGTCAAATGCGTTTTGTTTAAATATACTTTTTCACTTTTTTGGTCTTTTGGAAAATGTTGTTTGTGCTGTTTTTAGACCCTTCTACAACAAAATTTGTTTTACATGCACACGTATAAAAAATGCGGTTTTTATCCAACGCAATCATAGGTTTGAACGTAGTTTTCAATTTAGACTCGTTAATATTTTTTCGTTTGGGCTTGTATCATATTTCCCTCCGGTTTATATGATCCGTTCATCCTATATTGACTCTAAAAGAATTTAAGAGTCTATCTAAAAATGAGGGTACTTTTTCTAAAAATGAGGGTACTTCAAGTTTTATATGGCCTTCCAAATACCGTTTCGATCACTAACATCACTGAAGAGACATTTATTGTCGAAATCCGGATCTGGCGTACTAAAAAATATTGACACCGTGTGTTTGTAGCATAACATCGTGGCCACAAGTTTATTTTTTTCTGTTTAGTATTAAATTTATATTAAGATCCATTTTGTTACATCTTGTGATCAATTTTATTTGGCAATCGCCAATGGTAGTCAGCAGGGTTAAAGAACATCAGTTGTTCGACCTGTTAGTCAAATGCGTTTTGTTTAAATATACTTTTTCACTTTTTTGGTCTTTTGGAAAATGTTGTTTGTGCTGTCACAGTTTTAGACCCTTCTACAACAAAATTTGTTTTACATGCACACGTATAAAAATTGCGGTTTTTATCCAACACAATCATAGGTTTGAACGTAGTTTTCAATTTAGACTCGTTTATATAGATCACTGAAATCTATAGTGACAACATTTTAGCCAGATCACTAAATAAACATTTAAGTAAAAAAAGGCCGGGAAAAAAGGCACACGAACATTTGCAACGATCACTGGTCATGATAACAGCGTCTGTTAATCTTACGAAAAGATGATGTCAACTTAAGTTTCTTGCAAGGAAACTGTGAAAAAAATGATTTAATAGGAAGTATTTTTCTTTAGTCTTTGGCATACATGTTTTTATTATGTGTCATTTAGAATAAAAGTTTTGAACTTGAATATCAATTTGACAAAGCTGGTTCTCTGGGGACCACTAACGTAAATACGAAAGTGGAAACCAGTTTAAATCAAATCAAATCAAATTCCTTATTACATAATCAGAGTTGGGAACTTTAAATTTCAAGAAAGGCACAATGTGGACAAAACTTTAATCCAATGGGTAAAATTCCGGAACTTCTTTTTCCGACATTAGAAATAAATTAGAAATAAACGTTACACCGACACCGAATATTCTGTATCCCGAGGCGTTTGACGCCGGCAAAATGAAAACAAAGAAGCATAAAAAGCACAAATCTGAGCGACATGAAGGTATGTTATAGGCATTTACCGTTACAAAAACACAATTTCATATTTTTGTTCCATTAAATCCGATATACTGTTCCCAGCTTGAATTTGTTTATACAAGCAGGCAAACTAATTAGCTGGCTCTGTACTCGGATACCGAGGCCAAAAATGAAAATTATAAGCTATACTATAGTAAACGGCTGGTAAAAGTCAGTGTAACAGGCTATTGGTCACTGTACTATGTAAACTACCCATTCCATGGTCACTATTGTCTCTCTTGCAATTGTAATGATGAGTAAACAAACATGCAAAATAATCATAATTTATTAAAAAAAAAAAGCTTTATGGTTCATCAAATACAGGTAGAGTGGTAAAAATTAGTCTGTTTAATCAAAAAACATTTTGGCACCTAGCGCATTCACACCCCACACTTTCAATCATTGGTCAGAGCTTACCTTATTTGTTTGAATTATTTAAGGTTAATCATAATGAATGGACAAAAATGGCCATATTTACACCTCAAAAAACTACTCTTTGTATTGACTGACCTGTCTAGTTGGAAGAGTTTTAATGTCTGGCATCCACTAGATATATAAAAGTTAAATGAAGACTGTGTTTGTCTAAGGCCAAATAAAAATATATGTGTGGTTCCAGTAACCCTACCGTCCCTACTTTTTCGGCTTAAAAATAGCCTACCCTAAAGATTTTATTGTCAGTTTTCATTAAGCACTGTTAAAGTCAGAATGTTGCTCCCATAGACTCAATGTAAAAAAAAACCATAGAATAAAAAGAATCCCTACCTACCTACCCTAACTTTTTTTCAGATGTAACTGGAACCACACATACTTTTTTATTTGGCCTAAGAAAGTTGTATATTTTGATTAGAATGAAAAGAAAAAAAAAACCCTTGAAATCCCATGTAAGATGTTTATAGATATGATATTTATAACATATATCTGAATCCATGATATCTCGGCCTATAACAAAAACGGACTGTAACAAACTCGGCCTATAACATAATCGGCCTCCCAAAATCGGACTATAACAAACTCGGATTACTAGAAGAATATAAGTATAATGTTGGTTGTTGTTGTTATTGGAAATTAATTTGAAATTATTTTTATCTACAATCAAGGATTTTGTTTTACTATACAAATCTTTGCTACAATTAATTAAATAATTTATTGAAGGGGATAAAAAAAAACCTTAACAAGATATATATTAAAATAAAAGTACAAAAAAAACTTCTTTTTAATATTGATATATTGAAAATTAACCTCTGATGTGTCTTTTCAGTATTATCATTTATAATAATGTCCCTCTCAGAATTAATTTTTATTATATGCATATATCTTAATTGATTATGACATCATGCCATGTGTATCGTTGACACCTTTTTAATCACCATAATTAGTTAACAAACAACTGGCACATGAACTGTTGACACCTATTTAATCACCAAAGCGAAAACAAAACTACCTGTCAATACACGAAATTAGGAACTAAATATCAAACTAAATATATCTTGTCTTGTCTATAACTGAACTTCAGTTGTTTTTTGTTTGATTACAAAGCTTGTGTTATTATAAGAACGTTTAGTGAATTATAGTTTTTTCTGGTTTCTGATCATACTTTGTTTGGTGGACTCTTGGTGTGATTTATCTGTACAATGTAATACTATTTAATAAAGAAAACATAGGGTTTACACATTTTATTTCAGTAGATGTCAATAAACAATTAACATAACAATGATTTCGTCATTCAATAATATCTAATATTACTTAACAAATATATAAGGCATATATAAAACTGAAAGCATGCAGATATAAATGGTCATTGTCAAAGCACACTTAAAGCATACATAGCAAATTTAAAACACGCAAAGGCTAGCACATATAAAACATACAAAACAAATATACATATCACATACAGAATTCTGAGTCATATATGAGATAACATGCAAAAATGAATGTTATTGTCAAGGCAAAAGCACAAGTATAAACATAGGCAGGAGTAATTAACAGCTAGTCATTGGACGGACCGTAGATGTTGAATCATGAAGTAGAACTATATATAATGTCAGCCAAAGATTTTTTTTTTAAAGTTTTTAAAACATTTAAAAAAGAAGATGGGTATGATTGCCAATGAGACAACTATCCACAAAAGACCAAAATGACACAGACATTAACAACTATAGGTCACCGTACGGCCTTCAACAATGAGCAAAGCCCATACCGCATAGTCAGCTATAAAAGGCCCCGATAAGACAATGTAAAACAATTCAAACGAGAAAATTAACGGCCTTATTTATGTAAAAAAAATGAACAAAAAACAAATATGTAACACATAAACAAACGACAACCACTGAATTACAGGCTCCTGACTTGGGACAGGCACATACATAAATAATGTGGCGGGGTTAAACATGTTAGCTGGATTCCAACCCTCCCCGTAACCTGGGACAGTGGTATAACAGTACAACATAAGAATGAACTATAAAAATCAGTTGAAAAAAGGCTTAACTCATCAGATGGACAAAAATACAAGTGGACGTGGAGCGGTATTATACATCCCGACACAAAAAGACATAATAAACAGATCTGAGAGTACTCACAGTTATCTGACAGCTAGTTCAAAGCCACTAACAACTAATAAAAAAAATCATGCAACTACATACTTACACATACTTACATAAAAAATACAACAAAAACTCCATATATTAATTAAACCCTTATAGGCATCTATAATTTTTATAATACTTCAAGTTTAGTCACTCATTGAAATATATAATACACACACATGTACAAATACAATAAGTTTTGTATTATCAAACAAAATAAAAGCCTGTTTATAGGAAGCTAATACAAAGAAGAAGTATACTACTGAATTCAATTTCCTAATTGTAAATGAACAATGAAGCAAGACTTTTTTATCCATAGCAAATAAAACGTTTACGAGTAACAATTATGAACAAGAATAAAATATAGAAGCCCTTACCAGTATCGCGAACTCTGTGTGCCAGAAACTACATGAATCACACTGTAAGTTATGTTGCTTTGTTGTAACTTTTCTAGAACACTTGACGCAGTAGTCGGTACCCATGTTGAAAATGATAAGGGATTTTTTTCCATGTTATTTTTAGAAGTATTTGGTAAGATCAAAGAAATCTCTGTTGTTTTTTTCAATTTTACTCCCAAATCTATTTTTAATATTCTATCTATTATAATAAATCTCAATAATATTTCAAATAGAAGTTAATTATCCTCATTTAAACCAGATAATATGTCTCTGTTTAAACATATATATCAAATTCAACTCATATAACAAACATTTAATACACTTCTATATATTGTCTTTTTTTCAAAAATATTAATTATAATCTCATAAATTCGTATATAAATTTAATATATAAAGTTTTTTTTTATTAAAGTAAAAAAAAAACAATCTACTTAACTAATCGTAGTCCGAGTTTGTTAAATATATTTCTGCATATAAATAATGGTAGGCCGAGTTTGTCATAGTCCAAGTTTGTTATAGTCCGATTCTCTTATAGGCCGATTTTGTTTTAGTCTGAGTTATCCAGCAGCGATATATCTGACTTGCATCTTTAACAGACATTTTATTTTTTTCTTTCAGAGGAGAGATCTGAAAAAGAACCATTAAGACTGGTACTGAAGGTTGGTGAATCTCTTAGTGCACACAGTCCTCATCATGAGAGTAAGAAACATAAACACAAAAAGAAAAAGAAGAAGAAATCTAAAGATCACCACAGACATGATGAGGTAACATCTATTACTGTTTGTCCTTATTATTTACTAAGAGATCATTGTGTTAGTACTACATGTAGTACAGGAATGATATAGATAAGTCAAAAGGTAATTTGTAAATTTATTTTTGTCTCACCTGTGACAATCAAAAGATTGTAAAAGATAAAAAAAACATGACAAAAGACTAGAAAATCTTAACTGATATATCAATTTCAGTCACAGATTAAAACTATGATCTAATGAAGGATGTTGGACAAAGTTTATCATGTTTATATCTTATTGTTTCATATTTCTTTTTATTTTGCCTACAATACATGTACATGTAGTATAAATGGGGCAAATACGTCTGTTTAGTTTGCCTGAATCAAATGTTATGAAACTTATATATATATATATATATATACACAATGCTTTTTAACACAAACAATCAGGGGTACTACTAGTACAAGTTATTTTTATTTACTTGAAGAAGTAAAAAAAAATATACACATATATAAGTAAATAAATAATGTTAGAATAATCTCCCCTTAATTTTCTCAAAAATTTACTTGTGTAAGTAAATTTTTCTTACAATCCCACAAAAGTCCTCAAGTTTTGAGATGTAAAATCATGCCTTTATTGATTTTTCTCAGGTTTGCTCAATTTTTTTTATTAGAGTTCAATGTTTCATCTCATTAATTCAACAAAGAAACTGATTGCTCAAAGATCTTAAGTATTTGCCCAAGGCCTTCAAAAAATGCTCCTTGGGGGCTTGTAAATGAGTAGTGTTCTAAAGATAACAGACAAATGGGATTTTCATTAATAGTTATCCCACAAGGATGCTGTGTGTCAGTGTAAAATCATCCTGATAGCCGGAGGCCAGAGGGTGATTTAACACTGACACACCAAGTCCGACTGGGATAACTAATTTACATCCCAGCTGTTTTAGATTAGACGAAAAACCATTTACAATTCATAAAATCTAGTTTAGAACGCCACACAACCATTATAATATACTTTATATATTACTATATGATGTATACCCTTTATGACCCGAACACCATGAGTAGATATCAAACAATGTCAACTCAACCCACTTGCCAATAGGCCCACACTATATCGCCACTTTTTAAAAAAATCACCAAACTCTTGTTCACCAACTCGCCCCACTTTTGAAAAAGTGTAAAATCAAATTGAACAATCAGTCTGACCACTCATTTATTAACGAAAAAGGTTTAAACCCCACTGAATAAAGGTCTGCCAACTTGCCCCACTTATAAAAGATCTTGCTTCCTTTAAGTATGTTAAATAACTGTCAGTTCGTATCCAGTCGTCCTGGTATAGTGGTATGTGTCGTGGCTTGATATGCTAAAGGTCTTGAGTTCGAATCCCAGCATATACACTGGATTTTTTCTACATGAATTTTGATAGATAGTCTTTTCCCTATAATTAATTATAAGTTTTATAGTGAATTTGACATTCCCGCCAAAATGTTACAGAACAAAGGAAAGCATCCATAACAAAGAAACTCAAACTGGGGTGATCTGGTAGGGGTGATATGGCTCAGATCACCCCTGTTAGAACAAAGGAGCTGGGATGTTATTGTCCATGAAATTACACTTAAATGATTAGTAAAGACATCTGCAAAGGGCAGATAATTAAAATTCTATTAGAGCAAAGAAATCAAAAGAATTCAATAAAAGAAGATAGGATGACTTTTTTACTTCTACAAGTAAAAAAATCTGAATGTCTAAGGGACAAAACTCAGCCAATATTTTTTTTTACCTATACAAGTACATAACGTTCACTTGTATAAGTATCCTACACATTTACTTGTATAAGTATCCTACAAATTTACTTTTATAAGTATATTTATATTACTTCTTCAAGTAATTAAAAATAACTTGTACAAGTAGTACCCCTGACTGACAAAACACAGATTGGGTAGCATCTCTTCTATCATTCTAGAATCTAGAGTTATCCCCCCTTTCAAATGGAAAAAAATGCTGAATTTTTATTACTGACGTCTCTAACTTTAGTTTGCATCGACCAAATGTTATGAAACTTTAATACAATGCTCATTACCTCAAAGCACAAATCAAGTACAAATTTGGGTAGTGTCACTTTAAAGGATCTTGAGTTATGTCCCTTTTTAACATTATATGCAATCTGGGCACTTTCTGTGGTCCATGGACACATTTATTCTGTAGGCTTGTATAAGTCTCCATTGTAACAACCTAATACTACTGAACTCATGCTGATGTTATAATGATTAACTATTCTTATTTAGGAGAGACCACCTAAGCATCATTACCATCCTCCTCCTGTTGACACAGAGGAAGAGATGGAGGTGTCCCAAGAGGAAGAGGAGCAGCCACCATTATCACAAAAGCCATCAGAAGATATAGAATCAGAAGATACTGAGCATGATGATACAGATGTTGTTCATGTTCAGACACCACAGAGACCACAAAGACCAAAGGAAACCATAACTCCAACAAGACCTAGAGGGGACGCTGAACGGGGAGTGTTAAAAATCTGTTTGAAATATATACAAAATAAAATGCAAGCGTATGTATTTCAAAGTCTGTTAAGATATCATTATCTTCCTTCATTTTTCTCTCTTAAATTTTTTTTGTCCTACTTAATTCTGAAATAATATTGCAATACTTTCAAGAGATAGAAATACTTGGATTTTGTTTTTCTTAAGATAAATGCCCTTATCAACACATTTGTAAATTTTCTAGTCAGTTCTGTTGCCTTTCAATAATACAATTTTATTATTTTTCTATGATATTTTATTTTCAGGAAGGATGTGAATGGATTTTTTGCCTACCCAGTAAATGATATGATTGCCCCTGGATATTCCATGATCATAGCCAACCCAATGGACTTTAGTACCATGATGGTCAAAATAGACAACAATGAATATGAAAGTGTTCTGGAGTATAGGGTAGGCAATCAAAGTATTAACTATTCAATTAAATTGTAGCCAACTATACAGTATGGTTTCTTTTCATTGTTGAAGGCTGTATAAATATGATGGACTTCAACTACTGCATTTGAACTATGTTGAATAGTCTCCTTGTCAATCATAATCTCATCTCCTTAATATATCAATCATAATCTCATCTCCTTAATATATATATATATATATATATATATTTTTATGGATATCTTTCTTAAGCCAAATCAAATGAATAAAAAATCAAGAAGCTTTAATTTTAAAGACACATAGTATATTATATTTATCAACTATTGAAAAATGGTTGATTTGTTAGTTTTAAGGATGTAGTTAGGTGAGGTTTTGGAATTTGTGTCAAATGTTCGGACTCCTTGCTGTTTTTCCATTCAATACAATGTAAAATATTATGCCCCATAACACCCATTTATTTTTTCATATAAGACTTAACAGCTCATAAAAGGTCATTTACCAAAATTTTAGAAGATTCTTGATTTTCTTTCTTTTGTTTTGAGACCCAAATAATACCAATGCAAATATAAGGTAAAAGTCCGAGTCGGTCTTTTCCCGCAATATTTTAAATCTCAAATATCTCGTAAAGGAGGTCCATGACCTATCAATATTTTTAGCTTATTTTTATCCTTAATAGATGCTCTACCAGCTTATAGTATCCATTTTAAATTCTTAATTTGTTAATTTTCACCTAACCTCACCTAAGTACATCCTTAATATCAATTTCTTTTTCTTTATAAATATAAATTATAAACTGTAAGATCATTTAAAAAATCTTGATGTTTATATCTGCAGACTGGGAGGTTACTATTATGATTTTTTGAAGTACATAAATTAAAGTGGTATTTTTATATTTTCTTATTTTATACAATAAAGTTATGACCTCTCACGTCATCCAACAATTACATGTATTTGATATCAATCGAATTAAATTATGAAATTTAATTTATTTTTTGTCTACATCTTTTTCACAGAAAAGTAATGAAAATTGTCGCAATCAATATAATTTCTGTATGTTGAATTCACCTCACCTCACCTATCCTCTTCATGCTGGTCAGCATTAAGACCCTTGGGTTTTCGTAATCATCAATTTTTTACTCTGCCTGGTGATCAGCCAAACTAGGAACCTACTCCCTGCAGAAGGATGAAGGTTTGTTGTCTAGGTTTTCCTTCCTATAGACGATTGCCTGTCATGGTCTACAAGTTCCATCTTTGACGACTTTTTTTTCTGAGTCTGCTCCCATAGCCTTTGATTTTACCAAATCTAATCACAAGGCAGTATTGAATTACCAAAATAACTGTTAAATTGGTTTCTCATTTTTTACAGAAAGACTTTTTATTGATGTGCAATAATGCTATGACGTACAACAGACCAGAAACTATTTATAACAAGGAGGCCAAGCGTTTGTTTCAAATTGGTATGAAAACACTGAGTAAGGTTTGTATACACCATAAAATTGATATAAAATTGGTATGAAAACAGAGTAAGGTTAGTAAACACTATAAAAATCAAATTGGTATGAAAACACTGAGTAAGGTTTGTATACACCATAAAATTGATATAAAATTGGTATGAAAACAGAGTAAGGTTAGTAAACACTATGAAAAACAAATTGGTATGAAAACACTGAGTAAGGTTTGTATACACCATAAAATTGATATAAAATTGGTATGAAAACAGAGTAAGGTTAGTAAACACTATGAAAAACAAATTGGTATGAAAACACTGAGTAAGGTTTGTATACACCATAAAATTGATATAAAATTGGTATGAAAACAGAGTAAGGTTAGTAAACACTATAAAAAACAAATTGGTATGAAAACACTGAGAGGTTTGTATTCACCATAAAATTGATATAAAATTGGTATGAAAACACTGAGTAAGGTTAGCATACACTATAAAAAACAAATTGATATGAAAACACTGAGTAAGGTTAGTATACACTATAAAAAACAAATTGGTATGAAAACACTGAGTAAGGTTACCGAAGTATATACTTCAAAAATAGATTGAATAAAATTGGTACACAGATATTTACAAGAGGCTATGTCTCCTACCTACATTTAGGTACAGTGAACTTGAAAATCCCTTTACCGTAATAGGTGTAACTAAATATTGCAATTATTAAGTTTTCATTTGAAGGTCTTATTTGTAGTTCAAACAAAAACATTCCTACACAAATAAAATCCAAATGAGAGGAAAGTATGTGCAGCACTGTCTATTTTTTATTCTTTTTTCCTTTTATTCTTTCAAAATGATTCTTTTATTAAAATACACTAAGGAATTCCGAAATATTAAACAATTTTATCCCTTAGTATACTGAGTTAAGATAGTTAAGAAATTAGAAATAAATATGACATCAGAATTCAATTATGTAAAACGACATGTTCTCACATGTATTATGGTTAATGTTAAATATTTGAAAGTGCTGTTTTCAAGGAAGATAATACATCTGTATTTACATTCAGAACAGTGAAATTATAACTTGGAACTTTGATACTTAAGCTCAATAATTTTGGTATTTGTCTAATGCATATATAGACAGTAAACCAAATGAATTTAATCATTTGTACAATTTCCATGTGCTAATACATCTTTGTACAACTGGTTGATACATAAACTGAACTCTATAACATAACATGCATATTTTTATAGGAGAAACTTCTTGTTATGAAGAGAACCCTTCCATTCATGGCCAGCTTGCGTTATGAAGAGTTAGGTATAGATGAGCCAGATGATGAAACTAAAGCTGTGATGGAAGCCATCGTAGAGGAAGAAAAGGAACATAAACAAAGAGCTAAAGATAGAGAAGAGTAAACATTTGACTTTTTTTCATTTTACATAAGTATTCCCCATGCTAATCTTTAAGACAGATTCAAAGAATAGGTCCAACTTTGTTTCATATAATAGAAAACAGAAATTGTTGTGTGCATTTATTATTGCAATTTTGTCATTTTAGACCAAAACATGATTATTATTTTTCCTGATACTGAGTAAAGTCCTGCTTCAGTCATAGAAATCCATAATGTCAATTAAAATTATTAGTATTACAATTGCAACCCTATGGCATTTTCGTAATAATTAAAATAATTAAAACATCACAATAATTTCTGAATTTACAATAGATACAAATATCATGTATTAGGTAGACATAAATAATACTTTGTACAAATGTAAAACAAACAGTTTGAATCAAACAAAAAATTCTCATAGTCTGACTTAATCAAGATAATTGATTTCTTAATTGATAACATATTTGGTACATTTAGTGGGTGTGTTTTTCATCAAACATCATGGGAATCAAATGTACTCCTCTTGCATGTCTTGTGTGGACTTGTTCATTAACTCATGTTAGGCTAACTTGAAAAAAATTCTTAGTATGAATGAAAAGAAGCTAGCATTATCCTTCTAACTTCACAATCCTATATAGATGATGTCCTGTCACTGAAAATTCAAAGTTTAGTAAATATGTGGAAAGGATCTCATCAAATTTAAAAAAAAAAAAAAAGAAAGAAAAGAATAAACAGATACAATTAAGTCTGTTTCATATCTTGACTTACATCTGGCAATTGATGTAAAGGGTCGGTTTAAAACAAATCTTTACAACGAAAGAGATGATTTCATCTTCCCAATTGTGAACTTTCTGTTACAAGTAGTGTCTGCATATGATGTATGTATCTTTCAGTTGATAGTATATTCCAGAGCTTGCATTAACTATCATGATTTGCTTGATATAGGTTTGTTTCAAGGAAGCTATTATTCTAAATTTAAAAATTATTGTGATTTTGTCATTTTAAAATAAAATGTGATTTTGGTTATTGCGATATTAGAAAAATCCTGTTTAATATATAAAAAAATGTGAGTTTAAATTATTTCAATTATAACCCTGTCATATTTTTGTCAATACATGTAATAGAAACATTGCAATAACTTCTGATTGTACAGTATACCTGAGAAAATAGGTTTGAAATAAAGAACCTTTCATATATAGCATATTTATCTTTTGTAGAATTGGTAGATTTGAAGCAGTACCAGATATTATGAGTGCCTCAGAAATATTGGCTCAGGCTCAGAATGCTGCAAAAGATGCTGCTGATCTGTTAAAATACAGAGAGTCTAAATCAAGGGTCAGTAAATAGATAACATAAGTAGAATAGATCGTACTGTATGAAAGATCTAGACTGATCACTGATCAAACTTTCTTTTGTTGTTGGATTTTTTTCTAACAGAACAAAGTTCATCAAATTTCATTAATGGAGATTGGTGAAAAACAATAGTTTGAGTAGTTTGTATGAAAATTTCTTTAATGAAAAAAACCTCAAAAGAGTAGATTAATGAAAGGCTAGTATTGGTCTAATAGTCAAAGAAAGTTTAACCCTTACCATGCTGAATTGTTTTCAGAAAATGTCTAATTTTCGTTTATTGCAAAAATATGCAAATTATATGCAAATGAGCTTAGCCCTGATGCTGTAGCATATTGATTCCTTTAAATCTAATGTAGGTGATCACAGGGTAGGATGGTTGGGATGGGTGGCAGGAATTTGCCCCAAAGTTGGTCATCAGGTGCAAAAAGTGCCAATTTTGACGTTTTTTTGTCCTTTCTCTTGACCCAGAAGACCCAGGGATGCTGTTAAAGGTATCCAGCTGTAGCCTGCATCTATAGTGAACCCTAGTTAACAAATTGACCCCACTGTTGTTAGGTGGGAGTGAATCTGATCTTGGTTCAGCAGTCTACAGAAGGTCATTTTGACCAAAAATACGAAATTTCATGATTTTTTCTGATTTTTGACTTCAAATGGACCTGAAAGCGGAAGTAGTCATTTCCTATGCGTATTTCAATAATAATAACGATCAGTAGTTATATGGCCATGGGTTTGCACTATTTTTGCAAGTTTTATGCTTCTGAACTTCCTGTGTAAGACACAGATGTGAAGCCCACCCCTCAAGAAAACCGAGTTTCAGCTGACTTCAATTTTCTAAGTCCGTATTTGTACTCAAAATGCAACTTATACATGAGAAACATGAATATGGATAGCCTCAGGTTGATGAAACATGCATTACTTTTAAAATAAGTATCATAAAGTGGACTTCTAAAAGTATGGAATGCAAAATTTGGAGCTAAATAACGGTGGTCTGGGTATGCCCGTCATATGACGGTCACCGCATGGTAAGGGTTAAGGGCCTAAGCTTGATTTTTACAAATTCTACCATTTCAGTTTGGATTTCTTCGTAAGAAAGATGATGGCACTACATCTATGGTATTGCTGAACCCTGATAATGATGGAATTGGTAAGTACTAAACCTTTATAAGGACTTACAAAAAATACAACATTTTTTTAAATAAAAAAAAACAAGAATGTGCAGGACATTTTTCCATTAATTGTTTAATTTGCTTTATTCTTGATACTCATTAAAGTGCAAAAATAATTCTTTTAAACTAAGAAAAAAATATTTTTTACTGTAGAATACACATGTGGCATAAAATTCCAGAAAAAAATATTACCATTAACATACTTAAAGTATGCACAAAACTCTATAGTATTAGTTTAATGGGCTGATCTTTTTTATTTGTGACCTATTTTGTAGTGAGTAAGAATGAACGTGTGATTAGTATTGGTTCATTGATTGGGAAGTTAGGAACTGGTGGAGGATCTTTGGCAGGGTACAAAGAAGACAAGAGAAACAGAGTCACTACAGGTATGTTCTTCATTATAGAATTGTAGATTATCATTGATCATCTCAACGGTACAGCTAAAGTGAGAAAAGCAATCGAGTTGAGATGACCAATAATAATCTGTTTATAGGTATTTAACTTATGACGACGTTCATTGACAATGAAAATTGACAACAGGCACGTGCACCCTTAGTTTCTAGCGATAATTTATCATATCACTCTACTGTGCTGAGTAAGGAAATCATTAGTCATTAAGATCAATGAAAAATTTGGTAAAATAGCGATAAATATAGATTCATGTTATTCTCTTTATAGACTCTAACACATATCACTAGTACCAATTATGATCTGAAAAAGTTTGATTCTAGATAGTTCTTAAAAGTTGAGAAATGAATTATTATATCAATTTCAGTCTTTCAGTTAACTTAAAGACATCTATTCATTGTGGTCAATTCAGCACTATTCAGACAAAATAGCTTGCATACAATTAAGTCTATTCAGTCTGTGTTTAGGCTGTTCAGTAGTTGTTTTAAACCTGTACACATATAAAACAACAAATATACTGAGATACTGAATTGACTACAAGCAAATTGTCTGCACAGTGCTGAAAGATTCTGCAGTCAATTAGTCTTAAAATGTTGAAAAACTGAACCCGACTTATTTATTGTTTAGGCTTTACAGATATTATTTAGATAAAAATGACCATTTAAGACTAAAATTCATTTGCAAGCGTAATTGTTGATTGCTAAACATTTAACCTGAGGCATACACATTTATAGAAATAATTGCTGCAATTTATTCACAAATGAGTCTCAAAATACACAATATCAAAACTTTCAACCCTCTATTACTCAATGTTTCTATTTTTTCAGGGCAGTATTTGAATTATGGACCGTTTGGTACATATGCTCCTCAGTATGACTCAACATTTGCTAACATGACAAAGGAAGAAACAGACATACTACTATCAACCTATGGAGACGAGACAGGAGTAGGATATGCCAAGAGGTAATATTGAATATATTATATTTATCTGAAAAATCTCCTTTATTACACAACAGATCCAAATACTGTGGATTTTATTTCTTTTTGTGGGTTGGTATATATGCATATTTGTGGATATTTGATTTAGCGATGTCTACATACTAGCTTAAGAAAATTTGGTCTTTGTTTCCATTTGTGGGTAACATATACCCATAAAATCTGTAGCGTACAAAAAAACAATGAATCCACAGTAAATTGTGCCTAATATGCTTTTAATTGAAAATTTAACAAATAACATTTACTTATTAACTCCACAGTTAGTCCAATATCACTTGCAAAACCATAAAAAACTAAGAATGTCCACCGATTGGTCAAATTTTTATCTGGGTTTTTGTCTTTATTTTGCGTTTCCTTAAACCTGATTTCACTACTATCAGTTGAATTTGCTGTAACATGAGGATACCCAAACTGTACCTATTTCAACAGTTTTTTTCGCCTTCATTTATTTAAAAGACTAAAATTTCCATTCCATGGTTTTTTTTGTGGGTGTAATTTTTGTTTCTATATATATAGAACCACAAATTAAACTTGAATCCATTTTGAATCATAGAAAAATGTTATTCAACCAATCTCAAAACGACTCAACAATTCATATAGATTTGTCAGTACAGAATAAAGATGAACTTTACCTTAATAACATCACTTTACTTGCTCTGATAGCAAGGTTTTACTCTGGCAGCGTCATCTTTACATAGTAAATGTTTTCTGCTGTGATAATATTAACTTCAGGGAAACTTTGGTCTCTATCTAATGTTGGAGAAATATTCAATTAGAGTAGGAGAAAGGCGTTAGATACCAAAGGGGCATAAAAACTCATGTCAAAAATATACTGACAACAGAAAGTAAAGGACCAAAGATTTACAACAGTATTAAAATCACAAGATATAAAACTAAAGACTGAGCTAAACAAACCCACCAAATAGAGGTCTAATGAAGTGCACTTGTGTAAGATGAATACCAAATATCAACTTATATGGATGTTTGGAGTTTTTATGTCTTATTCTCTGTTTTGATCCTATTATTTCATGCTTCATCGATTCTAACAATGTCAGAGCTTATCTTTTTTTTAGTGTAATGAGTTTTGTTGAGAGTGGTGGTGACTATGCGATAGCTATGGTAGATAATTTATTGGATATCCTGACTAAAGGAGAACATGCTAAAACCAAGATATTACAACAGGTTTGTGTAGTTTATAAGCGTAATTTTTTTAAAAAGCAGTATATCAATAGGACCACATTTTAAGACATTTTTTAGCTTACAATTACTTACAAAATCCACAACACTGCTGAATGTGCCATTACTTTGAAATGTATGAATTGTTTTCAGATTTAGTCAGGATCAAAAACATTTAAGTGAAAACTAATTCAAAAAGTCCAATTTGAAGAGACTAAATATTTGACCAATCAAGAGTTAAGATTTCTTTGATTAGTTTTTGCTAGACTGTAAAATAGAGCTAATATTATAGACTGTCTCAGTAATAAAATCATGGGTTTTTACAACATTAGTGACAAAATTAAGATAATCAAGTGAAAAATCTGTATTTTCAATTTCAGTATTATTTGCAGAACAAAGCAGATGCAAGAGAAAAAATTGATTTCAAAAAGGTTTCAGGCCAAGGTGGTCTCCTATAAAATTTCTGTCAATTGTATTGTCTTCCTTATAAGGACTGGAAGAGATATTTTTAAACTCATTTGTTATTACCAAATTGAACATAAAGATCAGGATTACCAATGGGACAACTATACAGTATCCACAAAGGTCTAAAAGACATAGGAATATTCATATTATTAGTATTAATTTGTTAAACGTAAATTTGAGCTATGCACATATAGACTATTTCTTGATGAAGTGTAATGAAATGTCATTTTTTTTCTTACAGAAAATGAAAGATGGAGGTGGTACTACCGATGAAAGATCAGCAAATATAGACTTTGATTCTCTTAGAGGTCTTAGTGATCTGGGAGTAGATATGTCATTTCTGGATAATATGGGTATGTATATTCTTTAAAAACCATGACAGGTCATTTTACAAAAAATAAACATGGTTCACCCTATATTAAACCATGACCAGTCATTTTACAAATATAATAAATATGAAACAATCTGTATTAATTAAACCATGACAGGTCATTTTACAAATAGATATAAAAAAAATGAAACATCCTGTATTAAACCATTGGCAGGTCATTTAACAAGATAAACATGAAACACCCTGTATTTAATAAACCATGACGACTCATTTAACCAAAAAAAATTATTTGATTTTGATATTGAATTTTGGTTTAATTTTATGTACTCATTTCAAATTAAAGAAAAATCAATGAAGAAAGAGAAAGATCCAGTTCAAGAAAAGCTTGATCAGACAGCTACTTTAATAAATGATCTTCAACAAACACAGAGTGAACGACTTAGTCAGAACTTACCACCACACATTACTCAAGTACCTGGTCCATCAGAAAAAGAAATACAGTTAGGTAAGTTGACTTAGTCAGAACTAACCAGGATGCATTAATCAGGTATCTGGTCAATTAGAAAAAGAAAAACAGTTAGATAATATGACTTAGTCAGGAGTTACCAGGATTCATTACTCAAGTACCTGCTCCCTCAAAAAAAGAAGTACAGGTAGGTAAATTGACTTAGTCAGAACTAACCAGGACTCATAAATAAGGGGGGGAATCTACGTCATCACGCAGGGTGTCGGGATTGAAATTGGACCACCATCTTGTCGCTTCAAGGTAAGAATTTTACTTATTATGCCAGTTATCCTTTTTCCATTTTTATAAAATAAGATGATTTTCGACCATAATGACGGATATTTTTGAGTAACAAGTCTTTCTTGAGTACAATAAAGAATTCAGACATGTTCATTTGTTGATGAAGTAGGCGGTTCTTGATAATCAAGATGTTGTTATGAAAAATTTTGACGATATCTTGCATGTTTGACCTAATTCCTAAAACTGGTATCGAAGTGTTTGCAAAATTGAGATAACCAATATTATTGAGCGATGGCTCATTTATTTTCCTACTTTATATAGTCTTTGGTGGACTATTTTGTATAATCATAACCCTCATATAACTGGCATAATAAGTAAAATTCTTACCTTGAAGCGACAAGATGGTGGTCCAATTTCAATCACTGACACCCTGCGTGATGACGTAGATTCCCCCCTTGATAAATCAAATAAATGGTCCACTAGAAAAAGGAAAACAGTTAGGTAAGTTGACTTAGTCAGGAATTACCAGGATTCATTACTCAAGTATATGGTCCTTCAAAAAAGAGATACAACTAGATTGATCTATTTAGTCAGAATTTACCACCATACATTAATCAATTACTAGTCCTTCAGAAAAATATAAAACCTATAATTTCACTTAGTCAAATTAAGATAAAAAGGATTTGTAGAGTTTATTTTTAGGGGTAATATAACTGTGGATTCAGTTATTTTTGTTGGTTCTAATTTTCCTGGATAAGAGAAATATTATAGTTTCATTGATACATTTGTACTTGGTTTCTTAATTTTGCCCAAGCTGAAACTGAATCATATTAATCTAGATATAGAACTTACCAGTTAACATATGATTTTTGTATATTTTATAGCACAAAAGGTGACAAAAGAACTGAAAGAGTTGGCACGAGAGGTAAGTTATTGCACTCATTAAGGTACAAGGTATTTGGTCATACAGGGAATCCCTGTCAATTTATTTTTGACGGGTACACCAAAAGGCTTCTTTGTATATCAGAGTTCTAGAAAGTTTTTATAGCACTTTTAATAACTCTTATACCATTATTTTTTCCAGCAATTTAATTTGATATGCTTTGAGTATCTCCTCTTTTTCAAAAATATAAAGGATCAAGGGTCAACATTGAAATTTTTAATGGAATTTTTGAATGAAACTATCATCGATGTGAATGCGAATTTTTATGCCCTTACAGGGGCATGTAGTGTTACTTTTCTTGGACCAATAGTTGTAGACAAAGTTCAAATTAGGACAAGAGCCACTTGCCATTCTAGAGATTATGCCCCTTTATAACTTAGAAAATGCAATTTTCTGTACTCTTAACTTTAATTTTTTTCATCCAAATTTAATGAAACTCATACACAATGATAAGAAACAAATCTTGCAGTCAAAGTTAGAATTTGGGCAGTGAGTAAATTACCATTTCATAAGTATTTTCTTGATGAAAACTTCAAGGGATATGGCGAGAGATTTTGCAATACTCTTACAGTTTCTAAGCTAACATAGAATTTGTTCATTTTTTTTTTATTATATATGTGATATGGTGTATCATTTTGCTTCCAGTGTATTCCTCTATTCAAATTTGTCTTGCCATGATACAGCCCTTTTTTGTGCAGAGACCACGTTAAGCAACCACAAATCAATCATACTCACATTTGGAAATATTTAAAAATGCATTTGGTGTTAGACTATGAACCTGATTGTTTTAGCGATTTAAGTATTTTAAGGGGAAAAAAATAAAACAGGAAGCAAACTTGCAAGACCCAATATGTTTAACTGTTGGGATTTCACTTTGCATTAACAGGTGCCTTCATTTTAATACATTGTATGAGGGAGTGGTGTCAAATAAATACATTTTCAAGTTTACTTATTTTTATAAAATCCACTAGCAATCTTTTGAATCATTGAATCTATCCCATTTACATTCTCACATATAAAGATGTTGTATTTGTTCTGTTTTACAGGCACAGCCAGCTAATATTTCTAGTGTTCAAGGACTACGTAATGCAATGGGTGTAGGTTATGACCCCTCTGAATCACAACAAATATTCACACCTAGTTCATCACAGCCATCTAATCAAATAAATCAACCGACCCAACAATCATCAGAAATAAAGACCAGTCAACCATCTATTTCATCACAAGCCTCCACCAATCAGACGATAGAGTTACTACAGTCCAGCAACTACTCAACAAACATACCAAACATAATTTCTCAACATGTCACTACACCAACTTATCAACAAACCAACCCATTGGCGGTTCTCCAACAACAGTCTGTCCAACAACCATCAATTATGTTGCAACAACAGCCATCTTCACTTGTCCACCAACAACAGCAGTCACAAGTTCTACAGTCAACAGCAGTATCCTACCAGACAGCCACTTTAACAGCTTCATCATCAGTCCCTTTCAGTCAAGCAACTGGTACCTCATATAATCAGCCTATTACTGTGGGAGAAGTACCAGTTGTTGGACAGGAAGTGCAAAATGCTCCTGAAGGTTTGACAACTATAAATGATGATGACTCTGATATTGAAATGGACATTAGTGAATTCTTACAGTTTCCAAGTAATTAAAACATATGAAAGATGTTTGTTTATTGTAATAAATGTATGTCATAATAGAAAATAATGTTTAATTTTATTTAGTTGAAAGCAAGAGTATGAACCAAGATCAGAATAAGTGATTCATTCTTAGTTAACTGTTTGTTTTGATACTTTTTCTGTGAATGACAGAATGTGTTAATTATAAAACACCAAGTTAAATGTTGCATTTTGTAACCTACAAACCATTTACACAAAACGAAGCATAGAAACAAATTTCATAATATTTTCCATGACTGGTCTGACCGTCGATTTTCTCCTTCATATGCCCTGCCAATTTGATTAAAAACTGATTTAAAAAAAAAACAATGCCTTGAGGCATCATTGGGCGAACTTTAGGTGATATTTAAGGTATCCTTGGGCACGCACCAGATGATGACTCATGGCATCATCGTTGATGAAAGGGTTAAGATGGACTGCTGGACAAACTAATACAAGGGCATATGCCCTCTGCTTTTTAGCTCAATTGGTCATGATAAGGGACACATTCGGGTGGGGAAGTTTCTCGCTGCATAGAAGACCCACTGGTGGCCTTCTGCTGTTGTCTGCTCTATGGTTGGGTTGTTGTCTCTTTGACACGTTACCCATTTTTATTCTCAATTTTAAGTATCAGGATTGGCACAGAGACCTATAATTCAAGTATCTGGATTGGCACAAAGACATATAATACAAGTATCTGGATTCCTTTCTTCTCACTTGTTCTCTCACTAGTTTTTGGTACTTTTATTGTCAAGTCATGTTAACTTCTCGCAGCTTCTGATCCAGAATTTCGGATTTTAATGCATATAATGGGTTGAACCTTTGTCAGAGTATCCAGAAACACACACTGACAAATGTAAGGCATAAAATTGTCCATTGTAATGAAAGTAAAATGATTCATGTCCGTTGTTTTGTAGGCGCTGGCTACGGTTACATGGAAATGTAACAATAATATAAATATTATTGTTACATTGGAGACTAATTGCCGGAATACAGGTTTAGGTAAGGATCAAATTAATTACGAATGTAACAATAATAATTGTGTCTAGGGTTACATTGCGTTATTGTTACATTAATGCACTTCCAATGTACGCTAGCTATATAGGCCTAAATAGATTTATTAAACTTAAAGCTTTTATGTTTTTGTTGCTTAATTGTTCACCAATAAGAACGAAATTACGATGAAAAAAATATCTTGACTCTAAAATTGAAAAGTCTGATTCAAACATCAATTGCCTTCACAATTGACTTGTATTTTTAAGTTTTTTGAATTTTTCTTCAACTATGCTAAGCTGGATATTGAAATCGGACATGAACACAAAATCAGTAATGGACGACACTGACATTGTATTAGCCGGTACAACCTCGCATGCTATCAACAAAAATATTGGACAAAAATATAAAAATCGCAAGGGTAAAAAACATTTTTTCTTCTGAAGCATGACAAATGTTGAAAGTGTCTATAACTTTAAAAAAGGGATAGTGCAGAATAAAATTGTATAGTATGCAACCAGGGACTTTCTATGTAAGTATGCAATCAGGGACTTTCTATGTTTAAAAGTATGCAATTAAGGACTTTATATATTAGTATAAAAAGTCCCTGATGCAATACAGATGTACACATTGTCGCATCACTCGTTTGTGATGGCTGCTTAAATGATCTTAAATTGGTTTCAACAAAATCCATCGGACTAAAACCTGCTTCCAAAACAACATACTGGATTTGAAAAAGCTGTCATTGTAAATAAAAAAGAAAAAAATGTATGCATTATGGTAAAATTCAAATACAAATTTTCAACTTTCATTTTAACATATATATTACTAGTCCAAACGTACATTTGGAAGTGCATTAATGTAATAAAAACGCAATGTAACCGTAGACTCAATTATTATTGTTAGGGAGCTACCATTTGATTTTTATGGGGGGGGCTAGGATGAAAAATTTTGTCCTGCATTTTTTTTTAGTTGTAATCTCTGTCCTGCCTTTTTATTTTTCACTCTATTCGGTCCTGCCTTTTTTTATTTAGTTTATCCTGACTTTTTTTACCTAAATTGTCATCCTGACTTTTTTTTTGCAAGTGTCTCATCCTGCCTTTTTTTTTTTAATTCAAAATTCCTGTACTGCCTATTTTTTTCAAATTTCATCCTAGCCCCCATAAAAATCAAATGGTAGCGCCCTTACATTGGTCATTAATCTGTTCCTTATCCAACCCCGCATTCTGGCAATTAGTCTACCAATGTAACAATAATATTTTTATACGAACTCAAACATTTGTTTGCGTTTTATAATACTTTCATGTCGTCGTCTGCGTCCAAAGACGCATTTCGTGTCCCGACAATAACTTTAGTTTACGTGAATGGATCTCTATTATTTTTGTCTCGTTTTGACGGGGTCAAAAAGCGAGACATAGGTATGCTGTTTCCAGGCGTCGGCGACGGCGTCAACAATGTATTAGTTTGTAATTAGGTCTAGTTTATGGTGAACCACAAGTGGAATCATATTTTGTATGCAGTTGTATAAGCATTGGCACATCTCATCTCCATGGAGATTATTTAGCCCTGCCCCCTCAGTCATGGTCTATTGACTTCGAAACTTTTGCTTATTTTACATGTATTAGTTTGTGATTAGGTCAGTTTATGGGGAACCACAAGTGGTAGGTCAATGCTATTTGGTATGCAGTTGTATAAGCATTGGCAAATCTAATCTCCATGGAGATTATTTAGCCCTGCCCCCTCAGTCATGGTCTATTGACTTCGAAACTTTTGCTTATTTTACATGTATTAGTTTGTGATTAGGTCAGTTTATGGGGAACCACAAGTGGTAGGTCAATGCTATTTGGTATGCAGTTGTATAAGCATTGGCAAATCTAATCTCCATGGAGATTATTTAGCCCTGCCCCCTCAGTCATGGTCTATTGACTTCGAAACTTTTGCTTATTTTACATGTATTAGTTTGTGATTAGGTCAGTTTATGGGGAACCACAAGTGGTAGGTCAATGATATTTGGTATGCAGTTGTATAAGCATTGGCATATCTCATTTCCATGGAGATAATTTGGCTCTGCCCTCTTAGTCATGGTTTATTGACTTTGAAAGTTTTTGTAAGTTTCCATTTGTTAGTTTGTGATAAGGTAAGTTTATGGGGAACCACAAGTGGTAAGTCAATGATATTTGGTATGCAGTTGTATAAGCATTAGCATATCTCATCTCCATGGAGATAATTTGGCTCTGCCCTCTTAGTCATGGTTTATTGACTTTGAAATTTTTTGTAAGTTATCATGTATTAGTCTGTGATTAGGTCAGATCAAGGGGAACCATTACCGGTAGGCCAATGTTAATTGGTATTCAGTTGTATAAGCATTGGCACATCTCATTTCCATGGAGATAATTTGGCTCTGCCCTCTTAGTCATGGTCTGATGACTTTGAAAATTTTTGTAAGTTTCCATGTGCTAGTTTGTGATAAGGTAAGTTTATGGGGAACCACAAGTGGTAGGTCAATGATATTTGGTATGCAGTTGTATAAGCATTAGCATATCTCATCTCCATGGAGATAATTTGGCTCCACCCTCTTAGTCATGGTTTATTGAGTTTGAAATTTTTTGTAAGGCATGTATTAGTTTGTGATTAGGTCAGATCAAGGGGAACCATTAGTGGTAGGCCAATATTAATTGGTATTCAGTTGTATAAGCATTGGCACATCTCATTTCCATGCAGTCTATTTAGCCTCACCCCTCAGTCACAGTCTAATGACATTGAAACTTATCTTAGTTTACATGTATTAGTTTGTGATTAGATCAGTTTAAGATGAACTGCTAATGTTAAATCAATGATATTTGGTATGCAAATTTGTAAGTATTGTTTCCATGGAGATTATATAGCCCCACCCCCTCTTCATGCTTCATTGGACTTTGAGAGTTTCACATAGTTTACAAGTTAATTTTTGTATTTAGATTTGGGAACGACTTATAATAAGTCAATAGTATTTGGTATGCAGTTGTATTAGCATTGGCACATCTCATTTACATGGAGATTGTTAAGCTATGTAACTCTCATGGTTCATTGACTTTGAATGTTTGCATTACTTGTGTAAGGTGTTAAGGTATTGCTATTTTGATTTCAACATTTGCATAATCAAAATTACAAGAAGGCGAGACATATCTCTGTGATAACAGTTTATTTACCAGAAAGTTCTATACAGGAAGGTTAGGATTGATTTTTGGGGTTATGGTCCCAACAGTTTAGGAATTAGGGACCAAAAAAGGGGCACAAATAAGCATTTTTGTAGTTTTCAGACAATAACTTGTGTTTAAGTGTATGAATCTCTCTGAAATTATACCACAAGTTTCCTTACCACAAAGGGATGGTTATGATCAACTTTTGGGGGTTATGGCTTAATCCATTTAGGGATTAGGGGCAAAAAAAGGGGGGAAACTAGGTTTTTCTGGTTAATGGACAATTAAGACAATTTAAAAGCAGTGTAAGGGAGTTAATTCAGATACATTTAAAATACAATGTTTTGTATGTTTGGATCTACCTCCCTTACACTACTTTGAATTATGTATAAAGAAATGTCAGGTTTTGAACTATTTGCGAAAAAAGGGGGGGTCAATAGGCAACAGCATAGTGTATTTAACGAAAGCAAAAAAGGGGAGGTTAACATTTCCTTTTGGTTTTTTTTTGGGGGGGGGTCAATATTCACAACAGCATATATAGTCAATTGCACACAAAAAAAACATATATAAATTCAAATCATATAACCAATTCTAAGTTCTTTGACTATACAGTTATTCTGTGTCAGAAACCTATTATGTGTCAAATATTTAATTACATTCGAAATTCAGACCTGTATCAAACGTGAATATTGTGTCCATTTTTTCCTGACTGTTTGGGGTTGGACCTCTGTGGTCGTATCCAGCTGCGCTCGGCGAAGCAATTTATTATTATTGTTACATTTCCATGTAACCGTAGCCAGTGCCTATTTTGTATGATATTGATTATTATAGATCATCGTTGATTGCTTGAGCTTGAGCAGGTATGGCGAAAGTGAGAAAAGCAATTGAGTTAAGGGTGTGCTGTATTATTTTTACATATTATGTTAGAGATTTAAATTACATAGGCGGATCCAGGGGGGCCCGTGCCCCCCTTTCGTGGGAAAAATTTGGTTGATTATATAGGGAATCACTGAAGCATGACTGGAGCGGCCCCCCCTTTAGGTCAGTCAGCGCCCCCCCCCCCCCCCACTCTCCCCCCTTAGGCAACGTTCTGGATCCGCCACTGTATTAAATGCATAATTCCAAATTTTACGGAAAAAGAAACACAAATAAATGAATAATTTAACAATGTTCAGGGGGTGTTGCTAAACGGCGGAAACGGAAAACGGAAAGGAATATGGATATCTCTAGCCAATGTAGAAAAAACAAGCACACAACGATACGCACAGTAAAACTCAGTTGAAGAGAAGTCCGAGTCCGATGTCAGAATAGGTAACAAAAGAAACTAAACAAAATGACAATAATTCATAATAAACAGAAGCCTACTAGCAGTTACTGACATGCCAGCTTCAGACCTCAACTAAAACGTATTGAAAGATTAAGTCTTCATCATATGAATATCAAGCACAATCCCGTTAGGTGTTAGTACTAGACCATCATAAAATATATGAGAAGAACATAACCCGTGTCATGCCAACAACTTGTTTTAGAATAAATGTGTTTAATTCCGATGCAAAGACCCTATAAGTGAATCAATATTAAAGCCAACATATGCAATCTTTAATGACCTGACAACAGTAACGTAACTATATCCCTTCTTAATAAGTATGTTTAAAGGTTTTGTTAGATATTGAAGTGAATACTGACATTTTTGTGCTTTGTAAAGAATATTACTATAAAAAATTGGATGTGAAATACCTGAGTGTATAAGATGTCTGCATGGTGAGTTATATTTACGAATGATGCCCTTGTACCGATGATAAAATTTAGTAAATGTTTGACTATAGTTTTTGATATCGAAAACCCTGGTGTAATAATTTTTCATTAATACTTAACCCATTTTTCTGACGTCAGTATATTGTTCTAACAGTGAATTATTTTTCAAGAATCAATGTTATCCTCTCAAAAACGTGTGAAAATGAAAGGTGCGAACTTGCGCGTATTTTCGTCAGTGAAGTTTGTAGTCTATGCGTTATACCACTAAACCACGAGTGCCAATACAAATAGGCACTAAAATATCACTTATAGCGTGTGTCAATAACCTGTGTTTCTGTCTTTTTGTTATCTAATGAAATATATAAACATTATAGAATCAAGGAATTGTAAATATTACTCAGTAGTAGTCAGTACAAATCCTTAATTAAATAAAAACATTCATGTACATGTAGCATGAGAGATTAAGATTTTGATAAATTTTTTAGATTGAATTGTTTCCCTTTATATAGTTAATGGAATTTAGTTTGGAAATTATTTTTACTCTAAAATAATTATTATTTAGTGATTAAGATATTCAAAGAATATATAAAAAGAAGATAAAGATAAAAATAAATAGATTTTAATTTTATTGTAAAAAGAGATTTTTGATACTCTCGTAGGTTAAAGTTGACTGCGATTGCGCAGATAATAGAGGGTGTAGTTTAAAGAGGTTAACCGTTGACATTTAATTTTGTCATTCACTGCCAAGTTTTTGGGAACACAATGTGACATGTGTAATTTGAAACAGAATTGTGAACATTCAAATATTATGTTATAAGATTACTATGATCAACTATTATTGTCAGAAAGATTGATAAAGTTTGTGATTATCTGCAATGAGACGTCTACTCTCACCTTACTTAGGACGTTGTGTAACGGTGTATTTCTTCCTCTGTGATATTTTATCCTGAGGATAATTTGTCACGGTAATTTTTTTTCCAGGCATGGTATTTCACAGGTAGATTTTTTCCAGAGGAGTGCAAATCTATCTGTGTTATGCGGATAGTATGTACCGGTATATATTTGCCGTACTATATTGCACAGAACCTTGTGAAATAGAGTCCCATTAACTACTATGTAAGTTACTCACAATCAATATATACCTGACTATAATTATAAAATGTTTCACAAAGGTAGAACAAATTTGCATAATTTTTCAAAGGGAGGTAATTATGAGCAATTTATATTTAAAAGATATTAAAATATAATATATTTCTGAATCTATTTCATAGTGAAAGTTTTCCTTGAATCTTATTTTTTATATATTCATTTATATAAAAAGATGACTTACAACTTGATTTAATAAGACAGATAACATTTCACAGGTAAATACTATCCAGCTGTTAAACATGCTTTTGTTCCAATATATTGTTATGCTATGATTTATCTGATTTCCATATAATCAACAACTACAGCTCTGTCCCCAGACAAAAGTATTTATATAGTTAAAAATATCATCATAATCAAATTCTTCTATTACTGTTAACAGTAGTAATGCAACTATTTTTGTACCTTACTTTTTAATTTATATTTGTACTGATATCTGAAAACAACTCACTTTTACATGTATTTCAATAACCTTATTTAATCATGATACATTTTTATACGCCCGTCGTCTTTTAGACGGGACGTATTATGGTATACCGTTGTCCGTCCGTCTGTCCGTCCGTCTGTCCGTCCGTCCGTCCGTCCGTCCGTCGTCCACACTTCGGACAATAACTCAAAAACACTTTCACCAATTTCCATGAAACTTTAGTGAATTGTTTATATCTATTGACGTAAGCTCCCTTTCGTTTTTTTTTAATTTCAGATTTTAAGTTTTGGATTTATGGGGCTTTATTCATAAAAAAAGGGGGGATTTTCGTCACTTCGGACAATAACTCAAAAAGGCTTTCACCAATGTCCATGAAACTTTGGTGAATTGTTTATATCTATTGATGTAAGCTCCCTTTCAATTTTTATAAATTTCAGATTTTAAGTTTTGGATTTATGGGGCTTTATTCATAAAAAAAGGGGGATTTTCAACACTTCGGACAATAACTCAAAAAGGCTTTCACCAATGTCCATGAAACTTTGGTGAATTGTTTATATCTATTGATGTAAGCTCCCTTTCAATTTTTATAAATTTCAGATTTTATGTTTTGGATTTATGGGGCTTTATTCATAAAAAAGGGGGATTTTCAACACTTCGGACAATAACTCAAAAAGGCTTTCACCAATGTCCATGAAACTTTGGTGAATTGTTTATATCTATTGATGTAAGCTCCCTTTCAATTTTTATAAATTTCAGATTTTATGTTTTGGATTTATGGGGCTTTATTCATAAAAAAAGGGGGATTTTCAACACTTCGGACAATAACTCAAAAAGGCTTTTACCAATGTCCATGAAACTTTGGTGAATTGTTTATATCTATTGATGTAAGCTCCCTTTCAATTTTTATAAATTTCAGATTTTAAGTTTTGGATTTATGGGGCTTTATTCATAAAAAAAGGGGGATTTTCAACACTTCGGACAATAACTCAAAAAGGCTTTCACCAATGTCCATGAAACTTTGGTGAATTGTTTATATCTATTGATGTAAGCTCCCTTTCAATTTTTATAAATTTCAAATTTTAAGTTTTGGATTTATGGGGCTTATTCATAAAAAAAGGGGGATTTTCAACACTTCGGACAATAACTCAAAAAGGCTTTCACCAATGTCCATGAAACTTTGGTGAATTGTTCCCTTTCAATTTTTATAAATTTCAGATTTTACATTTCCGTGTTATGAATTTTTATGCTTAAAAAAGGGGGGATTTTCCAATTTTGGGACAATAACTAACACTTTCACAAAATTTTATGCAACTTTGATAAATTGTTTATATCTATTGACATAAGCTCCCTTTCCATTTTTATAAATTTTAGATTTTACGTTTTCTTAAGTAATGAATTTTTATACTTAAAAAAGGGGGATTTTATGAAACTTTGGTGAATATATTAATGTAACATCCCTTTTGATTTGTATATATATTTCTAGTTTGATCATATAAATTCATTTAAAGCATAAAAGACAAGTTAAAAGAGCAACGGGCGTATCGTGCGCTAAAGCGCAGCCCTTTATTGTATTATTTTCACAATTACGATCTTTGAAATAACGTCTGGTTTTCTTCCGTATATTTCATGATAATTTTCTTTTTAAAAAGATGAAATTGACTTAAATATTTCATGTGATAATTTGTGAAATTATTTCCGATTATAATACATTTTTTTTTAACAATTCCGCTTTAATTCAAATACGCTATTATTATTTCATAGTATTTGTAAAGGGTAAGTTTTTTTCTAATAACTATTCAACAAGTTAACTACCCAGATAGAATTTCACGGCAAAGCAAAAAATAACCCAGGGAAATATTTTCCTCCGGATAAAAAAATAACAACAACTACTGTGACATTTTCTCCTCCGGATAAAATTTCACCCGGATATAATTTTGCTTTACAAATATATAAATTGAAACTAGAAGATTTTGTATGTGAAATTTTTATAACAGAAGAAATAGTTGTGATATTATGATGATATATATATTATATATATATATATATATATTTATGTATGAGAATTTAATAAACTATGATGAATATTTTTATACATCTTAATTCATAACGCCTGTGTCGTTACAAACACATTACACGTATCACTTTTAACGTACAAGGACTTCCCATTTCATCATAGCATGGAAGTAATATTGTATATTACTTCCATGGTCATAGCAAATGCTTACTTTTGGTTTTAGTATTATAATAATATCATACCATCACTAAGTTTTTCTTTGTTTGATTATAAATGGTCTAAATATACATCAACATTTAACTGACTCTAATGTGAATAAATAGTGTGATAAGCCACGACTGTAAAACTACTTCTTTGACTGTAAAACCAGAAACAAAATCGTCAACTTTATGAAAAATGAAATATAAATGGCTCTAAGATTAAAACAAATATTTTTTGGTAGAGAAAAAAACAACAACATTACAATAAAAAAATCAATCCGGGTACTAGGCTTGAACTTTGCACTGTTAATATCACACTTATTTCTTTCGGTGCCAACGACTGGACGATCACGGCTATGAACAGCTTACATGTTATACCTAAAAATTGACATACTTATATATTGTACATTTGTAGCAAGAGCAATTCTGCATTGGGTTACCACATATAATACTAGTTTATTGACTGATTGACGATGGATGCCAGATGTTATAACGTTAATGTAATCTAAATGTAATGAAAGGGAACCAGTTTACACAAAATTTATATATAATTGTTCAATTAAGACCAAACATTATATTTCTTTTCTCATTAACCTGAATCTTGTGGAGTGGTATTATTGTGGCATTTATACTTCCATTTTAGTCATTTTATTAATGTCTTGTAATGTCAATCAAATGGACGACATTGACGACTTTGACATATTCATCAAATGGAAGTTTATAACGACATTGACTGGCTATACAGCCCTTGTACAGTCAGTTACATGTGCATTCGGTTACTAAATACCATATAGATAGATAAATAATTTTATTAACCAATCATGGTGCCCAAAATTTGAGCTATACAATCAAATGAATTACAAATAAAGCACAGAAAATGATTAGAATGATTAAAGTGCATTTAAACAAAAAACCACATGAATACACAATACATATATATGTAAATATAAAAGGTTTCTAAATGTTGGTGATAAAAGTTTTTCAACTTTACAAAAAAGATTTTAAAAAACCGTATATTGATTATCAGTGGCGTAGCTATGTCTTTTTTACGTGTACGCCCGAACCTTGGTGGTTCCAAGCAGTCTATTTCATAGCATTCACCCCTGGGATTTTAACGAATTATTGAGAAAGAAATATCATTCCTATCATTAAAAACGTTGTTAAGGTGCAATATGAGAGTTCGTTAAGGGTTTTGCAAAAGCTAAATCAGGCAGTTATCAGTTCTTGTGTTAATTTACGTTTTTTGATTGAGTTAAGTGTTCCAATTGATATTTTATCGTGTGTTTTTCTATGCTGTGATGTTATACTATTGTCTCAGTAAAAGGGAGAAGGTTTGGTACCATTTAAACGTTTAATCCTGCTGCAAATGTTCGCACCTGTCCCAAGTCAGGAATCTGATGTACAGTAGTTGTCGTTTGTTTATGTAATTTATTCGTGTTTCTCGTTTTTCGTTTTTTTATATAGATTAGACCGTTGGTTTTCCCGTTTGAATGGTTTTACACTTAAAATTTTGGGGCCCTTTATAGCTTGTTGTTCGGTGTGAGCCAAGGCTCTGTGTTGAAGGCCGTACCTTGACCTGTAATGGTTTACTTTTATAAATTGTTATTTGAATGGATAGTTGTCTCATTAGCACTCATACCACATCTTCCTATACCTATTTACAGCATTTAAAAAAATCAAAACATTTTCTTTCCATAATCTTTCTTGAGCTGTAATGTTTACTTTTGCCAAAGTTTCATGACAATCAACATTATCAATAAAGGTTTAAAAAAATTTCATGTAACAAAAAACAGACTTTGTTCATTTCTGACAATATAATACTGATTTTTTTAGCTTCAGACATTAATCATAAAAAGCTTCTGCCCAAACTTTGTTAAAATTCGATGAAGTTTTGACAAAGAAATTGATGCGTTACAAACTAACCCCTCTCTGTATCCACTAGTTAATTGGAAAACGAAATTCATTTTATCTGTAAAATTCGGGAAAAGTAAACATAATTTTATCATTATGCTCTGGATACTCTTTTGATCAAAACACAGTTTCTGTCCAACTATCGTATAGTTTGACGAAGATTTGACAAAGTTATTGATACTAGTATGCAATTCAAATGTCACAGACTCGAGAAAAAAAATGCAAGACACATATTGAGTCTCAGCAGATAATGAATAATAAATTTCTTGAAAGTAAAGGAAAGTGAGTAAAATTCGCAGTAGATTCAGACTTTGACGGAAAATGTACAAATATAACTTGATACCATTTGGTTAAAAAAAGGTACATTTCGTCACTTGTATTCGCTATCACAAGTCACTGAAGGAAGAATTGCCAGGCAAATGTGCTTTTAACCAGTTCTTTTTATTTTCTTCAGATAAAATTTTATTTTATCAAAATTCAAGTGTACGCCCGGGCGTTTTGACGTAAACGTAGCTACGCGCCTGATTATATGTCTTTTTGAATAAATCAAATATACTAAAATCTAATCAATAGCAATAATTTGTAATTATTAAACATTTCAATGAAATAATTAGTTACAACATAAAATCTGGTATCAAAAAGGGGGAATAACAACCAATTTAAGTTATATTGCACTTATTTTAAGTTACATGCATATAATTGTGAACCGTGTGAATCTAATCATTTCCAACTATAAAAGAATAAAAAAGACAAAATACGAAATTATTTTCATGAAATTCCGTTGATTCATTGCCAGATTATGAAACAGATAGTCGTTTAACAAGAAATGGGTTAAGCTAAAGTCGCTCGTTGATTATCATTTACGAATCCACTACTTCTTATCAAATCTCTACTACATAAATTTCTTTCGCTAAAATCTACGTTGTTACATATACACGAGCGAATCGTACAAATTGAGATATATAAACACCATAAGATGGTGACAAGTGAACGTTACCATCTAAAAATGGATAATAAACGATAGGGAATGAAAAATCATCTCTTTTATCATAAATGTTTGTACTAGCTTCCCGTTAACGATATAGATATCAAGATCGAGGAAAGGGCAGTGGTCATTGTTAGCTCTATTTAAAGTAAGTTCAAGAGGATACGTTTCTTGAGAATACATACTGAAGTCGCCATTATATATTGAGAGCCAATATATCAAAATAATTGTTAAATTTGTTTATCAGATGTTGTTTTAATGGGTCTTTGTCGATTTTAGCCATAAATTGTAATTCATAACAATACAAAAACAGGTCCGAAATAAGTGGTGCACAGTTAGTCCCCATTGTATTATACGTCTCTGAGCCAATCCTGATACTTGTATTATACGTCTCTGTGTTAATCCAGATGCTTGTATTATACGTCTCTGTGTCAAAACAGAGGATTGTATTATACGTCTCTGTGCCAACCCAGACGCCTGTATTATACGTCTCTGTACCAATCCTACTATCCAGACGCTTGTACTATACGTATCTGTGCCAATCCTATAATCCAGAGTGAGACGCTTGTATTATACGTCTCTGTGCCAATCTAGTGCAAACGAATACTAATATTCCAATTGACATTTCTAAGTATTTAATTCTTTAATAGATTTATAGTAAATTACAGCGACATTATTTGAAAATCTAAGGCAACACCAGATAGTTTTTCGTTACCAAACTAATGAGGGGGGGGGGGCAAGGGGTTTAACTGTTATGCTGTTATGGGGCAATTTAATTCTTTGTTATCTGTTATTTTGAAAATATATTTGCTGTTAGCTGTTATTGTCTTATTCTTTGTTAGCTGTTATTGGGCTTTTAGTTTTTTTGTTATCTGTTATTGTGATAATGTATTTGCTGTTAACTGTTATTGAAAATTGGAATGTTAGCATTTTTTTTGACAGTCAATATTCGGTATAAATTGAAGATCATTGGACATTGGGGTCTACCACTACTAATATGTTTGTCCCGTATTCAGAGAAGGATTCCATTAACATATACCCATCTCAGAAGTGAGGTCCAGGACAATTCAAGTATATCTTATGATTATCCTTTGTAATAAATTCCATTTTTTGTATGAATGTGTATTTAGAATTATCTTATTTTTTTGTATGAGAATAATGTTCCTTGTTTCGCGTACGAACATATTAAATTAAAACAATTCTTAATATGAAAAATAGGAAAACATATGTCCAGGAATATCTGACAAGGATCTCAATTAAGGACTAGGTCCTAACAACCACTTAACCTTTTATATAACATGGTACATAGACTCAGCTCTGTGATTCTTTTCAAAGCAGAACCAAATGCATTGTACAATGAAAGTTTCAACCATGTACTTGGGTCCGAAGCTGCACATAACTCATTACAAAGAAAGATTTATTTCGTTTCAAGCCATTGTTTCCCTACTAAACTATGTATTCTACTTACTAGTACACTTGGTACAATCAAAAACCTCAGCTGATAAAAATTTTTTCAAATAAGGCCTTTGAAAATAGTGAAATAAATTGCTTTTGGAGTGTTAAAATTTGTTCGAAGTACTTGATAAATTGCATGCTTGTAATTGGTGCTTTTGATTTTTCTACCCTATATACCACTTTTCCTCATAGTCTTATTAAGATAAATTCACAAACCTCATTTAATGGTCATTTAGAAAAAGTCAGAATATTCAAACTCTTTTAGGTCATTTTTTTTTTATTAGCAACAAAGGGAGCTTCAGTCAATATATATAAACAATACACCAACGTTTCATGAGAACTGCTGAAAGCATTTTTGAGTTATTTTTGAAAACTAGAAAACACCACCTTTTTCAAATGAATAAAATCCCTTAACTCAATAACATAAAATCTAAAAAAAATTGTGTTAATGTCTGAAAACTGGAAAATCCCCCCTTTTTAATTAATAAAACCCGTTAACTCGGAAACGTAAAATCTAAAATTTATAAAAATTGAAAGTGACCTCATGTTAATAGATATAAACAATTCACCAAAATTCCTTGCTTTGTGAAAGCATTTTTGAGATATTATCAGAAAACTGAAATAAAACCACCAATTTTATTGAATAAAATCCCATTACCCAGAAACTTAAAATCTAAAATTTATAAAAAAAAACAAAAAGGGAGCTCACGTCAATAGATATAAACAATTTCCCAAAGTTTAATGGAAATTGGTTAAAGAGTTTTTGAGTTAATGTCCGACATGTTGACAACAGTATACCATAATACGTTCCGTAAACGAGCGTATAGAAAATATTATAATATATTGAGTAGTAATTTAAACACATTCTAGATACATAAATTAATACTAAAAACAAAGTCATAGAAAATGGAATGCATTACAAAGGATTATATCCGTAACAAGAAATACTGATTTGTCAAAGACCGAATTATTTTAATATTTCATTTACTGTTATCTGTTTTTGTCCATTTTAATTCCTTGTTATCTGTTATGAGCCAAATCAATTAGCTGTTTTGCTGTTATTGGGACCCCTCTTGCCCCCCTCACTAATCGTTCGTTGTCATGATGTATCTGATTTTGTTTATATTGCTATAAATAAGTATCCGAAATCAATGACAGACATAATCTTAACCGCAAATTAGTTTTATTAATCTTACTAAAATCAAAATTAAGAAATGTCTTTTCATCTAAAAATCAAGTTGTGAGTGAATGCTAACAACACGCCTGGTAAACCATCTAATCTCAACCAAATGTTGAGACGGAAAAAAGTATTCTGGCACTTCCTGTTGAGCTATTCTGGTTCAAAATATTCAAAATAAACACAGGGTAGGTTGACTTTTCGTCAATTTACTGAAAATCAATGCGTTTTTTGTAAAATCGGAGAATGTCATGCCAGAGATATTTGAATTACAGTTTGTCTCGTGTATAACACAAATGAATGGGATTTAAAATGACATCGTAATGACTTTTCTCCAGCAGGTAAATGTGGCCAGCGCAGTCAGCTATTGACAAAATGACAGTGATATCATTGATAAACTAGCATATATATCAGTAAATTAGTATTTTTCTAAAACATTATAAACATAAAATTATAGTTTGTTCTTTTTCTTTACTAATATAATTTCATTATGCTAAATATGTTATAAAGTATGTCATGTTGAGATTTTCTGATATCGGTTGAGATATTCTGGAACAATGTTGAGATCTTCTGGTGAATGAAATTTTCAACTATAAAAAGGAAGATGTGGTATGACTGCCAATGGGACAACTGTCCACAAGAGACCAACATGACCCAGACATTTAAAACAACCATAGGTCACCGCACAACCTTCAACAATGAGCAAAGCCCATACCGCATAGTCAGCTATAAAAGGCCCCGATATAACAATGCAAAACAATTTAATCGAGAAAACTAAAGGCCTTATTTATATAAAAAAAATAAAGAAAAACAAATATGATTCAATATGTAACACATAAACAAACGACAACCACTGAATTACAGGCTCCTGACTTGGGACAGGCACATACATGAATAATGTGGAGGGGTTAAACATGCTAACGGGATCCCCCCTTACCTGGTACAGTGGTATATATAACAGTACAACTTAAGAACAAACTATAAAAATCAGTTGAAAAAGGTTTAACTCATCAGATGAACAAAAATACAATTGGACGTGGCCGGGTTCTTGAACATCCCGACAACAAAAAGACAATAGGAACAGATCTGAGAGTACTCGCAGTTATCTGACAGCTAGTTCAAAGCCACTAACAACTAATAAAAAAATCATGCATCAATCCGTACACATCCAACATCCAATGAATTTAGTGTAAAGACGTCATAAACAGTCAGAGAAAAACATGACCTTGTGTAGCTTAGTATCAATTACATATACAACTGTCAAAATTCATAAACTTGCCGTATATTGTTTGACATTTCAACAGTCATTTTAATCTTGTCTGTAGTTATCACAGCAGCTTCTAAAGAGGCCTTTGGTTGTAATAGAGTCTAAATAGTAAATAGCTGTGTTTTTAAGTACTAGTATTGAAGTTCTAACGCTGGAGATTAAGTCTAGCGTTTGCGATGCAGTTTTGCACAGAATTTTTAACGTCAATAATGTTGTAATTAACATCTCCAGGGCTAGATTTTTTTTTTTTTATGTACGTGTAACATATTTGTTTTTCGTTCATTTTTTTTTATATATATATATTAATAAGGCCGTTAGTTTTCTCGTTACAATTGTTTTACATTGTCATTTCGGGGTCTTTTATAGCTGTCTATGCAGTATGGGCTTTGCTTATTATTGAAGGCCGTACGGTGACCTCTAGTTGTTACTTTATGTGTCATTTTGGTTGGTCCCTTGTGGAGAGTTGTATCATTGGAAATCGTACCACAGAAAGAACATTGATAATAAAACGGATACATACAAATTGAAAACCAATCGCGTAAGAAAAATGTTAGTTTTCTTTGGTATCATTAATATTTTTGGCTCAACTTCTTAATCATGATCAGGCAAAACTATTTATTCTGACATTATTTTTTTTCTTATTCCTCTTCCAACCCATTTTTCGGCTTATTACACGTCCGTTTTATTTGGTCATTACATCGCGAACTCCTAACGGATGCAAAAATTTTGTAAATGTAAAACTTTTGTTTATCCTTTCGGCGTTCGTTCGAGCTATCTGGTAAGGTGTGACCACAGTTTTTAGCAGATATCGCATGCTTAGCATAGACACACACAATTTTTTTTAGAATTTAAGTTGACCAGGGCAGAGTTCAAACTAACTATCTCCCACAATTTACCTACGTCGAATCCAGTTTTAAAATATTTCAAAAGAAAACTGAATTAATATTCAGAAATGGATAATCATTAAATTCATTCATTTCATCAAAAGTTATTCTCATTTTAAAAAATTTGCAAAGGAGATGTACATACAATTGAGATTACCTCTAACTGTCATAATCTGAAGGAGAACTGTTCTAGCGGACAAATGTGGAACTATCTCCTGACACTTTTAAGACAGTTCTAGCTAGAACAGTTCTAACCAAGAACTGATTTGGTCATTGGTAAGTTCTATACCTAGAATCGATTTACACAGTTCAACCTGGAACTGATCCTGACAGTTCCACGGCTAAAAAAAATCTTAGTCTCGATGATTCAGACGCTTTATTTTTCAAAGTAGATATATTTAAATATGCGTCTGGGAAATCGAGACTAAAAAAATCTACGACTAGACCAGAACTGCGACCTGATTTCGCCACGAACGCATCACGATTGTTTTGAACATGTTTAAATAAATAAAAGTTGGCTATTCTCAACACGAATACAAAGACCTCATCAAGACCGTAACACGACCATACTGCACTACGATCGCCAATAGCATTATATTGTTAGATATCGTAGTGCGATCACGGCCTAGTGTAACGGGGCCCGCGTTATAATATAAATGTTGCTGAATATTACCAAATATTAAGGATTTGCCCTGAATGCAGTTGTGAACAAACATCTAAGTTTTAATTATGTTAATACAACACCTGTGATTACACTAAGTTGGACGTCACTTATAATACTAAACAAAGCAATTTTAAAATCGAATCACATTTTTTTTTGTGATAAGTATTATAATGACAAAAATGACATCTTTTACTCATATTTAAGTTATCACCACCTTTTACCTGAAATAATGTGTACGATAAAATAAACCTAGAAAAGGGGTACTGTTCGATTGTTTTTCGGCATTAAATAAATTTTGATCTCTGTTAGGAATCGAATTCTTTCAAATCATACTAATAAATTACCATTGTAAAATAATCTTATTTATATTTGTAAGACGCATTTTTCTATCGGCAATGCTTAAAATTGTATCTGAGTGTATCTGGATTTTATGTTAGGCAGCAACCATTTGATTTTCTGGGGGGGGGGGGGGGGGGGGGGGCTATGGTTTTTTTTGGAAAAAAAAGTTTGTTTCCAGTTTTTGGAGAAAAAAATAATTTGTTTTTGATTGTGAGAAAAAAAAATTGTTTGTTTCACCCTCAGCTGCCACTATATGTAATGCTAAAATTGAAAGAAAAAAATTGTTTTCGACTTGTCGCGAAAAAAATAGATTGTTTTTCGCCGCAGGCGAAAAAAAAAGTTTGCACAGAAAAAAAAAACCATAGCCCCCCCCAGAAAATCAAATGGTTGCTGCCTTACCACAGACAGAAAACATGTATCAGGTTAACCGTAAAAAAAGGTAAACTCGAATAGTACAGCGCAACCAGAAAGTCTCAACATTGTGACAGAAAGACTCAACCAAAACCTTTATATCTCAACCATTTCACGGTGGGTATGGTTGTCCTGCAAGAGAACGTTCTGTGCTGGTGATTTGGTCCTGTCAGGTGCTGGTGGGTCCTGATTCTGTGCTGGTGGGTTTGTTTACATTGTATCAGAACGGCAATAAAACGACTGTTTTGTTGCTTATTTTTTCTCTGATGCGTCATAAGTACCATGCAAAGTATATTACAACAATATTATATTGCAAAAGTCGTGCAAGTTCGTTAAACGGAATTGTCCTGACGTTTTGCTGGTGATAAGAAAAACGCTCCTGGTTCTGTGCTCCTATGTCCTGGTTCTGTGCCTTTATATTTTAGTTAAAAGTGGCATATATTCAAGATCATTGATGCTGTACTGTTATTGACTAATTATCTGTTGTCTGCTTTCTTGAAATTGACATTGTTGTGAATATGTTTACTGTTATTATGAGAGAAAAAATACCCCTATTTTTATTTTTTTTTTCAAATTAACTGTAATCTTATTTATTGGCCTGTTAATGAAACCATTCTTGCCCCTTTTAAGATAAGAAAATATGTTTACGATTTTCGGGATTACGATCATTTTGCAAGATCATATATAAGCTCACCTGTGTCGAGGGGTCGTGTGAGGTTCATGTATTGTCTTGGAGTCCTCAATTACAAAAAGATCTTTTCTGAAATTACTTGACCAAATGTTACCAAATGATTTTTCAAGAGTGAATCTAGGAAAAACAATAGTCATCAACAAACATGACCACTGTCTGTTAAAATGTATTCGAGTTTTTAGTTACAGCCGATTCCATTGAGTATGTAGGAAAAGGTAATATCTTTGGTTAGCTTGCTTGTTAGCTAAACCGTGAAGTCATTGTTAGGTAAGGTGTACTACCCTCCTTTCGAAGTAGTCTGGTCCTACAGACAGAAAGATGTGTCATTTGTCGGACTAGTCTACTCTTAAAGTAGGGTAGTTTACATAACCTAACAATGACTTTTCTGTTTAGCAAGCAAGATAACCAAAGATATTCACTTTGTCTACACACTCATTGAAATCGGCTTTAATATTGCAAAAGTTCAAGCAATTAGGGAAAACTTACCGAGTAAAAAAAAATCAAAAGGCCAATGTTTATCTACCTTGCACATTTCAGAAAATTCAGATCAGATAACGAAACTGGGTCCAGCAACATTTATAAGCAATTTAAGATTTTGACCCTCACAGTTTCTATTCACCACAAATATTCTCGTTACAACGAATCATTTTAAATACAAAAATACCAGTTGCAGCCTTTTGTTTATGTATTAATATATGTATACGGATAAAATTATGAAAGGCAGCAGGGTCACCAGGCCTCGACAATAACGCTTGTCCGATTGTCAGGTACCAGAGTGAAAAAAGGTCGGACAAGTAAAAGCTGTTTCAAGCTTGTCCGTTGGGACAAGTGCAATTATTCTGCAGAAGAAAAAAAAATTAATCCAATTTTGATGAACAAAGTAATTATTAACAAAAAACAAGAAAACAAATTTTAATCCAATTTTGATGAACAAAGTAAATTGAATTATAAACAAAAAAGGAGAAAACAAATATAGATTTGACATGTTTCTGGATTCTGTTCGTTCAAATGCAAAACCTTTTCTTCAACGTACGTGTTTACTTGCAGTCGATTATTTTTAACTGGTTCTTTGTCAAGTACTTTTTAACAGATAAAAAGTATACTATTCTCGGAAACCAGTCTTACTAATCCGAATCAATGATGCGCTTTGTAGATAAGGTAACTTTACAGGACAGTAAGTTCGTCACCTCGAAAGATTCAGCTCCAAGTTAAATAGACAGTTTGGCACCGTAGGAAACATAATTAGTAGACATGATTGATAGACAGTTTGACAAGGCAGGAGACATTTCGGGACCAAGACAAATCAGTACCTCATTTTGCTACCATATTCTGTTCCTTATAATAAATACCATACCCGTAATTTTTTCACAAAAATATTTTTTTTCATTTACCATAAAATCCACAAAATCATAACTGATCATATTAAGTAGAAAAAAACAATACTTGCAATATGGTGACCTACAGTTGTTAATTTCGGTGTCATTTGGTCTCTTGCAGAGAGTTGTCTCATTGACAATCAGACCTTATGATGGGTTATCTTCTTCTTTTATTGATTGCATTTGAATAAACTTTTTTCAACTAATTACTTTAAAAAAACAGAATACAAATCCAATAAGCCAATGAATGTACAGGCCTACTAGATGGTGCCTCACGTTTAGAGTCTGATGAGACTGGCATTGATAAAAACTAGAGCCTAATTCCTGTAACATGACTAGTTTCCCAGTTGTATTTAACTCACATTTTGGAAAAGTATTTCAAAAGAAATACATAAAATTTTGTTAAATGGTTTAAATTCGTTTTGCTCCTTTAATCAACTAAAAATGTAAAAGGGTTATTTTTAATAGAAATTTTTTGGACAAGTAACAATTTCATTCGGACAAGTAAATTGTGGTATGTATTTGTCCTACAGGACAAGTTGAAAAAAAAGTTATTGTAGAGGCCTGGTCACCAGGGTGAGGAGTCCATGTCATCTGAAATAAATGCTAAGCATAGATCTAGAAAGCGACAGATAATCATGACATTTAAAAAACTCTCTTCTTTTCGACTTTTTTCGAACAAATTGACACATAAAATGAATTATATAGTATTGTGGAATTGTTAACTTGTGTTCAATTCATTGGTTACACCTTTTACTAGGATAGCAATCCTGTCAAGTATGAGCTGGGTAAAATATTTCAGAAAAGAAGATGGAAATGTGAAAGTTTCCGTGCGTCAGGTGCAACAGCATACGAACAGCTAACATGCCTCGTCAGGGTGTAAGCTAAAAAGTCCACGAAAATTTGATTTAAAACCTTTATTTGTTCCAACAAAGTTATTGAGATTTTGTTGAGGATTTAACCATCTACGACAACAAGAATTTTCTTTTTAGAATTTACAGCTCTTCTATAAATATATGCAAAGCAAACCATTGATCAAATTGCTTGCTATGATTGTTTGGATGTTTGTAAACTACAGGTAAGTAGTCTGTTTACTATATACTAGAATTTGTTTGGACAATAAACATTAACTTCAATTCCTGTCAGTTTGTATTTGTCCAATCAAATCCCAGTATGTATTGAAACTCCGCCTACCTATTGTTTGAAAACATCCAAGAAAACATAGCAAGCAAGTCAATCAAAGTTTTTTTTTTTGCATGCTTTTATAGAAGAGCTGTACTATATAATGCAAAGAAGCGTTTAAGTCTGTCGCCAAAAAATACTATCAATTTCTTTTTGTCCTATGTAAACTTCCGTACCATTTCCTTCCATTCATGATCATTATATTGAACTGTAAAATATTTCTTGTTACCTTCTTAATTCCTTTATAAGTCTTATGTAAACATAATTATGACAATAACTGTTGTGAGCACAAGATTCACTGCACACTTTTAAAGTTCTGCTTCATCAAACATTAAAATGTGAACTTAAGTTTTGAGACTTTTTTAATCGACACGATTTGGATTTTTGTATATGAGAACATGGTTTATCTATTAGTTGAAAATGCGGCTTTGAACTAGCTTTCAGTACCTGCGAGCATTCGTTGTTCAATAATGTGTGTCTTTGTGTTATTATTTTATGTGATAAGTTGTTGTGTTGGTACACCACTGTAACAATGAAGGAGGAAATGAGGAGGGTTGGTTGGGTGGAAGTGGGGAGGGGTATGCGGAGCGCTAACAAACATGTCTATGCGGCATGGGCTTTGATCATTGTTGAAGCATCAATGTAAGAGGCATTGTAATGGCCTGACCATTAAGTATAACCGACGATTGGGCTCAAGGAGAAAAGACTATCAGGTGCTGATACTTTAATTATGAACCAATCTGACATATGGTAAAAAGCTGAAAAACAAATAAAATACAATTTTACAATGTGTTTAATTAATGTTATTAAAACGAAATGTCAAAGGTAATAGATAGCACAGTCCGTTGAATCCGAGAAAATGTTCAAGAGCAGTTAAATTTCCAGTGTTTCACGGAGAGAATGTTCAAATATGTATAGAGTAATTTGAAGGCTTAACAAACAATGTTGTAAAGTTAACTCACTCTGTGGTTAGCCACGAATTGTGTCCTAGATGACGTTTGTCCTTTGAAAAGTTCTCCAGAACTGGTATGACCTTGCAATGTTCGGTTTGAGATCCGTGTGAGCAGGGGAAAGGTAGCGATGATACGATGTTTTAATGTTCTTATAAGGTTAAAGATGGATAATCCTCCTAGACTGGAACACATAAACAGATTAAGAATATAATCAAACGAACTATATAAATTACGGAACGGTGTAACAGAATACTCCCCGTCTGATGTCTATCTGATATCACTATTCCATAAATTTTTCGAATATGAATACAAGATTTACACAAATGAATTAATCCCAATATAAATTGAATATATACAGGTGAAATGTCCACTATTTCGTGTGAGAAATATCAGATCTCAACGATTTTTCACTATAAAGGTTCCTAATAGGTACGTTCCACGTGAAACTGGGTAGGCACAGTTTCTTGTCCTTTAGAAGAAGGGTGTCTCGGACGACATTGTTGTGTTCTGTAGAATGTTCTATTACTGCTGTATCGATAATGGGAACTGTTTTCTCCAACGTAGTTAGACGGCGATGACGATCGAAGATAGATCGAAGTATAACAAGAGTTAGTAGTTGGTTGTCTTCCGATTTGGCGATATGACACATCTTTGTGAGTATCAGACGAAATTAGGCGTTTCGTCATAACGTTCAATCCTGCAGATCTAGTCGCTCTATCTGTAGAGTGGCGTCCTCTATGTTTGATTTTGTCGTAGTAATGTCCAAGAAAAGGTGTTACTCTGTGACGATGTCCAGATAAGACTACTGGTTTCTTTTCACTTATATTCAAGTCAGATTTGGCAATACTGCTTCCTCCTCGTAGTAGACGTTGCTCATACAATGGCAGGTTGAGATGGGCAATAGGTCCTTCTTTCGGAATAGGTTTGTGAATGCTATTGATTTCCTCTCCATGAACTTTAGGTTCTGTTGATTTCGGATTGAAACTTTCTTTATCTATAGATTTTTCTATAGAAGTCACAGATTTTGCTTTTAGTGACGCGAGTGATGTCCCTTTAGATGAATTTGTGCGTTTACCAGGCTTGGTACTAGGTCCTGTACATTCAAGGGATTGTATTGAATGCAATTTAGCGACCTTGGCATTCGAATGAAAGTTTTTGTCGTTAGACTGAACAACAATTGGATTATTGTCCTTAACGGCTATTTCCGGTCTTGAGGCAAGACGTTGTTTTGATTCCGTGATTAAAACGTAAGTTATCTTTGTGTTGACTTCAATAGGAACAGTTTGCTTGTCAATGTATGTATTTCCAATTATGACCCAACCAAGTCTCAACTTTTGGGCAAATGGAGTTCGGGATGGTCCTAGGCGTTGTTCAAGGACGTGGTGTGCCTCTATAAGGTCCCTTCCAATTAGGAGTAGAATTTGACAACGTTCCTCTAGTGGTGTAATACTTCCTCTGAGTTCTGTCAGATGAGGATGATGCATTGCAACTTCAGGAGTAGGAATTTCGTCTCGATTATTGGGAATATTATTACATTCAATTAATGTAGGCAGATCAAATTGTACGTCACTATGTACAGATTTTATGACGAAATCTTTTCCTCTTTTCCCGGAAGTAGCTACTCTGCCGGAGCATGTCGTAAGAGAGTAGTTTTCAGGTTTCTCCCGAACTTTGAACAGACTGAAGAATTCAGGCGAGGCAAGAGACCGGTTGCTTTGGTCGTCAATAATGGCGTACATCCTGATAATTTTGTCTGTCTTGTCCTTGTGGTACACGTCCACAGGTAATATCTTGGCATAAGATTTCTCGCTCTTATGATCTTTGTAGATCTCTGTGCAGATCGAACTTACAGAGGTTAACTTTGTTTCAGCTGACTCTGTCTGCTCCCCGCCGTAGACTTGTGTTAGCTCCCCGCCGTAGGCTTGTCTGGGTGAGCTAAACTGGGAACTTTCAGATTGTTGAGATCTAGTGATGTGAAGTGCTGTGGTATGTCGTTCACTTCCACACTCGTTACAACTGATACTTGCGTTGCAGTCCCGACTTCTGTGTGTGGTTGACTCACAACACTTGTAGCACACATTGTTTTGTCTTAACAGTTCCTTGCGTTCCTCGATTGGTTTGGCTCGGAATGCTCGGCATTCGTTCAAGGTATGCTTTGTCTTGTGTAGGATACACAGATTTTGTTGTTGACTGCTGTCTTCAGTTTGCTGTTCAACAGCTGTCTTATGGACGTTGATTTTAGAGTACGTCTGAGGTGTGAACCTTGGCGTAGCGTCTTTTGTATTTGGTGTTACATTTGACCCAAAGATGAACCCAGGATCGTTCTTAATTTTGCTAATTTCCCTGATGAAGGCAGAGAATTCTGTGAAAGGTGGAAAGGCAACTTCATATTTTGACTTGTATCTTGAAGCTCTTGTAATCCACTTTTCTTGGAGTCCGTATGGCAGTTTTTCAACAATTGGATTTATCCCGGACGAAGAGTCAAAGTATGCTAGCAAACATCCCAGCTTGGGATTTTCCTTGTGATATTCTATTTCTGATAGAATGTCAGACAGTTCGTAGAGACGTGCGTTGTCCTTATTCGTCAATGTAGGGAATTTGGCAAGTTTACTCATGAGAGAGGCTTCCAACATTTCTGGAGCACCATACCGCTCGTCAAGCCTCTTCCATAATCTCTGTATACCTATGGAAGGATTATTGGCGTTCGACGCTCTTATGCTAATGGCGTGTTTAGCAGACTCTGGACCGAGCCACTTGATCAGTAAATCGATCTGTTCTGAGTCAGAGACTTGTAACTCATCAGTCACATTCTTGAAGCTTGCTTTCCAAGTATGGAAGGATTCTGCCCGATCGTTAAAGCTTGTCAACCGGGAGAAAAGCAGGTCCTTACGTAAGAGGAATCTAGTTATCTCCGATGTGAGGTTGATTTGTTGCTGGTGTGCAACAGGGATCTCTTCTAGTACGCCTTGTTTTTGGTGTGAAACAGGGATCTCTTCTATAAAGTCTTGTTTTGTGCGTAAGACAGGGATCGCTTCTTTAACACCCTGTTTTTGGTGTTCAGTAGGGCTCATATCTGAAAGACCAAGTTTTTGTATGCCGGTTACTAATCCCAGATCTGGGATAAAGGTAACTTCCGGTGACTTATTATCGGAAGGCAAGACGGCAGATGTCTGTGACAGCAAGTTCGATGCCACGGATGGCACGAACGCTGGTGCTTCGTGACTCAGCTCGATCTTAACAGGAATTTGTTTTTTCTTTTGAGGTCCTGTTACTTCCTTAACAACAGTTGATACAGGAAGTTTATTGACGAAATCTTGCACACGCTGGAGCGGGTCTTCCTTTTCGTCAGGGAGATCGCTATACGCTTGGCTATCATCGTATTCCAGGATACGAGCCTCGGCTTCTGCGGCTGCAGCTTCTCTCTGTGCTTCAAGAAGGTTAAATTTGGCTTTAAGCTCGGCCTTTTCCCGGCTTACTCGTGCGGCTTCTTGTTGCATTTGAGCCTTCCTGCGCATAGCCTCTTGTTCTAATTGCGTTTTTCTGTGAGCGGCCTCCTGTTCTAGCTGAACTGTTCTCTGTGCGGCCTCATGTTTACGTTGAGCGACTTCTTGCTCCATTTCTGCCTTTTTACGACTGGCTTCCTGTTCCATTTCAGCTTTTTTGCGTGCTGCTTCCTGTTCCATTTCATTTTGTCTGAACAGGGCTTGTTCTTCTAACATTGCTTCCTGTTGTAGGATAAGGGCATGTTTTTCGACAAATGCTATCTTAGACTTTGCAGCCTCTGCCTTGGCTCGCTTTCTCCGTGCCAGGCTTGACATGTCTGACACGTTAGAGCTACCGCTGTGCGAGGTCTTCTTACCCCTTGAGGTCTTTGTTTTAGTGGATTTGGCCTTTGTTAGAGCGAGGCGATGGTCGTGTAGTTTTTCCATAACTAGCTCCACTTTGGACAGACGTAAATCCAAAGAGAGTTTACATGCATCAATTTCTTTTTGACTCTCCAATGTTCGGGTCCTTTTCAGAAAGTCTAGGTATTCATCTGTAAGCCTACGATAATTATTACAGGCTTTAACAAGTTTGTCCTGGACTGTTAGGAGTTGCTGGAGATCGTTAGGAGGCGTTGTTACTTCCAATAACTGGGATTCAATGTCTGCCCAGAGAGCCTCTAGTTCCTGACAGAACTTGTCACGTTTTTCAGTGAAAGCTCCTTGTCCTTTTTCCGTGAGGTCACGTACTCGCCTAGCCTCGGGAGTTTCATCTGACTGTGATGTATTAGACGGATTTTCTAATAGTCCAGGGACATCTCCTTCTTGGGGCTGAATCTCTTCTTGTTGTTCCACATGACTGGGATCCATGTTGACTCAACGTTGTTAGGTTGCTGTCCAGTATACACAAGATATGTAGTCCACTGTCAGTGTGAAGGTATGTACGTTGCTACGTTGTCGTTTCTTGTCTGGATATGTAAAGACAGGTTGTCGTCAATTTACTGTACGTCAAGGGATGACGCGTACATGCAGGGCTCAACGGGTAGGTTGCTGTGTACCTGTGGAGTGGCGTTATCTGTGAGACACAACAGGCAAGTTGTAGACTTTTTACTGTAATGGCCTGACCATTAAGTATAACCGACGATTGGGCTCAAGGAGAAAAGACTATCAGGTGCTGATACTTTAATTATGAACCAATCTGACATATGGTAAAAAGCTGAAAAACAAATAAAATACAATTTTACAATGTGTTCAATTAATGTTATTAAAACGAAATGTCAAAGGTAATAGATAGCACAGTCCGTTGAATCCGAGAAAATGTTCAAGAGCAGTTAAATTTCCAGTGTTTCACGGAGAGAATGTTCAAATATGTATAGAGTAATTTGAAGGCTTAACAAACAATGTTGTAAAGTTAACTCACTCTGTGGTTAGCCACGAATTGTGTCCTAGATGACGTTTGTCCTTTGAAAAGTTCTCCAGAACTGGTATGACCTTGCAATGTTCGGTTTGAGATCCGTGTGAGCAGGGGAAAGGTAGCGATGATACGATGTTTTAATGTTCTTATAAGGTTAAAGATGGATAATCCTCCTAGACTGGAACACATAAACAGATTAAGAATATAATCAAACGAACTATATAAATTACGGAACGGTGTAACAGAATAGGCATTTAATATCTTAATAAAACTATTCTTATTTTAGATACTATATATTGTTATCTGATATTCGACGAAAGATGTTGCCCTTTTATGTAATTATGTAATACAAGTTACGATCATTTGAAAACACATATTAAACAGCCAAATGGATGCACAAGAGCTAAAATAACAGTCATAGATCCTATTGACAACAATTATCTGCCCAATTTTATTGATTTTGTAACATTTGTTTCAAATATGACCAACTTCTTATCCAAAATCACCAGCACCGTATCAGGACCCACCAGCACAATGACAGGACCCACCAGCACAGTATCAGGACATGAATAAATTGAGAAAATGCTAAATTTTAATAAATTGCAATGTTTTTTTCACAAAATAGTTTTGTCGTGTGGTTTGCGGTATAGAAAGCGGACTTTATGAGCATTTTTGTTTTATTTTTTCAGTTCTAGATTTTCTGAAAATGAGCATTTTTGTGTTACGCTTACTGAAACAGTTTAGAGGGTCAACTTTTTAAAGGTTTACATATGAACCCATAAGAAACAAAATTGAAATATCTCAACTGTTTTCTTCCATTTTTTATGAGTGAAAACGTCAAAAATCATCATTTTCGTCTTTGTTTACATTTTTTCATTGATCACCAGCACCCGTCAGGACCGAATCACCAGAACACAGAACGTTCTCTCGCAGGACAACCATACCCACCGTGCATTTATATTTTTTTTATTTTTCTGCTTAGAGTAGGCTTGACAAAAAAAAATATTTGGGCAATTTACAGACGTGGTTATCGTAAAGCCTTAAAAAACACAAATAATTGACATATTTTCTTGCTAGTCATTAATATCATAGCAGTTCTATCGGATTTAAAGAATGTAAACATTATTATCCGTAGGAGAAAAGTGATTGTGACTTCAATTGAAAATATTTTAAACCAAGAAGAGACATATTAGTTACAATTATGATTTATCTATGGCATGACATTCTCCGATTTTACAAAAAAGTTATTGATTTTCAGTAAATCGACGAAAATTCGACCTACCCTGTGTTTATTTTCAATATTTTGAACCAGAAAAGCTCAACAGGAAGTGCCAGCATACTTTTTGGTTGAGATTAGATGGTTTACCAGGCGTGAACAAGAGAAAATACATAGAACATGACCTACATGGGGTACTGGTTGAGTAGAGACAAACACGGCGCTGCAATATAGAGCATAGAAAAAAGGGGGGATTAGCCAAACAAATTAAAAAAAATGTAAATAACTAGACCATACCATTTAAAACAGGTGTTCCCCGTTACGCCTGATAGTATCATATTAACAAAAAAAATACCATTATCGACTATTTTTCATCATCTGTCATTATACATGTGTGGCCGTTAACATGTACATATAAAAAATTACGAAATCATACTGTCTTTATTTGTATACTAGTATGTGAATGTCATGCTGCCCATCAAGAGCCCTTCGTTGTCTTATTCTTATTATATATGCTGCTGACCTTTGGGAAGTTTTACAATAGTGATTGAAGTAATAAAAAAATCGAAAAGACTTATTACAAAGAGGATTAAGTGATTTGTACGAATAAAATTTTACAAGAAATTGTAACAGATGTCAAATTGGAAACGATTTGGAAGAATTTGAAATTAATGCAGCAAACGATGACGTTTTTAAACAACAAAAGTGGTTGTATGTTGTCTGTGATTTGTATAATCTGTATGGTGATGATGTTATTTCTCGTTAATTTAACAGGTAAGCAATACTGAACACAATATTCAATGGTTAGTTTGTTTATATTTAATCAAATGTCCAAGATTATTGGTCTTTTTTAATATTGAAGATTCGTACCCATAGATATACTAGTGAAAAAAAGTAAAAACAATATGTGGTAGAATGCGAAAAGTTTATTCATCGTTTTAAATAATTATATTTTAATTAATTTGCCCTTTAAAGGTCACCTTGATTAGTTAATAAAATTATCTGTATCTGTATTTTAAAAGTTGCCACGAAAATGTTTTATATACTCCATTTGACCACTATCGTAATAACTATCTAAATATAATCTGTGTCGATATTCTGTACTCCGTGAATTTGAACTTTCTCCTAATAAAACCTCTCATCCTAAGTTACTATGTATCAATAAATTAATAACGTTTTCCACGGAAATGCAATAGAACATTAGTTTTTTTTTCTCTGTGAAAGAGTAGATACCAGGCAGCGTCATAATTATGCATTTATTTTTAATTTGAGTACAGTTATTTCATAGTGTTATCTCTCAAATAAATTTTCTATCTCTCACAGGTTGAACATATAATAGCTAGTAAATCCTTCTCGAAATAGAAATAAAAAGGCTAACATGAAAAACTTAAAATATTGTATCAAATATTTACATATTTCCATGAAACAAAAAATTCATTATACTCTAAGATATATTTGGTACAAGAATGCAGGTTGGCTTTTGAATAAGACGTTGCTCACACATATTGTACCAAATTTCAATATTTTGTATCCGAAAGTCAATTTATAGTTTTAGTTTTTTTAGGGGGGTTAATATTGTCCTTTATAATAAGTTTTGCGATATAAACTAAAAATAAAACCCCCAAAAAATGGATTGTACTCAATACAGATAACAAAGTTGACCTCAATTTTGCTAGGGGTTGCCTATTAAGTGCCTAACGAAACAGAACCGTAAGGTATCATATAATTGATTATACATCCATGTCCGTTGTTATCTGGTGTAAAGTTGTCCTATTGGCATTCTTATAGCACATATTATCATTTTATTTATGGCCGTAAAGTCTTCATATTGTTGGAACTTGAGGATTTATATTAAATCAGAGTTTTTGGAAAGGACTCGATTTGTCGAATTTGCACGACACATACTAAATAAGAAGCACACTTTTAACAAACACAAATTTTTAAGGTACTTGTAGATACTAGTTCAAAGCCAATTATAACTAATAAAAGCATGGTTCCAGACAGACTAATATATCAATCAGTAAACATCTAGCTGATTTAAGTGTAAAAATGTCTAGTAAATATTGTGAATAATGGTATTAGGCAATGCCAAAATACACGGTGAATTAGGTTGCGTTAGGTTGCGCGCATTACTATTACATTTGCGCGAAAAAAAATCATTAGTGTGCATGCGCGCAGCTTTTTAAAACATTGGTGCGCATTCATTTTACAGGTAAAATCAGGTAAACATAGACAATACAAAGGTAAAATATACTTATATATGTATTTTTAATATGGTTATCCTGCAATTGCATTTTTAATGGTATTTCGCCATAAATTATATTGGTTACTTTAAATTGCGATTTACCGGAAATAATTGCAAATGATAAAAGTGGTCGATCGATTTTGGTCTTAAAATTGATAGTCACGAAAGGCATGGGGTTGCGTCTTCAGATCTGGTGCTCTTCTTCTTTAGTTACGGAATACCATCAACTTTTTGAGGATTACTTTCCGGCGCATGCCTGTATGAGGTCGATTTAAGTTAATTTCATTTTTTTATTATTACTTTTATTTATTTATGAGATTTACAATTTTTAAGTTTCAATTTTTACATTTTTTATATATATTTTTGTTATAACTATAAGATAAAAACAATAAGCACATTTAGTTCAGATGAGAGTATGTTTTAAGGAGCACCTCATGAGTGAGTGCATCCTTAAAGTTGTCTGTAGAGGTTTGGTTTGAGATATCGGGTGGTAATTTGTTCCAATATTTGATTGCTTGGCTGAAAAAAGAAAATTTAAAGGTGTCTTACGGCCATCAACAACCTGTCATCTATTAATAATATAAAAAAAAACATAAAATATATTCATAATTCTCTTTTCAGATCTGCTATAGTTTTAAGTTCTGCAATATTTTTTACTGTGACCAAGACATATTTTAAGTTGTTAGAAATAAGAAAATAGGAAAGATGATAACTTTTCTCCTTGCCGTATGCCATTGTCACAAGCAAGGTATTCAAAATTACAATAGTTACTATTTGATATTTTGGCAACTAATTACATAACAATCAATGATGTAATAATGATGTCATAATGAAATTGTTACAATTTGAAAGATTGATCCTTCTTCTTTCTTTTGGTACCTCCTTTATAAAATTTAAAGAAAGATGAGTGGAATTACATCAGTTTAAAGATGTCTGATTGGGGATGAAAAATCTTTGTATTGTGCTACCTTAATATCACTGCATAAATATAATATGACTATATGCATCTTTCTATTTATAGGAAAGGTCCTATGCTCATTGAAATAGAGCGTTGTCACATGCTTTGTATTTTAATCAGATTTTAATCGGTCATTAAAGAAAAGGGATTAACATTTGAGCTGCCTCGGATAGAAATCGACCTTATGCAAGTTCCCGTACACATGTACATGTATAAAGCCTTTAATGGATTTTTGAACATTCAGATTTCTTATAACAACTAAATGTTCAACTAGTCACATACTTTGCATAGAGATTTTGTCAATTGTCAACCAGAAATAAGTTACCATATACATGTATTGACATTAATTTGCATACGGTCGGTTTCTATCCGACGCAGCTCATTTTATGTAGAAGGTCCGTTCAAGGGCCAATGTTGGTCTAAAATTCGAAGAACATGTACCTCTGATGAAAGATTTTTGATTTTTATTTAAATACTAAAGTGTTCTTTTCAGTATGTTCAAGTAATTCATGTAAAAGATTTGAACTGAGTTGGTCACCAAAGACGCACAAATTCAAGCTTTTCAAAGTTCACATCTCAACAACTTTAAAAAAAAAAAAACTTATTTCATGGCCGAAAAAGGGTCTTACTGGGCTTACTCTAACTTTCTGAGATGTGCGATAGAGCACACATTGTGTTGTAAACGTCGATAACATTATGTTTTATTTTTGTTTCAGACCGTATGTATATACCATATGAAAAAATTAAAGACAATTTATTCAAACTACATCCAGATGTTCTCACAGAATCATCATTAGTAAGTATAATTAACTTGTGTCTTGTAAAAAGTATGCACGTCCAAAACAAATAAAGTTTTGGTTTTCTTTTTCTCACATTGCTTTTCATTCGGTAGCATTGACCCTATTCCTCTTTCCAATTTTAATTATTCAAAACAAACGGAATAGTTCATTCAATTTATAAAGATCACCGAAAAGTAGTTGCCAATCCGAAAGCTTAAACAAGTTATTTGTTAAACTTATACACAACTTTTGTAACACTTTTGAAGATTTTGATCTTGATATTTTGTATAGACACATGCCTGTAGTTGAAGTCTGTATGTTCAAGTTGCCATCTAGATGTTCCCCTTTTTTTTTGTTCAATGTCGGGTTGCTGTCTTATTGTCGTGTACCTCACTTCTAATGTTTTTATCGTCAGATCATCTGTCATACAAAAATCATTTTCATTGAATGCATAGGGCAATATTTGTGAAAAAGGCTTTCTGTTAAAATCATTTTCATTGAATGCGTAGGGCAATATTTGTGAAAAAGGCTTTCTGTTAAAATAGTATGCAATTCTATCCTTTGCACTATAGTGCATGCATAATACTTTCCAAATTATGAATTTCAATAGTATAAATAGAAATTTTTACTTTCTTCTTCAGAAATACCAGTCTCTGGTAAACGAGATATATGCAGAGCGAGTGCTACATTTAAGGGAGACATGTCGGGTCAATACAGATGAGTTTCTTGGTGATTCTAAAGATAATGATGTGAAACATAGTATACACGTAGAACAAAATCATAACTTAGTGTACTGTCAGATTCAGAAAGTTGGATCGACATTTTTACGGAAATTATTAAGTAAAGTTTTCATGAGTAGTAATATAAAGAAATCAAAACGAGGCTTTATAAGATTGACACAACATAAAGACATTGGTTTTGCAGAGCTGCATTCCGTTATACAAAAATCTGACAAATTTATGTTTGTTCGGGAACCATTTTCCCGTGTTCTATCTGGATATGTTGATAAGCTATTTTGTACTAATACACTTTACTGGAAAATAACGGGAAAATATATAGTCTCACAAATGCGTGATGATGCTAGTAGTGCTTCTTTGAGATGTGGGCACGATGTTACATTCCCAGAATTCGTTAAATATATCATTCAATCGGAAAACCTTAGCACACATAAAGACCGACATTTTACACCGATGTACGAACACTGTCGGCCATGTCAAATCCCGTACGATTTCATCGGAAAATTGGAATCTTTTAAAGAAGATGTCTTGTTTTTGATAAATGTATGGAACAATGCTTATGGAACTAATATAACTTTCAATGACTTCGACGCTGAGACATCAGAATCAAGAGTGTTAGGACAGGCTACACGGATATTTGGGATGAGGAAACAATTAGAACGATGTATGTCATTCTACAACGCTAGTGTACGGTCATGGAGAGATTTACAAATAAGAGGAGTATTACCGATACAGGAACCTTACCCATTCAGTCCAGAGTTTACTCGTGATCACATGACCAGAATGGATTTTTTCGAGGCAGCCAAACAGGCTATAGCTTCCGTGTCTGATATCAGAGCTGTCAAAGCTCAGCGTAATGAGGCTTTTATTGAAGCATTTAGTTTGATACCAATGGAGGATTTATATCAATTGCAAAATATTTTAAAACCAGATTGTGATTTATTTAATTATGATTGTAAACCGCCAAAAATATTTGCTAGATATAAGAACAACGATAAACGATTAAAATATTTTGACCTATTGTGAAAACTAAATTTTAACAAAAGCTCTCTCTTATTTACATTTTTTCCAATATTATTGTGTATAGGCGGTACAATATGGAAATAGCTGGAAGAAGGACGATTATAAAGGTTAAAGCATTTATCGAATAACATATCAAATGGTAATTGCACCATGTTAATGTCGCGTGATTAAGGTACAGTTAGGGAAAAGTCTATGAGATTTTTGTTTAAGGATGTTTGCTACTCTGTTTAAAAATAACAAGCTTTTTAAAAGACTGTTATGAATTGATAGTATATAAATAAAGAAAAAATAAAAGCAGAAAAAAATGGAGGGTCCGTGTGCTTGTTTTCGAGATATAAGCCATAGAAAATTTGGCGGAAAATAATTCTCTCTATATTTTTCATACATTTAACATTGACACCTTTTTTGGTTCATAAACTATGAAAAAATAACAAGGATTTTATAAGATTTTGAAATATGGCTTTTTGAACTTTATGTAACAAAATTATGAATAGAAAAGTCGGGTTAATGGGCAAAATTTTGAATGACAATACATGGATAAAACCAGAGGATTCCGAAAATCTGGCAAAAATTCAAAAATCCTTAATTTAGTATTTTGTTTCAACTTTTAATTGATACTGTCGATTTCAAAGGAAAATAATATATCAATTGCGTGATCGTCGATATGTTGTCATTAGCAGTCGCTAGCTTCTTGTGAAAATACTTTTAATGTGGGTTTTTTTCTGTTATTTTTTGTCATATTCGTGTTTTCTTTATAATTCCAAGTATTTGCATACTGAGGACAGTTGAGAAAAAAATGAACTGCATGACTGAACTAATTTTAGAGAGAAATTATTTACAAGGATTAAAGTGTGAAAGGTTCAATGCTCTTGATGCAAAGACCTATATTGATCATATATACTTTGTTGTGTGTAACTGGTGTCCGTTTTATTAATAAGACTCAGTAACATAAAATATTGGATATTCATACATATGGAACGTCTAGAAGATGTTACGCCTTATTTCTGTTCTATTAAACTTAATAATTGTGTACTGGTGTGTCCTATTTCGTTAGTAATGAAATATTAGCTAAAAATCGAGGATATGCTAGCCTGTAACCTCGACCGGTCTTTCTTCTAACAAGGTATACAATGGGCCAGGACAGAGCATACTATGTCTACAAAATGAACCCTGGCTAGACCGCTTCATAATTAAAATTAAAATTAAGAATTACACAAAGGGAATTCAATCTTTAACAAAACAAACACGTCATATACAAGACTACAACAAATACACAATTAACGTGAACCAAAGATATAAGAATATATTTTCTGCATTTACATACAAGAACCTGTCTGACATGGGTCCGTCGTCCTTAGTTCTAAACATTGTTTGATTAAGACACCAATAGGACACACAAGTCCTAGGTTGGATGTCACAATATAAGATCATGATGAATTGATGTTAATCATCTGCAATGAAGGGCTCTACATTTCTTACTCATTGTTTGTACTCTTGGGATGTATAACTACCTTAGTCCTTAGTTTTAAGCTATACTTGATTTAAAGATGGAAAATCAAATTTTGAAATTTTATTTAAAGTTAATTTCTTTTATATATCTTAAACAAACTTTTCGTTGTATTTAAAGTTAATTTCTTTTATATATCTTAAACAAACTTTGCAAGGAAAAAGCAAGAAATTGTATTTACACGAAAATGAAGATTTGGTATCCCAAGCCATGAAACCTTTTGTGTACCGCATTGAAAAGGGTCAAAGATATCAAAAGTTATTGAATTTGATAAAACATTTACTCATTGCATATTGTTGTTCAAGCACCTTTTAATAATTGCTTGATTGATTGACAATTAACTGATGTTCTGTCATTATAGCAATTACTCAAGAAAAGACTCTTTTTGTTAATGACTGTAACAACACAAGCTAAACTTGTCATAAAAACTAAATTTTTACATTTTCTCATTTTATTTGTATAAGAATTGTACTTCTATAAAGAGCCATCTGAACAAAGTGATTCGTTCGAAGATTGAAGCTATGTAAGTTAATAAACATCCTATTTATCATTATTTTAGAATATTTTGATTGATTAATAAGGTTAAAAAGAACTTTTTTTCATTTTTTTTCATCTTTAGAATTTTGCTCAATTGCAGAGTTATAAAACTCATTTTTTTGCGTCGTATAATGGTATCATGTCGTCTGCGTCGTCCGAAGACGCATTTAGTTTCCGGACAATAACTTTAGATTGAGTGAATGGATCTCTATAAATTTTTACCAAAAGGTTTAATACCACTAAAGGAAGGTTGTGATTGATTTTTGGGGTTATGGTCCCGATAGTTAATGAATTAGAAGCCAGAAAGGGGGCCCAAAATAAGCATGTTTGTAGTTTTCAAACAATAACTTGTGTTTAAGTGTATGAATCTCTCTGAAATTATACCACAAGTTTTCATACCAAGGGATGGTTAGTTATGACTTTGGGGGGTTATGGCTCAAAATATTTTGGAATTGGGGGCTAAAAAAGGCGAAATTAGGGGCAAAAAAAAAAGAAGAAAAACTAGGTTTTCCGGACAATAACTTTAGATTTAGTGAATGTATCTCTATAAATTTTTACCAGAAGGTTCAATACCACTAAAGGAAGGTTGGGATTGATTTTGGGGGCTATGGTCCCAATAGTATTGGAATTAGGGGCAAAAAGAGGGGGAAAACTATGTTTTCCTGGCCAATGGACAATTAAGACAATATAAAAGCAGTGTAAGAGAGGTAATACAAAAGCAGTTAACATACAATGTTTGGTCTGTTCGGATTTACATCCCTTGCACTACTTGTAAAAATGTATAAAGAAATGCCTGGTTTTAAACTCATTGCAAAAAAAGGGGGTGGTAGTAGTTTCAATTTTTTCCCCAAATTTCTCAAATTCCAAATTTTTGAAAAGTTTGAAGAAGAAAATTAATCATTTAAATGCACAATATTGCATAATAGATTTGTAAGATCTTGACATTTGTTTTGTATCAGAAACTCATATTATGTCAAGAATTTGATCACAATCCAAATTCAGAGCTGTATCAAGCTTGAATGTTGTGTCCATACTTGGCCCAACTGTTCATGGTTCGACCTCTGCGGTCGTATAAAGCTGCGCCCTGCGGAGCACCTGGTTTATAACTGTTGTTGATTTCAATACTTCCCAAAATAGTTAATTATTAGGCAGTGGCTATAGTATAGAAACTATGCTGTCTTTGTCGGCTCAGATTTAAATTTCTTAATTCAAGCCGGCAGAATAGCATATTTCAATAAAAATAGCGATTTTTAATCGTCACTGGCAAAACTGATGCTATTTAGACAGCTCTAGTTAAACAGAAGCCAAGTTAAAATTTTTGTTTCATATATGCAATTAAGAGAACTGACTATTATTTCAAAAGCGCCACTTTATGTAATGCTAAAATTGAAAGAAAAAAATTATTTTCGACTTGTCGCGAAAAAAATAGTTTGTACAGAAAAAAAAACCATAGCCCCCCCCCCCCCCCTACCGAAAATTAAATGGTTGCTGCCTAAGTTAAAGCCATTTTGCAATCGTTAACACATAATGAAAAAAAAAATATGGCAGATAACACACTTCCCTGCTGTGAAGTAATCAGAATTAATACACAAGTAGACACATTTGTATACAAAATTTTAAGACGTATGATACATTTTTAGGTTTACCAAACGAATATTTGAAATTTCTAAAAGGGAAGAATAACGAGATTAAAGTCCGATAAAATGCCTTTTCGTTTCTACTATTAAAACAGTCACAGTGACACATATTATAATTGTTAATGCATGATCGAGCAGTAGGTTTAATAAAAACAAACTGTTACATAATATGAAAGTCTTTCTATATATACTGTATGTACAGCCTTATAATAAGGGACTATTGAAACGTAATGGTACATCATATTAAAAGATTTATATATATATATATATATATATATATATATATATATATATATATATATATATATATATATATATATAAAGTGTTATTGCAGCACTTATAAGGATAAATCTATACGCCTTCATAAAATAAATGCCATATTTTGTACTAACACGACTCGTGTTAGTACAAAAACTGTCGAGAACTGTTATGAGTCATCTTTAGGATTCCCTGTTCGAAAATTCAGCAAAATGTTGTTAAATCATAACTTAATCATTTGAGTTTATTTTTTAAAGGTTGAAGTGGTTTTAAAAAAATACCCTGGTGTGAATCGATATATGAACCGAGGAGACCACAGTTATTTCGTAGTGCATTTCTTTTAGACAATAAATGAAAATTTAAAAAATCCTACCTGCACTTTCTCAATAATATTTTTAAAATTTGTTGTACTAATTTTGGGATAAATTATTTCAAAATTATTTCATCAGCTCTAACTCAAAATATGGACAACTTTATGTTAAGGGGTCTTGCAATCTTTTGACAGCTTCCTGAGTGCTAATTATTAACCATTTTCAGCTGGACCAAATTACTACTTTACTTTAATTAAAATTCATGACCCGAATTTGTGTACAGTGTTATTTTTACCCCCCTTTTTTCCCCTTACTGTGGAACCTAAAACATAAAAAAATAAATTTGGGAGGAGTAAAAAAAAATTGGCAAGCAACACTATGTCCATACTAGGGACTATACGCAAATCAAAGGACGATAACTGTAGTCTCAGACCATATGTGTCATTTAAAAAAAAATGAATTGCTAAATTGTTCCGAAGTTACTAATTCATACAACCCAGTCGTAGGCGAATCAGAACGAACAGTACCCAAAGAACAACATATACATAGATGCATGCAATCATGAATATATTGAAACCTTTTTTGATTGATGGCGCAACATTTTGTCTCTCCTGTTTTTTGGGGGTTATTTAGAAGAGGTTTCGATAAAATCAACTACTCCCTTTGATGAAGTGGAAGAGATTTTTTTTTCCAACACGTTATTGCACTTCTAACAAGTAACATTGGTGTAATTAATAAATATGTTGGTAACAGCATAGACACGACAAAAGTGTACCCAAATTTTATTCATTAAATGTCTTGAAATTTTTATCTCTACACTGTTATACAAGAAACGAGCTGTGTTAATATTTAGGTTACTTTAAGTTTTTGAAATTAACACTGACTAGTCCATATTCACAAGGATTTTAAGTAGCGCGAGTGTTGTGTTCATTTTTTTCGAAACTGTTCAGGGTTGGACCTATTAAAATTAATATATTTTTAAACGTTCTTGTTTAAAAAACAATAAATAAGGTCAATAGGTTAGTCATAAACATTTGAGGGAAAATAAAAAAATAAGCATAGGACATTTGTGCGAAAATTAAAATTAAAAATAAGCATAAGAAATTTGTGCGAAAATTAAAATTAAAAATAAGCATAAATTAAAATTAAAAATAAGCATAGGAAATTTGTGCGAAAATTAAAATTAAAAATAAGCATAGGAAATTTGTTCGAAAATTAAAATTAAAAATAAACATAGGACATTTGTGCGATAATTAAAATGAAAAATAAGCATAGGACATTAGAGCGAAACAGGATATTTGATCGAAAATAAAAATAAGTATTGGACATTTGAGTGAAATTAAAAATCACAAATAAGCATAGGACATTTGAGCGAAAATAAAAATAAGCACACCCACATTTGAGTAAAAAAATCAAGCACAGGACATTTGAGCGAAAATAAAAATATGCATCGGATATTTGAGCAAAAAAAGAAATTCGAAGGAGTGCCGCTTTTGTTCGCCAGATACAGTCAGGATTTTAATATCCATCAAAATTATCTCCCCATTACGCCATGTAATTTTTACAATCGTAAAAAAAATTACAATCTTAAAAATGGAAGCCATTGTAGGGATGACGCGCTGCCAATATTGCTTTTGAAAACCGTTAAATTTATCTACATAGGACAATTACGATCCTTACATGGCAGTTGAATTGTAAAAGACAAATTATCTACTATCTAATGACATCAGTTTATGTACTTGTCTGCATTCAGTCAACTTCAAACTATTATCTGATCGGTTGTCAGGTGGAACTTTCAAAAATTCTTTAAAAAATTCTGGTTCAATATTGAAGGGGAGTCTAAAAAATAACTGAAGACTTTTTGAATTTTGTTACCTGTTACATAACCTTAAATTACTTTAATTGTAATTTCAAGCAAGAAAATGTGTAAGTTAAAAGAAATATGTCATGCCATTTGACTTTAGACGGTAAAGCCTTTTGTAAACTTTAGTGTGATGTACCCGCGAATGTTGATAAATCTATTTTTAGATTCTCTCATTGATGGCCTTCTGCCGTTTCCTGATCCTTGTCTGTTTTTATATGCCCGTCAAAATTGTATTATGGTATATACAAATGTCCGGTGTCCGTCCGTCTGTCTGTCTGTCCGGCGTAAACATGTCGCACCGTAACTTGAGAACGACTTACCCAAATTTCATGAAACTTAATATAGTTGTTTCTTATGATGGTCAAATGATCTGTATACTTTTTGGTGATGATAAGATTTAAACTTTTTGAGCTACGGCACTTTGTAACTAAAACAGGGATGTGTTTTTTTCACATGTCGCACCGTATCACAAAAACGATTCTTGATTATTGCTTAAAACTTTACGCACTTCATAGTTATATTAATCTTAATATCTGTATACTTTTTGGTGATGATTCAAAATTTCATTTTTGTGTTATTGAGTATTTTGTAAAAAAGGGGGAGGTTTTTTTTTACATGTCGCGCTGTATCTCAAAAACAATATATGATTATTGCTTAAAACTTTACACACTTCTTTGTTATATTAATCTAAAGATCTGCATACTTTTTGGTGATGCTTCAAAATTTCATTTTTGAGTTATTGAGTATTTTGTAAAAAAGGGGGAGGGGTATTTACATGTTGTGCCGTATCTCAAAAACAATTTATGATTATTGCTTAAAACTTTACACACTTCTTTGTTATATCAATCTTAAGATCTGTATACTTTTTGGTGATGACTCAAATTTTATTTTTGAGTTATTGAGTATTTTGTAAAAAAGGGGATGTTTTTTTTACATGTCACGCCGTATCTCAAAAACAATTTATGAATATTGCTTGAAACTGTACACACTTCTTTGTTATGTTAATCTAAAGATCTGTATACTTTTTGGTTTGATTCAAAATTTTATTTTAGTGATATTTAGTTTTTTGTAAAAGAAAAAAACAGGGGGGGGGGGGGGGGGGTTCACATTTCCTGCAGTGTCTCAAAAACAATAAATGGCTATTACTTAAAACTTTCTCAGAAACTATTTATGACTATTTCATAAAATTTCCACACAAGACGTCAAGCGTATCATGCGCTCATGGCGCAGCTGTTTATTGTCTCTTTGACACGGTCCCTATTTCCCATCTCTGTTTTATCTTGTGAGAAACGTAGCCGTAGGCAGAGATGTTCGCTGAATGTCCGTTGGAGTATTGTAGTCATTTTAACTCTGAAATATAGTTTAACATACAGCTTTAAAACATACGAACTTTTACAATAAGGGAGAGGGGTGATGAATATATGTGTTTTCTAAATAGATCATAATCTCTACTGTAATGTACAGTCAAACCTGCTTATGAGATCCCTCTGTAGTGCATTTCATATAGTTTGAACCTGGGCCGGTTTTCGAAGCTAACTACACTAAGACATGTCATAAGATCTGTCTTAGGACATGTCTTATGATCCTCTTATGACTATCCTAGGACATATTTCAGACCTCGTTTCGAAGCTGTCTTAGCATGATCTTAGCAAAAATATCCTAAACTTGTCGTAAGTTCTTTAAATTTACAAATGAATTGATGGAAAAACATGGATGCACGTCATAGAAAAAATCATGTCTATGAAGAGTGTCTTTCCCCTAAATTACTTAACGTATTGATTAATATAATTAGAAAGGTTACAAACTTATTATAAAAATAAGTGCAACCGATATAAATAATCTATAAATAATACACCAATATACATAGAAAACTTTAAATACAAAATTTTGAAAAAAAAGAAGAAAATGAAGGAAAAAAAGGGGTACTTGTGAGTTGAATTCAATTTGTCACTGTATTGGTTATAATTATGTTAAAGGATACACAATCGTGCATTCTTGATATGAATAAATCGAATGTTCATTATTGAACAATCATAATATATAATCCGCCAACCTATAAATATTTAGGTATAAGCAGGAAAAGGAGAATAGAAAATTGAATAATGATAAGATAATTGGTAAAATTAATATAAAAATGAGTGTTTTTTGTATAAATAAACGTACGACTATCCTAAGACCATCATAAGACACCTCTACTGTAGTCCTAACTTTGTGACCAATTTAAAGAGATGTCCTAATTTAAGACCGCTTTGTGAAACCCACTTAAGACTAAGATATGTCGTAAGACCATCCTAAGACATGTCTTACTCCTAAGACAGCTTCGTGAAACTGAACCCAGTATTAAAAGACCACCTGTTATAAGAGACCACATGTTTGCTCTCTTTTTAGTGGTCTATTCAAACAGTTTCATTGTTTGTGCCTATTTTTTCGGTCAGCAAAAAAATTAAAGAAAAAATTTAATGTGTATGTTAGCTACGAGAACTACGTCGGTATTCAGAATCTGTATAAAATCTTGAAAGAATATTATCAGAAAACAATAATGGCGGTTCAAGTGCAAATCAATTACATGTTGTTGCTTAAAGATTACCGTAATCTGCCTTTTAACTTTTCCAACAAAGAAACTTGCATATTAACCATAGTGTTTAATTGATTTCGGAAAAGGTATGTTATATAATATGGGATCTTATTTATTTAACACTTTTATTTACAAGTCATTTAATTCTTGAAATAGTAAATAGGTTTCGGGTTTTTTTTTATAAAAAAAATATTATTCTCTTAATTTTTTCAATTTTTTATTCCAAACACTCTAACTAAAAAAGCTCTTCATTTATATCTGGAAGTATTTTCTGGCTCAAATTTGTCGACAAATTTGAAAATTGTAACACAATTAATCTATAACAAATATTGAAAAATATGTGTTTTAGCTAGTTTAATTCAAACAGTATAATATTTTATATTGTATAAGTATTTTTATTTCGGAGCTTATGTCATATTTGTTGTTTAATTTTTTTTTATTGTTATTGTAATTTTTAGGACTATCCCAAGACACCTATGTATATTTTAACTTTATGACAAAATTAAGGACACGTTGAATTAGTATTTATTTGGCCAGACTTGTATCTACGACGTGTCTTCAGACCATCCTAAGACACATCTTAGTCCTAAGACAGCTTTTTTGATACGGTCCTTGATAAATTGAGTTTTTGTTTATTATGGTTTAAATAAAAATACAAAAAGCGTTTAAGTCGGATTGATTATTATCCTTCTTGACTTTGTCAAAACATTGAATGGCAGATCGATAGTTTTTTTACGCACAAGTTTTAAGAAGACTATGATGGATAAAAATACGCATGTCATTTCTACAAGTACGTTCATATATATTTGCAATTTGGAAAACAAAATAAATCTCCCAGAAAAGAAGCGGGTAGGTTAAACTGAAATGTATTTTTTATCAGTTCGATATTCACCGATTTTCTTTCGAAACAAAACTCAGTGAAGGCTCAATATTAAAATTCTGTACGAAATTTATTTTGGACGTGGCTCAAGATCTTATTTTACAGTCATTATCTTTGTACTATGTATTCTTCATTCCAAACTATCTACCGATGCATAGGTGGATCCAGCACCCCCCTCTTTTTGTGGTAAACAAATATAACATAGGGAATCACTGAAGCAGGACTGAAGCAGGACTGGAGCGGCCCCACCTAAGGTCAGTCAGTGCCCCCCTTTTACAAAAAGTTCTGGATCCGCCACTGTGATGTACGAGTTTATGGCGGTTTGATTTAAAGTAAAAAAGTCAAGAGTTTACGGAAAATGAGAATATTTTTTAATCGGTATTTTTTGTTTTTTTTTCAAAAAAGTGAGTTGAGGTCTTAAATCAAGTTTAACCTTGCAACAAGGTCATGTTTGTTTGGTCTTCTAAAATCATTAACCTTGTAAGTGGTTGTCTTTGATACGATTGGAAACGTGCTTTTGTTTTAGGACTTTTATTTTATTGTCAGATCTTGGATAGACTCTCCATAATTTATTCATATCTTTTCTATACGTATTAGTGCAAGCCATATTGTAAACTAGATGTTAATTTTTAGAGATCAAACCTTGGTTTGTAGATATTTAATTTTTTTCTTAATGGATGAATCATTGGTGAAGTCCTAGTCTCTTTTTGTTATATATGTTTAAGGGCACATCATCAACGTGTGAACCTATTTCCTGTCTTCGTATTACCGGAAGCGAGCTTATGACACTCCATCGGGACTCAGACATACCTGATATAACATGTTTTTTTTTCGAACCTGCTTGCAAAAAAGTCGAGTTTTGTGCGCTATGAAGAACCATATAAGTTTGGGACATCTTCTGTTTCTCTTGAAAACTTCCCCATCCCTTCATAACTCAATATTATTGGGGGTTTAAAATTATGATTTCGCCTTCATTGCAAAAAGCTTTGTGGAATGTAAATATATTTGTTAAGCAATTTACATCCGTCACTTGAAGCTTTTATATTTTTAAAGTAATAGGCAAATTTTAAACGAGGACGCAAAAAGACCCAAAAGTGAATTGTCGGAACCTTAGCTAGAAACACAAAGTGCTCTCATAAGATTTGATATTTTTTAAGTAAAGAATTTGATATATAATTTTTTTCTCCTTCAAATTGTCGAATCATGCTTTCTTTTTCCATGCCTAGGCAGTGGTTGTGCAACCGATTGATAGGTCATGAATTCGGTTTCCCCGATGTCTGTTATTTTGTTAGCAGACAAACTTTATCCAAATCGGTATCCTATGACACCATATATATACACGACAACAAAACGTTCGAACACCAAAAATACTAGAATTTAAGATTTTTTTACGGAATACTATGTTACCTTATATCATAAATTGACATTTGAGAATCTGTAGAGGCATCCAAAATGAAATGAACCCATTATCTGTCATTCAGTGATATTTGCGGCCTTTTATTATTTTAAATGAGATTTCAACTCCTAAGACATTTGATATTAATTTAGATAGAATTGAGAATTGAAATTGGGAATGTGTCAAAGAAACAACAACCCGACCAAAAAGCAGAAACAGGTCCATTTTTTCATATAGCCCTTCAACTGTTTCGGTTCTTATCAATCTTTGACTTTGAAATATTTGGCTTTGAGCTTTCCTGACGGGGTCAATCAAGAAATGCGTTTCGGACGCATACAATTTGTGTAGAACACTTATTTACTATTCACAACCTTGCTTTCTCGGTCAAAATATATTTACTCGTGTCAGAAATATATATCGTTGAAGCCTTAGACAATGCAATAGAGCAAAGGTTTTTATTATTTTGAGTATCGGCCCTGTATTTTCCAAGTCTTGTACAGCTCGGGGCCAATCAAGAAATGCGTTTCGGACGCATACAATTTGTGTAGAACACTTATTTACTATTCACAACATTGCTTTCTCGGTCAAAATATATTTACTCGTGTCAGAAATATATATCGTTGAAGCCTTAGACAATGCAATAGAGCAAAGGTTTTTATTATTTTGAGTATCGGCCCTGTATTTTCCAAGTCTTGTACAGCTAAGGAAACTACCATTTAACTTCCAGGGATAAGGAGGCGGGTTATGTTTTTTCCCCAAAAAATATCCTAAATCCCGGTTTGATGGAAAAAATAATCTGAATTCACATTTTCCCCATACCTTATAATGTTAAATTTTGAAAAAAGTTAATCACAGCTAAGGTAATCTATTCCTGGGATAGAAAAGCCTACATAAATAAGGCCGTTAGTTTTCTCGTTTGAATTGTTTTACATGGTCATTTCGGGGCCTTTAATAGCTGACTATGCGGTATGAGCTTTGCTCATTGTTGAAGGCCGTGCGGTGACCTATAGGTGTTACTTTCTGTGTCATTTTGGTCTCTTGTGGAGAGTTATCTCATCGGCAATCATACCACATCTTCTTTTTTATAATTAGTAACTCAAAGTTTTGTAAACAGTCAATTTTTATATATGACCATATCAATGATAATTCATGTCAGCACTTATGTGCTGACTCATGAGCTGGTTATTATCCCCTGCTCGTAGAAATGTTATGTATGAAACAAATATGTAATGTATCTTTGTGTTACGAAGATGTCAGTTGAGTTGAACTTGACATGCTTGAGTGTTTGTTTTTACATCTAAGTCAAAACATATTCATTATAGATATATCATTCTTAATTTATGATACATTATAACATCTAACAACTACACCCCTCCCCCTAAAAAGCCTTCCAATGCAGTAACGTGCACATCACGTCAAGATAAAATGATATTTTAAAGGATCAAAAGAAACCAATTTTGTATCATATAAAACCTCTGTACTGATAACACGTCGTTATTGTGTTTTCGGAATGATTTTTAAGATTGGAACTTTTTAAGAGGGTTACTTAGAGTATACTTTGTTGTATAACATTGCTCATTATTTCAGTTCAGTAGAGATTAATGCAGAATCCTTCAATTGGTATCATATATTGTGCACATGATTTACCTCGCCGGTAATTGTAGCCATTTAGTATGACAATCGTTATTCTAAAACAACAATACACCATAAAAGTATGGATTTGTAAGAGTTAAAAAAAAAATTACAAAATAACACAAATTATTAGAATTTGATATGATTTTAAACACCTGTTGTTTAAATCTATCTACGTGTGACGTGTTTTTTTTATAACAACATGTGTTAAAAAATGAACGATCACACATGGCAATACATTAAATGTGCGCCAAGTAGTTCTAGTATACACACTTAATAATGCGATAAACATCGTGGGATGGATACTTATAAATAGGATTTTCTTTTTAATCTATTATAAAGGGTAAACGTGACACAGTAGAATCAAAAACTGCCATCGAAAATTATGAAAAGAAGTGCGTCAAAAAGACGCAACCCCAAATCACTCAGATCTCATTGTTCGGTCTTTATCCTCACTTGTGTCAAAAATTCTTTTATCTAAATAAACTAACCAATTAAGAAAACCATCAGACCTGTTTTATTTATAATGTTGTTTATTTTTACAGGTCGCTCAGCATTTCTCAACAAAAGCGTAAACGCATTTCATCGCCATGTTTAGACAACAAAAGACAGAAGCAAGAAAGATTACCAAAGCCACCATATTCATACACCGGTATGATAGTCCTTGCCATAGACAACCAACCAGACAAGATAATCACTACATCCGTATTGTTTGATTTCCTGCGCACTCTATTTCCATTCTTCTGTACTGCTTACACTGGTTGGAAACACACTGTTCGCAAGACACTCAGCATCAACAGATGTTTTGAATGTATTGACCGCATACATCATGGAGGAAAAGTATGGACCGTAGTTTTCGCCAAAGTTCCACGTGACGTGTTCCTGTTGCAAAAGAATAATATAGTTGACTCAGGTTCATGGGCACCAACACTTTATCAACATGTAAACTTAAAAGAGATAGCTCTACCAGCCAACAATGATTGTACTGAAGCCATTCCGCATAGTTCCATGTCCGAATGCCCGTTTTCTGCAATAACAACATCGTCGTCATCTCATTCCGTCATTCCTGATTTCAACTTTAGTATAGACAGCATGTTTACCAATATCAACCAATCACAAGTACAGGAAGAAACTGACGATTTCAGACGAGCAGACTGTTTCGACAGCTCACCTTTGAATGTGTTCTCCATACCACCACCTCAACTACACATTAACAGACGACCAAAACCGAGCAAGATAACTAAAACCAAAAAGTACAAAGAGTTAGAGCAGATGATAAACAACCATGCTTCAAATTTGTTCGTCAGCCCGGATATAGCCGTCAGCAATCTACGTCTATTGTGTGACTCAGTCACGTCAATCTTCCAAGGGGATCATCATGTCATTCCAGAACAACACAATTCTGTTTCCTTTGATATGCCTCCATTTTTTGTATCTCCAACAACTGACGCATCAGTGCTGACATCTACTTCTGCTGACATCCATGTACACGAGCGTATACGTTTACCTGTAGTACCAGGTCCAGTCAACGACCTAGCTATGTTTTGTTCAAAAACTCTTCCTTCAGTGCTTACAGCGGAATCACAAGTGTCAACAACTAGTTGTGCCGCTTACTCACCACAGAACATTTTATCGCAGGACTCAACTCCTGGTCCCAACAGTCATTCTACTGCAGCGGATATCCCAAGTCTTGTTACCATATCGTTACTTTCTTGAATATTGAGACTTAAAAAAAAATCCGGAATGTTAATATGAAACATCATATCTTGGTTAGTTTATTCAATGCATGCAATTTCTATTAATGTATTTTCACAAGTACAAATGTACCATGATATTAATAAGAGTGCTAAGTTTACATTTAGTAAAATCACTAACAATTTCATATTGAAATGTCTGTACATTTTTTTTTAATTTAGCTACTGTTCATCTATTTTTTTTATTCAATAGCTTGACAAGAATTAATCAGTTGCATTATTCTAGGTTCTAAACCTTTCGTGAATATTCTTTGGTTTTATTGACAATTGATAAAAAAAATTATTTATTTAAATCAGAATTGACATATATACTGCATATACTTCTAATTCAAGACCGGTCAAATATTAAGTGGTGGCAGAGACATATTTACATGTGTATACATGTCTCTGGTGGTGGTGTAGAAATCTGAATTGATTCTTACGAATTGTCACCAACTTCAATGATGCATGGTAAAAAAAAGCATTTATGCGTTCGTTGAAAATGTTGATATGCATTATTTTTCACTCCTTCAAGTTTCAATGATTTTTTTTTATGACCTTAATTTAGTGCTACACGTTTTGTATATATACAATGTACATACATATGCTTTTGTTTGTATTATGCTTTATATACATTTATTATTTATTGTCAAAGAATGTATCTTGAATATCATTGTATAATTTTACTGAAGCATTAATAAAATAAATGCAAAATCAATGTTGACGAAGAAATATAGTCTTTTTTTTTTTAAATTAATCTCCATTCTCAAAAAAAAAAATCTGTTCAATATATGAGATATATAACAATGAGCACCAACTGATCAGACGACACAAGGGACCAAAATAAGAACATCTGTACTACCTTTAACGGCATACAACAATGGAAAACATTCTAAACTTTTATATGGTCGATGGTTTACGAATTTAGTGATGTCTTACTGAAAGTGTAAGATAAAAGTAAATTAACAATCCGCTTTTCCGACGTAGTCGGTATAGTTTCGGTTTATGCCCTTTGAACTTAAGGACGCTTAACTATGGCAACAGAATACGCATGCTCGAAAATCCTTTCTGTGATTGGACAAAATGCTCTCATGGTGGGTGATTTGGTTGTGATTGAAAAAACGTCTCGTTAATTATATCGTGATGGAAAGCAAGTGAAAAACCACAGGCACTTGTTTCTGTCAATATTGGGTTTACTATCCATACCCGTACAAAAAAAACACAAGGTAGCTAACGGAAATTTTCAATGTGTTCGCTTCAACCAATATTTTTTTAATTTCCCTTGACTTTTTCACGAATAAAAGTACACCAGTCTGTCGGTAATTGATTTATCTTGACAATGAAACAACTGTCACGTACCTTGAGAATACCCCTCAAACAGTATAACACACTTGAGATGACAATTGTTGACCTTTTTCCAGACCATTGAATTTGTAAGGACTTAACTTCCGGTAAGGACTGAATAAATTTCAAAGAAATAATTCAAACAGATTTTAAAAATTAAACCTTTATTCTTTTGCAAAGAATGAAATTAATAAAGAAATGTGGTATATTTATCGAAGAGAATTCTGACGTGGTTATTTTATTTAGTTTAAAAGTGAAAGTGCTTTAAACATATATGAAAATTCTAGAGAGATCCGAAATAAAACGAAGTGGATGAAGAATTAGAGAAACTCGAACAATAATAATAGAGGTTCAGAGTTTTTTGGAGGGAACTTTTTGAAAATGGAAAAAAACCTTGAATATGACTTTCCTTTGGCATTCTGGTAACTACATATGTTGTGCAGCACTAGTTATACCATACAACCAATGAAATGAAAAATATTCCCAAATCAATATGTAAATAACACAGGCACTTGTATAACCCCCCTTAATTCTAAGGATGGACTGGTTATTTGTATCTCATAAGGGGGGATCAATGGGGCCTTTATTTTTTGTGTGTGTCCTATAAAGGGGAGGAGAATTTAAGGGATATGAATTTTTATGTGGGTATCATTTGGGTGATACCTTCAGAGGTGAAGAATGAGGGAGTATTGAATTTTTTGGAGTATTATAAGGGTGTAACCAATAAGAGGGAGATCAAGGGGGTCTAGAATTTTTTTTTAGTATCATTATGTTGTACATTGGTAAATCTACAATTAGGGGAACAAGGGGGCATTTAATTTTGTTTGGTGTAACATATAAAGGGAGGGGGAATCAAGATAATGAGAAGCATTAGGCTGTAACAAATAAGGGGTGGAGGTCCAAGTGGGGCCTTTTTTTTTTTGTTTTTTTTTTAGTATCATCCAGTGTAACCTATAATGGTTGGGGAGACCAAGGGGCCGTGAATTTATTTCTTTGCCCCCCCCCCCACTTCCTAAAAATATCTTGATCTTTCACTAGGCAGCAATTTTTTTAAGAAGCAGTTGCTGTTGATGAAAAACAATTGTTTAGGATCTTGAGATGCATGAATTAAGCCCAATTATTTCCCCTTACTTTGCACAGCTAAGTTGCAAGCCAATTGTACCACTTATCATCAGTTTCAAAATATTTCTTCATGAAGAATTGGGAATTATTGAATATAATGTGGGAATACAATTTAAAGGATACAAAAGTATACAAATCAGATCATACTCTGATACAATGTTTTATTGAAAAATAATACTATCAAATGCTTTATGTATACCTCCAACACATGAATTGTAAAACGGAAAAAAGGGGGGGGGGGGGTGAAAAAGTTTCAAGGGGAGGAAAAGTCTGGAAATTTTCTCATTCCTGCAAATTCAGCCTTAGAGATATAAATGAACAGTTCCTAACAATATCTATAAGAGAAAATTATAGAGAAAAAAAACAACCTTCAAAGGGTAGAACTGTGTTTTTTTCTCCAGATCTTTTATTTTCAAATGCCAAAATGCATTTACTTTCAATTGAAAAAGTGAAATAATTCAAAATCTTTCATTAGTTGATTGAAGGTTATTTAATATATATATATAAAAAAAAGAAAAGATGTGGTATAATTGCCAATGCAACTACTCTCCACAACAGACCAAAATGACACAAAAATAAACAACTATACATCACTGTACAGCCTTTAACAATGAGCTAAGCCCATATCGCATAGTCAGCTATAAAAGGCCCTGATATGACAATGTAAAACAATTAAAAGAGAAAACTAACAGTCTTATTCATGTACAAAAAATGAACAAAAAACAAATTGTTACACATAAACAAAGACAACCACTGAACTACAGGCTCCTGAGTCTTGACTCATCACTAATATAGAATTAAAGTTACATATAGATATAAGAAGATGTGGTATGAGTGCCAATGAGACAACTCTATCCAAGTCACAATTTGTAAAAGTAAACAATTATAGGTCAAAGTACGGTATTCAACACTGAGCCTTGGCACCCATCGAACAACAAGCTTTATAGGGCTCCCAAAAATTACCAGTGTAAAACCATTCAAACAGAAACAAATGGTTTAATCTACTAGTATATAGAAAAGAGAAACACTTATAATTATGAACCACACCAACAAACAACAACTACTGAACATCATGATATACATGTATAATGTAAATTCAGAAATAATTGCGTGCATTTATTAGTGCAATATTGTCATCTTAGACTTAAATGCTATTTTAATTTTTACGATTTTGATTAAAAATCCTGTTTAATTCACATAAAATATTTCTTGCGAGAATAATTATTACAACTCTGTCGCACCACAATAATTTCTGAATTTACAGTGTGTGAATTACATAAGTGATATATATATTAGAATTAATATAAAAACTTAAAGAACTTTTCATTCCAACTCATAATCTGTGTATTTGAAATTGATACAAATGACATAAAATGGCAGTTTTTGCTGTGCTGGTGCTTAAATCCATATATTTTGTTTTGACAACCTACTGTTCAAAATTAAAATGATGATATTTGTCATGGCACGTACGTAAAACAGGCCTAAAAAATCAGGGTACTGTCCACACACTTGAATCAATAAAAACAGTTTTGGTCAATAAACTCATCATAGATACCAGGACTAAAATTTGTTTATACGCCAGACGAGCGTTTAGTCTACAAAAGACTCATCAGCATGATCAGTGACGCTCGATTTTCAAAAAAGTTAAAAAGGCCAAAAAAGTACGAAGTTGAAGAGCTTTGAGGACCAAAATTCCTATAAGTGTTGCCAAATACAGCTACGGTAATCTATGCCTGAGGTAGAAACGCCTCCGGGTGCGGGAATTTCTCGCTACATTGAAGACCTGTTGGTGACCCTCTGCTGTTGTTTTTTTTTTGGTCGGGTTGTTGTCTCTTTGACACATTCCCCATTTACATTCTCAATTTTACTTAGTATTTCAAAAAATTCTAAATTTATAACTATAACCATATCAATGACAATTCATGTCAGCACAAAAAGTGCTGACTACTGGGCTTGTGACAAAAGAGAGATGGTTACTTTCCACACTTTTACTAAAACAAAAACGTTTCAGTCAATAAGCAATGATAAGGAGGAGGGTTTACTCTCAATACTAAGGCTAATACAAAAAAATAAGTGTTAAAAGTACTTTATTGTAAATGAAATGTAAAAAAACTACATAATCCATTGATAAAATGGGAAGACATATGGAACAATTGTAACTGAATATATGACATTAACTGATTATAAAAAATATACCACCCAAAAACAACACCCTGAGGTCACAATTGTCGCTTTAAATAATTGCTGTTACAAGAGCATTAATTACAAATAAGAAAGGAAAAATATTGAAATGTCAGTTAAGTTTTATAATATACAAGTACATTATGAAATGGCTTAGTTTGCTTTCATTAAATTTCAGGTTAGCTGAACATGTTGTTATTGACAATAACAGTAACACATCACTTGAACAAATATTTTCTTTAGCTGTTAATGATTATGAAAAAAGCACTCCATCTAGTAGATTAGATCCCAAATTAAGCTATATGATTACTGAGATGTTTCCACAAATACAGAAATCAAAAGTGTTTTGCCAAAAAACAGGGAAAAGAACCCAAAGCTTTAGGTGTTCAGTTGAAAGCTCAACATGCAATATAGCTGCAGTTGAATTTAATAATTTAGAGAAATGGAAACCATATGATTGGTTTGTTTTGAACAAACTTGACGACAGCATTGTTTTTGGTCATTTTTTTATGGAGACATTTAATGAAAATAAAACTGTAATGGAATTAGCGTTGTCAAAAGCAGGTCAGATTTCCATCTCAATTGCTGATGTACATATTAACTTGTCTGAATATTATATACCAAACAAAATTCAATATACTGCAAGATCTCTGCCTGCCATTTTTAGATGTACTAAACTAATAAAACATTGTCATGGATACGAAATAAAGACAAATGATGATTTGAAATTTTCCACAAGCTTTAGTTGCACAAAAGAGGTCTGCAAGGTTGGCATACTGAGTGAGTCACTGAATGTAATCCGAAGTGTTAGTTGTACCCGCTTCCTGCCGCTGAGGTCATCTATCTGTAAGAAATGTTCAAACTTTATTCAAAATAGGAAGCAAACTTTGCAAAAAAATGAAAATAAAGAAAACATTTGTAACAATTCTAAGGTTTCAAAAGAAGAAATTAAACAATTAATTAAGAGCATTGCTCCAAATTTACATGAGAATCAATTAACATTAATTTTATCTCAGATAGTTGCATCTAACACAAAGAGCAAAACAAGTGTTAGATGGGATAAAGATGTTATATGTATGGCATTGGTATTATTTAATCGAAATCCTGCAGCATACAGAGATATGACACTTAATAAATGGCTTCATTTGCCATCTGAACAAATGCTTAAAATATACAAAAATGCTGTCCGTCAGGGACCAGGTATCATTCCTGAAATGATGCTTTGGATGGCGAATGAGGGTAAACGACAAATCAAATTAGATGAAGGGTATTATGGTGGCCTGATACTTGATGAGATGGCAATCCAAGAGGACCTCCAACTGGTCAATACCAAAGAATGCTCAGCATTGTTTGGATTGTCAGATAGTGGAAATGACGTGAAAATGATGACGGCTTTAAATGAGGGAAAATTACAATCCCATATTGCAAACCATGTGCAACAATATGTTTTTAATGGCTTAACAGGTTTTAGGTGGCCTTTTGCAAATTTTCCCAACACCCAGGCTTCTCCTTCGGAAATATTTGTTACAAGTTGGTTGTGCATAGATGAATTGTATAGATGGGGCTTTAGGCCAATTTACTGCTGTATGGATGGGTCAGCAAACAACAGAGCATTTCTCAAGATGCATTTTCCTGATGGTAATTGTCTTTGTACAAATATGATTGCAAAATGTTTTAAATATCCAGGTAGAAAAATAGTTCTTTTTATGGACCCCTGTCATCTTTTGAAAAAAATTAGGAACAGCATTTTAAGCAGTGGCTTTTTAGAATCACATCAACGGTTACTTACCATAAATGAATCGGTCATAATCTGGAAAATGTGGATTGATGCCTACAACTGGGATCGCACAACAAACAGTTTCCACATTCATCATAAATTATCAGAAGAACACATATTTCCAAGTAACGCACAAAAAATGCGCAACAAATTAGCATTTGACGTCTTAGATTCTGAAATGTTAAATCTTATGCAACAATATACTAGTAGTCTAAATGCAGCATGTCAGGAGGAAATGAAAGGCGTCCTTCAGTTCTTACAACATACAAGCTTTCTGGTTTCTTTCTTCAAAGATTTCAGACCTGTAAAAGACATAAATGATGAACGGTTAAGATTATTTTCCGAGGCTTATAATTGGTTCAAATCATGGGAAAAGTCAAATGTAGGTAGTACCGACGATAAACATAAGAGGTATAAAACCTTAATGACCATGGAAACAAGAGAGGATCTAGACTTCCTATATCTTGGGTTTATGTCTCTTACACATATAATGATAACAGAATTAAAAAGTGAGTTAACTCCGGCAAGAATTAATAGTGATATTGTCGAGAACATATTTTGCCAAGAGCGTTCCCTATACCATGGAGCAAACACAAACCCTAATTATAATGAGTATAGGACAGGTATCAACAGTATTATTTTAGGGCAGGCAACGACGTCTAGGAAATCAAATGCTGGTGGGGTTAAAGCAGAACCATTTGCTCTTGGACCTCCTCCCAAGAAAATGCACTTCCTGATATAGTATTAACAATAAAATCAATCCACATGTATGTAAATAAAGTCCAATTACTGACACCAAATGATGTTTACAAACCCATTTATTTTAGAGAAAATATCTAGCTCAACAATGTCTAAGTTCTTCAAGTTTGGGTTAGCATATAAATATAAATATTTAAAAAAGATGTGGTATATATGAATGCCAATGACCCACCTCTCCACAAGAGACCAATGACACCAAAATTATTGACTTTAGGTCATAGTAACCCTTCATCAATGAGCAAAGCTCATATACATTTTTACATACATGTACATGTAATTTGTCTGGTAGTTTGTTCACACATTGTTATCAATATAGTGGAATTAGTAGTGACTGTCATACAAGTGAGACATTAATAAGCTAGCTATAAAACCAGGTTCTATCCACTAATTTCTACATTAGAAAATGCCAAGTCAGGAATATGACAGTTGTTGTGTTTTTTCTTTCGATTTTGCTATTTGATTATGGGCTTTCCGTTTTGAATTTTCCCTAAAAATATTTTTTTTGCGATTTTGCTTTATCAATGTTTATATCCATTGTCAGCTAGATAATAACAGGCTATCATCTTAATTTGGAATTAATTCAAATTTTGGAATGTTGAAAAATTAATTTGGAGGATTCAAATCTGATGCCTCTTATAATAAAATGTATGATTTACATGTTGCATGGAAAGTTTTTGTACCTCAAGATCCTTGTGATGAAAATTGAAAAGGATTTTGAATTTCCTTTCCCTAATACAATTACATGCATGATGGTTCAACCACTGCAAACCCCCTTACACGTACATTTATTTTGCCTAGTTCATTATATTTATAATATGTAAATTGAGAATGGAAATGGGGAATGTATCAAAGAGACAACAACCCGACCATAGAAAAAACAACAGGTCACCAACAGGTCTTCAATGTAACGAGAAATTCCTACACCTGGAGGCGTCCTTCAGCTGCCCCCTAAACAAATATATACTAGTTCAGTGATAATGTCAGAACGCCATACTAATTTCCAAATTGTACACAAGAAACTAACATTAAAATAATACAAGACTAACAAAGACCAGAGGCTTCTGACTTGGGACAGGCGCAAAAATGTGGCGGGGTTAAACATGTTTATGAGATCTCAACCCTCACCCTATACCTCTAGCCAATGTATAAAAGTAAACGCATAACAATACGTACATTTAAAATTCAATTCAAGAGAAGTCCGACGTAGAATGTTACAAGTTAATAGATAATTTTCATCAGAATTACGCCATTTGAGATATAACCTCATTATGAAAAAGCATACTACATTGTATTATTCATTAAAGGTCAAACCTTTCTAGAAGCAATTTGGGAGATAACTCAGTTTTTGTCAAAAAACAGAGTTATCTCAACCTTTTTGATATAGAAAAAAAAGGATTTTTGTTCAAACTAATATAAGAAAAGGCATTAATCTATAACTAACCTTCAATTTTTTTTTACTGTAAACATTTTGGACAATACCAGTCACTGTCACCAATCTTTTCCCACAATTCATCACTAATTTGTGAACACTGTCTGTTGTACCATGAATCACACAAATCACATGCTATCCACTCATTATGCTCATCTCCATCTTCATAAATAATATTACATATTGGACATTTAGTCAACGAGTCCTCCTGTGTTACCACTTTCTTAGATTTCTTCTTCTTGCTCATAAAGGTAGATTTTCGCTTCCTTCTTACTTTGGTGGTGCATGGTGTTGTTTGTGAACTAGCTTTAGAACATTGAACTCCTAAGGTAGAAGGCTGGTAAGTGTTTACAGGTTCAGTTGTAACATGTATTTGGTCACTTGTTTCCAAATGCTCTGGGAAAACTATAGAAATTTGTGAGGGAATTAATTCACAGAGTTTATCTTTAATAACACTTTTCTTGGAATTACATTGTATTTCAATTCCATATGCTTTACATATATTTAATAATGCCTTTTTAGAAAAATCAATTAGACCAGCTGCACCATGGTCAATTATAACTGCTTGTAACTTATGGTGAGAACTTATTTTAGATTTTGATTTGTCTTGATTTATACACTTCATTGTAAGAACTGATGAAGAATTAGTTTTAGAATCAACCCTTTTTCTTAATCTTTCTGTTTTCTGTTTACCATAAGTTACAAGGAAATCTTTTCTAAATTGGTTGTCTGCAATTCTACAAAACCTTTCAATAATATCATTATAAAGTTCTTTTAAACAACTCTCTGATGATTCCTGATCATTTGGCAAATAACTACTGGTATTAAGATTTTCAAATGTGGCAAATAAATTTCTCCATGAAGTAAACAAATTTGAGTCTTGTAGAATTGAAGAGTGACAATATTTCAAAAAATTTGAACCAAGTAAATGAAAAACTTTATCATGTTGAACAAATTTCCTTTTTTCCTCCACAGCTAAGATGAATTCAAACATAGAGTCGCATATATTTGTTAACCCCTGAGAAAGGTTCTGTTTTCTTTTTGTCTCATAAAGTGTACTTTTGTACTTAGAATTATTTTCCAAATCAGAACTGCTTTTAGTCAGATGGTCCATCATTTTCACTTTCAAAAAGGACTTAGCAACACTTTTGATTTTATCCTTCTTGTACAAATTATTTTTAGCATGACACATATGGTGAAACCTACATTTTGCTACACACCGTCCAGCAATATATCTTATTTTACCTTTTCCCCCATCAGACAGACTCATCTTTGACTCACTTTTTGTGTCATGTTTTTTCACTAGGATGTCCATTGGTTTTTTCAAAACTTCAGTCTTAATATAGTCAAATATTTTTGAACAAATTTCAAAATCCACTTCATTTGGTTCAGATTTGAATAAAGATTTTACAAGAAGAATATAATCATTACAGGTGGCATATGAATAAAGTTTGGAGTAAAAATTTGTCCATGTCTTTGAGTCAGTGTTTTTATTTGACACATCACCACAAGTTGTTTTAAATAAATCTTCAATTTTGGAATACAACTGATTAACAAACAGTTGAACATTATCTTTAGAAAGCAAAAGATATGAAGACGAACTTTTTTGATCGAGAGGAGAAATTTTCTGTCCTGAGAATAATTCAGAAATTGCATCTAAATTTATGTCATTTTTAGTTTCCAAACTAACAGGAGATGTCTCAGGAGGATCACAAATTTCTAAATCATCAGACAACAAAAAATCAATTTCTTCAATTTCTTCAACACAAAAATCTGATAAGTCATCAAAAACAATTTCTTGTTCTGCATCATTAAAAGCAATATCATTAAGTGGTACTTCAAAATCCTTTTTGCAGCAGGATAATTGTTTTTCATAAACTGTGATTGAATTTTCTGAATAAAATTTATACAAGCTTTCATCATGACGCATGACTGATTTCGAATTGAAACCCAAAATACGGAGTCCTTTTTTTTCTTTTGCCCTTCCCACTGCTACTCCTAATTGCCCTGCAGCAAAGATATAACTCGCATCGACTTCAACACGATCAAGAGTGAGACCTTGTGACTTATGAATTGTTATTGCAAATGCAAGACATAAGGGAAATTGCTGTCGGGATGCAACAATTTTACTATCTAAAGAACTATATACAGTAAAAGTTTCTCGTTTCAGGTCTACTACTATATCATTGTTAAAATGTACAGTTATAAATTTAGTAGAAACAGCAGTTACATTTCCTCTTAAACCATTCACCAATTTATCACTGAGATTTTTAAGCAACATAACAGGGCAACTTTCTTTCAAATGTAAATGTTTTGGAGCTTGAATGTTTTTCAATTTTGAATTTTCTCCCTCATCAATTGATGTAAATACTGATACCTCACCTTCCATATCTATCAGTTTACATGAATTGTGAATGTCACAGTCAAAATTTCGAGAACATAATCTAATTGGATCTTTTCCTGGTGGTAATTTACGAGAAAGTCTCATCAGTAAGTTATTAGTATCTTCAGGTAGGTCACCCCTTGAAATATCATTAATAGCATTAATAAAGTCTACCTGATTTTGACGCATTACTCGTTGAAGTACAAATTTGTGTTGAAACAATTGAACAAATATTTCAGACTTAAAACAATACTCTCCTGCATCTAATTTTAAGTTATCAGGTACTGGAGGGAGTTGAAAGAAATCCCCAACAGCTATCACTTGAATACCCCCAAACATTAAGTTTGAATTTCTTATTTTTCTGCAAATGAACTCCAACTGTTCAAACAATTTTTTTGACAACATTGATATCTCATCAATAAACAATACATCAGTTTTAAGAATATTTTGCTTATATTTTGAATAGTGCTCATTGTTTTCTATTTTTTCTCGAAGAACTTCATTTGAGTAACGACCATCGCCTATCCCAGACCACGAATGAATTGTTTTACCGTCAATATTTAATGATGCAATTCCTGTCGAAGCCGTTTTTTGAACAGATTTTCCTATTTTCATCAATTTATGGGCTGCGTCTTTTAATATAAAGCTTTTACCAGTACCACTCTGACCTAATAGTAACAGAGAATGTCCTTCTAGTACCTTATTAAGGGCTTCACCTTGTAAATTTGTTAAACTCATGTTTACCTTTCTGCGTTTATGTCAACTTTCACTTTGGTATTTGATCTGGTAACTTGTAAACAGAAAACAGGAAACCAGAAAAATCTTGACCAATCAGATGCCACGGTTAAATTTACTTCCTAAAAACCGAAAATTTACCGGAAGTTAAGTCCTTACAAATTCAATGGTCTGGAAAAAGGTCAATAATTGTCATCTCAAGTGTGTTATACTGTTTGAGGGGTATTCTCAAGGTACGTGACAGTTGTTTCATTGTCAAGATAAATCAATTACCGACAGACTGGTGTACTTTTATTCGTGAAAAAGTCAAGGGAAATTAAAAAAAATATTGGTTGAAGCGAACACATTGAAAATTTCCGTTAGCTACCTTGTGTTTTTTTTTTGTACGGGTATGGATAGTAAACCCAATATTGACAGAAACAAGTGCCTGTGTGAAAAACTATAAATATTTGAACTAGATCTTACAAAGATTTATATTTTTAATAAAATAATTTGTTTCTCCAATAGCTCTTTGCATCCATGACAGCTGTTTATTCGGAACAATTATATAATTTTTAATGTTTACTTTGTTGTACAAACGTACATGACTTTTAGAACGCACCTACGCATGTGACATTTCAGCGGGGTTTTGGTAAATGTAAACAGAAAGATACGAGGACCGAGAATACTGAACAAAAACAGAACACGTTATTTAAATGGTAAATCACTTATTTAAATATAATCGGAATATTCACAAAACAATTTGTAACGTTCTTTTGTTGGTAATTCATTGATTTTTAGATAGTTAGAGCATTGTTGTTCACAAGATGAAGGTAGTCAACGGGCGTTGCCACCAAGGACAACTTGTGTCAAACTATGCAGGTTTTCAGTGCACTGCAATCGCCTTCTTGTAGTTACATTCAGATGGAGATTTAATTAAAGAGGTCCTGCATCATTAAGTCATTGTGCTTCTGAAGGTCATCGAAATGATAGTTTTAAACATATACTCAAATTTAAATACGTCGGATATCTTTTTTAAAGATAGTTCTTGTTTGTAATATATTGTCTCTTGATATATCTTAATTATCATTGTATTATATAGGAGTAACACGATAGGTGTCATATGCGAGTAGGGTCTGATAACCTTTCGGAGCATATGCAATCACATCGATAGTCGATAACTAAAACAGGCACTGACAGGGCATACAGTCATGGAAACAAGTGTTTTCTATCGTAACTGCTATAGCATAATGAGAAAAGTGAAATCTATGGTGTAGAGATTTTAACAGCTAAAACACTTATTAACCTGTGAATAAAATTCAAACGATATCAAGGAGTCATTACTTAATAAATCATTAAAAATTATGCAATCAAAAACATCATTCCAATGAAGATTTAGGAGTTTTATCTCCTTTCTCTTTGTGCAGCATGGCGGCCGCCATCTTTGTCAAGTAGTAAATTAATCTCGTTTCACAAACGAAATAATTATAAGATTTTTACTTGCGTAAAAAATCTCTTTATAAAGACATAGAATAAAATTCAAAACAGTGTGGCTGTGGCCATTGATTGAAACATTAAATTCATCCATTGACTGGGACAATTTAGGTGAACGTTTGTATGTAACGACCATTGCTCACTGTGTACTTTTTAAAGACACTTGAACTATGGGGTCACCAAAGGTTCTCAACACCTTAATAAAGTAATTCGAAAAAAACGATGTTTTGATTTATATCAATTATATAAATCAAAACATAAAGGTTATTCCTGATTAATTTTTCGAATTATTTTATAATTAAAGGCGTTAATAAACCTTGGTGACCCCACAGTTTAAATGTCTATCGTAGGTACGTCGTGAACAGTGGTCGTTACAAACAAACGTTCACGTAAATTGTCCCAGTCAATGGATGAATTTAATGTGTCAATCAATGGCCACAGCCACACTGTTTTGAATTTCATTCTATACTTTTAGTTAATATAAATGAAATATATGTACAAGTCAATCACATTGACTTAATATAACTTTAATGAAAACTTTAGTTAGAGGTTGCGCATCGAGACAAACCACGTCCGCTCGATAGCAAAGTTAGCAACACATTGAGGTTGCAGTTGCGCAGTACTATCTCATCTAATACCGGAAGTGTTATGACGTAATATAATTCGGAGTTTAGTATGTCGTCACTTATCACTGAACTAGTATACACATTTTTAAAGGGGCCAGCTGAAGGACGCCTCCGCCGGGGTGCGGGAGTTTCTCGCTACATTGAAGACCCATTGGTGGCCTTCGGCTGTTGTCTGCTCTTTGGTCGGGTTGTTGTCGCTATGACACATTCCCCATTTCCTTTCCCAATTTTATTAACATTAATAAAAAAAATATTGAGATCTAAAGATTAAGCAACACGAACACCACCAAAAATCAAGGTGAACCAAAGTTCTCCGAAAGCAGTTCTACTCCACTATAACGCCACTCTTGGCAAGTACAATACAGTATTACAACAACTTCAATAATGTCTTATTCGATTCAGGACAACTGGATTATGGTTAAGATATTAATTGCAATGAATTCCGCGTTTGCTATTCTTATTTTTAAAAAGGACAGAGGGTCCCGTGCCGAATATCATATGTGAATAGATCAAATATTGATCAATTAACTTGAACCATAGATGTAATACCCATGGGTATTACATCTATGCTTGAACAGTTGTTCCATACAGTCTATCTATGTGCGTGTGTGTTTGTGTTCTTTTAGTAAAATTTACTAACGTGCATAACCAAACGACCAATTCTAAAATATTATTTCATTTCTGAAACAAAAAACATTGATTAAAAAACAGTCAACAACAAACATAAGTTCTAAGACTTGTTCCCTTTATCTGTCTCCTAAACCCCATCCTACTTAGTTGCTACATAACAATATATCACATGTAAAGAAGACAACAGAAATCATGAAGCAAGGTGTAAAAGTCCAATTCACGTGAGACGTCTTTCATCTTACCTCATATACTGTTAAGGTCAAGCATAGATGTAATACCATGGGTCTATGGGTCAAGTTACAGCAAATGGGCTATGTCACAGAATTCAGTAAAATTTTGCATACAACTCTGGCTCGATGAACTTCAACTGAAAATCGAAAAAATAATGCATTGATTTATTTATCATTTAAAATATTACTGATTAAATTCTTACAAAATTGGTGATCATTTGTATAGAAAGCACATAAAATCGGCATAAAACCATCTAAAATTTGTTTTAAAATCGCCCCATCTCTTAACCTACTCCATAGATTTTTCTTAAAAAACTATATGTTGTTGATACATAAATTACCGTTATAATGATGTAAAAGAAAGATAGGGTGACCGACTTTATTTTTACGGTATACATCATTCAATGTTGTGTTCTTTGTGAAAAAATCCTATAAAACGTCGAAATAATCGTAATGTCGCCGTGTTGCAGGCCGTAAAACGTTGATTTTTCGACGTTTTTCACTACCAACAAGGTAAAAAAATGATTATTAGACAACAAACGAAGTCGGTGACCCTATCTTTATTTTGCATCATTATAACGGAATTTTATGTGTCAACAACATACAGTTTTTTAAGAAAAATCTATGGAGTAGAATAAAAGATTTGACGATTCTAAGACAAATTTTGTATGTTTTTTCGCTGATTGTATGTGCTTTCTTTACAACTATTCACCCATATTAGAAGAAATCAATCTGCAATATTTCAGATAATAAAAGAGATAAATGCATTATTTGTTCGATTGTCAGTTGTAGTTCACCGAGCCTAGATTGTATGCAAAATTTGAGCAAAAACTGCGGCATAGCCCATTTACTGTTCCTTGACCTTAAGGCTATTCTAGATAGTATATAATCATCTTAAACCTCAGAAATATGTACATGTGATATGTGTCCGACGTATTGTTCTATCATAGGAAGTAGTGACTGCATGACTTATGTTAATTCGATTTTGTTATTCCTGTCTCGTGACCCTGCTGGAGTCAGTGTAGCGTCAGTAGCCATTAGTTGCTATAAATTGAACAGCATATATAAATTGAGATATGTAAAATGGTGAACAACTTTGTCATGGTGGTAAGCGTCTTTTATTGTTAGTGTAACGAAAATCGGTGATAGTTCATTTGTTTTGATGTGAAATACCAGTTGTCTTTCCCTGTTAAATAAAGGCAACAGTAGTATACCGCTGTTCAAACTCATAAATCCATGGACAAAAAAACAAAATCGGGGTAACAAACTAAAACTGAGGGAAACGCATTAAATATAAGAGGAGAACAACGACACAACACTACAATGTAACAAAACACACTAATGAATACATTGTTATTCCTGTCTCGTGACCCTGCTGGAGCAGTGTAGCGTCAGTAGCCATTAAGTGCTATAAATTGAACAGGCATATATAAATTGAGATATGTAAAATGGTGAACAACTTTGTCATGGTGGTAAGCGTCTTTTATTGTTAGTGTAACGAAAATCGGTGATTGTGTTTCTATATGTATATAAGTTTCTCCATAGTTGGAGCACCATCTATTACTTAAAACACCCCTAAAGTTGGTATAATCTTATTTTTCACCCCTTCAAGTATAATGGACCGTTCCATATGGTAGTATATAAACCAGCTCAAGACAGAGAAACTTTGTCAGTTTTATGTGGACCATTGAAGGGTAAACTTCTAGGATTAAATATTCCAACTGGTAAGTAGAGTGGCTTTAGTGATTCAAAGGATATAAATTATAGTGTTTGGATTTATATGTGAATATTTGGAATAGTGATTGTGTTATAAAGTGAACTTATATAATAAGTTATTGTACAGTGAAAGTACAAGGTGTATACTTGCTTGTGTTGCAAGTTGTTACATTATGGACGTGTATTAGTGAAAATACATGGTGAAATCTTGCTGGTGTTGCAAGTTGTTATATTGTGGAAGTGTATAAGTGAAAGTGCAGTGTTTAATTTTACCAGTTGGGAATATATTCATTTCGTTCAGATTCATAGTGATAATTAGTGTGTGAGTGGAGCTGTGTTCATATACATTCCTTGTGCATTGAAGCATTGTGCAAGTGTAATTGTGTCATTGTGTTATTGTGGTTAGTTGTAGACTAACAAGGTGATATTACAAATTGGTGGATATTGTTAACAGATATTGTATATATATGTGGTAATGTGTTCATACGTTTTGTGTGATATGTATTGATGCATGTTGCATAGTAATCCGTTGGTGCAATAAAGTGTCTGATGCATGTTGCATAGGGATATATTAGTGACATTGGGAATAATCAGGCTTAATACATGTTGCATAGTGATTGCATAGTGACATTGTGTGTATATATTCTGTAATAAGGCATTGTGTTTATACATAGTGAATGAGGAACTTCACCTTGTAATTTGATTTATGTGCATTTTGTAGCTTATATATTTGACATTGTGAATTCATTTAAGGGTGTGATAATTGTTTTAAATAGGACAACTTGTTGTGGTGCAAATTTTAGTTGAACACTTGAAATCTTGATTTATTCAGATACGGATCCATTGATCACCCGGTTACACGTTACATTTTTAACTATATTTGGAAGTAAATGCAAGGAATTAAAAGATTATAAATGTTTTCCCAATGTACTTAGTCTAGATAATTTCACTCATTGAACAAGATTAGTGTAAAATGGAAGGGGTCGGATCTTATATCTAGCAGATCATGTAAAAAGCATTAACAATAAGTGCGGTAAACTGTTTCAAAAAGTTCGAAACTAAAAATGATCTATCTTCTCAATAAAATGTCATACAAGAACGAATTTCATTAAGAGGTTTTCAATTGACCATAATTTGCAATAAAGCGAACAGATCCTTGGCGATGTCTATTAAATGGTACATATATATCAGACTTTGATTTCATCTTTATTTTCGTGAAAAAAAACCAGTACAATCACTTAATGTCATTAGAACCACAGGTAAACATACAACAACTATACCAACAGTACCAATAGTAACAGACGATTTCCGGTCATCACGTGCACTGGTGTGACGTCGAATATATGCTGACGTAGTTTTCTTGTCAACCGTAAGCTTTTTCTCGAGTTCTTTTATCACATCATACAATTCTTCCTCGGATAAATTCTTGTTGTTTCCACATGGACAAAAACACTGTTGTGGCTTAACAGCAACTGTTGTTTTCTGTTCAGTTATAGAAATCATGTCAGTTGTTGGTGTCTTTTCAGTTGTAGTTTGTAGTTCAGTTGTAGATGTTTTGTCCGTTGTTGTTTGTAGTTTTGTTGTAGAAGTTTTGTCAGTTGTTATTTGTAGTTCTGTTGATGAAGTTTTGTCAGTTGTTATTTGTAGTTCTGTTGATGAAGTTTTGTCAGTTGTAGTTTGTAGTTCTGTTGTAGAAAAATTGTCAGTTGTTGTTTGCAAATCAGTTGACAAAGTTTTGTCAGTGGTCGACATTTTTTCAGTAGTTTCAGCGTTTGTTAATGTTGTTGATGTTGTAAACACTGAAAAGGTCATAAATACAAAATAAAGTTGATCGATTAAAGAAACAGAACACAAATGCTTGTGTTTGAAAGCTTTTGATAGATGAAAGGCTATTTGATTTGCTAATATAAATGTTCCAGACCATATGAGTATTTGGACCGTACGCGTACGGTCCGGACCGTATACGTATACTCGTACGGTCCGACCATACGCGTACGGTCGGACCGTATGAGTATACGTGTACGGTCCAGCTGATCATACATGTTTTGGGATCATATGGGTTAAATTTAAACAAAAATTTATAATAATCTGTATTTTTAGTTACACAAATTCTTATTATTACAATTAGATGAACTCAGTAAATAATCGAACAATTGAAATTAAATATTTGTTTAATTTTATATCCGTGAATCCTATTTTGTTACTCTGGCCCAAGGTGAGACTTGCTTTCACAAGGAACGTCACATTTGTTTTACATTAACAAGTTTTGTGCATGCATGTTCCTATGCATATGCATCTTTTGTAAAGTTCCTTAATATTCTAAAACAATTGTCCTCCCACATTATCTTTTCTTCTGATAACTTCAATTACAAGGAGCATAATGGGCAGCAATTATTGAAATATACTGACATGCTAAATACAGGAGATTAACAGATTAAATCAGTGTGATTTGTTTTCAAATAGTTAAAATATTACGTTTTTATTTCAATTACTATTGAACTTTTTATATTAATTTGAGATATAAGATATGTTGATCTGTTATATACATTTGTATCTAATAAACTTGACCAACTTCTTAATATTAATCAGACCGTACGCGTACGGTCCGACCATATGCGTATTTTGAAAAAGTACGCATACGGTCCAGACCGTACGCGTACGGTCCAAATACTCATACGGTCTGGAACATAAACATATTCAATTAATCAGTCTCTGTTATCGTGCCATCTTGCCATCTACTTCAAGATGACTGATGAGTGTAAAGCATGGCATTTGACATACTTAGCCATTTCAGTCACAATACATTATCAGAGGGACAAAAGATACCAGAGGGACAGTCAAACTCATAGATAGAAAATTAACTGACATTGGCATGGCTAAACAATAAAAGACAACCAGACAAATAATAATACACAAGACACAACATAGAAAAGACTAAACAACACGAGCACAACAAAAAACTGGGGGTGATCTCAGGTTATCCGGAAGGGTAAGCAGATTCTGCTCCACATGTGGCACCCTTTGTGTAGCTCATGTTATTACAAATCCGGTAAATAGTGTAATTCGGTAGATCACATTCGTGAAAGGGAAGGGGATTGTAGTTACGACGTAAGGATGCACAACGGTCAACCAACGCGTGATGGCGTCTGTGAAATTTACGAAGGGGATGATTTTAATTTCACCATTTGGAACTTTTTGTTTAATTTTTGTTTGAACGAATTTTGATAAGCAATTTTCGGTAACAACATCCATATTCAATTTACCAGTAATATATAGATTACGCTCATTGAAAATGATGTGTATAGAAGGAATTTATAGGCCACCGGTAGGTCACATTAGTGGTGAAAAGGGAAGTGGACGGTAGTTACTTTTTCACATACCTAACGTCAAGACTAAAAGGATGTATAAAAGCTTTTCTTCTTTTTGACTTTTTGGTCTGGTGCCATTTGAAATTTTGTCCGCGAACCTTTAGTATTTTTGTCTTAATTTTACTTCTAAATCTTTAAAAAAAAATTATGAAAGAAACAAGATGCAAATATTGAATGTATGAAATCTGAAGAGAGAATCACTTCTCGCCAAATTTTCAATGGCTTATATCTCATAAACAATGAAAAGGACCATGCATTAGCTATTGCCGTCTTTAAACTAAACCTATATGATGTGCCCCAAGTCGGGTGTCAGATTCACAAAAAATCTTACGACTTAGATTGATCGTAAGTCATGCACAATTCAGTATACTTTAAAAGATCAACCTTAGTCGTAGTTTTTTTTTTTAGAAACAGACTCAAGGATTCTATGGTTGTCGTTTGTTTCTGTGTTACAAATTTGTTTTTCGTTTTTTTTTTGTACTTTAATTTGGCCGTTAGTTATCTCGTTTGAATTCTTTTAAATTTGTTATTTCGAGGCCTTTTATAGCTGACTTGCTCATTGTTGAAGGCCATACAGAGACCTATAGTTGTTAATTTCTTTGTCATTTTGTCTCTTGTGAAGAGTTGTCTCATTGGCCATCATATCAAGTAACTTAAAGGTTAATGTAACTCTACTTCATTTTATTATTAAGCATGCAGATAACATAAATGTATGTTTACCACAGTATTGTACATCGCAATATTCCCATCTTATAGCCGGGTCCATTGTATAACACCAAGGACCTCCTGATGTATTGTCCGGGTTGCGACAATAATTTTCCTGGTCACCAACATATTCCTTGAAGAAACTTTCAGTAGGCCAATCAGAAGTCCATTTTTTACATTGAATACCTGTGACTGTGACGTTTTTTTGGCCTTTGTATTCTGTCCCTAATGCTGTTATTTTGCATTCTAATTCTAAAAAACATAGAAATTAATTTATTAGTCGCCAAATAAATATAGATAACGAGTTTACCTAATAAGCCTCTTATAACTAGTAAATAATTGACAGTATAATAATTGGTAGTCTGGTGACTTTTGGTTGTTTCTTTTTACTTTTTGCTGTACTTGTTAATTTTCATTTCGTTATATTAAAAACTAATGTTGAAACATTCCTGCATTAGAGTAACTTGAGGGTACCCATTTTGCACCTCTTTTAACAGTTTTATCATCTATATTTCATTATGATCTAGACAAAAGTTCCCATTCTGTGTTCATTTTAGAAACTCGTGTTCGGACGACATAAATGTGATTCTGCTCAACATTCAATTCCGTCATTTCCCCCCTTTAAACGCGCACACAACATTGAAACTTTGAAAGAAATTAAAATATCTACTTATTTATTATTTTTCAGTTACTATTATCCGATAAAGAAATTACGATTATCAAACAAGAAAAATGCCAGAGTTACGATTATCATCCCGAATTTTTCAATGGCAATTTTCAAAGCGCTTAGACAATTCCAGTGCACCGTTACGATTCAAATATGATGTAATGGTATAGAAAAACCTTGCAACTGAGTAACTATTGACAAAAACATGCTACATTTGAGAAAAATGACTAAAGATTTTACCTATATCTGCCGTCGCCATATTGGGATAGTCGTAATTCCAGTTACGGTTATCAGTTTAATACCACTGATTCTTTATGTGCCTGGCCTATAGTTAAGGGGTTGTCGTTGCTTCATGTCTGTCATATTTGTTTTTTGTGAATTGTTTTGTTATGAATTACGCCGTTAGTTTTCAAAATGGAATTGTTTCATATTTTTCATGTCGGGGACTTTTTTAGTCGACAATACGGTATTGATTTTTCTCATTGTTTAATGCCGTACGATTGTTTATAATTGCTTTTTATATCCATTTCATTTGAAGTTTTGCGGATAGTTGTCTCATTTGCAATCATACCATATCGCCTTTATTATATTTAGTTATTAAATGGTTTGTATTGTAATAAAACTAAATAATGGTGTTGATGTCTGCGTACTATATAAAAAATGAAGATGTGGTATGATTGCCAATGAGACAACTATCCACAAAAGACCAAAATGACACAGACATTAACAACTATAGGTCACCGTACGGCCTTCAACAATGATCAAAGCCCATACCGCATAGTCAGCTATAATAGGCCCCGATAAGACAATTTAAAACAATTCAAACGAGAAAACTAACGGCCTTATTTATGTAAAAAAATTAACGAAAAACAAAAATGTAACACATAAACAAACGACAATCACTGAATTACAGGCTCCTGACTTGGGACAGGCACATACATAGATAATGTGGCGGGGTTAAACATGTTAGACATAATATATAGTATGGTCTATCCTTTTTCATTTATCTTACTCTCAATAGAAGAGCGACTTCTATGAGAGCTGAAACTTGGTCTTTACATGTTGGGGAAAACTAGCTGTGAACAATGCCTATGATGGTTTAAGGAATTGCTGTCGCTGTAGAAGAGACAGACCAGAATCGAATGACACCTATTGCGGAGAGGTTCGCATTTTTGCAATCCAGCTCTTGTTCAAGCTGATATAGCAGTACGCGCTGATGCTATGGCTACGTAACTTTTTTAGTTATTATTAGCCAAATATCGAATTTTCTGAAAATATGTCCAATTGTTAAGTTGTTTAAGAACAGATGTTTCTATTATTTCCAAAGTTATGTAATAAATTTTAACTTGTTAGTGAAGGTAATTTGATTAATATCTCATCAAAGATTTGTTCTATCAAGAAATAGTTAATTATTCTTTTGCATCAATCTTGTAATGAAAAAGATGATGTCTTAGAAGATTATTTAAATTAGTATTGACAATACCCAACTACAATTTGTAGTATTGATATTGATTCTACTTATAGTGAAATAATAGTTTTAGACCTAAAATTGAGAATGGAAATGGGGAATGTGTCAAAGAGACAACAACCCGACCATAGAAAAAACTAGTTTGTTATACAGTTGTATCAAATATTTCGTCACCATATTTGCATTGATTTCTCTAAATTAACGAACTTTTCCAACATTCCCGAAGTGAAAATTAAAAGAGGAACGAAAGATTTCAGAGGGACAAACCAAACACAAATCGAAAATAAACTGACAACGCCATGACTAAAAATGAAAAAGACAAACAGACAAACAATAGTGTACATGACACAACATAGAAAACTAAAGAATAAGTAACACGAACCCCACCAAAAACTAGGGGTGATCTCAGGTGCTCCGGAAGGGTAAGCAGATCCTGCTCCACATGTGGCACTCGTCGTGTTGCTCATATTATAACAAATCCGGTAAAAAGTGTAGTTCGGTAGATCACATTCATGAAAGGGAAGGGGATTGTAGTTACGATGTAAGGATCCATAACGGTCAACCAACTCTGATGGCGTCTGTGATATTTACGAAGGGATGATTTCAATTTCACCATATGTAACTCTTGGTTTAATAGCTTCCTTGTGAGCAGCAACTATCTATCAAGAAAATCATTAGTTATCATTCAGTTAGGATATTCAGTTTTTAACCAAATATACAGCTGAATTCTAAAACCAAATATTTGTACCTTATGAACGAATTTTGATAAGCCATTTTCGGTAACAACATCCATATTCAATTTACCAGTAATATATAGATTACGCTCATTGAAAATGATGTGTATAGAAGCAATTTATAGGCCACCGTCTTTCACTTTGAGAAAAAAAATATCGTATATCGGTATATGTTCGTTTTGATCTTCCCATGTGGAACTACGATATCCAATTATCGAAACAAAATTAATTTCGGTTTATATCAGATTATTTAAAAACAAGTGCCCTTTAGTTAATACCAGATTATAATTAAAGAGATGTTTTCATCATATTAGGCAAAAATAAGAAGGATTAAATGGAATCAAACGGCTATTTTGCTATAGACTGTATATCAATACAGAAGCAAGTATCTTATCAAAGGGCTTGAATGATATTTATTCAACATGGATTGTATAAACAGAACATACAACCTCTTTCCATTACCTTTTCTACTTCAGACTATATTATCAAAAGGACTCGATTTTGATAAATATACCAAAAATTGTTATATATCTACTACAAGGCTGAAGCCAGCGAAAATAGCGAACAATAAACCAGCGGACAATCAGATGATTTATCGGTCGTCGTCTAGATATCCCACATGATAAAGCCAGTATCAAAAACGAAACTACCTATTATTCTATATTTATCGTTCGTCCCACTGCTATTCTGCTCAGTTTTGCATATCATCGCTTTGTGACGTCAAAAATGTTGACCCAGATATATCAGCGACGTATCAAGTTTGACCCGAACTTATCAAGTCATCTTCCGAATTGCTAGTGCAACAAATAAAACACTTCCAAAAGATACAAACACAGCCCGATAAATCGATTGTCAGGTTATCTGCTAGACTGATACTAATAGGTATAGTATAGATTTTGTTTTTTGTCCATGGATTTATGAGTTTTGAACAGCGGTATACTACTGTTGACTTTATTTATAGGAAGCTCGACACATTATAAAAGTTTTTATAAAATTCTCTGCGCTCACTCGACATAAAGTTTGCTATTGTGACTCGCAGCTGACATTTTTCAATATCAACATGCCACAGACAACCTGATAATTGGTACATATTTAAAACCCGAAAATTAGAAAAAGTCAGCAACGGCCGTTAGAAAATTCTAAAAAAAATTTAAAAAGGCGGAAAATCCGTCCACAAATTGCAGTATACAGCTCTGTCATGAAATGGGATTTACCACATCTATTTATCCAACAGTCCAGACCTCTTTTCAGAGTACAATTTAATATTCAGTACCACAGTAAATTCACACCTGTAAACGGATTGGTTGATATAAGACAACGGAGAATGGCTGTACAGGTCTTGTAGAGAAGAAACAGGCGCATTGTTTGCACCAGGTTTCGACTGGTGCCATGTTTAAAAATCTGAAACTAGGGGTCTATTTTTTTTTTTTTTTTTTTTTTTTTTGTTTAACAAAAACAGGTAATTTGCCTTTTCCGTGGCTTCCTATATATATATATGCCTATTAGTAAATATAACTTTTTTCTCCACTGAGTTGGCTGTGCAACACCGGGTCATTTCTGATCTATTTCTATGTTTCAATCATAGAGCCCCATATCAAACTGTGTTCAACAGTGACAGCATTCTTGGTTTTACAAGTAATTAACTAATTAATATTATTATAACATTAGTAAAATGCAGAATACAACATTTACTTTTTTAAAATATATATTACTTTTTCTAAAGAGACAACCGCTTGTCCAAATTTCTCACTTGCTTTAGAAATTTCTTCACTGTTATATTTATGGCCATAAACTTGTGTAAATTCATTTATCTTATATCTTAAACAATTACTTAACCCTGAAAAAATAACAGCACAGTAATATATTGTTCGAAGGAATTCTTCCTTCCTCATTCGGTTACTAGTACTTGGATAAGAAAAGAAAAGAAAATTAATATTGGAACACCTTCAAAAATTAGCACCAGCGGAAACCATTGTGAATAATAAGAAAGATCAACATATTGATGAAAATATTGCTTTTTCTTTTACAAACACTAATGCCTTTTATTTACCTTCGTAAGTTCGATAAGTTTAAATTCTTAAAGAAAAGAATATATATAGAATAACCATACAATAGACCGTAAAAAAACACCCAGCTTTTCTGGAGTTCATTAGAATCAAAACTGCCATTTTTATCAGAAATAAAAATGTCATCCTATGGAGTTTTATAGTTTATGAGTGAATAGGCTCATTTAGCAGTCACATAAACTTAGAAACATTACAATATCGTGTTTCACTTTGTTCTTATAAATACATTTTTATAATAATAATAATAATAATAATAATAATAATAATAATAATAATAATAATAATAATAATAATAATAATATAGGGTTATTGCATGAATATTTGGGAATATTGTCCCGAGTAGAATTTTATATTGCACGAGCTTGCGAGTGCAATATATGTTCTACGAGGGACAATATTTTCCAATATTCATGCAATAACCCTTTTATTGTATAACAATATAATATTTGAAAGTAAAAATTGGTTTAAACTAAGATTTTATATTTGATGACGTCATGAATTTTGAAGATTTATTGCACTAGTGCAATATTAGAATTTATTGCACGCTAACATTTGGTTACTTTCTGTGGGAAATATTATATTGCTATGCAATAATAATCTTTATTTGTCATATAAGTAACATTATACTTGTGACATAAACAAAAGTAACAATAACAATAAAATAACTGAGTTGAACTATAAAGAGTACTTGTTTTTTTTGTACCGTATGTTTGCGTCCAAGTTTATTCTTTTGCAGTTATATTTATGATTATACCATTCTTTATAAACGGTATTTGACAAAGCCTTTTCGTTTAAATTTATTTTTTAAAAACTGTTATATCATCTCGCGATACTCGGACTCACGTTCTTAAACACTAAATTTGGTATGCCAGCGAAATTAACCAAAACATTGTAAAGCAAAAAGTATAAAATGTGTTGAACTATTGACACCAAACAAGATCAAGTCCTTTAGTCACTATTGTATGGTTGTCCTATTGGCAATCCTGTGCCTGTAATTCAGTGGTTGTCGTTTTGTAAGCTGTGTATATATCATATTTGTTTTTTCGATCATTATTTTGTACATAAATAAAGCCGGTTGTTTTTTCGTTTGAACTGTTTTACATTTTACATTTCTTTACGTATAAATATTATTTTTATATATTTACCACATCTCTTTATTTCTTTACGTATAAAGTCTATTAGATTTAAATGCCAATGCCACGTCAGCTCAACTTAAGGAAACTGTAACCTAATTTGTTTCATCAGGTACAATTTGAACAGAGACTTGATGAAACATTAACCAAGAGGATACTTATTTACAAAGTGACTATAGGTTGCACTTTGTAAATACAGCTGTTTCTCAAACCACGCCTCTTTTGGAGAGATTTAAGATATTCATAGAAAATTAATTTTGTTTACATACTGGTTCCCAGTTATGCTCTCTGTGATCCATCTCATAGAGACATAACTTGGCAATGTTACCAGTAAATATTCACGTGCATATTGTTACATTGGACTCCGTGGTAACCCTTCATTCGAGGTAGGGGTAGTTAAGACAATTAGGGTTAGTTTAAACTTTGAAAAGTTCAGGGCATATATAATTAAGTAAGTAAGTATTTTTTTTTATTATAGTGACATGTGTAATCACATTTCAGTAAAGTACAATACATTACATAAACAATAAAATACACCCGACCCATTGGGTCTATAAGTCACTTTCAAATCATATAACGTAATTCTTTTATCACGGATTTCAAACAAAATAATGAAAAGTAAATAAAGGCAACAGTAGTATACCGATGTTCAAACTCATAAATTCATGGACAAAAAACAAAATCGGCGTAACAAACTAAAACTGAGGGAAACGCATTAAATATAAGAGGAGAACAACGACACAACACTACAATGTAACACACACAGAAACGGTCCAAGCAACAGACAAAATCCCACGAGAATAACAAATATAACATCAAAACCAAATACATGAATTTGGGATAGACAAGTACCGTGACATGTCTTATCGCAATGTGAATTTACACTCAAAAATAAGAGAAAACAAACGACGCAACGTTAAAATGTAACACATACAGAAACGAACTATAATATAACAATGGCCATATTCCTGACTTGGTACAGGACATTTTTAAAGAAAAAAATGGCGGGTTGAACCTGGTTTTGTGGCATGCCAAACCTCCCCTTTTATAGCCATGTGAAATATAACATTAAGATGACAACTCAACACTACAGGACTACAATATAAATAAATTGGAGAATACAATTGACAAAGAAACACACGAACAATAGCCAACAAAAGGCACCAAGTTGAAATTTTAATACGCCAGAAGTGCATTTTATACACACAAGATTTACTAATGATGCCCAGATACAAAAGTTTGAAAGCCGAAACAAGCACAAAGTCGAACAGTAAAATTAAGCCAAATTCAAAATAATTAATTAATAGTGAAAAATTCAAACTTATATAAATGAAAAAAAATAATAAGTTATTAGAGGATCGTTTTAGTAAATGTCCGGTTGAATGCATAATAAATAAATATTTATAATAAAGAAACTGGAAATATTCAGATTAACCATGAAGTAACCTTTTTATAATCATCAACAAATTAAAGTTTTCGATAATTAATTAAACTTGTCCGAATACAACTTGACATCGTTTCCTAATTGCGTCCACCAGATATTTAGCCGTTTTTCGTGGAAAGTTGATTAAGATATGATAAATTTTTTCGTCATTGCTCATTTGCAAGTAGTTGACATCTGATATAATGTCTTTGAAATGTTCATTTCTAAGTTCAGTATATAGCGAACAGTCAAGAACAAAATGTGATTCGTCTTCAATGCTGTTTTAGGTACAAAATTTACAAATGCGTTCCTCTCGTTGTTCACCAATGTACCTTCCGGTCTCTATTCTTAGCGGTAGTATTCCACACCGTAATTGTGCTACGCACGATCGTTGTGATTTGCTGAGATTCAGCTTAACGTATGATTCTTGTTCAACCATTGTTTTCAGTTTAACGTTCGTTCTAAGCTTGGAAACGTTAATAATGTCCCTTTTCCACAAAGATAGGTAGAAGTCATGTAATCGTAAGTCCAATAACGACATACCGATGATTTCCTTACGTTCAAAATGGCTGACTAAATCTAGTTTAATAAGGATGTCTTTAAAATCAAAGCACAAATTGTTTCGGCAACGCTCATAATCAAATTCGAAAGCAAGTTTTGTAATCCGCTGATCGTCGAACGATATAAGTCTATTCCAAAGACGGGCCATGTTAATGTAAGTTCGGTAGTGACAAGGTAGCCATCCGATATCACCATAAATCGCCAAAAAAGGGTGCAAAGCGATGTACTCCTAAGAAATAACGTATCGCTCTATTTTGAATATTCTCCAAAGCTTGAAACTTACGGCATCCCCAAATTCCTGATCCATAGTCTAATATAGGCACTACACAGGCATAAAACAGTCTTTCGTATAATTCAACTCCGAACTCTTTAAACTGGTGAATACTTGATATTATTTTCCCCAATGCTCGTTCCGATCCCTTTGATAATGCTTCAGTATGCGTTGAGAAGTTTCCATTATAAGTAAACACGACTCCTACATACTATATATATATAAACGTTGAAAATATGCCGCACAGCCCTATATTTTGACCTTTGAAAAAAATTATAGTGCATATGAACTTTCAATTCTAGGATAAGATATTTTTCAAAACTTCATAGTAAAAGTGGTACAGTTTTGGCCGTAAAAGGAGTTCCTATGGGAAATTGCATTGTCAATATTAACAGAAATGCAACCTTTGTTTATTGAAAAACAGCAGCACAGTGTATATTGTTTCCGTGAATTTTCCAGATTCGGTTACCAGTATTTATATAGAATATAGGAAAATACCTGAATAATTGAGAAAATAACACTTTCAAAATTTTTCACCAGTGGAGAACTTCATAAAAAGTTATCAAAGGTACCAGGATTATAATTTAGTACGCCAGACGCGCGTTTCGTCTACATAAGACTCATCAGTGACGCTCATATCAAAATATTTATAAAACCAAGCAAGTACAAAGTTGAAGATAAAATATATATAAAAAAATCAACATATCGATCAATTGAACATATATATGTTTCTACAAACATTTAGAAGGCATATTCATTTACATTTTGTCTCGACTTCATGATCTTACAAAGAAAAAAATACGAATCGTATCGATGAGTGGAACATTTGTGTATTCAACATTGCACGTGTCAACATTTAAACTTTAACTGACGTGGACTTGGAAATATGAGCCAATAGAAGCTAACCTAAACAAATATAAAAAAATGTTTGAAGGTTGACATAAATAGACAACATTTAACGGTTTCGCCAATATTTGTTTAAATCAAAACTCAACGTTATGAATATAAAAGAGGGGCGAAAGATACAAGAGGGACTGCCAGACTCATTAATCGAAAACAAACTGACAATGCCATGGCTAAAAAATTAAAAGACAAAGAGACAAACCATAGTACACAAAACAAAACATAGAAAACTAAAAACTAAGCAACACGAACCCCACCAAAAACTAGGGGTGATCTCAGGTGCTCCGGACGGGTAAGTATTATACTTCTCTATACGTGGCACCCGTCGTGTTGCTCATGTTATTAAAAAAAACCGGTAAATAGTCTAATTCGGTAGGTCAATTTTAAATTCCAAACAGCTGATAAGTGTAAAAAAGTAATAAATAAATTTGGTGTATTTACTGTCTTCTGATTGGCTAAATAAATTGGCTTTATTTTCAATGTTATCAATTTTTATGGAGACACGCCCACTCTAACGTTGTGTATTCATACGCAAACATCTGTGTACGTTGTTATTGGTATTAATATATATCTTTGAGCATTATTTTTGATAGAAATTTATTTGTAATGAATGGCAATAATTTATTTTGAATTTATTGAACCATAAAATTAATTTTTGACTGTTCACATTTAACATAATCCGCGATGTGAAGAGTCAAAAATTAATTTTATGGTTCAATAAATTCAAAATAAATAAAAGCCATTCATTAAATATTAAAAAAATGCCGTTTTCCAAAGTATCAAAGAATTTCTTCATAGCTAGTTATTGGTCACGTGCATTACAAATTCTTAATTTTCAGCTCTGGAGGAATCAAAGTTTAAATATTTTTGAAACGTTTATACCTTTTCAATAAACAATAATGGAAATTCTACTTTCTTTTTATGACAAAAATTAAACATCAAATAACATATTTTATGATTCCTATATACACTGTTTTTTCTGTTTCTTTTGTGTTGGTTAATTGCTTCATCGTAAATGTTTTATCATTGTTACGTTAACTTATCGATTTATATTCGAAAATTATAGAAGAAGCAATTAATTTTCAAGTCACATTGAAATTATTTTCATGCTACGCCGACAGATCGTTAATTTCTCCTCATGTCACGAAGACGTTGCATAACGTTACAAAGAAATACGCAGCATTCAAGATGTACAACACCAAGTACATGATCTCAAAAACAAAACTTAAAGAAATATTCAATTCCCAGAATTTATGGTTTCCCGCGGCAATAGGGGGTTATTTTATATGGTTATCTTATTAATGATCTAAATTTCCTCAACTGAAGAGAGGAATTGTAGGTATGCTTTCTAGCTTCATGACATTTCCTATCATTACATGTATAATGAAATATTCCCCCAAAAAACTAGATGTAAACAGAATTCATGCTCAGAATTTACACATTATTATAATGAGTTTTACATGAGAACATCATATATTTTTTATATAAATAGTTATATAAAATAATATTGGTGAATAAGAATAAGAATAAGACTAAGAATAAGAATATTTATTATTCCAATCAAGGGGCCTTGATGGGTAGCATAACATGTACACATAAAACAATACTTCATGATTTGTAACAGAAAAACATTTTTATATATTGAAATGAAACAATAAAAAGTTCAGACAGATGTTATTATCTTCATTCTATAAAAATCACATGTATTTAATTCCAGGCAGGATCAGAACTATAAAATCATAACAATTATCATGATGTGTGTTTGTCTATTTCTAAATTGGCAAGTGATATACAGGGGAGGGTTTCGCCAATATTTGTTTAAATCAAAACTCAACGTTATGAATATACAAGAGGGGCGAAAGATATAAGAAGGACTGTCAATTTCATAAATCGAAAACAAACTGACAATGCCATGGCTAAAAAATTAAAAGACAAAGAGACAAACCATAGTACACAAAACACAACATAGAAAACTAAAAACTAAGCAACACGAACCCCACCAAAAACTAGGGGTGATCTCAGGTGCTCCGGACGGGTAAGTATCTATACCTCTCTATACGTGGCACCCGTCGTGTTGCTCATGTTATTAAAAAACCGGTAAATAGTCTAATTCGGTAGGTCAATTTTGAATTCCAAATAGCTGATAAGCGTAAAAAAATAATATTAAAAAAATGCCGTTTTCCAAAGTATCAAAGAATTTCTTCATAACTAGTTATTGGTCACGTGCATTACAAATTCTTAATTTTCAGCTCTGGAGGAATCAAAGTTTAAATATTTTTGAAACGTTTATACCTTTTCAATAAACAATAAAGGAAATTCTACTTTCTTTTTATGACAAAAATTAAACATCAAATAACATAGTTTATGATTCCTATATACACTGTTTTTTCTGTTTCTTTTGTGTTGGTTAATTGCTCCATCGTAAATGTTTTATCATTTTTACGTTAACTTATCGATTTATATTCGAAAATTATAGGAGAAGCAATTAATTTTCAAGTCACATTGAAATTATTTTCATGCTACGCCGACAGATCGTTAATTTCTCCTCATGTCACGAAGACGTTGCATAACGTTACAAAGAAATACGCAGCATTCAAGATGTACAACACCCAGTTCATGATCTCAAAAACACAACGTAAAGAAATATTCAATTCCCAGAATTTATGGTTTCCCGCGGAAATAGGGGGTTATTTTATATGGTTATCTTATTAATGATTTAAATTTCCTCAACTGAAGAGAGGAATTGTAGGTATGCTTTCTAGCTTCATGATATTTCCTATCATTATATGTATAATGAAATATTCCCTCAAAAAACTAGATGTAAACAGAATTCATGCTCAGAATTTACACATTATTATTATGAGTTTTACATGAGAACATCATATATTTTTTATATAAATAGTTATATAAAATAATATTGGTGAATAAGAATAAGAATAAGAATAAGAATATTTATTATTCCAATCAAGGGGCCTTGATGGGTAGCATAACATGTACACATAAAACAATACTTCATGATTTGTAACAGAAAAACATTTTTATATATGGAAATGAAACAATAAAAAGTTCAGACAGATGTTATTATCTTCATTCTATAAAAATCACATACATTTAATTCCAGGCAGGATCAGAACTATAAAATCATAACAATTATCATGATGTGTGTTTGTTTATTTCTAAATTGGCAAGTGATATACAGGGGAGGGTTGAGATCTCACTGAAATATTTAACCCTGCAGCTTTTTTTTTTTTTTTTTTTTTTTACATCTGTCCGAAGTCAAAATCCTTTGGCCTTTCTTAGTCTTGTATATTTTTTAATGTTGAATTTGACGTCCATTTCCATTTAATCAACATACATTTTTGTTACAAGATGTTGAACAATATTTATTTCGATGGGATTGGCCACGATTATTATCCTTTTTATTTTTATTTTATAGCTCTTCATCCTTATAACCCTTTATCGAATAGAATACGGTATTCAACAGAGAAATACATGTGCCGTTTGGCGGACAAAATATATCGGATGTTTAAAAATAAAGTTTTCTATATCGCAAAAAAAAACCAAAAATATATCAACATACCTTTGCTTTCCGTAATCGACGTGAAGAAACTCCCAAATATAATTAGTTTGATGTATATCATACCGTGCATAGTATATCATACCGACTTCCAAATCTAATTGTTTTGATGAATATCATACCGTGAACATAGAATTAAAACATTCCATATAAAAACTTCTTGGGTCGAGTGTTACATTTTATACCCTTTATCTGATCAACTCTGATAAAACAATAATTATTAAAACTAATATTTCCGCAGAAGGAACAAATAATCATTTAAAATGGTTAAACTATTTATTCCAATTCAATCAACATTTGCTTATGATATTGTTCAAATTTGGTTCAGTTTAAACAGTTTTATACTTTTCTCTCTGTAAATGCATACTAGGTATTCAATCAATAATAATTTTGTATAGAATTCCACAGGGTTCTTGCACTTTAAATTGAATCCCATGATGACAAGGCTTATCCTAAAATTCACAGCAACTCAACATGAAAGAGGACTGATATATAAGAAGTTGAGATCCACCAGCTTTATGTTGCTTAATACGACAGAAAACCAAGCGAAACAATATTGGACGCATTTTCGGATAAAAAAAAAACTTTGGACAAAAAACAAAACCAAATAGCGATAATAAATTGTTACTGTACAATCTTATAATATCTACTATATAGTTAAACTGTCAATCAAAATTAAGGAAATATCAATTTGCACGGAGAACTGTAGTGGAATCTCTTTCTCTCTTATTTTTAGATGATATGTATGCAAAAAAAAAGTATAACAAAAATATCAAACTTCGAACAAATTCAAAAAGGAAAAGTTCATAAAAAATCGAAGAATCAAACGCTATATCAATTAACGGAAAAGTAAAAATAAAACTGCCGTCTTCTTGACTTAATACGGGCATTTCTGGAAGAAAATGGTGATTTAAACGTGGTTTATAGCTAGCCAAACTTCCCCTTGTATGACAGTTGTTTATTGTATCGTTTTATTGACAAAATTTGGTAAGCAACCGAAACATACATAAAAGGGTAATGCAACAATATTTTGGATCCAGCAGTCAAAACTTTATAGTATACATTACAGACAACAACACAACCGACTAAAAAATGAAAACAAACATAAAATTAAATCGCAAAAACTCCAAAAAAGGTGGATTAGTAGATTAACAAACTTGACAAAGACGCCAATATGTTTGCATATTTTTTAGTTCTATTTGGCAAAACTTGTAGGGTAAAAATCGCGAGGCTTGCCGGCTGAGTGTTTAAATATTTAAAAATTAACTGTTCACATTGGATAAATATCGTTTTACAAGAGATATGGTGGTGGAATCAGTTTCTCAAATGATTTTTATGCAGTATGCAGGCAAATTTATTCCTTCTTTTCTCGAGATAAAAAAAATATGTGTTCTTTCTATGTGAAGTTATCAGACATGGTCGCTTTTATCAAATTCAGAGGAAAACGATAAGTGGCCTAAGCATTAGACAAATGTTTTACAATTATGTTCGTACTTCAGCTAAACGTTCACAAGATGAGGAACGTTACGAACCGAAAACCATGATAAATTAATAGTTGAGCTTAATTGCCCTTGATAGGGGTTTCTTCTTTGTTTATTTTTTTTAACTTTTAAGCCATTTTCTTATATCCTTTACAAAGTTTGCCCATTTTTCTCTATATTTTATATTTAAGCACCCTTCTATACTTTTTTCTTTGTTTTGTATTGCCTTTACTTTTCTATTCTTTATTTTTTGGTCCAAAGTCGAATGGATAAGTCTGTACTAGAGTTGCAACTGGACCGAGTTCAATCTTGGAAACTCTAATGCTACTATACAAAAATGTGATAGTTGCAGTTGTTGCCAGTATCAGTGAAACCAGCTTTAGATTTATAATTATATATAATAGAAATAAACCCATTTATTCAAAACCAGTTGTTGGCAAGATACGGGCTATGCTCTTGTTTTATACTTTATAATGGCATGGCATGGATTGTGGTTGATACTCATATTGTGAAGACATAACATTTCAATCAGTTTATTTGAAGATTGGAGATAGCATGTCAGTAATTGGTTAATTATCTCTATCATTGTCATTTTGCTTAACTTCTGTTTTAACTTTGCGGTATAGGGGAAGGGTTGAAACCTGACAAACATATTTCGCACCGCCGCATTTTGGCACCTGTCTCGTGTCAGGAACCTCTAGCCAGTGTTTTTCTTGTGGTGTTTTTTTTATTATTATTTTGGTTCATTCGTATGTTTGAGAGTGTAGCGTCATTTTAAAACAAAAACAAATATCTTCACAAAAGTACTTATAGGCTCTAAAGTGAGCACATTTGGAATTTGGTGTAAGAATGATAATGTTCTGCATTCTTCACACCAAAATACACCAGAAAACTTTGGTTGCAATCTACAAACATAATGTTCTATGACCAAAGTTCCAACAATTTTAATGACAATAGACATAGCAATTTCGAGTAACAAGCATACTGCTAAACTCAAAAGCTGTGGTAGTGTCGTCTCTCTTACGCGAAGCTGACTTGCATTAAGCGTGGCGATGTCGCCATTATTTCGAAGTTCAGAATTAAGCTCTAGCAGTATATACAATATCTAAAATATTTATTCAACTGGAAGTTGATTCATATTTATTTATTATGTTTTAATATGATTCATTTAGAAAGAATGAGATCTAGGATAAATGTTCATATGTTCGCGGTTCATACAAAATGTGCCTCAGTCAACACTTGTTTTCCCTTATAAAGTACTAAATGGCCAGCATTCAATGCAGGGGCAATTTGAAATTTTTTTTCATATTTCGAGAGCGACACAAAGTAAAGAATAATTATAACAAACCAAACTCTTTAATAAGCAGGTTCAATGAAATGGTGAAAATTTCATAAAAAAATGTGCAAACTATTCGCCAAAGGTAAAGAAGAAACAACGAATTCAAAATTTAAACTTTTCATCATTTGTAAAACAATAAAAGAGTGTTTAGATTCGTTAAGAAGTTCGCGGGTATAAGATTTTCAGAAAAAAATAAACATACATTTTTCATTACAAGTTTTACCTATTACCTTTTGTAGTTGTTACTTTATCTTATGGTACAAAAATCATTCCAAAAAATCAATTCGTGTTGGCCCCAGGTGACTTTTAAAATGTAGATATCATTGAAAAAGCTCTTTGGTGCAAAAATGCCATTTTTTGGCATTAAAATTGAAATATCTTTTTTACCTCATCGGTGACCTATATCTTTTATTGTTGTTTTTGAATAAACTGTACATAAACTAAATAATTGTAAAATTTAAGCGATTTCTGTAATTTAGTTCTTTTTTTATTTCGATATTAACGCTATTTCTCCTATCAGTTCAACAGAAAGAAAAGACATTAACAAAAACGTATGCTTCTTTCGAAGGCAGATTGTATGCGTTAATGAACGGTGACCCCATTTTTTATTTCATTTTTTTCTATTAAGTATAAGATAAAGTTCAGTTATAGAAAAATATAGCGAGATCCTATATTAAATTAAAAAAAATGATTTAGACCCGCGATCCCCCTTATGTAAGAAAACAAAACATCAAACCAATAAATTCGCCTATCCGGTGATTCTAATCTGTTATTTTGACTGCATTGTATCTACATGTTTTCCTGATGTTCTCTGCGTTAGAACATCTTTTTTAAAGCATCTCTCAGTTTTTCACTCATAACTATATATATAAGAAAGGTTGAAGAACAATCAATGATCGTTGACAATTTTAGAATTTCCGTGAGAAGTTTTAAATGTTCCAAGTTAATGTTATTGGTTCACTGTACGGCGGAGAAACAAGTTTCCCAACAGAGTTTTCAAATTTCTGTTTTATGGATGTTAAAGGTGGGATTCAAAATTATGAGATATATTCTACCAGTGGTGTTAACCAGGTGTGGATTCTCAAAAATAGTGCTTAATCTTCGATCACAATCTTTGCAATTTTGCAGCAACATGAAGACTTTAGTTTTTTCTACGCTTTACACTACTATTCCCCATGCTCAGTTGAAAGATCGACTTCACCATCTCATAAAACAGAGCTTTTTCTACAAAAATGGGAATCGTAGATACAAATTTCTGGTTTTGGGTTACACTAATTCATATTTTGTGAAGAATCACACTGAATCTTCCAGAAAATATACTGAAGATGATATTATCAAAATGCTGGACTTTTTGATCGACAATATATTTGTTGAGTTTGGAGGATTTATATTTCAACAGACAGTCGGTATTCCAATGGGTACTAATTGTGCACCCCCTATTGGCCGATTTGTTTTTGTACCCGTATGAAGCAGAATTCATTCAGAACCTTCTAAAAGACAAAAAGAAAAAGCACCTTGCGAAATTCTTTAATTTTACTTTCCGATATATTGATGATGTTCTATCATTGAATAACCCATATTTCACCCAATACTTACATCTCATATATCCCAGCGAACTTGAAATTAAAGATACTACTGATACTGAAAGGACTGCTTCATACCTTGATCTTTTCCTCAATATTGACACAGATGGACGACTTTACACGAAAATCTATGATAATCGGGACAATTTCAACTTCCCAATTATCAATTTTCCATTTCTCAGCAGTAACATACCCTCTGCCCCTTCGTATGGTGTTTACATATCACTATTTATACGTTATTCACGTGCATGTTCACACTATATTCATATGCAGAAGTGTGCCTCTTACACAGAAACTGCTTCAACAAAGTTATGAGGAGGACAGATTAAAATTGACACTCCGTAAATTTTATGGACACCATCACGAATTAGTTGATCCATACGATGTGTCTTTGACCAAACTAGCTAAGGACATTTTTACCACATGGTAGATTGTGGTTTGTCATTACGCCGTCTTATCTTTTAATTACCGAACGTGACTTATTCCCGATTGTGACTGTTTTGCTGAGTGTGAATTCGCATTACTATAAGACGTGTTACGGTACTTATCTATCCCAAATTCATGTATTTAGTTTGATGTCATATTTGTTATATTTGTAATTTTCATCGAATTTTGTCAAATTGGTTCACGTCTTTTCTATTATATTCATGTGTTATGGCAAAGAAAATTAATCAACACCTTCATTTATTAGTTATGATTTTGTTCAACGTAATCTGTACGATATTTGATGATTGAAGTTAGATTCAATACAAACCGGACATATATATACTATAGTTAATTGCTATTAATTAGTATTGCAATGTACATTGTGTTTAAATGTAATATCAGTATTTATCTGAGACAACGTGGGGCCAAATGACATACAAATATATAAAGTAAGAAATATTTTATTTGGCAAAAGTACAAAATTGTACGGCCACGGCTTGACAAAGAATGGGACTGCCGAGAAACATAATTGGCAAGTCCCTAGTATATATAATTAAACCTTATAGTCCATTCCTTATTCCTTATTTCCACATTATTGTCCATTCCTTATTCCTTATTTCCACATTATTGTCCATTCCTTATTCCTTATTTCCACATTATTCTTATTCCTTATTTCCACCTTATTGTTATTCCTTATAATGTCATTTCCTTATATATCAATATAATATCCTTATTAACATTATTGCTTCCAAAATATATCGGATGCTGGCCCTGGGAAACAGAAGCTCAGCGGATACATAATTCCATTATAAGAAGCATAATATATTTGTAGATGTTGTGTCGCTATTTTCGCCATTAAATGGTCGGAGTCTTTGTCTGAAGCCGTGACGAAGGATTGGGATTACAATGGTCGGAGTCTTTGTCTGAAGCCGTGACGAAGGATTGGGATTACAATGGTCGGAGTCTTTGTCTGAAGCCGTGACGAAGGATTGGGATTACAATCGGAATAAGCTACCAGTCATTTCAACCTGAAAAATAGAACAAAAACAGCAGAAAAACGAACAACATGATATAACATAATATAACATTTAACACATGTATATTAACTACATTTTAGGAGTATGTCTTTAATCTAAGTGGTGGGTGGGTGGGTAACTTTTGAAACAAACATTAGTTAATTCATACGGAACCCAATTTTTTGCGTCTTCTCTCTGCTGTATCGTACGTGGTAAAGAAAGAATGATGACGTCAGTTATCAAGGTTAAAATAATTAACGTGACTCATAATACATAACAAGTTCCACCACGTGTTCAAAGCGCGACAACTCCCAAAACGTAAGCCCACTTTCCTCCGATAACCGGATTTATTCTTCATAGGAATAAATCTTATTATCTGAGACAACGTGGGGCCAAATGACATACAAATATATAAAGTAAGAAATATTTTATTTGGCAAAAGTACAAAATTGTACGGCCACGGCTTGACAAAGAATGGGACTGCCGAGAAACATAATTGGCAAGTCCCTAGTATATATAATTAAACCTTATAGTCCATTCCTTATTCCTTATTTCCACATTATTGTCCATTCCTTATTCCTTATTTCCACATTATTGTCCATTCCTTATTCCTTATTTCCACATTATTCTTATTCCTTATTTCCACCTTATTGTTATTCCTTATAATGTCATTTCCTTATATATCAATATAATATCCTTATTAACATTATTGCTTCCAAAATATATCGGATGCTGGCCCTGGGAAACAGAAGCTCAGCGGATACATAATTCCATTATAAGAAGCATAATATATTTGTAGATGTTGTGTCGCTATTTTCGCCACATGGTCGAATTCAGTGGCTATGCCAAGAGTTATTGGACACTGAGTTCGACCACCGCCACAAATGCGGTAGCGACACAACACACCCGCCGTGACCGTACTTTTAAATGACCACACACATATATTTATATTTAAATTACCCTGTAATAAAATAAGAAGAAAAACAATTGCCCACATGAGATAAAGTAACGCCGTCAGATGTGAATATATCGGGCTTATTATATATTTCAGGCTATTTTATGTAACAACCTCCCAATTGTATATATAGCTAGGCGGCAAAGGTGTACATTCTTGTGGCTGCTTTATTCATGCTTATTGGTTTTTACCATATCTCCGATTCAAAATGAAACTGAATCCATTATTCCTACATGTATTCAAACTTTTAAAACTTAGAACACATGAACACTGGTACTTGTCACCAAAGTCAGAGAATAAGGGGACTTTAACCTTTGGTCTTTGCATTTCATATTTTTAACAAATAAATTAGACAATATTCTAGTTTAGTTTCTGTTATTTCTATACATGTACCATGACAACATTGATCCGTTTTTGAGAATGGGATAACAATAATAGCAAAATTTTGCAACGTGATCTTTCTTTACGGATAACAGTTAGCTGTCCTATAAACCCATTTAATTTGTTTCAAGTGACATATAAGCAATAAATATAGTTTCATGCAATAAAAATGCCTTAAGTGATTCTAAAAATGGTGGCCAAATGATATCATAATTATACAATTTACGGAACGCTTCGAAAGCCACTAGACATGTACACTATGTTTCTGGTGTATCTACTTGATACAAATCAAAAATACTAAAAAGACACAATTTACAGACACTGTGTCCTATCAATGTATCTACTTGATACAAACTAAATTATCCCAGTAAAAATACACAATTTACAGACACTGTGTCCTATCAATGTATCTACTTGATACAAACTAAATTATCCTTAAAAGACACAATTTACAGACACTGTGTCCTATCAAATGTATCTACTTGATACAAACTAAATTATCCTTAAACGACACAATTTACAGACACTGTGTCTAATCAATGTATCTGCTTGATACAAACTAAATTATCCTTAAAAGACACAATTTACAGACACTTTGTCCTATCAATGTATCTACTTGATACAAACTAAATTATCCTCATAAGACACAATTTACAGACACTGTTTCCTAACAATGTATCTACTTGATACAAACTAAATTATCCTTAAAAGACATAATTTACAGACACTGTGTCATATCAATGTATCTACTTGATACAAACTAAATTATCCTTAAACGACACAATTTACAGACACTGTCATATCAATGTATCTACTAGATACAAACTAAATTATCCTTAAAAGACACAATTTACAGACACTTTGTCCTATCAATGTATCTACTTGATACAAACTATATTATCCTTAAAAGACACAATTTACAAACACTGTGTCATATCAATGTATCTACTTGATACAAACTAAATTATCCTTAAACGACACAATTTACAGACACCGTGTCCTATCAATGTATCTACTTGATACAAACAAAATTATCCTCATAAGACACAATTTACAGACACTGTTTCCTAACAATGTATCTACTTGATACAAACTAAATTATCCTTAAAGGACACAATTAACAGACACTTTGTCCTATCAATGTATCTACTTGATACAAACTATATTATCCTTAAAAAACACAATTTACAGACACTGTGTCATATCAATGTATCTACTTGATACAAACTAAATTATCCTTAAACGACACAATTTACAGACACTGTGTCCTATCAATGTATCTACTTGATACAAACTAAATTATCCTTAAAAGACACAATTTACAGACACTGTGTCATATCAATGTATCTACTTGATACAAACTAAATTATCCTTTAAAGACACAATTTACACACACTGTATCCTATCAACATATCTACTTGATACATTTAAACTAAATTATCCTTAAAAGACACAATTTACAGACACTGTGTCATCAATGTATCTACTTGATACAAACTAAAATATCCTTAAAAGACACAATTTACAGACACTGTGTCCTATCAACATATCTACTTGATACAAACTATATTATCCTTAAAAGACACAATTTACAGACACTGTATCCTATTTACATATCTACTTGATACAAACTAAATTATCCTTAAAAAATTCAATTTACAGACACTGTCCTATCAACATATCTACTTGATACAAACTATATTATCCTTAAAAGACACAATTTACAGACACTGTCCTATCAATGTATCTACTTGATACAAACTAAATTATCCTAAAAAGACACAATTTTCATAACAATGTATCCGCTCGATACAAACTAAATTATCCTAAAATGACACAATTTACAGACACTGTGTAAATATTCGTCCTGATAGATATGCGTGAAATATTTGCCACTGGACATTAAGCAACCAACAATCAATCAATCCTATTAAAATATCAACTTAGTACAGAGAAAATTTGTGGTCTAATAAATTATCTGAATTAATGAAATATATTGGAATACCCTTTAACAAGCATTGTAATAGTAATTTCAAACAGAAACTAGAAGATTTCTACAAAATTAAATTAAATTTGAACTATCTAAGATATAAGATGGAAACTGTGGTTAACTTTTTATTTATCACTAAATTAAGAATAAGTGCACACTCATTATCAATAGAAACTGGTAGGTATGCAAGACCAACAATACCCTCTAATGAGAGATTTTGTAAATTTTGCACTGGAAACACGGATACACAAAATATTTTAACATGTACAAAAATGTATGTATTCGGTTATAAAGTTAGGTGCATCTTCTAAATGTACACCAACATAAATACTTATGTAAATAAGGAAAGCATCTAACCATGTGTTAATATCAGTAATCTTTTTACTTAGTTTAGTTTGGATAATCAGCTGTCCATTTGTATTTACTGTTCTGTGCCTGAATTTGTATTAAAGCAATATATACCTAAATCTACATATTCACCATTAATTATTTTGTTCCGAGTTTTGTGAAACATTTAAACATAGATTATCATTTGCACTAGTTATTGGCAAATATTAGAACTTTGTGTTATACCTGTATTCGATTGTTGCCTTTCATTGACTGAGTCAGGAGATGTAACACTAACAGTAGCTGGAGAGTGAATAAGGGCATTGCCATTGACAATCTGAACAACTTCATTCCCAAGTTCTGGAGTCATCATACATGTAGCTAAAACTTGCGTGGAAGTATGCTGTCCAACGACATTGCTAGATCTGTTTCCCAACGGTGTCGGTACGCCCCTCTGCTGTACCCTTTGCCTTTGGCTGCATTTATAAGGACTTTTAGAGGGCCTTTGTGACATACGATATGCTTTCCCGATTTCCATAACATGTTTGGTTTTTAAAACTGAAAAATTACTACAATAATATTAGTGAAACGACCGTTGAAAAGTTATAATATCTATACAACTCGTCTTAACATCAACCCAACAATGTTAGATCTGTATATTTTATAAACTTCATACATTTATTCATTATTGGTTTCTCTTTAAATTGCTTGCTGTGTAGCAGATGAAACATTTCATATAACGATAGTTTTAAAATCGCAGACGTCCATGCGACACGTGTCTTTAAAACCATGTGCGCAGTTTTTATCTGAAATTACGGGTCTGTTAAAATTTCTATTTTTGGAAATATAATTCATGATTTCCACTGAATTAAACCAACAATTAAAAATTTACAATGAAATATTTAGAAACTCTTTACAGAAGAAACAACAAAAGATATAAAATCTTTAACACTATTTTATACTGGATCAAAACCATGTGCTTTTCCTATCTTTCAAACTTTCCGAACCTTTTCAGTAAAATAAGATTTTTTGAAAGACATCCATTTCATATACCAAATCAAAGAAATATTATTAACTTTTGAAACAAACATTAGTTAATTCATAACTTTTGAAACAAACATTAGTTAATTCATACGGAACCCAATTTTTTGCGTCTTCTCTCTGCTGTATCGTACGTGGTAAAGAAAGAATGATGACGTCAGTTATCAAGGTTAAAATAATTAACGTGACTCATAATACATAACAAGTTCCACCACGTGTTCAAAGCGCGACAACTCCCAAAACGTAAGCCCACTTTCCTCCGATAACCGGATTTATTTCTGTTTTATGGATGTTAAAGGTGGGATTCAAAATTATGAGATATATTCTACCAGTGGTGTTAACCAGGTGTGGATTCTCAAAAATAGTGCTTAATCTTCGATCACAATCTTTGCAATTTTGCAGCAACATGAAGACTTTAGTTTTTTCTACGCTTTACACTACTATTCCCCATGCTCAGTTGAAAGATCGACTTCACCATCTCATAAAACAGAGCTTTTTCTACAAAAATGGGAATCGTAGATACAAATTTCTGGTTTTGGGTTACACTAATTCATATTTTGTGAAGAATCACACTGAATCTTCCAGAAAATATACTGAAGATGATATTATCAAAATGCTGGACTTTTTGATCGACAATATATTTGTTGAGTTTGGAGGATTTATATTTCAACAGACAGTCGGTATTCCAATGGGTACTAATTGTGCACCCCCTATTGGCCGATTTGTTTTTGTACCCGTATGAAGCAGAATTCATTCAGAACCTTCTAAAAGACAAAAAGAAAAAGCACCTTGCGAAATTCTTTAATTTTACTTTCCGATATATTGATGATGTTCTATCATTGAATAACCCATATTTCACCCAATACTTACATCTCATATATCCCAGCGAACTTGAAATTAAAGATACTACTGATACTGAAAGGACTGCTTCATACCTTGATCTTTTCCTCAATATTGACACAGATGGACGACTTTACACGAAAATCTATGATAATCGGGACAATTTCAACTTCCCAATTATCAATTTTCCATTTCTCAGCAGTAACATACCCTCTGCCCCTTCGTATGGTGTTTACATATCACTATTTATACGTTATTCACGTGCATGTTCACACTATATTCATATGCAGAAGTGTGCCTCTTACACAGAAACTGCTTCAACAAAGTTATGAGGAGGACAGATTAAAATTGACACTCCGTAAATTTTATGGACACCATCACGAATTAGTTGATCCATACGATGTGTCTTTGACCAAACTAGCTAAGGACATTTTTACCACATGGTAGATTGTGGTTTGTCATTACGCCGTCTTATCTTTTAATTACCGAACGTGACTTATTCCCGATTGTGACTGTTTTGCTGAGTGTGAATTCGCATTACTATAAGACGTGTTACGGTACTTATCTATCCCAAATTCATGTATTTAGTTTGATGTCATATTTGTTATATTTGTAATTTTCATCGAATTTTGTCAAATTGGTTCACGTCTTTTCTATTATATTCATGTGTTATGGCAAAGAAAATTAATCAACACCTTCATTTATTAGTTATGATTTTGTTCAACGTAATCTGTACGATATTTGATGATTGAAGTTAGATTCAATACAAACCGGACATATATATACTATAGTTAATTGCTATTAATTAGTATTGCAATGTACATTGTGTTTAAATGTAATATCAGTATTTAGTTCTATTATAATCTGGACCAAGTCGGTTGTGTCTATTTTCTGTGTTGGTCTTCAATGTATTATGTATTCGGGTTTTGTTTTCTGTGATTAGTTAAGACGTCAGTTTCATCATGTAAATCTTTTATATTCATTTGATAAAATTTACTGTTTGCAATAGCATAAATTGTTCTAAATAATAAGGATGTTATTATCGCAAGCAGAAAACCCTAGCCGCATTTGGCACAACCTTTGTCAACTTTTGATCCTCAGAGCTGTACAACTTTGTACCCCCTTTTTTGACTTTCGAACTTTTATATCTGGGCGTCACTGGTAAGTCTTGTGTTGACGAGGCGCGGTTTTGACGTATTGAATTTTAAACCTGATGCCTTTTGTTATCTATTATTCATGTGTTTCTTTGCCTAATACGTTCTCCTATTTATTTGTATTGAAGTCCTGTATTATTATGTTGTCATTTTAATGTTATATTTAACAATGCCATTAAAGTGCGAGGTTTGGCATGCCACAAAACCAGGTTCAACCCACCATTTTTTTCTTTAAAAAAAGTCCTGTACCAAGTCACGAAAATGGCCATTGTTATATCATAGTTTGTTTCTGTGTGTGTAACATTTTTACGTTGTGTTTCCGTAGTGTCGTTTGTTTTCTCCTATAGTTGAGTCTCATTTCACATTACTATAAGACGTGTTACGGTACTTTTCTATCCCAAATTCATGTATTTGGTTTTGATGTTATATTGGTTATTTTCATCGGATTTTGTCTAATGCTTAGCCTATTGCTGTGTGTGTTACATTTTAATGTTGTGTCGTTGTTCTCCTCTTATATTTAATGCGTTTCCCTCAGTTTTAGTTTGTTACCCCGATTTTGTTTTTGTCCATAGATTTACGATTTTTGAACAGGGTATACTACTGTTACCTTTATTTATGATAACTTTTGATTATTTTTTTTCTAAAAACGACATGTTTTCTGATACTACACTGTAAGATATTATCATTGTATAATCATTGTTATGTGGTTTATATTTTTGCTCTTTGTTAAAGGCCGTACAGTGACCTATAGTTTCTAACATCCATGCCATATGGTCCAAGGTAGATAATGTGTCACTTGTTACTCTACAACATCTTCTCAAAATACACACGATTAACAAAGTGAAGATATATTGTGATCGGGGCTCGTCCGTCCGGATCAATTTCTTCAAAGGATGAATTCCACAGAAACTTTCTTACATAAGTTATATAATTGTGTATCTGGTTATTTACTTGTTGATCAGAATTAATTCGGGAATTTTCTACACAAAAACGTGGACTGTGAAGTTTCTATGCTAATTATTAATATATTCCTCATCCACAACTCCTCCAAATCCAATGAACGGATTTAATCAAATACATAGATTTTTCATGACGTTAATATTTTTTACTCCGTTTTATTATTTGGTTTTCCTACCACATCATGGACTTTGCGATTGCATTATTTGGGGGTCCCATTTTGTATATTGAACTCTTCCTTAACCTTTTATATCTGGGCGTCACTGGTAAGTCTTGTGTTGACGAGGCGCGGTTTTGACGTATTGAATTTTAAACCTGATGCCTTTTCAGGTATATTTTTAAAATATCAGAAAAGGGCGTCAACAAACTTCTTCACAACATTAATCCGAATAAAGCGACAGGCCCTGATGAACTATGTGGGAAGGTATTAAAGGAAATGAAAGATCATCTCAGTCCTATCATCACACTCATCTTTCAAAAATCTATTAACACTCATAAAATACCTACAGACTGGAAACATGCAAATGTCTGTCCTGCATTCAAAAAAGGCGACAAAAACAATGCCATAAATTACAGGCCAATTTCACTAACATGTATACTTTGCAAAATAATGGAGCATATCATAGCTAGTCAAGTAATGGAACATCTTGAAAAAAACAATATTTTATATGATTTACAACATGGCTTCCGATCAAAACGCTCTTGTGAGACACAACTATTATCTTTCATTCAGGACCTTGCAAGAGACAACAATATTAACATACAAACTGATGTCGTTGTGATGGACTTTGCCAAAGCTTTTGACAAAGTCCCTCACAAAAGATTACTTTACAAATTAAAATACTACGGCATAGACAATAATACCTTGGCATGGATTGGTGACTTTTTACACAAACGTACACAAACAGTCATGCTAGATGGAGAACAATCAGAAAAAATTGGGGTAACATCTGGGGTGCCACAAGGCACTGTCCTTGGCCCAATTTTATTCCTCATCTACATAAACGATTTCCCAGAATATTTACATCACAGCACCTTAAGATTATTTGCCGATGACAGCATCATCTATAGAAACATCAAAAACACAGATGATGCTGCCAAACTACAACAGGATTTAAATTCAGCGGCACAATGGGAAAAAGACTGGTTAATGTCATTTCATCCAGACAAATGTTCCATACTAAGAATTACACAAAAAAAGAAACCAGTCAACCATGACTACATCCTGCATGGTCATATCCTCCAAACTGAAACAGCTACAAAATATTTAGGCATAACCATCCAATCTGATCTAAAATGGAATAAACACATCAATAACGTAACAGCTAATGCAAACAGACAACTGAATTTTCTCAAACGTAACCTTAAAGTTTCATCCCAAAAAATCAAAGAAAGGGCATACATGTCATTAGTTAGACCTAAGCTTGAGTACAGTTCTTGCGTCTGGGACCCTCACACCAAAAGTCAAATCAACCAAATTGAGATGGTCCAACGCAGAGCTGCTCGCTACACATGTAATAAATATCACAATACCAGCTCTGTCTCAAACATGCTTGAGCACTTACAGTGGCCTACATTAGAATTGAGACGTATACAAACAAGACTAGTGGTATTCTATAAGATTATACACCAACACATAGCAATCTACCCTAAAGATCTTCTAGTTAAATCAGACAGTAGAACAAGATATAAACATACAAACCACTTTAAACAAATTCAAACAAATAAAGATTCATACAAGTTTTCATTTTATCCACATACAATAGTACAATGGAACCTACTTCCTACATCAGCAATCCTTTGTACAACAGTCGACGGCTTCAAAGAGCAGATTTCTATATCTGCTCTTTCACAAATATTCTAAAAAATGCATAACATGTACATAGTTTTAACAAGAAATATACATAGGATAACAATCCACAAAAAAAAATTAAATCACTGTTATATTTTTACTTTATTTATTTTTTCTAAGCACCAATGCAATGTAACGTAATATTACTACAAATTTATTTATTTTTAATTGTAAATAAGCCACGCATGCAACGGCACGTAATAGTCAGAGTTGTGACTGAGTGCGGAAATATGAAGATAGATAGATAGATAACCGCTTATTACAACTTCCCACTATCCTATCCATACGATGCTATTTTGAATCTCCTACTGACATCATGCCACTTAAAAACCATCTTCGCTAGCCAATGGTTACGATCCACTCCCTTTCTCTTCACCCTTGGCGGATTGAGATAAAATTTCGGAGACACAAGGTTAGGATTTTTATTAGTTGCAGTCGAAACTCGCTGCATCCAATCAAAACGCGCCTATAACATGATCACGTGTAGATGTAGAAAGTGTTTGTAAACAATTGCCACGTGTTTTTTGTGCAACAAGTCTTTACATTCTATAAACATACGACTATATTTAGTGACAACTTGAATGTTTTTAATCAATTAGGAGAAGTTCCTGTGTATGTTTCATGCACAAATGCATGAATGTTGACGTATATTTTCGTTTGCGGCTTTATCAAGTGAGTAGAATCTACACGCTACCGTGTTTTTACCTCCAAATTGAAGAGTTCAAGTGCTACAATTGGTCAAGAATAATGTATTCGGAATGGGCGTGACTTTAATCTTCCGATAGATGGCGCAACATTGTTTACACAAATTTTGGCTCAATCCGCCGAGGGTTAGGAGAAAGGGAGTGGATCGTAACCCTTGGCTAGCGAAGATGCTTAAAAACAAACAGATAGGTTTTATTATATTTAATTTTAAACTAAATTCAATCATTTTTTACATATACTACAAGTCAGTCATCAATCCATTTACCAACATATTGTTCATACTGTACGCACGAACTCAATTTTAGAAGAATATAGTGGTAGGGCCAATAATTGCATACCTTTCCATTGTGATGAACATTATCATATGTGTTGCTTTGTTTCATAAAAAGATAAGGTTACCTACAACCTTATTAATGCAAGGATTAGCTTTTGCAGACGGACTCACGGATTTAAACCTTTTTTTTAATTTGCATTATGAATAGATAGGAAATGATACTTATAGTATCAATAACATGAAAGATACACAGATGGAAGAATTCAATAAACTAGTTGCACAACGGTTTCCTTACTGTTTGGTGCTAGCTGTCTTACAAACTTAGGAGACACATTTCACCTTGTGTCTATACTGTTAACAGCGTGTCTTGGGTTACAGAAAATTCTAGCTGTAGCATGTCCAACATGGAGCAAAACAAGGATCAATAAACGAAAATCTTGCATTGTTTGCTGTGCATGTTTTATGTTTACTCTAACCGTAAATGTGCCAAGATTATTCATAATCAAATTCAATCGTGGGAAGGAAGAAGGTGTGTGTTTAGTCTCCAAACCACAACGTACCTTTCAGAAGTATATTCTATCATTTGATCCGATTATGTTCTCCGTTATTCTGGTTGTTGCAGTAACAACAATGCTTATATCAACATGCGATATCATATATATACTATGCCGACGGAAACATGTACATGGCCATGCCACGACTTTCAGAGCTGAAAAAAATCTTGCATATTAATTGTGTGCGTCATGATAGTATTTTGTCTCGCAGAAGTACCAAGGCTTTATTTTAACTTAACTCTTTTCAGTACATATGAATTTCATTTGGACACGCTGAATAAATCCAATTTGGAAATGCAAAATATATAGTATGCAGAATAATGCTATACAGAAACTGACGACCGAGTTTCATCAACTGTATTCAGAATGTCTCGATGCTAGCCTCAGTCATATCTCGGGGGAGCCATACCTCTCTAGTTTTAATGAACTGCCACTTTATCAACAAAAAATGATAAATCATGTGGATAGATCATTGTCTACATTAATAACATATTGCAGTATAATGTCAAAAAACATGTCGTTTTTAGAAAATTTAATCAAAGGTTATGATCATAAAACACAGAAATTTAAAAACTCAGTTGTGGTACTTGTTTCTTCGCCATACGGTGAACCAATGAACTACTTACTGAACATTATATGGGGACATATTAACATTAATTTGGAGCATTTGAAATTTTTTGTAATATTTCATCACTTGATATATCTTAATTATCATTGTATTATATAGGAGTAACACGATAGGTGTCATATGCGAGTAGGGTCTGATAACCTTTCAGAGCACATGAAATCAAATCGATAGTCGATAACTAAAACAGGCACTGACAGGGCATACAGTCATGGAAACAAGTGTTTTATATCGTAACTTCTATAGCATAATGAGAAAAGTGAAATCTATGGTGTAGAGATTTTAACAGCTAAAACACTTAATAACCGGTGAATAAAATTCAAACGATATGAAGGAGTCATTACTTAATAAATCATTAACAATTATGCAATCAAAAACAACATTCCAATTAAAAGATACAAGCCAAAAAAAGACGAAAACAAACAACTTTGAAATTTTGCGCCTGTCCCAAGTCAGGAGCCTCTCGCCTTTGTTAGTCTTGTATGATTTTTAATTTTAGTTTCTTGTGTATAATTGGGAGTTTAGTATGTCGTCAATTATCACTGAACTAGTATACACTTTTTTAAAGGGGCCAGCTGAAGGACGCCTCCACCGGGTGCGGGAGTTTCTCGCTACATTGAAGACCCATTGGTAGCCTTCGGCTGTTGTCTGCTCTTTGGTCGGTTTGTTGTCGCTTTGGCACATTCAAAAATTCATCGGTGACCTATATTTTTTATTATTGTTTTCAAATAAGCTGTACATAAACTAAATAATTGTAAAATTTAAGCAATTTCTGTAATTAGGTTATTTTTTTAATTTTTCGATATTACATTTATTTCTCCTATTAGTTCAACAGAAAAAAAAGGACATTAACAAAAATGTATGCTTCTTCCAGAGGCAGATTGTGAGCTTAAATGAACGTTGACCCCATTTTTTTATTTCATTTATATGATAAAGTTGATTTATAAAAAAAATATAGCGAAATAGTATAATAGAAAAAAAAATTGATTTATACCCAGGAGTCCCCTTAATAATTTTTTTTTTGAGATCTAAAGATTAAGCAACACGAACACCACCAAAAATCAAAAAAGTTCTCCGAAAGCAGTTCCTACTCCACTATAGCGCCACTCTTGGCAAGTGAAATACAGTGATACGACAACTTCAATAATGTCTTAATCGATTAAGAACAACTGGATTATGGTTACGATATTAATTACAATGAATTCCGTGTTTGATATTCTTATTTTTAAAAAGGACAGAGGGTCCCGTACCGAATCAATTAACTTGAACAGATGTTCCATGCAGTCTATCTATGTGCGTGTGTGTTTGTGTTATTTTCGTAAAATTTACTAACGTGAATAACCAAACGACCAATTCTAAAACATTATTTCATTTCTGAAACAAAAACATTGATTAAAAACCAGTCAACAACAAACATAAGTTCTTGTTCCCTTTATCTGTCTCATAAACCCCCATCCTACTTAGTTGCTACATAAGAATATATCACAAGTAAAGAAGATACCAGAAATTATGAAGCAAGGCGTAAAAGAGACGTCTTTCATCTTACCTCTTATACTGTTCTATTCTAGATAGTATCTAGTCATCTGAAACCTCAGAAATATGTACATGTAATGTGTCCGACGTACTGTTCTATCATTAGAAGTAGTGACTACATGACTTATGTGAATTCGATAAAAATTGAGAAATGTAAGTTGGCGAACAACTTTGTCAGGGTGGTATGCGTCTTTTATTGTTTGTTACTATATTTGGAAGTAATGGAAGGAATTGAAAGATTATAAATGTTTTTCCCGTTGTACTAGATAATTTCACTCATTGAACAAGCTTAGGGTAAAATGGGAGGCAGGGGCGTAGCTGAGTTGAAATAAAGTGCAAGCATATAACGGGAAAAATTTGCAAGCAAATGATTTTTTGCGTAAAGGCAGCTACGCGCCTGGGAGGGGTCGGATCTTATATCTAGCAGATCGTGTAAAAAGCATTAACAATAAGTGCGGTAAACTGTTTCAAAAAGTTCCAAACTAAAAACTAATCTTCTCAATAAGAATGGCATACAAGGACGAATTTCATTAATAGTAACATAACTTGGTTTTCAATTGACCATACTTTGCAATAAAGCGAACAGATCCTTGGCGATGTCTATTAAATGGTACATATACATCAGATTTTGATTTCATCTATATTTTCGTGAAAAAAACCCAATACAATCACTTAATGTCATCAGAACCACAGGTAAACATACAACAACTATACCAATAGTACCAATAGTAGAAGATGATTTCCGGTCATCACGTGCACTTGTGTGACGTCGAATATATGCTGACGTAGTTTTCTTGTCAACCTTAAGTTTTTTCTCTAGTTCTTTAATCACAGTATACAATTCTTCTTCGGACAATTTCTTGATTCCACATGGACAAAAACACTGATGTGGCTTAACAACAACTGTTGTTTTAAGTTCAGTTATAAAAATCATGTCAGTTGTTGTTTGCAAATTGACAAAGTTTGGTCAGTTGTCGACATTTTTTCAGTAGTTTCAGCGTTTGTTAATGTTGTTGGTGTTGTAATAACTGAAAAAAGTCATAAATGCAAAATGAAGTTGATCGATTTTTTAAAAGAAACTGTCACTAAAGAAAAATGTTTGTGCTTGTTAGCTTTCGATACATGAAAGGGAAAATCTGATTCGTCAACATTAACATATTCAACTAATCAGTCACAATTGTGGTGCCATTTTGCCATCTACTTCAAGATGACTGATGAGTTTAACGCATGGTATTTGACATACTTCAGTCACAATACATTGGAAGAGGGGCGAAAGATACCAGAGGGACAGTCAAACTCATAGATCGAAAATAAACTGGCAATACCATGGCTAAAAAATAAAAGACAAACAGACAAATGGTAGAACACACGACACAACATAGAAAACTAAATACTAAGCAACACGAACCAACCAAAACCTGGGGGTGATATTATGGGCTTCGGAAGGGTAAGCAGATCCTGTTCCAAATGTGGCACCCTTTGTGTAGCTCATGTTATTACAAACCCGGTAAATAGTCTTGTTTGGTAGATCACATTCGTGGTGAAAAGGGAATTCGATAGAAGTTAAAACTTTTTCACATACCCAACGTCAAAACTAAAAGGATGTATTAGGTTTTCTTGTTTTTGACTATTGGTCTGGTTTCATTTCAAATTTTTCCCGTTAACCTCTAGTATTCTTATCTTAATTTTATTTCTAAAGTTTTTAAAAAAAATATGAAAGAAAAAAGATGCCAATGTTGGCTATATGAAATCTGAAGAGAGAATCACTTCCCGCCTATTTTTCAATAGCTTATATATCATAAACAATAAAACGGACCATGCATTAACTATTGATGTCTTTATACTAAATCTATTGAATGTGCCCCAAGTCAGGGATCAATTTCACAAAAAAAATCTGATGAAATTCATGCACAAGTCAGTATACATAAGATCAATCAAAATTTTTTTGTGAGACCAACTCCATGATTATGTAATTCAGTGGTTGTCGTTTGTTGCTGTGTTACATATTTGTTTTTCGCTCAAATTTTTGTGCTTTAGTTAGGCAATTAGTTTTCTCGTTGGAATTCTTTTAAATTTGTCCTTTTGGCATTTTATAGCTGACTTGCTCATTTTTTAAAGCCGTACAGAGACCTATAGTTGTTAATTTCTGTGTCATTTTGTCTCTTGTGAAGAGTTTTCTCATTCGCAATCATAAACATCTTATTTTTATGCTTAAAATTTGTTTATAGAAGTACACCACTAATTCATGGTCCCATTGCTTTCTATGTTAAATTTCTCCATTTTAAGCAGACAAGTTTCAAGTTCAAGTAAAGTGGCAATCATTGCATGTCAAAGCAACACTTTACGGTGTCTTGTACTGAAAAAATCAATATACCTTTAATGGCATATATAAGAAAGAACTGGTTCCTGGAACTTCGGCCATGATGTACCAACACAGGTACTTTAGATCTGACAAACAGACAAAATGTACCCTCTTTTTAAAGTTTGGTACAGTTTTTTTTTTAATATTCAAAAGTCCAAACGTGTTCTACAATGATCACCAGTCCTTCAGCTTTCATTTGATATAACAAATATCTAAATATTATACGTATTTTGAAATTTACACTCATGCGTAGGATCAATTTTGTGTTAATTATGTACTACTTTCTGGTATTTGCTTTCTGGCCGGGCCCGCATTAGTTGTGTCACACCTTATCTAATTCAACTAAAACTACAGTTTGGTTTAGTATGATTAATTTAACTCTACTTCACTGCACTTGGTGATTAAGCATGCAGATAACCTAACTATATGCTTACCACAGTATTGTACATCGCAATATGCCCATCTTATAGTCGGGTTCATTGTATAACACCAAGGACCTTCTGGTTCATTGTCCGGGTTGCGACAATAATTTTTCTGGTCACCAACCAATTCTTTGAAGTTAGTTGGGTGAGGGTAGTCAGTATTCCATTTTTGACATTGAATGCCGGATATTGTGACGTTTATCTGGCCTTTGTATTCTGTCCCTAATGCTGTTATTTTGCATTCTAATTCTAAAAGATATAAGAGATATTAGTCGCAAATATATATATAGTAACGAGTTTACACAAGCCTCTTAATAATAATTAGCAGATAATTGACAGTATAATAACTGTTTGGCTTTTAATTTAGAACGACTGTTTACGGCCAAAGGGATGAGTTCAACTTTCTACTTGTTAATTTTCATTTCTATGTTAATATATAAAAAAAATTAATCTAGAAACATTCCAGCTGCGCCTGCATATGGAGTAACGTCAGGATACCCAAATTGCATCTATTTCGACAGTTTTTTCATCTATATTTCATTTGGATCTAGACAAAAAGTACACAGACTGTGTTTATTTTAAAACTCGTGTTCGGACTACATAAATGTGGTTCTGCTCAACATTCCAAAATGTGCAAAAATTACGTCATTTTCCTGTGAAAAACAAAGTGCAGTAACATGTATCTACTGTTTTCGAATACATAGCTAGTGACATTACATATTTTTTTGGTAAAAAATCTATTATAGAAAAATATTGTGTATTGGTTCCTTTTGTTGGCTAGTATACATAGAGGCATAAGTAGAACTATTATAGTATCAATCAATAGAACTCCAAATGATTTAGTGTATAGACGAATCAAACAGTTTCCGAAAAGCATGGACACTACCTCAAGTACAAATTATTGACCGTATGTACCACCATTAGTGCTCACAAACATATTTACTCTCGCCGCATTCTTTATTTGTCTGTCCAAAGTCAGGATCCTTAATGGTTGTCGTTGCTTTATGTCTTGCATATGTATTTATTTTTAAATTGTTTTGTTATAAAATAGGCCGTTAGTTTTCTCAATTGAATTGTTTCATATTTTTCATGTCGGGGACTTTTTTAGTCGACCATACGGTATGGATTATTCTCATTGTTGGATGTCGTAAGATTGTTAATAATTGCTTTAATATATTCATTTTATTTGAAGTCTTGTGGATAGTTGTCTCATCAGCAATCATACCACATCACCTTTAATATATTTAGTTATCTTTAGTTGATCAAAAACAACATCAACGTATGTCTCGATAAAAATAATATTCAAAGATCTACTACGATGTTAAATTGGCATCATATAGAAATAAGTTTCTGACATCAGACTCGGACTTCTCTTGAACTGAATTTTAATGTGCGTATTGTTATGCGTTTACTTTTCTACATTGGCTAGAGGTATAGGGAAAGGGTTGAAATCTCATAAACATGTTTAACCCCGCCGCATTTTTACGCCTGTCCCAAATCAGGAGCCTCGGGTTTTGTTGGTCTTATATTATTTTTAATTTTTGTTTTCTTGTGTACAATTTGGAGTTTAGTATGGCGCTCATTATCACTGAACTAGAATATATATTTGTTTAGGGGCCAGCTGAAGGACGCCTCCGGGTGCGTGAATTTCTCGATGCATTAAAGACCTGCTGGTGACCTTCTGCTGTTGTCGGTTCTATGGTCGGGTTGTTGTCTCTTTGACACATTCCCCATTTCCATTCTCAATTTTATTATTCAAAGTATCAAATAGTTTGTATTGATTTCTCTAAATTTACGAACTTTTCCAACATTCTCAAAGTGAAAATTAATTCAGGATATCCAGTTTGTAACCAAAGATACCGCCGAATTCAAAATCAAATCTCTGTACCTTATGAAAGAATGTTGGTAAGAAATTTTCGGTAACAACTTTCATATTGAATTTATCAGTATTTAAACATAGATTATGCTAATGGAAAATGATGTATATAGGAGCAATTTATAGGCAACCATAAAGGCTTTAACAATGTATCGGTAACTGTTTTGCAAAATATAGAAAGAACACTTATTGCTGTTTAAAAAGTTTTGAATGGTCGTCCCCTAACAATAACATATCTGCTCTTTATCAAACATATGTTTTCCTTATTATGTGTGCGTCACTGTTAATTCCTTTGCAGTTACTTGTGTAAACAAAATTCTATGGTTTTTAACGTTACCTTTCAAATTCAAACACGCATTTCTATTTAGAATGTTCTAGTAAAAAGATGTACTTGTTTTCACAGCATAGCCTCCGTAAAAGGATAATTAAAAGTATATAATTTTGGTTCTATTAAAGAAACATTTACATGAAATTTATTCAGCATGGATTGTATAAATAGAACATACATGTACAACCTCTTTCCATTACCTTTTCTACTTTAGTCTATTTTAACAAAAGGAATCGATTTTGATAAATATACCAAAAAATGTTTTATCTACGACAAGACTGAAGCTAGCCGGAAAATAACTTGCGCACAATAAGATAATTTATCATATACATATAGAAAATAATGGTATTATTGTACCCCATGATAAAACATATTTGTACATATTTTTATTAATTAAATTTGAAAAATTGCCTGTTCCGTGTCATATGACTTTTGTTATCAACTGCTTCCGGTTATATCAACTGCTTCCGTTTCATATTAACCGCTTCCGGTTATTATCAAATGCTTTGCTGTAACGTTATCGGATGACATTTCGACTACATTCGTCATATTAAGTAAAATATTCCTCACTGGTACGTTTATTTGTGCAAAAGTAGGAAACAAAAAAACATATTAGGAATCAGGGAATTATATTATCAAAAAATGCAAAGAAATATTACAACAAAAGCATTTTTTCAAAGTTTTAAAAATAGTTGTTGTCTGTATGTGTTCTGTTGCAGTAAATGATAAAAAGAACAGAACCTATCATTTTTCATATCAGACCCCTTATCAGCCCATGGTCAAAATCATCCCTCGAGCATGTCGGCTCTCAGGCTGATACCATGACCAAATGCTGATAAGGGGTCTAATATGAAAAATGCCATGAAATAATATCAGATTATTACATGGCATTTTTCATATCGCATGTATTATCAACCCTAGGTTCAATATCAGCCCAAGAGCCGCATGGCTCGAGGGCTGATATTGGCCGAGGGCTGATAATACATGCGATATGAAAAATGACATGTTATGATCTTTTTATCATATGCTTCAACAATAGAGAAAAATAACATTCAAATAATGATCCTATTTCGGCTTTCCCAAAAAGAAGTTCAAAGAGGGAAAAGTTCACGGACGTCGGACCCCAAAATTAGTACATTCGATATGAAATATTTCTATCATATGCCTCAACAGAGAAGAAAAACATTTTGATATGGACGAATCGACAAAAAAAATAAAATTTACCAATATTCATAATGAACACTGTTGAGAAAAGTCAACTTTTTCAAAGTAACTTTCTAAATTATGTTTGAATCTTTTGAAAAATACATTTATTTAATAATTTTTTTTTTATTTTTTATTTTTATTATTTTTTTTACACAATATACTTTTAATTATCAAAATAATTGTTTTGTACACACTACTTGTAATGTTTTTCACTGAAAATGTAGCATTGAGGTGTATTTTGATAATAGCATTAAATTAACGTAAATTCCATATTTTTCGAATTGGTGCTTAGAGGGCTGATATGAAAAGATTATCACATACTTCTATAGCTATCACATGCCTTTCCGTAACGTTATCACATGGCATTCCATTGATACTCGGCAAATTCCGGAAAATGAACCTCAATCCAACGTTTTCAGTGAAAAACATTACAAAGTTGTGTACAAAACAATTATTTGGATACTGTAAAGTATATTGTGTAAAAAGAATTAAAAAAAAAAAAACAACAACAAACAAACAAACAAACAAATTATTAAATAAATGCATTTTTAAAAGCTTCAAACAGAATTCAGAAAGTTACTTTAACATGTTTAATAAAGATGACTTTTCCAAACAGTGTTCATTATGTATATTTTTGTCGATTTGTCCATATTAAAATGTTTTTCTTCTCTTTTTAGGCATATGATAAAGATTTCATAACGAATGTACTAAATTTGGGGTCCGATGTCCGTGAACTTTTAACTCTTTGAACTTATATTTAGGAACAACGCAAAAGGATCAATATATGAATTTGTTATTTTCTCCATTGTTGAAGCATATAATAAAAAACCCATAACATGTCAGAATTGAACGATGGACAGTTAGTGCGTGAATTTTTCTTGCTACCTGATTGGAAGATATTACGAGACGTGAATAATCAAAGTTTATTGATTGGTTAGGACAATCCAAACCTAGTAAATGTCCTTCAATCCCGTAGATTTGTCCTCTCTATTTTAGCAATTAGATTTTGCCTGGTCATTAATCATGCATATTCATGATATTGGTACACAGGTAACTTTTATCTATAAATAGTCGAATCTTCTGGAGTTTCGTAAACAACAACGTTAAACGATATATACTACTTCATAACGTGTGACCTCACGTGTGTGGTAAAATTTGTTGATTGATGCACGTGGCTATTCTAGTAAATGAATTAATCTACAAAGCGAGAGCACTTTCCATTTTCATCAGCTAAGAGTCGACTAGCCCTTTTTGAAAGGCTTATGCTTGTTTTTCATATCGCATGTATTATCAGCCCTCGGTCAATATCAGCCCTCGAGTCATGCGGCTCTTAGGCTGATATTGTACCTAGGGCTGATAATACATGCGATATGAAAAATGCAATTAAATAATCTGATATAATCATATATTTAGTAGTAAATACGGTAGTTTTGAATATTTGATAAATAGCCTGCTGTTTAATCCATATTGCGCAACTTTCATGCACACCCTTTATCATACCCTTATCACATTTCTATTCTTTATTGCACTCTTTATCACACCCCTATTTTTTTTTTATTTTTTACAGAAAGTCAGTTTAAACAAAATATTTTTAAAACAACAGCACGCAAATTGTAAGGTAACCCAGGTGCTTCGGATAAGTAATTGAGCAGTGCTATGGATCAGAAAACAGTTCATATAATATAATACTCTCCTGTTGAAATATATGACCAAGCGTATAAAACATGGCAAAATCCGTATCACATGCCCTATTACCTTCGACCAATATCATCCTTCGGGCCTTAAGGCCCTTGGGCTGATATTGGTGTCTCGGGATGATATTGGTGTCTCGGGATGATACGACATATGATACGGATTTTGCCATGTATTCTTCTCTATTTATCGGTGTTCCCACTGTCTATATGACCTATCACTCTCCTCAGCTTTGCATATTATGGCATTGTGAGGGACGTCAAAAATATTGACCCGGATATATCAGCGACGTCACAAGTTTGACCCGAACTTATCAAGTCATCTTCCGATTTGCTAGTGAAACAAAGAAAACACTTCCAAAAGACACAAATACCGCCCGATAAATCGATTGTCAGGTTATCTGCTAGACTGACACTAATAGGTATAGGAAGCTCGACACAGTATAAAAGCTTTTTGATCTCGTTCTCTGCGCTCACTTAACAAAAAACTTCCTATTGTGACTCACAGCTGATAATTAACAATATCAACATGCCGCATACAACCTGATAATCGGTACATTGTCAAAACCGAAAATTAAAAAAAAGTCAGAAACGGCCGTTCGAAAAAATGAAATGGGATCTATAATTTATTAAACAGGCCAACAGGGAATGGCTGTATAGGTCTTGTATGGGAGAAACAGGCGCATCGTTTGCACAAGGTTTCGAGTGGCGCTGTGTTCAAAAATCTGAAACTAGGGGTCGAATATTTTTTTTTTTTACAAAAACAGGGAATTTGCCTTTTCCATTGCTTCCTATACCTATAAGTAAGATAACCTTTTTTCTACATTGAGTTGCATGCTGTGCAACACCAGATCATTTCTGATCTCTTTCTGTGTTTCAGTCATAGAGCCCTATATCAAACTGTGTTCAGTGACAGTAATCTTGGTTTTACAGAAAATTAACTAAATTAAATTAAATATTAACATTAGCAAAGTGTAGAATACAATATTCACATTTTTAACATATATATTACTTGGTCTAAAGAGATAACCTCTTGTCCAAATTTTGTACTTGCTTAAGGAATTTCTTCACTGTTATATTTATGGATAACAAAATCATGTAAGTTCATTTATCTTGTTCTTATTATTTGTCATGTTTTAGGGTTTTTTCAGATTTTCGGAATCCTCTGGTTTAATATTCTATTTGAATGCCTTAAAAAATTGCCCATTGACCCCCATTTTTCTGTTTATAAATCTTTTACATGTATAATGATAAGCCATCTGTAAAAGTCTTACAAGATTTTAATTATTTTTAACATTTTTGAGAACTGAAACTTGTCAATGACAAAGCTAAGAAAAGTCAAGAGAGAATATTTTCCCGCTAAAATTTCAATGGTTAATAACTCAAAAACAAGCAAATTGACCTATATATTTGATTGCTCTTTTGATTCATTTATTAATCCTCTATCAATATAGACTAGTGATTTGAAAAAGTTAATTATTTTGAAACTGAGAAGCGAACTCCCATTAAACGATTACTTAACCCAGAAATAATAACAGCACAGTGATATATTGTTCGGAGGAATACTTCCTTCCTCATTCGAATACTAGTATTTGGATAAGAAAAGAAAAGAAAATTAATATTATGTCACCTTCAAAAATTTGGAAACCATTGTGAATATTAAGAAAGATCAACATACTGATGAAAATCTTCCTTTTTCTTTTACAAACACTTAATTCTTTTATTTACCTTCGTAAGTTAAAACTTATAAAGAAAAGAATGTATGAATGTTATAGCTGAGCAGTACATTTGGGTATTCAATATTTTAAAAAGTTATTAAACAAAAAAATGCTGTGAACCACATTTTCATCGCTCACATCAATTCTAACTGACGGTTGACTTAGGAATATGAGTAAAAGAAATGGAACACCAATGGACAGCAACCCCACAAAAATCTAAAGTCATTTAAAGGTCGACATAAAACATACAAATGAACGACCATATCTTATGACGGTTTTATAATTCAGAATCTCCAGGACTTGTAATTGTTAAATATTATAATTTTTAATATGTTGAATCATAATAATGTTGTTTTATTAAGTGAGTGAACGTCGAAGAGCCTTTTGAATCTAACTTTTGTTCCCTTTTACCAACCCTATTTTGGGTTTGGGACTATTTTGGCACTTGATTGTTATATATATGATATGTATGTTCATTGAAGGATTTATTTGCTTGGGGGTATCTAGCTCAAATAATATTAATACATACATACATGTATCAATACTCTGGTTTCCATTTACCAGGAATAATTACATGCTCTTTCGATTGTATTTTTACTGATGGTGTAGTTTGATATTGTAACGTGTTCGCAAACGGGTGAGAACCTTTCTAACCAACCAAACCAACCACCAGACCAGACAGACACCAAGAACGAAGCAAAAGAATTTAACAGAAAATATGAAGGCTCATAATACATGAAATAATTACTAATACTGCTACTGCATACTTCATATCACATAAATATAGTTTTCTAGGTCAGCGCAGTCTCCTTTTTATGTGTGTGCGTGTGTGAGACGGATTTTATGGTAATGTAATAAGGTATCAAATCCGCCTTTACGTTGATGCTCTGAATGCAAACACAAAATCGTTTCAAGTGTATAATAACTTTTATTCACCAGATATAATATTGAAAACAACTGGAACACGGATTGACAGAAATAAGTCTCTTAAAAACAACAATCAACAATTAACCATATTCCGTATAGATTAGACGGACAGATAATAATACTCTAAAACAGCTACACCAAAAATCAACATTCAAGAAACACAGATTCTATCAGCAACTCTCCATATAAATACATGTAAAATACTACACAAATAAATAAGTCACAATTTTCGTAACCCTCTTTCTATATCATAAAAATATATCAACAGCAACACTGAATATTTAAAACAAACGGACACTTTTGCCAACTTTACGCACCTTTCTCCTATTCAAAGTTGAAATTCACTATCAAACTTTATTCTCAAAACTTATAATATTTAGAAAACAAGAAAACTATTAAATTTCGGCCTCCGTTAAAAACTGGAAACTGGAACAATTAAATGAACTGCATAAATAATTATATTTCATATATATTGCAACATTCTGAAACTTAAACTGCTGCTTTAGAAAAACTGTACCTTGAAATAAATGAGACACGTTAATAAAGCTGCTAGCCGGCGGTAGGGACAAGCTGGAACTAACTTAAAATACTATAAATCTCACGCTAGTGTTGTTATCTCGAGTGAGAAAAATCCAAATATGGGTAAAATCAATGACCAAATAAGGAAACTTCCTTATAAGGTAAATATCTTTGCACTTAACGTCTAGTCAAATGACTTCAATACAGCCCTATTACTTTGAAAAGGTGCGCAACGTCGGTGCAAAAATAGTTCATAAGAAGTTATTACTATAATCAGAATAAAACTCTCTTCTACATAAACCTTACATAAAATACTCTAACATTTATCCCTATTTTGAAAAACATACAAAAATATAACTACAACATGTTCAAGACAGTCTACAAATTATACGATTTTTTCAGTATCTATATTTTTAGACAATATACGTATAGTGTCTTGAAATATGAAATATATTTATATGAGGCTTAGAAACGGGGAAAATGCGAGGTTCGTGCCGTGTAATATTCGTTACTTCTGGTAAAAGCGAAAGTGAAAGTAATGTACAATTAATCAAAAGCTGCCGGTAAAAAAAACCACAAGTTTTCTATCATTCTGGAACATACAATATTAAAACGATTAAACAATATAGGTAATAATGAAATAGAATACACACATTTACTGCTTTAATAAAATAATACAAAGTACGGTTGACAGAAATATAGACAAAAAAATGTAAATGGTATTTAAGTTCAAACATGAAGTCTTCATTATACATAAAGTATTTACCAGATTAGCTAAATAATATCAATAAAAATTTTAGGCACTGCTATCTGTCAAAAACGTCACAATATAATCTTGTTTATTGGACTACCTTCGTGATTATTTTGTAACATCACAGCTTCGATTCTACTTACACATGTATACAAAAACATGTATTTATAAAAAATATTTCCAATAGACCGTTAAAAAACACCCAGCTTTTCTGGAGTTTATTAGAATCAATACTGCACATTTTTATCACAAATTAAAATTTCATCCGATGGAATTTCATTGTTTATGAGTGAAAAAAAAACTCATTTAACAGTCACATAAACTTAGAAACATTAATTAAATTTTACAAGATCATGTTTCACTTTATTCTTTTATACATTTTTATAAAGAGGACTTGGTTTTTCAGTTTTAGTATGTTTGCGTCCCAGTTTATTCTTTTGCATTGATATCTTTGTTAATACAATTCTTTATAATTACATTAGATGTATGTTTCATTATGCCATGATACGTTATTTTGATTAGCTAACTGCACATCACGTGTTATTCCGTAAGCAATTGCATTTCTCAATAAAACTTTTCGTTCATGATAACACGTGGTCCCACAATAAAGTGCACAGGTGAATTAAATAAAATCATAATAAAATTCGTGTTTTCATGATCATTGCTAAAAAAAATGTAATTATAAGTATTGAATGCTTCTTTTTGTAACTTCATAGGGTTGTAAAAGTGTTGACCGTACGCACATTTTTAAGCGCTTCATACAAAATGTACTTCGGCCAACGCTTTGACACCCTAATGAAGTTATAAAAAGAAGCATTCAATTCTTAAATAAATGGCTTTTAACAAAGCGTGTTCATTCAAATTTATGTATGTTTATTGAAGAACACGTTTGTTTTACAGCATATTCTCTAAAAAGAATGAATGTAAATCCATATGTTGGTCAAAAAAACATTTACATGACAATAATGAATATTGAATGAATGAATACATAATACAAGATCTTTTTTTCTATTTTATAACTTATGTCTATTCTTATCAAAATGATTCGATTTTGACATATTTTTTTAAAACTGTTATATTCACTCGCGATACTCGGACACGCGTTCTTAAATAGTAAATTTGGTACCGATAAATTTGGTACGCTACCGAAATTGACCAAAAAATTTGCAAAGCAAAAAGTGTAAAATCTTAGACTATAAACAACAAACAAGACCACGTTCTTCAGTCACTATTGGATGGTTGTCCTATTGGCAATCTTGTGGATTTCTGTGTCATTTGGTCTCTTTTGATCCTCAATATTCTTCAACTTTGTACTTGTTTGGTTTTATAAATATTTTGATATGAGCGTCACTGATGAGTCAAGTATGTAGACAAAACGCACGTCTGGCGTACTAAATTATAATCCTGGTACCTTTGATAACTATTGAAGTGTTGTTTATTGGAAATCATATTCCATCTTCTTATTTATATATTCACCACATCTCATTATTATTATATTATATTGCACTAGTTGCCTCCTTTGGTCCCTGTTGGATGGTTGCATCATTGCATTTTTACCACATCTCATTATTTCTTTACGTATAAAGTCTATTAGATTTAAATGCCAATGTCATGTCAGCTCAACTTGAGGAAGATGTAACCTAATTTGTTTCATCAGGTACAATTTGAACAGATATTTGATGAAACATTAACCAAGAGGATACTGATTTACAAAGTGACTTTATTTATTGAAAAACCGCAGCACAGTGTATATTGTTTTCGTGAATTTTTACTTCCAGATTCGATTACCAGTATTTATATAGAATATAGGAAAATGACTGAATAATTGAGAAATAACACTTTCAAAATTTTGCACCAGTAGAGAACTTCATAAAATATAAAAAAAAATCAACATAGCGATCAATTGAACATATTGACTACTACTATAAAACGTGTCACGGTACTTTTCTATCCCAAATTCATGTATTTGGTATTAATGTTATATTGGTTATTCTCATCGGATTTTGTCTAATGCTTAGTCCGTTGCTGTGTGTGTTACATTTTAATGTTGTGTCGTTGTTCTCCTCTAATTTTTAATGCGTTTCCCTCAGTTTTGGTTTGTTACCCCGATTTTGTTTTTTGTCCATGAGTTTTGAACAGCGGTATACTACTGTTGCCTTTATATATGTTTCTACAAACATTTAGAAGGCATATTCATTTACATTTTGTCTCGACTTCATGATCTTACAAAGAAAAAAATACGAATCGTATCGATGAGTGGAACATTTGTGTATTCAACATTGCACATGTCAACATTTAAACTTTAACTGACGTTGACTTGGGAATATGAGCCAAAAGAAGCAAGCCTTAACAAATATAAAAAGCCGTTTGGGCGATATAAATAGTCAACATTTAACGGTTTCGCCAATATTTTTTAAATCAAAACTCAACGTTATGAATATAAAAGAGGGGCGAAAGATACAAGAGGGACTGTCAAACTCATAAATCGAAAACAAACTGACAATGCCATGGCTTAATAATTAAAAAGCAAAGAGACAAACCATAGTACACAAAATAGTTAGAAAACTAAAAACTAAGCAACACGAACCCCACCAAAAACTAATGGTGATCTCAGGTGCTCCGGACGGGTAAGTATATATACTGCTCTACACGTGGCACCCGTCGTGCTGCTCATGTTATTAAAAACCCGGTAGGTCACATTCGTGGTATAAATTTTTACATGAAATTTTAAAATAAAATTCTAAATAGCTAATAAGGGTAAAAAAAATCATATTAAAAGAAAAGTCGTTTTCACCATTAACAAAGAATTTCTTCATAGCTAGGGATTGGGCACTTGCATTCAAAATTTTTAATTTTCAGCTCTGGAGGAATCAAAGTTTAAATATTTTTGAAACGTTTATTCCTTTTCAATAAACAATAAAGGAAATTCTACTTTCTTTTTATGACAAAAATTAAACATCAAATAATATATTTTATGATTCCTGTATACACTGTTTTTGTTTTGTTTCTTTTGTGTTGGTTATTTGCTGCATCGTAAATGTTTTATCATTTTACGTTAACTTGTCGATTTATGATCGAAAATTATAGAAGCAATTAATTTTCAAGTCACATTAAAATTATTTTCATGCTACGCCGACAGATCGTTAATTTCTCCTCATGTCACGAAGACGTTACACAACTTTCAAAAGAAATACGCAGCATTCAAGATGTACAACACACAGTACATGATCTCAAAAACAAAACTAAAAGAAATATTCAATTCCCAGAATTTATGGTTTCCCGCAGAAGTAAGTGTTATTTTATATGGTTATCTTATTAATGATTTAAATTTCCTCAACTGTAGAGAGCAATTGTAGGTATGCTTTCTAGCTTCGTGATATTTTCTATCATTACATGTATAATGAAATATTCCCCCAAAAACTAGATCTAAACAGAAGTCTTGCTCAGAATTTACACATTATTATTATGAGTTTTACATGAGAACATCATATATTTTTCATATAAATAGTTATAAAAAATAATATTGGTGAATAAGAATAAGAATAAGAATAGTTATTATTCCAATCAAGGGCCCTTGATGGGCAGCATAACATGTACTGTGTAACACATAAAACAATACTTCAGGATTTGTAACAGAAAAACATTTTTATATATTGAAATGAAACATTGAAAAGTTCAGACAGATGTTATCATCTTCATTCAATAAAAATCACATAATTCCAGGCAGGATCAGAACTATAAAATCATTACAATTATCATGATGTGTGTTTGTTTATTTCTAAATTGGCTAAAGGTATACAGGGGAGGGTTGAGATCTCACTGAAATGTTTAACCCCGCAGCTTTTTTTTTTTTACATCTGTCCGAAGTAAAACTTCTCTGGCCTTTCTTAGTCTTGTATGTTTTTGTAATGGTGAATTTGACATCCATTTCCATTTCATCAACATACATTTTTGTTACAAGATGTAGGAAAACATCTATTTCGATGGGATTGGCCACGATTATTATACATTTTATTTTTATTTTATAGCTCTTCATCCTTTAAATGAGCTTTGGATTTCCAAAGAAATGTACCACAGTTAATTCATTGAATTTAAAACAAAAAACAATTTGTATATTTATAAGTTTTTACAATAAACCATATGTTTTGGCTTATAACCCTTTATCGAATAGAATACGGTATTCAACAGAGAAAACAGAATACATGTGCCGTTTGGCGGACAAAATATATCGGATGTTTAAATATAAAGTTTTCTATATCGCAAAAAAAAATAAAAATATATCAACATACCTTTGCTTTCCGTAATCGACGTGAAGAAACTCCCAAATATAATTAGTTTGATGTATATCATACCGTGCGTAGTATATCATACCGACTTCCAAATATGATTGTTTTGATGAATATCATACCGTGAACATAGAATTAAAACATCCAAATATTAAAACTTCTTGGATCGAGTGTTACATTTTATACCCTTTATCTGATCAACTCTGATAAAACAATAATTATTAAAACTAATATTCCCGCAGAAGGAACAAATAATCATTTAAAATGGTTAAACTATTCATTCCATGTCAATCAGCATTAATTTTGCTTATGATATTGTTCAAAGTTGGTTCAGTTTAAACAGTTTTATACTTTTCTCTCTGTAAATGTATACTACGTATTCAATCAATAATAAGTTTGTATAGAATTCCACAGGGTTCTTGCACTTTGAATTTAATCTCATGATGACAAGGCTTATCCAAAAATACACAGCAACTCAACCAGAAAGAGGACTGATATATAAGAAGTTGAGATCCACCAGATGCATGTTGCTTAATGCGACAAAAAAACCGTCGAACCAAGGGCAACAATATTGGACGCATTTTCGGATAAAAAAAAAACTTCGGACAAAAAACAATACCAAATAACGATAATAAATTGTTTCTGTACAACTTTATAATATCTATTATATAGTTAAACTGTCAAAATTAAAGAAATATCAAATTGCACGGAGAACTGTAGTGGAATCTATTTCTCTCCTTATTTTTAGACGATATGTTTGCAAAAAAAAGTATAACAAAAATATCGAACTTCGAACAAATTCAAAAAGGGACAGTCCATAAAAAATCGAAGAATCAAACTCTATATCAATTAACGGAAAAGTAAAAATGAAACTGCCGTCTTCTTGACTTAATACGGGCATTTCTGGAAGAAAATGGTGGTTTAAACGTGGTTTATAGCTAGCCAAACTTCCTCCCTTGTATGACAGTTATTTATTGTATCGTTATATTGACAAAATTGGGTAAGCAACCGAAACATACATAAAAGGGTAATGCAACAATATTTTGGATCCAGCAGTCAAAACTTTATAGTATACATTACTGACAACAACACAACCGACTAAAAAATGAAAACAAACATAAAATTAAATGGTAAAAACATGGTCCTAAATGCTCTTTAACATTTTACTTTATTTTGTCTTTTTAACCATTTTAATTTGAGCGTCACTGTTCTTGCAGACGAACAGCATGTTTGCGCAAATTCAAAATGCCAATATTGGTATCTATGATCAGTTTATTTATATTAAGCTCGTACTTGCTAGAAATATACGACACCTTAACATTAGTGTACTTTTGACACAAAACATGCTTCAATGGATTCACGAATGGGAACAATTGAATTGTCACTGCATACGTTTAATGTTCTCCATCAAGACTAACTTTTAACATGTTTTCGCGTGTTTTCATCTTTAGATATCAGAATAATCGTATAATCTGTATTTACTAATTGTCTATTATTCCTGTTTGTCACATTCTAAGTGTGGATTCGCATGGCGGTTGATACGCGCCTAGCTAGACACGGACACGGTCTCTCTTCTTTTCAAAATCGTGAAATCTAAGTTTGCAGTGTGGCTTGAAAATGATGCACTTTTAACATAAATTACAAAATAGTCTCGCGTCATTCATTTCTAATTCAGATCATGAACACCACTGCATGGTACTATGAATAATTGAAATTTGACGTTATCAATAAATGCAGTATGTCGGTTAAATGCAAGTATACAATGTCTTTTGTGTTGTATTTGAATGGTTTCTTAGTTAATAATATATTTTATTTTGAAAAATATTCTTTGACAATTATTGTAAGCATTAAAGTGTAAACCTGCTGATTGGATATATATAGAATCTACCACTGCATCGAGTGCGATACGATAAATATAGTTTTTCAAATTTAAATCGTGAGGCTTGCCGGTCGAGTGTTTAAATATTTAAAAATTAACTGTTAACAATGGATAAATATCGTTTGACAAGAGATATGGTGGTGGAATCAGTTTCTCAAATGATTTTTATGCAGTATGCAGGCAAATTTATTCCTCCTTTTCGAGAGATGTGTTCTTTCTATGTGACGTTATCAGACATGGTCGCCTTTTTTCATATTCAAAGGAAAACGATAAGTGGCCTAAGCATTAGACAAATGTTTTACACTTATGTTCGTACTTCAGCGAAACGTTCACAAGATGAGGAACGTTACGAACCAAAATGATAAATTAATAGGTGAGCTTAATCGTCCTTGATAGGGGTATCTTCTTTGTTTATTTTGTTTCTTTTAAGCCATTTTCTTATATCTTTTACAAAGTTTGCCCATTTTTCTCTATATTTTATATTTCAGCACCCCTTTATTCTTTGTTTTTTATTGCCTTTACTTTTCTATTCTTTATTTTTTGGTCCAAAGTCGAATGGATAAGTCTGTACTATAGTTGAAAACTGGACCGAGTTCAATCTTGGAAACTCTAATGCTACTATACAAAAATGAGATAGTTGCAGTTGTTGCCAGTATCAGTAAAACCAGCTTTAGACTTATAATTATAATCAGAAATGAACCCATTTATACAAAATCAGTTATTTGCAAGATACGGCCTAAGAATGGAGATAGCATGTCAGTAATTGATTAATTATGTTTATCATTGTCATTTTGCTTAACTTCTATTTTAACTTTTCGGTATAGGGGAAGGGTTGAAACCTGACAAACCTATTTCGCACTGCAGCATTTTGGCATCTGTCTTGTGTCAGGAACCTCTAGCCAGTGTTATTCTTGTGGTGTTTATTTTTATTATTTTGGTTCATTCGTATGTTTGGGAATGTAGCGTCATTTTAAAATAAAAACAAATATCTTCACAAAAGTACTTATAGGCTCTAAAGTGAGCACATTTGGAATTTGATGTAAGACCGATAATGTTTTGCATTCTTCACACCAAAATGCACCAGAAAACTTTGGTTGCAATCTACAAACATAATGTTCTATGACCAAAGTTCCAAATATTTTAATGACAATAGACACAGTAATTTCGAGTAACAAGCATAATGCTAAACTCAAAAGCTGTTGTGTCGTCTCTCTTATGCGAAGCTGACTTGCATTAAGCGTGGCGATGTCGCCATTATTTCGAAGTTCAGCATTAAGCTCTAACAGTATATACAATATCTAAAATATTTATTCAACTGGAAGTTGATTTATATTTATTTATTATGTTTTAATATCATTCATATAGAAAGAATGAGATATAGAATAAATGTTCATATGTTCGCGCTTCATACAAAATGTGCTTCGGTCAACACTTGTTTGCCCTTATAAAGTACTAAACGGCCAGCATTCAATGCAGGGGCAATTTGAAAGTTTTTTTATATTTCGAGAGCGACACAAAGTAAAGAATAATTATAACAAAACAAACTCTTTAATAAGAACGTTCAATGAAATGGTGAAAATTTGATTAAAAAATGTGCAAACTATTCGCGAAAGGTAAAGAAAAACAACGAATTGAATTATTTAAACTTTTTATTATTTCTAAAACAATAAAAGAGTATAAACTAAATAATTGTAAAATCTAAGCGATTTCTGTAATTTAGTTCTTTTTTTATTTCGATATTATCGCTATTTCTCCTATTAGTTCAACAGAGAGAAAGGACATTAACATCAATGTATGCTGGCAGATTGTGAGCGTAAATGAACGGTGGTCCCATTTTTTATTTCTTTTTTTCTACTAAGTATAAGATATATAAGTTCATTTATAGAAAAATACAGCGAAATCCTATATTAAATAAAAAAAAATTGATTTAGACCCGCGATCCCCCTTGTGTAAGGAAACAAAATATCAAACCAATAAATTCGCCTATCCGGTGATTCTAATCTGTTATTTTGACTCCATTGTATCTACATGTTGTCCTGATGTTCTCTGCGTTAGAACATTTTTTTTTAAAGCATCTCTCAGTTTTTCACTCATAACTATATTTGTAAGAATTTCCGTGAGAAGTTTTAAATGTTCCAAGTTAATGTAATCGGTTCACTGTACGGCGGAAAAACAAGTTTCCCAACAGAGTTTTCAAATTTCTCTGTTTTATGATAACTTTTGATTATTTTTTTTTCTAAAAATGACATGTTTTCTTATACTATACTGTAAGATGTTATCATTGTATAATCATTGTTATGTGGTTTATATTTTTGCTCATTGTTAAAGGCCGTACAGTGACCTATAGTTTCTAACATCCATGTCATTTGGTCCATTGGTAGGTAATGTGTCACTGGTTACTCTACAACATCTCAAAATACACACGATTAACAAAGTGATGATATATTGTGATTGGGGCTCGTTCGTCCGGATCAATTTCTTCAAAGGATTAATTCCACAGAAACTTTCTTATATATATTTGTGTTTCTGCTTATTTAATTGTTGATCAGAATTAATAGGAGAATTTTCTACACAAAAAAGCGTGGACTTTCTATACTAATTATTAATATATTCCTCATCCGCAACTCCTCCAAATCTAGTGAACGGATTTAATCAAATACATAGATTTTTCATGACGTTAATTTTTTTTACTCCGTTTTATTATTTGTTTTTTTTACCACATCATGGACTTTGTGATTGCATTATTTGGGGGTCATATTTTGTATATTGAACTCTTCCTTAACCGCTTATTACAACTTCCCACTATCCTATCTATACAATGCTAACAGATAGGTTAGATCATATCTAATTTCAAACTAAATTCAATTATTTTTTATGTATCCTACAAGTCAGTCATCAATCCATTTACCAACATGTTTTTCATACTGTACGCACGAACTCCATTTTGGTTGAATATGGTGGTAGGGCCAATAACTGCATACCTTTCCTTTGTGATGAACATTATCATGTTTGTTGCTTTGTTTCATAAAAAGATAAGGTCACCTACAACCTTATTAATGCAAGGATTAGCTGTTGCCGACGGACTCACGGCTTTTTGTACCTATGGATTTGAACCTTTTTTTAATTTGCATTATGAAGAGATAGGAAATGATATTTATAGTAACAATAACATGAAAGATACACAGATGGAAGAATTCAATAAGCTAGTTGGACTACAGTTTCCTTACTGTTTGATGCATTACTGTCTTACAAACTTAGGAGACACATTCCACCTTGTGTCTATACTGCGAACAGCGTGCCTTGGGTTACAGAAAATTTTGGCTGTGGCATGTCCAACATGGAGCAAAACAAGGATCAATAAACGAAAATCTTGCATTGTTTGCTGTACATGTTCTATGTTTACTCTAGCCGTAAATGTGCCAAGATTATTCATAATCAAATTCAGTCGTGGGAAGGAAGAAGGTGTGTGTTTAGTCTCCAAACCACAACGTACCTTTCAGAAGTATATTCTATCATTTTATCCGATTATGTTCTCCGTTATTCTGGTTGTTGCAGTAACAATAATGCTTATATCAACATGCTATATCATATATATACTATGCCGACGGAAACATGTACGTGGACATGCCACGGCTTCCAGAGCTGAAAAAAAAACTTGCATTTTAATTGTGTGCGTCATGATAGTATTTTGTCTCGCAGAAGTACCAAGGCTTTATGTTAACTTAACTCTGTTCAGTACATATGGATTTAATTTGGACACGCAGAATAAATCCAATTTGGAAATGCAAAATAAATCCAATTCGAGTATGCAGAATGTTGCTATACAGAAACTGACGACAGAGTTTCATCAACTGTATTCAGCATGTATCGATGCTAGCCTCAGTCATATCTCGGGGGAGCCATGCCTCTCTAGTTTTAATGAACTGCCACCACTTTATAAACAAAAAATGATAAATCATTTGGATAGATCATTGTCTACATTTGACAAAGAACAATCGGTAGAAGCTGCTCGGCTCGCAGTCGATATAATTTATAAAGATCAATTGAAACAAACGTACTATGAATATCTAGTTGACGACTTTGTTGATGTTTACACTTTTCGTGTAAAGGAAAGGATTAAATTGTACAAGCAGTCCATTAATGATGTTACATTGATAACATATTGCAGAATAATGTCAAAAAACAAGTCGTTTTTAGAAAATGTAATCACATGTTATGATCATAAAACACAGAAATTTAAAAACTCAGTTGTGGTACTTGTTTCTTCGCCGTACAGTGAACCAATGAACTACTTACTGAACATTATATGGGGACATATTAACATTAACTTGGAACATTTGAAACTTCTCACTGAAATTCTAAAATTGTCAATGATCATTGGCTGTGCTTCAAACTTTCTTATCTATATAGCCATGAGTGAAAAACTGAGAGATGCCATGAAAAGGATGTTCAAATGCAGAGAACACCAGGAAACAAATGTAGATACTATTGAGTCAAAATAACAGATTAGAATCACCAGATAGAGAATTTATTGTTTGTTATTTTGTTTGCTTTCTTAATGAAATCTGTAACTGCTTTTATTGATTTAGAAAATGAAGAAAAGTTTGAATTATTTAAATATGTTTTTCCTATATCGAATAGTTTGCACACTGTTATTATCAAATTTACTCCATTTTATTTAACCTGCTTCTTTTCTGTGTGTCTCTCTCGAAATAGAATTTAAACCACTTGATCTACCCTTGCATTGAATACTAGCCGTTTTAGTTCTTGATTAGGGCATATACAAGTTTTGACCGAAGCACATTTGTATGAAGCGCGGAAAATCTTTCGAAGAACTTCTTTTATCTCGGACATAGCCGAAAAGCTTAGATTCTATAGACATAAAAAATTCACGACCAATGTGGGGACCGCATAGCCGCGACATTGTTAATTCAAGCATGGGCTTTCATAAACTTTGCATTTTATTTGAAAATAAAACCTAGCATTGTAATGACTCGCGATTGCAAATCAACATAACGGAATTTTATGTATCATACATGTAATGTAGTTATTGAGGGAAATTTTGGCGTCAGGATTTTGTGGCTGTTTTCACTCAAAAGGCATGTGTTTTATTTTGGGGTGTATAATTTTGATGCTTCGCCCAAAATGATATGTTTAATTTTGGAACAATAGAAGGGTGCAAGTTCATTCTTATTTGCTAAAATTTACCCGTTCATGTTTATTGACATAAGATATTTGCCCCAACTATTAACATAAACGATATCTTCGTACCGGTCCTCAATTTTGGCGTTCAATATTTAGTGTTTGCTTTATTTTCATGTGTTTAATTTTGGCACTTTCATTGGAGGCACCAAATAAACCAAAATAAAACTACAACCAACATAACCCAATTTACGGTATATGATATATACCACAAAATTGAATAAGCGGGTTGAGTGTAAACACAATTTTTTTTTGGTGTTATTGTGAGTTGCAACCTCATCTCCTTCTTTCTATATGAATCATATTAAAACAGAATAAATAAATATACAGCTGAATAAAAGTTTTAAAAATTGTAAATATTGCTTGAGCTTAATGCTGATCTTCGACATAAGGTCAACATCGATACTCTAAACGCAAAGTTTGCGTCGCGTAAGAGACAACACTACCCCAGTTTCGGAGCTTGGCATTACACTCGAATATTGCTGTGTCTAGAAAGTCATTATAATCCATTTTGGTCACAGAATATTTTTTTATCGTATATTGCAGTCAAAGTTTTCTGTTGCACTTCGGTGTAGCTAATGCAAAACATCATCGTTTTTACACCATAATCCAAATGCGCTGTCTTAAGATATTGAGATCAGACGTGGCACGGTACTTGTCTATCCCAAATTCATGTATTTGGTTTTCTTGTTATATTTGTTATTCTCGTGGTGTTTTGTCTGATGCTTGGTCCGTTTCTGTGTGTGTTACGTTTCGGTGTTATGTCGTTGTTCTCCTCTTATATTTAATGCGTTTCCCTCGGTTTTAGTTTGTTACCCCGATTTTGTTTTTTGTCCCTGGATTTATGAGTTTTGAACAGCGGTATACTACTGTTGCCTTTATTTAAGTGCTTAGCCTATAATGTACTTTTATGAAGATATTTGTTTTGTTTTAAAATGACGCTACACTAAATTCCAAAACATACGAATGAACCAAAATAAAATTAAAAACACACAAGACTTACACCGGCTGGAGGTTCCTGACTTGGGACGCGTGCCTGAATGTGGCAGAATAAAACATGTTTACATCCACTTAATTTGAGTTTAATCATTGGTAATCATACCACTTTCATGTATATATATTTATTTTGACAATCTATGTAAATTCCGAATCGCATCGGTGCGCGTTATTCATGCTCGTCTTCATTTTGGGAGGGCTCGGTTTTTATTCAGTCTAGATTCTTTTGCGTTATTTCAGTGAAAATAAATTTTCAATTTTAGATCATTTGGTCAAAGGACCAAGTAAGATTTTCTCATCACTTTTAGTCTGTGGTCCGTCGTCGTTGTCTGAAACCTCTGGCCACAATTATCCTAAAAGTATCTCATCTAAAAATTGTGCCTGCCCGTCATCCAAAATGACCGACATGGCTAAAAATAGTGCGTAGGGTTAAAATGAAAAATTTGTCCATTAACCTTTAAATAAAGGCAACAGTAGTATACCGCTGTTCAAAACTCATAAATCCAGGGACAAAAAACAAAATCGGGGTAACAAACTAAAACCGAGGGAAACGCATTAAATATAAGAGGAGAACAACGACATAACACCGAAACGTAACACACACAGAAACGAACCAAGCATCAGACAAAACACCACGAGAATAACAAATATAACAAGAAAACCAAATACATGAATTTAAACGGCTGTTAAGGTAGAAAATCTGAATTGCAGAAATGTTCAAAAGGTCGGGATCTTCACATAGAGGTTGGGAAAATTTGGCTAATAACTCTTTAATGATGAGTTTTACTTTAAAAACGTGTTTTTGCATCTTATCTTAAATTTTGATTTCGATGATAGCAAACTATGTTTTTTTTCTCCATAATTATTTTATCAAATGATATCTTGAAATTTACAACCAGGAAAAAGAAACGAATGTTACCATTATACATTCCGAGATATTGTGATAAATTCTTGTCACGATGTTTCTTCAGTTAACGTATACAATCTTGTTTTTAATGTTCAATTTAGTTAAATTTTTTCATCAATTTTCCGGTTTCCTTTTCTCAGAGATTTTATGATAAATCTTAGTTTTCCCACAAATATGATCATTATCACAGCGTGGGAACGGAACTTATCTTATAAACTATTTGAGATATCATATAAACCATTTACGAGGTCTAATATCACATTTAAGAGATATTTATGGAACGCCACAGCTGTCTTATGTGGAATTCTGATATTACTTTATGTTGTTTTATTATTACTTAATGATATTTTGTCTTTTCTTAATATGGTTTTGACATTACGTAATGATTTTTTAATATAACTCAATATGGAATAGTCATTACTTTATGATATTTCGATATTACACGATATGGTTCCGTTTTGACTTGATATAGTTTTGTCATTACTCAATATGGTTTTGTCATTACTCGATGTGGTTTCACTATTATTTAATATTGTTGTGTCATTAGTCAATGTGGTTTTAACATTACTTGATGTGTATGTGACTTAACGTAATGTAGTTGTTTCATTACATGATGTGGTTTTGTTATTTCGTAATGATGATTTGTCTATTCTTTATATGGTTTTAACATTACGTAATGATGTTTCAAAATTTGACGATTTTACGCTACTTGATGTGTTTGTTTCATTATTTGATGTGGTCTTGTCATTCTCATCGTTTAAATACATTGGGTGTAAGAAATCATAAATAGGCAACCGTACAGCCTTCAACACTCCGTATAGTCAGCTACAAAAGGCAACCATGCACTATTAATCTATTTTTGAACCGATTTCAATATGTCGTTTGTTGAAAGTGCTTTGGATGGGTATCACCAAAGTTAAAGTTCAAATTTTACATGTTAAACTCCGCCCCGTGCACTTTCTTTATGTACCTACCCCAAGTCAGGAGCATGAAGTTCAATTGTTATCCTTGTACACATATGTGTCAAATTTTTTTGTTGTAAAATAGATCGTTAGTTTTTTCGTTTGATTTTTTTTTCACATGGTGCATGTTGGCCTTTTGTAGCTTACTATACGGAGTGTTGAAGGCTGTACGGTTGCCTATTTATGATTTCTTACACCCACTGCATTTAAACTCTGGTGGATAGTTGTCTCATTGGCAATCACACCACATCTAACTTTATTTCAACTCATATGTTGCGTTTTGTATACTGCAACATTATTAATTTAGTACGCATATCCCGGAGCCCTCTTACCGGAAGCCCGAGCAAAAGCCCTTGTTCCGCGATAGAAAATTTAATTACGAACTCAAAAAGACATATAAAATAGCTCGAATTTCAACTCGAAATCTTAATTAATCTAAATTAAACTTAAATTCGAATCTTACTCAAACTCTACCTCAAGAAGTGACTCAAATTCAAAGTTGTAACTAGAACTCTGCCTTTAAATGTGACTCAAACTCGAAGTCCAACTCGAAACTCAATGCTAACTAGAACTTTAATTCTAAACATGACTTGAATTCGAAAACTAACTCAAAGTTTAATTCAAACAGTAACCCGAACTTTAATTTGAACACTAATTAGATCATTCAAGGCACATACAACATGGAAATCTATCTAAAAATAGAACAGGGTTTTCCGAATTGGTCACGTGGTTTTACCTCATCAAGTAATGGGATAACCCCATCAAAGAATGACAGGACCACATCAAAGAATGACAAGACCACATCAAATAATGAAACAAACACATCAAGTAGCGTAAAATCGTCAAATTTTGAAACATCATTACGTAATGTTAAAACCATATAAAGAATAGACAAATCATCATTACGAAATAACAAAACCACATCATGTAATGAAACAACTACATTACGTTAAGTCACATACACATCAAGTAATGTTAAAACCACATTGACTAATGACACAACCATATTAAATAATGGTGAAACCACATCGAGTAATGACAGAACCTTATTGAGTAATGATAAAACTATATGAAGTCAAAACAGAACCATATCATGTAATATCGAAATATCATTAAGTAATGACTATTCCAAATTGAGTTATATTGAAACATCATTACGTCATGTCAAACCCATATTAAGTAAAGACAAAACAACATAAAGTAATATCAGAGTTCCACATAAGACAGCTGTGGCGTTCCATAGATATTGTATACTTATATTTTATAAGATATTTATAAAACTAGTTATATTAAGATCTTAAAAATATCTTTCAAAATTTAAAAATATCTTTCATACTTTTTAAAATATCTGATATAAGTTATAAGATATCTGTTATAAATCTTAAGATATCTCATATTATTTTTTTTATAAGATATCTATATAATTTTCCTTGTAAAATATCATTTAATTTCAAAATGTATCTTATAAACTATAAAAGATATCTTTTATACTTTACAAAATATTCTTTATACATAAAAAAGATATTCTATTAACTTTAGAAAATATCTTATAAGGTATATTACATATCTTGGAAAGTTTAAAAAATATCTATGAAAATAGATTATATGTTTGTATCTTAAAACCTTTATGAGTTATTTTGTTTTCCGTTTGAAGAAAACATTTAGCAAAATTAGCAGAATCATTTGATGAATATGATACCTCGTATAGATCTATTGCAGAGTTTGTACTTTCCTTTAGGGAGTATGTGTGTTTTTTTGCTTACGATCCCATGATTAACAAAAATGTGTCAATTGTACACGGGTGCCCCATCCGCACTATCATTTTCTCTTATTCTCTAACTTGGCATCAACCTTAGAAAGATCATAGCATAGGGATCATGTGAACTAAGTTTCAAGATGATTGTACTACTAACGAACGGACGGACGGACGGACGGACAGACGAACGAATGGACGCGCAGACCATAAAAAATAAATAAGGATACAAGCAAGTAGCAGGGATCAGAGCGTTCGTTTGAGTCATAATGTTCCCTATGTCTTGCCTGTTATAAATTATGGACATGTATATTGTTCACGTCCACAAGAGGAACACGTTATGTTTTGTTGATAACGTTATCCCCATTGTCGCCTTATATGTTGATAATAGTTATATGACTATGACAAAGAAAAGTATTGTGACAACATAAAAAAGAAGATGTGGTATGAGTGCCAATGAGACAACTATCCACAAAAGACCAAAATGACACAGACATTAACAGCTATAGGTCACCGCACTGCCTTCAACAATGAGCAAAGCTCATACCACATAGTCAGCTATAAAAGGCCCCGATAAGACAATGTAAAACAATACAAACGAGAAAACTAACGGCTTAATTTATGTAAAAAAATGTATCATCTTTTCATGTGGAAATGTTTCGGAACAATTGGATATAGGTTCCTAATAAAGTCAATAAACCGCACTTTTTTAAACGGACATTAATTTTTCCCTATGGGAAAATATTTAGCTGTTGTAATAAAATGAAATTTTAAAAGATAATAGGCAATTGGCTATAAACATAAAAAAAAACATAAAACACACATAAAAATACAATAGAATTGACTTTCATCAATATCTATATCAATTATTTATTACAATTCATATTTTCAGTTTCAGAATCTACTCATCTTAAAAATAAGTCGATTGGCTTGCCACAATATATATCTGTTTCACTTCGGTTTATATTACGATATAAAATTGTTTCTATGTGTATATATTTGTAGTCAAATCCATGTTCAACCTAAAATCTACGACCTGTCTTCCTTAGGTAGCACTCCACATTTAGATGTTTAGTCTCGTATTTTGGCCCCTGTGGATTTTTCCAATATGAGAGCTAGTGTCACGCAATAAAATTATTTTTTGGATAGCTGAGGATTAAAAAGCCATCATAGTGGGTTTATATGAACCACAAGATTATGTAATGTATGTAATATAGTCTGTTTTCTGTAGGTCGGTCCGTATTTGCATATCCATACCAAACCTTGGTCCGGCAATTATTGTACTGTTTTTTTCCCAAATGTTTGAAAATTTTACGAAAAAATGGGGCGAAAGACACCCATTTTTCATATGATCACTCAAAGGCATTGAAATTCTAGTTTGATCCAAATTTTGGAGGTATATGTGACATTTTCAGCCCCCTTTTTTGCAATATTTTATTGAAAATAAATGCAGAATGTTGTCATGAATACACAAGAAAGGATTATATTTCACACTTTTAACTTTTAAAAATCAAATCTATGGAAGATACTGATTACATACATATACACATGCATAACACTAACATTTAGGTTAATGTATTAGAAAGCCAGAAATAGAAGATGATAAAACATTTTGTAGTTCAATTTTTATTTTATTTTCTAACTGTGGAGTGCTTCCTTCACGTAAAAGACACTCACATCTTAGACCCTTGGTTTGTTCTGATCAGTGTCTTTATTTTATGAGATAGACAATAACAATTGTAGCCTTTTACGTGTTGCACTTAAAATATCTGTTTTCGTAAATTGCAGGAATTCAGGAATTGCGCGTCTAGCGGAAGTTTGTTTGTGATATTTTTACGGCAGTATTGCAACGCTGACAGTTTATGTAAAATTGAGAATGGAAATGGGGAATGTGTCAAAGAGACAACAATCAGACCAAAGAATAAAAAACAGAAAACAAACCAAAGACTGAAAGGGCGAAAACAGCCCAAGTCCTAAAATTCTTCTTCAACTCAGCGAGAAAATCTCGCACCCGGAGGCGAGCTTCAACATGTAAAACATGTTTTGTGAGGTCTCAATCTCCCCCCTCATACCGCGCAATGAAACAGAATCTAAGCAATACCTCAATTGTTAGCATAAACTAATAATAACTGTCATGCTATTTACAGTATTTAAATAAACTAATTGAAATGTTATGTCTTCATAAAATAAATATCAGCCACAGTCCCCGCGTTAAAGGTTAAGTATTATGAAATTATAAAATATTCAAGGAGAATATACTGTGAAAGAAATTTTGTTCTTGGGTACCAATTTTTGTGGTTTGCGCAAAAGGAATATGTTTGTGGGTTCTTAAATTCGCGGAATTTAGATATCTTAAGAAATCGGTCTAAGAATTTGAAGCCATCGGAAATGATGTTCTTTAAAATAATTAACTATTGTTTTTTTATACTGATTTATGGGACATTGCAAAAAATGTGTTTCTTTTCACTTACTTGTTCGTCTTTGATAAATTTTGCAATTAATATTAATTATGACAACATTCAATAAATATTTAGTAAAATAATTGTCTTCGGATATAAGCTATGCTTACAAATTGTCTCGGTTGAAGGATATTAAAAAGTAAAAACTTTAAATGTTGCATACGTTACGTCAGAAGTGTTGACATTATTTCACCTTGATATCAACAGATCAAAGATTATCAAAGGTGTTTATTGGACCATCAACATGTCACTTTCAGAAAACGCGTTTTGAAATAATAAACTGTTTTATATTGATTTGAGAGACATTGCAAAATCAGGTGTTCTTTTCAGTTCCGTTTTCGTATTTCACCAATGACAACATTCATCAATTATTTAATAAAATAATTGCTTTCGGATATAATCTATGCGTACAAATTGTCTCGAGTGAAGGAAATTGCAAAGTTAACATTTTTATTGTTGCATACCTGAAAACAGATGTGGTGACAATAACTAACCTGAGATCAACAGAGGTTTTAATTGGGCCAAACACAATGCCATGTCACTTAATTGCATTGTAGAATGTAATGCTTTAAATTTGAAATTGACAAAATCCAATCCAACATGGGATTTTATTTGGGGGGGAGATATTATCTCTTGAAACATACGACAAGGAAAAAGAAACTAATGTTTCCATTATACATGCTGAGATTTTATGATACAAATCTGAGTTTTTAATCAAAATAATAATTTCTGGTCACGACGTTTTTTCAGTTTCCGTATACATGTATAATCTTGTTTTTACTGTTCAATAGAGTTAATTTTTACCAATTTTCCGGTTTCCTTTTTTCAGAGATTTTTTGATAAATCTTTATTTCATCCCAAATATTATCATTAAATTTCCTTGTACAATTATCACAGTGTGGTGGACCTCCGAGTAAATCGATAAAAAAAAAAGTGACACAACAGCGATAAAAATGTGTTGTTACTATATTTTTCACATGTACATATTCTGATATATAGTCTTACCTACCTAAAAGTTTAAAAGACATTGTCCCAGTAGAAATCCAAATGTATTCATTATCTCAATGTCGGGTGTTTTAATTGACTCTACAATCGCTTGCGAAATTGCTACATACAATCACTTGGGCCTTTTTCTTTTGACAGGCTTGTCTTTATAAACTATAGAAGATATCTTATGAGCTTTGGCATGTATCTTATAACGTATATGATATAAAAATAGATTATATCTTTATATCTTATAAACTTTATGTATTATCTGGTTTTCTGTCTGAAGAAAATGGTTAGCATAGCTATTCGATGAAAATGACACCTCGTATGGATCTATTGCAGATTCTGCCCTCCCTTGTCCGACAGGCGGTGTGAGTGTGTGTGTAAGGGGTTAAATGTTTTTTTTGCCTACGTTCCAATAATTTAAAATAAATACGGATACAAGCAAGTAGCATGGACCCTTCGCGTTTGTTTGAGCAATAATGTCCCCCTTTGGCATGCCTGTTATATTTAACGGACATGTATATTGTTAACGTACACTAGAAAACACGTTATATGTTTTTTGATGACGTTATCCCCATTGTCGCCTGGTAGGTTTATAACCGTTATATAACAAGGAAAAGTATAACTAAATTTGTTATGCATGCTTATCGTGACAAGCAATGTATCATCTTTTCATTGAGAAATGTTTCGAAATAATTGTCAATAGACCACACTGTTTTAAATGAACATTTAATTTTTCCCTATGGGAAAATATTTAGCTTTCGTAATAAAATGGAATTTTAAAAGTAAATAGGCAATTGGTTATAAACATAAAAAAACCATAAAACACACCTGAAAATACGATTTGAATCTATATCAATTATTTATTACAATTCATATTTTCAGTTTGAGAATCTACTAATCTCAAACATAAGTCGATTGCCATAACATATTTGTTTTACTTCGGATTATATTACGATATACAATTGTTTCTAAATGTATATATATATATATAGTCAAATCTATGTACAGCATACAATCTACGTCCTTTCCTCGGATCTGTCTTCCGTAACGTAAAAGACACTCAAATCTTTGACCCGTTGTTTATTCTAATCATTGTCTGTGTTTGATAAGTTAGACAATAAGGTGCAGAAATTCAGAATTGCGCGTCTAGTGGAAAGTTAAAACACAAAAATACTGAACTCAGAGGAAAATCAAATCGGAAAGTTCCTAATCACATGGCAAAATCAAATGACAAAACACATAAAAAACGAATGGACAAGAACTGTCATATTCCTGACTTGGTACAGATATTTTCAAATGTAGAAAATGGTGGATTGAACCTGATTTTATAGCTCTAAACCTCTCACTTGTACGACAGTCGCATTAAATTTAATAGTATTGATAATGATGCGTGAACAAAATAAACAGACAAAATAGGTAAAAATGTCACAAATAAAGGTAAAAAGTCTAAGGTAGTTTGTTTAGGACATTTTTACGGCATTGTTGCATCGCAGACAGTTTATGTAAAATCAAGAATGAAAATTGGAAATGTGTCAAATAGTTATCAAATGTACCAGGATTATAATTTAGCCAGACGCGCGTTTCGTCCACAAAAGACTCACCAGTGACGCTCAAACAAGTACAAAGTTGAAGAGCATTGCAAAAAATTCCAAAAAGTTGTGCCAAATACGGCTAAGGTAATCTATGCCTGGGATAAGTAAATCCTTAGTTTTTCGAAAAATTCAAAGTTTGGTAAACAGGAAATTTATAAAAATGACCACATTATTGATATGCATGTCAACACCGAAGTGTTGACTACTGGGCTGGTGATACCCTCGGGGACGAAACGTCCACCAGCAGTGGCATCGACCCAGTGGTGTAAATAGTTATCAAAGGTACCAGGATTATAATTTAGTACGCCAGACGCGCGTTTATCAAAAGACTCATCAGTGACGCTCATATCAAAATATTTATAAATCCAAACAAGTACAAAGTTGAAGAGCATTGCAAAAAATTCCAAAAAGTTGTGCCAAATACGGTAATATATGCCTAAGATAAGAAAATCCTTATTTTTTCGAAAAATTCAAAGTTTTGTAAACAGGAACTTTATAAAAATGACCACATTATTGATATTCATATACACTACTGGGCTGATGATACCCGCGGGGACGAAACGTCCACCAGCAGTGGCATTGACCCATTGGTGTAAATAGTTAAACATATAAATAAACTAAAATGTTTATAATAATGTTGGTTTTTTTTTATGTAAGTCAGTTTTTTTGTTTGCCCAAAGATTTTCTGTAATAATTTTTTTTTAAATATTGAAACTATTTACAGTTTTTTTTTTAATTCTGTGTTGACCCAAAGAATCAAAGAAATATCTTGACAAAAACTGTTTTACCATTCTGTAAAAAATGATAGCTTACTTGATATATTATATTCGTCATGTGTGTTATTCCAGCTCCACTTTTATCCCTCTACGTAATCATTTTATATCCACAATGTCCTTTAGACAACACCTAGGACAGAGCAAGACCTGTTAAAAAGAACACAGCGTAGAGAAAAGAAAGGATAATTTTTGATTTGTCACATATATTAAAACAGTATTAAAACATTTGACTTTTCTACTCTTTACACAAGTATTCCACATTCCAAACTAAAAGACAAATTGAAAGAGTTGGTATTACTTTGCTTCATAAAAAAGAATGGCCAACGTAGATACAAGTATCTTGTCTAAGGGAGGGATAAATCATACTTTGTAAAGAATCACTCTGATTCAAACAAAAAATTCTCTGAAACCGATATTATCAAGATGCTTGATTTCTTGATTGACAACATATTTGTAACGTTCGGAGGACGTGTTTTTCAACAGACTGTCGGCATCCCAACTTGCCGACTTGTTTCTTTATTATTATAAGGGTGACTTCATGCAGGAACTTCTTATGAAGAAAGATAAGAAGTTAGCAATATCCTTTAACTCTACTTTCCGCTATATAGATGACGTTCTTTCACTAAAAAATTCAAAATTTGGTGACTATGTGGAACGCATCTATCCCATCGAATTGTGGATAAAAGATACTACAGATACAGTTAAATCGGCGTCATATCTTGACTTACATCTAGAAATTGACAATGAGGGTCGGTTGAAAACAAAACTTTACGACAAAAGAGATGATTTCAGCTTTCCAATTGTGAACTTTCCATTTCTAAGTAGCAACATTCCAGCAGCACCTGCATACGGGGTATATATCTCCCAATTGATACGATATTCCCGTGCTTGCATTTCCTATCATGATTTTCTTGATAGAGGGTTACTGCTCACAAGGAAGCTATTAAACCAAGAGTTCCAAATGGTGAAGTTGAAATCATCACTTCGTAAATTTTACGGACGCCATCACGAGTTGGTTGACTGTTATGGAATAACCGTTTCACAAATGATATCGGATATGTTCCTTACGTCGTAACTACAAATCCCTCCCCTTTCATGAATGTGACCTACCGAATTACACTATTTACCGGATTTGTAATCACATAAGCAACACGACGGGTGCCACATGTGGAGCAGGATCTGCTTACCCTTCCGGAGCACCTGAGATCACCCCTAGTTTTTGGTGGGGTTCGTGTTGTTTATTCTTTAGTTTTCTATGTTGTGTCATGTGTACTATTGTTTTTCTGTTTGTTTTTTTTTCATTTTTAGCCATGGCGTTGTCAGTTTGTTTTAGATTTATGAGTTTGACTGTCCCTTTGGTATCTTTCGTCCCTCTTTATTACCACTGGGTCGATGTCTCTGCTCGTGGACATTTTGTCCCCGAGGACATCATCCGCCCAGTAGCAAAACCACAATTGCATGAACTTACGAAGATCAAACAGGAAACTGGCTCGGACGTCGCCTAGTATAAAAAGGTCCGAAACAGACGTGACCATGGACACGGTGTCGTCTGATATGGCAGGTGTCCCCTCATCACCAGACATGACAAATATCTCAAACACGACTCATTCAGATCATCGTCCTAGTGACAATAGCAATATTACACATATACAGCCATGTTCAGTTCTCCTTAAAGACATTTTGGTTTTTGATGACACAGTACAACACTGTCGCATTTCAAAATGGGAGACCAAAGGCTACAAAACTTGTGCTATTTTAATTACAGATGCTGAATTCACTAGCAATTTGACCAAGAAGTCATATTTTACCAGAAGTTACGATGATCTGAATTGTAAATCGATAAATGTCGTCTACGGATTAGAGTGCAACCTTTGCGGATTGGTATACGTCGGTGAAACGAAAGGAAGGCTAAACAAACGTATGTGCGGTCATATATCAGACATTAACCTCAATGCTAACGACATTCTATACCAGCATTTCAATCAGCCCGATCATTCCATCGTTTCTATGACAGTTCGCATTATCGATGATATACCATAGCTCTAACAATCCTAATCTTTCAACGACTCTCCGTAGACAAAAAGAAGACTATTGGATTAGACAATTGGGAACTGCAACACCGTATGGCTGCAATGACAAAATTGATGGTATAGGTATTCTATCTAGTCCTTCGTGTAACTCGGTGAATGTGATGAATATTTTCAACTCGACTACTCGACGTAGACGCAGTCATGGTCATCGTCATTATACATCACCTTCTCTGCATGATGTCTCTATTAATGACTTGCTGTCATTCATACAAAAGCCGTTAGGTATTCATCACATTCGCACGAAACTTTATTCATTACTCCTTTCAAAACTTCATTCTCTGTTCTATTTATGTTTGGAATCCACTGTTACAAACCCTCATTCAAACCAATACAAACTTCAAGCTATAATTTCGGATATTGCAAGTCACAGACTTTTCAAGCCAGTGCGCATTGGAAAAGATGAAAAAGAGAAAAGATCTTTTCTAAATCTTTCCTTTGCCAACAAAGGTCTCGATGGCGTCAACCTAGGCAATATCCTTCATCATAAATTAGTTCAATCGAAAATACCTCCTTATTTGAAAGACCAGTCTGTACCAATAAATTCTTATACCTATACCAAACCTATTGCAACTAAAATTTTCAATTACAAACGCGTTTTGCAGAATCTCGATATTGACGACTTCAAGTCTAAACCTCCTGGTTGCACTTGTGCTAGTTCCCAATTCACATATAATCCTGCTGGCCACGTTATTACCGGTGACCTTAACATTGTTAATAACACTTCTCTACGAAATGTGTTATCGAAAGGTCCGAAATATCGTGAGCCTAAATCCATCAATTGGAAATACAACTTTAAAATTTTGATAGACTCAGTCGCGGATTATGCCAGGCAATGGGCTTAACGTGAAAAGGAAGACGTAGACACTCTATCCGAATGGATTAAGGCAGTGAGGTCGTTAATACAAATCAGAATTAAGAAACTGAATGGGTCCATCAATGCCCATGCTACGTCAATCTTTAAAGACCCAAATGTTGCTAAACACTTATCCGACCTCCATGATAAATATGTTGTTGTCCCCGCAGACAAAACCCCAAATAATATCGTTTTTGTCTGTAAAAGTCACTACATTAATTGCTTGATAAACGAATTAGGTATAGACAATTCACTTGGAAACTCAACATATACCCTCACGACACTTACTAAAGAGGAAATCCTGGATAATCATAGGTCTGTTCTTTGTTCCTATGGTATTTCAACCAAAGATGAAGAACTGGATCTTCCATCACTGTATTGGATACCTAAACTACATAAGTGTCCTTACAAACAAGGTATATTGCTGGGTCTTCCAAGTGCTCCACGAAACCTCTTTCTAAATTATTAACATCTATTTTATCAGCAATCAAAGGCGGGCTTCAAAGTTATTGTGAAACTGCCTATTCTAGAGGTGGCGTGAATCAGATGTGGATACTTAAAAATTCCAAAGATCTTTTAGAGTACATACAATCTAACTCTCTTTCATCTTGTAACAGTATTAAAACATTTGACTTTTCTACTCCAAACTAAATTTCATTTTCCTAATTCAGAGACTTATTTATTATTAGACAAAATCAATTTCCCTATTATCTATTTTAGAAAGCATGAATAAAAATACTTTTTTTGTAAGAGTTGTCTCGCATAACAATTAAAAAAAACAACAGTCTGTTGAATGGCGTTATAAGCCAATAATTACCACAATACCAACATCCTGAGACACAATTTACAAAGTAACCACGTGGTGGTAGTCCATGAATTTCCTCCGATAGTTGCCAGTAGATATGGACATTATACAATTACTTTAATGATGAGGAAAATAAGCTGTTTATTCTATAGAAAAATATTTTGTAAAAAAAAATTAGATTCCATCACTGCAACAAGTGTGTTACAATATTTTTCTTTTCGATACGGTTAATTTTGTTTTAATTTAAAGCGTGAGGCTTGCTTTTAAAATAACTAAAATTCAACTGTTGAGAGTGGAGAAATATCGTAATACACGAGTTACAGTTGTCGAATCTGTCTCTAAATATTTTTGTTCTACTTTTTCAACGATTTGCAGAAAGTTGTGTTCTCTCTATTTTACGTCATCAGGCATGGTCGCCTTTTTTCATGACGTCGAAATAAGAAAATTCAGAAGAAACCATTAGAGTTTGACATCATAATTGAATTTCGACCAATTATTTGGTAAGAACAATTATCTTACTAGTGAGGAGAAATATTTTCTTACAGTAACACCGATCAAGAAATATGAAAAAAACTTTTTGTTTAAGGTCAAAAACAAAGGGGATAATTCTTATACGGAGCAACTTAAAGATTAAATCTTAAGACCTTATCTTTTAATTGAAAAATCTATGGGTTATGTAAAAACTTAACATATGTCGAACATAGATATGGAAACATGCAGATATGTATTGTGACAATCGACTGATTTTTAAGATGAGAACAAACACTGAAAATATGAATTACAAATAATTAATGTTGAGATATTGAGGAAAATCAATTCATTCGTATGTTCAGATGTTTGTGTTGTTTTCATGTTCATAGTATATTGACTATTACATTAAAAAATTTCATTTTGATACAAACGCAAATTATTTTCCATCTGGAAAAATCAAATTTCCGTTTTTAACAGTTCGGTCATTTAACATTATGTGGAATCTATATTCCATTCTTTCGAAACATTTTCAAATTAAAAGATGATACTTGTTTGTCATGCATATTAAATAAATGAGCATAATTATTCTCGTAATATACACGGGTAGTAACCTCGCCATATCGAGAAGCGTTTAGTACAGTGATTTTGTCATAGTTTGGTTAAGTTAGACATGGTTGTGTTATGTAACTTCCCCGAACGATTGCCTCAGTTCTATTCAAACGTGCAAATAAAAAGCATATACTATGTTTAAATCTGTTTCCTAGTCAAACTATATACATTAAGATTATTGTTTTCAACTGTTCCAGTCATAATGACGTTCGATAACTCTGCATGTGACTGGTTTAATTAGGATTTTGTAAAATGCACTGGTTACCCGTGTGATGATTTTAAAAATATATATATAGATATTTCATCTTTGTTACCATCCATTCGAGGTTTTGTTTTGTTAATATAAAATATTATCATAAAATGATTTCATAAACAATCGCACAATTAATATTAATATATATATATAGGTCTTGTCAAAACATCGTGATTACGCCATGTTGCCATGTTTGTTTTCTTTGGTCACGTTGATGACTTAATAAGTATCTAGCTATATCTTTGATTATGATATAAGTTACAATAACGTGTCGTTTTTAATTGCAATATAAACAGTTAAATCATATTGAATTATTTGCATAGGCAAAATAAGTGTCAAACATTCTCTACGTTTGAAAATTATTTGGTCGCTATTTTGTTTTATGTAACTTCGAAATTTTATCAAAACCAATAGCATGTATCCAGTTTAACAGAGAGAAACAATGTTTAATTCTATGATGCTTTAAGGTAAGACAATTATTGAAAAGCCATGCATCTAACATTTTTTCGATTTTCATCGTACAAATCTTTAAAAATATATATTCACATGTCGACCCAAGCTATCAATGTAAACTGCATGGTTTATGCATATAAATCTTTATTTTTAGTGTGAGAGACTGTTTCTAATTAATATATTAAAGAACATGTAAAAAAAGAAAATTTTTAAATACAAAAAGACACACTCCGATAAATATTTGAAATAATACTTTTTGGTTTATACTTAAATGAATACCGGCATGTCGTGTCGTTGCTATTTTGAAAATATTGCTATGAACGAATGCCAAAATATGAACTTTTCAATCAAATTTTGAAGCAAAAAGTTTGATACCTAAACTGATATGGTTTTCGATTTTATTTAAATGAATATGTTGTCGATCTTTTTAGGGGTTGGGAGGATATAAGTAACAATAAATAAGTTTAGAAAATTGATAATACAAAAAGGTCCCATTGCGATTTTATCGAGTTTTAACGAAGAAGTCAACGGAGGCTGTGTTGTTTTGTTACCTCAATTTTCAAACTTATTTCGAAGCACGGAATCATATATCTGAACTGAAACTGAAAACATTTTTAATTGTAAAAATTTGTATACTGTAAAACGCGGGGTTGGGAGGTAAAATACACAATATAACAAAAAAGTTATGACCGTTTAATATATGTACCCCGTTCACTTTCATTGATAACCAATCGGCCATTAATGATATACAACTTAAGTTTCAAAGTCACGTGATGGTTGAATATGAAAATAAGTAAATTATCGAAATTGCTATGGTTTGGTAAAGCTATGACATGGTTCAGTTAAGGGTATAGAAATTCGTTATGGTTTTGATCAAATTTGTCTTGGTTTAGATCCAAATTAATATATATGTGTTTCAGCTCAATATTGGTAGAAAAGGGCCTTTTAAACCAAATTGACATGGTGTAAATGGCAAAGTGTACATTAAACAATTTAAATATTCGTGACTTGTCTTTGTATGCAAATTGTACTACTACGAGTGTCGTGTAAAAGAATTAAGAATAAATTAGCACTCCCGTAATCCCACAAACAAAAACATCTTATGACATACTTATATGTCACGAATATTAAAAATAACTGAGCATAATTGTTATCGTAATATAACGGTTATAAACGTACTAGAAAACACTGCATGGATAATTTGTTATCAAGTTCGGGTTCCTATTGTGGACCATGATAATTATAAACATGACTGTTATATTATAAGAATATTTATCTGTTTAATTTCAATTATTTTTTTTGAATGAAAAATATGTCTCTTTATGTATATTTTACAGCCAATTCCTAAGTAAAGGCATCATTTTTTTCCAAAATGCCTGTGTTTTTCAAGCATTTTTATAAATTGTCTATTTTTGTCATGCCATCTTTGAAATGCCTGAAAAACATGTATAGTTTTTCATAAAATGCCTGAAAGTATAAAACAATAAAATGTATACAAAAATAGATCGATTTCAATGGATTTGACATACCATTGTAAGAAAGTAAATGCTACTTTAAGGTTTTTTGGAGTATTTGACCTCTTTTTGCACTGTTCCCATGATAACGGCAGCCATTTTGGCAATGTTTATGTCAAATTCCACATCTACAAATGCTGCCCATCGTTACTGTGAAGTTTCTTAAAATTGAACGCATTTTGATATTTTTGAAATTTTTGGTGTAGTTTCCATGGCAACATAGTAATTCCAATGATTGTGAAAATCAGCCTAATCCTGTATATTGCGGACAACTTCATAATAAATTTAATGATTTAAAGTTAAAGCATTCTCAAATTATTAAACTAACTAAAAAAAAAAAATTTTACACCTTTTTCAGTTGCCATGATGATGGCAGCAATTTTTTAGTTTAGTTCCAAAGTTAAGCCGAAGAAATGTGTTAATCCTGTTGTCTATGACGATAAGGATAAATGAAGCTTACTGAACATGGATCAAAACTAAATAGTGAGTATTTGTAAATCCAAATAAATATTAACTGCCAATGACACTTCATTCGGTTGTTTTGGTAACGACGGAGCACATGGAAAATCTGTGATTATTATTTAACTAAATAAATGGCTGGTGTCAATTGACTTTGGAGAAACAGAAATTATGATTTTCCCAAATCTTTAGTGTTCAAACTTGTTTTCTTTAATGACAAAAATACCCCTATAAGTTACATTAAGAATTGACTAAACACTGAACAATGTAATTGAAACGAAAACCACACGTGTAAAAAAACACCTTCTGCATAAACATAAATACATAGATATAGGAAGATGTGGTATGAGTGCCAATAAGACAACTCTCAATCCAAGTAACAATTTATTAAAGTAAACCATTATAGGTCAAGGTACGGCCTTCAACACAGAGCTTTGGCTCACACCGAACAGCAAGCTATAAAGAGCACCAAAAATTACTAGTGTAAAACCATTTAAACGAGAAAACCATCGATCTAATCTATATAAACACGAAAAACGAGAAACACTTATGAACCACATAAACAGACGACAACCACTAAACTGTTTCGAAATAATTCCGAAAACTGTACCTATGTTTGAATATACCACGGAAGTGTGGGATAATTGTAGCACTGTGGATAAAACATGAAAACTTGAAATTGGAAGCTGAAATAATTTCTTGTTTTATAACATGAATACAATACACTAAAAAAGAACCCACGTAATCTAGTCTCTTCTCGTTTAAACAAATATCCTTCTAAAATGGTTAATATATCATATATATCATAGTTAAATTTTGTAGACTTTCATTTACTATTAACTCTAATTTCTTCCACCATACGAGAATGCAATGAGATTGATCTAATAATTTGCATTATCGATTCGATAATTTTTAAGACCGAATTGCAAAGAGTACCGGTGTATTTTCATGAGAAACACGACGAGTGCTACATTTGGAGTAGAATCTGTTTACGTGTCGGAGGACCCGATACACACTCGAATTTTTCGGATGTTTATCAGTCTTTGTGTTTCGTACATTTTTTGGGGTCTTTATTTATTTAAAACAATGTTTTATTTATTTTGACTTAATTGCGATGGTCCGCTTCATTTTAAAACTATGACATTTTCAAAGAATATAAAACACTATACTAGATTCTGCATGGGTCAGTATAAACACAGAACCTCTGTCATGCAAGGAGGGTTAGATAGCTATAAAACAAGGTTTAACAAACTATTTTTCTTCGAAAAATGTCTGTTCCAAATTAGGAATATGACACCGTATTCTAGTTGTTCCGATGAATGTTTGCTGATGCTTTTGGTATTGTCGTATTTTATGGCTTTCACTCTTTGAATTAACCTTGGAGTTCGGTATTTTATTTTTTAATATACATTTCGTTAAGATATTTAGGGATAATTTTCTTTTCGTTTGTCCACAAATATAACATGTAGAGTAACTGTACTTCTCTGTTAATTTATTGTTTATGAAATGTTGAATTATTCTAAATACGTAAGCTGTTTCTTTCATTAGTCATACACATTGCTTATATTTTCTGAAATCCATTTTATTTAGAACTCTAGTGGATAGATGTCTTTTTGACAATCATACCACACCACTTAATGTTTATGTAAATAGCTTCAGCTGTATTTGGCAAAAGAATTCGGATTTTTTTTTTTTAATTTAAATGCTATTTACTTTCATTTTATATTTGAAAGTTCAACTGTTATGATTCGAATGCTACTAATGAGTGCAAAGAAGACAAAATCCATGCACCTCTGGATTCACAAGTTGAATATCAAAAAAACTCAGACATGCATACGTATTTAACTGTACAATAATTACTCTCTCTCTCTCTCTCTCTCTCTCTCTCTCTCTCTCTCTCTCTCTCTCTCTCTCTCTCTCTCTCTCTCTCTCCGGATTCACAAGTTATACATTTAAGAACTCAGACAAACATGTATTTAACTGTACAATAACTACTCTCTCTCTCTCTCTCTCTCTCTCTCTCTCTCTCTCTCTCTCTCTCTCTCTCTCTCTCTCTCTCTCACACACACACACACTTTTAATCACTATCACTGGAGTCATCATCGTCATCAGTGTCAATATAATATGTAGATAATTGGTTATAATCAGAGCCTTCTTTTTCTGCAATTGCATCTTCTATACTGATCAAATTTAGAACTGCCGCATAAACCTCGTCAAAGATTTCACTATTGACTAGTCTGTGTATGTGATCCTGAAACATCAGTTTTATAAAGCATGAATTGACAATTTTTTATATTGCATGAAATTATTTTCCATTAAAAGTTACTGATATAATTTACTAGTCACAAAAGAGGGACGAAAGATACCAAAGGGACAGTCAAACTCATAAATCTAAAACAAACTGACAACGCCATGGCTATAACACACTTTCTTCATATGAGTTTAATATAAAGGTGAAATTTAATCGTCCTTGTTTCCTTTTTTTGTTTGTCAAACAACTTTTATTGTTCTCCAGTCAAATATCTGACACATTGTAAATAGATTAAAGTGAAGGAGCATTTTCGACTTTTTTCTGCTTTAGAAATATCTGCATATTATATTTTGTATCTTATATTTTATTTTATTTAAGTTCAATTTATATTTTATTTTTACGATACGAACTAGTTTTCACAACGGAGTGGGCACAAGATATGTAATGCTCTTTGTATCAGATACTTAACACATAAACATATAAAAATCATTTGCAGTTAAATTTGATTTTGTAATGAATAAAAAGTGCGCACCCTGACAAATAAAACAAACTTTCCATAAGTAATTCTTCAGATATTTTTCTCATGAATATAATTTATGTATTTCCATCCTTCAGTGCATAGTACTTTGTCATGATAGATATACCTTGTTAAGCGAGCATCTAATGAAAATCTCTCGACTTTAAATGAATATTTAAGGTGGGTGGCACTACAAATGATCCACTTTTTTTTAACAATAACATCTTTCTGAATTTCTATGGATAAGCTTTGGTTTTATTGAGTGTGAACTAAGTTATGAATAAAAATAACAGAAACAATATAAAAGAGTACATTTAGAAAACAAGAATATAGACAGAAGCAAACTACTGATTGGGTTTGGCAATGTTTCGTACTTTGGACAATCATGTGAATATTTGTTGAGATTAAAACTGTTTGAAAATGTCTGCATGATGTCAGAATAATGTTTTCGAATCGTAAACATTTTACCATCATTAACACAAATAAAATTAAACAGCTGCAATGTCACTGTTATCACCACATGTGATATAACATGTAAATACCTTTAATACGTCGATGTCCTTTCTGTTTTTCTGTACAGTTCTCATTATGTCGGAAGTTATTTCACATGCTCTACTGGTTTGAAGTGCTTTTATAATTTGCCTTAAGAAACATACATTGAAAATAACATTTGTTTGATTCGGAAATTTTGACGTAGCAATTCTGTCATTCTTTCAATGAAAAGTTTTCAACTTTGTTCTTGTTTAGCTTTATAAATATTTTGATATGAGCGTCATTGATGAGTCTGATGTAGACGAAACGCACGTCTGGCGTACTAAATAATAATCCTGGTACCTTAACTATTATCGACACTTTCATACCGTAAATTTTGTTATCATTTTTAAACTAAGGATGATAACAGTTATTCTGTTCTATCAGAAAAAGAAATAAGTATCTTGTCGACCACAAGCAGCGTCATTCGTACATAATTATCTATGTTTTTACAATCAGAATATTTTGTTTAAAAATAGAGATATAAAAAGAATGTATGTTATGATTTTTTTTATTCACCAACACAAGTAATCAAGTTAATTTATTTTTCCTTGACATTACAAAATAATGATTTATAAAGTGTAACACAAACGTGATAATCAAACACATTTTTAAACATTGGTATTATGTTACATGTCAGTTTGCCTTTCTTGGGAAAACCTTTCATTATTCATGATCATTATCTTCTCATGTTCATTTTATTGGAGTGATTGTATCATATTAAGACTTTGATAGAACATTTCAGTGGTAATTTTTCCAAAATAAGCTATTAGTTAAAGACTGTATTTAAGAGGTAAAGTTCTCTTGTTATTTCTCAAGTTATTAAATGATAATCAGATAACTCTATTGAAAAATATCTCTTACCATTGGAAGAAATTAGACTTTTTCTCTAACTCTGCTTTATTTGCCTGGGAAATGGTTCTTCCTTAAATGTAAGCAAAGTTAATATAAACATGTGAAGCAGTATAGGCGTATATCGCTGTCTAATCCTCACAAAATTAAGTCCTCTCGTACAAATTTCGACAACCGCACTCCACGGTAATTTCAGCAGCAAAAGCTAACAGTTTTAATAATCAGATAACATTGTTGATCAACAATCACTGAATGAAATCCTTTTTTGTTATTTACACGAAGGATTCAAGTTAAAATTTTAACAACGTGCGTAGATTAATTTAGTACACATAATATTGAAATTGGAAATGGGGAATGTGTCAAAGACACAACAACCCGACCATAGAACAGACAACAGCAGAAGGTCACCAATAGGTACCTTGGTACGACAATGTTCTTTGCATTATAACAATAACCTCGTTTTATATATAACTTTAAAACAAGTATAAGTAGTACAGCTTTTAACATAATTTTACAGCCCATACCATTAATGTAACATCATTTAACATAATTGTACAGTTCGTCAAATAAATAATACAATTCTTAACATATATAGAACAATTTATAAAGAGTTTTTTTGGGTTTTTTTTAAACAAAGGTAAAGATGGTTGCATGCTTGTTCTCGAGTGTATCATCAACTGAGTAGTCAGTGCTTCGGTACTGATATGATTGTTAAATGATGAAGTTAATTGTAGAACGTTTTCTAAATTTCCTGTTAAAAAAACTTGGAATTTTTCGAAAAACTAAGGATTTTCTTATTCCAGGCAAAGATATCCTTAGCCGTATTTGACACAACTATTTACACCACTGGGTCGATGCCAGTGCTGGTGGACGTTTCGGTCCCGAGGGTATCACCAGCCCAGTAGTCAAAACTTCGGTTTTGACATGAATATCAATAATGTGGTAATTTTTATAAATTTCCTGTTTACAAAACTTTGAACTTTTCGAAAAACTAAGGATTTTTTTTTATCCCAGGCATAGATTACCGTAGCCGTATTTGGCACAACTTTTTGGAATTTTAGATCCTCAATGCTCTTCCACTTTGTACTTGTTTGGCTTTATAAATAATTTGATATGAGCGTCACTGATGAGTCTTAAATAGACGAAACGCGCGTCTGGCGTACTAAATTATAATTCTGGTACCTTTGAAACAATATTCAATTGATAATTGATACATTTTGTACATTATCAAATAACTAAGGTTCGAAAAACGCAGTCAAAATGTAGAAATTTGTTTAGGTTTCTTCTAGTCATTTAGTTTCTCAAGTATTTATATATTCCTGAATTTCTAAATTTTGGAGTTTGACGTTCCTGATGAAAGTTATTTCAGAAAAGCGCTTCTGATAAACCATTTTCTTTAAGTGCTATTTTAATATTATTAACACTTATAATACAGATATAACCAAGAAAAGTATGGCATCTAAACATGAATATTATCATCAACTACCAAACTTACGTAATACAGTAATTCCACCACTTTTACGTGAGTAAACTTCTATTTCTGTTGATAAGAATTTAGAAACCAAATCATTTGTTATTTAATTGATATAATATTTGCATTGTTAATTTTTCGAATAATCAAAATCTGAAGCTCAAACACATCAAACAATTGGAAAACAAATGTCATATTCCTGACTTGGTAAGGTATTTCCTTATGTAGAAAATAGGGGACTTAACCTTGATAAAACCTGGGATAAGTTTCAAAGTATTCTTAAATAATTCAAACTATTATATAAAAGCGTTATAAAAATGGGAAAGGAAATGGGGAATGTGTCAAAGCGACAACAACCCAAAATGTAGCGAGACACTCCCGCACCCGGAGGCGTCCTTCAGCTGGCCCCTTAAAAAATATGTATACTAGTTCATTGATAATGGACGTTATACTAAACTCCGAATTATACACAAGAAACTAAAATTAAAAATCATACAAGACTAACAAAGGCCAGAGGCTCCTGACTTGGGACAGGCGCAAAATTGCGGCGGGGTTAAACATGTTTATGAGATCTCAACCCTCCCCCTATATCTCTAGCCAATGTATAAAAGTAAACGCATAACCATACGCACATTAAAATTCAGTTCAAGAGAAGTCCGAGTCTGATGTCAGAAGACGTAACAAAAGAAAATTAACAAAATGACAATAATACATAAATAACAACAGACTACTAGCAGTTAACTGACATGCCAGCTCCAGACCTCAATTAAACGGATTGAAAGATTATGTCTTCATCATATGAAAATCAGACACAATCCCTCTAGTTTGTTATCATACTAACATAGAATGTATGAGAAGAACATAACCCGTGTCATGCCAACAACTGTTTTTTTTTTTTTAAATACATATGTCTAGTTCCGATGCAAAGAACCTATAAGTGAATCAATATTTAAGCCAAAATATGCGATCTTTAATGACCTGACAACAGTATCGTAACTATATCCCTTCGTAATAAGTCTGTTTAAAGGTTTTGTAAGCTTTTGAGGTGAATACTGACATTTTTGTGCTTTATAAAGAACATTACCATAAAAGATTCGATGTGAAATACCTGAACGTATAAGATGTATGCATGTTGATTTATATTTACGAATTATTTCCTTATATCGATGATATATCTGTTTCAGAAGTAACCATTATATAGATTTCTGGCCTATGAATTCAACTTTTTAAAACATGTATTTTGTGTAGTATTTCATTATACAGATTTTATTTGCAGATGTGTCCTCCATTCACCTAAACTGCTGCGTTATGATGAAGATTGCCTACATAAGTTTAACGGTCACCATAACGGTTACCCGACTTCTTTGTCTTAACTAACTAGCTACATGTTTTCGCAGTCTTAGATCTTTTGGGTAGTAGTCTTAGTAGTTATAAAGATCATATTCTATTCCAGATTGTAACAATTTGACATAGAGTGGATTCGCATGGCGGGTGATTCGTCGCACCCAGTCTCGTTCTATTTGGAATTCAAGCGATTTCTTTACTATTTGCTAGTTACCTTGATTTTTTTTTAATCGTCCATGAAATTTGAACATCGATAAATAAAGGCAACAGTAGTATACCGCTGTTTAAAAGTCATACATCGAATGAGAAAAAAAGAGGATTACAAAATAAAACTTAGGGAAACACATCAACGATATATGTAAGAGGAAAACAACGTAACAGAAACACTGAAGTACATTAAAACAACCGTCAATGTAACATACATAGAAACGATCTATTTGACAACAACTGTCAATCCCTGACTTTGTACAGAACATTTGGTTTTATGGCTAGCCAAATAAGCTTTTATGACAATGTTAAAAATACGATTAAAATGACAACATTACGTGACAGGAATACAGATCAAGTAAATGCAAGAACACTACGGACACAGAAATACATAAAACAAACTATAAGGTAAACTACTGTTGTGGTAATTCAGACTGTATTAACACTATTTCAGAATTAAACACAGTTGATGACATGGGATGGCAGTATGTTAGAGCAGTTATTTAAATGTTTTGCACTCAAGATTGAACTATCGTTTAAAGCCTTTCAGACTGAACTGTTATCAGAAACCGAGGTACAGTTCCTGTTTGAGGCTTCCCAAACAGCTGTTGACCGCATCTTCATTCAACAATGGTTCCACTTCATGGCATAACAGTTACTTATTACGAATTGTCTTATCATAACCATGACTTATTACGTATATCATGAAAGTTACTTATTCTTAATTAATATTACCTTGATCGTCATCGGTTAATATTGCTTTCCGAGTCTTTTCAAGATCATTTGATAGTTGTAAGCAACTCAGTTGATACTCGCGAATCATATTTTTAAGTTTTCTTATATCTGCATGTAGTTCTTCGCTTCTTTCTTTAGCATTTTCCAGTTCTCCTAAATATTCTAAAAAAGATTGATTATTAAACGTTAGTTTTATAAAAAAAAATCTTTTATGATTCCTCAAATGTAGTAAAGGTTTGTCAGAAATAAAGGTTGGCTCGAATCAAATTTGTAAAGCAATTTATCAAGCGTTGAAATTCAAAAACAAATGAGACAACTCAGAACAGCCACGAACCCTGAACAGGGATAACTATTTTGTGTGGTCCGTGTTGCTCAGCCTTTATTTTTCTACGTTGTTATGTACATGTATACAGCTTGTATTTTTTCATTTTTTTTCCATGACGTTGTACGTTTACACTGTTTACATTTTTTTGATTTTTTTGAAATACTAAGGCTTTTCTACCACATGCATAGATTACCTTAGCTGTATTTGGCAAAACTTTTAGGAATTTTGGTCCTCCATTCTCTTCAACTTCGTACTTTATTTTGGCCTTTTTAATTTTTTTGGATTCGAGCGTCACTGATGAGTCTTTTGCAGACGAAACGCGCGTCTGGCGTATATACTAAATTTAGTCTTGGTATCTATGATGAGTTTATTTACTCATGAGTTAATATTTTAATTTTCCTTTGATATCTTTGTCACATCGTTGTCAGTATAAGGGAATTTAGTGCGACTGGCATACAGGCGAGAGGTTTTGCTAGCTATAAAACCAGGTTTAATCAACCTTTTTCTACAAAAGAAAATGCCTGTACCAAGTCAGGAATATGACAGTTCTTATCCATTCGTTTGATGTGTTTTAGCTTTTGAATTTGCCATTTGATTACGGACTTTCCTTTATGGATTTTCCTATGAGTTCTGTTATTTTGAAATTTTACCTTTTACCTCTATTCGAAAATAATTGGGATGAATAAGCCACAATTGTGTGAACATACAATACAGACATACAACACAACTTGCTTAAAAATTCAAATAAAAAATAAATATAAAAATGCCAGAAATGCCAACAATTACGTTTTGAGTAAAAAGTACATAGAGCGTATTTTAACGCAATGCCGTACAAGTGTACAGTTTCTCAATAAAGAACAATTAAAATTTATACTACTGAATGCATAATGAAAAAAAAACTTTTAAAAAAACCTTGCTTTCTCACACCAGTATTAAACGCATAATGCCAAAATCCCGATAGCGGGATGCACAAATATCTAGTCACGTCACGAGTCATGCGACTAAAAATTAACATGATAAGACAAATATGAATATAGGGAAACTGTAAAGTAGATAAAAAGATTTAAAACTTCAAAAGCTAAAATCTATATTTCAAAACCATCACTATTTAAAATAGATACTAAATATTTGTAATCTTTTGGGTTTTGGAACGTTTCAATTATTTTTTGGAGAAAAAGCATGTGCATTTCTTTCGAAAAACCCTGTTTCATTATTTACAAATAAAGTCTCCTGTTACCCGCTTCCATATTGAGCAAGCGGTAAAATGTGTATTTCTTTCAGAGTAACAGTTCAATTTCTTGGTAAAATCAGAATCAATGATTTGGATTTAAACAACTAGCGATCAAGTACCGGGTGTAAATTGCAGGATAAAAACAATATATATGTACATAGTCGGGGGAAATAAATGTATTTTTACTAGCTACAAAACAAGAGAAAAGCTCGACGAGCCTCGCTTTTCGTCTTGTTTCTAAAGTTCGTACAGATGAATATTGTATTTTCCGACAATGTCAGTATATCGTTTGTCATAGATTCTATTATTGGGATGACAGGTGTAGTCAAATGTTTAGTATATATATAATGTGTCTTTTTTACAAAGTATTTGAGCCCAATATCTGTGATGACCTTTTAACAGGATTTGATACCAAATCTATGATTTATGTTTCCTAGACACCATGTTTTCAACACAATAGGTCACATTTTGGGGGAATTTATGATTTCGAGACTCTTTAATTTGATTTTGTTATGGCCTCTTTTTTCTATTTGACTGCTACAGACGGGAACAATACAAATGTCTAGTTGAAAAACAAAGACAAAAAAAATAATAATAAAAATAATAATCATATGCTTCGAAAGGGTAAGCAATTGCTGATCTATAAGTGTCATTATATGTGCTATTCATAGCACGTAAATCATCAATTTTACAATTGAAACGAAGAGGATGGGACTGTGGAATGTTATTCCTGGTAATCTGGCAAAGTTGTTTCTCAAAACTGATTACTTGTCTGTTGAAAAACACTAATTTTTAACACTAACGAAAAAGTCGACGAAAATTTGAGACAAGAAAATTATGAGTATGCCTGAAACTATGGAAAACCAAGGAATCAAACTTTAAACATTGTATTTCTTTTTTAATTGTTAGTATGTAACTTTTAATAACTAACGCTTTAATTCTTCTGTATATGTTACAATGCAACTCGGTGAATAAACGTCAGATAAATGAAACTCGGTAAATTTATGCCTGAATTTGCCTGAGGGATTTGATGGCTCAATTTCTTCAATGAAAGATATTTTGTAAATCATATCAATAGTCAGTAACAGCGGAATCGATCAAGTGCTGTCAAGTGCTGTAAAGATTAAAACTTAAAATCGCAAGTGTCCGAAGCGCGTTTTTGGATCTATCATCATCCGTGACGCTCAATGTTGAATATTTGAAAGGTAAGAATGTATGAGTTGTGAAGCTATATAAAAAAGGGATAAAAACGTAACAGCAAAATCCAATTAAAGTCAATTTTGCATGATCAAGTTGAAACTTTACATAATAAGAATTGCAAAGTTGAAATGTTTTCAGCTTTTGGCTTTCCTTTAAAAAATAACTTTATTCCCTTAATTCAATTTAAAGGCATAGTTTAAAAATGTGAATGATGAAAGAAATACCAGTGTGATATGAAACCTGATCTTCATATGCTATCTGATACCGTTCCAAATCTTTTTCAAGTTGTTTTTTAGTTTGCAGAAGTTTTGTAACAGCAACATCTTTATCTAAACTAGGTATATGTTCGTTCTCTTTAAAATCTGAAATGTAGGATAAAATAACAATAATTTATTTATAGAGTTTTATAATTGATTGATATAAGACAACTAGTATAAAGAAAAATCATCGGAAAGAGAAAACGGAAGACAAATACATATTTTTATTTTGTTAGACACTTACCTTGTCGATCAATGTCGAGTTTATTAAATACTACCCAAGCTATTTTGTTTCTACGTTTGTATATCTCCAATTGATTTATGCGTTTATACCTAAAGTTATATACTAGTTGTCCTAGTCATACAATATACTTTCTGTTCCTGCTGAACAGATATACATAAAAGCGCTTCGGACGCACTAAATTTAGAAAGTCAACATATATTTTTATGTAATCTCTATTTTATGAAAATAAAGAGATTTGTATATCTATCTACAAAACACAACATAAAATTTAATCATGTCATTGCACCTTTCTACCTTACCTATACAATCAACGAGCTGTTCTTCGACTTTGAATCTATCTACACCACACGCATATAATCGTCCTTTGTCAGCTTCTGTTATCGTAAGTAAGTGTTCAATGCAGAACTCTGGAATCATGAACGTTATGTGAATACTACTTGTTGGTTCTATTCCATCAATGATAATATGTCCAGGTGGACAACAAAGCAGATTTGACAAACTATTTCGGAGCTCTTCCAGATCTTGTAGACGAAAGTCTTTTGTACCTCGGATGTGAAAATCAACATGGATGTAACCATTTGCTGTTAAATTAGATCGATCAATTTAGGGAAGGAAATTGAATTAAGTTATACAAACATACATAATTATCATTATAAGTGTTACGAAACCTCTGTTTTCTTGGTAATAGTAAAACGTAAATACAGTCTAACACATCAACATTTTAGGAATGAACATAGGGTTAAAATCTCACAAAACATGTTTAACCCGTCGCAATTTGCGACTGTCTCAAGTCAGGAGCCTCTAGCCTTTGTTTGTCTTGTATGATTTTAGTTTTAGTTCATTTGTATGTTTTGGGGTTTAATGTGACATCCATTATCACTTAACTATATAGTACACTTGTATGTAAGGGGCCTACTAAAGCACGCCTCCGGGTGCTGCATTGAAGAACCATTGGTTCGGCTGTTTTCTACTCTTTGAACGGGTCGTTGTCTCTTTGACGCATTCAACATTTCAATTCTCAATTTTACACTAATTACAAATGACATTATTTAATAAATATGATTTGGCAGGTAGCATTTATGCACGCTTTGAAGATGATTATTTTAGGTCCCTTTTGTTCCACATTTTGTATACACGTGCATTTGATATTACTGTTAATTCTATCACTTAACGTATGAACCAGGACTTGATGTTTCTTTTTATGTTTATATATCAAAATGATATACAAATGCATGCATTCTACAAAATCGTTTCTTTCTACACTGTTCATTGCGTTGTTGTATTAATAAATAAAGGCAGCATTAGTATACCGATGTCCAAACTCATAAATCGATAGAAATAAAACAAAATCGGTGTCACAAACTAAAACTGAGGGAAACGCCTTTAATATAAGAGGAGAACGACGACACAACATTAAAATGTAACACACACAGAAACGAACTAAGCATTAGACAAAATCCGATTAGAATAACAAATATAACATCAAAACTTAATACATGAATTTGGGATAGAAAAGTACCGTCACACGTCTTATAATGTGAATTCACACTTAAATATAAGAGGAAACAAACGACACAAAAGAAACACAACGTTAAAATGTAACACACACTGAAACGAACTATAATATAACAATGACCATATTCCTGACTTTGTACAGGACATTTTTTAAAGACAAAATGGTGGGTTGAACCTTGTTTTGTGGCATGCCAAACCTACGGCTCTAATGGCCATGTTAAATATAACACCAAAATGACAACAAAACATTACAGGACTACAATACAAATAGATAGGAGAACATATTAGACAAAGAAACACACGAATAATAGCTAACAAAAGGCACCAGGTTTAAAATTTAATACGCCAGAAGTGCGTTTCGTCCACACAAGACTTACTAGTGACGCCCAGATACAAAAGTTCGAAAGCCAAAACACGTACAAAGTTGAACAGCACTGAGGACCAAAAGTTCAAAAAAATTCTGCCAAATACGGCTAGGGTTTTATGCTTGCGATAAGAACATCCTTATTATTTAGAATAATTTATACTTTTGCAAACAGTAAATTTTATAAAATGACTATATAAAAGATATACATGATAAAACTGAAGTATTAACTAATTACAGAAGAAAGAAAAAAAACGGATACATAAACCAACCCGAGATAGTCAAGGCCACAACGCAAAAAGTGACGTCACATTTGAAATTGTAAAAAAGTACAAAAAATGACGTCACATTTGAATTTCTAAAACAGAACACAAAAAATGACGTCACATATGAATGAATAAAACTATATATCAAAAATAAGATAGAATAAGGATTGATTTAAGATTATATTTGTACTAAATACTGATATTACATTTAATAAAAATGAAAATTGCAATACTGAGGTAGCAATTAGACAATTAACTATATTCTATGTCGGGATAATTCTGAATCAAACTGCAAACGTAATGCATCGTACAAATTACGTTGAACCAAATCAAATCTAATAAATGAAGGCGGTGATTAATTTTCTTTACCATAACACATGAATATAACCGAAAAGACGTCAAGACATTTGTCAAAATCTGATGAGAATTACAAATATAATATCAAAACTAAATACATGAATTTGGGATAGAAAAGTACCGTAACACGTCATATAGCAATGCGAATTCACACTCAGCAAAACAGTCAAAATCGGGAATAAGTCACGTTCGGTAATTAAAAGATTAGACGATGTAATGACAAACCACAATCTAACATGTGGTAAAAATGTCCATAGCTAGTTTGGACAAAGACACATCGTATGGATCAACCAATTTATGATGTTGTCCGTAAAATTTCCGGAGTGTCAATTTTAATCTGTCCTCCTCATAACTTTGTTGGAGCAGTTTCTGCGTAAGGAGCACACTCCTGTATATGAAGTCCGCATAGTTTCAACAAGCACGAGAATAACGTATCAATTGAGATATGTAAACACCATACGAAGGGGCAGAGGGTATGTTACTGCTGAGAAATGGGAAATTGATAATTAAGAAGTTGAAATCGTCCCGTTTATCATAGATTTTCATGTGACGTCGTCCATCTGCGTCAATATTGAGGAAAAGATCAAGGTATGAAGCAGTCCTTCTAGTATCAGTAGTATCCTTATGGAATCTCCTCAAATTTACAGCTGTCAATATAGAGTGTAAAACAGATGAGGCGAGGTTAAATATTATGCATCTCGCACTTTAAGTTCCATGCGACTTAATGGTAAACTTTAAAAATTATCTATAACCCAAAATTCAGATTTGAACATTAAATATGAATAAAAGTATATGAATACAATTATGAATGGCGTATATCAATACCTAAAGCCGTCAAATTACCAACCAAATGAGAATTTTTTTTTATTTCTATTGGTAATTAATATAATAAAATCTTGTATCTAAAGTTTCTGTCTTAAGATTGAAATAAGACTAAAACTTGACTTATCAAAACAAGACACAATGAAGTATACGTTATCAGATTGAAGCAAATCATTTAAATTAGGAATATATGATATATTGCTTGATAGTTCTGAACCAATTTTGTTGGTGCCACGCATTTGCATATTTTGCCAACATTCCGAGAGAAAATTATCAATGTTCTTGTTTATCTTTCACAAAATATGTATTTTGCTACTGTTTAAATATTTACCTGGTTTATCTGATGATGCAAAGAAATGCAATATATCCTCTCGATTTTTACAAAATTCTACAAACTGTCTATACAAATCTTTTCTACCTAAGTGCCATATCATTGCTTGGAACGTTGCAAGATTTTCATTTGACAACATATTTAATTCTTTCATGTGTCTGAAAAGGCTAATACAATCCTCTATTTTTTCTAAGATTCCCTTTGCCATGCCATTTTTTCCTGGTGATAAAACAAATGAAAAGGTACCTTTTTATACATTTAAACATACACACAGTGTGGAATATACTTCGTCTGAATTATCTCCCCGTTGTGCCACCTAATGCTTTCAATCCTAAAATGGAGGAATTTTAAGGATCACGCGCTACTGTTCTACTTTTGATAACCTTTAAATTAATCAACATGGTACCATTACTATCCTTATATGACAGTTGAAGTACTGTAAAAAGTTTACATATGTCTTTAGGCTCCAAACTATAGTTTGAGTCAAGACATGTATATGAGATGCAACAAATATTAAATTATGCACTAACATGATCCTTTCAAAGGTCATGGAAACAGATGTATGCTGTTTTTTGCTTTCTTAAAAAAAAGTTTCATTTCTTTTGTTTAATTTAAACTGTATAATAGCAAGGTCTATATATGTAATATAAAGTATGAAAAAATCAAATTTATCCTTGCACAAATAACGCACATAAATGAGAACAAATGTATGAATCCGGATGGAAGGTAACATTTAATAAGGTGAATATGTGGAGATAATAAAACAAGGGATTGACTAAGGATGTCCTCCATTTTTCGTATCTCCTATATGGTCTAACTAAATATGAAAGTGAAGCAAAGTATGAAAAATAACGAGCATTCTTTAAACATACGTACCTGAACAATAAAACTTTATTTCGTTGAATTCCTCATCTGTTATTTGCTTTGCAATTTTCATTAAAAATACATGAAGTTGATAATCATCTGATGGATTTAGCCTGATGCCATCCAAGTTTTTGATTTTAGCATTATCAGGTTCCATTTCTCATCATAGCTGGAAAAAAGTAAAATAACAATAATACCGAACTCCGAGTAAAATTCAAAGCGGAAAGTTCTTAATCATATGACAAAATCAAAAGCTCAAATACATCATATTAAAACGAATATAATAAAGATTAATAGCGAGCTTTTTGTTAAAATTTTAATGTTGCAAGAAATAGATGACATTTAATAAATATGCATTAATAATTGTAAAAAAACCATGACATTACCTAATTGTCTTGCATATTGTACGATATTACCTTTACGTCGTCCTCCATGTAAACAGCTAACATTACCTAATCAATTTACAACAATGGAATTTTACAGACGAATAAATTTAAAGGTTATCGATATTCTATACCGAATACACATGTCATATAACTTTTATTATTTTCACTGGCAGAATTCCAAATACATGTCATGTTTGATTTAAAGTAAGAAACTGCCGATAACCTATATTGTTGTTTATTTGTCAAATTGCAAAGTACTACCAAATAGATAAAACTCTGACATGGCTACATATTTTTGCACACACAAAGAAGGCTTGATAGGAGTATTGCATTTGCTGAAATTTTATTTAAAAGATGTATTTTGTACCAAAATTAAAACTTCTGTCCTACTGTTTTTGATACTTTGCATGCAGTACTGGTAGATTATTTCTATATCATGTATTCTAGCACTTCATCTTCAAATATATATACAAATCGAGTGCAGTATAAGTCCAAAATATTTATGCTAAGGATTGTATTTTCGTATACATGTTGAATTACTCTTAGATGAAATGATTCAAAAGCTTAAAGGTTGCATTTTGTAAATACAGCTGTTTCTCAAACCTCGCCTGTTTTTGGGGAGATATTTATTATTCATAGATAATCAATTTTGTTTACGCACTGGTTCCAAGATATGATCTTTTTGTTTCATCACGTAGAAACATAACTTGGGAATGTAACCAGTAAATATACATATGCGTACCGGTCAAATTAAAAAATATAAAAAAACAAAAGTTGAAAATATGCCGCACAGCCCTATATTTTGGCCTTTGAAAAAATAGTAGTGCATATGACCTTGCCATCCTAGGATATAACTTTTTTCATAACTTCATAGTAAAAATGGTACAGTTTTATACGTAAAAGGAAATCCTATAGGAATTGCATTGTCGTCATTTACAGATTGAAACCTGTAAAATCACAAATTATTTTAATGCTTTTGCACAATATACATATCTAATATAATCTCACATTTGATTGCAAGTTCAAAGATTTACAAATGTCAAACCGTTTAATATATTTTTATAAGAAGATTTGACGGCACCTGCAAATAGTTACATTTTCAATAACAGATTTTAGTTGGATATTTTTTATATTTAGAGGCCCTTTCTTTCAATTGTTATGGTTGGTTATTCGTCTTATTACAGACGCGCGTTTCGTTTGCATAAGACTCATCAGTGACGCTAAGATCAAAATAGTTATATAGCCAAACAAGTACAAAGTTGAAGAGCATTGAGGTCCAAAAATTCCAAACGGTTGTGCCAAATTCGGCTAAGGTAGTCTATTGCTGGGATAAGAAGAGTTTTGTAAACAGGACATTTATAAAACAACCATATAATTTATATTCATGTCAACATCAAAGTGCTGACTACGAGGCTAGTATTACCCTCAGGAAAGAAACGTCCACCAACATCGACCCAGTGGTGTAAATAGTTATCAAAGGTACCAGTTATAGTCAACTAACGTTGTTCATCATCTTAATAACGTTTTATTGAAGGAATATTTATAAGAAGATGTGGTATGAGTGCCAATATGACAACTCTCTCATCCAAGTCACAATTTGTAAAAGTAAACCATAATTTTTGGTAATGTCCATGATGGTGAATTTTTGTATTCTTGTCTATCATTTTTGCTGGTGTGCTGTGTCTGTGTACTTTTTTGTGTTTCTTTGTAGACATTCTAGTATTTGTTGTTTTAATAGTCATAATAATTTTATCACAATGGTAACTGCTGTAGCCCTTTTTTGGCCTTTTTGCCTTTAATGTCTGTTTGTTTTGTTCGCACATCATTGTCAATATATTATAATTCTATGCCACTGTCATACAAGTGAGAGGTAAAGCTAGCTATTTAACAAGGTTTAATCCACCATTTTCTAAATAAATCATTCCGTTTTGAACTTTCCTCGAAGTTTTGTTAATTAACTTTTTACATCTGCTCCTTTTCCTCGGTCGATAAGGGAAAAGGGAAGGAAAAATTCACACCAACTTTAACTGGTAATATTTTTCTTGTAAAATTATCATGCAGTCAGCGATTTGCACATATAGTATGATTAATGCCTCTTTTATCTGTTAATATCTCTTAATTTTAACACTTATAACAAGTTATAGTATCAGATATATTAGATGTAAACCTTGCTCATATTTGATATGTGCCTACGACGAAGGTCTTAAAATATTCAAAGTAACATTTTGCTGCCTTATCATATCATTAAATGTTGTGTAATGTATACTGCTGTTTGTCTCTATGAAATCTTTTTTGCAAGGCTGTGTCGGTTTATTTTTTGATTGATGAGTTTGAACGCCACTTTGGTATCTCCCCTCTCTCTCCTAACCGACATTTGGCATTTCCATGGGAACCAGCTGTGCCTCTCTCTTTTTTTTTTTTTTTTGTAGTCATTTGTTTACAAATCTGAACTCTCACGTCTGGCGATCATTTAGTCATTGAAAAATAATCTATCATAAAGCTCAAATTAATGGGCAGTGATAGTATCTAAATTTATCATTCGATGTTATGCAGTTGTTATTTGCATTGATATAGTACAGTCAAGTGGAGAGAAAATATATTTAGTTTTTATATTAAAAAAAATACGCGGATGCATTTTACAATGTGAATAATAAGTCCTCAAAATATTATTTATCAAGTAAATTAATTAACAGAACTTGTGCTAGAATATCAAAAGTATGACAAGTAGTTAACCCAAAATAATTTGTTTAACAAGATCCAAAATTGCTAACAATGAAAATATGCTTTTCGCCTTCTAGAATAATTTGTTTGTATTAACACGAGCACCACGACGGGTGCCACATAAGGGACATGATGTGCTTACAATTCGGGAGTATCTGAGATCACCGCAAGTTTTGGAGGGGTTCGTGTTGCTTAGTCTATAGTTTTCTATGTTGTGTCTTGTGTACTTTTTTTTAACTGTTTGTCTTTTTTCTTTTTAGCCATGGCCATAGTAAGTTTATTTTCGATCTATGAGTTTGAATGATCCTCTGTTATCTTTCGCCCCTCTCTCCTTGACTTGTAGCTTAAAAATCACTACTGATTTTTTTTCATATTTTTTTATTTAGTCATGCTAAGCCTCATGCAATGACCATAAGTAATATTTGTGTTAAGTAGGATATAATACATGTTTTATAATAACGACCTGTCAGTATTAATGTTATATAGTAAAAAAAAATACTCGTATATGATCAACATGATACATGTATAAAGAAAAGAAATTATTATTATTGAAGAAACATACATGTACTCATTAGACATAGAGTGACATTTTTTCTTGTAGAAAAATGCATCAAAGATTTTTGCCTATATATCCGTCACAGTTTAACGCTATAACTTCTTTTAATGTTTTTGTCAAGGTAGGAAATATGTATGATGTTATACGACGCAACCCTCATGTAACCGCGGCTTACTCGCGTTATGTTGACCTCCTCTTCCTTGCACTTGCATTATATAACATATATTTAGTTGGCCATGATACTGTTTATCAAATTATGTAATTATATAAAACTGAAATTGCAATTGTCTAGGGCGTAGACGACTTTAATTCACCATAGAAGATTTTAATATCCGGAAGTCAAAATTTGTTTTTACGGTCAAACTGACGAAAATTGTGAGTCCAGAAATGAAATCTGTTTTTCTTTTCATATATATTTAATTATTTGTTCAAATATCAATCTTTTGATGTAAAGTGTGGCATAAAAGTTTTTGTTTTTTTGGTCTGGAAATTCTTGTACGTGTTATTTAGAGTATTTCAATTATCAGTTAGTGCTTGCCCTAAACTTTTTCCACCCATTAACTGACTGCAAATGTTTATAGAAACTTTCCAACACATAACATATCTTTTGTATTAAACAGTAGACTAGTTATTTGGATTCCTTTGAATAAAAATTCTTAGATGGAGATAGTCACATTTTATCAGTTTTTCGTTATGGCATAATTGATCACTGTACATTTTATATTTCTAGGTCTGATGAACAAGTGGAAGATGTGTTTCGATGCCTTTTCTTTACTAGAATTACATCTTCTATTTTCTTTAACCGTTGAACAGCTCCATAGACTTTGTCAAAAACATCAACATCCACTAAATTCTGTATACTTTCCTTCAAATGAAAAAAGTCATTATCGATCTGATAACTTTAAATTATTTAGGTTAAATAAACCTGATTAAAAAGTTACGTTAATCTCAGTGTTTGCTTTACATTTTTATAACCGGCTTGCAAAAATTTGTACATCAAACCTTGCTTTAATTTTTCGACTTTTTTTTTAAATTATATTATGAATAATGCCATTTCAATATCAAAACACAAATACTGCAGTAAATGTCAATCACTATATCTATTTCACACTAAACAAATTGTTTACAATTATGATTAAATCGTAAATAAAATTCTAAATATCCAAAACCGTCAGTTTCTCATTTGATAATTAAATTTGTTACTCAGTCAACATAAATTATATTAAAATATACCTTAAGTTTTTCTAGATTTTTTCTCTCTGTTTGTACGCTTTGCATTATATCTGATGTTATTTCACAGGCTTGACTAGTTTGTAAGATTTCTATAATTTGCCTAGAAATTATGATAATACAGATATTATCTTCCAATTCTTTCAAAAGTACACTTTTGTATTTTAAATAAATCGATGACCATATAATTTAATGAATTCAAACATGTTCAATCAGCAAATGAAGAATATACCAATGTTTTTTTTTAAATGCTATTCAAACACACCTCAATCTAACAAAATATATTACATTCTAGACATTTCTACTGCACCCTTTTACAGTTTGATATAATGTTTCCCCATAATGTATCTGTGATGAGTTTTTATTTATAATTTAATTTAATTGACAAGCTTTTTTAGCCAAAAGTTCCAGATTTTCAAGGTCTTGCCTCGTAAGGAAAGTACACATTGTTTCTATTTTATGTATTTAACATTTTTTAGCACAGCATCATTTTAAAACGTCTTATCATTTTAATTCTGCACCGAAAACTTTTAACACAATTGTTATATTCTAAATGCTAAAAAAAGATATTAAATATTTTTTTCAAATAACTTACGACTGAATATCACACGATTTTTCCTCCAATTCTTCTATTCCTAACTTATCAAGCTGAGACAAAGGTCTGAGTACTATAAAATACATACATGTATAGCACAATAAAATAATGTCGTGTTATTTGCTAATATTTTTTCTCACAAGGATAAGTGATTCTTTTCAAGAAACAACTCCCACGATAAAAAGTTTAATATATTTTTGTATATCTCATTTCATCATATGTTTGGATTGTTTAGCGATTTATATCTGAACATACAAAAAAGAATATCTTATTTTATCTCAGTTTTGGAGTAACTAAATAGTACAATGTACTCAAGGATATCTTTATATTTTTATGATAACTTATGTTTTTCAATACGCAGTTTATGTATATTTCTTTTTCTCTCATGAATGAATTTGTAAAACCACTATTTCTTTCATTTCTATAGAAATTTTCCTTATGTTCTGCCTATTTGTTATTTAAGTTTTAATACAGGTAGTGATAGAGCAAGTATTCATGACTATTTTTTTACTTCTTTTATTATAAAGGAACTGCATTGATTTTATACAGTTAACTTACAATTAATATCTCCTCTTGAATACAATGACGTTTCTGAAAAATAAAACACAGACATGTATACAAAGCCAACAAATGTGTCTACAACTCCCAAGACAGGAATATGACAGTTGTTTTTCATTTGTTTCATGTGTTTAAGCTCTTGATTTTGTCATTTGTGACGGAACTTTTCAATTTAAATTTACTAGGAGTTCGGTCTTTTTGTTAAAAAGAGGGATAAAGACACCAGAGGGACTTTCAAACTCATAGATCGAAAATAAACTGACAACGCCTTGGTCAAAATAGAAAAAATACAAACAGCCACTTATACCCCACCTTCTTATATATATCTAAATAGTACACAAGACGCAACATAGAAAACTAAAGACAAAGCAACCCGAACCCCACCAAAACCATGGGGTTCAGGTGCTCCGAGGAGATAAGCAGATCCTGCTACACATTTGGAGGTACTTTACTTTATACTCAAACACTTTCAAAGAAGAGATTCAATTTTATCTTATGTTGAGTAAACAGTTCTTTATCTGAAGGTATTTAATCATTTATATTATATGATATAATGAAAATATATTCTAAAATGATTTTGCACGTATATCAAAGCAATTGGTAAATTCATAATGTTATACATGATCTCTATATTTAGATTTCTTTTTTACTTTTTTAAGATTACCTGTACACCCATATTCTGAAATTCTGTTTCTTGTTTCTCCAATATTACTTTCATCAACAATGTTTTGAAGTTTACAGATAATTTCTTCTCTTTCAATTTCACATTTTGCAACAGTGTCCTTAATGTCCATTAAAGCATCTGAAATATAAAAATTCTGAAATATATTTCCTCGTTGTTAAATATATATGTATCAATTTAGTCTTGAATTTCATTGTCTAGTTCTCTCAGTATGTCCATTGGTACACTGTCGGTCCTTTACAAGAGAGTATTAAAGGTTACTCAGAACAACGATTGGTACTCAGTTAAATAATATTTTTTTAAATATAGGTTAAACTTCAAAACGCAAGATATTATCAAAAAAAAAAATAACCGTCTAAGACCGTTCTTTTTTTTCAAATAATCTAACAGTTTTACTATTCCTTTTGTACATCGGATACAAGTTCTATCAAATAATTGTTACATTTTTAATGTTACTTTTATAAAATTAAGGAATAACATCATGTTTTGAATATATCAGTTCGTATGAAATGCACAAAATTCAGGAATTTGTTTGAAACTAAGAATTAGGGAAGTCAAAATATAAAATATATGAGAATTTCAAAATAAACAATTGTTTAACAGAACAATCAAAACTGTTTACAGACATTTTACGTGACTGAGTTGCGACACGTAGGTCTAAAATATCAAAGTCATGTGTAAGGCTTGAAAATAAATGTTAGGGAAGTTAAACATATATAGACCTACATAAAATAGTGAAATTTATTCAGACCAAATTCAACCGTGACATTTGCAATCGTAGTTTTAGTGCAATTGCACAATTCATAAATTAAAAATAAAAATATATATCGTTTGCACGACGAGTAAATTCAGAAGTTATAATTTGATATTTGATGCCTTATACACCTAGACTATAGATTGCTTTAAAATTCTTCTGAAAACTTTTAATCATAGTGATATGTAATAATCTTTTATAAACAATACCTTTGCAGAAATTTTCCGTCGTCACAATATCAGCATTTTCAATGACCTTGTTTAATTCAAAACATCTCTCATCGTATTCGTCAATAATATTCTGAAGTTTTCGAGTTATTTCATCTTTTTCTTCCTCACATACTTCCACTGCATACCTTAACTCTAGTAGGGCATCTGATAGTAAAAGATCGTACTAACATATGAACTGATCAAAATTCAAAATGTTCAATTTTCTTGGTGGTTGTGTAGATACAAGAATATGTGTCTGATTTTATATAACTTCTAGGTATGGTATTCTGTTAATATTGATTAAATGTAAATTTAAAGCCTTTTTCAACTTCTGGTAGTAGGTGTTTTTGGAAGTTTGAGATTTCTGAGAGTCGTGGGATGCATACATGTTCAATAATCAAGGATTGAATTTTTTTCTGGTTTTGTATTTCGTGTCATTTCATTAACAGTTCACTTACATTGTTAGTTTGTTATATTTGAAGAATATGAATTAGGACACAAGTATAAGGTGAAGACATACATGAGTACATTGGTGAATATATTGTGGAGCACAACACATGTTCATTATGTGGCATATAATTGCTTATATCCACTTCATGTGAACTTTACTTAATAATTGTCTCATTGACATGCAATCATACCATATCTCCTTTTTGTTATATATAGTGTACTTTGGGCTTGTTTCTAACAACAGAGCTGACTAAAACATAAGTGTTTTCATGAAGCCGGATTTGAATCTGCACTTAATAATTTCGATTCCATAATGTTTTTGCTTTTGTAAGCTCGTCCATACGTCACCTAAATGAACAAAATGGCAATTCAAAACGGCAATCTAGTGTCAAATATATTGTTATTAATAAATGTGCATATTCACCTTAAGTAAGTAAGACAAACGAAGACAGCAACACAGCCCAATTAGCCACATTTAATATAATTCTCGTTGTGTAAGAAGTCAATTCTACACTGTTAACTGAATATGTGTCAGGACAAACTCTGACAATCAATTTGAAAAGACAAAACTCGTCAGGGCGGTATATAATGTAAATCATCGATACAAATAATAAGATACTAGTATTAAAATACCCATCTCAAAAGCCTTGCTGTTAATGAAATAAACTTTGAAATCTATGCTATGTTTTGAAGGCCTAACTTGACCTATAATTCTAAACTATTCATACATTGTGAATCTATGGAGAGTTCTCTCATTTGTAATGATACCACATCTTTTTATTTATATTAATCGCATAAGATCTTTGCAAAGTTTTTACAATTAAAAGACTTTTTATTGCTAACCGGAATACAGTTGAAGAGATTTAAAGTCAAATCATTAAAAACAAACCGATACCTGTCATATTTGATATATATTCTTTCGTGTTTTGCTTTTCTTGTTCAAAAGCGAGTTGGTAGTTCTCAACATCCATCTCCAGATCTCTGTTTTGTTGTAGAATTTTCTGAACAGCTGCATCTTTATCAAGAGTTGGTTTTACCTCATTTTCTTTAAAGTCTGAAAATGAGATAATTCGCGTTACCCAAGTAGGGACTGCCTTTCTTTTTATAGTTCAGATTTTAATAGTCGGGCAATTATCACAATTTTGAGGTATTTTGAATATTACAGACTATATGAACACATTCATGCGAGAGAGAAACATATTACAGTTAATACTAAAACAAGAGGACGTTGTATAATTGCCAATGAAACAAATCTCCACCAAAGACCAAATGACACTGAAAATAACAACTATAGATCACCGTTCGACCTTCAATAAAATGAATAAAACTCATACCGCAATATTCATACATACAGATTTATTCATTGTCTTTGAACAAGAATTATTTATTGCTTTCACTGGAAAACCAATTATTCCAGATTTTTTTCTCTCAGTATTTTGAGACATATTGATTCTTGAAAACTTGAATCATTAAAAGCAGCGGATAATCAAAATATAGAATAATTACCTTTGCAGTCTATAAGTTGTTCGTCTACTTTAAATCTATCTACCCCATGCAAAAATAGTCTTTTTCTCTCCTGGTCGTCTAAGTTCAAGAGAATTTCAATGCATACATCTGGTATCATAAAAGTAATATGAATGCTGCTTGTTGGTTCTATACCATCAATAATGATGTGATGCATTGGACAGCGAAGTAAAACTGACATGGCTCCTTTCAATGATTCCAAGTCATCTGAACTAAAGAGATCAGTTCCTCTGATATGAAAATCCACATGCTTGTAACCATTAACTATCATCAACACAGAAAGAAAAAAAGTTACAAGTAAGTGATGTCGTTGATGAATTTATACGTGTGTATACTTGGATGTGTTTAAATATTTATAACTGATTAATGGAGGATATACGTTTTTCTTTATAGATTAATAATTTGATAGTTGTAAAACTGAGGAAGATATATGCATTTGAACTATCGATGGCATTGATGGGCTTTAAGTACGATCATTGAATGTTGTTTCATTTACGTTGTTTCAAGTGGCCTATATACCATTTCATTTGAATTTGAATTCTAAAGTACGAACTTCTTAACTTTGTAATAAAAAAATCACCAATACTTGAGAAGTGGCCAATCAATTATGAATAAAGGCAACAGTAGTATACCGCTGTTCAAAACTCATAAATCCATGGACAAAAAACAAAATCGGGGTAACAAACTAAACCCGAGGGAAACGCATTAAATATAAGAGGAGAACAACGACACAACACTAAAATGTAACACACACAGAAACGGACCTTATGAGCATAACAATGGTTCCTAAAACTTTCTGTCTTACCTGGATGATCAGAAGGAACAAAGAAGTGAAGAGTTTTATCATGTGAATTACAATATTCCAGGAAATCCTTATATAAATCTTTCCTTCCCAAATGCCATATCATTGCTTGTAATGGTGCAAGGTTGTATTTAGTCAGAATCCGTCGTTCTTTCAAATGAGTAAAAAGACTCATGTAATCTGTTATCTTTTCTAAGACATTTTTCGTCAAACCACCCTCGCCTGAAATACATAATCATACACATGGTGAATCAATTCGATCGATTTCTGCCTATGTTTTATACATTGAATTGATATGATATTTCATATCTACAATATGTTTTATATACTTGAATGGCTACCATGAAACATGCGTACACACATATTTTTTTTTAAACAATTCTTGATTTTAACCTTTTATTAACCATTTTACAATAACAGTATATACATATCTAAATGTATTGATTATAAGGTTTTTCTAAAATGATTATTGAGGGCCATACTGTGACCTATAGTTTGTGTCATTTGGTCTTTTGTGGAGAGTTGTCTCGTTCGTAATCATACCACATCTTCTCTGTTATGTATAGGATCTTTAATCGGCCGCTTTTAACTATCCCGAAGATTCTAAATACTGCTTCTACGCGTTTTCTGGAGAGGTTGAACCTCATTTAAGATTTTTCTCCTGGAAACGGTTGTCTGCTGTATGTGTTTCATTTAGTTGGTATTTTTATCAATAGTTTACCAATTCATGATTATGACAGTTGTTATTCATTCGTTTGGTGTGTTTTCGCTTTTGATTTTGCCATTTGGTTTGTGAGTTTCTGTTTAGAATTTTCCTCGGAGTTCGGTTTTTTTATTATTTAACTTTTCTATTGAGAACTCAGTTCATGATCTCAATTTGCAATTAATACACTGGAGCAGATCGTTGGTCTCTTTTGTGCGCATGCCCGGAAAATTTTAGCTCGATTAATTACAGGATTTCAAGTTTGAATACGGAGTGATCAAATTTCCGTGCTATTACTTGAGGCACGAACTTTTTTCCCGGTATAAACATAAACCTAAACACTGATGACACTAGTAAACGACGTAGGTATTGCATTTCCCTTCGTGATTTTTTACCACATAAAAAACTGTAGACGACGTCAACCGTCCATCCCTGTCGAGTCAAAGTTAAGCAACGACTTGTGTCTAATCCATTTGTCATTTTTGAACAATAGAAACTAACGCCATCATAGACTACTCCTACTTCTTGACGTTTGTGGTGATATCTAGAAAATGTATTATGTACACTTGAAAGAGATCGTGCTGTTTTAATTAATTGGTTTAGATTTTATTGTATGCAGGCAAATCAAATGATAGAATTTGAGCGGTGATATTTTACTTAATCCATGACCAGCTAAAAACTGTGCAAAACCATGTGAGGCTTGCAACTTCTGGTGACACATTAAAGATGTCAATATGTCACCTACCACTTACACTGAACTGTATAATTCTGGTGATCCATTGTTATGCAATGACTGCAACCCATTTTTTGATATTTCGTTAAACAGTGAAAATTCTATGAACACTAGCAACTTATCGAAATCAGAAGAAGGTTTAGACAGAGATATTTCCTGAACTTAGAGAAGATGGAAAAAATCATATGAACAACTGTTATATATGCCATTTAAATATTGACAGTGAGCATTACAAATTTGACGAAATCAAACTGATTTTACTTGATAAAATTGCTGACTGTCTGATAATTTCTGAAACTTAATTAGACTCTTCTTTAAAAAACTCCTTATTTGATGTGAATCGGTACCAACTACAGTGAAGAGACCGTCCTGACCATAAGGAAGGTATGGCTACTTTCATGCGAGCTGACATAACAGCCAGAAGAAGACTTGACATTGAATGTAAGACCTTTGAAAACTTTGTTTACGTGATTACTCTTGATAAAACTAAATGGTTAATTTTTGACATTCATCGTCCCTCGTTAATATATTTTATGACTCCATAAATATCCTCTCAGATAAACGTTCCAAAATTATATGGTTTTTGGTGACCTTACTATGATTTTATGTTTAAAAACAAATTACAAGTGTTGGAGGATATATGTGATATTTTTTATCTGTCAAATATTGTGAAACAACCTACATGCTATATGCATGGGTATGAACAATTACTTGTAAATGTTATTCTTTCAATTAGAACAACTCTTTGTTTCAAAACACCGATGTGAAACTAGTGTTAGTGATTGTTTCCATATGATACATGTATCTACTTTTATAAAATATCATACACCTAGAATTAGAAACCAGAAATTTCAAATTCGTACAAAATACGTACAAGTCAATCTATGCCTAGCATGGAGATTCTTAGTGTTTCGATTAATTGAATCTTTCATAAACAGATGATTTACAAAAAATAAACTTTCAAATGGTATATTTTACCAACACAGATGTGCGACCTACTGGCCTTGTGATGCTCTCGAGGATGAAATGTCCACCAGCACTGGTATCAACGCAGTGGTTGTAAAAAGTCACTCAAGGTGCTAGACTTCTGATTTGGTCCATCAGATTGTTGTGTTTCGGCTACGTAAGACTCGTAAGTGTAGTAGATTCAAATCCACAGATTAATTAACTTGCCTTAAAAAACCCGAACACAATAAATGTCTGGGCACTGGAAATCTAGTTCTTCGAATAATTCAACTTTTATAAACAGTACATTCACAGCACATTTACTTATCAATGACATATTTCACGTGAACAAAAAATTGTGAAGTAACCAACCTTTTGATTTAGAACGCAAGACGCGGGTTGCAACTGTGTAAGACAAATCAGTGGCCTCAAATCTAAATATTCTGGAGGTCAAATCAAAATTGGAACTGGAAGAGCATTATAATCATAAATACTTAAAATAAACATGTGCCAACAACGGCTTGTGTATTTTATACATGACGATATAAAAATCCTTATTATACGAATATTCCAACATTTCATAAACAGTGCATCAATAGAAAATTAACTTATCAATGATATTTCATGTCAGCACAAATGGTACTATCCTGGGCTGGTTATACCATTGGGAACGAAAGTCAACCAGATGTGGGGTCAATATTGTGGTAATTGGCTAAGGATAATCCAATTTTAACTTTCTTCATTCGACAGTAACAAGCATTAAAGTATAAAGTATGTTGATCCTCTTGGTGATTCTGATAAGTAGTTATCAAAGGTACCAGGATTATAATTTAGTACGCCAGACGCGTGTTTCGTCTACATAGGACTCATCAGTGACACTAATATTAAAATATTTATAAAGCCAAACAAGTACAAAGTTGAAGAGCATTGAGGATCCAAAATTCCAAAAAGTTGTGCCAAAAACGTCTAAGGTAATCTGGGATAAGAAAATCCTTAGTTTTTCGAAAAATTCAAAGTTTTGTAAACAGGAAAATTGACAGCACACAGTTTAAAGAAGAAGTAATACAGACCAAATAATTACTAAAAACTCACAAAAAAAAAGACTTTGTTTGAAGGTTAATAACTCATCTCTTATAAAGGGGAATCTTTTGTTATCAAAAAATAAGAAACTTCAGTAAGTTTCTGCCTTACTAAAGCTATGTATAATACTAAATACCTGCACAGCAGAATTTGAGTTTTTTAAAGTCCTCTTCTGTTAGCTGATCACCAATTTTGAGTAGAAACGTGTGAAGTGGATAATCATCCGAAGGAATAATCCTTATATCATCCAATTTAATTTTGTTTGGTTCCATTTCCGGTTAATACAACTTTAATTTTTTTGAATGTTATGGTAAAAAGAGAATGCATGAAAATTGAGTGAAAATCCAATATTATTGTTATTTGAACTATCTTCATATAATTCGTTTGAAAATCAACGAATCTTCATAACTTCCATTGAAAGTGTACAAATTATAAAAATCCAGACAATGCCATTATGCCAATATCAAAGGTACGAAAAGTATGTTGAAAAATTCAATAACGATCACATTAGAGCTATCTAATGTTGACCTAATTCTTGCAAATATCTATTTTCATGTAAACTGCCGACAAAACTAATCAATACATAATTTAAATGGACCTGAACATAAAATGTAATATTATGGTTGTAATATCACATGTTTGTGATCTATAATAATATAATGCACTGGATCATAATATTACCTTTGGTACCTTTCCAAATAAAAATTAGGTTATAATGATTAAATTTGTTAAACTTTGGTTTAAAAAAATTAACAACAAGTTAATTTATAAAAATGAATGTGTAGTTTACCTTGAAAAAAGCAGTGCAGATATAAATTGACTTTTAAGTCAAAGATCTTTTCTAGTTAATCCACCATTTTCTAAACAAGGAAATGCCTGTACCAAGTTTGGAATATGAAAGTTGTTTTCCATTTCTTTGTTGTGTTTGAGCTTTTGATTATGCCATATGACTTTCCGTTTTGGATTGCCATTGGAGCTCGGTACTTTTGGGGCTTTTTTTTACATACTAATAGAATACTATAGAGTTATTGTACAACAAAATGACAAGAAAGCAAATCACAAATTTTAACATATACCAATTAACGAAACATAAAAGCTTCTAACAACCTTATGTCACAGATGTTTTTTGTTTTACTTGCAGCAGTCTTGATTGTCATTTTTCTTGATAACATCTACATAAAATTGAAAATGGAAATGGGGAATGTGTCAAAGAGTTTTTGTTTCACATCCGACCAAATTCTTGTCAAAAGTATGAATGTGTACTGATGACATCCTAAATTAAGTTGGTTGACAGTATATTTAGAAATGGCTGTCTTTTAGTTGCTTTCTGTCATATGATTATTTCAGCCGTTGGTTTTCCTTTTTAAACTGTTTTGCGTTAACATGATTCTCATAATAGTAACTGAGAGCAAAATAATTTAAAGAAGATGTTAATAAAGACGAAAGTTGGAACCCTAAAGATGCCTATTTAGTTGTCTTGTGTTGTAAAGTGGATTTCTCTCAGACTTATCAAACATTACAATATATCTGCATGGTGCATTCAAACCTGGTGATATATTATTTTCTGTCATGTCTGTATTCCAACATTAAAGCTATTCATGATATTTATCTACAAAAATGTAAATGAGCAGAGCCTCCCCAATAAACGTTTTTCTACAGTGAATTAACTGTGATGAAAATGGATTTTTTTTTATGTAAACCAAATTGGTTTTTTTTTTATTACAAAGGCATTCACTTTGAAAATGTGTTCCAAAACGCCTTCATACAAGAAAGTCGAAAGATGCCAAAAGGACATTCAAACTTATTAGCCGGTAATAAACTGACAACACCATGTCTGATCAAGTAAGTACAAGCCTGGTGATAAGTTTAATTCGCAATATACTTCACATGCATATGGGATATACATCTCCCAACTCATTCGGTAATTGAGAGCTTGCAGCTGCTACTCAGACTTTGTTAAACATCACCAGTGTCTAAGCAGAAAGTTGATGAACCAAGCTTAGGAAAAAAAACGTATCGTCCTTTTTCTTGATTAGTGCAGCGGAAGATAACAAGACCTTGTCAATAAATATTCAGTAACCACTTCACAAATATCACACGATGGTCTTGAAGTCCAGATTCAAAGTGCTGACGTTGTTTATCATCTAAATGACGTGTTGTATATTGTTCTTTTATTTGTGTTTGTAAATTATTACTTTTTCTGTTTAGTCTATGTTTGGCAGTATCCATCATGTCCATTTGACGTGGCGCAGTAATTAATGGTATTGTTTTATTGTGCTATGGTAAATTGCTGTATTCTTCTCTTTAGTTTTTGCGTATGTGCTTTGTTTATATGAAGCCTTTTTGTTTTTCTACATTGAAATGTTTGTTTGAATTAAAATGATTAAGATTATAACACAATGACTGCTGTATCTCCATTTTTGTCTTTTTTACCTTTTATATCTGTTTGTTATTGTTCACACATTGTTGTCAATATGATAGAACAATATGCGACTGTCACATGATACAAGTGTGAGGTTTGGCTAGGGTATAAAACCAGGAATAATCCTCCATTTTCTACATCAGAAAATGCATGTATCAAGTCAGGAATATGACAGTTAATTGTTATCCAATAGACCACTTGCAATGTATGTCCTTCACCGGAAAAAATCGCCAATTATGTATGCCTTTTAATGGAGCAAGATGACGTCATTTTCAAGATATCGGGGTCGCCTGTAATCCTGAACTATGAAACCTCATCAAGGGTCCGTGGTCGTCATAAGCCAGGATAACTAGAAACTTATATATCTGACTATGCAGGATGGGCTACGCTCATTGTTAAAGGCCGTTTTGGAATTCCTCCGAGTTCGTTATTTTTATTATTTTACTTTTTTTCGGAAGGCTATAATCGGACAAAATGAAAATTGGGTTATTGATATGACGATATATAATGTAAGGATGGTGCTAGCTTCTTTTAGGGAACTACCATTTTAGTTTAAGGAGGCCGAGGGTGTAAGTGTTTTTCCTAAAAAAAAATATATTCTGTTCAAGCAGAGGACCTAAAGAAATATTCTAAATTCAGATTTTCCCTTTCCTTATTGTTTAAATTTTTAATAAAATGATTTAATTGATAGCGATGAAAAACTAAATATTTTAATATACCCCCAGCCTTTTTGAAGTTAATTGGTTGCTCCTTTAACATGTTTAATTCTTAACTCTTGCGTGAAGTAAGTTACCTAATATGATAAAGGAACAAGTCGGAAAGAAAGGGTACACATTTTGGTTCCCATAGACATGCCAGCTGTCTGTTGAAAACATGTCCGCCAAATATGTTATCAATCAAGAAATCAGGAATTTTGATAATGTGAATTTTTTGTGTTAATAAACTCATCATAGAATCCAGGATTGAAATTTCATATGTACGCCAGACGTGCGTTTTGTCTACAAAAGACTCATCAGTGACGCTCGAATAAAAAAATGTTAAAAAGTCCAAATAAAGTACGAAGTTGAAGAGCATTGAGGACCAAAATTCCTAAAAGTTTTGCCAAATACAGCTAAGGTAATCTATTCCTGAGGTAGAAAAGCCTTAGTATTTCAAAAATTCAAAATTTTGTTAACAGTAAATTTATAATTATGAACATATCAATGATAACTCCAGTCAACACAAAAGTGCTGGCTATTGAAATTTTTTTATTTATAAGGCAATTAAATTCGAAAGGATCGTTCTTATTTTCTGATCTGTGACGAGGTGAAAACGAATGCAAATTTTTACAATATTATTTTGGATAAAATGCATAGCAATTTTTCAATAAAAACATCTTGTTGTCGGATTTACATGAGAAAAGAACAATTAGCCTGATAAATATTTTGACAAATTAAACATAAAACTTATTTCATAAAAATCGGTCATATAATAATTTTGTAATATTTCTTTTTTTAATGATTTTTTTAGATTGAACTCACTTTTGTCCAATATCTGTATGTGTCTGTGCGAATGTTCAGACTATTTGAAAGGCTCTTTCTCTATCTATTTATAGCACTAATGGTTTTTGTTTTACAAACAAGTAATTTATGTAATTAATTAAAATTCATAAGACCATTGTATCTCGGATACTAATCCATTAAGGTGGTTTAGATTTGCGTGAAAACTTTTGTCCATAAGAAATTATCCCAAGCCCATTCCCCTTTTTCCCTGTGTCTATAAAGGGTCTCATTCTTATGTGTGTGTGTGTGTTTTTTTAATCTGAGTGTTATTTTGATTCGGCAAATTTATATCGATAGATGGTAACTGATGGTACCATACATGTGTTGATACCACTGTTTGTGTGTCGATAGATAACATGTTCGTGGATTTCGTTGGTATAGGTAAACCACGAAATTTAATGCTTAACGAAGAGCAAATTTTTTTATCTGTATAGACTTGTCTCATTGGGAATCTTACCACATCTCCTTATTTTTATATTTTGCAAATACAAGAAATCAAATATCCATGAAAATCCATTTATCGTCAATCCACTTAAATATATGATCCACAACAGTATTCATGGTAATCCCATACATGTTTTGATACAAGATTGTGTGTAGATGATGTTTTTTAATAATCATTGAAAATACAAATTATGTTCATGATATGTATATTTGATGTGATATATAAATGGGTATTCAACATCCATTGGCAATTAAATGCCTACTTAGGACAAGAATTTGGCAATGTGCTTAATATAACCCAGCTTTGTCTAGAACCATGTGCACTGAGCCAGATTTTAAGCGTGCTAGTTAACATAGTCAGCAGGAAGACATTTCACATGATTCTGAAACCAAGCCCAACCATCTTTTTTTCTAATCCATAAATGCTGCATTGGTTAAGATAGAGCAAATACCAATTTCCAAGTCTTGTTTGACCTGGCAACAGTAAGACACTTAGCATGACCTTCCACACTGCACACTACCAGAATGCAAAAGAGAAGGTATATTTGATTTTATCTCATGACAATTTTTAAAGGGAGCAATAATAAAAACATTTATTTTCACTTTTATATTAACTTCATCAAACAAAACACAACAAAGATCTTGTAAACATAAATAACATACCAGGATAACCAATTTTACCTATATTTAGATCATGCCTGTTATTTAATATTTGCATATTTCACAAAGAGGTTATTTTTTTATTTTTTGTCCCATTGTTTTAAACCAAGATGGACAGAAACTTTTTTAATCTTCTAGAACTTTTATTCGTTGATAATTTGGGTGAATCCCCCCAAAAAAAATGTAAATATAAGTCTTCAAAACTGACAACCTTCTCCTTCTTTATTTTTTAAATGTGAAGAAGCTTTATCAGGCTTACTCAAATATTTCAATTATTGCAAATGGAACTAAAAGAGACAAAGTCATATGAAATAACAGGAAAAGCAACAGTAAAAATTGGAAGACAAAACAATTTATGGTCAAATTAACTAAATGTATAGTTATAATTGTAGAGATTACAATGTCCTATAAATCAATAAATGTTGAATTTAAATTAGCTTAAACAACTGCATGGAACCAAAATTGATTTATTTCATAACAATAATATTCAATGAGTATTTTATATTACATCATGCACTGCTAACTAAAATGGCTGACACTTCAAAAATCCAATCCTTTCTGCTAGCACTGTACATGTAAAATTTATTAAAAAAAACCTATTTTAATTACAAACACAATAAAAATTTAAACAAAAACATGTAAAATAAACATATAAAGAATGTCATATGATATAATATACAGTGGTATGGGCAGATAACAGCACTTCTAAATTCTTACATTGAAGACTGAAATGCATTAAACCTTTTAACATGAAAACTTACCAACATTTCTAATATCTTAGGAACTCTTTGCAGAAAGTGAAAAAAAAAACAAGTGAAATTATCTCCCTTTGTATAAATTTGAGTTTTTTAGAAATAAGATTGATATTTTTCTATATTTTAACACTTTTTTAGTTTGGCATTTTCTCAGAATACCATGGACCTTACATGATCAATACATGTGACATGTACACACCTCATTTATTTAATTTATGATTTATCATCTTAGAACGAATTAGTCTAAAGAAAAAACAGAGAACAGATAAAAGCTTTCAAACATTTGTTCATACTTTATGATTCAAATTACAGAAAATACAAGACAACACTTTTAATAGGATTTTGTTAATTAAATGTGACCGTCACTGTTAAATGCTTTTCCTTCTTATGGCCAGTTAATCCTAACTCTGAAATAATCTTTGAAGGTAAATGTATTTTCTATTTTAGCAGTTACCTTTCTTCCTTCCTAAGAAATTCTTGTATGAGGTCAGCCCCTAAGAGTAAAGGATCAAGTCGACAAGAACATGGGTACAATTGGTTACTATGGGAATTCCGATAGTTTGTGTGACAATACCACTTTTTTATGTAGTCAGTTGGTTATCATACGTATGTCGGTTCCAGTATGTGTCTCGATGGATGGTTACTGAGGGTACCAATCATATGTTGATACCACTGAATTTGTTTGTAAATATTTTTTGACTGATAATCCATGCATATTTTGATTCGTTGACAGTTAGAGACATATGGTATAATCATATTTATTTTTCGATTAAAGATAACAAGCATTTTGCGAGTATTATCAGTTATAACATTTTTGTATTTGATTAGTAACTTGTCATGATAAAACTATATCTTCAAGGTCTTACTTTGCTGTACATTATGGCTATTGGTACTTTACGGAACGGAACGGAACGGAACGGAACGGAAAAGAATTTCATTTAAGGTATCCAAAGGGGGCATTTATCAAAATTTCGAAAAATCTTTAAAACAAAACAAACTTTAAAATTTCTGTGTTTTACGGTTTTCCATATACAAATAACACAAATGTATACTAAATCTCATCTTCACAGGTGAAATGTGTAATAATGTATAACATCGGGAAATACTCTGTAGATGAATATGTCGGATTGTCCTGATAAATTATCATGAAATTAACGCATTTGCAAGTCATGCATTATGATATCTAGACTGACCTCACGTCGTCCTTGATTAGAGACAGTGATCAAGTTGAATCTGATTTAAACTTATTAATTTATTTTTCCGTTCCGTTCCGTTCCGCAAAGTACCAATTGCTCTGAGGAATTGGTATTTAACGGAAAAAACGGAAACAGACATCTTTAATGTAATTAAAGCTGTATGATAACAAAAATTGTCTGACACCTCTTTTTGCATGAGTGGTATGTGTTTTAGATAGCATTTTCGACTTGATCAATAATAAAAAATTTAACACAAAGGCAGGTTACACAAAAAGTCTTTCGCCTTCCATCGGTAATTATATTTTAAAAAAGAGGCCTTCAACAGCCCGTTCCGACGATGATTAGAGACAGTGATCAAGTTGAATCTTTATTAAATCTTTTAATTTATTTTTCCGTTCCGTTCCGTTCCGCAAAGTACCAATTGCTCTGAGGAATTGGTATTTAACGGAAAAAACGGAAACAGACATCTTTAATGTAATAAAAGCAGTATGATAACAAAAATTGTCTGACACTCTTTTTGCATGAGTGGTATGTGTTTTAGATAGCATTTTCGACTTGATCAATAATAAAAAATTTAACACAGAGGCAGGTTACACAAAAAGTCTTTCTCCTTCCATCGGTAATTATATTTTAAAAAAGAGGCCTTCAACAGCCCGTTCCGACGATGATTAGAGACAGTGATCAAGTTGAATCTGATTTAAACTTTTTAATTTATTTTTCCGTTCCGTTCCGTTCCGCAAAGTACCAATTGCTCTGAGGAATTGGTATTTAACGGAAAAAACGGAAACAGACATCTTTAATGTAATAAAAGCAGTATGATAACAAAAATTGTCTGACACTCTTTTTGCATGAGTGGTATGTGTTTTAGATAGCATTTTCGACTTGATCAATAATAAAAAATTTAACACAGAGGCAGGTTACACAAAAAGTCTTTCTCCTTCCATCGGTAATTATATTTTAAAAAAGAGGCCTTCAACAGCCCGTTCCGACGATGATTAGAGACAGTGATCAAGTTGAATCTGATTTAAACTTTTTAATTTATTTTTCCGTTCCGTTCCGTTCCGCAAAGTACCAATTGCTCTGAGGAATTGGTATTTAACGGAAAAAACGGAAACAGACATCTTTAATGTAATTAAAGCAGTATGATAACAAAAATTGTCTGACACCTCTTTTTGCATGAGTGGTATGTGTTTTAGATAGCATTTTCGACTTGATCAATAATACAAAATTTAACACAAAGGCAGGTTACACAAAAAGTCTTTCTCCTTCCATCGGTAATCATATTTTAAAAAAGAGGCCTTCAACAGCCCGTTCCGACGATGATTAGAGACAGTGATCAAGTTGAATCTGATTTAAACTTTTTAATTTATTTTTCCGTTCCGTTCCGTTCCGCAAAGTACCAATTGCTCTGAGGAATTGGTATTTAACGGAAAAAACGGAAACAGACATCTTTAATGTAATTAAAGCAGTATGATAACAAAAATTGTCTGACACTCTTTTTGCATGAGTGGTATGTGTTTTAGATAGCATTTTCGACTTGATCAATAATAAAAAAATTAACACAAAGGCAGGTTACACAAAAAGTCTTTCTCCTTCCATCGGTAATTATATTTTAAAAAAGAGGCATTCAACAGCCCGTTCCGACGATGATTAGAGACAGTGATCAAGTTGAATCTGATTTAAACTTTTAAATTTATTTTTCCGTTCCGTTCCGTTCCGCAAAGTACCAATTGCTCTGAGGAATTGGTATTTAACGGAATCAACGGAAACAGACATCTATAATGTAATAAAAGCAGTATGATAAAAACAAGTCAGACCCTTCTTTTTTGAATGAGTGGTAAGTGTTTTAGATAGCATTTCGACTGGATCAATATTTAAATAAACAGCTGCGCCATGAGCGCATGATACGCCCGTCGTCTTGTGAAAAAACATTTTAATGTAAGTGCGGTTCTACCCACACATCAACCTATCTTAGAATGAAAATGACCTTTATTTTACACATGAGGAATGTCAGGGAATGAAACTGTACGTGTATTGCTTGGCCGCTCAAGTCCTTTTGATTTATAACGGATTAAGAAACAAATTGAAAACATGTAAGATTATTTGCAAAAGTAATTGCATACATTTAATTCACTGTCCGTGTCACTGCTAGTCATGATAGCCCTACGATACAAACATTTCACTAGATTTTTTCGGGACAAACTAACATGTAAATCAAAGAATTTCAAAGAAAACGTTGTCGGATAAGTCCGAAAATTAATAAGTGCGCTTAGACTAAGAATGTTTTAAGGGTTTTATCAAACGAAGTTATGGGAAAGAAAAGAACGAAAATAGAATGCTTTTTGATACACTCTTAAAAGGACCCTTAATGCATTCTTTGTGTAATCGTAAACTATGACTTACGAAGACTTTAAGAGAAGTTTCTTGTTACCGCGGGCCCCTGTATCATGAAAACCTGATTACGATGGTGATAAGAGAGTATCTGCAATCCCCTCGTGGATTATCTTAACAATTTAACGGCTATCTTAGTATACACTTACGATAACTAGTTAAGATAGCCCTATTATCGACTTCGAAGTAACCGTCTTTGATTTCTAAGAGAATATTAGTATTTGCGGCAAAATCGGTATTAAAACTAAAGTCGTCTACTGTATGTGTTTAAAAGAATGCTAAAAATATACTATGATTCGTTTTTTGTTGCAGACTCTACATCCACTGTCAAGTAAAGCCCTGTTTAATGCTCCTTTCTGGCATAGATAATAAACGAATATTCAAGTTAATAAATTCTATTCTTCAAAAACACATCTACATGGAATGGTAACAATAAATCAAGAGAACAAATCAACTAACATATCATACAAATACGGAATGCAATCTGCAATACGAAAAACCCCATAACTGGTTAAGGCGAGATAACTCTCTTAAAAGGATGTTATCTTTACCAAACGTCTTGACCATACCAAACTGACATATAACACCTGTTCATTGATAATTTGTATTATTCTATGTATTTTTTGTGATTTTGTCCCATGTACATTTTACTTCATAACTCTTTATTAACATACTGTTTGTAGATTTTTTTTACTGATATGTAATAATACGTATCAGTATTACCACCGTAGGTATAGTGTCCGGTTGAGATCGGGTTTTTTCGAGAGCGTCCAGTTTTTTTTCGAGAGATTATGACTAAAAATGTAAACAAACAGACATGTTTTCCTGTAACACGTAAAATAAATGCTTAAACTAAATTTACAAGATCAAACAAGTTAAGTAAGTATTTGTGATGAAAGGATGTTGCCAACCATACATACTTTGCAGTTAAAAAAGTTTGATTTGGCCTAATAATGCTTTTATGCCAAAATATAGAAAAAAGCAATTTCTATACACATACCAATGCAAATTTCAAAGAGCATGCACACATGATGTCTTTATATCCTTACATTTACATATGCTATAACAAAAGTTTTAGTTATTGTAATTAAAAGGCAATTTTAAGGGTATATTCATTTCCATCTGTTCAAGTTTTTTCGAGAGCAGTTCGGGTTTTTTCGAGAACAGTTCAGGTTTTTTCGAGAGATAAACCAATTTCTTACGGTTTAAAATGTGCTATTTAAGTACATTTGAGTTTAAAAACGAATGAAAAGTCATCGGTTCTTTCAAAGTTTATAACTAATGCATTACAGCAGTTTGATAATGTTGCATAAGCACATACATTTCATAAAAAAACATAATTTATTTCTATATATTGTTGTATTGCATTATGAATTGCATGGACACCGGTATGCTTTATACCTATATTATTTGGATTAATCAAATCTACCTATGTCTATAGAAAAAAATGTTCACATCATGCATGATCACTGTATTCAAAGGACACTGGTTAACGTATGGTTAGATCAATCAAACATATTGCCATCCATGTTATTGAAATGACGGAACTAAGCTAGTGTACTGACTCTTCCGTAATTATTTCATGATGTTTCCGAAAGTTGACTTACATTTACTATCTTCTTTGTTACTTTCCCCTCTTTTGTAATTTCCCCTTATTTACATGCTCACGTTGATGATTCAGCATCATTTATTGATATATCTGCCAGATTCCGGCACAGTGTACGTTTATAGCATATTGACAATTTGAAGAACTGTTTATTGTAAACATATATAACATGTATTGTGTTTTGATGACGTATAAAACGTTGGATAAATGACAATGATGACAAATATGCCACTTCACCAGATTATTTGTTTTATTGTTTTACAACCGTTTGTTATTACTTGTAAACACACAGATACAACATTTACACTATAAAAATGTTCTATAAACATTCAAATACCCTTTTTGGTAATTTTTGTATGATTCATAGCACCCCCCTCATTTCGTTATTTTTAAAGTATGGAAAGCAATTCGTGTCATAATTTGCATACATAATGTTTGATACTTGTCGAGTTTTCAACACATTAAAAGCTGAACACACCAGTTTTGACTCACAGTTTGTTACAAACTTGATATATTGTTAATACTTGTATTTTTTATGTGAATGTATGGAACACAATTAGTGTCATAAGCCAACTTTGTATTTTTGTATGTTTTGGCAAATCTTTTTGATTGATAGGTTTTATATTGAGTTTTTATTTGTTCTTTCAGCTTTTTACCGTTTGATGTTCACGTTCAGTTTGGAGTTATACTTACCTGTCATCATTTGTAATCATTCATTGAACACCAGCATACCTTTGTTATTCATGCTACATTGTGTTAATAGAGTGGATTATATGACAATAAATAAAACGGTTATCTTTAATGAAGTCCATTATTTAATGCCCGCAAAGAATAGATGGGAGTCATTACAGCTAGCATGCTGATGTCCAGATAAACATATTGCATAGATCCAAATATACGTATATCGATATGGAATTTATGTGATTTAAAAAATCTACATTTTAGAGTGCCATGGATTTTAAGCTGAAACTATTCGTAATTTGAACAATCGTTTTGTGGGCACGGTCAAATTTGATTGATATTTAAGTACGCATTGCTTTTGCGCCAATTCTTAAAAGTTGTAGTTTTTCATTTGCGCCAAAAAATAAATATTGCTTCTGCGCCATTGTGCAGGTAAACTAATTAAAAAGTGAAAATATAGAAAATTTAAACAATATCTACGGACACACCAGCTGTCATCAGGAGATAGGAGAAAAAAAAACAGATTCAGTGGCGGATCCAGGGGGGGTGGGGGTTCCGGGGGGGTGCACCCCCTTTATTTTTGCCGATCAATGCATTTGTATCGGGACATATGTTTTGCACCCCCCCTTTGCCCTGGGTTACCTGGGTTAGCACCCCCTCTTTCGAAAATTCCTGCATCCGCCCCTGCAGATTAAATACGGAATGCACCTCTAGAACCGAAATTTCCCGCTGATATTATAGTAAGACCTTTGCCTATAGGTTTTTTAACAGAACAGACTTTTAGTTTTTATAAATACTTTGATTAACAGCAGTTATTATTGTGGTTTTATGACTTTTAAGGAGTTACCATTTTTTATAGTGCTTTGATAAATCCGAAAATGTTTTAACAATTTGCAAACATTTTTTTATTATAGTGTAAACCAGTGTTTAGTGCTCATATTTTTATGAAGATATATTTTAAACATATGTTTTAATATTTATGAGACCTTGTTTCTAATATAAAATTGAGAATGGAAATGGGGATCACTGTTTCTTATCATCTTCGGAAGGCCCCTTTTTTAATTTATAATTACCAATGGAAGTAGAAAGACCTTTTGTCTAACCTGTCTTTGTGTTATTTTTTATACGTCCGTCAATTTTGACGGGACGTATTATGGTATACAAATGTCCAGTGTCCGTCCGTCCGTCCGTCCGTCTGTCTGGTGTAAACATGTCGCACCGTAACTTGAGAACGACTTATCCAAATTTTTTGAAACTTAACATAGTTGTTTCTTATGATGGTCAAATGATCTGTCTACTTTTTTGTGAAAATAAGATTACAACTTTTTGAGTTATGGCACTTTGTAACTAAAACAGGGGTGTGTTTAAAAAAATTTTTCACATGTCGCACCGTATCTCAAAAACGATTCTTGATTATGGCTTAAAACTTCAAAGGCTTCTTAGTTATATTAATCTTAATATATCTGTATACTTTTTGGTGATGATTCAAAATGTAATTTTTGAGTTATTGAGTATTTTGTAAAAAAAAAACTAGAGGCTCTAAAGAGCCTGTGTCGCTCACCTTGGTCTATGTGCATATTTAACAAAGGACACAAATGGATTCATGACAAAATTGTATTTTGGTGATGGTGATGTGTTTGAAGTTCTTACTTTACTGAACATTCTTGCTTCTTACAATTATATCTATAATGAACTTTGCCCATTAGTAACAGAGAAAAATATTTGGTAAAAATTTACATAAATTTACCAAATTAATGAAAATTGTTAAAAATTGACTATAAAGGGCAATAACTCCTTAAGGGGTCAATTGACCATTTAGGTCATGTGGACTTATTTGTAGATCTTACTTTGATGAACATTATTGCTGTTTACAGTTTATCGCTATCTATAATAGTATTCAAGATAATAACCAAAAACAGCAAAATTTCTTTAAAAATTACCAATTGGAGGGCAGCAACCCAACAACAGGTTGTCCAATTCATTTGAATATTTCAGGGCAGATATATATTGACTTGATTAACAATTAAACTCCTTGTCAGATTTCCTCTAAATGATTTGGTTTCAGAGTTGTAAGCAAAAAACTACATTTTACCCCTGTTCTATTTTTAGCCGTGGTGGCCATCTTGGTTGGATGGCCAGGTCATCGGACACATTTTTCAAACAAGGTACCTCAAAGATGATTGTGGCCAAGTTTGAATTAATTTGGCCCAGTAGTTTCAGAGGAGAAGATTTTTGTAAAAGATAACTAAGATTTACAAAAATGGTTAAAAATTGACTATAAAGAGCAATAACTCCTAAAGGGGTCAACTGACCATTTCCGTCATGTTGCCTTATTTGTAAATCTTACTTTGCTGAACATTATTGCTGTTTACAGTTTATCTCTATCTATAATAATATTCAAGATAATAACCAAAAACGGCAAAATTTCCTCAAAATTACCAATTCAGGGGCAGCAACCCAACAACAGGTTGACCGATTCATCTGAAAATTTCAGGGCAGATAGATCTTGACCTGATAAACATTTTTACCCCACATCAGATTTGCTCTAAATGCTTTGGTTTTTGAGTTATAAGCCAAAAACTGCATTTTACCCCTATGTTCTATTTTTAGCTGTGGCGGCCATCTTGGTTGGTTGACCGGGTCACGCCACACATTTTTTAAACTAGATACCCCAAAGATGATTGTGGCCAAGTTTGGATTAATTTGGCCCAGTAGTTTCAGAGGAGAAGATTTTTGTAAAAGATTACTTAGATTTATGAAAAATGGTTAAAAATTGACTATAAAGGGCAATAACTCCTAAAGGGGTCAACTGACCATTTCGGTAATGTTGACTTACTTGTAAATCTAACTTTGCCAAACATTATTGCTGTTTACAGCTTATCTCTATCTATAATAATATTCAAGATAATAACCAAAAACAGCAAAATTTCCTCAAAATGACCAATTCAGGGGCAGCAACCCAACAACGGGTTGACCGATTCATCTGAAAATTTCAGGGCAGATAGATCTTGACCTGATAAACATATTTACCCCATGTCAGATTTGCTCTAAATGCTTTGGTTTTTGAGTTATAAGCCAAAAACTGCATTTTACCCCTATGTTCTATTTTTAGCCGTGGCGGCCATCTTGGTTGGTTGACTGGGTCACGCCACACATTTTTTAAACTAGATACCCCAATGATGATTTTGGTCAAGTTTGGTTAAATTTGGCCCAGTAGTTTCAGAGGAGAAGATTTTTGTAAAAGTTAACGACGACGGACGACGACGGACGACGGACGACGACGACGACGACGGACGCCGGACGCAAAGTGATGGGAATAGCTCACTTGGCCCTTCGGGCCAGGTGAGCTAAAAAGGGGGGTTTACATGTCGCACCATATCTCAAAAACGATTTATGATTATTGCTTAAAACTTTACACACTTCTTTGTTATATTAATCTAAAGATCTGTATACTTTTTGGTGATGATTCATTTTTATATTTTCGAGTTATTGAGATTTTGTAAAAAAAGAGGTTTTTTTTCACATGTTGCGCTGTATCTCTATTGCTTAAAACTTAACAGGCTAATGTTGCGTCGGGTTTCCAAATACATCTTGTACAATCTTCCTATTGAGCGGGAATAAGGAATGAGTCAGGATATACTAAGCATGACATCCTGTACAACCCTGTGTTATTCAAAAAAGATTTATGTTTTTTCACAAGACGACGGGCGTATCATGCGCTCATGGCGCAGCTGTTTATTTAAATATTGATCCAGTCGAAATGCTATCTAAAACACTTACCACTCATTCAAAAAAGAAGGGTCTGACTTGTTTTTATCATACTGCTTTTATTACATTATAGATGTCTGTTTCCGTTGATTCCGTTAAATACCAATTCCCCAGAGCAATTGGTACTTTGCGGAACGGAACGGAACGGAAAAATAAATTTAAAAGTTTAAATCAGATTCAACTTGATCACTGTCTCTAATCATCGTCGGAACGGGCTGTTGAATGCCTCTTTTTTAAAATATAATTACCGATGGAAGGAGAAAGACTTTTTGTGTAACCTGCCTTTGTGTTAATTTTTTTATTATTGATCAAGTCGAAAATGCTATCTAAAACACATACCACTCATGCAAAAAGAGGTGTCAGACATTTTTTTTTTTATCATACTGCTTTAATTACATTTAAGATGTCTGTTTCCGTTTTTTCCGTTAAATACCAATTCCTCAGAGCAATTGGTACTTTGCGGAACGGAACGGAACGGAAAAATAGATTAAAAAGTTTAAATCAGATTCAACTTGATCACTGTCTCTAATCATCGTCGGAACGGGCTGTTGAAGGCCTCTTTTTTAAAATATAATTACCGATGGAAGGAGAAAGACTTTTTGTGTAACCTGCCTTTGTGTTAAATTTTGTATTATTGATCAAGTCGAAAATGCTATCTAAAACACATACCACTCATGCAAAAAGAGGTGTCAGACATTTTTTGTTATCATACTGCTTTAATTACATTAAAGATGTCTGTTTCCGTTTTTTCCGTTAAATACCAATTCCTCAGAGCAATTGGTACTTTGCGAAACGGAACGGAACGGAAAAATAAATTAAAAAGTTTAAATCAGATTCAACTTGATCACTGTCTCTAATCATCGTCGGAACGGGCTGTTGAATGCCTCTTTTTTAAAATATAATTACCGATGGAAGGAGAAAGACTTTTTGTGTAACCTGCCTTTGTGTTAATTTTTTTATTATTGATCAAGTCGAAAATGCTATCTAAAACACATACCACTCATGCAAAAAGAGGTGTCAGACATTTTTTTTTTTATCATACTGCTTTAATTACATTTAAGATGTCTGTTTCCGTTTTTTCCGTTAAATACCAATTCCTCAGAGCAATTGGTACTTTGCGGAACGGAACGGAACGGAAAAATAAATTAAAAAGTTTAAATCAGATTCAACTTGATCACTGTCTCTAATCATCGTCGGAACGGGCTGTTGAAGGCCTCTTTTTTAAAATATGATTACCGATGGAAGGAGAAAGACTTTTTGTGTAACCTGCCTTTGTGTTAAATTTTGTATTATTGATCAAGTCAAAAATGCTATCTAAAACACATACCACTCATGCAAAAAGAGGTGTCAGACAATTTTTGTTATCATACTGCTTTAATTACATTAAAGATGTCTGTTTCCGTTTTTTCCGTTAAATACCAATTCCTCAGAGCAATTGGTACTTTGCGGAACGGAACGGAACGGAAAAATAAATTAAAAAGTTTAAATCAGATTCAACTTGATCACTGTCTCTAATCATCGTCGGAACGGGCTGTTGAAGGCCTCTTTTTTTAAATATAATTACCGATGGAAGGAGAAAGACTTTTTGTGTAACCTGCCTCTGTGTTAAATTTTTTATTATTGATCAAGTCGAAAATGCTATCTAAAACACATACCACTCATGCAAAAAGAGTGTCAGACAATTTTTGTTATCATACTGCTTTTATTACATTAAAGATGTCTGTTTCCGTTTTTTCCGTTAAATACCAATTCCTCAGAGCAATTGGTACTTTGCGGAACGGAACGGAACGGAAAAATAGATTAAAAAGTTTAAATCAGATTCAACTTGATCACTGTCTCTAATCATCGTCGGAACGGGCTGTTGAAGGCCTCTTTTTTAAAATATAATTACCGATGGAAGGAGAAAGACTTTTTGTGTAACCTGCCTTTGTGTTAAATTTTGTATTATTGATCAAGTCGAAAATGCTATCTAAAACACATACCACTCATGCAAAAAGAGGTGTCAGACATTTTTTGTTATCATACTGCTTTAATTACATTAAAGATGTCTGTTTCCGTTTTTTCCGTTAAATACCAATTCCTCAGAGCAATTGGTACTTTGCGAAACGGAACGGAACGGAAAAATAAATTAAAAAGTTTAAATCAGATTCAACTTGATCACTGTCTCTAATCATCGTCGGAACGGGCTGTTGAAGGCCTCTTTTTTAAAATATAATTACCGATGGAAGGAGAAAGACTTTTTGTGTAACCTGCCTCTGTGTTAAATTTTTTATTATTGATCAAGTCGAAAATGCTATCTAAAACACATACCACTCATGCAAAAAGAGTGTCAGACAATTTTTGTTATCATACTGCTTTTATTACATTAAAGATGTCTGTTTCCGTTTTTTCCGTTAAATACCAATTCCTCAGAGCAATTGGTACTTTGCGGAACGGAACGGAACGGAAAAATAAATTAAAAGATTTAATAAAGATTCAACTTGATCACTGTCTCTAATCATCGTCGGAACGGGCTGTTGAATGCCTCTTTTTTAAAATATAATTACCGATGGAAGGAGAAAGACTTTTTGTGTAACCTGCCTTTGTGTTAATTTTTTTATTATTGATCAAGTCGAAAATGCTATCTAAAACACATACCACTCATGCAAAAAGAGGTGTCAGACATTTTTTTTTTTATCATACTGCTTTTATTACATTATAGATGTCTGTTTCCGTTGATTCCGTTAAATACCAATTCCCCAGAGCAATTGGTACTTTGCGGAACGGAACGGAACGGAAAAATAAATTTAAAAGTTTAAATCAGATTCAACTTGATCACTGTCTCTAATCATCGTCGGAACGGGCTGTTGAATGCCTCTTTTTTAAAATATAATTACCGATGGAAGGAGAAAGACTTTTTGTGTAACCTGCCTTTGTGTTAATTTTTTTATTATTGATCAAGTCGAAAATGCTATCTAAAACACATACCACTCATGCAAAAAGAGGTGTCAGACATTTTTTTTTTTTATCATACTGCTTTAATTACATTTAAGATGTCTGTTTCCGTTTTTTCCGTTAAATACCAATTCCTCAGAGCAATTGGTACTTTGCGGAACGGAACGGAACGGAAAAATAGATTAAAAAGTTTAAATCAGATTCAACTTGATCACTGTCTCTAATCATCGTCGGAACGGGCTGTTGAAGGCCTCTTTTTTAAAATATAATTACCGATGGAAGGAGAAAGACTTTTTGTGTAACCTGCCTCTGTGTTAAATTTTTTATTATTGATCAAGTCGAAAATGCTATCTAAAACACATACCACTCATGCAAAAAGAGGTGTCAGACATTTTTTGTTATCATACTGCTTTAATTACATTAAAGATGTCTGTTTCCGTTTTTTCCGTTAAATACCAATTCCTCAGAGCAATTGGTACTTTGCGGAACGGAACGGAACGGAAAAATAAATTAAAAAGTTTAAATCAGATTCAACTTGATCACTGTCTCTAATCATCGTCGGAACGGGCTGTTGAATGCCTCTTTTTTAAAATATAATTACCGATGGAAGGAGAAAGACTTTTTGTGTAACCTGCCTTTGTGTTAAATTTTGTATTATTGATCAAGTCGAAAATGCTATCTAAAACACATACCACTCATGCAAAAAGAGGTGTCAGACATTTTTTTTTTTATCATACTGCTTTAATTACATTTAAGATGTCTGTTTCCGTTTTTTCCGTTAAATACCAATTCCTCAGAGCAATTGGTACTTTGCGGAACGGAACGGAACGGAAAAATAAATTAAAAAGTTTAAATCAGATTCAACTTGATCACTGTCTCTAATCATCGTCGGAACGGGCTGTTGAAGGCCTCTTTTTTAAAATATAATTACCGATGGAAGGAGAAAGACTTTTTGTGTAACCTGCCTTTGTGTTAAATTTTGTATTATTGATCAAGTCAAAAATGCTATCTAAAACACATACCACTCATGCAAAAAGAGGTGTCAGACAATTTTTGTTATCATACTGCTTTAATTACATTAAAGATGTCTGTTTCCGTTTTTTCCGTTAAATACCAATTCCTCAGAGCAATTGGTACTTTGCGGAACGGAACGGAACGGAAAAATAAATTAAAAAGTTTAAATCAGATTCAACTTGATCACTGTCTCTAATCATCGTCGGAACGGGCTGTTGAAGGCCTCTTTTTTTAAATATAATTACCGATGGAAGGAGAAAGACTTTTTGTGTAACCTGCCTCTGTGTTAAATTTTTTATTATTGATCAAGTCGAAAATGCTATCTAAAACACATACCACTCATGCAAAAAGAGTGTCAGACAATTTTTGTTATCATACTGCTTTTATTACATTAAAGATGTCTGTTTCCGTTTTTTCCGTTAAATACCAATTCCTCAGAGCAATTGGTACTTTGCGGAACGGAACGGAACGGAAAAATAGATTAAAAAGTTTAAATCAGATTCAACTTGATCACTGTCTCTAATCATCGTCGGAACGGGCTGTTGAAGGCCTCTTTTTTAAAATATAATTACCGATGGAAGGAGAAAGACTTTTTGTGTAACCTGCCTTTGTGTTAAATTTTGTATTATTGATCAAGTCGAAAATGCTATCTAAAACACATACCACTCATGCAAAAAGAGGTGTCAGACATTTTTTGTTATCATACTGCTTTAATTACATTAAAGATGTCTGTTTCCGTTTTTTCCGTTAAATACCAATTCCTCAGAGCAATTGGTACTTTGCGAAACGGAACGGAACGGAAAAATAAATTAAAAAGTTTAAATCAGATTCAACTTGATCACTGTCTCTAATCATCGTCGGAACGGGCTGTTGAAGGCCTCTTTTTTAAAATATAATTACCGATGGAAGGAGAAAGACTTTTTGTGTAACCTGCCTCTGTGTTAAATTTTTTATTATTGATCAAGTCGAAAATGCTATCTAAAACACATACCACTCATGCAAAAAGAGTGTCAGACAATTTTTGTTATCATACTGCTTTTATTACATTAAAGATGTCTGTTTCCGTTTTTTCCGTTAAATACCAATTCCTCAGAGCAATTGGTACTTTGCGGAACGGAACGGAACGGAAAAATAAATTAAAAGATTTAATAAAGATTCAACTTGATCACTGTCTCTAATCATCGTCGGAACGGGCTGTTGAATGCCTCTTTTTTAAAATATAATTACCGATGGAAGGAGAAAGACTTTTTGTGTAACCTGCCTTTGTGTTAATTTTTTTATTATTGATCAAGTCGAAAATGCTATCTAAAACACATACCACTCATGCAAAAAGAGGTGTCAGACATTTTTTTTTTTTATCATACTGCTTTAATTACATTTAAGATGTCTGTTTCCGTTTTTTCCGTTAAATACCAATTCCTCAGAGCAATTGGTACTTTGCGGAACGGAACGGAACGGAAAAATAAATTAAAAAGTTTAAATCAGATTCAACTTGATCACTGTCTCTAATCATCGTCGGAACGGGCTGTTGAAGGCCTCTTTTTTAAAATATAATTACCGATGGAAGGAGAAAGACTTTTTGTGTAACCTGCCTCTGTGTTAAATTTTTTATTATTGATCAAGTCGAAAATGCTATCTAAAACACATACCACTCATGCAAAAAGAGTGTCAGACAATTTTTGTTATCATACTGCTTTTATTACATTAAAGATGTCTGTTTCCGTTTTTTCCGTTAAATACCAATTCCTCAGAGCAATTGGTACTTTGCGGAACGGAACGGAACGGAAAAATAGATTAAAAAGTTTAAATCAGATTCAACTTGATCACTGTCTCTAATCATCGTCGGAACGGGCTGTTGAAGGCCTCTTTTTTAAAATATAATTACCGATGGAAGGAGAAAGACTTTTTGTGTAACCTGCCTTTGTGTTAAATTTTGTATTATTGATCAAGTCGAAAATGCTATCTAAAACACATACCACTCATGCAAAAAGAGTGTCAGACAATTTTTGTTATCATACTGCTTTTATTACATTAAAGATGTCTGTTTCCGTTTTTTCCGTTAAATACCAATTCCTCAGAGCAATTGGTACTTTGCGGAACGGAACGGAACGGAAAAATAAATTAAAAGATTTAATAAAGATTCAACTTGATCACTGTCTCTAATCATCGTCGGAACGGGCTGTTGAATGCCTCTTTTTTAAAATATAATTACCGATGGAAGGAGAAAGACTTTTTGTGTAACCTGCCTTTGTGTTAATTTTTTTATTATTGATCAAGTCGAAAATGCTATCTAAAACACATACCACTCATGCAAAAAGAGGTGTCAGACATTTTTTTTTTTATCATACTGCTTTAATTACATTTAAGATGTCTGTTTCCGTTTTTTCCGTTAAATACCAATTCCTCAGAGCAATTGGTACTTTGCGGAACGGAACGGAACGGAAAAATAAATTAAAAAGTTTAAATCAGATTCAACTTGATCACTGTCTCTAATCATCGTCGGAACGGGCTGTTGAAGGCCTCTTTTTTAAAATATAATTACCGATGGAAGGAGAAAGACTTTTTGTGTAACCTGCCTCTGTGTTAAATTTTTTATTATTGATCAAGTCGAAAATGCTATCTAAAACACATACCACTCATGCAAAAAGAGTGTCAGACAATTTTTGTTATCATACTGCTTTTATTACATTAAAGATGTCTGTTTCCGTTTTTTCCGTTAAATACCAATTCCTCAGAGCAATTGGTACTTTGCGGAACGGAACGGAACGGAAAAATAGATTAAAAAGTTTAAATCAGATTCAACTTGATCACTGTCTCTAATCATCGTCGGAACGGGCTGTTGAAGGCCTCTTTTTTAAAATATAATTACCGATGGAAGGAGAAAGACTTTTTGTGTAACCTGCCTTTGTGTTAAATTTTGTATTATTGATCAAGTCGAAAATGCTATCTAAAACACATACCACTCATGCAAAAAGAGGTGTCAGACATTTTTTGTTATCATACTGCTTTAATTACATTAAAGATGTCTGTTTCCGTTTTTTCCGTTAAATACCAATTCCTCAGAGCAATTGGTACTTTGCGGAACGGAACGGAACGGAAAAATAAATTAAAAAGTTTAAATCAGATTCAACTTGATCACTGTCTCTAATCATCGTCGGAACGGGCTGTTGAAGGCCTCTTTTTTAAAATATAATTACCGATGGAAGGAGAAAGACTTTTTGTGTAACCTGCCTCTGTGTTAAATTTTTTATTATTGATCAAGTCGAAAATGCTATCTAAAACACATACCACTCATGCAAAAAGAGTGTCAGACAATTTTTGTTATCATACTGCTTTTATTACATTAAAGATGTCTGTTTCCGTTTTTTCCGTTAAATACCAATTCCTCAGAGCAATTGGTACTTTGCGGAACGGAACGGAACGGAAAAATAAATTTAACAGTTTAAATCAGATTCAACTTGATCACTGTCTCTAATCAAGGACGACGTGAGGTCAGTCTAGATATCATAATGCATGACTTGCAAATGCGTTAATTTCATGATAATTTATCAGGACAATCCGACATATTCATCTACAGAGTATTTCCCGATGTTATACATTATTACACATTTCACCTGTGAAGATGAGATTTAGTATACATTTGTGTTATTTGTATATGGAAAACCGTAAAACACAGAAATTTTAAAGTTTGTTTTGTTTTAAAGATTTTTCGAAATTTTGATAAATGCCCCCTTTGGATACCTTAAATGAAATTCTTTTCCGTTCCGTTCCGTTCCGTTCCGTTCCGTTCCGTAAAGTACCAATAGCCTACATTATTGTTGTTTACAGTTCATCTCTATCTATAATAATATTCAATTTTTAAAATTTCTTAAAATTACCAATTCAGGGGCAGCAATCCAACACTGGGTTGCCTGAATGGTCTGAAAATTTCAGGGCAAATAGATCTGAAGCTAATGAACAATTAAATTCTGTCAGACTTTGGTTTCAGAGATATGAGCCAAAAACTGCATTTTACCATATGTACTATTTTTAGCCATGTCAGCCATCTTGGTCGGACACATTTTCAAAAACTAAATACCCTAATGATGATTGTGGACAAGTTTGGTTTAATATGTCTTAGTAGTTTCAGAGGAGAAGATTTTTGTAAGATTACAAAAGTTTACAAACAATTGTTACAATAAAATTGAGAATGGAAATGGGGAATGTGTCAAAGAGACAACAACCCGACCAAATAAAAAAACAACAGCAGAGGGTCACCAACAGGTCTTCAATGTAGCAAGAAATTCCCGCACCCGGAGGCGTCCTTCAGCTGGCCCCTAAACAAATATATACTAGTCCAGTGATAATGAACGCCATACTAATTTAAATTTACTATAAAGGGCAATAACTCCTTAAGGGATCATCTACCATTTTGGTCATTTAACTTATTTGTAGATCTTACTTTGCTGAACATTATTTCTGTTTACAGTTTTTGTCCATCTTTAATAAAATTCAACATAATATTAATAACCAAAAAATTACCTTAAAATTACCAATTCAGGGGCAGCAACCTCACAACCTGTTGTCCGATTCATCTGAAAATTTCAGTGCAGATAGATCTTGACCTGATAAACAATTTTACTCCAGATTTGCCCTAAATTCTTTGGTTTCAGAGATATAAGCCAAAATCTACATTTTACCCCTATGTTCCATTTTTAGCCATGGCGGCCATCTTGGTTGGTTGGCCTGGTCCCCGGACACATTTCTAAACTAGATACCTCAATGATGATTGTGGCCAAGTTTGGTTAAATTTAGCTCAGTGTTTCAGAGGAGAAGATTTTTGTAAAAGTTAACGACGACGGACGACAGATGCCAAGTGATGAGAAAAAGTGTAGAAAACGGAATTTTTGAATGAAGTCTAAGGTCCATAACTCTTGCACAAAATTATCCAACCAGATTTGAACTTGATCTGTAATTTGTCATGATAAAACTTTACTCCCTGGTCTGAAGTGTTTTCCCTTATTGATTTTTTTTTTTTTGGTTTCTGGAAATACAAATTGTGTTAATGCTTTGTATATATGATATGATGGATGGATACATGGATAACTTACTTCCAGAGGCAAATTAAATGCATATTCAGGACAAGAAAATGATAATGTGATATGAATATAACCCTGTTTTGTCTAGTCCCAAACCCTGACCCAGATTTTTAGTGTGTTTGTTATTATGGTAACAGTCAATAGGAAGACATGTCATCATACCAAAACACATGATTCTGAATTCAAGCCTAACTATATGTTTTCTTACCCATAAATACTGCATTGGTTTAGGAAGAGCAAATGCCAATTTTCAAGTCTTGTTTGACCTGGCAAAAGTAAGACACCCATGACCTTCCACACTGCAAGCTACCCCAAGAAAACAGAGGCAGTAAAATCCATATGATGTTATGACCATCTTCAAAATCTTTAAATGGAGAAATAATAAAAACATTTATTTTCACTTTTATATTAACTTCATCAAACAAAACACAACAAAGATCTTATACATAAATAACATACCAGGAATAATCAATTTTACCTATAATTAGATCATGCCTGTTATTTAATATTTGCATAAATGACAAAGAAGTAATTTTGATCCACATTGTTTTATCTTAAACCAAAAAGGACAAAAACTATTTCCATGCATCTTCCAGTGCTTTTATTCATTGGTTGATTAATTTGGTAAATCCCCCTTCCCTAAAAAAAAAGTTTATACATTGTAAAAATAAGTCTTCAAAACTGACTACATTCTTTTCAAAATTTTAGAAATTTCATCAGACTAGCTCTCATATATCACTTATTGCAAATGAAAATAAAAGAAAGAAAGTCATATTAAATAAGAGAAGAAGTAATTTAACACTGAAATACGAAATTGGAAGACAAAACAAGTTATGGTCAAATTAATTAAATGTGTAGTTCGAATTATAGAGATTACAATGTCCTATAATTTAAATCAATACATGTAGAATCTATATTATCTAATACAAAATAGAACCAAAATTGATTTATTTCATAACAATAAAATTCAATGAGTATCTTATATTACATCATGCATTGCTAACTAAAACGACTGACATTTCATAAATTCAATCCTTTCTGAAAGCACTGTAAAATTTGATAAAAAACAACTATTTTAATTACAAACACAATAAAAATTTAAACAAAAACATGTAAAATAAACAAATGGTGAATGTCGTAAGGTATTATATATAGTGGCATGGGACAGATAAAAGCATTTCTAAATTCATCATTCACAAATCAGCACATTTTTTTTCACCTTGTTGCTTATAATAGCCATTTGAAATACATGGATATTGTCTAGCTTTTTGTTACCAAAAAATGCATTATTTCACAATAATTTTCAAAGTTTGACTTCTTACATTGAAGATTGAAATGCATTTAACCTTTAACATGAAAACATTTCTATTAACTTAGGAATACTTTGCAGAAAGTGAGAGAAAAAACAGCGAAATTATCCCCCTTTGTTTGGAAATTATATTTAAGAATAACATTGATATTTTTCTATATTTTAACTTTTTTTGTTTAGCATTTTTCCAGAATACCATGGACCTTTCATGATCAATACATGTGACATGTACACACCTCATTTATTATTTAATTTGTGATTTATCATCTCAGAAACAATTTATTCTAAAGAAAAAACAGAAAACAGATAAAAGCTTTCAAACATTTGTTTCAAATAACAGAAAATATAGGACAACACTTTTAATTGGATTTTGTTAATTAAATGTGACTGTCACTGTTAAATGCTTTTCCTTCTAATGGCCAGTTAATTCAAACTCTGAAATAATCTTTGAAGGTAAATGTATTTTCTATTTTAGCAGTTACCAGACCTTTAATGGTCAGGCCCATAAAATAAATTCTGCTTCCTATTTCCCAATAGCTATGTACTATAAATTTTCATGTCTACTTTAAAATATGTTATGAACAATTTGATTACAATGTAAGCAAGGCTAAGTAGAGACTTTTTTGTTTAGCACCAATAAAGTATATAGAACAATGCCCAATATAGTTTATGAACAAAACATGTGTATTTGTATTTGTTTGGTCTAAGGTGCAAAGATCAAGAGACAGCAAAATTGAACATGTTAGATATAATAAATTTTATCATTTTTTGCACCCTTTACCCTAAAAATGTTCGGAAAAGAAAAATTGTATATTTAGTATAGAAAAATTGAATTCAGTCAGGAATATAAGACAAGATAATATCAGTCTTGTCCGAGTGAGAGATTGTATGAATGGTCCTCTGTCTTGTGGATATGTAAAAATAAATATCTTGGTTCTAACCCATCTTCTGGTGGAAATATATGTGCAGTTTATAACTATAACTATATATAGTTCAGTTTATTCTAATGCAAAAATTTAAATAAAAGATAAAATATAAACATTTCCCTACATATATGACAGTATGTCAGAAAACTAAGGACTAACATTTACTTTACATGTGTACATGTCTATTGTTTTATCTAAGGCAATTAAGTATGGTGTGACACCATGCCCTTTTCCTTCTGAAAAATTTGATGTCTATGGTAGTATGGTACATATTTATATGGTATACACATGTATTTGTAGTTCACAAGTTGTAGTGAATTATTATGCATCATTTCAAGTATAAACACGATAAACTACATGTATTTCTACATGCACTACATTTAAGTATATTTTAAATTGCTTTTAGGCCACGGTTTTTTAATTTGTTGGTTTACGGATTTTCTCCATGAAAAAGTCGGGTCGGTCGGTCGGGAAAAAAATAAAATAATATCTTTCAAGACAGAAGACTGATATGCAAAATAAATATATATTTCACCTTTCTAATAATATGTTTGTTATCCTATTTTGTCATCATTTCTAAAATTTTAGTTTAATGAAATATTATTGCTCAGTTGTAATAAAAATTGCATGACATTGCCTAATAATTTCCCGTAAAAAGGGGGTGCACGGACAAAGACGTAATTAAATTTCATAAAGGAAGACAAATTCACATAGCTCTTAATCAATTCCAGAAAACTTGGTGAATAATGATCTTCAAGAACGAAAACTGATAAAGAAATAAATGTAAAAGCGTGGTAAGAAAATAATTTTCAACACACGCGTCAAAAACGTAATAGACTCGTCCACTGGAAAAAACGAGAATATCGGGTTAATCTGTTGTCACGCATTCCCGTTTTTATCCAAATGGACGAATTTTTTTTTATTATCTATGAAACAAGAAAATTTTAAATGATCTGTTAATATTCAGTACTTTAACTTGATGTCCTGAACTTCCACCTGTCCACATTTGGACAAGTCTATTTCTATGAGAAGATGCATCTTACGGACTGTTGACAAATAAGAGAAACGAACTTATTGTGTAATTGGTTTTAAACACGGGTTTCGTTCCACAAAAATATTTGTCCAAACGACATGTCAAGGTCATTAATAAATGATTTATCTATTTTTAGAAACGTAAACTGGAAGTTTCATTTTTTCACAACAGAAAGTGTTATCAATTCTGTTAGTGATTATATAAATGATTATATAAACAAGAGTGCACACACTGAAATGTCTCGCCTTCTTTACTAATCATTGATAGTATGTTGATAGTCCTAAATATAAAACTTTATTACAACTGTCACATAAACTTCACATTAACCAAGAAAGCCAAACATTGACCAATAAACCATGAAATTAAGGTCAAAGTCAGATGAACCATTTCAGAAAGACATGTACAGCTAACAATTCTTTCATACAACAAATATAGTTGACCTACTGCTTATAGTTTAAGAAAAACAGACCAAAACATTAAAACTTAACACTGAGCAATGAACCGTGAAAATGAGGTCAAGGTCAAATAAAACCTGCACAACTAATATATAGATCATAAAATATTTCCATACACCAAATATAGTTAACATATTGCATATAGTATTAGAAAAAAGACCAAAACTAAAAAATTTAACTTTGACCACTGAACCATGAAAATGAGGTCAAAGTCAGATGACACCTGCCAGCTAGACATGTACACCTTACAATCCTTCCATACACCAAATATAGAAGACCCATTGCATATAGTATAAGAAAAACAGACCAAAACACAAAAACTTAACAATAACCACTGAACCATGAAAATGAGGTCAAGGTCAGATGACACCTGCCAGCTAGACATGTACACCTTACAATCCTTCCATACACCAAATATAGAAGACCTATTGCATATAGTATAAGAAAAACAGACCAAAACACAAAAACTTAACAATAACCACTGAACCATGAAAATGAGGTCAAGGTCAGATGACACCTGCCGGTTGGACATGTACACCTTACAGTCCTTCCATACACCGAATATACAAGACCTATAGCTTATAGTATCTGAGATATGGACTTGACCACCAAAACTTAACCTTGTTCACTGATCCATGAAATGAGGTTGAGGTCAAGTGAAAACTGTCTGACGGGCATGAGGACCTTGCAACGTACGCACATACCAAATATAGTTATCCTATTACTTATAATAAGAGAGAATTTAACATTACAAAAAATTTTAACTTTTTTTTCAAGTAGTCACTGAACCATGAAAATGAGGTCAAGGACATTGGACATGTGACTGACAGAAACTTCGTAACATGACGCATCTATATACAAAGTATGAAGCATCCAGGACTTCCACCTTCTAAAATATAAAGTTTTTAAGAAGTTAGCTAACACCGCCGCCGCCGCCGCCGCCGCCGCCGCCGCCGGATCACTATCCCTATGTCGAGCTTTCTGCAACAAAAGTTGCAGGCTCGACAAAAATGGATAATTTATTTATTTTTCAGGGATAATGCATTTGTTAGGGTCGGCGGGAATGAAAAAGCATGAAAAGTCAATTTTATTTTTATTCTGGAAATAGACAAAATCAGGTCGGCGGATCCGTAAACCAACAAATTAAAAAATCCTGGCCTTAGCTGATGAGATTTTTCTTCTTGACATTATCATGATTATGCACATAAGACAAGCAGGTTATTGTCTTTGTCGCTTCACTGAGCAAGAGAATAACTCCAATCAACATTTCTGTAGCTCTCAGTCTGCTCCAATTTTTGGGGAGGAGGATAAAAAAAGTATAAACTATAAATGAATTGAAACATCTACATGAAGTACATCAAGGAATTCTTTAGTACCTAAATTCATTCTTCAGTACCTAATCATGCTAATAGCACTGAGCAACTGGTACTTAAATTCTTTCTTTCAAATTATGACCCATTCACCAAAAACTAGACTATATGTATAATATGCATGTACATACACAAGAAATAACAAGAATGTGTCCACAGTACACGGATGCCCCACTCACACTATCATTTTCTATGTTTAAAGGACTGTGAAATTGGAATAAATTCTCTAATTTGGCATTAAAATTAGAATGATCTTATCAAAGGGAACATGTATACTAAGTTTCAAGTTGATTGGACTTCTACTTTATCAAAAACTACCTTGACCAAAAACTTTAACCTGAAATTTGCACTATCATTTTCTATGTTCAGTGAACCGTAAAATTGGGGTCAAAACTCTAATTTGGCATTTAAATTAGAAAGATCATATCATAGGGCACATGTATACTAAGTTTCAAGTTGATTGGACTTCAACTTCATCAAAAACTACCTTGACCAAAAACTTTAACCTGAAGCCAAAAACTTTAACCTGAAATTTGCACTATCATTTTCTATGTTCAGTGAACCGTAAAATTGGGGTCAAAACTCTAATTTGGCATTAAAATTAGAAAGATCATATCATAGGGCACATGTATACTAAGTTTCAAGTTGATTGGACTTCAACTTCATCAAAAACTACCTTGACCAAAAACTTTAACCTGAAATTTGCACTATCATTTTCTATGTTCAGTGAACCGTAAAATTGGGGTCAAAACTCTAATTTGGCATTTAAATTAGAAAGATCATATCATAGGGCACATGTATACTAAGTTTCAAGTTGATTGGACTTCAACTTCATCAAAAACTACCTTGACCAAAAACTTTAACCTGAAGCCAAAAACTTTAACCTGAAATTTGCACTATCATTTTCTATGTTCAGTGAACCGTAAAATTGGGGTCAAAACTCTAATTTGGCATTTAAATTAGAAAGATCATATCATAGGGCACATGTATACTAAGTTTCAAGTTGATTGGACTTCAACTTCATCAAAAACTACCTTGACCAAAAACTTTAACCTGAAGCCAAAAACTTTAACCTGAAATTTGCACTATCATTTTCTATCAGTGAACCGTAAAATTGGGGTCAAAACTCTAATTTGGCATTTAAATTAGAAAGATCATATCATAAGGAACATGTGTACTAAGTTTCAAGTTGATTGGACTTCAACTTCATCAAAAACTACCTTGACCAAAAACTTTAACCTGAAGCGGGACAGACGGACGAACGAACAGACGAACGAACGAACAGACGGACGAACGGACGCACAGACCAGAAAACATAATGCCCCTCTACTATCGTAGGTGGGGCATAAAAAGAAAAAAAGGGTTTCTTTACCAAAACTTCAATTCATACTTTCATTTCATATCAAAATATCTCTGGACTATATAAAGACATATTATAAGGAGTTGTACACTTGAAAATGCCTAGTGGCTTTCAAAAATTTATTACAATTGTAAAGTCTTAATCATGTTAATGATTCCCATGATCATGCAGTATCATGATTATTTTGACAGTGATCAGTCAGGGGACTTACTTAAATAAGTGATTTTCTAAATCACTGATTCAAGTAACATTATTTCCATAAAGGTTGGAAGTTAGAGTTGTCTTTCTTTAATAATCACCTATTTAAGTAGTACAAATTAATCACTAGAAGAAGTGATTTAATTTTATTGTAGCTTTAAATATAGAATACTAATGATCCAGGGACTAATTATGTTTCTAAACTTATCAGAACCAACATCTGTGTTGTCTAGGATGACCAGGTCATTTCAGGTGATGACCTTGTACTGAATCTAGGATAATGACATAAAAATCACTTGTTTAAGTATCAGACCTCAATTTCCTTCACAAAAATCACTTCTTAAAGTATCATTCTTTTAATAACCCTCACTAATTTGAACACCCCCGAACAGTGAAATTTTTATCGCGAACAGTAGAATTTTAAAACATAATCTGAAAGATGAAACTAAGAACTTCACAGGAAAAATACTCACACTGCTGGGAAAAAATCTTTTAAGAAAGTATCAGTTCATTATGTAAAGCCATTATTATAGCATTTTTTCAACTAAAATAGAATTTTCAGCTAAATGATATCATCAAAGGCATAAACCTTGCTACTTAAAAGAAGCAAACAGGTTCATTTTTTTTAATTTTACTAATTAAAAGATATTATTTGAACCTACAATGTATGTGTTTAAAATTTTGAAAAAACTACAAAATCCCAATTTGTGACAAAACCTCGAATTTGCTACTCAAATAAGTGATTTAAAAATCACTTATTTCAGTAGTAAGTCCCCTGACTGGTGATGGTCTAAACTCATATTTAAAATCATATATATGCCCCTTTTTTAACAACCTTCAACAGTCCTGTGATATACATGAACATGTACAAATGAAAAGTTTGGATATCATAGCATTCTATTATAAAATTTAATTTCTCAAAAATAAGCAGCTGAGCAATTAAAATGATAAACATGGAGAAGGTCTTACACCATGTACACTGTCACATCATGCACATCAGACATTCCAATGGAAAAAAAATATTTTAAATTTAAAAACCTCTCAATTCAATAAGTTTTATATGTCAATGTACAAAAATGTATGTTATAGCTACAAATGTACAAATGTATATACATTATTAAATGTATTAAATATATATTGAAGAGTTTTTAAATATTTGGTGCATTTTCAGCCTTTTTTCCCCCTATTTACCATATTTATATATATATAAAGGGCAACTTATTTTTTTTTACATTCATACATGTACATTGTAGCTAAATGATCTAATATACATGTAGCAAAGGTACAAAATGTACATGTTTGTATGAATCAAAAGTACATGTATTCTCAACTTATTTTGTTCTTGAACTATTAGATGCTAGAGACACATATCTACAGTACTGCTAATCTTTTAAACTTATTATTAATGTTATTCACACTGGTACTCATTCTAAACTATCTATATCACGTTCAGCTTCTACATAGAAATTTTTTACATAACCTGTGTCAAAGAAAACTACAATTATAGTAATATCATCACGATAGCTTCTGGCAACATCATCATGCAATGACAACATAGTGGACAGTCTTCCATGTTCTGGACCCAGAGCATTTCTCATCAAGTGTGTGGCAACATTGTCATCAGTAGGCACATTAGACAGATGAGTTTTTCTTTGTTTGAGACGTTGATTAATTTCATTCATAGTGAGGCCCTTAATATCAAAATTTGGGGCCACCAGTACTTGTTTTCCTTCCATGTGTCCTGCAACCAGTTTGACAACTTTTTCAGGCGGAATCATGTCAAACAGACCATCTGACGCAATAACTAAAAATTTGTCTTTCGGAGTTAATTTACGGTGAATGATTTCTGGTTCTGCTGTCAGATAAGGTGGCGTTATGTAATGTTCATGCATCAAAACTTCACTGTATACATTGAAATTAGGGTGCTGCTTGAAAAGTTTCAGAAATTGATTACGTTCCTTAACAGACCACTTATACATCATGTCTCCAAATGCCCTTAATGGTGCTAAACTGCCAAAGAGACGACCCCCTTTGATCACATGGGAAGATTCATTGGGATGACTTTTTAAAACTCTTCTTACTTCTTTGGAGTTGTAACTTGTGTGTGCATGTGACATTTCTACTGTATTGTAATGGTCTTTATCAACTTCAACTCCTAAAACTGCTTTACAGTCACCGGTGTTAGCAACATACAAATCTATATCATCAACTAATGCAATACAAGCACAAGACCCTGACAAACCATTCTCTAAAGCTTGGTCATTTATGCTCAAGTCATGACCTACTGGCAAGCATTCTGACATGATGTCATGATCAAGACGGAGAAAAGCGTGCTGCAAATGCTCTTCTACTGAGCATTCTTCAAAGTTTGCTAATGTTTCTTTGGCAAATTTAGCCAAGTTATCCTTGTATATTTGATCAAGTTCATGATTGAAGTACTGTGACTGATAAGGGTACCAGTCTACAAGTTTGTCATGTCCTTCGTTGTCACATGCAATGCCTTTCAAAATGTCTTGCGTTGACATTGAGACTGAAATATAGTTAAATAATCGTTCACTGAGAGCTTGAGAACATGCACTACCACCATGTCCATCATAAACACCGAAAATGTACTTGTTTTTATCTCCATGAGTCAACTTTGCTACTGTGTCACGATCTTCAATTGGTTTATTTGCTGGTAATTTATTTACTTCAAAGTTTTTAATAGGACCATCTGCATCCACTGAAACTTCATTTATTTTCAATATCGATGAGACTTGTTTTCGAGTCAACAGTGCGACGTCTGAATTACTTAAATACCCATGCCTCTGTTTAAATTTTAAGAAAAATCTTCTAACGTTTTCAATTTGTCCTTTCGTATGAACTTCTTCAAAATGTTGTGAGAAAACTTTTTTCTTCAAACCTATATCAATCCTCTTCAGAGGACAAGTTCTTAACATTCTGTTTTGCACGAAACATAAGTCCCCTCGCTCTTGTCCTTTTCGGCTTCGACTGCTTGTCAACCTTACTCAAGTGGTTAGTCTCCCTTTAACAGGAGCATGCAGTATAATCACTTATTAGAACTATAATAAATCTCATTAATTACCGAAAGGAAGGTAACAACCATCCTCCACAAGCATACCACCAACAGCAACGAACTCCTCATCCTAACATCATGACTACAGCTACTCCATCTGCTCAACAACATCCAAAAGTTGTTCCAAGTAAGATCCATAATGTACTCAATTATGACCAATTGAACCAACAACTCGCAGGACAATGCTCCCAACTACCTGGAGACATATCGTCAGACCAAGACAGTGTTACACCACAGATTATACACTCCTCTCACCCAATCGTGCACGATCAGACTCGTCATGTTATGTCTTCCTCTACTTCAGAGAAGCCAGTTCATCGCACAAACTGTACAACGGCTCGGAACAACAAAAGGTCTATTCACAGGACTGAGGTATCTGACAAACGCCAACAAATGGGACACTTATCTTTCCCGCCCAAAGATGATAACATCACAGCAGAGGAAAAGAACCACCTTTTTCAGGAGATGAGCCTCAACGAACAGCCCCCAGATCAGCTTCTTCAGGAGGAACTACTCCTAACAGAGAGAATATCAGAATAACAACCTGTAATATAGAGGGAGTGAGATCAAATACATCTTTTCTCCAGCTCCTATCTCAAGATTCACACATTGTATGTCTGCAAGAACATTTTCTCTGGGATTGCCAAGCAAATATACTTCACTCAATTCTCCCTGACCACGATAATCATACTAGATGCCATGACACAAACGAACCGTTATCAGGCTTCAAACTTCCTAGAGGTCGTGCAGGAGTATCTATCTTATGGCCAAAACAATGGAACAGTCAAATTCAAAAGCTTCCTGATGGAAATGAGAGGGTGATAGCTATTCTAATTTCATCAGACGTTGACGTTTGTCTGATAAACGTCTATATGCCAACTATGGACAAAGACTCGTCCTACGAATATGGAGAATGTCTCGACCTCATTCACAACATAGCAACAAAATATCTGAATACTCACGCTATTATACTTTGCGGGGATCTGAACGGGACAATTCTACAAACCAGAAATAATAAGCATGATCAATTATTAAAGGAATTCATTTTAGAACTTAACCTTACTGCTGATAAAGATAAATCTGACAGACAAACGTTCTTTCACCATTCAGGACAATCAAGTTCCCAAATAGATTATATCTTCTCATCTAAAGAAAACCTGTTTAAAAAGTATACAATATGGAATAATTCACCCTCAAATGTTTCTGCTCATGTGCCAGTATCAGTAGTAACTAACATGACCATACCAACTGGTGTAACCAAAGCCAATAAAGAAATTCAAACAGTTCATAAACTTCAATGGGACCAGACCGATCTCCCTCAATATATAGAATCTGTTCAGACTGAAGTCTCAAAGCTGCAACTGACGCAAAACCAATCCAGCAGTATCCAAAATATCACAAAAGCCTTACTTACAGCCTCAAACAAAGCAGTACCAACCAAACCCATCAAACTGAAAGGTCCAAAATGGAAGGCCTCACCTAGAGTAAAAAAACATCTAAAAAATTGCAAGCAACTATACTCAAAATGGAAATCCGAAGGCAAACAAGCAGACCATCCATTCAGGAAACAACTAAAAGCAGAAAAGAAAAATCTCCGCAGTCAACAAAGAAAGGAACATGCTGAAGATAGATTGAATTTATATCAGCAAATTATGGATAATCCATCCACAGACTTATTCTACAAATTAATAAACAGGAATAGATCTAAACCTAGAACAAATTCAACTGGTATAGATATAGAGGGTGAATTAGAATTTAATCCTGCTATACAGAGAAAGGCATTCGCAAAGTACTATGAAGATCTTAGTATCCCAAAAGAATCAAAATTTGATAACTCATATCTGGAACTATGCCAAATAAGGCAGCATCTCGTGGAAGAAGTTCTATACAACCAACAAACAACAATAGAACCATACAAAGAAGATGACGTCTCCAAAGCTATAGACAATCTAAACAGTGGCAAATCACCTGATGAGTACGGACTATGTGCAGAACATCTAAAACTTGCTAAAGAAACAGTCACACCGACGCTTACAAAGATATTTAACAACATACTAATTAACAGAACTGTCCCAATCGAATTCAAGTCCGGAATTCTAACTTCAGTACTTAAAAAGGAAAAAAATCAATGCCTAGTCTCCAGCTATAGAGGAATCACTGTAACCCCTGTAATATCTAAACTCCATGAACTCTGTATCCTTGGCAAACTCAGTATTACTCCTAACACTGATCTACAATTTGGATTTACAGAAGGGCTATGTCCTCTAATAGCTAGTCTCATTATATCAGAATGCAAATACACCCAGATCTATGGTTTGTCAACAAAGATCTATACTCTGGCCTTACTTCCAAAGTCAAATGGCAAGGAGAACTTAGTGACAGTTTTAATATACTCCAAGGAGTCAGGCAGGGTGGAATATTGTCAACTCATCTGTATAAAATATTTGTAGAGGATCTCCTTGTAGAATTAGAGAAAAACGCAACAGGATTCAGTCTGGGAGATATATACTGTGGAACGCCTACCTGTGCTGACGACATCGCTCTGATAAGCTCTGATCCAGCAGAACTACAAATAATGCTAAACACCATTGGAAGATATGCAAATCAACATCATTACAATATCCACCCAACAAAATCTAAAGTCATCTGCTACGGATCTGCAAAGAATCTCAGAACAAACACCTGGAACTTATCAGATAATGTAATTGAACTCTCCAATGAAACTACTCATTTAGGCCTAAAAAGATCAAGCAAAAAAGAAAATGAAGTAAATATAGAAGACCGTGTAAAATCTGCTCGAAGAACAAAATATGCCCTTATGAATTCAGGACTGCATGGTACAAATGGATTAAGCCCTAAAATCTCCTACACAATATATAGGACATATGTGCTACCAAGACTTCTATATGGTCTTGAAATCCTTTCTTTAACAAAAACTCAGATTCAGATCCTGGAGAGGTTCCATATTGGGACACTGCGTGCAATACAAACTCTTGCCACAAGAACAGCAAAACCTGCGGTATACTTACTTCTCGAAGTTCTCCCTGTAGAAGCAGAAATTCACAAGAGAAAATTGACATTTTTACATTCCCTTACAACCTGCTCCAACAATAAAATAAAAGAAATCATCAACAGACAAATTGCAGTGAACTTTGACAACAACAATAGCTTCTTCTTCCAATCTGCCTTATTACTAGCAAAATATAATCTACCGGATATCTTTGACAAAAACATTCCAATTCCATCAAAACTATCCTGGAAGAAATTAGTAAAAACTAGTGTTGTCAACGGTTAACCGGTTAACCGGTTAACCGGTCGAACGACCGAATACCGAATACCAAAAACGCTAACCGGTTAACCGGACTTTTTTCAATTAAGATAGATTTGAGATAAATTTGTATTGAAATCAATAAATAGTAATGTTTTATTTAAATATGTCGTCGTGGTAATTAATTTGACAGATCAATTGTCCAGTTTGTTGATTGCTTTTGTTAATCCTAAAACATAAAGTTAATTAGAGCTCGGGGCAGGATCTTAAAGAAACATAATTAGTACACATGTTTTTTTAACAGTAACTTTAAATCAGTAATGCGATTAAATTTTACTAATTACTTCATTATTTCGTTTTTGGTCTAATATTGTGTAAACCTACATCTAAATGTGCAACCTCCGTAGTGCAAGGCTTAGTCTTACTTTAAACAAAATGTTAACTCAAAAATTGTGAAATGCAAACCAATGTGAATGTTTTCAATGTATACGTGATAGTACGAGTAACACGCTTAAAGAAACAAGCAAACAAAGTAAAGAAACGTGTCGTACGGAAACCTATAGTTGTTTATTTCTGTGTCATTTTTGGTCTCTTGTGGAGAATTGTCTCATTGGCAATCATACCACATCTTCTTTTTAATAATTAATCATTTAAAATTGAAACACTCCACCTTTTTTCGGAGACAACAAGAGAAAAGTACAGAATAATTGGTTTCAGACATAATCAATTCCAAGAGATCAAGAAGTTTTTGTTTTATTTTTCAATCTGAAGTTGGTACAAATACTATAGTTAATACGGTGTATTCGATTATTAAGAGTCAAACTTCGCCAGGAATCCTCACAGACAAGCCTTATAATGCCAAAAGACAAACTTTAATTCCATAAGCGCAAATTTATGACTTTGATGAAAGATTATCAAATTGACACTCATACCACATCTTATCTATGTGAAGGGTACTATTGACAAGGCTTTAAAACATCAAATTAAACTACCGGTTAACCGGTTAATCGGTTGAACGATTATTCGAGTAACCGGTTAGGAAAAAGTGTACGATTTGACAACACTAGTAAAAACAGAAATCTCATCCTTCTGGACCCTCAGACTCAAAGAGGAAGCTCACCAAATGTCATCTTTAAAATTCTTAAACCTCAACTTTGGCAATGCAAACTCAACTCATCCTGTATGGGACTCAGTAGAGCAGAATCTGATAGAGATTCGAAAAGCCTCGACTAAAGTAAGGATGCTGACAGGGACTTACATGGTGCAAGCCGACAAACACAAGTTCAGCCAATGCACGATTGACCCCACATGCCTGCTATGCCACAGGGAAATAGAGGATATCTTGCATGTTCTTACACAGTGTCCTGTTCTATGCAATGAGAGAAAAGAATACTTCACACCCATTAAACAACTTGTGACTGAAAACTCTCCTCCTGGAACATGGGAACTGCTATTTAACAATAAACTAGCAGTTACGCAACTTGTATTGGACTGTACAAAATATATGAAACAACTTGGATTCAAAGAAGAGTTAATTCTTAAGCTAGAAACGTTTACCAGACACTTTTGTTTCAAGCTTCATTACAAAAGAATATCTCTACTGAAAAAGTTAGACGACTGACAGTTATCATTAAGATATGGATGCTGAAACATAGACAATGAAAAAGTGAAACAGTAGTTAAACTTTTATAAATTATCGTTACTGTACATATAGATCACTATGTTTTGTAGCAAATATTTATTGTTATAAAGCTCTTAAGAAAGCTATTTGCTGGTAATATGATTGACTAATTATCTGAGTTATATGACTTCTGTAGATCGGTTTATCATTTTTATGTACATAATTTTATATTTTATATGCTATGATTCGGTTTTTTCTTTTTCTACAATTCACTGTCTATGTATAGCGCACCACCACTGGATTTTACCTTGATGTAACATATTTTATCCCTGTTTCTTCCCCCTTTTTTTAATATTTTAATATTACCCGTTAAGGGGTGTTCCTTATAATAGGAAGCTTATACGAAGAAAAGAAGAAAGAAGGTAACACTAGAAGAAGAATAACACGACCCACTGTAATATTCGTCCTACTTTTTTCAACAACTCGTCCCACTCTGTTAAAAAATCGCCCTGTCTGGAACCACCTCGACCAAATTGAGCCGCACTGGCTCGTCTCAGTTATGAAAAACGGTAAAGTTGGTATGTTGGATTGGATTGTAAAATATCAGAGAACATATAAGGTCCAGATTTTCAATCAAGTTAGCAAAATTCGATGCAGGAATGCAGATAACTAATGTGAATGTTCATGTAAAAGAACAAATGTATAAGATTCTAACTTATAAATACTAAATATTTTTACAAGTGTAGATTATTTTTGTTGATTTTTTTAACATGTTTAAAATTGGAATTTAAACGGGAGATAACTCTGAAACAGTGTATTTTCTGAAGGAATCTACATGGAATTTTCCTATTTTGTATTTTAGTCGTGGAAAACACACGGGTCTTTTCTTTTTGGTATTCTCAAAGCATTTTCTAAAAGCTATATCTTTTCGCATTTTATTTTACAATTCTAGTTCATTTAGGTTAGCTTCTGAGCATTGTAGTGTTTCCTGTATACATAATTCATATAAAATGTGTCATTTTGTCAAAACCTGTAGCTTGAGAAAATGCGCGGTGACCTATCATTTTTATCCTAATTTTTTTTAACATTTATCAACATATACTACGTTTTGGCAGAGTATGAACTTTTATTTAAGCCATACCACCGTAAATCACGTTAGATATATATTATATTATTTGGCAATCGCCAATGGCAGTCAGCAGGGTTAAAGAACATCAGTTGTTAGACCTGTTAGTCAAATGCGTTTTGTTTAAATATACTTTTTCACTTTTTTGGTCTTTTGGAAAATGTCGTTTGTGCTGTATTTAGACCCTTCTACAACGAAAAGAAATGAGTTTAAAAAAAACAAGAAGGTTTTCACAAGTATTCATTTAATTCATAAGTGTGTCGAGTTTGCATCACTACACATTCATTGTAGGTTTTCAATTCTAGTTTCATCAGTGGAGCGAGTTGTCACATCTATTTTCAATTGGAGTTTACCCTTGTTCATAAGTGGGGCAAATTAGGAAACAAGAGTGGGACATTTTTTTATAAAGTGGGATGAGCTGGTGAAAAAGTGTTGGGCGATTTTTCACAGGTTACACTAATGTCCTGACTGATATGAAAATGTTGTAATTACTTCTTTTTTTTTATTATTGGAAGAATTTCCTTAAAACTTGGAACCAAGCAAGGTGACCACATTTCTTAGATAAATACATGAAGAAGAAAAATTAAGAGATGGAAAACTTGACCTGACCAATATCGACTTTATATTGCCGCTAATGTCCTGACCGATATGTAACTGCTTATTATTATTATTATTATTTTTTTTTTTTTTTATCTTTAAAAAAGATTGATTTGGAATTTTGAATTTGGAACCAAGCAAGATGACATCTTTTTTAATAAAGACAAGAAAAATATATATATATATGTTTAAGAGTTCGAAACTTTACCTGTCCAATTTTGACTCTTCCTGACTTATGTCCTGACCGATATGAAACTGCTAAAAACTTTTTTTAATATTGAAGGATTGACATGAAACCAAGCAACATAATCAGTACTTTTTGATAAATATTAAAAAAAAAAATATAGCTAGATATTTAGAGACAGATTCGAAATCACCAATACAAGCATGCAATTTATCAAGTTCTTCCAACGAATTTTTGACACTCCAAAAGTAATTAATTCCGCTATTTTCAAAGGCCTTATTTAAACAATTTATTTCCATCTTTTGATTGTACCAAGTGTAATAGTAAGAAGAATATATAATTTAGTAGTGGAACAATGACTTGGAGATTTCTGTTTGAGATTGCAACTATTTTAAACAAAGATTTGTCACGGTATACTATACAAATACTTGATATAAACAAGGGTTGACTTAAAATAAAATCAGATAAAAATATGAATGCATGTTCTTTTAAAATTGCTTGTCAAAAATTGATATGATAATCATATGAACAGGGGGGAAAATATTTACTGTAATACATATTGCAAATGTATAATAAGTGTTTAATAAGTTTGACCTAGATCCTCTAAACATAATGTCTGAGACTGATGCTTTATTACTATAGTTTTAAATTTTTGTACTATTTCTATCTAATACTAATCTGAGAAAAAAAAAACACATGTGTTATAGAAGTCTCAATAATAAATTATCAAACTTTAAATATTATCTTGAACATGAAGCAATTATGTACGTTTTTGAATATCCGTGTTGGTATTTTTATTTTTGGTAATCGGATATTGTTTGAGTGGTTCTAATTGTAATCAATTTAAGTGTTGATTATTGGCTGCATAGTACTATAATTATGTAAAGCAAATTTCGACAGAAGAAAATAAATATAAAATGGCACGACTTTTCAGAAATTTTCGCTTTGTATTACAAGTTGTGAACAGCACAAATCAGTCAACTAAGAGATATTTACAGGCGAATGTGACTGATAATGCTCAGAAAGTTGCAGTTGCAGGTATACAGCCATTTCATGTGTCAAAAAGACATTGATAGATACATACACGTTGTTTCATAATGTTCATCATGTTCATGGAACTATTAAAATTAATATATTAAAAAAACATCAATTTAGACAGACTTAGTAGACTGATAGCAATATAGATCTTGATAAAGAACATGACATGTACATTTACACCAATACAAATATTTGATTTGATTTGTATCCTCTCGTATACACCTAATCGCTATTTATTCCATTCTGGATAAGTTCTAAAATTACACAACTTTTTCATCCAGTTGAAGCTATCTGGGACCCTGTTTAAACAATTCACCATGCATGATACTTTTTAATGAGACCTGTTTAAACTACCGTAAATACTTCAAACAAAATATTTTTTTACTTCAATTTTAATTTCGAAAAAAGCGGATCATACTATATCAAAGTTTCTTGATGATCACTTTCTAAAGTTTTTTCTACCTCAGCTCACTATTGATGACCTCCATTTTTCGGCCGGTGACCCAAACAGGAAGTTGTATAAATGACTGTTTTTCCCGGAATGGACTAAATAGCGATAAGGTGTATTGTGTTTTCGACCGTTTTACGTTTTCAACCTTATTCTACTTTCACGTCCTGTATGCTGCTCATGCCCATGTGACGTCATATTCGGCTGCTATACTTAGTAACAATAGCAAATGATACTATGTGTGGTGAAAATTTTCTTAATAAAGTTATTATAATTAAATATTTACGGTTTTTTATTTGATATTACATTTTTGTACCCTTTCACTAATACGGGTCTGTAGAAATACCGCAAAGGACCTCCTTAGTGCACTAAGAACAAAAATGTGCAATAAGGACCTGATGGAATGATACAACGGTCACAAAGGACATGGCATATAGAAATATACTTTGAAAAACTTCATAATTTCAAATTTTATAATCATATCGTCGCTGGGCTTCTAAAATGTCGTATATGACTTTTTGGGCTAAAAAAAACTTTTTGACACTGGTCAATGGTCTGGGCGGGAGGAAATCTTTGGTATTACAAAATAGCATACAGTTAGACCAATTAAAATGTGTGAAATAAGACATATTACAAAATTGCCAATGTCAGTTGTTTGTAAAGTTTGCTTCCAAAATGTTGTATGAAAACTTGAAAATTGTTTAGAATGGCTTTGGGAAAAAATTAATTGTACATTTCTTTATTTCTGTGAAAATAATTTAAGTTCTTGGATAATCCAGAAATGTCAAAGTTTTTATTTCACTGCTATTTACAAAAATGTTCAAGTTCACTTACAACATTTTGGAAGCATGCATTTTGCCAAAATTTTCAAAGCCTGTATGTGAGTTATTTTTTTTTGAAAAAATTTGTAATTTACAACATTTTAGAAGCCCAGCGACGATATCTTTTGTAATTAGAAAGTTTTTTAATGTTTTATGGACACGCGCCTCAATCAGTTGATTGTCACCTGTCATGCCTGTGTAATTGATAGAAATTCATGTTCGCTCAACCTTAATCCGTTTATAATCCACTTATAAACTGATTAAATATATATGGTACATGTATTTGGTATTTCAAAATGTTCTGTGTTTGTTGTTACTGTCCTGTTTATTTTGTATTTCTGTCTGTTTTATTTTTCACTTCTGTGATGATGGGGTATTTATTGCACAGGTTTTTTGGATTTTAAATTAAAATCAATAGTTTCATTTGATGTCACGATACCATCATCACCAAACAAGTCCGACATAATATGTGAACGTTCTTCTTGGGCAATCTATTTTTCATATGGTCTGTAGGGGTAGATATATAAAAGAATTCAAAGAGAAAATGGAATATGTATTATGTAAACATTGTAATATAAATGCGGTCGAAGATGAAACCCACTTTTTCTTAAAATGTAAAATTAATAAAACTTTACCTAATCAGCTTGAAAAAGATATAAATTATATATGTGAATACTTTAAATTGTCTGAGGCAGATAGATTACAACTAATTCTATCTTCATTTGATATTATGCAGCTTACTGTTCCGTTCATTAAAAAGTCATTTGCACTGAGGGGAGTGGACACAACGCCTGCATAAATATTACTGTTTTACCACTTAATATGTTTCATATGCTTTTTTCCTTTGTGTATATTGTATTGTATTGTTTTTATATGCCTTCAACCCCTAGGGGTATAAATGTGCAATTCATAAATAAAGTTATGTAACATTGTCTTTCATGTGTTTAGTACACAAGAGTCTTTCTGAAGTGTTGAAAACTTTATCAATGGCTTTAGTGATACCACCCTCGTCGTCTGAGCCTATACGTATGTCAATATATTTTACATTGGCGTCGAGACATGCTTTCACATGTGACAGAAATGAGTGGTAAGTATTATACGAGGCGTCCCAGTGAAAAAATACAGGACCAACAAATATAGGATGATCACATGATGATTTTTTTACAACCTTCTTGTTAAATTTGTACACAAAGTTTCTTACATATGTAGTAACCAAAAGTTAACTTGAAAATTAACTTCTACAACATTGTGAATATATTGGTTTGCTCAAACCACTATGCCTATTACATTATAAAAGAAAATGGTCTTCATCTTCAAATGTTTAAATAAAGATGAATTGAAAAAAAAGGCATTGACATCAGTAATAAAAGTATCTGTCATAGTCATGATAGTACACAGTTATGATTATTCTCTTTTTGAAAAATAAAAAAACAGTATGTTATTTCATAAAATAGTATTTACCTCTAGAAGTCTTTCTATAACACTTCTGTAATCGGGTTTTGAAGAACCCCACGGAAGCCACATTTTTTACTCTCAAATAACTTTCAAGGTATAATAATAGTATGTAAACTCTTGTGTTGTAAATTAGGAAATGAAATCTCAGAAGCATTTTTTTTCTCAATTTGTAGCTCAAAATTGACTTCTTTAAAAAAAAAAAACAAAAGAAGTTTATTTAGCATGCGCAATTTCCTTCAAAACAAAATAAAACAAAGGCAAAGTAAACACAAAATTCAAATTTTAATTTTTCTTTCATCAACTTGAAATTATACCACGCTAAACCGTTAGGTTTATTCAACAACTACCAATAACTAATCAATTAGTAACGTCCAAAAGACAATCGTTTATTGGATAAGGTTGATTGGACATGATGATTGGGAATTTGCAATATGCCGTTGGTCATGTGTCGAATGGCACTCGCTGATAAGAAAAGTCATTTTATTTCAAAATTACAATATCTATTGATACCAAACTTTAAAATTATGAGTTATATACTTATATCTTCTTATATCCATGTTCTTTGTGGTCCTTAAACATCATTTTAGTGTCCTTAAGTTAGTGCAAAAACTTTCTTCTTAGTGCACTAAGAAGTCCTTTGCGGTATTTCTACACACCTCACTAATACACCTTATCGCTATTTGTACGCCATTACTGGATATCACACAGGTTCCCGTAAAATTTTGACGTCATAAAACAAAATATCTGACGCCACAATGGAAAAGTGATTGTTGTATGCGTCTAAAGTTCAAGGGGCTGGGTCAGGGGGATTAGTGATAAGGTGTTTACTAGTTTTACCTTCCAAAAGACTCGATCTTAAATAAACAAATTTTCTAAAAATATGACAGAGGTCTTTTTGCGTGTAAAGTTAACTTCAAGGTCATTAAGTCACATGACTGTCATGTGGTTAGTTGTAAAATTTAAAGTTAATTTGAATACTGAAATATGCATGCTCAAATGATGCTCATTACAGCTTTTTACCGAAAAATTAAAATATTAGTTAATTTTTATTTACAGAAAAAAACGGTCTGTCAGTGGAAATTACAGACAATACTCACCAACCTCACTTCACAATGCATTAACTAAATTATTTCACAAAACCATGAATGTATACAAAACCATACAAGGCTTCCAAAGTACTTCATTGTGTAATGTGTACAACTTATCCAAAAAAGATATCAAAATAATATTTTATATCTTATAGTTGTATATGTAACCATTTAATTCATTAAGTCATATGTTTGATTGCCTCTAACACTTTGATATAAACTTTGGTATCAAATTCATAACCAATTCCGGATTTGTACGACATGTCATTTCTGACTTTGGACCTGTTTCTTAGATAGGTCGAAAACACAAGACGCTTGTTTTTGTCAACGAAGGTGCCATCGATCTAATGAACTAAATTAAAAAAATTAATTAAAGATCGAAATATTTTTCAGATACAATTATTTTATGCACAAGTATACTAGTGACTCTCAAAATATCAGGCATGTCTATGTTCAAACATATAAAAACGAAATTAGGAAAAATATGTTAGTAGGTCGAAAATACAATACACGAGGATACATAGCAATTGCAAAAGCAACCCATGTTTTTTTTTATCATTCTGCTAGTTTCCTAATTGGAATCTGAGGCCAGATCAATTTCTTATTTGGATGCCTGTAGAATCCCTTATAAGATCTATAAAGAAAGTTTTCTCAACAAATAAATCCTAAATGTGTGTCTTTGAGTCTGAAGCACACAGTGCAGAAACGTTTACAGTTCACGCTAGAATGAGTGCAGCCGGTTGTAGTCCAACTCAGAGCTTTCCATAATAGCCAGTTGAAGGCATAAATCTGTAGTTTTATGGTGGGGACATGTGCCAATTATTTCTCTGACAAAAAAAAATTAAAAGAAAAAACATCTTTTTAAAAATATGATCCAGACAAGCGACACAAGTCATATTGCCAGAAAGATGTAGCTGTGATTAACAAGGATGTAAAACCTGTGTTGACCTTTAAAAAACTTATAAAGTAGTTCACATAAATTCCAATTAATTATTGGTTGTCTTAAAAGTGTAAAGTTATATCATCCCTAATTAGAAAGCATCTTATTTTTGCAATGATAATAAAAGAGGAGTTTTGATAGTCAAGTCCCTTTGCCCTGATTACATGTTTATCCTATATAGCTAGGTCCTTTCACCCTGAGTTTGTTTGCCTTTAAAGCCTGTTTGCCCTTGGGGTTAGTTCTCCCTATTTTGGTCTTGCCTTGAAGGAGTCAAAAAGCGAGACATAGGTATCCTGGCGACGGCGGCGGCGACGATGGCATCAACAATGTATTAGTTTGTGATTAGGTCTAGTTTATGGTGAACCGCAAGTGTTAGGTCAATCATATAAGGTATGCAGTTGTATAAGCATTGGCACATCTCATTTCCATGGAGATTATTTGGCCCTGCCCCCTCAGTCGTGGTCTATTGACTTCGAAACTTTTGCTTATTTTACACGTATTAGTTTGTGATTTATGGGGAACCACACGTGGTAGGTCAATGATATTTGGTATGCAGTTGTATAACTATAAGCATTGGCATATTTCATTTCCATGGAGATAATTTGGCTCTGCCCCCTTAGTCATGGTCTATTGACTTCGAAAAATTTTCTAAGTTATAATGTATTAGTTTGTGATTAGGTCAGTTCAAGGGGAACCATAAGTGGTAGGCCAATGTTACTTGGTATTCAGTTGTATAAGCATTGGCACATCTCATTTCCATGGAGAATATTTGGCCTCGCCCTTCAGTCACAGTCTAATGACTTTGAAACTTATCTTAGTTTACATGTATTAGTTTGTGATTAGATCAGTTTAAGATGAACTTCTCATGTCAAGTCAATGATATTTGGTATGCAAATTTATTGGCATTTGCAAGTATTGTTTCCATGGAGATTATAAAATCCGATCCCCTCTTCCTGGTTCATTGACTTTGAAACTTTTACATAGTTTACAAGTTAATGTTTGTATATAGGTTTGGGAACGACTTATAATAAGTCAATGGTATTTGGTATACAGTTGTATTAGCATTGGCACATTTCATTTACATGGAGATTGTTTAGCCATGTAACTCAGTCATGGTTCATAATTGACTTTGAATATTTGCATAACTTGTGTAAGATGTTAAAGTATTGCTATATGGATTTCAACATATGTATAATCAAAATTACAAAAAGGCCAGACATATCTCTGTGATAACAGTTTATTATTAAATATTGATATAAAGGGCATTCAAGTTTAATAAACTTATATGTATATATAGTCCAGTCAATCTAGCATAAATTTGACCCAAATCTGAAAGTAATTGCAACAGAATATTTTTTAATTTTAATCTTTAGCATTATACCCCATATATACCATAGAAAGAAGTCCCATAAAATCTTACTTGAGGAAGACTAAAAAAATCACCATTTAAAATTCCTATGGAGATTTGCATTGAAAAGGGAGATAACTCTTGCAAAAAAGGCAGAAATACCAATAAAAATTGATACATAATTATAACTTGACTGCTTCTATTTATCAGAATGTATTGATTCTTGATTTTTTAGCGGTCTTTAGAGTATAACAAACAATTTTAAAGGTGTTTACATATCTTTTATCAAGCTATAATCTAGATTTTGTAATTCATTAGTTGACCATTTTTTTTAATTTTTCAACATGTCAAGGTAAAGAATCTCAAATTTAATAAAAGCAATTAAGCATGTATTCTTCTTTTTGTGGTTTAAAGTTTCTGTAGATAAGTAAGATGCTGAAAAAATATAATATACAGATATAAACAATACCAAATTTTCACATTATTTTTTCAAAATGGTCACCAAGCTTCAAATTTGCAATTTCTTTAATGAAAAATGCACAAAAACATAAAACTACCCACAACACTTCAGTTTTGTACATTTCATGAGCATAAGATTATATTTTTTAGTCAAATACAAATTATAACCCCATCAAAGTATCAAACTTGACATAAATTTCAAGAAAATCAACCAAAAACTGACCAAAAAAGACTCATTTTTGTGGAGTTATCTCCCCTTCCTATGTTAATTTCCATAGGAAATTAAAAATGCTGATTTTGATTTTTCCTCCAGTTAGATTTTATGGTACTTTTTCTGTGTATATTAAGGGCATAATGCTATAGATTAGAACTAAAAAAAATTCTATTGCAATTAGTTTGAAGTTAAATCTTAGTTTGACTGGACTAATAGATATTTATATGCTATACTATTTATTCTGGAAATTTATCATGTTTTTGATAACACATGGAGATATTTAAAAGTTTATGGCTTGTTTTGGAGAATTAATTGTGCAATGACATAATAATTTTCACTGATTGTTGTGATACTTGTCTGTGATGAATAAATGATTTAACGTTGGGTTTTTTTTTGTAATTAGATTTTTTTAACTATATTTTTTAAATATTTTATCTAGTTAAACATCCTGATACTTTTGAGACCAGGAAGGACATGCCACCAGAAGATATGAGACCACTGTATATGGATACTCAGTCAACCACACCATTGGTAATAGCATATATTAAGAATAAATTTCTTTAACAGAATAGGTACATAAATAAATTTATAAAAAGCAAGTCTCAGAGTAAAAGTAATGAAGTAATGTTCACAACCCCATCAACATATTTTCAGTTCCTGTAGAATTATTGATACATCTATAGATTTATGCCATGATGGGGAAATAAAAATTACTCAATCAAATATTTAGATACTTTAATTGGAGGAAAATATTAAACCATACAATTAGGTAACCTGAAAGTTAATTGAATCTTCAAGTTATATTTAAAAATTTCCTGCCAAATTTTAGATATGTATTGTTTTATTGTCTGATGTAGAGGCGTCAAACCAGACATTTTGATTCAATTTGCTGACTTATTTTAAGCTTTTCTTTACATATTTCTGAATATAGTTAAATATATAATCTGTAAAAATACATGAAATATGTGTTTCTTAATAATTCAATCTAGACAAACAAATGGATTTCCTTCTCTGACCAGTGTCCGAGTAAATTCTACGATGGAATTGAGAATTTTGCTTCTGGTTAAAGAGGAGCATTGAGAAATCTACATGTAAGAACTCTGCATTTTGTCTTAATGTCATTTATATTTAGTATTTAGAATATTCTTGATATATTGCTTTTAGTACATTTGTATTTGCATATTTGTGCATCTGGTCAGAATATCAATAGTGAGCTAGAGGATTCTGTGATTTGTTGACCTTACTGTTGTAATTTCTACTTAAAACAAAACACTTGTTAATTTTTAGGATCCACGAGTATTGGATGCAATGTTACCGTACTTTGTTGGTTCTTATGGTAATCCACATTCCAGAACTCATGCCTATGGTTGGGAAAGTGAAGCAGCTGTAGAAAAAGCCAGAAAAGTTTGTATCATCTCTTACAGTTTAATTATTACTTTGTTATTGGATTTGTAATAGAAATTAGAAGTTCTTTATTATTGATAATGCCCAGGGCCCCTAGACATAAGAGGCATTAAGGTTTCTAGAAGTCATTTTAGCTGTTACTAGTACATGCCCTATTATATATAAAAAAAAGAAGATGTGGTATGATTGCAAATGAGACAATTCTCCACAAGAGACCAAAATGACAACAAAATTAACAACTATAGGTCACCATACAGCCTTCAACAATGAGCAAAGCCAATATACCGTATTCAGCTATAAAAGGCCCCAAAATGTTTATCATTTCTCCATTCAAGATAAAAAATATGTTATTATAAAATATCCATCATATTCTGCATAACTAAATCATAACTACAATTTATGTTTCAGCAAATAGCTGATCTTATAGGAGCTGATCCAAGGGAAGTAATTTTCACAAGTGGTGCAACAGAATCCAATAACATAGCTGTTAAAGGAACTGCCAGATTTTATAAGTCAAAGAAAAACCATGTAATAACAACACAAACCGTAAGTCACAATTAATAAATCAAAGCACATTTTTGGAGAATGCAATGCTATAATAGTTCATAGCATATGATTGAGGAATGCAAAGATATTTAAATTTTACTGTAATAATAACTTAAGAGTTCTAAAAGATTGCAATAATCAGCTATTCCTGTGAATATTAAAATTATCTGTTCTTCAATGTGTCCACTTATTACATCTCAGATCCTTTCAAAATATTTGTATTGTTTAATTTTGTTTTTGCCTGATTTTAAGTATGAAATATTTGCAACTGTATGTTAAATTACCAACAGTTAAACATCTTTTTTGATTTAATCATTATACATGTAAGTTGTAAATTGTTTTTGATATCATATTGATCATGCAAGTATTTTTGTGATTCTTTGCTGAAATGAAAATTATGAGAAATGATTTCTTGCATATTCAATTTTTACTTTTGAGATTCAGTAATAGGACCCTTCTTAAATGCCAGGAATTCCAAAACATGGGGAGGTCAACATGGGGTTTTGGGTACGAATGTGCAGCTAGGATTTCAGCAAAAGATGAAAATTACTAACCCATTGACAATTTACCATATTGAAATTGCAACCAATTGATATATTGGACATATAAACAAAATAGACTCATTCAAGCGACAGACCTGTATTGCTTGATATAGGAAGAGAAACCCCCGCCTTGACCCCTTGTGTTCCCAAATTTAACAAGTCAAAAACTCAACTAAGAAATCCTAAATATAGAAATAAAACACATTTAATTTATTCAGTTTAGTGATAATCAAGGCATTTTTCCAGATTTTTGCATCTTAATTCTTAAATAGAATATTCAAATTTCATAAAACAGAAGTAAGATTTATATGAAGCAATGATAATTTTGTAGGAACATAAATGTGTATTGGATTCTTGTCGAGCTTTAGAGGCAGAAGGTTTCAGAGTTACTTATTTACCTGTACAACCAAATGGAATTGTTGACTTAAAGGTAAGTCTAGAGTTACTTATTTACCTGTACAACCAAATGGAATTGTTGACTTAAAGGTAAGTCTAGATTTACTTATTTACCTGTACAACGAAATGGAAGTATTGACTTAAAGGTAAGTCTAGAGTTACTTATTTACCTGTACAACCAAATGGAATTATTGACTTAAAGGTAAGTCTAGAGTTACTTATTTACCTGTACAACCAATTGGAATAATTGACTTAAAGGTAAGTAGTGTAGTGTAGAAACAATTCAAGATTTTAGAATTTGTCGTTTAATTTTTTAAAACTTTTGTATTGTTCTGTTCCTTTCTATTGCACAACAAAAACAATGAACAAAAAAAGTTGAAATGTGTTTGGAGAGTGTCTTGCTCTCTGCATATTTAAAGAACCCTTATAACCACTGTAGGTGGCTAGTGGTAGGGCAAACTGTCTGTCCTTATCTTATATACCCTCTTTTTTGTAATGACAGTCCTCTGTTCCTACTATTCTTGTTGTTTAAATTTTTTCTCACTCCTGATAAGCTTGAACTAATTTCTAAAGTATTACCCAAATAACAATCAATGTAAATAGAACCTAAATTGCTTTTAATGAATTTTTGTTTTCAATTATAAACCTGTGTCTAAACAATTTGTTTTCTGTTATTAACCTGTTTATAATGAATTTTTGTTTTCAGTTATTAGAAGAATCAATGACAGATGAAACAGTATTAGTCTCTATAATGACGGTTAACAATGAAATAGGGGTCAAACAACCAGTCAATGAAATAGGTAATTATTTTATTAAATAGTTTGTATGCTGTAACCCTCAACCAGCAAGAGGGAAGGGGTTGCAATATCTATACAATTACAAGCATTCTCAACCCTATATACTGTTAATGTAGAAATTTTCTTGGAGGAATTCATTTGGTTAATTTTGTGGAAAGAATATATCCACGAAATTAAAAAACCCACAAAAATTTAACTTACATTTACTATCACTTCTATTTACTGGAAACCACGAAATTAAATCCCCATGACATCTTATATAGAGACAAAACCACGAAATTTTTAACCCAATTAAAATTAATGTTACTACATAGTTTCTGTCTATGTTTATTGATGCTACATTAGAAAATGTATTCACCTCTGGTACATTTTATGTACAAAAGACCAAGAAAATGTATTCACCTCTGGTACATTTTATGTACAAAAGACCAAGGTGCCATTAACTCTCTTCAGTTTTAATTCACTAAAGTGAAATTAGTTACTTTGTCACCTTAAGGGCGTTGGGCTACGGAAGTCTTAATAAGTGGTTCTAACTTTCTTTGTAAATAAAAAAGGGGCGTTGGACTACTGAAGTCTTAATAAGTGGTTCTAACTTTCTTTGTAAATAAAAAAGGGGCGTTGGACTACTGAAGTCTTAATAAGTGGTTCTAACTTTCTTTGTAAATAAAAAAGGGGCGTTGGACTACTGAAGTCTTAATAAGTGGTTCTAACTTTCTTTGTAAATAAAAAAACAACTAACCAATAATACACCCAACAAAAACTGTAAAAAAAGGCTGTTTTAATCATTGTTAGAATTTTCATATGCAAAATTTTTCTGATATTTTAGGTAAATTGTGCAGATCCAAGAAAATATTTTTCCATACAGATGCTGCTCAGGCCATAGGGAAAATTCCTATGAATGTTAATGACATGAATATTGACCTTATGTCTATCAGTGGTCACAAAATATATGGCCCAAAAGGTATGTATACATGTTACATTTAAATACCAGTATTGCCCAGGTTTCAGAATTGCAGTCTTGCTATTTGAAATACCTCAATTATAAACCAGAGATATCCTGGTTTCTTTTCAAATATTTACATATAAAATTTTATTAAGCCTCACCATTCTCCTTGTGTCATTTGTATCAGGATTGACAATTCTGTTACCCTAGAATCCGGGTAGACCAACATATGGAAAAAAACTTTTATACATTATAATAGCAGTGATTACCAGCACTAGTCTGATGCCAGGGGAAAGTATTATTTTCCACTGGTTTTTGTGATTGGAAGATGGCTACTGTTATAATGGAATGATTTATCTCTAGCTAGTGAGTTTTGTTTTCTCAAAATAAACATGCTTAATATTTGATAGATGTTATCCTTCATTTGAGATTCCTTATATTTACTGACACATTTTAGTTATTAAAGTGTATTTTTTTAACCTTTTGGCATTAAAATGGGGTCTAATATATCCAAGTACTTATTGTACAGTTGCACATTATTACCCAGTTTCATTATTTTGTAAATGATTCATTGCATATGTGAGATGAGATATATTTTATAATTTTTAATATTGAGCTTGTACTTTCTCCTTTCTGTCCCAGGAGTAGGAGCTTTATATATCAGAAGACGTCCCAGAGTTAGAGTTGAGGCTCTACAGAGTGGTGGAGGACAGGAAAGGGGTATGAGGAGTGGTACTGTCCCCACCCCTCTCTGTGTAGGAATGGGGTCAGCCTGTGCTGTGGCTATGGAAGAGATGGAGGTATATTTATTACAGATACAACCAAATATCAAACCACAAAACTGCAACTAATCGTTTAAGTCTTGTTTGCAGTACAATGAGCACATATATACACAATGTCTATCATAGCTGATATCTTAGGTCCGAGAACACAATTAATTCGTAGTGCATTTCTTTTAGAACATAAATGAAAATAAAAAAAATCCCACCTGCGCTTTCTCAATGAAATTTTTACAGTGTGTTGAACTACTTTTGGGACAAATTATATAAAAAATATAGAAAACTTCATCGCCTCTAACTCAAAATATGGACAATTTTGTGTTTAGGGTGTCTTTAAATCTTTTGACAGCTTCCGAAGTGCTAATTTTTAACCTTTTTCAGCTGGACCAAATCACTACTTTCCTGTAAAATTCTGGACCCAAATTTTTTTACAGTGTAGTTTCACCCCCCTACTTACAATTTGAGGCATTAAACATGGAGAAATAAATTTGGAAGGGGTATAAAAATTATTGGCAAGTAACCCACTGTTAACACTAGGGACTATATTCGTGAACAACGAAAATCAAGGGACGACAATTGTGGTCTCGGACCTAATAGGATAGAAAGAGTTGACAAATCTTAAAAAAACTTGGTATGACCAAAGCTTGATAAATTATAACACTGCTTGCAAAGTTTCATAACAATAGGATATATATTATAGACAATATGCTAAATTCTATACTCATCTTTGCGTGTTTAATTTTGACGTTAAAATTGAATAATTTCAACTATCAACATTTTGGGCTTTGAAAATTAAAATATTGCAAAAAAATACTTTTTAAATGCCCTAATATATCATTTATTATGTACTAAAAGCAATAGAGTACTCATTTGATATATCAGACTTAGCATAATTATTCAAAAGTCAAATTTATATCAGCCTGGGCCTAAAAATTGAGGTTTTTCAATGAAAGGGGCCTTACATGAAGATGTAATATTTTCCAGCAATTTTAAATTTGTGAAGCTTTTAGGTTATAAATAATCCTTACATATGTATTGAATGTACTTTAAATGGAAAGAAAAGTCACAAATAACATATCATATTACTTTGAAAGGGTCTTAAGCCAAGTAAGACTGGAAAGAAATAAGGGTCAATTTAGGCCGTGCCACATATTTACATTAAAAAATGCATATTGAGGCTATAAGAAATAAAAAATTGTGTCTTTTTTATCATTTCTATACTCATGTGACATGATACAACAAATCTGAGCACAAAAAGGCTCTTGCAATTAACTTTTCTTACAGACAGTATGGTATGATACAAAGATTTTTGCCTTTTTAATGAAAAACTTGAATGCAATTTTAGTCTCAACAGGCTTATATCTAAACCACTTGCTATCCTACAGAAGAAAAGAAAGATATTATGTGAGATGGAACAGGTACAATAGACATTGCAAAGTGCTTTTGATACAAATTTAGTGAGGTCTTTATTGTGGACTTCAAATTTTATGTACCAAGAACCCCACTTTTGACTTCATCCAAACAGGGCGTTAAGACAAGGGTCATTTATACAACACATTTTGTACATATTGTCTGAGATAATGTTCTTTTCTGTAGATTCTGAGTTCATAAACAAGCAAAAGAACTAGATAAAGGCATAGAAACACAAGTATTGACACATGAAAACCTGTCAGATAAAAAGTCAGGATGCCATGTATGCATCATTATTGAAAAAGCCTTAAAATGCCTATTTTGACCATAAAATGCCAAAAATGGTCATTTTTGCAGAAATTCTATAAAATAAAAGTGTAAATCCTTTAGTTTCATGCTATTTGACAAATTGAAACCACCAAATCATTTAGGGAAGTTGCCAAAGTACAGATTCTATATTTACAGACTTCACCTCTTAGGTCCGAGAACACAATTAATTCGTAGTGCATTTCTTTTAGAACATAAATGAAAATAAAAAAAATCCCACCTGCGCTTTCTCAATGAAATTTTTACAGTGTGTTGAACTACTTTTGGGACAAATTATATAAAAAATATAGAAAACTTCATCGCCTCTAACTCAAAATATGGACAATTTTGTGTTTAGGGTGTCTTTAAATCTTTTGACAGCTTCCGAAGTGCTAATTTTTAACCTTTTTCAGCTGGACCAAATCACTACTTTCCTGTAAAATTCTGGACCCAAATTTTTTTACAGTGTAGTTTCACCCCCCTACTTACAATTTGAGGCATTAAACATGGAGAAATAAATTTGGAAGGGGTATAAAAATTATTGGCAAGTAACCCACTGTTAACACTAGGGACTATATTCGTGAACAACGAAAATCAAGGGACGACAATTGTGGTCTCGGACCATATGAGGTGTTCTTTTTATGAAAATTATTGAAATATCAATAAGACCAGCTTCAACTTTTATCCAAAATGTAAATATACTGTACTTTTTTAGAATCAATGATCTTTGACCTCTTTTATTCTTAATTCCTAGGATTCAGGTTGTAAGATCTGTTTGACCAAACTTATATTCAAATGACTAAACATACTTTCAAAAATTATATATATGTTTAATTGAAAGAAGAAGAAAATTCTATATAAGTTTATATACTTTAACAGCATTTGAAACATGAAATGAAATGTTTACAATTAGTTTGAGGTTTTTGTCGAGCCTGCAACTTTTGTTGCAGAAAGTTCGACATAGGGATAGTGATCCGGCGGCGGCGGCGGCGGCGGCGGTGTTAGCTAACTTTTTTAAAGCTTTATATTTTAGAAGGTGGAAGACCTGGATGCTTCATACTTTGTATATAGATGCCTCATGTTACGAAGTTTCCGTCAGTCACATGTCAAATGTCCTTGACCTCATTTTCATGGTTCAGTGACCACTTGAAAAAAAAGTTCAGATTTTTTGTAATGTTGAAATCTCTCTTATTATAAGTAATAGGATAATTATATTTGGTATGTGCGTACCTTGCAGGGTCCTCATGCCCGTCAGACAGTTTTCACTTGACCTCGACCTCATTTCATGGATCAGTGAACAAGGTTAAGTTTTGGTGGTCAAGTCCATATCTCAGATACTATAAGCAATAGGGCTAGTATATTCGGTGTATGGAAGGACTGTAAGGTGTACATGTCCAACTGGCAGGTGTCATCTGACCTTGACCTCATTTTCATGGTTCAGTGGTTATAGTTAAGTTTTTGTGTTTTGGTCGGTTTTTCTCATACTTTATGCAATAGATCTACTATATTTGTTGTATGGAATAATTGTAAGGTGTACATGTCTAGCGGGCAGATGTCATCTGACCTTGACCTCATTTACATGGTTGAGTGGTCTAAGTTAAGTTTTTGAGTTTTGGTCTTTTTATCTAATACTATATGCCATAGGTCAACTATATTTGGTGTATGGAAATATTTTATGATCTATATGTCAGTCGCGTAGGTTTTATTTGACCTCGACCTCATTTTCACGGTTCATTGCTCAGTGTTAAGTTTTTGTGTTTTGGTCTATTTTTCTTAAACTATAAGTAATAGGTCAACTATATTTGTTGTATGGAAGCATTGTTAGCTGAACATGTGTGCCTGGCATGGTTCATCTAACCTTGACCTCATTTTCATGGTTCATTGGTCAATGTTTAGTTATCTCGGTTAATGTTAAGTTTATAAGACAGTTGTAATAAAGCTTTATACTTAAGACTATCAACATAATATCAATGATTAGTAAAGAAGGCGAGACATTTCAGCGTGTGCACTCTTGTTTCTGTTCTTTATTTTCCAGTATGACATTTTTCGGCTCTTTATTTTCCAGTATGACCACATTTCTGCTTTTTAGTTTCCAGTATGACCATATTTTTGCTCTTTTTTTCCAGTATGACCATATTTCTGCTCTCTATTTTCCAGTATGACTATATTTCTGCCCTTTATTTTCCAGTATGACCACATTTCTGCCCTTTATTTTCCAGTACGACCATATTTCTGCTCTTTATTTTCCAGTATGACCATATTTCTGCTTTTTATTTTCCAGTATGACCATAAGAGAACAGTAGAATTATCGAACAGATTATTACACAAGGTACAAGATGCTATTCCACAAGTCATAAGGAATGGTGACCCAAATATGACTTATCCAGGTTGGTATAGTGTTTTGCATTGCCTGCAATAAAAATGGCAGAAGGTTAAAATGTGGAATGGGATTCTAATCTGCCAGCATAAAAACTTTATATTTCAGAAAGTTCATACCTTGTATATAGATGATTAAAAATACAAAGTTTCAGTCTATCATATTTCCATTGTCCTTGACCTCTTTTTTATGGTTCAGCAAGTGATTGAAGAAACATTTTCTTATATGAAATTTTCACTTATTGCTATTTATACCTGTATGGATTGTCTGTATTTTATACGAAATATGCATTATGGTTATCAGACAAAATTCTATGGTTTACTGCTGATACAGATAATATCACCAAGAAGTTTTTGTCATTTCTCTATGCTCATCATTGACACTACTAACACATACCCTCAAATACTGATAGATAGTACATAAACTGCTGATGGTGTATGAATAGGGTAGACAACTGAGTAGAGTTAGGCTTTTACATGTACAAACAATAATCCAGATTTATAGCTTGCTGTTCGGTGTTAGCTAAGGCTTCATGTTTAAGACCACACTTTGACCTATAATGGTTTACTTTTACAATTGTGACTTGGTCAGAGAGTGTTCTCATTGGCACTATTATCATGTCTTCTTATATCTATTATACATAATTAAATGGTTCACATGAAATATTTAAGATAAAGGGAACTTAATCTGAAAATTCTCATCTACAGCTATTGAAATAAACAAGAGGTAATGGGGAATCTGCTATTTTTGTATTCAAAAATCATATCTCATTTGATTGAATGAAGAAAATGTTTTCGTGGCAATGATCTTTTTAAAGTCATAAAGCTGTTTTTGTCATTTGCATACAAATGTTTTTCCCTTAAAAGATGTTTTAATCATCTACATTTAAATTGTATTTTATTTTAATATGAGGATTATAATTTCAGGCTGCCTAAATCTGTCCTTTGCTTATGTGGAAGGAGAAAGTTTGTTAATGGCACTAAAAGATATTGCTCTATCTTCTGGAAGGTAAAATATTCTTAACATATCATGATCAAATTGAAATATAGTTTATAGAGGTCCATGGTGAATAGGATAACAAACCAGTCAGCCATGATTGTTGTACTTTTCACAATCACCTGAGACTGTAAAATTATTGATATAAAATTATAAACATAGTGAAAAATCTTAACTTTTGATGTAAGGATAATTTTTTAAGCTCTTATTAAAAAAAAACATTGTTCATAAGCATATTGGTTAAAATTTGAAAGCCAGGGATGTATAAGTACTTGAACACCTATATTGAGAAACATACAATGAATCAAATAATTAATAGCCTATGATTTAAACATATCGATAACCAGACTTGTTGAAAAAAACTTTAAAACAAATAAGAAAAATAAGAAGATTGCACATATTGTGTCGGAATGTATGATATCTTTTGGTAAACATTGTTTTACTAAAATTTCTATTGTGTTAATTGTGTACCTATGACACAGAGAGATGCCATGCAAAATATATACTAATCTTATTGAAGTGAATTTCTATTGTTAAAATGCCTCTGCATCATATAATATATGAATAACTCTTGAGTGTCAGTTTCTGTATCCCATCTGATAGATATATGTAAATCCTAAATTTTCTATACAAGTATTAACTATTTAATATGTAACATGTCTACTGCATTCAATTATATGTAAATCAGTATCACTATGTTTACCTGTTGTATCTTGCAGTGCCTGTACTTCAGCATCATTAGAACCTTCCTATGTGTTGCGTGCTGTAGGAGCTGATGATGACCTGGCTCACTCCTCAATCAGGTAATGAACATTTTATTTAAGAAATTATTACTCTTTATGAAAAATTAATCAAAATGGTCAACAGTACTAATTGAAGATGCTTTATAGAGTATCTCTAAATCATCATTCCTGTAAAGTCAGAAAAGGCCTCTACATGTAGTTTCAGAGAAGAATGTTTAGAATTGACCAATTTAATAATGGAGATTGCCTTTAGCTGCCATCTATTTTGCCTGATGTGGATAAATTAGATTTCTATATGAAAGGTCTTCAGTTCAATATTTCCGACAAGTTTGATTCTGGTCATCTTTGTGATAGTAATGAATTGTAAAGGTTTGGATGATTTAAGCAGAATACTTTCTTTTATTAAATTTATTTTAATAGCTAGGGACATATTTTATTATGAAATTTTTTGTGTTAAGATTTGGAATTGGAAGATTTACAACAGAAGAAGAGATAGATTATACAGCTGATCTTACAATCAAACATGTAACAAGACTCAGAGAAATGAGGTAGGATTTAACGTAGAAAATTCTATTATAATACTACTGTAGGTTCAAATGTTTTTATAACATAACTTTTTTATACTGGATACACATCATAATTATAAATAGCATAGCAGAGAGGCATTAAGTTTTACCCTTGTTTATTTGTTCATCCCTCCATACCTAATTCTCAAGTTGTTTTCTGTTCTCTCACTTTAGTTGCCTCAACCAAGTGTTATGAAACTTACACACAATGCTTATCTCCACAAAACACAGATCAAGCTTTAATTTGGGTGGCGTTACTTTAACCATTCTAGAGGGTTGCTATACAAATTGAAAAAAATTGCTGAATTTTTCGTTTCCTGCTTTTTTCTGAGGTTTGCATACAATTCAATGTTGAATTTATACTTTGTTGAACATTTAAATTTTTTTGTTTATCTATACCAATGAAATTTTTGAAAATTGATAGCCAAAGAATAATAATTTTCCCAGTTTATGTTGAATATTTACAGTTATTGATTGTTTCCTTTTTATTTCAGTCCTTTATGGGAAATGGTACAGGAAGGTATTGACATCAAACAAATCAAGTGGTCACAACACTGAAGAGAAATCACATGACAGACATGTGAATATACCATGTGACTTTCATTATCATGGCAACACTCTTCAAATGGATCAAGACAAAATTCCACAATGTTTATACAGAGATATATACCTACCATGTAAATAATAGTTAACAACTGTAAATGGACAGATCTTATTGTGCTGGATTCATAAAGTTTACTTTGCTGTTATTGCATTTTTGTTATATTATATAAAGGATGAATACTAATAAGTGTATCAATGTTGTAAGTTCATACATTGGTTCCGATTTTATAATCAATATCATTTTGATTTCAGAAATTAGTCATTTCGCTTATCTGTATCTATATTTCTGACAACTTCTGAAATCTTTTGTCATTGAACACAAAAATTAGGTTAAACTTTACAAAGTTATATTTTCTCACTTGTTTTCATTACTTTTTAGACAAATGGTAGGGTCTAATAAGGGCATTATTATCAATAAAACAATGTTATGTTCTAGTTTTATCATTTCTCTTAAATCTTTCTGTATGAGAATATATATGTAATTTTTATTGCAGCACCCAGGGAGTGGAGGGAACTCTTAGTTGACTTTAATTATGTGTAAAATTTTATTTGATTGTACTTGATTTTCTCCTACCTCACACAAACATAAACTCAACATTTTATTAAAGATCAGCGCAGAACCTTTCAATCCCCCTACGGTCATGCAGAACCAAAATTTATTATTTCAGAGATTCTGGAATAGTCAGTTTAATATATATCTGCATTAAACTTAACTGTAAATATTTTTAACATATAGTTCATGGAAGTTTAATAATTAGGTAAAAGTATATTTACCGCATGATGATATTCTTGCTTAAAATAAGAGTAAATATGTTGTGATTGTATTTAAAAACTTTTTATTATCATCTGTCATGGTATTGTTGTTTCCTTGTGTTATTAAAAATATGTGATAATATCTTGTGTGTTATCTTGTATATCAATTAGCCTTTATATTAATTGCTTTACATACTCTTGTAAAAAAAAATGTAAGCTTATACTATTATGTTAGTGGAAAGCAATTTTTGCCATTGCCTAGTAATACACAGTGAATCTTTCTCAAAGAATGATGAACTGCAGATAAAGGAAATAATTGTGCTTATTTTTTGCAATCAAGTCTTCTTTCAATTGTGTAACCAAATTAAGATTAATGAATGAACTTAAAAATTGAGGAGTAATTCATGTTAATGTATGCATTTGTTTGGCTTGATTTGTAAACATTTTGTCATAGTTTGAAACTTTTTAGCACTATTAACAAGTGTGCAAATTGTCAGTTATCTGCAGAGAACATTCATTACAATGATCATATTAGCAGTTAAGAGTCTATGTTAGCAAGAAACTGATGCAAGTGTGCAAAAAGGCTGTGTATAGATATAAGAAGATGTGGTATATGTGCCAATTGGAAAACTCTCCTTCAGATCTAGACAGTATGACATGGTATTGGGGAAAATATGGTAGTGTCAAACTAGTTTTATGTGCATATAAACATCCCCCTTTGTCTATTTAGAACATATGATGTAAAAGTAAAATACAATTGGAAAACCTGCTTATTATACCTAACAACAGGTTTATAATAAAAGGCAGCACATAATTCTGAAAACGATCAGAATGTGCTCCTGACTACAGGAAGGTAGATAAGAATGTAACCACAGCTGTTAAAAAAAACCAAAATATCATATACAGCACCATTTAAATAATAACATGTTTCATGAAGTATCATGATAATTTGTAAAAACAATTACATTTGGCCTTGAATGTTTGTCCCTAATATTTTATTAACTCTGCATTTGCATTCAGATATCGCAGATCAAATTTATTCTTTTATAGTGTATTAATGTACGTTTTTTGATTGAGTTAAGCCTGCCAATTGATATTTTATTGTGTGTTTTTCTATGTTGTGATGTTATGCTATTGTTTCAGAAAAAGGGAGAAGGTTTGGATCCATTAAAACGTTTAATCCCGCTGCAAATGTTTGCACCTGTCCTAAGTCAGGAACCTGATGTACAGTAGTTGTCGTTTGTTTATGTAATTTATACGTGTTTCTCGTTTTTTTTTTTGTTTTTTTTTTAATTTTATATAGATTAGACCGTTGGTTTTCCCTTTTGAATGGTTTTACACTAGTAATTTTGGGGCCCTTTATAGCTAGTTGTACGGTGTGAGCCAAGGCTCCGTGTTGAAGGCCGTACATTGACCTATAATGGTTTACTTTTTAGCTCACCTGGCCCAAAGGGCCAAGTGAGCTTTTCTCATCACTTGGCGTCCGGCGTCCGGCGTCGTCCGTCGTCGTTAACTTTTACAAAAATCTTCTCCTCTGAAACTACTGGGCCAAATTAAACCAAACTTGGCCACAATCATCATTGGGGTATCTAGTTTAAAAAATGTGTGGCGTGACCCGGCCAACTAACCAAGATGGCCGCCATGGCTAAAAATAGAACATAGGGGTAAAATGCAGTTTTTGGCTTATAACTCAAAACCAAAGCATTTAGAGCAAATCTGACATGGGGTAAAATTGTTTATCAGGTCAAGATCTATCTGCCCTGCAATTTTCAGATGAATCGGACAACCCGTTGTTGGGTTGCTGCCCCTGAATTGGTAATTTTAAGGAAATTTTGCTGTTTTTGGTTATTATCTTGAATATTATTATAGATAGAGATAAACTGTAAACAGCAATAATGTTCAGCAAAGTAAGATTTACAAATAAGTCAACATGACCGAAATGGTCAGTTGACCCCTTTAGGAGTTATTGCCCTTTATAGTCAATTTTTAACCATTTTTCGTAAATCTTAGTAATCTTTTACAAAAATCTTCTCCTCTGAAACTACTGGGCCAAATTAAACCAAACTTGGCCACAATCACAATTGGGGTATCTAGTTTAAAAAATGTGTGGCGTGACCCGGCCAACCAACCAAGATGGCCACCACAGCTAAAAATAGAACATAGGGGTAAAATTCAGTTTTTGGCTTATAACTCAAAAACCAAAGCATTTAGAGCAAATCTGACAGAAGTAAAATTGATTATCAGGTCAAGATCTATCTGCCCTGAAATTTACAGATGAATCGGACAACCTGTTGTTGGGTTGCTGCCCCTGAATTGGTAATTTTAAGGAAATTTTGCTGTTTTTGGTTATTATCTTGAATATTATTATAGATAGAGATAAACTGTAAACAGCAATAATGTTCATCAAAGTAAGATTTACAAATAAGTCAGCATGACTGAAATGGTCAGTTGACCCCTTGAGGAGTTATTGCCCTTTATAGTCAATTTTGAACCATTTTTCGTAAATCTTAGTTATCTTTTACAAAAATCTTCTCCTCTGAAACTACTGGGCCAAGTTCATTATAGATAGAGATAATTGTAAGCAGCAAGAATGTTCAGTAAAGTAAGATTTACAAACACATCACCATCACCAAAACACAATTTTGTCATGAATCCATCTGCATCCTTTGTTTAATATTCACATAGACCAAGGTGAGCGACACAGGCTCTTTAGAGCCTCTAGTTTTTTTCAATTGTTATTTGGATGGAGAGTTGTCTCATTGGCACTCACACCACATCTTCCTATATCTACATACATAAAACATTTAATATATGTAAAGCACAAAGCTTTGTGATTGTAGGAATGAAAGTTAGATCACCCTGCTCATTTAATGAATCAATATTGCCTTGTAAGTGGGAGGAACAAAGAGTCAACCAATCACCCAGTAAAAATACATAAGGAAATGACTTTTACTGCAAGGCTAATAAATTTGAAAACAATACAATTAATGATTTCTTGCGTCCGAAGCGCTTTCCTGGATTTACCTTTATCAGGAATGCTCAAAGCCAAACATTTGAAATCCGAAGATGTGCAAGTACCGAAACTATTGAAGAGCTATGTGCCAAAACTACCTAAAATAAATGAGTCTGATTTTGACTTCCAAATATGTCATTCGTCTCAACTCGGCCGATTCCGTACCCTCATCTAAGGATAGAAGGAGATTAGCGGATTCTACCGAGGATTGCTGAATACGTTTGATGCGTTTTCAGCAACTTCCTGTTTATCGAAATATTTGGGCGGAGGTATCATCAGTAAGCAGTTTCACTTGTTCACCTAGTGTACCACTTTGATTAATGTATCCTGTTAAAACGAAGTCGGCGACCCTTATAAGTTTACATCAATGAAATGGAAGTTTGTTTTAATAATACTTTATTCCGAAAGCAACACAGTTTAAAGGATATTCAATAAAGTATTATTAAAACAAACTTCCATTTTAATGATGAAAGAATTGAATCAGTAACTTTTCAGAAAAACAGAGAAAAGGGTATTTTCGATTTTCAGATACAGTTCTCAAGTAGCCAAAGGCGTATGCAAAATTTGCAGAAAATCATTGACATAAACCATTTATAAATACTGCAACTTAACCTTACAGGAAAGTTAGAAATGTGCTTAATTTTGAATGGATTGGCCATATTAAATTTATACTTGAAGACGTTGGTATAGCTTTACATGATATATACACATGGAAAAAAAGTATTGCAACACCAAATTGAAATTGAAATAAAAAAAACACTTTTTATTTTTTTGTGATATCATTTGGTAAAATAGAACAACTTAAACATTATTTAAGTATCACCTGAGCTTAATCAATAAATATCGAATCGATAAGTTTTTATCTGCACATGCAGCTATTGTACCCGTAAACAGCAAAACAGATGTTTTCATACTCATTGTTTTCAACACTTTAAGTAACCAAGTTTTTAAAGTTATGTGATTGACACCTTGTAATGGGTCCTCGACAACTCTAAACTGCAGCAAGATGGCATATTATCAGCATGAGAGAAGCAGGGATGTCGCTGTAACAACTGCACGTATTGTTGGTCATCACCATTCCACTATAAGTCGTTTTGAGTTAAAAATAAGGCACTAAACGATGTTCAAGACCTTCCGAGATAAAGAAGACCCCCTATACCATTTGCTAGGGAAAATCAAGCATAATGAAGGTTGGTCAGAAGGAAACCCATTGCATACAATACAATCCTAAAAAGAGAGTGGTGGGCATACAGGAGCTTTTTAACAAGAACTGTTCGTGATCGACTCCTCGCTACTGGTTATCGTGCGATAAGACCATTTCAGGGACCTTTGCTTACAAACAGACACACAGTTTTCCGTATCCAATGTAGTGCAGAGCTCGCTAAAGTTGAAAATTAGCATCGTGGAGGAAGATCCATTGTTCCAATGGAACTCGGTTCATCTTCCTTGGACGGATCGTAGCCCGGATTTGAACCATATCGAGCATATATGGAACACTGTTGGGCGGAACGTGCGCGAAAGGACACCCCAGTTCAAACACATCATGAAATAAACAATGCTCTTCATCAGAAATGGTTGCTGCTACCTTAGCAACAAATTAGTCGATTTTTGGCAGGAATCAGAAGACGTTTAGATTCGGTTATCCGTTTGAATGGAGGCTGCGCACACAAAGTACTAATTCTTTGGCGTATAACGATCAACCATGTTGTGAACAGTCATCTGAAGATTAATTTTGAAATGTCTGACATTGTAAGGTTCGACTACAGTAAAAGTTGTAAGATGCATTTTTTTGTACAAAAAAACACTTCATTTTGTTATTAAAATTATGGTTATATAAATCTTTTTTTTTTTTCAAACATTTTTTGTTCGTTTCAATGCCAATGTTATCATAAACTATGTTTCAATAATATTATACAAATATTTTATTATATTCCATCAAAAAAAAGAGGCTGATTTTTCAAATTTTAAAAAAATGAAGGTGTTGCAGTACTTTTTTCCATGTGTATATTAATCACGTAACATCCATTACAAAAAAATTTGTTTGGTTATTTTATTACTTTGCCTTGTTTTTACTTCAATTTTTACATGGTTTAACTTCAGGTGATCCTTTCAGAAATATTATATCTCTTACTTAAACCATTGCTGAGACGTCTTTTTTATTGACACTTTTGTTCTTATAAGTATACCATATTATCTATTCATGATCGCAAAGTTTTGAATAAAGCACTAATAATTACAGGCCAAGTAGATCAGTACTGAAATACAGATATGAACTATGTTTTACTAGAATGAGTTGCTATAAAACATCAACTTATAAATGTTTCCTCCTCGTGCATATCTTTGATTCATTGTCCGGTTTAGCTATACTTTTTTTCCCTGTTTTTTTTTTTTTTTTTTTTTTTTTGTTAATGTTACTCATCAATGTTTGTATTTGATTTGGATTTCCTGATTTGTGTGCCTCACACATCACTGTAAATATATTTTCTGTTGAAATGCTCAGTTAGTGCAGTGCAATTGGTACTATTTACAGTTAATAGAAATAGACATTCATTAGAAAATAACAAGTAGTAGATTTGAACTCTGAAAATATATTAAAATCAAATTTTAAGTATGTACATTCTCTCGCACTCTGATTAGCATATATTCTTTCAAATTATTACAGCATACGTGGTAACGCATTTTGAATTACATTCACTCAGTTTACCCTTCTTCATACAAACAAGCAATCTGTCAACAGATTTCTGTATACTACAAGTCCGTACGAAAGTAGTCTGTGTCGTATACCATTTGGTACGCATGGAATAGGTGCAAGGAGCATTCATTATGTAATAACCCATCTGATATTGCTGTCTCGGTGATTAATGTTAGATCATGCAGATATTGTTGACGTTGAAATATGTCTTGAAGATGATGACTACAAGCAAATCGAAGGTAGCGAATCAATACTTCAATTGGTAATTGTATAAAGTTTTGCTGAGGTAATCATTGTAAGAGATAATCGTATGTGTGGATATTGTTGATGCAAAAACAAGTTTGTTTAAATTTACTGTTACATACCAACCTTTATTTATCAATTGGCTGATGTATTTTTCAGGTAGTAGTATAAATGTACAGTATCTTGTGTCACTTCTATTTTTGAGACTGACGAGATAATGGAGTCACTTTGAAAGGAGACAGATTTAGCATATTCAAGAACTATGAAAGCTTTTTATAACGCCCACAAAGATAAAAATACAGTGCCAAGGAGACCCATCCTCTTACACCCGAAATCTTTGTGAAAAATAAAGACGTTTATCTTTTTTTCGTCAGGTGCCTATACATTTGTTTATTTCTAACATCGATTTTTGAAACGCTATCCAATGCAAACTGTCAAATTCTTGACAGAAAAATGGGAAATAGTATTCTTACTTTTGTCGGTAAGTTTATTCTTGTTAAAAGGTATATATATGCTTTTCTTATAAGATTCAGCAAATGAACTATATTTTACATCACAAAAAGAGAATTCAAAAACTCCAAATAAAGGACAGACTGCTTTGTCAAATTATTGATAGTCACAGTGATGTGGTTGTAAATCATAATCAAATGTCCATCTGATTAATTTTTTCTAAAGAGTTGCAGCGAAATAAACTTTCCCATCCGATACCATACAGAAACGTCATCAAAGCAAGTAGCTCGTCCCAAGATTGCTGTGTAAATTGTCCGTCAATCGTATTGTGCTGTAGAACGAAAAAAAATGGAATATATCTGTAAACCACCCAATATGTTGAGATATTTTCCTGAAATTAAAACGTCATATTGTTTCATAATATTTGAAAAAGAGAGTCATTGGATTTTTTACACCTGATTACATCTTATAATTAAAGTTCACCTCACATGACATTTACCTGTACATGTTGTACATACAAAGAATGGAGTCTGAGGAATACAACCAAATGTTCACATATTTAAACGATGTCTCTTATTCTAAATTCTCTTCCATACATTTATATCTAGAAATAATTTTCGATAGTGTAGTATATAATCCTAGAACTTTGATCATATAACAAATATTTCTAGAACTTTAATTTTCTAATAACCTGATTTCTTGAACATTTACAATGTAGCAAATATTTTAATACGCCTGGAACTTTTATAATATAAAAAATATTCCTGAGACATTTATAATGTAAAATATTGTCCATAATTTTTTTCCAATGAACTTTTAACATATAACAAAAATTCCATTAGGAATATTCCTTATGTCATATTTTATCATTTGTGAAGGAAATTTTCTTATAGCATTGGATATAATATTCTATAAGAAAAGTTCCAAATGAACAAATATTATGGGGGAACTTATATATTCTGTCGATTCGTAAGCTATAAACACATACACCTATTTACAAACGTTTGATTCGATGTTTTCATATAAAGGTAATTTAAAAACTTTAAAAACGACATGTTGTGCCACTATTAAAAAAGTCTTTTTCTGGTGAAATATTTCTAGTTTCCAATCTATGTATTTTTTTAAAATCTATTGTGTAACATGACATCAACATTCAACAACCATTACATAATTCAGTGTACAAATTATTGGTTTAACGAGCATATATGTTACTTTATTAATTTGCCCTTCAGGAATGAAACTACACATACTATTAGTTTTGAGTTGATAAAAGACATAGATTTGAAACAATACATGACATAGGTTTGATACAATTAAAGACATAGATTTGAGACAATAAAGGACATAAATTTTGAACATCTATGACGCAATATTAAAAGGGCATAGATTTGCAGAAATGCCATAGCTTTGAGGCTGGATATAGATTTGATGCTTACATATATTCTTATCCTGATTTTTTATAAGCCAACTTAATTAGATGTGTGAATTTTTTTAATGTGATTATGAGGCAAAGGGGTGTACGGTATATGGTAGAAAAATCAAAACTTTGAACTTATTCTAAATTACCAATATAAGCATGCAATTTATCGAGTACTTCCAATGAATTTTCGACACTCCAAAAGTAATTAACTCTACTATTTTCCAAAGGCCCTATATTAATAATTTAATACCAGTTTTTGATTTAACAAATTGTATTAGTAAGTAAAATAGACAGTTTTAGTTGTAGAAGACTGGCTTGAAGACAAGATAAATATATCTTTGTGCAGCTTCAAAAGACAGTACATACTTGGAACTTTCGTGGTATTAATGTCTGCTTATTTAGACGTAGCTGAAAATTTATGTAAGTTACATATAACATTTTCCAAACAAATGTCATATGGAATGTTGGTGAATTCGTGATTTCTATTTGGAGAACTGCAATGTAAAATTTACGTCAAACAATAAGGATATAATTGACAGCCTTATCATCCGGGATAAAAACGAATTCCTTCGCGAGTTCTTTTAACTTGTATGTTTTTTGTAGCTATTGTGGTTGTTGTAAAAATAAAAATGTTCTTTGAAATGTATAATATGAATATCAACTATGTTCATAACTGATTAAAAAAAAGAATTTCAGATTTTCTCATCTTTTTCTCGCTTTATCCATTTTGTGCAGTAACTACGGAGTGGGTCGTGGATGATGTTACAACACTCATCACAATTATTAATTGACGGGGCGATATTTAGTTCCCTAACCGAGGAATGATTTCAACTCTCGATCATGGACGATATGAAGGTCTCCTTTTATAACATAGGAACTATAACCTTAACGTATTTGGAATTACTGCAATTTCATGATGTAGGTGTATCGTCACTTATTTTAACATCTTTACGACTTTGCTTCAATTAAACACATATATCCAGGTAGATTTTGTGTGAACATAAAACATAAGAGGGAGCTCAGTATTATCGAAATAGCCAGAAATTAGTGTTTAACAGAATGAATATTTAAAACACTGGGCAATACTTTCAAAATCAAAACCTTTATTGACATATTTGATTTTTATGAAATGTTTTTTATACGGTCTTTAGTGATGTATGTTTTAAAAAGTAAAATCACAAAAATACTGAACTTAGAGGAAAATCAATTCGGAAAGTCCATAATCACATGGCAAAATCAAATAACAAAACGCATCAAAAAACGAATGGACAAGTTTTAAGCGTTTAAACTGCATTATCCTAATTACTGTCACATTAACCTATTATGTCTGATGGTTTCGATCAGCTTATTTTGTCAAAATATCAGAACTATAAACAAGTGTCATATAAGTGGAAGGTTTGGCTATTGGTGATACCAGATTTTACGAACCATTTTCGTCGCAAATTGTCAGGTCCATGTCAGAAATCTAACAGTGTTTTTTTTTTTTTTTTTTTCATTAGTTTCGTTGGTTGATAAAGTCTACCGTTTGATTTTGTCAGTTTTTATAAATTTCTTTTGAAATTAACCTCGGAATTCGGTATGTTTGAATACTTTTAAGTAAAAAACAGGACCATCATTAATAAGGTCCTATAGTCACAGATTTCAAGGAATCGCCTATTATCTTCAATGGTTTACAAGAAATTATTTATGAAAATCAATATATATAGCAAAGTGCTCTCGACCAATGATTTTGTGTGTTTTTTTTTTTTTTATTGTGAAGAATGTGTGTAAATCATGTTCTTAGTAAGGTATAAACCTATTGTTTAAGCCTAATTATAGTTCAAAACAAAGAGAAAAATAAATGCGTTACAACTGCACATTTATCTGATTTAAAGGTATTCCGATTGAAACTGACTAAAAATAAGATTTTGAAAGAAACAAAATAAAAATAATTTTTACTTTACTGGTGCAGTAAAATTGGTACGGTAATGTTGCTATGAGAATATCAATAACTTAAAAATTATAAAAAATTAAACAAAAGCCATAAAAAAAATCTTCAAAATTATAAGAACTTATCCGTAAATGAAATCACTATAGAGTGTTGTCAATTGTTCCAGTATATCATGATTTTTTTTTTGTTCGTTGTTTTGTACATAAATCATGCTGTTAGTTTCTTAGTTTTCTCGTTTTAATTGTTTTACATTTATCATTTTGAAGCATTATACAGCTGACTATTCCTATTCGGTATTGGTATTGGCCATGGTTGAATGATGTACAGTGACCTAATGTTATAAACTTCTATCACAACAACAACCTAACTAAGCAAACAAGACCTTTAAGATTTACTATAGAAGCATCGTTCGAATATAGACCAATAAGAACATGTGTATTAACAAAAAGTAGAATAACACAAAATACCGATCTACGAGGAAAATTAAAACGGAAAGTCTGGAATCAAATGGTAAAATCAAAAACTCAAACACATCAAACGAATGGATAATAACTTTCATACTCCTGACTTTGTACAAGCATTTTTATGTAGAAAATGGTGACTTAAACCTGGTTTTATGGCTAGCTAAACCTCTCACGTGTATGACAGTCGCATTAAATTCCATTATAAAGACAACAATGTGTGGACAAAAGTAACAGAAATAATAGATAAAAATGTCAAAATTTGGACACAGCAGTCAAAATTGAGATATAATCTCTTTTTTTTTAATTTTCATTATTTATAACTTCCAATTTACAACATAATATACACAAATATAATAGCAATATATAATATATAAATCTGTAGATATTATCTAATCAATACATCTTTCTATTAGGAAGCAATTTTTTGTTTTAATATACAAATATAAGATAAAGAGTAAAGCAGTTTGAACACCGGAGAGAGAGATAGAAAGAGAAAGAGAGTGAGAGAGAATAGTGTGGTGAGTTTTCAATATAAATCATCTTGAAATTGAATTCTATTTTAGTATAGTAAATACAGCATTTTCATTTATAACATGTATAATATTAAATGTAAAGTATATACATTTTTGTACTTAACTAGGTAATATATCAAAAGTATTCCATTCTCTGAGACACTGATGTTCATATTTGTTTTTCATAGCAATATTTTTGTCCATTGCATACACATATTTCATCTTTTCTTTTACTGAGTTTATTGCCAGTTTTTTTTTTTTAAACATCTGGAATTATAAATATATTGCTTTATGGTAAGAAAAAGAGTATTTTCTGCATTGCCTTTTGATATTTTTGCAGATATATTTTTTTGTGAAATAATCTTAATCATTTTAAAAACAAACAAACATATAACAAAACGATTCTTTAGTACATTCTAAGAAAAGTCGGGGTCCAGGTAGCCGAATACCACAGTATCAGTAGTCTGACTGCACTGAGGTTGCACGTGGCACTCCGTTATATATGCCTAGTATTACCATTTACGCCACGGTATAGCTGAGTGTGAAACATCAAATTAATCAATCAACCTAAGTGAACTATTTGACTTCAACTTGAAACAGGGACTTTCTATACTATACTTTAGTACAGAAAGTCCCTGCTTGAAAACATAATACTCTACTGAAAATTATTATTTAACGCAGGGAACAGACAGTTAGCAGTACGCCTGCTGTTATAATAGAAATTGTACAATTCTTAATGTTATGTTCGAGAAAAATCCTCAATGGCAAACGCATTTGTTTCATTTGTTCTTCACTGCCTTTATTTTTGCATGTTATACCTCATGTAGGAGATAGCCATTGTGTTTGTACTTTTCTTCATGTTTCAACTTTTTTTTGCTGATTGTAGTTTTCTTATGCAAAAGAATTGGTATACACGCTGCTCGAAGTCTCTATCGTGTGCTATTTGGTATGCATGGAATAAGTACGTGGAGCAGACATCAGGCAATAACCCGTCTGATATTGCCGTCTCGGTGATTAATGTTAGATCATGCAGACATTTTTGTCGTTCATAAATATCTTGCAGCTGATGACAGCAAGCGAATCGAAGATAGTAGATCAATACTTCAGTTGGCAATCGTATGAAGTGTTGCTGAGGAAACAACTGCAAGAGATAATCATATGTTTGGATATCAAAGATGCAAAAATCGCGCATTTTAAATTTATTATGACATATTAACCTTCTCATTGTATTACTAATATAACCTCTATGGTTGTTTATATGTAAAGAATCTTGTATCAGGTTTCCAGTATTTGAGAATGACGAGATTATGGAGGTATTCCGAATGGAAATACATTTGGCATGATCAAGAACTGTGATAGATTTCCTATATTGTCCACATAGATAGAAATTCATTGCCAATGACATCCATCCTCGTTCACCAGCTAGCTGTGTTAGAATTAAAGATATTGATTTTGTTTTTTTGCGTTGCCAGTATATTTGTTTATTTCTAGAATCAATTTGAGAAACTATATTCCGTACTAAGTGAGAAATTCTAAACAGAAAAGTTGTAAATAGTATTCTAACTTTTGTCGGTAAGTTTGTTCTTGTTAATTGACAAAGGCATTTCTTTGAAGCCTGGGCAGCTGAGCTATATTCAACATCATAAAAGTATAGATTGAAAACATCAAATAATGGAATAACCGCTTTGTCAAACTCTGAATATCTACTGGCATGTTCTTGCAAGGCTGAGTTATTTTTTAATCTGACTAATTTTTTTAAAGAGTCACAAAGAAAAATACTTCTTTTCTGGTACTGAAAAAGAAATTCTCCATTCAAGGGGATGGCTTTTTCCTGAATCAGATTTACTCCCAATTGGAACCAAAAGAACAAGTTCTTTAGAAATCATGGAAATTAAGTTGGTAGATGGCCATCCAGAGGACCGATGTCTAAATAACCATTTTCTGGCTACTGTCGGCCATTTCTGGCATTTTAATGAATGTGCTACATCTAAGGCAAGGGATAGATTACTTAGACAAGGTCCGTTTATTGATATATAAGAAAACGGATATTTAGAAGCTAGATTTTGTAAATAAAGATTGCTTGATAGGAAATATCCATCTTCGTTTCTCAATATCAAGCTATCTTCAAAGTCTTTGTGTGGTCTTTCATATAGTTTAAGTAGAACAAATCCAGGTTGTGCATTATCATAATCAATGTTCAGCGAAAGGATAGTATCATCAACTGATTTATCTTCAAATTGCGGTATTGGCTCGTGTGCTATATGTTGTTTTGAAACAAGCATGATATCAAGATCGCTCCCAGGCAGATCAAGTCCCTCGGCTTTACTCCCACTTGTAATTATATATTTACTTGGTGAGTAGAATTTATTTTGTGCGTATTCGTATGTTTTAAAGAAAAGTCTTCTGTACTTCACTACTGTTTCTGATCCGACAATGTCATCACACAGGAACTTGTAAATTTGCTTTGATTTGGCTGCCATTTTCAACGAAAAAAGTAACTTATTCTTTTCAGGGTGTGTCTTAAGCAACATGTAAATCAAAGCTATTTATACAATTTGTACGGAAACGCAAATTAAAAAAAAAAGTTCAGCAATAACATCAGTGTGTCCTGTTCAGTGTCTACTTTAGTCTGCAAAAATCACCGAAAGGCGTTTACCGTATATTAAGATGAACCATAAATGTCTAGATGATTTTTATCACTTTCACAAACTTGAAATACACCAAATGGAGAAACAAATTCTTCTACAAAAATCACCCTTTTTCGTTGTGTGAGTTTTCGGTACAGGTCGGACTTGTACATACATACACTTTTGATAAATGCATGTCTACATTTCTTTTACTTGTTGAATGGTACGAATCCATTGCTATGTGATATTGTTCCAGTCAATACTAGTGTTTCTCAATGCACAAATTTCGAAGGTCCTAAATATTCCTTTACGGTTTATCTTTAGCTTTTTGTTTGTTTTATATGATTAAAAGTATAATATTCTGTCTATTTTAGACACTATATTAATAAATTATAATCCTGGTACATTTGATAACTATTAAACACTTAGATGTGTGTGCAACGACAAACACAAACGGTACAAGAAACATAAAATACGTTTTAAATGTTCCTGTTATATATACAAGTGGAAACTTTTCAAAAATAACTATTCAGTTTCACGTCCAGTCTAACCGGACAACATTTGAATTATTCATTTGACATTGGATAAATAATAATGTTTTTTTTATCCTTTACAGGAAATTGATTAAAGAACAAAAAAATCAGTTCTTTTTTGTCTTTTACGAGCAATTGATAAATAACAGATAATTTGTTTATTTTTGTCTCGCCTGCGTCAAACATTTGCATGTTACAAGACATAGGGATGTTAAACCAGCAGCAGTGAATGTGACGGCGTCATTTATTTCTCTAACGCTGTTGGGTGTAATTTTCAGACTATATATATATATAGGTATGTATGATGTCCTGTCCACATCGGAGTTTATTGGAAGATTCTGTTCTAGTCTATACCAGGACATTTGTTTTATTGTACAGCACACAAAAAATCCTGCTGTCTTGTGCCTCGTTTGTAAGCTTTTTCGTCCTAGTTCTTGTATCATGTTGTTGACACTTGATCTTTTTTTATTCCTTCTTCTTACCGGGATACCGCGCAGCTCGTCTTTGTAACTTTTAGATTTTTACTTTGTTTTTGTTTACTGATATGGGTCGCATATTGTCGTAGCATATCAGTCCATTGTTGGTCTTGTTGGTCTTACTTATATCTTATAACCCTGTCTTTTGAGGAATCTTGAACTGATGTGGGGGTTTCAGTGTCATTATCAAACAAGGTTTCTCTTGGCTTGATATTAGATGTCTCCCCCTCAGATAATATCAGTTAATATCAATAGCTCCAGGAATTTTGTAACATACAAGTTTGGTCCATGCATATATATGCGGAACATACATTATGCAGAACAAATATACAGTCGCACGCTGACTATTACCCCCCCCCCCCCCTTTTGCCCTCGTGTGTTTTCAGTCTACTCTTACGCTACTGCTTTACTGAGTGTCATATTAGTGTTTCAATTATATGAAGAGGAAAATAATATGTCAATGCAAAGACGTATACATTACATATGTACGTCCTTAATCTTGCTGTTTTATAGATGAAACTTGAATTTAAAACATGAACTGACCGCAATTCACATACTATTTTATTATGATATGAAAACAGTTGTCACATTATGCCAATCATGAATATATCTACTATCATATTGACTCACATCAATCCGCTATCTAGAGAAAAATGAGAAATTTTTGACAGAAAAATGGGAAATAGTATTCTAACTTTTGTCGGTATGTTTGTTTTTGTTAGAAGACGAATACATTTCTTTGAAGCTTCAACAACTGAACTATATTCAACATCATAAAAAGTAAAATTGAAAACAGCTAATAACGGATGACTGCTTTGTCGAAATCTGGATATCCACTGTGACTTGGTTGTAAAGCAGCTTCTAATTTCATCTGGTTACATATTTTAATGAATCGCAGGGAAACCATCAATGCTAGTAATTCGTCCCATGTTTGATGTGTTAATTGTCGCTCAATTATATTGTGATGTGGAATAAAATAGTTTGGAATATATCTGTGAAAAACCCAGTATGTCAATCTACCTAAACACGCAACAAAGGTGTCTAAAAATGTACAGGTGTCTACCATGTTCCTTGAAGTTCGTCTGATAACCAGAATACAACAGTCTTTAGAAAATAAGAACACAATAAATTGGAAATAGAAGTTTTTTTCCTTAGATCATCCTTGATTAATATTTTCAAAAGAGCATAACACATCAAATGAGTATGAGTCCAGGTGTGGATAAGTTTCTTTTCTGGAACTGAAAATGAAATTCTCCATTCAAGAGGAGTATGACATTCTCCCGAATGAGATTTACTTTCAATTGTAACTAAAAGAACAGATTCTTTGTCAACTTTAAGAATTGTAACGGCAGATGGCCAACCAGAGGACCGATGTCGATTTATCCATTTTCTTGCTGTCTGGCATTTCAATGAATGAGCTACATCCAAAGCGGCGGCTATATTACTTAGACATGCAGTGGCGGATCCAGAAATTTTCATAAGTGGGGGCCCACTGACTGACCTAAGAGGGGGCCCGCTCCAGTCACGCTTCAGTGATTCCCTATATAAGCAATCAAATTTTTTCCAAAAAAGGGGGGCCCGGGCCCCCTGCCCTCCCCCCTAAATCCGCCTCTGACATGGTCCGTTTATTGATATGTAAGAAAACGGATATTTAGAAGCTAGATTTTGTAAAACAGGATTGCTTGAAAAGAATAGTCCTTCATCGCTTCTCAAGATTAAGGTGTCGTCAAAGTCAAATTGTGACCTGTTGTCTATTTTAAGAAGAACAAATCCAGGTTGGGCATTATTATAATCAATTGTCAGAGAAAGAATATTATTTCCAGCCGATATTTCTTCCGGTTGTAGTTTTGGCTCGTATACTATATGTTCTTTTGAAACAAGCATGATATCAAGGTCGCTTCCTGGCAGACCAAGTCTCTCGGCTGTACTTCCACTTGTAATCAAATGTTTACTAAGTGACAAACAATTGTTTTGTGTATATTCGTAAGTTTTAAAGAAAAGTCTTCTGTACTTGACAACTTTTTCTGATCCGACAACTTCATCGCAAAGAAACTGGTATATCTGCTTTGATATGTCTGTCATTGATGAACTTACAAGATTTTCCATTTAAATTTAATAATAACATCCGTATGTCCTGTTCAGTATCTAGTTTAATCTGTATATTATCTAAACGTGCATACCTAATATGAAGATGATTTTTGGTCATACACTTTCACAAATAGGATAAACATCAAAAGGAAAACATATTTTGCAAAAAAAAAAACCAACATCCTTTTCCGTTGTCCAAATTATCGGTACAATTTGCACATATATATACTTTTCGTAAATGTAGGTCTGCAGATCCGTAGCTCCACTTCCTTTAACTATTTATTAAAACGAACCGATAACGAAGTGATATCTTTCCAATTAAAATGAGTGTTTCTATCCACGTTTTATGCTGCTTGTCATAAATTTTCTAGTCCGGTTTTTCAATGCACAAATTTCGTAGTTAAATGTCTTTACATCTTACAATAAGCTTTCTGCTTTTTTACATGATTAAAAGTGTATCCTCTCTGCTTTATATGTTACGGAGCCCTGTTGGACTTTACATCTCCAGCGCTAGACTTTACATCTCTAGCGCTAGACTTTACATCTTCAGCGCTGGACTTTACATCTCCAGCGCTAGACTTTACACATCTTCAGCGCAGGACTTTAAAGGACACTTTATAATCTGTGTGAGACCAACAGGGCTCCGTAATATGTTAAACAATATGTATGCAACGACAAACAAAAACGGTACATGAAACATAAAATATATACATTTGAATTGTTCCTGTTCTATATACAAGTGGAGACTTTTCAAAGATAACTATTCAGTTTCGTGTCCAGTCGTACAGGACCAAATTCTAATGAATTATTAATATCGGACATTGATAAGATTGTTTTATCCTTAGAAGGAAGTTTATAAAGAACATACTGTCAGTTCATTTTGTGAAGGAAATTGAAAAAGTACAGATTCCTAGTTCATTTGTGGTCTGACCTGCAAGGAAGATTAAAAAAAATATGGATACAATCGGCAGCGGTGAATGTGACGGCGTTGACTTTATGTTTTTGTCTAGTTGAAGACTTTAATCCGAAATTTTATATGTCCTTGTCCTTACATTTTTTTGTGTTGCAGCGAGTGCTTATGATAGAGTTTAGAATTTATCTCCCAGTTCATATTGCGAATACAGAATTTCGTAAGAGGTCCATCTAAACTTCTTATTCCGATGCCGTTTATTTCCTTCCTATGGTATACAGTTTATTCATAATTACTCACCTGCAGTAGTTCACATCCCTGTCCTATGATCTTTATTTAACATTGCCATGAAATCGGGAGTTTTTGTTAGCCTCAAAACCACGTTCAACCCACCATTTTTTTCTTAAAATGTCCCGTGTACCAAGTCAGAAAAATAGCCATTGTTATATTACAGTTCTGTGTTTGTTGCATTTCATGTTGTGTTTCTATTGTGTCGTGGTTATCCTCTTATATTTGATGTGTTTCCCTTATTATATTTATAATATTTTAGATTGTAACCCGATTTGTTTTCTTCTCAATCGATTTATGAATTTCGAACAGCGATATACTACTGTTGCCTTTATCTAGAAAAAAAATCTCATTGAAAATCACAGAACGTCTCCTCATTTTGCTGAGCAGAGATGTATCATATATTGTGGTAAGGCTACTTCAAGACATAAATGGGTTACTCTGACCTCTATCCTACGTTTCGATGACTTTGGTTTCATTTTCTATCTCTAAGTTTTTATAACGCAGCGGTGTGATGAAAAAGGATAACCTAAACCTGTATAGAAATGCATCTTTGGTATTGGGTAATCTCCATTAAAAGGGTTACATTTCCGTTTCTAGCAACAACTTACTAGTATTCCAATATATTGAGCAGAACAAGGCAACTTTGTAATTGTAAATCTTTCTAACTTTGGGAAGAAAAGATAATCTTCTTTGATATTTTTATTGTAACTGAAAATGATTATTATTATGATGAAACACGTTTTCAAAAGTTTCATTTATCAAAAAGTAAAATCACAAAAATTCTGAGCTCCGAGGAAAATTCAATCGGAAGTCTCTAATCACATGGCAAAATCAAATGACAAACCACATCAAACGAATGAACAACAACTGTCATATTTCTGACTTGGTACAGGCATTTTCAAATGTAGAAAATGGTGGATTGAAACTGGTTTTATAGCGCTAAAGCTCTCACTTGTACGACAGTCTCATCAAATTCAAAGACATTTGTTTTTTTGTGTGTCTCTTTGTCTACTTAAAACATTAGCACAAGCCAACACAAAAAGTGTCGTATTGTCCAGGGTTGGAGAAAATGTTATAATATTTTGAGTATTATATATTCCGTGCACACGGCATCTCCGTGATATTATATTTGGTCTCCGCTGATTAAAATTTCTCTTAACGTTGAAACAGAGAAATGCCGTATTGTACACCAAAAAAAATAACATAATGTTCAAAGTAACTTCCCAAAAGTTTTAAAATGTTTTATAAGAGATATTCAGCAGAGTTACGTATTGTCCAAAAAATGCCAAATCACTGGTTTTAAATTGTTAAATGCTACTTCCCAAATAATTGTTTTATAAGGTTATAACATGTTTTATAGAGATACTCAGCAGACTGATGAGTATAATATTTAGAAATGAACAAAGGTCGCTCTTTTTACACTACTGGTTTAACATTGTTCAATATAACATTCCAACAAGAATGTGTCCATAGTACACGGATGCCCCACTCCCACTATCATTTTCTATGTTCAGTGGACCGTGAAATTGGGGTCAAAACTTTAATTTGGATTTAAAATTAGAAAGATCATATCATAGGGAACATGTGTACTAAGTTTCAAGTTGATGTAACTTTAACTTCATCAAAAACTACCTTGACCAAAAACTTTAACCTGAACTTTGCACCATCATTTTCTATGTTCAGTGGACCATGAAATTGGGGTCAAAACTATAATTTGGCATTAAAATAAGAAAGATTCAAGTTGATTGGACTTCAGCTTCATCAAAAACTACCTCGACCAAAACCTTTAACCGGACGGACGAACGGAGACACAGACCAGAAAACATAATGCCCCTCTACTATCGTTGGTGGGGTATAAAAATAAATAGAAAGACGACATCGTTGTCGCCTACTTTTGAATAGTCGCATTGAGAGGTTGTACGGTTAATGTGTTAATAGTGCAACACCCACCCCTCAACAATTACATCTGACAATGACAAAATAGCACATGTATACGATAAAAATTGTTTCTGAAAAATCCCCGTAGTTAGTTGATAAAGTCTAACGTTTGATTTGATCAGTTTTTATAGACCTCCCCTTGTAATATACTCAAGTACATTGGAGCTCAGTATTTTATAGACCTCCCCTTGTAATATACTCAAGTACACTGGAGCTCGGTATTTTATAGACCTCCCTTGTAATATACTCAAGTACATTGGAGCTCGGTATTTTATAGACCTCCACTTGTAATATACTCAAGTACATTGGAGCTCGGTATTTTATAGACCTCCACTTGTAATATACTTAAGTACATTGGAGCTCGGTATTTTATAGACCTCCACTTGTAATATACTCAAGTACATTGGAGCTCGGTATTTTATAGACCTCCACTTGTAATATACTCAAGTACATTGGAGCTCGGTATTTTTGTTATACTATTTTTATAGTCTGAATATAAAAATAAGAACAATACCTGTTCTAAAAGGCATAAATATTCGAAGGACGTCGATCTACAATGCATCATAATTTTCAACTATACAACAACAGACATTATATTAAAATCTACATCACCGGAGTCTTAAAAATGAGATAAGATTGAAGAGTAGATAGCAAATATAACATCAAACTAAATTCTCTAATGACAAAACATTCAAATATAACAAACGGGAAAGAATATCACGAGTACAAGAACAAATACTATTATATACCACTAAAAAATATGCTTGCAATTGCGAGAATCAAATACAAATAAATCAATATGTTGTCAGCTGTAACTGATGTATGATGTATGATTTCCTGTTCCATTAGAGCTTGTTGTTGGATTCTGTAGATTTTTTTGTTGTTCTTGTCTATTGCTACCAGGTCATTTGTTAAATTGTACAGCACACAAAAATTCCTGTTGCCTTGTGCTTCGCTTGTAAGTTTTTCCATCCTAGTTCTTGTATCATGTTGATGTCACTTGGTCTTTTTCCATGTCTTCTTCTTACATACCGCGCAGTTAGCTCGTCTTTGTACTTTTTCGATTGTTACTTTGGGCTTTTACTGATATGGGTAGCATTTTGTCGAAGCATATTCCATTGTTGGTCTTACGTATATCTTATAACCCTGTCTTTTTAGGAATCTTCAGACTATGTAGAGGTTTCAGTGTTATCAACCAAGGTTTCTCTTGGCTTGCCTTTTCATATCGTTTATGTGTTTTTCTAATCTAGGTGGTTTGCGGATCATGCGGATGGCGCAGCCCATGCCATGTATTTAATTGATGATTCTTGCTCCACGTACAGTCTATATATTTTTTTTGCCTCACCCTCAATAAATATCATGTAATTTAAGTTCCAGGAATTTTATAACATACTTTTTTGTTCCATGCATATATATGCGGAACATATATTATGCAGAACAAATCTACAATCTCACAGAATATTACCCCACCCCCCTTTTTCTCTGTGACTTTTCAGTCTACTCTTACGCTGCTGCTCTTCTGAGTGTCATATTAGTGTTTCAATTATAAGAAGAGGAAAATAATATGTCAATGTAAAATAATGACATATGTACGTGCTTGATCTTGATGTTTTTATTTATAGATGAAAATTTAAAACATGAACAGACCATAATTCACATACTGTTTGATTATGATATGAAAAAAGTTGTCACATTATGCCAATCATGAAGAGATCTGCTATCATATTGGCTCACAACAATCCGCTGACACATTGGTTATATATTTTTAAAAGTTAACTGCAGTAATATATATTAAAATGCAACTGCTTGCAATAGTGCTATATATTATCAGAGACATATAATACATATTGTATTATATGTCTCTGATATTATAAATATCTTATTGTTTACACTAAACCTAAATATATATTATATTTTTTGAATTATACAATCTTTCCACCGTCGTGATTCACAGGAACTTGTCTCTGAAAAAAACCCAACTTTATACCCAGTGGCTGATCCAGAACTTCTTAGAAGGGGCCCACTGACTGACCGTAGTCCTAAAAAGGAGGGCATGTTTCAGTGATTCCCTATACAATCGCTCATTTTTTTCTACAAAAGGGGGAGGATCCGGGCCGCCAACCCCCTTAGATCCGCTTGTGATATCTGAATATATCATTAAGGGTCTCAGTTAAAGTATACTGTATAAGAAAACATTTTTCAATGAGAGAGAGATTTCTGGGAATAATAATGTGGGAGTTTTCGACCACTGTGATTAATCGTTTTTATTATGCATATTTCTTTTGACCTGAATTATATAAATAACACGGAATGTGGGTTATAATACAAACGATACGACAATTCACCTAACAATATTCAGACAGCAAAGATAAATATTATCGTTCCGGATTTTCTGTACCGAACCATCTTCGATCCATTATTTACTATTTCCAAAAAATGGCTGACACCGGGCAGGAACCCGAGTTGTTGTTTTTTGATACGTTTTCTCACGAAAGCGCTGAGGTATATGGTTTATAAAGAGTGTTTTTATTCCAATATCAAACACAAATAACTGTCATTCGTGTATAAATTCATTAAATGCAACATTAAATAGCCGCATTTGACGTGTATTATTATTTTTAAAATGAAACTGGATCTAAAAAATATTGCATTTATTATCTTTTTAGTTGCATTGATGGATTTGTGTCAGAGCATCATTTTAAATTATTTTTGAATATTGTACATACTTAAATTATGTACACATTTATTCATGTGCTGTTAATTAGAAACCGTTTTGTCGTAGTTTGATCAACATGGTTCATCACATATATATGAATTAATTGATTTATAAATTATTACCCGATTAGGCACAGACACTTGTTTCTATCCATGGGAAGGGTGATTATCTATATAAATAGAAGAAGGTGGCCTACAAATTTTTTTATAGGTCACAACCATTTCCACTTTGGATGCTTTTTGTACATGTTGTACCCTTTAACAAATGCAAAAAATCCCTACCTTACATGAATCAATTCATTGAATATTTTACTTTAACACTAAACAAATTTTATATTCCCCACAGTGTTCCTCTTCACACTGGAGAATTTGTATTCACTTTCTTTAATTCTCTTTATAGGAGTTAAATTTAGACTTGGTACAGTTTCCAAGGCCAGTTATTATTCAGGAAATCAGGGTAATACCCCTGCAAACCAAAGTTGAAGCAGATGTACCAGGAGGTGTTAGGCTAGGGTAAGCTACATCAAGTAAAAGATAAAGGATCAGAATAAAGATCTTGATGATTAGAGACATATGCATGAATATATTAGTAAAAGGAATAAAATGTACTTCCATTTCTTGAATACAACAACGCAACATATAGTGTGTTCACTGTGTTGACCATTGTCCAGAAGACCTCTGGACCAGCAACGTCTCAAAAGTAACATTGTATCCTAGGTCAATGTCACCTTATATTTTGCCTAGAAAAAGACAACTACGTGTATTCTTAGATGACAATAATCTAATTTTAATTGTTATATGTATATATTGTATTTCAATTTTCTTTTCTGCATACAATACTTTTTTGAGGCCCTGAAAGTGTTGAGAAAACAGCATAACCAGCAACATCTCGGAAGTATCATTGTATCCAAGGTCGACGTCATCTTATCTTTTCTTCTTAACTAGTAAACATCAAAATGCAAAGCTGTTGTTTTAATATTTTATTAGAGTTTAGTTAGATAATAAGAAATCATCCCCACAACCATGTACCTGTAGCAGCACTTATTCATCCCATGCAGTATTCGAAAAGAAAAACAATATTAGTTTAAAGGGAAGAACTTTTTTTACAAAGCCAAATTTTACAAATATTAAAAATACTCTAGATCTGCAGTTCAGTAAACATGGTAAAGTGGGATTAAAAGTTTGAAAACAGAACATAACAATTAAAACATTCATAACCTGTTACAGTGCCTGAAATGGCCGGTCGCCCACTCGCCAGAGGCGACCACTTTTAAGTCAGGGCGATCAGAAGTTCTCAAAAGACAAGTAATTACTGGCCCAAAAAAAACCTTTGGGCGACTGCCCTACACTTTTGCTAAAATTCAAATCATCGTAATTTAAAACAAGAGTGCACACGCTGAAATGTCTCGCCTTCTATACTAATCATTGATATTATGTTGATAGTCCTAAGTAAAACGCTAAGCTTTATAACAACTGTACCATAAACTTAACATTAACCAAGATAACTAAACAAAGACCAATGAACCTTGAAAATGAGGTCAAGGTCAGATGAACCATGCCAGGCAGACATGTACAGCTAACAATGCTTCTATACAACATATTTAGTTGACCTATTACTTATAGTTTAAGAAAAATAGACCAAAACACAAAAACTTAACACTGTGCAATGAACCGTGAAAATGAGGTCATGGTCAAATAAAACCTGCGCGACTGACATAAAGATCATTAAATATTTCCATACACCAAATATAGTTGACCTATGGCATACAGTATTAGATAAAAAGACCAAAACTCAAAAACTTAACTTTGACCACTGAACCATGAAAATGAGGTCAAGGTCACATGACATCTGCCCGCTAGACATGTACACCTTACAATCATTCCATACAACAAATATAGTAGACCTATTGCATATAGTATGAGAACAACAGACCAAAACACAAAAACTTAACTATAACCACTGAACCATGAAAATGAGGTCAAGGTCAGATGACACCTGCCAGTTGGACATGTACACCTTACAGTCCTTCCATACACCGAATATACTAGCCCTATTGCTTATAGTATCTGAGATACGGACTTGACCACCAAAACTTAACCTTGTTCACTGATCCATGAAATGAGGTCGAGGTCAAGTGAAAACTGTCTGACAGACATAAGAACCTTGCAAGGTACACACATATCAAATATAGTTATCCTATTACTTATAATAAGAGAGAATTCAACATTACAAAAAATTTGAACTTTTTTTTCAAGTGGTCACTGAACCATGAAAATGAGGTCAAGGACATTGGACATGTGACTGACGGAAACTTCGTAACATGAGGCATCTATATACAAAGTATGAAGCATCCAGGTCTTCCACCTTCTAAAATATAAAGCTTTTAAGAAGTTAGCTAACGCCGCCGCCGTAGCCGCCGCCGCCGGATCACTATCCCTATGTCGAGCTTTCTGCAACAAAAGTTGCAGGCTCGACAAAAATGATATTTAATCATGTAAAGAATTCGAGGTTTTCCCTGAGCTGCTCTCTCGTTAAAAAATCAATGGAAGACAACTCTTGCTTAACTAGACATTTGTGACAACTCGGCCCATCAGAAACTCGTTCCCGGACAGTAAATTATGATTACTTAGCTTGTTATCGTCCTATAATCCGGTCCGTGTTGTTCCGGGTCGAGTTGTCTAATACTTTACCGAATCGTATTTGTAACGGACGTAGTGATTGGTCAAACTGAATACACGCGACCAATGATAACGAAGTTGGTAAATATACAGGGGTCGTAATACGGCACAACTAAAATAAATATGGCCGAGTTGAAAAACGGATGGTCGTTTTTGAAAAGAAGTGGAGGGGAAGAGAAGAAGCCTTCAAAATATGCCAAGTAAGTAATATTTTCTCTTCAATTCTTCATTGTCTGCAATTTTACAGAGTGTCAATCAATCAAAATTTCGGAGTGAACTTTTTTCAGAAGGGGGGGGGGGGGGCTGGTATGTTATGAGAAAATAGGCTGCATTTCTTAACACTGACAGGAATACTTTTTGATTATGTCAAATTTTCTGAAATTGGTCACAAATGTCTGAAATGGGGTAAGAGTTCTTACATTTTCTTCACATTTTTCTTTAAAGATATGAACAAAATAGAGGGAAAAGGAGGTTTCAAGAGTCTTGGAAACAACAGCAGCAATCAATGAACATTTAGCTGAAGTCCATGAGCCAATTCTAACTGAAGACATCGAGCCAGAGCCTCAGCATATAATATTAGGATGTGAAGATTCAGACTATTCTGATGACGAAGAATATAGTACAGAATCAGGTGTCTTCAGGGCCATGTGCAGAGAAGGACTGATTGAGGAATAGAAAATTATAATAATATTAAAATTATTGGTCTTTTTTTGTGTTTTTTCTTTACTTCTTACTACAAAAATTTTTCAAAAATATTTGGGCTTGCACTATATCATTTGGGCCAGTAATCCTGAAATTTTACTTGCCCAAAAATTTTTTTTCGGGCCAGCCGAAGGCTGGCCCTCATTTCAGGCACTGTGTTAAATCTATATATATTCCTTGGGATTGGTTATTGAAACAAGAATTTTCAAATATTTGAAGGGTTTATACTACTATCATGACTAGGCAAAAAAAAAATGAAAATGATAACATGGCAATGAAAATACATGTACCTACATTGTAACTATCAGCAGAAAGTTTTCCTTACTATTTCAATTGTGACAGTTGGTCCTCAGAGTGATCATAGTACAAAATTTAGTTCATTTACAGTAATCACTAGCCTGTCCACTTTTAACATGGTGATTCAAATTCCATTCAAAACTACCCTGTTCATATTAAACAAATGATTGACATATATAGTTGTATGGTTCTCTCCAGGTTCACAAGCTTCCTCTACCAATAAGAATCAGTCACCATCATGATATTGCCAATGCTGCTAAAAATGGCGTTAAACACATACAAAAAAAAATTTTGACATGAAATTATTAAGTTATGTACATCTATATATACAATACATATGTATGTACATGTAGATCTAGGAAGGTTTTATTTTTCATTTTGAAACTCCTTGAAATACTGTTCTTAAAGTGATTCTTCTCTACTTTGGATTGATTATTAATTGTTGAATAAAAAAATCAATGACTTAGTGGTATAGGTGAACCTGGGATTTAAATGTTTGACTAATTGCAAATTTTGTTTAGTCTTGGTAAGAAGAGCTTGTTAAAACCATGAAATATGATATCAATGATGAAACAGTTTTTCCTTAAGCCATGAAAATTGATATCCAAAAAAACAATTGAATCCACAGTATTCTTAAGTTTTGTTTTTTATTTTATTTCAGGGCTACTAACCCATCTATATTCAAGTTAGAACTATTTGTCAACAACCTCAGTAAACCTAATGCAGCTACCTTTGAGAGTCTTGGAGTGTAAGTTAGCTAATTCTCTAACTATTTAAAAACATTACTTTACATGACCATATCTATAGCATTTTTACAATTACATGTATAACTTTAAATCTGTTTTGAAATTTTATTAATTTATATTGTTTAAAATTTTTAAAATAATGTATTATCTAATATTTGACATTGTTGGTTTTAAACAGTGATGATAAATGCTAGATTTTGTTCTTTATTTTTTACATAATCAGGCTGGATTACAAAGAAAATGTGAATATCCAGCTAAAGACTGACAGTGAGGTTAGTACAATACAGGTTACATGTATATATATCTGCCGTGGTCTTACATAAGGATATGCTTGAATTATATACACTTCATCTTTTAAGCTCACCGTTCCGCAGGAACTGTGAGCTTTAGCCATCCCTTGGCGTCCGTCGTAGTCTGTCGTCATTGTCGTCTGTCTGGTGTTAACTATTTCAAACATCTTCTTCTCTGAAAGTACTGAACCTATTCCAACCAAACTTAAACTGAATGATCCTTTGGGTGTCTTGAATAAAATGTGTTTTTTATTTTCTGTTTCGTCAAAAAACATGGCCGCCATGGCTAAAAATAGAACATAGGGGCAAAATGCTGTTTTTTGCTTATATTTCAAAAACCAAAGCAGTTAGAGCAAATCTGACAGGGGTGAAAGTATTTATAAGGTAAAGTTCTATCAGCCCTCTAATTTTCAGATGAATCTAATAACACATTGTTGGGTTGCTGCCACTAAATTGGTGATTTTAAGGAAGTTTTTGCAGTTTTTGGTTATTATTTTAAATAGTATTCATGATAAAGATAAGCTGTTAACAGCAAATATGTTCAGCAAAGTAAGATCTACAAATAAGTTTATATGATCAAATAAATTGACCCGTTAAAAACACAATTTTTGAAGAAGAAAAAAAAACTACGATGAAATTGGACACTTAAACTCTAAAACGAAAGATAAATGCCAAAAAATCAAGGTGAGCGATTCAGGCTCTTGAGAGCCTCTTGTTTATTGACAATTCTATAAAAGTATCTTTTCTTTTTAAAGAACTATGAACATGTACATTTATATTTTTAGCTTGAAAGAAAATTTTGAAATATATACACTGGGCAGAAAATTAAAAAAAAATCAAAATTCTGTGGCCATGCACACCTCCATTATGTGTTTGAACATCCTACAAAATATTAAAGCTGTATCTTCAATACTGTAGGAGGAGATAGAAGGACAAACCATGATCTCTTTATGCAGCTAGTACAATAAAAAAAATGTCTTTTCCAGAATATTTATAAAATGTTTATTGTAGTAAATAATGTTAATAATTATGTATTGCAGGTACCAACTGATGGACTGATTTTAAAGGGATGGTACAATACTATTACTGTAGCTATCTACGGAGAACTGACCATTGTAAAACAGGATCATCATTCATCCCCACCCCCTCCTCCGCCACCACAGCCCAGGGCTAAACCTCAAAGTAAGCGTGTCAGAATATATCCATAAACCTATTTTGTGAATCAAGAATTTTGTCTAAAATTGTAATGAGAAGCAGGTTATTTCCTTGTAAGGCACTGGAACGGCTTAACGTCAATGAATACTAATGAAAAGTCAACAATTACCTGTTTTAAATCCCTGGAGAAAATTGATGGCTGAAAAAGCAAATAGAAGATGATAGCTTTTGACAATTATATGTGTAAGAAAAGATAAAAAGCATTTTTTTTCTAAATTATTAAAAAAAATCCATAGTCAGCTCTTACATAGTAAAATACATCCTTCCTCCTTCTAAATGTATTTATTTTCCTTTCCTTTTAATAGCTGTTGAACCAAGAAGTGCAGTGTCTGGAGAAATACCACTACAAGAATGGGAGACAACTCGTCCAGGTGCCAAACCTCCACCTGCACAGCATCCACTGGACTATATACAAGAACAAGTCAATTTACAGAAAAAGCAGCAGGCCATGGTTCAGATGTCACATCCTCCCCCTCAAACTGGTCCTGGTTCACAGAGACAGATGATATCACCTGCAGGGCAGACTGCAGGAGAAGGATACAGGGGACCAGATGATCGCCATCCACCACAGCATAGAGATATATTACAGGAGTTCATACAAAGTCCAAAGTTAATGGGTCATGGTGAAGGCAGTGGTTCTCAAAGAGACTTTAAAGATGATAGACGAGACAGAGAATTTGATAGATATGATGATAGGTCTAGGGATTCTTATGATTATAGAAAGAAAGACGAATATGAACGTTCCCGTGAAAACTCACATGATCGAGATGTAAGAGATAACAGCAGAGAAAGGGAAAAAGAAAGAAGAAAAAAAGAAGCATGGGAAAGATTTAGGAAGAGAGAAAATGAAAAATCCAGGGATTATAGTGAGAGAGATTGGAATAGAAGTCCTGCAAGAAAATCAGTATCAAGGTCCCGTTCAAGGTCAAGATCTAGATCATACTCAAGATCCCCTGCTAGATCAAGAACTCCTAGACGATCTATGTCTCCACGACGTACAAGATCACCGAGAAGGTCACCATCAAGGTCACCTAGAAGATCACCAAGGAGGCAGAGGTCAAATACACCAAACATGACACCTGTTAGGTCACCAGAGCCAGCTCATCCAAGGTCACCTTCACCATCACCACAGAGGTCAAGGTCAGAATCATTTGAGGAACCACCAGTTCATGTAGTTCAGGTACCAACAGTTATCCATCAGCTTAGAGATGCTCCAGTACCTATAGGTATCATACAGCCTCCACCTATGAGAGAATTTCCCATAATGCCACCAGAAGAGGAACATAATCCTGGTCTGTATTATTTTAGATAGTGTTATTGTGCCAGACAAAAATATATTTACTATGTAATGGTACATTCTCATATTTATACCCGCTTTAAAAAAGTGGGGGTTTACTGTTTTACAACTTCACATGATAGCCAAGTTGAAAATTTTTGGCACATTTTTCTGTTGAACTACAAAACAAGGATGTCTAAAATTTGGTTTCAGGGTTTAAATAAGTCAGCTGTACTGTTTAAGGAGTAATTTAGGAATATGTACTACCATTTTTGGAGTAATTTTTAAATATGTATAACCATTTTAGGAGTTATTTAGGAATAAATATCATTTTAGGAGTAATTTAGGTATAAATATTACCATTTTAGGAGACATTATGGATGATGGGGAACAGGAATATTTAGAACCACTGACCCCTGACCAGGGAGGAATGTTTGAGACGTCTGATGGAGAATTACAGGTATTTAATATACTTATCCGATGGTTAATAACTGGTTATTGAAATATTCATCTGATGGTGAATTATATAATAAAAATAAAAATCTGATTGTGAATAACTGGTTATAAATATACACAAAGTTTAATGTTGTTTAAAAGTGTGGTGTTTTTTTTCAGGATGATAATTATGAAAATATCTCATCAGATGAAGACATGATGGAACCATCAGAGCTTGCTGTAAGTGACCATTTGTTTCTTTAGTAACAGTCTGCAACACTAACACATGTTTTTATTTACTGTCACATCTAGTCAAACCTATTAAATTTTTAATACATTACTGTAATGGAGAAAGTTCACTAGCTAGTTATCCTATATAAAAATAAACAGTTTTAATTTTTTTTTTCTAATGTGTATTGTTGTAAAATATCATCAATTATCATATTCTTAAAATAATTTTTTAAAATCTTTTAAGATATGTTTATCTTAAAACACAAACAAAAATTGTGTTTTGAAAAATGAAATATAATCTAAACATGAAAGGTATTTTCAAAAAATATTAATTCTATTTTTAGAGTAGGGAATTTCCCAAAAATAAAAGTGAAAGTAGAATTTGTTTACACTATTTGATATGCAAAAGTTAACCTTAGATATAGTATTGTCCATGTTATTACAGGGTATAGATATGTATGAGATTACAGATGAATTAACAGATGATTCTTGGACATACGATATTGGGAATTATAATCCCTTTAGAGCTGAAGTGACACCACTTACTGTAAGTCTATAAATATCCTTCCTGGATGCTTTAATGGATTAGTTCAAATAACTTTTTCTGAGTTTTTCTTCTTTGAAAAAAGGTAAGATAGGTAAAAAATGTGATTCATTTGACAAGGAAGGAAATTTGTGATATTTATTTTTGTTTATGGTTTAGTCTTGTACCAAGTTGTTCACATCCCCACTGTTTAGAGAAGAGAATATATTTTACCTGTTGGAGCGATATCACTTTGCTTGTTTATTCATATAACAAATACTTTTTCCACACTTTTCCCATGTTTGACAACACATTGAATTATAAATGGAGGGATTCCCAGCAAGATAACATGTGAAACTTCTTGTGTAACTTGAAATTGGTAAACATTAATTAAAAATTTAAGTGAAATCTGCAAACAAACTATTCTGTTTAGTTTTTTCCCAGGTTTATGGAAAAGTTTTTTATGCTTTCACAGACAATGAAATCTCAATTAGTTTTTTATCTCTAAAAACTGGTTTATTGTTGACTGAAAGGTAAATTATTTTGATAGCATTTCTAGACCTAATTATAATGATCAAAAAGGAAAACAGAGTAACATAGATTCTGGAGTTTTAGCTAATTAGTTTGGTTATTTAGATAAAGAAATTTATTGTTTTACTTTTACAGACATTTCCTGACATTTCTCAAACAAAATTTGAACAGGAGAAACAAGTTTTGATAAAACACAGAGAAAAACCTGAAGAAGCAGTTACATTACTGACTTTTATTGAGCAGTTTACAGATGCTGATCACCATGCTAAGTAAGATATTCTAGTAACTCGTTTATATTTTATAGAGTATTTACAGAAAATCAGGATGACCAATAACATGTTAAAGTTCTTTTTTAAGCGCAAAATACTTCTACAGAACATCCTTATAGCTTTGAGATCAAAGAAACCAGCTTTAATTTGTCTTTTCTATTTCTTGTGAGTCAAAAAATCTATGCTTGTCGGGACAGGATATATATTCTACATTCTCATTATTTTGTAAAACAAAATTTTAAATCAATGACAATAATTTTGCAGATGGATTGAATCAATGGAGAGTGTCCCTGGTCTGTTACCCAAAGGACTGTTTTATCTTTTATACAAGGATAACAGAAAAGGTAAGAGTTGTTACATAAAAACATACATGGGACCCGCAGAAGGGATTTCTTAATCTCTACTATGGATGATGTAAAGCAAAACTCAGTACACTGGAAATTTAAAAGAATTTCTGAAATTGCCTCTTACAGCTGTTGTTTCTGCCATTATTTTCCTTCCCTTGGTTTTTATTTTACTGAAAACTATACAGCTTCTCAATCTATTGCAGTTTTATCTCTGTATGTACAATAAAATATAATATCAATATAAAATGTTAAGGCTTGAAATTTTATCTTATCTATGGGGTAATTTTTTTTTAGATCATTGATTTTTTACAGGTGATTTTATCTTTTGCAAGGAAGCTTCTTAAGTTTTGGTAGAAGATTGTCTATTGTGACCTATAGGTTACTTCTAAATTCTGCTGATTCATTTTTGTCTCGCTTGACGAAGTTAAAAAGCGAGACATAGGTATGCTGTTTCCGGCGTTGGCGGCGGTGACCACGACGTCAACAATGTATTAGTTTGTGATTAGGTCTAGTTTATGGTGAACCACAAGTTGTAGGTCAATCATATTTGGTATGCAGTTGTATAAGCATTGGCACATCTCATTTCCATGGAGATTATTTGGCGCTGCCCCCTCAGTCATGGTCTATTGACTTCAAAACTTTTGCTTATTTACATGTATTAGTTTGTGATTAGGTCAGTTTATGAGGAACCACAAGTGGTAGTTCAATGATATTTGGTATGAAGTTGTGTGAGCATCAGCAAACCTCATTTCCATGGAGATAATTTGGCTCCGCCCCCTTAGTCATGGTCTATTGACTTTGAAATTTTTTCTGAGTTATCATGTATTAGTTTGTGATTAGGTCAATTCAAGGGGAACCATTAGTGGTAGGCCAATGTTAATTAGTATTCAGTTGTATAAGCATTGGCACATCTTATTTCCATGGGGAATACTTTGACTCACCCCTTAGTCACAGTCTAATGACTTTCAAACTTATCTTAGTTTACATGTATAAGTTTGTGATTAGATCAGTTTAAGATGAACTGCTAATGTAAAGGCAATGATATTTGGTATGCACTTTTATTGGCATTTGCAAGAATGGTTTCCATGGAGATTATATAGCCCCACCCCTTCTTATTGACTTTGAAACTTTTCTATAGTTTACTAGTTAATGTTTGTATTTAGATTTGGGAATGACTTATAATTAGTAAATGATCATGATGGTATTTGGTATGCAGTTGTATAAGCATTGGCACATCTCATTTACATGGAGATTGTTTAGCCATGTAACTCGGTCATGGTTCAATGACTTTGAATATTTTCATAACTTGTGTAAGATGTTAAAGTATTGTTATTTTGATTTCAACATTTGCATAATCAAAATTACAAAAAGGCGAGACATATATCTGTGATAACAGTTTATTAAAAATATTAGTTTGTTTTATTTTAAAATTTTCCATTTTCTCCTGATAGTGTACATGTACAGCCATATTTGATAACGAATGAAAAATTTTGGATGAAACAGTTCAATTGGTCTTTTTGTAATAAATATGTTTATGCCCCCGCCGTAGCAGAGGTGGCATTAAGTTTAACCCTTGTCTGTCTGTACATATGTACAATTGTCCCGACGTCTGTACGTCCCAAAGTTGGTTTCTGTTCTATAACTTCAGTTTGTCTCAACCAATTGTATGAAACTTATTGTTTTCTATTTAAGATATCTTAGATACACTGACAGAATGGACATTAGAGGGTTTGAACCTAGAGCAGGTTATCAGCCAGCCTGATGCAGCTTATAAAGTGCGTCATTTAAAGATGGGGATCCGAGTGGCTGCCAGTCTCTGTAGTTGTGATGAAGCTGTAGCTACAAATGTTCTGGTTTGTTTCTTTATATCATTATTTAATACTATAAACATGACTTTATTACAGATGTTGGTATTAACAATACATGCTTTACTTGTCATAAAAATGCATATTGACTATTCAGTATAATTGTTATCTCAAAGAAGGATAATATTGAATTTTCTGTCAATTTGATGCTGATGTTGAATGAAAAAGTCAGGTTTTATTACTCCATGTAGGAGGCCAATAGTGAAAGTAGGATGTTGAAGGAGATTTTATGTAAAGATTGGGAGTTAGCAGCCCAGTTTCTTTTTTAAACTATCTTGTTGGGAAAATATGTTTAATCCCTATGATTCTATACCAAGATTTAAAAAAAAGAATTATAGAGCAATCAATATTACCAGTTTACATGAAATTGAATACATTAATACATGTCTTTATCATTGTTTTCAGTCCAGAGATGTACAACATAAGCTGTTAGACATTTTCACAGATCAGTATACATCATTTTCTGTAAAATTGCAAATTGTTCAAGCTCTAGACCAATCAACAAGGCTGTCTTGTGGTATGGACTGGTTACTAGGGAAACATAGTCTCCAAGACAACACAGGTCAAGAAACTTGCTATCAAAGAATCCTCAATGTAATGCAGACAAAACAGGTATATACTCTTGTAATGGTCACAAAATATAAGACCATTGATATTGTAATGAATAGAGTTTTCCCTAACACTTTTTATACCCCTGTTTACTGGACGTATTATGGTATACTGTTGATTGTCTGTCCATCAGTCCGTCCGTCGTCAACATGTCAGACATTAACTCAAAAATGCCAATTTGCATAAAACTTTGGTGAATTGTTTATATCTATTGATGTAAGCTCACTACATATAAGTTATTTCTGAATCTAAGAACATTTTATTTGATTTTGATATGAACATATACAAACACTCACTCAGTTTTAGTTATATTTTATAATTTACACCCCTGATTGCACCAAGTTAACTTATTTTGTTTGAAGAGCTGCATGTCTTCTTTGAATTTGTATAGAGAAGCTGATTTGTTTATTACACTGACATTTCCTTCTAGATGTTTGTTGTCTAATTGTTAATATAGCAACTTGTACTGTCAACCCAAAGTTCAAAAATATTTTTATGAAATGTTTTTCACTGAAAGCTATAATTATAGCAGTAAATATATAATAATCCTTCATCTAATTTACAGGTTGTCAGAGTAATGGTAGCCTTAACTGCAATCATTAAGAAAGTCCATTATTATGAAATTATGAGCAGATTATCAGCATTCACTGAAAGGTAAATAGAGATTCCACAACTGCAACAAGTGTATTACGATATTTCTCCACTGGAGACAGTTAAATTTTAATATTTAAAGCGCGAGGCTTGCCAAGCTTTTTAAATAATTAAAATTTAACTGTTGAAAGTGGAGAAATATTGTAATACACAAGTATTACAAGGTCCTTCCGTCCGTTCGTCCTGCTTCAGGTTAAAGTTTTTGGTTAAGGTAGTTTTTGATGAAGTTGAAGTCCAATCAACTTGAAACTCAGTACACATGTGCCTTATGATATTATCTTTCTAATTTTAATGCCAAATTAATGTTTTGACCCCAATTTCACGGTTCACTGAACATAGAAAATGATAGTGCAAATTTCAGGTTGAAGTTTTTGGTCAAGGTAGTTTTTGATGAAGTTGAAGTCCAATCAACTTGAAACTTAGTATACATGTTCCCTGTGATATGATCTTTCTAATTTAAATACCAAATTAGAGTTTTTACCCCAATTTCACTGTCCACTAAACACAGAAAATGATAGTGTGAGTGGGGCATCCGTGTACTATGGACAAATTCTTGTTCATGATGTCACAATAAGAAAATTCAGAAGAAAACAAGACAATTTAATGTCATAATTAAATTTCAACCAATCATTTGCCGAGAAGAGATTTTTCACTTGTGAGCAGAAATATTTTTTTCACACCGGTCAGGAACTTTGAAAATGTTAAAAATTAGAGAAATCAATATTTATCACACATTTAATGTGGATTCATTATTACAGGATACCAAATTTTCATGAATTTCACTGTTAAAGTTGAACCACAAATTTAAACGTTGAATGAAATACAAATTTTCTTTATGCTTGTTTGCATAATTTGGAAAAACCAGCAAATCATTTATTTTTTTCTTAACTGAAGAATACCTGATGTTGTTGGTTTTTTTTCTCTCAAAAAACATTGAACTTGTGCATTGAAATTTATTTTGGCATGCCCTCAAAAAGAACCTTAGAATCAAAAAAGTGCCTCACTGACTGTTCTTGTAATTTAACCAATGAGAGTATATCTAAATGTGAAATGTATTGGTGGTTCTTTCAGAAATTGTGTTCCCCTTACAGTTAATATAAGTGGAACAGCACTTGGCCAATATCTACTAAACAATCGGTAAAACAGTTGTATTGTAAACTTTATAACTTTTAAAAATTTCCTTTTTTTGTTTCTTTATGTATTAGGGTTATAAGCATTGATATCAGCAAAGATGACAACATAAATAATGAGGACTGTCAAGAGATGATCAAAACAGTGGCTGACATAACTAAAGTCTTCTCTATAGCACCACATTTAATTGTAAGTATGAGTGTTAACAGACAAACATTTAAATTATATTCTATTTCACCACATTTGGAATTAGAGACTTGTTAGTTGGCAACACAATTACTTTACAATTGAAAAAAATATCAATAGGCTACAACTTCAAAACTATCATTTCACATGACTTTTTCTTTTTTTAAGGTTGGGGAAAGATTCTCATTACAAATATATCAAAGTTTTTGCATGATAAAAGATAAAATTAAAACATCAGTGTCCACATTAGATTTTAAAATAGTGCTTTTGTTTTGTTTCAGTCCCAGCCAAAGAGAGGATTGCCAGGGAAAACCATGTTTGAAGTAGCTGAACCAATTAGTGATCCATATCCTAATCTGTATCACTATGCTAACAAATGTCACCTGCTACAGAGTCTACTGGTTCTTATTTCTTCACCTGTTACAGGGAACCATCCTATAATTTTGTCCTCCATTATAAATCTGTTGCAGTTATTTCTACACACCCATCATGGACTGTTGTATCTCAGCTCTCAGACAGAGGTCACTAACAGTATTGTTAAATTCCTGATTCATGGGCCAGTAAGTACATGTGAACTAAGGCCAAATAAAAAAAATATGTGTGTTTCCTATTTCCCTTCCTATCCTTTATTTTAAGCCTAGAAATAGCCTTCTTTAAAGTATTTTTGGTCATTTTTCAATAAACACTGTTTCTCTTCCAATTAGACTCAATGTTAAAAAAAAATGTAAAATAAAAAAATCCATACCTACCTACCTTATTTTTTTCAAAGATGTAATAAGAAACACACATATTATTTTATTTGGCCTATTGATATGACAGAATAAAAAGTGGAGCTCAAAGAGGGTTTTGTTAAAACCTGTTATCAATGTAATTTAAAAAAGGAAAAAGAAATTGTAAATAAGACAGCTATCCAACATCAACAATATCAACTAAAATTAAAGAGTAAGAGGTTTCATAGATCTTATACAGTGTTTCCACAATTTATACGAAGACCTTAAACAAACATTATATATCAAAATAACATATTTTTATAAAGTTTGACATTTCATGAAAATATACTTCACGATAACAGTTCAGTTTAGGTTCTAGGTCTAGGTATAAAAGTAGGTTTATGTGAGTAAAGTCCTACTGTTTTTGAGTTTTTGTAAGTTAAATGAAGGTTGGTTTAAGTTCTGTGTTAATTGTATCTATATTGGTGATTGTAGGATTATGGCAGGGATGATTCTGATGACAACCCACTACAGATATTTGGAGTAGAGGTGATACATCATCTACAGACACTTCAATACATAGATCAACTCAATGAGTTCCATAACAAAGGTATTTTACATCCTGCATTTTGTTTCAGTTCTATAGAAAATTGATAGCTTTACATATGCACCCCGAATGGAACAGTTTTATACATTTTAGTCACTGCTATCAATGTTAAAACATTGAACAATCTCAGAACAATTTTTCAGGTAAACAATGGTCACTTGATTTAATAGAAACAAAAAGGTCTGTCTGAATATAAAGATAGGCCGGTCATTATACAGACATACTGACAGTTTTTGTGGTTAAATGTTTTTTTATTGCTTTTTTAAACTATACAAGAAACCAAGTTTATATTTGTGGTAGTGAAGCTGCAGATAAATTCCAAAACTCAGAAACTGTTAATTTTTAGAGAATGTTAAATAGGATGGCAGTTATACTCTAGTCACACTACATAACTTCATTTGCTTTGAAATGTACCTTTGATCTCACTAGAACTTTTTTTCTGTTTACCTCTGTCTTTGTCCTTTTTTACCTGCATATTCTAATCAGAGCTTCTTAATAATTGATAACAAGTTTTAGTAAGGTTAACTTTGTGCTTATATACTTTCTGTGGTTAATTTTTACATTGTTAGGTATCTGTATTTTGTTTTACTCTAAAGCAGAGTATAAAAAAGTTAGCAGAAGCTCAAACTAAATTTTTCTACTTTTTGCATTACAGAGGATACTGAGCTTGATGACAGTGGAGCTTTGGCCACACTACATAACTTATATACCATGACAGTAACAGCTGTTGGAAGAGATGCCCTTGTCAGAGTGTTTAGTGCTGATTATAATATTAAATCTTTATTACCATTCATTGAACTTACGGGTGAGATTAGAAAAGGTTATGAAAAAAAAATATGGGCTTGTTCAAATGTTAGCTCAATGTAAATGTGATATTGGTTAAAATGGAGAAATCTCTCTTAAAAAACTTTCTCTACACATTTCTCCTGTACTGCTTAGCAAAATGAAATCTTATATGGTCATAGAGTTTGCAGTAATGAGTTCCAATGTGTTAAGGCTTTTCTGATCTGTCAGACACTTACCTCATATTTTTCAATTACTTAAAATGTGGAATGGGGATATGCATAGCACAGCAATGTATACATTCTTTTCACTCATTATTTCAAACAAAAGAAAATTTGTATCCTCAAAAAAATGCTAAGGCTGTGCAAGAATTAAACGGGTTACGAAACAAGTGGAAATATGTTTACACTAGGTAATATTTTTGTACTGGTACGTAGTTTACAAAAACTTTATGATCATATGTTTCTGTTTTTTTTAGGAAGTGAAGAGAGAGATGCTAAGTTAAAGAAGAGTGTGTGTGCCAGTTACAGTTTACAGTTACTCCTGTTGGTGATCAGAAACTCGTGTGATGTTGGTTTACTGGAGAAGTTTAGTAACAGACTTGTACAGATTTGTGAAGCAGGTACTGTAACAAACTATACATCAGTGTTTCTATACCCCATTTATAGGCATTATGTTGTTCAGTCTGTGCATCCATTTGTTTGTTCCTCCCTTCTTTTCTTCGTCCATCTGAGTCTTGAGTTTTGACCCCAATTTCAAGTCCACTGAACATAAAAAATGATAGTGTGAGTGGGGCAGCCATGTACTATGGACTAGTTTTTGTGAGATAGACTATTTTACAAAATTAAGGGTTATGTTAGGATTGATAGTAATATTGCATTTCACAGTTCTTTAATTAATGAAATCATTATAGAAGTTCTGAGTTAGATTAACTTTTTCAATTAAGTTTACGAAAGTAGCATTAGTATTGGTTTTGGATAGAGAGAAGAAAGTGAATATAACGTAACCATGAAATTTAGTAAAAATGAAAGAAGAATAGGAATAAACTAAATTATTGCAATGTACAACAAACTACACATACCCCAAAAAATATACATACAAACAAAAGACAAACAACAGCTGACAACACTTGATCCAGATAGCATGACCTGGTATAGTCACAACATGTGATTGGGTTAAATTATTTAATGAATACATTAGTATGTGGTATGGGCTTTGCTCATTATTAAAGGCCGTACGGTGACCAATATTTGTTCATTTCTGTGTCATTTTGGTTTCTTGTGTAGAGTTGTCTAATTGGCACTCATACTACATCTTCTTTTTTTATATTCAAACCAAGCTAGATTAAGCAGAAACTAAAATAAAAAAAACAATAACAGCAATATGCTAAATCTAATTTAGCCATCAACACTATTTACCAATAATCTGCATTTGTCTCATGTTTTTATGCCCCACCTACAATAGTAGAGGGGCATTATGTTTTCTGGTCTGTGTGTCTGTCCGTTCGTTTGTCTGTCCGTCTGTCCTGCTTCAGGTTAAGGTTTTTGGTCAAGGTAGTTTTTGATGAAATTGAAGTCAAATCAACTTGAAACTTAGTACACATGTTCCCTTTGGTATGATCTTTCTAATTTTAATGCCATGTTAGATTTTTTACCCAATTTCACGGTCCATTGAATATGGAAAATGATAGTGAGAATTGGGCATCTGTGTACTTTGGACACATTCTTGTTTTTACATAGGTTGTCTTTTTTGAGGGGATGTTTGTTTTATTTCTTTTTTTCCAGTCAACTTTATATGTGAACAAAGTTTACAGAAAGCCTGTTAATATTTGTTGACTTTGTCTTTGTAGATTACAGTAGTAAACTTTTAGAACTCCAGGAATGGTTGGCACCAATCAAATACATTACATCTTACAACTATGATGGTGTGTCGTCTGCTGTACAACAACTGAAACAGGTGGTCGAAGGCATGCAGAAAATACCACGCCCACTCATAACTACATGTAGAATACTGAGACATATGACCATACCTAAAGAAACAGAGTACCCTGAGGGTAAGTTTGGGTACAGAAAATACCACGCCCACTTGTAAATGTTCTATTTCATGTGGGGTGAAAAATAAGCCTTAATGATTGACTGAAAAATAATGACTGAAATGAAATTAAAAACACCACATACACACACTAACACACACACACACACACAAAAATTAAATAAATAAAAAACAAAAAGATATGTATATCAAATCGATAGACAGAAAATGTTATCAATGGTTTTACATGTAGTCTTTGTATGAAGGGATTTTTTAATGTTAAACATTTATAGATAAATATTACATTTTCATTTTATTTACAACAAACCAGGAAATTTGAGAGTTTTATCTAATGTTAACCCTTCATTACAAAAGTGCCTTTTCTGTCAATGTACATTATATAATTAATATATTTAATGTAGCTTATTTCATTCTTCAAGATTTTTTATATGCATAGTGAATTTATTGTAAATGCTTTCAGATGTACCAGAAGAAATAAAATATAAATATGCTTTACTTGATGTTTATGGAGAGGATGCTTTCCCTATCTTCATAACAATACTACAGGTAAGATTCCAATATTTTATTATGTGACACAATCTTACAAGACTGAAAAGAAAATAGCTATTTCTATCTTTCCAAACGCAAAATGCATTTTACTTAATTGGCCTTAAAACTTTTCCAACTGCACTTGCTTGTCTGTACTCAAAGCAAATTTTTCAACACAGGCCTTGTGTCAATTTGTTACGATGAAACTTTAAGATGGGAAGAATTTCAGCTCTCATTTGAAACCTTTGCAACTGAATATGAGATTTTGGTGTGGAGAGTGTAATCAAAAACATGTCAAAAATATTTCTATTACAGATCTAACCATGCAGATAGTATTTTCTTGTTACACAAAATAACTGCGATGTTATGTTAAGTTAGGAAAAGAAAACCAAAATTATTCAATTTTCATAGATATTGAATACTGTGAATTCAGATATTATATGATCTTGTCATTTCAAACTAAAATGCGATTTGAATTTTTGAGATTTTCAGAAAAATTCTGTTTGATTCATATGAAAAATTTCAAAATGTGAGTTTTAATTATTGCAATTACAACCCTGTTGCAATTTCACAATAATAAAAACATCGCAATAATTTTTGAATTTACAGTAAATAGTATAAATGGCATAAAATTTTCAAGTTTAAGTATTGGTAAGACTATAGGGTTCTTTAGTACTTTAACAATATCACAATAACAATAGAGAAACTAAAATTTTGAACAAGATTAATGGCATGCGGCCAAATTGATCAACTATTGTTGAATGGGATAAATTGACCTTTCAATTCTCAAGGCTATATATCTATTAACTAAGCTTATATACCAATTTAAATGGCATCATAGAAATGTCATTTGAATGATACAGTTGTTTTTCAAATGACCATCAACTTTAAATCTACATTTATTTGTTTAAGAAAGTGAACAATATATCAACCTTAAATCTACATTTATTTTTTACAGAAAGTAAATGATATATTGATCAGAAAATGGCAGCAGGGATGTCCACAGAGTTCAGAAAATATGACATACTATCTGGCTGTTGTTAAACCTTGTCTAGAAATTGTCAAGTCTACTTTGTGTTTCCTAATATCATCCAGAGGAGGGGAGGTAAGCCAAATTTGTAATTATGCTACAAACTATTAAATGTTAACCAATGGTAGGTGGTTCTCTCTGGGTACTGTGGCTAAAAGTGGCATTAAATGTCATTCAATCAATAAATGTCACATGTTTGGACTGTACTCAAAGAAGGTTTATGAATATTGGCTAATATTCACTGAAGGCTGATCAGGAAATAGCATCTGAAGAATAACAAAAAAATGATTTTTTGTATTTTACTGGTTAATGGACTAATTTTTTGTAGTCATCATACACTTTTACTATGCAGAAGCTATTGAAGACATAGTAAAGAGTCCCATCGATTCCTTTACAAATTTTAGATCAATGAAAATGTCATCAGGCATTGCAAATAGCATTTTGGAGGAAGAATGTAAAGTTATCTAATAAAACAATGCAATCAAAATTGCCTTAGTAAACAAATTTTTATGTTGTATATTTTGTATCACCATTACATAAGTTTTGGATGCAGGATAGTTTAATATGTAGGAAATTCATCAAATTCATTTTAAGAGATACTTTGTATATGTTACAGTTAACGGACATGACAGTTAACTTACCAGCGCCTATTACTCCTATTTGTTAATATGTTTTATAGTTTAAAGACCTTACCAGCCTGTCTGTTCTATTTGAACTACATACAATCATGTGTTCTGTTCCCTTGTCATCATACTTTATTGAGGATATCCACCAGATACAGAAGAATGTGATTGGGACATTATTGGCCTATACGCAACCTGTTATTACAGCTAAGGACACTGATGAAGGTTTGTACATTCATAATATTGCCCCCATGTGTTTGATTGCATGTCTCAGCCTTACACATCTATACTCAGAGACTATTTCACAGAAAAAATTTAACAAAATTTTGGGGAGTTATGATTTAACCATTTGTGTACGAGTAATAGGGCTTGAACAATTTTTTTTCCAGTATTTTGACACTACTTCCTTGTGAGTGCAACTCCTCTGAGAATGTTGGACAGAAAGCTCTGGTAATTGGTACTATTGTTTGCCATCATGTATAGTTGACCATTCTATAAAGTCATTTTGATTCAATGAATTTTTATGGGAGTGGAGGGACACTTGATATATTTTTTTGTGTATTGTTATTGTGTCATCTTGTGAATGCAACTTCTCAGAAATCATTTCTACAGAATGCTGTCGTACTTGGTAGGAATTTGCCATCATGTGAAGTCTATTGTATTGTAGCATCAATTGGTTTCACCATTTATATTGGACTCATACAATATTTGAAATTTGAACTATCAACACATTGTGACACACCATTTAATTCCTTATTTAAGATATTGAAAAAATGGAATCAATATCTTCTGAGTCCAACAGAAATATTTAGAAGATCATGTTGACCATGCCTTTTGGGTGGTTTTTTTTCTTGTTGGATTGCTGTCTCATTGGCATATCTTTGATATTTCTTTTTAGTCATACACAAAGATTTTCTGACTTAAGTTGTTTGGTAGAATTTGTACAATAAAACATTTTAGGTAGAATATGATTTAATATCTCTCTATCTTTATCAAATTTTCAAAATGTAATCTTTTATTAATTTATAATTTGTTGTTGTTTTTGTAGCACTAACTGAGAGTCTTTGGACCAAGACTATGAAAGAACTGATTAAGTACACAACAAAGGCACCATATACCTATCTGAGTGGTCTATTGATGATTTCAGAATTACTTCCCTTGCCGTTACCTCTCCAGACAGAAGAGGTAAGACATGATTTATGACAAGTCCATTGTGGGTACTTTTACACATTCAGCTTAAGCTTGAAGATAGCATTTCAACGTTCACTAACAATTCTGGAAATAAATTGAGATTTTAAAGGATTAATATACTTAATAATAATAACTACGGAGGATTTATTATTGTTTGTAGGGTACATATTTTTGTGGATTTTGTTGGTATAGATGAACCATGAATTCAAGTGATAAAGAAATACCAATTTTCTATTAGCTTGTTAGCAGATTTAGCCAAAATCAAGTATCCAAACAACTTAGTCTTGTTATTTCAGAAGCTAACAGAAGAAGAGATAAGCTTAGCAGTGAATTCCAGGAAGTTATGGAGTGCTCATCTTCATTCACTCTCACCACAGATACAAGAGATGATCAGGATCTTAGCAACATCTACTTGTCAGCCATTACAACAGGTTCTCAGACGTGTCTGTTGGCAGTTGTCTGATCTGTCAGCTTCTGCTGCTACCATGGTAACAAAGTAAGTTTTAGCCTTATCTACATTTCGGCCATTACAACAGGTTCTTTGACATGTGTGTTGGCAGTTGTCTGATTTGTCAGCATCTGCTGCTACCATCGTAACAAAGTAAGTTTTAGCCACATCTACTTGTCAGCCATTACAACAGGTTCTCAGACATGTGTGTTGGCAGTTGTCTGATTTGTCAGCATCTGCTGCTACCATGGTAACAAAGTAAGTTTTAGCCACATCTACTTGTCAGCCATTACAACAGGTTCTCAGACATGTGTGTTGGCAGTTGTCTGATGTGCCAGCATATGCTTCTACCATGGTAACAAATTAAAGTAAGATTTAGCCTCATTTAGATCCCAACAGGATACAACAGGAATCAAGAAAGTTGTTTTTTGCAGTTTATAGCAGCCTCTTAGAGAATCAACTAAGGAACATCTGTATACCAAACAAATAAAACATTCTAGTGTAGAAGTTTGTAAAGAGAACACATTTTAAATTTTGGTAGTACTTTAACTACTATGGATTCATTTATTTACAAGGGTACCAATTTTCTTGGTTTGAGGAAAACTTGCATATTTGTGGATATTTCTTTTCGTGGTTTTGGCAAAGACTGCATACATTCCTTTAGAAAATCAGCAATTCTTTGAATATTTCAATTCATGGTTCCCTTTTACCCACTAAATTCACAAAAATTGGTATCCAACGTATAATGAATCCACAGTAAACTATTTTGCAAGATTTTTTCGGCAACTTGTCTTCACTTTCTTGATAATCCTTCTAATCTACATGGTTGTCATAAGTTAGTGTACCAATTCCAATAATTGTAAAAGCCAATGTTTTAAAGTCTCTCAACTGTTTTGCAACTTTATTTAAAGGGGAAAGGGAATATTTCAGTTCCATGCAGAATGCTTCAATCTTAGTTCTGAAAAAGCATACTATGAGATCATAAAATTATTTATTTATGATAAATATAAGTCACATTGCATTTTGTTTTGTTCAATAGGTGTGTGTTGGATATGGTAGTAACAAGTTTTGAAACACTGGGAGCCAAACCTTTTCCAGTAGAAGGGGCTGAGGAAGGTGGAAATCAAGAAAGTAGAATTGAAAGGGTTGCCTCCCCTTATGCTAGTAAAATGCTAAACCTACTGGCATTTGTATTGGCACATCCACCCATCAAATGTGCCACACTACATCTGATGCTGAAAGCAGGGTTTGTTAAACACTTCTATTATACTGATACATTTTGCTTTCCTCTTTCAGTTTAAATCATTGTCCTTACTTTATTTTCTGCAGTCTAGCAAGAATTACACAGAAAGCTAGACCGGTGTTACTTTTTTAGGTGACCTAATACAGTAAACCAACTATTTTTGTGACTTTCGCCGATTAGAAAAATATCACATATAAATCGTTATCAATATATTATATTTTGATCTTCTGTTATATGAATACAGAAACAAGGTCAGAAAATCGCTTAATATATTGTCAAAATAGGGAAACAATGAACTATAGGTTCTTCAGTAAAAAGGTCCCACAATCCAATCTTTTATTTGACTCTAATTCTCATATTGATTTATAACATACTAAAACGTATATCAAAATAAAAAAAAGTCTCAAATAAACAATTCACAATACATAAACTCGAAATTATGTTTCAGCATTTCATGTGTATTTTAGTCTAGATGCCACCTAGTTTACCATCAAGTTGACCTTCCAAAGACTGTCGACAGTAATATCACCCAATGTAAACATAAACATAGATATAAATAGATAAGGAACTGGTGAACTTTGATTTTTCTAGGTCTTTTTGATTTCATATTATAGGTTAAAATAATATGCTAATAAACGTTTTTATGCCCCACCTACGATAGTAGAGGGGCATTATGTTTTGTGGTCTGTGCCTCCGTTCGTTCGTTCGTCCATCCGTCTGTGCGTCTGTCTGTGCGTCCGTCTGTGCGTCCGTTCGCTTCAGGTTAAAGTTTTTGGTCAAGGTAGTTTTTGAAGAAGTTGAAGTCCAATCAACTTGAAACTTAGTACACTTGTTCCCCATGATATGATCTTTCTAATTTTAATGCCAAATTATAGTTTTGACCCCAATTTCATGGTCCACTGAACATAGAAAATGATAGTGCAAAGTTCAGGTTAAAGTTTTTGGTCAAGGTAGTTTTTGATGAAGTTAAAGTTACATCAACTTGAAACTTAGTACACATGTTCCCTTTGATATGATCTTTCGAATTTTAATTCCAAATTAAAGTTTTGATCCCAATTTCACGGTCCACAGAACATAGAAAATGATTGTGCGAGTGGGGCATCTGTGTACTATGGACACATTCTTGTTACCTATACAATAATGTAGATCGAATCAGCCGTCAATCAAATGATTTACCCTTTTTTCACTTTCAATCTTGACATTCTTTTCCTTTTACTAGCCAAACACGCATATTCCATGTGGAACCTATCTCTAACTAAAAGGTTCAATGGAAATTCATATGAATATGGATTTAATGAGGTCAAATTATTCATTTGCAAGTGAATAATTCACAAGCAATGTTTCTTTTTTTTTATTTTGACAAAACTGAACCAAACTGGCTGCTAAAAGAGAAATTTAATTCGCTATTTTACTTTCATTAATGATCGAACAAAAAACATAATAAATATTATCAAATTATGTGGATTTTTTCAGATCTGGCTCTGACGAGAAGTATGGAGAGCTATTAACCCAGTTCTTGGAAATCTTAAATTCAGTATGTGACAGGCTTCCTCATGTACAAGCTCAAGAATGCATTGTTGTAAGTACACTATGAATATAACTGTATTATAAATGGTAAAGAATCTTTATTCGTACCATTTAAAAATAGTTCTGTCTTGTAAATCTACAACCCTGATGGTTAGGATGTTCAACCATTGCATGTAAGTATAATTAATATCAAGTTCTATGTGTTCAGAACAGCATAAGATTCTTAGTAATAATATTTTATGTTCCCATTTACAGGCATTATGTTTTAGGTCTGTGTGTCCGTACGTTTGTGTGACTGTCTGTTCATTCGTTCGTCAGCTTCAGGTTAAAGTGTATGGTCAAGATAGTTTTGATGAAGTTGAATCCAATGAACTTGAAACTTAGAACACATGCTCCCTATGATATGATCTAATATACTTTTAATGCCAAAGTAGATTTTTGACCGTCCACTGAACATAGAAAATGATAGTACCCGTGGGGCATCTGGGTTCTTATGGACACATTTTTCTTCATAATGAATAATTTAATTTGGGATGTAACACGTCTTCTGATTGGCTGACGTTGCTTTGTCATGTGACTGTGAAGTCATCAACGTTTTTTTCATGGTTTACTCCGGTTTAAAATGGAATTTAGAATCAAAATATAAGAAATGACTGTAACATTTTTTCTGTCTATTCGAAATAATGTAAAAAATGTGGTGCTGGGAAATACAAATGAAATGGTAGATTGAGGCTATTTCAGAAGAATTACTCAAATTTCTGACAGGGAAACCAAGAAATACTTTTTCAACAAAATTTTTAACTGAATATCAAATGTATTTTCTCTGATGCGCAATTCATATTGAAAAAGAAATTTATCATTTGTAACTTTTTAAATATAAGCAGACAATCATCCTTCACATATATGTAATGATATAGATATTTTCAATAGTGTTGCAATATGTAGTAGAGTTATCTCCCTTTGTAAAAAAGACTTTCATAAAGCTTATTTACTGACTGCTAGACTGATAGAATGTTTGTTTTATAAGAAAATAAGGAGATGTGCCATGACTGCAAATGTGTTATCTCTCCATCAGTGATCAGACGATGTAGAAGTTTTGTTCAATTCATCACTATAATTTAGTTAGGAGCTTTCTTCAGACTTGCTTGTACTTATGATGTTTAAATTTGATAAGTCAAATAAGAGAAATCTACCAGTTGGCATTCCAACATGGCTGCCAATTAGATTAAATCCAACTTGAACTATCAATGGAAACTGCCATTGCAAGCAAAAATGAAGATCGCTTTAAATAGTTTAGACTTATACATAAATATATACCTATTTTATGATATTCATGAAGAATGACAAGAAGAGTCAAAACTTACCAGAGTCGTTTTTGTCAAGCCTGCAACTTTTGTGTCAGAAAGCTCGACATAGGGATAGTGATCCGGCGGTGGTGGCGGCGTTAGCTAACTTCTTAAAAGCTTTATACTTTGAATATAGATGCCTCATGTTACGAACTTTCCGTCAGTCACATGCCCATTGTCCTTGACCTCATTTTCATGGTTCAGTGACTACTTGAAAAAAAAGTTAAGATTTTTGTAATGTTAAATTCAATCTTATTATAAATAATAGGATAACTATATTTGATATGTGCGTACCTTTCAAGGTCCTCATGCCCGTCAGACAGTTTTCACTTGACCTCAACCTCATTTCGTGGATCAGTGAACAAGGTTAAGTTTTGGTGGTCAAGTCCATATCTCAGATACTATAAGCAGTAGGTCTAGTATATTCTGTGTATGGAAGGACTGTAAGGTGTACATGTCCAACTGGCAGGTGTCATCTGACCTTGACCTCATTTTCATGGTTCAGTGGTTATAGTTAAGTTTTTGTGTTCTGGTCTGTTTTTCTTATACTATATGCAATAGGTCTACTATATTTTGTATATGGAATGATTGTAAGGTGTACATGTCTAATTGACAGGTGTCATCTGACCTTGACCTCATTTTCATGGTTCAGTGGTCAAAGTTAAGTTTTTGAGTTTTGGTCTATTTTTTCTAATACCATATGCAATAGGTCAACTGTATTTGGTGTATGGAAGTATTTTATGATCTATATGTCAGTCGCGCAGGTTTTATTTGACCTTGACCTCATTTTCACGATTCATTGCTAAGTGTTAAGTATTTGTGTGTTGGGTCTGTTTTTCTTAATTTATAAGCAATACATTTGTAGGTCAACTATATTTGTTGTATGGAAGAATTGTTAGCTGTACATGTCTGCCTGGCATGGTTCATCTGACCTTGACCTCATTTTCATGGTTCATTGGTCTTTGTTTAGTTATCTTGGTTAATGTAACATTTATGTGACAGTTGTAATAAAGCTTTATACTTAGGACTATCAACATAATATCAATGATTAGTAAAGAAGGCGAGACATTTCAGTGTGTGCACTCTTGTTTAAAGATTAATCAATAAGCAAGGGAGATAACTGCAAAAATAAAATATGGCTCAAACTTGATGAATATATACATGTGTTGTAAATAAATTTCAATGTTATTATTTACAACATAGGTTTATTGCCTTATCTACATTTTGTATTAATGCAAGTATTATGCTTGTTTTTTGCTTCAGTTTTACATGAAATGTTTATTGACAAACATTTCATCTTTGTAAGCACTTATTGATACTGAAGCTAATGATGAGTCCAATCATAAATGTAACCATGGAAACTTGATATGGCGCTTTCCCTGCTGTAACAACTGGGCAGTTATGTCCTTGGCATTCCATAGTTTCTAAAATATCAAATAAAAAGTATGCTTTAAAGTTGTATCTTAATATTTAATTTTTCTGGTAACTACATGTATTTTATCAACATCAATCATAATTTTTGACAGTTTTTAAAGTTCTGAAAAGTGTGACAAACGAAACTCTTAATTAGGGTAAGAAATATAACGGTTTAACTTCGTCCATCTTGTTAACTATTTTGGGGTTTCTGACTTCCCCCAGATCAGGCATTAAACTGGGAATTCACCTTGAACTTGTAACAATAGAAATTATTGTCAACTTTTTTTTTAACTATAGCCCAGAATGTATGTGATAGACTTATTATATTGAAGATTTAATCTTGAGTTCCCAGAACAAAAGAAATATGATTTTATGGTCTATATTGTAATTTTACAGTATCTTTTAGAAAAAAATATGTTTGTTATAAATGAGTGTCTATTTAAGGTAGCACAATACAAAGATTTTTTCACTCCCAATTAGATAACTTTAAAGTGATGTAATTCATTTCATCCTTCTTTATATTTTATAAATGAGGTACCAAAAGAAAGAAGAAAGATTAATCTTTCAAATTGTGATAATTTCATTATGACATTATTATTACATAATCAATTGTTATGTAATTAGTTGCTATATTGTGATGTCCATACTTGAATGAATTTAGCATCTTTCTTCTACATAGTATCCCAAAATATTTTATAGATTCTTGAACAACACAGCTTGACCTCCAAAACTGTGTCTCAGATTTTCAAAAGCATCAATAGAACAAATTTTATACCCAATTGAATTTAGTAATCTCTTATGAATTGATGTTGCAAACTTCATTGAAGATTTATGAGAGAATGAAATACAATAGGAAAAATCTGAGACACAGTTTTTGAGGTCAAACTGTGTTGTGCAAGAATCTATAAAATATTTTGGGATGCTATGAATAACAAGGAAGCTAAATTCATTCAAGTATGGACATCACAATATGGCAACTAATTACATAACAATTAATTATGTAATAATCATGTCATAATGAAATTATCACAATTTGAAAGATTAATCATTCTTCTTTCTTTTGGTACCTCATTTATAAAATTTAAAGAAGGATGAGTGGAATTACATCAGTTTAAAGATGTCTGATTGGGGGTGAAATATCTTTGTATTGTGCTACCTTAAAACAATGTCGATTTAAGAGATAGATATATAAAATTATAAACAACAATGCTGCAAACTGAATTTGGTTTTTGTTAGAAAGAAGGCAAATTTAAAACAATTTTTTATGTAATACTTGGCGTAAATAAATTAGAGCGACAAAAATATATTTTTTTGGGAATGAGGTGGAGAAAAATGAAATTGACCCAGGGGAAACCCTGATCTTTACTTTCCAAAATTCAAAGTAAAAATAAACAAGGCCCTAAATACTGTCCTTTACACTATTTTCAAATTTAAGAATATGCATAATAAATATCTATGATGCACAAAACACACACACTCAATATTTCCTAGGTAAGGACCAAAAGCAGAACAATGACAGCTTATGATACATAATATACATACCAAAAAGTTGAAATTTAGCTTGATTTTCTCCGTGTTCATTTTTGCCTGTACAATAATAATCTCCATAATCATTTCCTTGTACATTTTTTATTTCAAGAGTGTACCATTTTTCATCAGCTTTCAATCTCTGATCATCTTGTTGTTCTAATTTGTATTTGTCATTGTCCTGAATTTGTTCTTTTTCTGGTGTTGTTTTGTTTTCTTTATACCATACAACTACTGCTCTAGGATTAGCTAAGTATAAAAATATACATATATTATTCTTGAAATTCCGGATGACAGTAGAAAAATCAATTTAAAATAAAGGTCAATATTTATACTAGTATGTCTATAAAGTATTCTGTGATTCATTATTATTCCTGGGATACCGATTTTTGTTTTTATAGACATAATATAGATTCTGCTGAGATATTCAAATTTGAAAGAACTGTATAGCGGGTTATTTTCGCGAGGTGTAAATTTTCGCTGATTTTTGCAGATAGAACAAACTCCCGAAACCAAATTCTGCCTATTTAAAAGTGTACATGCAAAGATATTGATAAAACTTTTGAATTCGCCAAAATAATAACCGCCAAAATATTTCGTATACCTTTTTTCAATGAAAATTGCTAAATTTTACACGCAGGAAAATAACCCGCTCTATGGTAGATTCTGCTAAGACATTCAATTTTGAAAGTATATAAAAATAAGGAAACATGTTTTGATTTGTACAGTAAGTAAATACTGATAATTTTTAACAGTAAGAAAAAAACATAAAAGAGAAATTGGAATTAATAATTTCCCCACTAACAAAATTACCGGTAGCCAAGTGAATAGCTATGGTAGATTCACTTCTAAGAGCTGGCTCAAGTAGGATATAGGGACAAATAGTTCCAATTAAAAATATATTCATACTCTCAAAAAGTAGAAACTCATACGCACAAAGATATTTTGAAATCTTACTTATTGTATTCAAATAACGTTCAAGTTGTTTCTAGTGGTGAGGTGGGCATTCGGCACTTCAATGTATACTTAATAATAAGGTCGGCAGTCAGCACTTAGTAGTGAGTAAATGATCCCTAAAAAGTAAGGTCGACAGTCGACACTTATTAGTAAATAATAACTACATAATAAGGTTGGCAGGTCTGCACTTATTTATCTATGTTTGCTTAAAAGAAAGGTCGGCAGGTCTGCAGTAGGCACTTATTGGTCTACATATGCTTAAAAGTACGGCCTTCAACAATGAGCAAAGCCCATACCGCATAGTCAGCTATAAAAGGCCCCAATTTGACAATGTAAAACAATACAAACGAGAAAACTAAATAAGTAAGTAAGTAAGGTCGGAAGTCAAAACTTTTAATAAGTGCTGAACTGCAGACCACTAAATATAAAGCTATTACTACGTCATAAAAACATATTTTCCAAATTTTTATTAAGTGCCGACCAATATATTTAACAGTAAACTTAACAGTCATAAAAAAGATCCAATATGTCCAACTTTAATGAACTATTTAATCATAATTCATACTGATTTACCTAATAAGTAATACCGTTGTATTCATTAAATGTTCATTCCACCAGAACTATCTACCCTTATACACTACTTGAACCTAAAAGCTTACCTACTACCAAGCAGTCCAACTTTGCATTAAACCACTGATTTTGTGCCTGACCTACAGTATCCTGGACAGCCGTACAGTAAGGAGCAAATCTGACTACAAGCTGTATTGTGTAGGATGCTGGTGGTTTAACATTGTTATCAGCGATGCAAATAAACTGTCCACGATCTGTAGCCTGGATTTGGTTTATGTCGTAGGTACCACCCTGAAAGTGATGTAATTATAATTATAGTTTGATGCATAAATACTTCTGAAGCAGAATGGGTAAATGTGCTTTCTATTCTTTCATCCTCTTGTTATAACTGTGAAGGGAAAGACCAGTGGCTGCTCCAGATGGGGTGTGTGGTCTAGAGGATTTTTTCCAGAATGATCATTTATTTTCATGTTCCACATGAAAAAATTTATTGGTACTTTTGTACTTACTTTTGCATCCTGCGTCTTATATTGCAGAACATTTATTTCCATCCTGTCTTGTACCAACTTTTTCCGCCAGTTCTTATAAGACAAAGTTATGCATTTTCAAAATCTTATTTCATTTTCAATTTTATTTTCAACATACAATATGAAATAAAACAGATCTAGAATTAACCCATTTACATGGTCAGTGCAGCTGGCATGAGAAGCAAATATATTTTTGTTTTGCCTTACCCTTTGTTGGAATCCACCTTTAGTCAGTGGGAATCCATCTCCTCTTTTCCATGTTATATTTGGGGCAGGATTTCCATTAGCTTCACAAACCAGTGTGACATTTTGTCCTTCCTGTACAGTTATCGGGGCAGGAAGGCCAGCTTTTATAGTAGGAGCAACTGGAAAATTTGTCAAGACAAAAATCATTGTTAATTTAACATTTTATTTGTTGATTTTTAAAAAAACTAAAATGATTTAAAAATTCTGTGCCATCTGAGCTCAGTTTTAATGTAAAAATTTCACATACATCAAAACATTTTGGATCAAAGGTTTAGGCCAAGGGTTTCTTCAAGCTTTTAAGTCTGAAAAATGCACAAAATCGTCTTATTTTTTACAAGATATCCAAAATCGTCTCAGTTTGAAGCCTAGGATGTACTCTTCTGAAAAGATTGTGAAACCTAGTAATAAGGCCTTTAAAATAGACCAATATTAGAACAAAATTATGGCCATTTGACATTTTTTGATTAACTATGTAAACCTTATTGTCCTTTTCCCTCAATCATATTATTATTAAACAATAGAATTTTTTTTAAGTGCTGATTTTTTTCAAATTTTGAATAGGTCTATTCACAAAAAATCTTTGAGAGTTCCAGAATAATTTTTAAATACTGATTTTTCCATATTTTGAATAGGTCTGTTAAAAATAAATCTTGAGAGTTCCTAAATAAAAAGAACCATCATACTTCATCTAAAATCAAAAATTTTAACTGTACCCAGCTCCAAATAGGATAGTAATGCTTGGCATAGTCTCTTATCCGAACTTTTTCAAAGATTTGGATATATTAATGATATTAATTTTATATTTTGAGACAACGTACATGTATAGTTACCCTGGACAATTTTCTATTATTTTTATATTATAATAACATTATAAACTACTGCATTTCAATTGGTCTCTGCTATATCGTCGCTGGGCTTCTAAAATGTTGTATATGACTTTTTTTGGCTAAAATAACTTTTTGACATCAATGGTCTGGGCGGGAGGAAATCTTTGGTATTACAAAATAGCATACAGTTAGACCAATTAAAATGTGTGAAATAAGACATATTACAAAATTGCCAATGTCAGTTGTTTGTAAAGTTTGCTTCCAAAATGTTGTATGAAAATTTAAAAATTGTTGTAGAATGGCTTGGGAAAAAACTAATTATACATTTCTTTATTTCTGTGAAAATAATTTAAGTTCTTGGATAATCCAGAAATGTCAAAGTTTTTATTTCACTGCTATTTACAAAAATGTTCAAGTTCACATGCAACATTTTGGAAGCATGCATTTTGCCAAAATTTTCAAAGCCTGTTTGTGAGATTTTTTTTTTTTTGAAAAATTTGTAATTTACAACATTTTAGAAGCCAAGCGACGATATAGTTGTCTCACTGCCAATCATACATGTACTAAATCTCCTTTTTTCACATTATATATGACCAAAAAATTATAATTGTTTAGTTGACGAAGTATATATGTGTATGTATGTATTACTGCATGGGTTAAAATGATGTCATGGCAGAATTCAATCACCTGTTATAACTTACTTTGCACAGTTAAATTCCCAGACTTCCGAGGCCACTCTTTGTAACTCTAATTTGGAAGATAGATCTGACATGTATAATTCCCTGCATCAGTCTCCGTTAATGATCAAACAATCAATTGATATATGTCGCTATTGTTTGATCCGTATTTCACCAAATCATATTTCCTTTGTCCTTCAACAACTTCATCAATAAGAACAGTTTCATCTGAGGAAATGTGTTTAGGAAGTCCAGATGGTGTGGTCAGTTTAATCCATTGTACCTGTTTAAACATAAGATACTTTTATTAAAATGGATAAAAGTATTATATCTGTATCAAAATAATTCAAAAGTTTTAACTTAAATGATGAATCTCTCCTCTCCAACCACAATGTTTGGGCCGGACTGAATATACAATGTTTGGTAAAGTTCAAATTGTTGATTTTTCAATTAGTGCTATTTTCAGTTTAAACAGCCAAATAACATGTACTAGAAAAAGATATTGAACTGGCCTAGCTAGCTAAATTTTTAGTATTCTTAATAGTAAATTTTATAGTCCTTGACCATCAATCATATCTACCATGACTATATTTATGTCCCCTGCATAACGCATTTCGGGAAACATCTGTTCGTGTATTCATCAGTCCAATCTTGTAAGTGCTCTCACACCTACAATTCTTGCCAAATTTCTATAAAACTTATACTATAGGTATAGAAACCCCATGTTTATTTTTGGATAAGTTTTGCAGTCTTACTAGGAGATTATATATAGATGTACCTGTGCTGGAGACTGTATATTTATGACAGAACAATTCAGATATGCTGTTTGACCTTGTTTTTTAACCACTGGTAAAATATCATCCACTATTTCTGGTCTTGCAGCAAAAACTGTAGAAAAAAAAAATAAGATTTTTAATTAAATACATTAAGAATATGTATACGTATGATTAGGCCATCTCTCCAATCAACTTGTTAAATAATTGGGGACCAATACATGAATATTTTATTTGTCCAAGTATTATCCCATATGGGTGTGCCTTTGGATGAGAGATCTCATCTATGTTATGTTTTAATTTGGACACTTTGCTTTTGCCACGCTGTTTCAGGAAAACAAGTAATTGAAAATACTCACCTGAGCAAAATATTGACGAAAGAACCACTGCAGATAACACATTTGTCATTCTGATTAACATTTCGAACTAATTGAATTCAGTAAAATTTTGATTTCAACTTATTTCCTTTTTCGTGCCACTGCCACAGGTAAACACTCTCTGGTTCAAATTGTCACTTATTTGGTCATGTGATCTACACAGGTAATCAGGTAAATGATTTATGTATCATCATCAATACAACAAGCCTCTTTTAAATGTTGTAAAACCTGAATGTATCAGAGCACTGTTGCCACGTCAAAAGCAAAGTTGTCTCTGAACAAAACTATGTATTTTTTAAATGATACAAGTTTTTTGACATCCTTTAAACAGGACATGTTATTTCCTCCCTATTTACGATTTATACTACATATTAAATCAAGAAAAATTAAATGCGTCTTCCTTTTTTTCTGAATTAGCCTTGGATTGTCTTTCCCCTTTTCCTGTTTTAATATATGAAGTTTGTTCCAATTTATTGTTAAAGATAATCAGTAATATAGATTAGACCATGGGTTTTCCAGTTTGAATTGTTTTACACTAGTCATTTTGACACCCTTTATAGCTTTCTGTTCTGTGTGAGCCAAGGCTCCATGTTGAAGGTTGTACTTTAATCTATAACTTTTTACTTTCTATACATTGTGGCTTGGAAGGAGAGTTGTCTGATTGGCACTCATACCACATCTTCTTATTTATAAAGATAGGGAAAACAAAGTTTTTGCATTTTTCATATCAGGTGTTCTCAATTAATTTTGGCAGTGTTCTCAATAAGACCCTTCAACCAGCAAAATCTGCTGCCTATTGCGTGTTTTGTGCTAGCTATAAATTTATTGACAAAAATATGACATAAGAAAAAATCGCATAGTCAGGATCTGTAGTACATCTTTTATCTATTAACTGGTTCCAAGTTATCCGCCAGGCATAAATAATACATAGAATCAGATGAAGAACAAAAAATTTAAAAAGAAGAACAATTGAAAATGAAAGAAGCCATGATTAATGAAAATATGAAGAAAAAAAACGAACATTACAGATAGATATATAATATAAAGCAGAATTTTGAAATATAGAACTGAAAATACAACCAAAACTTTGTACACCAGGATAGAGTCTGTATGGAATGTTTGTTATATTTCTTTTTATTTTAAGTGGTGCTTGTTTGATAAAGTGATGCAAGTTATTTGGCTCCATGGCTCTCCATACATTTGGAGGTCAACTTTTATTGACATTTATTTTGAAGTGTATTCTCAGTTCTAATGTTCATTTTGAGCTCAAATATGAACTTCAAAAATATAAATTGGATGAAATTGGTTTTGTGGAGGTATGGACTTCCCTTCAATGTAGGACAAACGAAGATCATTTGGTCTCTTGTGAATAGTTGTCTCATTGGCAATCACACCGCATCTTCTTTTTATATTGTCAGTTGTGGCATAGTTAAAAGGTTGTTATTTTGAACACAGTTTTAAAATTTATAGTTATTTTCCTTTCTTTATTTTTTAATTGTTAAAGCTAAAATTTAATTTTTCAGTCAATAATTCAAAGTTTATGTGATGTTGAAGTTTCCATGTTGACAGGAAGTAGTGAATTCACCGACAAACAGGTGAGTAAACTTAATGTAATAGGTCATAACCTGCTAGTGAAATTTTTTAACACTAGCTAATTTAGTATACTGTAGATTCATTATTGTTCGTTGGATACCAATTTTCGTGGTTTTCATGGGTAAAGGTGAGCCAAGAATTCAGATGTTAAACGAATAACAAATTCTCTATAGGCTTTGTATACAGAGATTGGCAAAACCATGAAATCTAACATCCACGATAATGCTGGTTTTCCTCAATCCACAAAAATTGATACCCACAAAAATAAATGAATCCACAGCAGTAGAATTTACTGTTCAGTTGAAAAAGTCTTATGATTGCTAGCCATATAATTCTTAGGGAAAATGCTCCACGATTTCTGCAGAGTAAAGAAGCTTATTAAAGTAATGGTAAAATTTGTTGGTTTATTAACTGTTACAGAGTAATAAATTCACAATTGTACAATCAAGATATTGAATAGACGTTAGTTCAATGAAAATTATGTGCTTGTTATCAATATTGAATCGACTAGAAAGAAAGAAATTCACAAATGGACACAAAGACAATTAAAGGAACATTGAATGATAAAAACTCACACCTTACAAAAGCTGAAGACTTATGTCCAGATATTATCCAAACAGTGCAAGATATCTTAAAATGATAGTAAATGTTTTGATTGGATATCTGATCAACATACAAAAATCTATCAAACAAGTACTTTAAGTAAAAAAAATAGCTATTTGAACACACCGACTCTGTTTTTGTGATTCATTAGATAGGTATTTCACTTGACCCATATACTTCATCTTTTAGTACTGTGATTTTTTTATGTTATAAAGTCAATCTGTAGCTTTGATATATAAAAATGATAGAATCTGAAGCGATACGATGTATGGAATATTCTTACTTTGAACGATATCAAGACGAAATATTCAACTCAAACACCCCTAACATAAAAAGGTGCACTCGATTTTCTCTTTTCAATACAATTGTTACCCATTTTTTGGAATTTTTTCTTTGGTCACATAATGGAAGGGCAGACACGAAAATTACTGAACTAATAGATTGATATGTTTTCCGTCCGTTGTAAATTTTAAAAAAAAATCGGAGGTTATGCATTTTCTACATCCAACTTGAAAGATACCCATGTCGTCGACTTGATATCTAATTGTTCTGCTTAACTATGTACTAAATAAATTGAAAACTTATGCAAATGGTGTTTTTAAAATAAAACACTTAGTAATTGAGAAGAAAATTGTAATTTTGTTTGTTTCTATTAATTTACAAAATTTTTGTCACTATAGTAAACATTACAGTTAGCATATATCGCCTTCTCTAACAAAGAGCTTCAATTCTTTTGTTCTATTTCAGCCGGGGTTTCCGACTGTATGGGCTGATAAACTAAACTATGTCAGCCAGGCAGAAGACGTGTTACATCCAAAATTAAATTATTATAAGTTAATATAAATTAGATAAAAATCCATTTGCATTATGTTTCTTTGCAGATTGCTTATTCCCTGCCACAGCCTAGTGATATGGTAATGATAACAACAGCTTTACTTGACCACATGGGAAGTGCTGATCACAATTACGCCTCAATTCTACCATGTGTTAAGACCCTCGTCATGTTAACAGATCATGATTATGGATTTTACTTCTTAAAAAAGTAAGTTTGGGATGTATAGAAATCGGCTCTAAATGTATGATGTATAAGAATTCACTGTAAATGTATGATGTATAAAAATTGGCTCTTAATGTAGGATGTATTAGAATTCACTCTAAATGTTTGATGAACAAGAATTAGCCCTTAACTCTTTAACCCCCAATCCAGTCTGTAGACGTGATGGCGACAACCATTCTTTGATGGCCCGTATGACCCTCCATACTTTTTTTGATCTGCCCAACTGACTTGTCAGGATAGCAGGGACTTCAACCAAGCAGTTCATGGTCCATAAACTCTTCTTGGACGTCTGTTTATGAAAATATGGCACTTTGAAAGCCATTTAAGAGTTCAAAATCGGAAAAACCTGAAAAGTAGCCAAAATCAAGTGGGGACGGGCATCTTTTGATGGCCACTACTTAACTGGTAGTCATTGTAGGTATAAAGTATTATCGTGAATGCATGCATAGGTGATATAGGAACACAAAGAGGTATAATATGGCCAGTAGGAAACTTGTCTGTAAAATCTAGGACACTGTTTTGTCAAAAATCTGTATAAACAGACATTTCGGCAGACCTGACTTAACAATAAAAAATTCGCCAGCAAGACACTTAAGTCCAATATACTCCCAGTTAGCATGAGTGGACTGCAGTAACTATAGGGTAATACTTGAATGACAAAGAAACACAGTCTGGTCAATGTTTACCTCTCAAGGTCGTTTTAAAATCGGAAAATAGACGGAAAATGACCATTTTTCAGTGGGGTGGGTTCAAACCCACGAGAAAATCTTCCACCTCAAACCCCACCCCCCACCCATGCCATCTGCCCCCAAATCTCAATATATAGTTTAATAGATGAGCATCAGTTACAGCATCAAGAGTCTGCTTATTTGCATATAATTTGCATATGATTGCAAAATTTTTTTCGAAAATGCCTGATTTTCCAGAAACCTCTTGGGGGTGAAGGAGTTAATAAAGGATGTACAAGTATTTGCTTTAAATGTAGGATGTAAAAGAATTTGCTCTAAAGATTTGATGTACTTGAATTTGCTCTAACTGTAAGATGAACAAGGATTTTCTATAAATGTAAGATGTGCAAGAACTTGCTCTAAATTTAAGATGTACCAGTATTTGCTCTTAATGTAGGATGTACAAGTGTATGCTCTAAATGTAGGCTGTATAAAAAATGGGCAAAAGATGCTAGAGGGACAGTCAAACTCATAGATCGAAAACAAACTGACAATGCCATGGCTAAAAAATAGAAAGACAGACAGAAAAATAATAGTACACAAGACACAGCATAGAAAACTAAAGACTAAGCAACACAAACCCCACCAAATATTTGGGGTGATCTCAGGTGCTACAGAAGGGTAACCAGATCTTACTCCACATGTGGCAATCATTGTGTTGCTCGTGTTATTACAAACCTGGTGAATAGTCTAATTCGGTATGTAACATTCGTGAAATGGGAACAGGATTGTATTTACGACATAAGGCTAAGAATTTTCCTTAAATGTAGGATGTACAAGTATTTGATCTAAATTTATGATGTGCAAGTATTTGCTCTAAATTAAGGATGTGCACTAATATGCTTTGCATTCAAGATGATAAAGAGTTTGCTCTTAATGATGGTTGTACACACTTTGCTCCAAATTTAGTTTAATTCCAGCAGTACCATTATAAATAAAGCAATGACCGCAGCATACATCATTCAGTATATATTTATTGTGTATTTATCAGGGTTTTAGAACAGAAGACCACTGCTTTAGGACGTCTAATGGTTAGAATTAATACAACGTTCAGTAAAGACAGTTCTGATTGTTTATTAACTTTATCCACATTACTGGAATTCTTACGTCTGCTTGTCTCTGTGGAGAGTCCCATGGCAGGAATTACTGTGACAAGAACTTATACATTATCTCAGAAAGAACTTCACCAAGTGTTGTCATGGAATCCAAGCATGGAAAATCATCCATTATTAGATTTGGAAAAACTATTAGAGGTAAAGTACACAATGTGTTAAAGTACTGGAGGTAAAGTACACAATATGTAAAATAACTAGAGGTAAAGTACACAATGTGTTAAAGTACTGGAGGTAAAGTACTGAAGGTGAAGTACTGGAGGTAAAGTATACAATGTGTAAAATAACTATAGGTAATAAAGTACACAATGTGTTAAAGTACTAGAGGTAAAGTACACAATGTGTAAAATAACTAGAGGTAAAGTACACAATGTGTTAAAGTACTGGAGGTAAAGTACACAATGTGTAAAACTGATAGAGGTAAAGTACACAATGTGTAAAATAACTAGAGGTAAAGTACACAATGTGTAAAACTGGTAGAGGTAAAGTACACCATGTGTTAAACTAGTAGAGGTGAAGTACACAGTGTGTAAAACTAGTAGACATCTGTACAACAGCTAGAGGTTTAGAAAAGTACATAATGTCTAAAGGTACTAGAGGGAAATAGCCAATACACAATGTTAAAGCAAAATATGTAAAGAACACAATGTGTAAAACTACTACAGGGAAAGTACACAATGTGAAGGCAACACAACACTTGAAAATTACTTATATTAATCATTGATCATTTTGAAAATACCATAAATTTCATATTTCAAAATGCATGTTGTGCAATATACAAGATGTATAAACTAATTTTAAATACAAAATTTAATCTGTTAATGCATTATATAACATTAATAGGATTATACTTCTTTCATATATATTTTTCATATTTTCGCTTTCATAGGAAAACTGTTCACCTTCTCTTGGTTCATTTCTATATAAGTAAGAGAAATTGAATAAGATTTGCTTGTCTGTTACAATCTTCTTTGAAGAGAGACCGGAAAAGAATTAAAATTTTAAATTTAAACCAGAAAGTAAATTGACATGAATGAAATTTGTAATTTGTGTAGGAGTTTGCTAAGGAGGATGAGGCAATGAAGAGTTTACTGGACAGTATGACAGCCTTAATGAAGATGCTACGAGAGCCTGAAACAGTACAGGATAAGAAAACAAGTAATCCCACAATATCCATTTATGTGACTCATCCAGCCAAAACTGCCCAAACTGGGCAAAAGTTTTATTTTGAGAAAAAGGAGAATGAAAAGGAAGCAGACTCAGGTATTAATCAGTGTAGTCTGTAACAACTTTATTTAACTTGCTTAGGCCAAAAAAAATAATACTAGTGTTTCCTCTGACCCTACCTACCCTAAGCTTTATATGCCATTTTGGATTAAGCACTGTTAAAGTCAATGGATTTCCTAATGGTAATCAGCTAAAAAATGTTTGTTAAATAAAATAATATTGCCTACCTACCTACCTTCCCTATTTCATTTTCAGCACGTTAGCGGAAACACATGTATTATTTGTTTGGCCTTATTTTAAACACTGAATTTATTGGGCTTAACAAATTCTGTGCTTTCTTTGTTTCCTACCCAGTCTGCTTTTTTTCTATTTATTCTAACTGATAATGATTATACATGTACTTCATTTGATTTCTCAAAAGAATATATTTGGCTGGATGTGTCACAAGTTTAGAAGTAGTAATTATTTATTTTTTAACATTTGCATGTTTTTTGTATAAATATATATATTTACATACATATTCATATATATATATACATACATTTTCATATATTTCACCATCATATTGATAGATACTTCCCAAAAAAATGTTCACCCTTTGACTTTAATAGAATTATGGATATTTTCAGAAGTTTAAATGTTTTTCTTATGTCAAAGGCCCAAATCCTTATATTAAAGCTGCATCCTTTTGTTTTTTATTATTCTTTTTCTATATTGAAGCTTACATTTTAATGTTTAAACTGCATAGTCAGAATTGATGTTTGTCCACTTAAACACCTTGCCCTAACTACCCATCCAAAAAATGTTTGGACTTGTTAAAATTAAATCTCTAGTACAGTGGCAGATAGACCACCAAAGACTGTTAAAGGTAGGATTTCTATTTCTTATTTGGTAAAAATGTTTATGAAATTGTAAAATATAAATACACATATCACTATTTTTGTCTGAGATATGTAACATTTTCCATGACCTTTTGTCTAGTTTAATTGAAAAATCCTGAGACATGCAAGGAAAATGATAATAAAATCTGAATGGAAAGAAATATACAGAAAGAATGAAAGAAAAAAGGTGTTTGCTATATTGGACACTTTTGTGCCTAAATATAACTATGCCTGGAACAAAAGAATACTACTATCTATGTATATATTTCATAATGTATTATGGTCTTATGTTTTCATCTGATGTCTTTGGAGTCATTTTCATGGTTGAGTCACTGCTTATAAAACTATCATTTTTTGTCTTGCTTGACGGAGTCAAAAAGCAAGAAATAGGTATGCTGTTGATGGCGGCAGCGGTGTCAACAATATATTAGTTTGTGATTAGGTCTAGTTTATGGTGAACCACTAGTGGTAGCTCAAAGGTGTTAGATATGAAGTTGTATTAGCATTGGCACATCTCATTACCATGGAGATTTGTTGGCACCGCCCCCTCAGTAATGGTCTATTGACTTTGAAAATTTTGCTTAGTTATCATGTATTAGTTTGTGATTAGGTTGGTTTATGGATAACCACTAGTGGTAAGTTAATGATAATTGGTATGCAGTTGTATAAGTATTGGCATATCTCATTTCCATGGAGATTATTTGGCCCTGCCCCTAAGTCATGGTCTATTGACTTTGAAATTTTTGCTTAGTTTTCATGTAATAGTTTGTGATTATGTCAGTTTATGGGGAACCACTAGTGGTAAGTTTATGATAATTGGTATGTAGTTGTATAAACATTGGCATAACTCATTTCCATGGAGATTTGTTGGCTCTGCCCCCTCAGTCAAGATCTATTGACTTTGAAACTTTTACTTAGTTTTCATTTATTAGTTTGTGATTAGGTTGGTTTATGGATAACCACCAATGATATTTGGAATTCAGTTGAATAAGCATCAGCATATCTCATAACCATGGAGATTATTTGACCACGCCCCCTCAGTTATGGTCTATTGACTTTGAAACTTTTGCTTAGTTTACATGTATTAGTTTGTGTTTAGGTTTGTTTAAAGGGAACTACTCAAGTCAATGGTATTTGGTATACAATTGTATTAGCATTGGCACATCTCATTTCCATGGAGTTTGTTTAGCCATGTATTTCAAGTCATAGTTCATTGACTTTAAATATTTGCAAAACTTGCATGTTAAAGTGTTGATATTTTAATTTCATCATTTGCATTATTGAAATTACAAAAAAGTGAGACATATCTCTGTGATAACAGTTTATTAATCAATTAAAATGAGTAGTAGACCAACAATATTTGTAATACATAATCTTCACAAAGTATACATATCCATCAGATAGGATTGATCTGGTTTTGATCCAATTTCATAGTTCAGTGATCAATGTCAATATTTATAAAAAAGGTATATAATAATGTTAGGTGCACATAACATGTGGCAGGGTTTATCTGACCTTGACCTTATATTCTTTTCACATAAATTGGATGCTTTCAGAAATGGGTCATAATGTTGTAAACAAAATATTTTGAAATGACCCATTTCTTTTGTTGCATGATTGTGTTTCAACAAAATGCCACTCCTGTAATTTCTATTTATAATTCTATCCTTTTGTTCTTTTTAGTACTCTCTTTGCTGGTCAATCACGATACTAAAAATTAGAGATGTTTGGTTAGCAGCTTGAAAGTAAAACGTTGTAATGTTGAGTTCTTAGCATTAGACACTACTATCCTACCAATTGCTTGTATCTCAAAAACAAACACTCGGGTCAATCTTTATTTTTCCATAATTTTATTGTGTCATTCATTATTTATTGGAAAAAAACGTCTTTCATGGAAAATTGTTATTTTGAATTTTAGCAGTAATATCTTTGATGAAATAACATAGTACATGCCAAGTCATTTAACAAAAATTCTAGACTGACAATTTAATTAAAATTTTCATTAACAGTTCCAGAACCTGCTAATATTGAACCAGAGTCATTATCTAACTTATTTGTGATGAGGTCTGTATATGAGATAAGTAATATGGAGGATGAACGACTTAATGAGGCCTATTGGCTGTCGAATCCTATCACAGATGAGGCAGATGTAGAACCAGACCTGATTAGAATGGACATGGAGGAGATCTGCAGTAAATACTGTCCTGATTATAACTTGGAAGAAGAACTGAAAAAGACAACTGTGTCATCAAATGAGGAAGTAACTAAACCAAGGAGGTTAAGACATGGGTAGGAAAGTTTTCTATGTTTGTAATTTACAGCCGATTGCATTGAGTGTGTAGGCAAAGGTAATATCTTTGGTTAGCTTGATTGCTAGTGAACTGTGAAGTCATTATTAGGTAAGGTATACTACCCTCCTTTTGGAGTAGCCTTGTCCTACAGACAGATAGATTGGTTATCTGTCTACTATTAAAGGAGAGTAGTTTACATAACCTAATAATGACTTCAGCTAGCAAGGAAGCTAACCAAAGATATTACCTTTGCCTACACACTCAATGCAATCGGCTGTAACACTGACCAAAAGAGCTCATTCTGTATTTTGATATTTTGTAATGAATATTTTCCTTCAAATTATTTTCCACTTTGTAGATGTGTTGAATGATTTACCTCATTTATTTATACTTTTAAACTATTGAAACAGTAGGTAATTTAGCTTTGTTCACTTAGTCGTTAGTCCTAGCCATACAATACTTCAGAATTAATATAATGAGATGTAGCATGATCGCCAATTAGACAAGTATCCACTAACTCCCTTAGTATCCACTAAGACATGAAGTTCAAAACTCTAGATGTAAGTTGTAAATATAAACATCTTTAATTTATCTTTTGCAGAGATAGAAGAAAATCACAAGAAATCAATCTGTATAGAGGCAAAGGACTAAAAAGACCTTTTGGTTAGTATCAACTTGTTATCTACTACTGATTAATGTTCAACAGTGATGTATAGTCATACGCTGCATTACTCCTCTTATAAAAAAGTCATATCAAAAACGTTTTGGGAAATACTTTCTATCCGCCTCAATTCTACGAATTTTAGATGTAAAAAAGATAAGTCTTTCTTGGATGTTATATTGGCCTTTCATATTTCTGCAAATATTAGCAAGTACCGGTATATATATTTGCCCTGTCATTCAGCTCCCTAAAATTTCCTAAATAGTTAGATAAAAAACAAAATTGATTTACAGTACAAGACAGATTTGAAATTTTTAGGTCAATAAGACTAACAGATGCAAATATGATGCCATATTCTTGCTTTTTTAAAACTATGATTCAAGATTATTTTTTTACACATTTCAATTTTAAAAATTAGATTGACATTATTTAAAGCTGTATATATTTTTAGTGGCACCGATGAGAGGACGTGGCATAACCAGAGGCCTACTGAACAATAGTGGTAGATCTGATAACTTCCGATGTCGACCACCAAATACTAGTAGACCACCATCAATGCATGTTGACGATTTTATGAAATTGGAGAAAGGTGGCAATTATGAAGGTGGGGCCGGAGGTGGTCCTCAACCTGGTCAACCACGACAAGAGGATTTCAATCGTAGAATGGATTTCAAGGTAATTATCATATAGTTATTTTCAACCAAGTCACAAGAATTTTTCTGGTAGAATGCTTTGAACAGTTTTCATGTAATTTTGTTGACTGGTTTGTATCTATTAGAATAACCTCCCTCAAGTTATTTTGATAAATTTCTGATGAGACATTAAGGAGTTCTAAAACTTTAAAAAGTGATAGGCATATCGTGCCATCATGGATCAGCTCCTGATTTCTTACTGGTTTTGTTTTAGAATGTTTCACATAGTAATAACATAGTCCTAGTATAACCAAAATATCAGGATTTCTCATGTAGAATGTAATTAAATGGTTACAACAGATAGGGACCATCCCAAGTAAAATGATACTGTTTTCCATATTTTAGCATTTATCAGAATTTTTTGGGATGGTATAATGGTATGATGTTGTTGTTGTCTTCGTCTTCTAAATCGTCCGATGACACAACGGTGTCCAGACAATAACTTAAGTTTAAGCTAATAGTTATAACATTGTCCTAGTATAACCGAAATATCAGGATTTCTCTTGTAGAATGTAATTAATGGTTACAACAGATAGGCACCATCCCAAGTAAAATGATTCTGTTTACCATTTTTTTTTAGCATTTACCAGAATTTTTTGGGATCTATAATGGTATGATGTTGTTGTTGTCTTCGTCTTCTGCATCGTCCGAAGACACAGTGGTGTCCAGACAATAACTTAAGTTTAAGCGAATGGATCTCTGTGAAATTTTTTAAGAAGGTTCAATACCACAAAAGGAAGGTTGGGATTGATTTTGGGGATGATGGTCCCAACCGTTATTAGAGAAATTAGGGGCCCAAAACAAGCATTTTAGTTTCAGGATAATAACTTGTGTATAAGTATTTTGATTGCTCTGAAATTGTACCACAATGTTTAATACCACAAGTAGAAGGTTATGATTCATTTAAGGGGGTTATGGGGCCAACAATTAGGAATTAAGGGCCAAAAAGGGGCCAAAACAAGCATTTTTCTAGTTTCCAGTCAATAACTTGTGTGTTTGTGTATGGATCTCTCTGAAATTGTACTACAAGGTTCCATACTACAAAGGAAAGGCTGGGATTGAGATTTGGGGTTATTGCTCCAAGGTGGGTTTCCAAAAAAGGGGGGGGATTTTTTCCCCATTTTTTTTAGGGATTCATATTTTTTTTCAAAATTTTTCAAGTTTCAATTTCTTGAAAAGTTTCAAGAAGAAATCTTGAATTGAAAACAATTGTGCTAAAGAATTGTAAGATCTTTGACCACAATTATTTTGTGTCAGTAATCTATATAATGTCAAAAATTTGATCACAATCCAAATTTAGACAGTATCAAGCTTGAAAATTGTGTCCAAATTTGCCCCAACTGTTCAGGGTTCGACCTCTGTGGACGCATCAGGCTGCCCTTAGTGAGCATTTTATTAGCCATTTTCACTTAGATTACTTTATTGTTTATTTTCTCACTTAATTTGTGTATTGTTTTCACATAAGAGAAGTTCAAAGTTTGTGACTATTTAAACTTGTGCTTTTTATCTACTCCTGAAAGTAGAGAATATTTATCAACCGTAAAATCTTATAGTTGGTTTACATTGATAAAACTGGAATATCCTTGTATTATGCATCTTACATGGAGCAGTGATGTATTGTTTAAAAAAATCACTCAGCTGGGAGATAATTAATTAATTTAATGATATTTCTTTAAAATTTTTGCAGGAGATGGGTAGAGGTGGTTTTAGAGGTCGAGGTTTTGATAGAGGTCGTGGTAACTACAGAGGAAATAGAGGAGGAGGCTTCTTCACACCTCCTGGCAATATCAGAAGTCGGGATTCATCTAATAATATATACAGTAAGCTGCAAATCAATTTTTGCCATAACTTATTGATGGTAAGAGATATAAACAGATAGACATTCAGTTTAATTAAATTTCAGTAATCAATCATTTGTTTCTTACTTTTTATGATTTATAGATTTAAAGAAAAAACCCACCCTAAAACCTAAAGCATGCTGATTAAAACAACAGATTGTATCTGTATTTACCACTGTATTTCACACTGATGATGATTTATTTTTTCCAGTTACTCAAGGAGACAGTGGTGGCGGCAGCAGCAGCAGTGGTGGTGGTGGTGGCAGAGAGTATGACAACAGACAGAAAACTAATTTTACACGACCTTTCAGTAGAGGGTATGTATAAATCATACAAAGAAAAACTTTCTTAGGCATTTGTGTGGTCAAAAAATATACAAAAATACCAACTCTCAAATTTTCCAGCCAAGAGGAAAAGGACCAAAGTCAAATTTCCTCAAATCAATCCATGATGAATTATAAAGAGGATTTGTCATTTTGGCCTAATGTGGGTCTTAAGTGGATTTGTTTATCCATTATCCATATCATTATAACTTAATAAGAAATCATTCATAAATGTAGTTAATTCTTCTATCTAAAGATGGAATTTAGAATGCAAACAAGGAATACTGTGGATTCATTTTTATTCGTGGTATACCAATTTTCGTGGGTTTCGTGGGTCACAGCGAACCACGAATTTAAGAACTCAACGAAGAATAATCCCGAGAAATGTGTATGGAGTTGGATGTTTATTTCCGGTTATGTTATGCAGTTCTAGTATAGTGTTGACTAGCGATAAACATTGTAACATAACACGTGATTTTAATTGAAAGAAGATACAAGTATTTTGATTAAATCTATAATAAATATATCGAATATCAGTGATAATTTACTTTTTAAAATTGATTAAAACTGTTCATGGAAAATAACTGCAAGTTGTTAATTACCGTGTCATAGTTTGGTTTACCTGTGATTAAAAATCAATAGGATTAAGTACGGGGATATTGCCCGTAGGTAATATTGTTTATTATGACAGGAACATTTATTTTCACACCTTATACTTATATCACTGTTTATTATATCGTGATTAGGGAAATTAGCTTTCAATCATAAAGTTTTGAATGCCTTATAGAATTCAGACAAGAATTTATAAATTGTAAAACAAACAAATAATTAGTTGTCTCTGCCCATTATGGTAATCGAAGTTATCAATGAACACTTTAACCTAGAATGACCAATTAAGCGAGGATTTTGACAATTCAAAACTTTTTCAATCAATTCCTTCTTTTTTGTTTTGTTTTATTATTGATCGAACCAAGGATGTTATATGATCTCCTAAATCAAAAAGAAATCCACGAATTAGGTATCTAATTTTTGTTGTTGTAATCAGCAATCCACGAATTTACGTATACCACGAAACGTCTTTTTTTCTCTATCCACGAAAATTGATACCCACGAAAATAAATGAATCCACAGTAGGTCAAAGAGTCAACAACTTGAGTAAACCATTATAGATCAATGTAAGGCCTTCAATACGAAACTAAGTGTTGGCTCACACCAAACAGCAAGCTATATTTTCATGTAAAATAAATTTTTGCTATGTAGTGAATGTTAAACCCAAGCTCTTACATATACTGAAATGTTTTAATTGCCATAGAAGTAAAAAGCCTGAGCAAGTGAGTCATAAAAAAAAGTTTTTCTCACTCAACTCAGTTGAAGATGAAGCTCATTTTTTCTTTCCATGCCAATATATAATAATAGTAGAGAACCAAATCTTAATAACATTTCTAATGAGTTTCATTACATAAAGATAATCATTTGGTCTGGATAATTTTAAATGATAACAGAGGTGATTCATATCAGTAGTCAGTGGTTATCTTAATTCTTTATTTGAAACAAGGGCAAAAGATTATAAAAGATCTAAAAACAAATATTGTATCTGGACAAAAAGTTGTAAAAAAATGTGTTATTAACAATAAGTTTACTGATCTAGACAAGGAGTTATCCTCCTTTGTATGGACTGACTCCTCCCTTTTATTATTGAACAATTAATGTTTGTTATAAAAAATCATTATTGAATTGTATTGTCTTGTTTTTTACTTGATTGCTTGTAACGAGTTCTATGATTAGGAAAACAATAAAATATTGTATTGTATATGTATTTAATAGGAATAATCGACCAAGTTTTGATGACCGTAGAGGAAGAGATTTCCGATTTTCTCCTCGAGGTGGGAGAGGTGGTGGGGGAGGTAGCTACTGGCAGAATAAAGAATCAGATGGAGACAGGTAAGGTTTATACAAATACAAACAGGTACACTATACAGTGTAACCTGTGTAATCTGACACACTGGGGGACCAGATATAAATGTAGGATTAAGCAGATTGTCTGAATGCTCAGGTTTTTTCTGTAAGGATAGGCATATTTTGGCACCAGAAAAATGTGTTGGTTAAAGCAGGAAGTTGGAAAACTCTTAAGTGTCGAATTAGACAGGTTACACTGTATAACTTGATAGATATATCAGATAGGTAGGTTTGAAACAGATAATGATAGATGCACTTTTAATATTTTTTTAGATACCAGATACATTCTTCACAGATAATCTTTATGCAAACTTTAAAAAAGATAGTAAATTTGTTTTTTCTCTGTTTATAGATATTTCTAGTCACTTATCAGAAAGTTAATTTCAAGGAAATTAGAATTATGACTACTGGTACATGTACCTTGAATCATGATTTGTTTTGATTTAAAAAAAAAATAATTGTTGATTACTTTGAATTTAATATTCAAGAATAAACTTAATGTGTTGTATACTTCAATGATAGAGCAACCCAACAACAAAGCTGAACTGCTCTGTATATATTTATGCCCACGATGTAGGCAATCGGGGCATTAAGTGTTATCTTTAACCATTCTCCATTTGGGTTGCAAGTTATTTAGAACATTTACTTTTCAAGAGTTATTCACCCTTTAACAGACACATTCTTCTTTCATTCTTTGTAACCCAAGCCTAAACTTTACTTGAAGTGATCATGTACAATAATTTTTTTGTGTTTATGTTTCATTGAATAAATGCAGCTTTTCATTGCTTTTATAACCTAAATATTAATTTGTCTGTTTCCTTTCAGATTTAACAATTCCTCTCAGTTTTATGGTAGAAGAGATGAACACAATCCATCAAGACATGTTCGATCATTCACAAAATAAAAGGCATTGTTCATACAGACAATTAGATCATGATCAGAACTCATCAAATATGATTTTATGAAATAAACATTGTACATTCAAAGATCTTCATGTCATTGACATTCTCATTAGTTTGATCACCTTCATTTCCAATATCAATGAATTTATGAATCCTAATTGGATTTCTGAATTATCTTCTTAAATAAATTTATTTGGTGGTATTTTTTTAATAAAAGCATCATCAGAGCCTAGATTTTGCTTTATATGAATATTACCAATTTTACAAGCTTTTGTAAAAAATATTTAATTGTCAACTGGAACCAAAATGAAATAATCATTATTTGACAGACATGCTAGCTTGATGTTTGATAAAATTTTATTTTGGCTATGAATATTCTTAATATGAAGAATAATTAAATGGTAAAATGGTGGTTTTTGGTCTATAAGCAATTGTATCATGATAGAATGTATTAAATATGGTAAGGTTTTATCATAAACTCAAAGTAAACATATAAGTCTATGACATTAGAAGTTTTAAAAACAGATTCAAGGACTTTGTGACAATAACATTGTTGAAGGAAAAAAATCAATGGACAAATTTGCCCTGATCCTTGGGCCATGTAAGTAATTGCCATCACTTGGTGTCCTTCAGCATCCTTCATGAGTGTAAATTTATTCAAAGATCTCTGCATCTACGGAACAAACTTCAACCAAAATTTGTGTTGATAGATCCTTATGGTATAAAATTTGTGTATTTAATTCCAATCAGTCACCAAACATGGTTGCCATTGCTAAAAATAGAACAATGGGGTTACAAAGCAGTTTTTATAAGACTGCAAAAAAATTTTGCGTTCATATAATGGTATGATGTCGTTGTCTGCGTGTCCGGACACTAACTTTAGTTTAAGTGAATGGATCTCTATGAAATCTTATAAAAAGGTTCAATACCAAAGAATGAAGGTTGGGATTGATTTTGGGGATGATGGTCCCTACCGTTTTGGAATTAGGGGCCCAAAACAAGCATTTTTCTGCTTTCAGGACATCAACTTGTGTATAAGCATTTCAATTGCTCTGAAATTGTACCGCAATGTTTAATTCCACAGGTTGAAGGTTTGGATTGATTTTCGGGGTTATGGTCCCAAATGTGTAGGAATTTGGGGCCAAAATAAGCATTTTTTTTAGTTTTCAGTCAATAACTTGTGTTTAAGTGTATAAATCTCTAAAATTATACCACAAGTTTCCATACTACAAAGGGATGATAATTTTTTTTTTTGGGGGGGAGGGGGATATGGTTCAAATCATCCAGCTATTGAGGACAAAAAAGGGGGAAACAAGGGTTTTTCTGGTTAAAGGACAATTTAGAAACTTTAAAAGCAGTGAAGGGGAGTTATCTAATTAAACTTTAAAGAACACTGTTATATATATGTTTCATTACTTGATTACCACCCTTACACTGCTTGAAAATTATGCATTAAGAAATGACGATTGCCTTGAGATGTGTAGCTGTAAATTTATTTTTTAAGTTACTGTTTATTAATATTAATTTTAACCATGACTGTATGTCATTTTATATTTTAATATTTTATGATGTATTTAAATGAGTAGTTATTGTTGCCAACTCCATTAGAAATTTGAATTGAGATTATTTTTTAATAAGGAAACAAGGAAGGTGAAAAAAAAATGTGGGAGGGGGTGGGGGGTAAGGGTGTAAAATTTTTCTCATTTCAGATTTCAGAAATTAAAAAGAATTTTTCTACAAATATTTTGTTTTGAGGGGATTAATATTCATCAGCATAGTGTATTGCTCAATAGCAAAAAAAATAATTTAAGTTCATTAGACCAACATTCATTCTGTGTCAGAAACCTATGATGTGTCAACTACTTAATCACAATCCAAATTTAGAGCTGAATCCAGCTTGAATGTTGTGTCCATAGTTGCCCCAACTGTTCAGGGTTCGGCCACTGCAGTCATATAAAGCTGCGCCCTGTGGAGCATCTGGTTGGCTTATATCTCAAAAACTAAAACAGGAACAGCAAATTTAAGACGTGTAAAAATGACCAGCAGGTCAAGATTTACATGTAAGAAGGTTTGCAGACAAATCTGACTACCCAATTTGGAGTTATTGCCCCTGTTTTATATTATGAAAATTCTCATGTTTTGGTTATTATCTTTAAAAAAATTACAAATAAAGAGAAATTGTAAATGCAAAAATATTCAGTAAAAAAATTTCTATCAATAAGTCTAAGGTCCAAATTTAACAATTGGTCATTTATATGAGTCATTGCCTTTGAAAGTTGATTTTTCACTCTATTTTTTTAAAAGTTTTTACAGAAAATATGATGGTAAGAACCTTTAAATGACAGGTTTGAACATTCATTAATATACATTAAACAACAAAATAATCAATGATGCAAGATCTACAAAAAATCTTCCAGGTGAGTGTCTTAGGCTTTCAGGAGCCTCTTCAGGCTCTTATTTTGTTAATTGTTACTGATTTCTCAGTTTTTGTTGTTGATATATTTTATACTTGCCTCTAAAGCTTGTCCGTGTTGAAGGCAGTACTTTTACCTATAATGGTTGAATTTTACAAATTATGACTTGGATTGTGAGTTGTCTTGTTGGCACTCATACCACATCTTCTTATATATACTACATAAGTCCTAGCTCCTTGGTATATGTCATCAAGCATCATCTGGTTATGTTATACTGTACAACAGATATTAAAAAAAAAGATTTTTTAATTGGCATGTTTACAATTTGCCCATGCAAAATTGAGTCACATATTTACTGCAAAACATGGTCCACAACACTGACCAAGGGTATTATTAGTGAGAAATAACTATTAAAAGACATAGAAATTATTAGGTTGTTCCTTCATAGGAATGGAAGAGTATAGTATGATTAGGTTGTTCCTTCATAGGAATACAAGTTAATATATAAACACTGTAAGATGGTGACAAGGGAACGTAACCATCTAAAAATGGATAATTAACGATAGGAAATGAAAAGTCATCTCTTTTATCATATATTTTAGTATAAAGCTTTCCATTAATGATATAGATATCAATATTGAGGAAAGGGCAGTGGTCATCCAATATCATCCAAATATCTAAAAGTATTATTAAATTTGTGTATCAGATGTTGTTTCCATGGGTCTTTGCTGATTTTTGTCAGAAATTGTAACTCTCAGAATAGCATAGTGATGATTATGTTGTTCCTTCATAGTAATAGAAGAGCATAGAAATGATTATGTTGTTCCTTCGTATGAATAGAAGAGCATAGTAATGATTAGGTTGTTCCTTCATAGGAATAGAAGAGCATAGTAATGATTAGGTTGTTCCTTCATAGGATTAGAAGAGCATAGTAATGCTTTGGTTGTTCCTTCACAAGAATATAAGAGCCTAGTTATGATTAGGTTGTTCTTTCATAGGAATAGAAGAGCATAGTAATGATTAGGTTGTTCCTTCATAGGATTAAAAGAGCATAGTTGTGATTAGGTTGTTTCTTCATAGGAACACAAGGGCATAGTAAATAAATGATTAGGTTGTTCCTTCACAAGAATAGAAGAGCACAGTAATGATTAGGTTGTTCCTTCATAGGAATAAAAGAGCATAGTAATGATAAGGTTGTTCCTTCATAGGAATATAATAGCATAGTAATGATTAGGTTGTTCCTTCATAGGAATAGAAGAGAATAGTAATGATAAGGTTGTTCTATCATAGGAATATAAGAGCATAGTAATGATAAGGTTGATCATTTATAGGATGAGAAGAGATTAGTAATGATTAGGTTGTTCCTTCATAGGAATAGAAGAGAATAGTAATGATTAGGTTGTATCTCCATAGTAATAGAAGAGCATAGTAATGGTAAGGTTGTTCTATCATAGGAATATAAGAGCATAGTAATGATAAGGTTGTTCTATCATAGGAATATAAGAGCATAGTAATGATTAGGTTGTTCTTTCATAGGAATAGAAAAGGATAGTAATGATTAAGTTGTTCCTTCATAGGAATATAAGAGCATAGTAATGATAAGGTTGTTCTATCATAGAAATAGAAGAGCATAGTAATGATTAAGTTTTTCCTTCATAGGAATATAAGAGCATAGTAATGATTAGTTTGTTCTATCGTAGTAATAGAAGAGCATAGTAATGATTAGGTTGTCCCTTCTTAGTAACAGTAGAACATGGTAATGGTTAGGTTGATCTTAGTTACAGGAAAATATATAGTAAAGAATTAAGATAATGGTGTCCTTTCTTAGCTACAAAAGACATGTATGTACCTGTCCCAAGTTAAGAGCCTATAATTCAGTGTGCCTGTTCCAAGTTAAGAGCCTATAATTCAGTGTGCCTGTTCCAAGTTAAGAGCCTATAATTCAGTGTGCCTGTCCCAAGTTAAGAGCCTATAATTCAGTGGTTGCCGTTTATCATACTTGTTCTTCGTTTATTATTTTGTACATACATTAGGTCGTTAGTTTTCTAGTTTTTATTGTTTTACATTTGTCATTACGGAGCCTTGAGTAGCTTAGTATACAGTATTGGTTTCGCTCATTGTTGAGACCCATACAGTGATCAATTGTTGTCAACCTCTACGTCATTTGGTCTCTGGTGGAGGGTTGTTTCATTGGCAATCATACCACAACTTCCTTTTTTTACATAATTATGACAATGTTTCCCTTCTTAGTTGCAGTAGATCGATAGTGATTGCAAGGTTGTCACTTCTTAGAAAGAGGAGAACGTGAAATCGATCAAGTTTTTTTTTCGAGTAACTGTTGGACATAATCAAAATCAGGTTGTGCTTTATCGAGAACAGAAGAACAGATGCTAGATAAGGTTTCCTTTTATAAGTTAACAAAAGACTATGGTAACAATCAGACTGTTCCTTGGTAACAAGAGAAGTTAGTTATGATCAGGTTGTGTCTTAGAAACAGAATAAGTTAGTAATGATCAGATTGGTGTTTTTTTTTACAGAAGAAAACATAGCTATGATCAGGTTGATCCTTATTTACAAAAGAACATGCATACAATAATGATCAGGTTGTTCCTTAGTAATGGCAGAACATATTATTGATCAGGTTGTTCCATAGTAACAGAAGAACATAGTAAAGTCAGATTATTTCTTAGTAACAGAAGAACATAGTAACAGTCAGATTATTCCTTAGTAACATAAGAACATAGAAAGGGTCAGATTGTTCCTTATATACAGAAAAACATAATTATGATCAGGTTTTTTCTTAGTAGTAGAAGAAAGTAAGGTCATGTTATCATTGAGATACAGAAGAACAAAGTAATAATCCAAGATGTGCCAGACAGAAGGACACCCAGTTCCTGTTTATCCTTTACTTTGTTTGTAGGAGGCATAAAACGTATTACATTAGTTTTAATTTGGACAATTGTGGTCTTAAAGGTTACAGAACTGTGTATTACAGCTTGATATGATCGCTGTAAAAGATGAATATATAAAGAGATGGATAAGACATCTAGTCCCTCTTGTAAACGATCTTGACCAAGGGTAGATGACTCTGTGAACGAGCACTTTATTGGCATTTTAACCACTTCAAAAAGGTACTCTAAAACACAAATAATTTGTTTCATTTGAATCTGACTAACAAGTAGAAATTAAATTAGCTTGTTAGCATATATAGAACTTCAATTATTGATTCTTTTACTAGATATGGCCTAGTTTAAATGTATATTGCAGGTAAAACAACTATATATGGATAAAATATTTATTACATCATAAAAAGTATACAATGAAAGAGTATTTCTGGACTTTTAACATACAATATGGTATTGTATGTTTGTAGGTCAAATGAGGTCATTTCATTTAACTTACAAACGGGATAACGTTGTACTAGTCAGTAGATCCTACCGTTATCACCAACCGTATGGATATAGAGGGGATTACTGTCAGATGATAAATTCATTTTTAAATACCACAAATATTTTAGATTATTTTCCATTTTTGACACACCTAACCACACTGAGAATTCACTTGTTCGGTCAGAAATAATACTTTTACATTCATTCTTGACATTCAACGGTGGTTTTTTTTCATGGTATGTTTTTTTTTCCCACTCTAACAAAAAACTAAATAACACTGCCTTGTGACGGGAAAATTTCAAAGATTATTAAGAATTATCAGAGTTCAATATCATATAAGAAGGGAGTCGGAATAATGTCTGTGAGACAAACCGTTTACTCTCTTCGGCTACATCTTCTTACATTACAACTCTCTACGAGGACTGGAAGTAGATATTAAAATGAATAATGCATAACATTCATATCCAAAATCGGAAGACACAAATTCACATAATACATGTATATTCAACTCACACCAAGTATTTATACAATGTGTTCATAGATATAAGAATATGTATGGCATGATTGCCAATGGGACAACTCGTTCGCCATCACTTTCAATTATATTGTTGTTACTTTCCCATGAAGGGGTGAACATCGTTTACAATGTGAAACACTAGCATTACAACTAGCAGACGAGGATGGTTCATTTTCCCGCTTATTTGTATCTCGTAACACTTCCATTAATTCCTTTTTCTCAAGTTCTAGTTTTTCGACATCTTGTCTCCTTTGAATTTCCAGGTCCATCATTAATTTCAACTTTTGTGAAAGTTTGGAGATTTCTGATTTCATATCATCTATCTGCGATTGCATTGTTGCTTCTTTCTGAACCATGTGACTTCGTTGCATATTTAATCGAAGTTCCATTTCTCTTTTTTGTTCCTCATATTTACATGAAATTTCAGATCTTAGTACGTCCATTGCCGTCTTGAGTTCAGTTATACAATTATGAGTTGTGTCTTCTGGAGTGACCATCAAATAGCCACAACCACTCGGACATTCCATGGCATGAAACTGGCATGTCTTTAAATGGTCTTGCAAATCTTTTCGCAGTACGAGAGTAGAACACTTCACGTTGGTGCATTCGACTTGCTTGAAATGACATTCCTGCTGGTGGCCGTGGATAAATTCCAGATCACTAATATAGTCACAGCCGCTTCGATAGAATTCACACCGAATTTGAAGTCGGTTCAAGTCATTCCTCATATATCTAAAAAGCGGTCGCAGACTTAAAGATGATAGAGGTTTTCGGTCTTCTGGACAAATCGTTTCGTGAACCAACCACCCTTCAATGCAGGCTCTGCAGTAAGCGTGCTCACACGGAGCCTGAACTGGGTCCTCTAGTACGTCGCGACAAATGCAACACAACAATCCTTCATTTATAGTCTCCAAAAATCTGTCCACATCAAACCCCATGTTGTGATGTGTCTGTAATGAAATTAGGTCAAATAAGAATATGTTGTGGTGACACTTAAACCATGCATACAAACTATAGTAAGTGTTTGGTCAGAAAGGCTATAATGGAAATATTGTTTATAACATACATTGTACTTGACTTTGTTCAAAGGAATAATTTAGGTTCTAAAAGTAAGCATACTTTGTAAGTACGTATCAAAGATGACCGAATATTTTATGCAAATATCTAATTTAAAAGGCAGTTTAAATATTTGCTCCATTTGGCAGTAAAATTTGTGCTAAGTAATTAGATTGAATATCAGAAAAAATTCAATCCACTTGGTTTGTAGTTTTCAATTTCAATTTAGAATGACATAGATATAAAATGACAGATGGTTTTATTATATGTATTCGATTGCGTTTGATATCCTTTAATAACATGTTTTGATATCTATAAGTTATATCAACCATACTACAATAATTATCGGTAACTGGTTTAAGCTAATCAGAAACAAATGCTGACTTTTATAAAAAAAAAAAAATCTTTGTTTTTGCTTGTTTCTGTTTTGTTTTGTTTTTTTATTTTGGAAACTGAAATGACAATGGAAAGTAGAAGTATTCCCATATGCTGCATGTTAAACAATTGTCGTATACAATAACTCATAATTATGACTTATTTTAAATTGTCAATCAATTCATCCTATATAGCGATAGATATAACATCACATTAAACTGAAACAATTTTAAGCCATTATCTTTCAGCTGATGATACAAGTTAAAGCAAAAGAGAACTTAAATGTTTGCTGAGGAAAAAACATCGAACTTGACAATAAAACACAATAGTATCTTGTACATATGTAAAGTAAAACCTATCAATAATTGATGTTGTATGTAAAACGTTTAATTTACATTTTTTCATTTAAACTTAATTAGCGTACTTACCTGAAAGTTTCCCTTTCAAAACAGCTGATGTGTAGCAGGTCGACAATGTTTATATTCTCTTGTTTAAATGCTTATTAAAGTACCAAGTTTTGGCAAACAATGGGGTAATTGAGCTTATCTAGATATAACACTTTGTTAAGCGCTTGTTAGATATATTTGACATTTCGGATGGATTCAACCCCTTTTCTTTTTAAAGCACAATTGTAATCTGATGAGCCGTATATTACAAGTTTTAATATCATGTCATATCGAACGAATTTTTAAATGTGAAATCGATTAGAGCTATTTTCCTAATTCACCAGTTTAAAGTTTTGGCTGGCTTGCTTGCTTTGTTTGTATATGTTTGTATAACTGTTTGCCCAAGCATGCCATTGTTATTAAGTTTTACAATTGCAATCAATGCAACAGATAGAGGCTTCAGCATGTATAATTCTATTGGATTCTTGAGCAAACATTTATACAACCAAAGCAAGCAAGCAGGCCAACCAAACTTTCAAATTGCATGCAGTAGTAAAATGGCTCTAAAGAACAGATTTTTTGCGTTGAAATTTGAATTCTTGTGATAAATTGTTAAACTATGAAAAAAAGTACAAAATAGTTTCATAATTGATTTTTACATGCACCAATCGTCAGTTGGTTTATATATATATATTCTTTATAAAAAAAAAACGCACGAAAGTTACCAGGCTTATATTTGTGTATACCAGACGCGCGTTGGGTCTACAAAAGATCATCCGTGAAGCTCAAATAAACAAAAAGTAAAAGGACGTACGAAGTCCAACAAACACCATATACATTATTCTTAAATGTGTTCATTTATGGGAACCACTAGGGTAGATCAATGAGATTTCGGGTATGCAGTATTTTATTAGAATTGGCATATCTAAATTGAAGAGAGATTATTTGGTTTATTTTTTTTTACTTTGAATCTTTTATTTAGTTTATCTGTTATATATATAAGTACGTCTGAGATATATATATCCTGCAGTCAGCAGGACTAAAGAACATCAGTTGTTCGACCTGTTAGTCAAATGCGTTTTGTTTAAATATCCTTTTTCACTTTTTGGGTCTTTTGGAAAATGTTGTTTGTGCTGTATTTAGACCCTTCTACAACGAAATTTGTTTTACATGCACACGTATAAAATGATTGCGGTTTTTATCCAACGCAATCATAGGTTTGAACGTAGTTTTCAATTTAGACTTGTTTATATTGATATATATAATGTAAACAGCCATGTATCACCATCACTGCTGGTGGTCCGATGGATAAATCTGTTGTAGAGTTGTCACTGGCTCAGCCGTACTTATAAATATAATAGTTTTCTGTGACTGTATCTTACATTAATGTGTAGGATCCTTTACTATAGATAATTTAGCTGATCTGTAAGAATAACATCTTCATGCCTTATATATCATGTACTGTAGTACGACGCTAGATTAAAACTGACGTGGAAAGGTAACACCTGGCCACCGAAAGCTTCATTTTTATGAAGCCCAGGTGGTCGTGTGGTCTAGCGGGACGGCTACAGTGCAGGCGATTTGGTGTCACGATATCTCAGTAGCATGGGTTCGAATCCCGGCGAGGGAAGAACAAAAAAAATTGCGAAAGCAAATTAACAGATCTAACATTGTTGGGTTGATGTTTAGACGAGTTATATATATATACTCTATGTGCAGGTGCGCGACTATCTGTAATATACAAGTCAGTGACATGTAAATTAAAAGTCACAATGGGACAATTGTAATGGTCTCTTTTGGTGTTAAGTTTTGTCCTTAACCCGATTCTCATTATAGATTTCAGTCTAGCTATAAAGTTACCTAACTGCATTTGTGATATTATTAATTTCAATTCATAAGAACTCATATGCGACTGTATCCTATGTAGCTTAATTCAACTACTATAACAAATAAACTATTTGAAATTTGAGAGGACATTTAACAGGCAGAGTGGATTGAAATGTAAAGTTGAGGGATAATGCTAGTCCATCTTCATTCTTCTTGAGAAGCTCGTGTGTCAAAGGAACCGAGTTCGTGAGAATAGGAACACAACTGGTTCCAATAGGAATGCTGACTCTCTTATGACTAATCTAACACGTCAGCCAAATATAGCAGCTGACATTGTCTTTACCAAATCAGGTATCTTATTTTTAGTACAAATACCTGAACATAAGTTTTAAAACTAGAAAACTAAAATAAATTTACCAAATTGAAACTGGGAACAGTGTATATATGTTCCTGATTGAAATAACTTGAAACTTTGAAACTTTTGACTGAAACTTTTTATTTCACTAAAGGCCAGTCACATGAGGCATAATAGTACAATACATTTAACAACAAATATAATTACATTAGATGTATGTTTCATCATAATACGTTATTCTGATTGGATAACTGCACATCACGTGTTATTCCTTAAACAATTGCGTTAATACCCAATAAAACTTATCATTCATGATAACACGAGGTCCCATAATAAAGTGCACAGGTGAATTAAATAAAAAAAATTGATAAAATTCGTGTTTTCATGATTTTATCTAAACAAATGTAATTATAAGTATTGAATCAATGCTTCTTTTTGTAACTTCATAGGGGTGTAAAAGCGTTGACCGTGCGCACATGTTTAGAATGAAGCGCTTCCACGCTTCATACAAAATGTACTTCGGTCAACGCTTTTACACCCCAATGAAGTTACAAAATGAAGCATTCAATTCTTAAATATAATTAATGCATGAACACAAACATAAAAACATATGATGTTGATGTAATTGCAGCTGGAAGTTGAACATTACAAATATGATTATTTGAATACAGACATAATAATTTTTTTGCAAAATTTTGCCAAGCCTATAAGTGCATATTTATCATGACCGTTACTATTCATTAACTCAGGCAGGGCAGACTAATAATGTTACTATTGCAATAGATATGAACAGGTATAAGTTTATGTCTTTCAGCAATGAAAAAGTTTTTCAACTCATCGCCTAGTAGTTTCTTTTAAGTTTTTAGTGACTATATAGATTGGAGTTATCTTTCTTGCACCCAGCTTGCTCTCATAAAATAATGTTTAATGAATGTTTTTCTCTAAAATGATCTATACAATGTGTGTCTTTCATTTATTTTCTTGTTTGTGAATTTATATGCCCTAAGGCGTCCTAAAATTTGGAATTAAAATTATTTGCAATAATTTGATTTGAAAGTACAAACTTTACGGGACTAACTTACACATATTGTCCTTTACATTTTGACTGGATTCCTGTATTCTGATCTGGTATCCTGTATACAGTTAACGTCACACCTTTGCCTTTGGTTTCTAGAGATAAAGTTTCAAGTGAAAGAGGAAGATGTCTAAAATGTTACCGTGAAGTGGATTATGTTTCACACCTGTCATGATGAATGGAGTGACTACAAACGGGACCCCAGTCACACCCAAGAGTGAAGACAAAAGCAAGAGAAAGGTTTCTAATCTATTATGAATTACACATTTATCTATCTAAAGTTTTACACTCACCTGCTCACTGCATGAAAAAGATGTATTGTCTGTTTTAAAAATGATATCAAAACACTAAATTTTTTTTCACATATTTCAAATATTTGTATCAATAACATTGGAATCTGCAATAGACTTGCTTTTGTCACATTTCTGAGGATACTATAGTGAGGGGGGATAGGAGGGGTCCTGATCCCGAAATCCCGGGCTTAAAAACACGAAATCCCGAAATCCCGAATTTAAATAAAGTAAATCCCGACGTCCCGAAATCCGAAGAAAAGAATTCCCGGATCCCGAAAGGGTCAATCCCGAAATCCCGAGCTTAAAAACACCCGATCCCGGAGTCCCGATAAAGGTCCTATCCCCCCTCTATAGTCGATGAAAAGCATCAAAGCGAAGAAAAAAAACTTTCAAGACGTCATAATTATCTCCAATGGACTTAGGGTAGTAATGCTCTTTATTGTCAGGCTTCAAATAGTCATTTTCAGTTACTGTAAGCGTCAAATTGGTTAAAATTTTGATGTGATTTGTCAAAATATGCGTATCGTGATTCGTCAGAGGAAGAAATATTTATTGTTACCGTCATTTTAGGAAAAAATTAACTTGATTCGTTAAAATCAGTCAATTTTCTTTTCATCTAAAAGAAAAAGTACATTTTATCATCTTGCATTAAAAAATTGTTTACGCCATTTGGCAAGCATTTTTATTGTTATTCGTCATGAAGGTACTCCCATTACCCCCTCATTTCTGCAATACATATTTGTTTTTCCCACCTCAACATTTGTCATGCTAAAATGAGGCAGGTGTTACCTATAAAAGAAGACAAGAGTCCATATTTAAATGTTCAGGATCTCCATAGATGAAAATTTGATGACAAGGAACTCACTCAGTAAAAATACCATGTGTCGTGACTCAAAACATTTCATTCCTACATTCATTGTTATAAAAAGTGTTGAAAAGGCTGATATACAAATGTAATTGTATATACATGTAGATATATTCAATAATTCATTTCAATAAAGAATAACCAAAATGTTCATGAATTGTCATTTGTAACAATTCCAATTTCAAGTCTGCATGGCTTCTCCTTTTAGTCATGGATAACTTCAATTCAGCTGTTAGCCTTAATTTAGTGTTGAAGTTTTTCCTATCTGCATCAGAATGTTACAAGAGACATTTTCTTGTTTTGGTAACTTTGTTACAAGTTTTTCTCACAGTCATAGAGGAGGGGTAGGACCTTTATCAGGACTGCAGGATCAGGTGTTTTTAAGCTCATGATTTTGGGATTGACCCTTTCGGATTGGGGAATTCTTTTTCAGAATTTCGGGATGTCGAATTTAAATTTCTTTAATATCGGGACCTCTGGATTCCATGTTTTTAAGCCAGGGATTTCAGGATTAGGACCCCTTCTACCCCCCTCGTCATACACCCCTTTAGTAGAAGTGTCAAATTCAATTCAAAAGTTGTGAACTGGGATTGATGATTTGAAGCATCAACAACAAGAAATTTAGTACAAGTTTTTGTAGTATGTTGAATATAGATTTGTAGAGGGCAAAGTTTAAAACTGAAATTGTTTTAATGACCTACATGACCTAGAAATTGTAAATTCCACAGTTATAGACCATGCAACATGCATCTTTTGATCATGAATGTAAACTGTACTACATGTAGTTGATTTAATTATAAAATTATGAAATGAATTTGGAATTAAGATACATAATTTCTTTAGATTATCAAGTAACAGTTAATATTTGAGTTTTTACTTTAATTTAAACTACTAAAGGATTGTAAAGTGTTCCATTATCATGATTATGATAGAAATATGTTGTATTACACATGTTACAATTAAGAGTCTGATGATGACTGTGTAAATCAATAATTTTAAAAGCATGAGTTTGACTTGTTAAACTTTTTAATTTGTAATTGAATTTCACATTATGACATTAAAACATGAACAAACAAAAAATACTATCATTTTTAAAAAATCCTTAATTTTTTAATATCCTACATCATTGGGTTGCATCCAAGGACTTAACAAAGACAATGAATAACTGTTGCAAAAATTATAAAAACGATAAATGAATTCCTAGCATAATTTCTGTTAAAAAAAACAATTGAACCTTGCATTGTAAACAAATCCAATATTGGTCCTAGTCTGTAGCAAGGAAATCTATTTATGCCATAATTTTCAATGTATTTTACAAATTTACACTATCTTGAGGTATAATGGCATCATGTTGTCTGTAGCAGAGGCATCCGAAGACATTTAGTTTCTGAACAATAACTACATGTAGTTTAAGTGTATATCTCTCTGAATTTTTAATACAATGTTCCATACCACCAAGGGTAGGCTGGGATTGAGTTTAGGGGTAAGAGCCTCATGGAGGGGTTCAAAAAGAGTGATGTTTTTTGTTTTTTTTTTCTTGGTTTAAATTTTTCTTCATAAATTTTTTTTTTGGGGGAAGGGGTCACAATCCAAATTCAATCTTGAATATTGCGTCCAAACTTGCTCCAACTTTTAAGGGTTTGATATCTGCATTCCTATCAAGCTGCACTCAGCGAAGCATTTTATTAAATTAGTAATGAAGATCTTAATCATTTGAATGTACATTGTAATACTGGATATGGAACGTTAGAAAATGTCCCCAAGACATTACATGTTGTAGCCCTACATATTGTAGCCCAGTCTAGTTTTCTAAACCACTTGTCAGGTCTAATGAAGGAGTTCAGAGCCCATAATGCCATTTTTCAAGTAAAATATTTAACAAGAGTTTTAAGACCACACACAAATCATTGAGGCTCTGCATGGCAGTCTATATTTTACTTTTTATAGTCTTAATTATCTAAAAGTTGTCCAATCCTTTTGATTAAGCAGAATGAACTGAAGAACATAATGCAACATATATATAGTGAATTCAATAACAGGGACTGTGAAAGAAGTATGTTAATATTCAACATGTCATGTTTTTATGCTCCATTTATGGGCATTATGTTTGCTGGCCTGTGCATTCTGTTCGTCCGTTCCTCTGTCCCACTTCAGGTTAAAGTTTTGGTAAACCCTTCAAGTTTTTGGTCGAGGTAGTTGAAGTCCAATCAACTTGAAACTTATTACACATGTTCCCTATGATAGGATCTTTCTAATTTTTATACCAAATTAGAGATATTCCCCCATTTTCACGGTCCACTGAACATAGAAAATGATAGTGCGGATGGGACATCCGTGTACTGGGAAAACATTCTTGTTTTCAAGATATGCTGTCAGAAAAAAGACTCTTTTTTACCAAGGGTACCTGTAACAGTGTAACATGCACTGTCAGAAACTTCCATTTTCACTGAACTAGTACACAGTTTTATGTAGGCATAGGCAGATCCAGGGGGGGGGGCCTGGGGGGCCCGGGCCCCCCCTTTTGTGGGAAAAATTTGGTTGATTATATAGGGAATCATTGAAGCATGACTGGAGCGGGCCCCCCTTAGGAAAAGTTCTGGATCCGCCACTGGTAGGTGCCAACTGAAGACCACCTTAGGGTACAGGATTTTCTTGCTGCGTTGAAGACCCATTGGTGGCCTTCAGTTGGCTTGTTGTCTCTTTGACATATTCCCTATTTCCATTCTTAATTTTATTTCATGAAAATTATGTGATGCAATGTTCATCAATGTTTTCTACAGCGTCTCAACATTATAAAAATTGATTCTTGCATGCAAGCTTTAACTTTTATCAAATAAAAGATTTTGCAGTTATGTTGCAGGATTTAATGTTTTTTGACATACAAATGTACAAAATGTGAAAACATGGATTTTATTGCATACAATATGAATGTTTATAATTGTTAATGGTGACTTTGATGGAAACAGGAGAGAATAAAAACTATTTGATAGTTTGTCATTATATAAAAACATGTTTAATTCAAGGTTGAATTTTAATGTCAACCTTCTGCAACATCATGTATTACAGGTAGTAATATTCGTTATAATCCTCAGGCAAAAACTGTCAGTATTACGACCACACTTAACAAGCATTAGTCTTTGGATAGTAACACTTCACGGCAATTTCTCTCTATCTATCCTATAATTTTACATGATGGGTTATACAATTACTTGATGAATCTGATGGATAATATAGATTTAATCATTGGATGTATAACTAATCATAATGTAGGTATTTCTGTTATTTTAAAAGGGAAAATATTTTAATTATATTTTTTACACATGATGTGTGTCTTTATTATCTGTATATAATAGTATTTGACATGGTTCACTAATCACGTTAAATTCACTTTTGAATTGGTATGCGGAAATTTAAATGTTGTGGCCTTTTTATGTGGACTGTTATTAAATTGTTTAAAATTTATTCAGTCGGAGAACTTTATTGTCAATAATGACAAGATCAACTGTAATTAGTGAAATTACATATTCAGTTCCCACATAGAATGTATTTATTTCTAAATCTCCAATAAGATGCTTAGAAAGTTTTATGGTGGAAAAGTATTTTGGCTTATTCACATGTTTACAAATTAAAAAAAGGAAAAATCAGAATATTAGAAAATAATTCATTCATACATGTATTTATGTTATGAAACTAAATACAAGATATTTGTGACATTTTATTACTGATCAATGCATGAAGAAAAAAATATTTTGACAATTTTAAATGTGATTTATTAGATTTTAAATGTCACATTAGATTTGATTAAACATGGAATGGTTGTTATCAATACATGTAAAACATTTCTTATCTATTTAAGGAATGTTTGACATATTAATTCATCCGACTGTCAATTCAAACCTTTATTCCATTTCATAGTCAGTCCAGGCGAACCAAAGATCAACAGATTAATTTGAGACAATGTAAAATTGTAGTAATATAAGCTACTGACCATTTAATTTAAATTATTTAAGGGTCACAATCATCAATTTGTATATATATAACATGTTTTATGCTTGATGGTTTAAATTTTCAGGGGTCAGATCCTTTGATCTCTACTGCCAGAGGGAAGTTACAATCACGAAGATCTAAACTCAATGATCAGATCAATCGTGAACTACGTATGAGAAATGGAGCAGAGAACCTTTTTAGGTAATTTTTCTTTACCTTAAACTTTTTGGGGCTAAAAAACCTAAAATAAGTGTAAAATGCACTAATTTAGCGGATCCTGACTTGGAGAATGTGAATGTAATTTTGATAGTTTTAAAGTTTTAAGAATTGGATTTTTTTTATGCCGAATTCTTTCGATTAATTTTCTTTAATAATATTGATTGGATGGATCCAAATTAAAGCTATATGTACCAATATATTATGTGGGATTTTTCAGTAGAAAATAGACATGGAAAAATTCTCCCTGGCTAAGTCAGTCACTGAAATAGAGGTCATAACTAGCATCTAAAGAATGTAATGAGAATTTGTGATTCACACCCCAGATGTATCTTATCATACATACTAATATAATTGATGTTTAACTTTATTCACTTATCAATAAAAGTGAATCCACAAAAAAACATTTATTGAGAGTTTTCTAGTGATGACTTCTGTACATATCTTTTGTGAAAGCCATAGGGTTCACCAGAAGCATGACGGCTCCTCTGATTTCTTACAGAAAAAATGTCAATGATTCTGTCATAGTCAAGTTCAATGTTTTTATGGACAAACAAATATATGTGGATGAAAAATAAAAGACACAGCAATATTAACTAGGCAGCAATTACTTTTACAGCCCTTAATGCTTTGATTCTTAGAACACTGTCCAGTGGAAATTTGTGTTCAGATGAAAATTTTGATTGTAGCTATATATAGTTTGTCCACCTAAGGTCCTTTATGTACTTAACACTTATAATTTGTTTTACAGGGCTACAGGCAACAAACGACTCAAGGAGTTGGTGGCTGTGGAGTTATCTTTCTTTAATTCTAATATACAGTTATTGAAAGAAGAACTCTCAGATCTAAACAGCAATGTCATCGTTTACCAGCATGAAAAGTATGTATACATCTTATTAGTACAACATTATGTTTAATATAGATTGTATCCTTGAAATACAAAATTGCAATCAGATGAAAAGAAACATGCAACTAAATGGTAATACATGTGCATTTAGCCTATATCGGTATTAAAAATGTCATTTAAAACTTTACAGTTTTATCAATTTCATTTATCTGGGCTTATGTAAGAGATTCAATTTTTATGCCTCTGCTTTAAAGCTTTCCTATATCTGTTGGTGCACAAAAAATGCTATACAGTTGGGGATCTTTCGGTTCTACTTTCAAATATTTTAAAGTAAATATTTGAAGACTGGTCTTTTAAACAGTAGGTCCAATAATGCCAAATAGATTTATTAGCAAGTCTCTCCCTAAAACAATTTCCTCTGCAATGACACCTATGACTATTTATTTGTAACTATATACACTTCTAAATGTGAAAATGAATTTAAACAGTGAATTACTGTTATCTTGTGAAAAAGTTGATGATTATTTAGAATGTAATTGATCTTTAATTTTGTTTTTTTAGCTGTACCAGTAATGTACCTATGATACCATTAGGACTGAAAGAAACAACAGAATGTGATATTGAAATACCTATAAAGGTAATCAAATAATGCAATACATACTTACAATTAAAATAGCCAACAAAATCACTATATATGGAACATATATCTTCTAATCAACACATAAAGGGTAGGAATGAATATCACAATAAGAATAAAGGAAAAGAAATAAGACGATACTAACATGGCATTGAAAACAAAATAGTATTTGAAAGAAACCCAATATTGAAGTGTTCAAAATAAGAAAATACAAATTACAGTACATGACTTGGAAATGTAAATCCCCCCCCCCCCCCCCCCCAAAAAAAAAAAGAAGCAAAATCCATAGTAAATAAGACTGAGACTGTAGAAGTGATATCAGATGAATGTTAAACAATCACTTGTTTAGGCCTTTTCCAAATAGCCATTAATAGGTGGGTGTCTGGGGTGTGATTGGATAAACTCCTGTTGTAGATCTACTGTGACCGTACAGTAATAATTAATCAGATTCAGTTTATAGGGAAGCAATTATCTAAGTTGAATTTTAAAGTATGGCATACAGTTATTGCAATGTTGACTCAAACTTTTATCTAATAATAATTACATTAGATGTATGTTTCATTATAATACTTTATTCTGATTGGCTAACTGTACATCACATGTTATTCTGTAAGCAGTTGCATTGCTCAATACAACTTTTCATTCATGATAACACGTGGTCCAACAATAAAGTGCACAGGTGAATTAAATAAAAAAATATATAAAAGTCGTGTTTTCATGATCATAGCTAAAAAATGTAATTATAAGTATAGAATGCTTCTTTTTGTAACTTTATAGGGTTGTAAAAGCGTTGACCGTGCGCACATTTTTAGAATGAAGCGCTTCCGCGCTTCATACAAAATGTACTTCGGTCAACGCTTTTACACCCCAATAAATTTACAAAAAGAAGCATTCAATTCTTAAATGAACAGAATATTTGCCAATTTAATTAGGTTGTTGATCGTGGTACCTCCATCAAGCACTGCCAGGACTTACTGTTTCAATTTTTTGTAATCCTGGAAAATATAAATCATGTAAAATAAATATGAAATGAACTTATGTAAAAGTATATTGTATTGCAGGACTTTATATTGGAACATTACAGTGAAGATGGTTCTGTTTATCAGACAGAGATTGATGAACTTTTACTGTTTAGAAAGGTATACATCTCATTTAAAATTATATATTTGCTCCTTAGTTAGTTTGACATCACTCTTTATACACTGTACATGTGAGGTGATTCAAATAAAAGTTAATTCTGATCGTGAATTTCCACAGTGAATGGGTGTTATCCGAAATATCAGTCAGTCTATTCTATACAATGTTTGACAGGATAAAAACCGCCCAATTTCAATATGAATCACTCCAAACTAGTAGAGTGATAAATTATTAGATTTACATGTACATATACTGTTTAAAAAAAAAAATTGACTGAAACTTTAAAGCTTATTGCAATTGTTCTTATGTAACTCATTACATGGTCAGTTTCAGTGTGTTGAAATCAAATTAAAAACTGAAAACATTATTGGCTTTGGATTGTTGAATGGCAAATGCAGATTATGATATTTGTTGCAGGCAATAAGAACTCCCCAGAGAAATGAAGAAGGAGTTGAATTGTTAACAGAGTATGTCAATCAGTTGTATTATGTGGAGAAAAGATTTTCTGATAAGATGACTGGCTTACATTTTCACTGGTAAGCAAAAGATAGATTTTTTTAAAGAGAAAGATGTTTCTGTATTTTTTAAGTTGGTAAAATTTATAATTTTATTGTTAACCTCATTAAGTCATTCAGTCTTTCTCATATTCTCATATAGAATTTGTTCCTTGTTTATTACAGGTGAATTAATTAGTATTTCAGTTTTTATTTATACAATAAGGAAAGTAACATTTTACTAGGAAACAAAATTGGCATCAAATTTCAATATTATTTGTTTTCATGTCATTTGATATTCATGGAATTAACAATGGTTAGCTTTAAAAAAAAACATGGTCTGTTTCATACAGGTATATGAAGTATAGTAATTAAGAAATAATTCTTTCATGCCATACTTTATGCCTATTTTAACATGGGTAGGCATTACATTTGTTAATATCTTAATACCGAGCGTTAGCGAGATGTTAAATGTTCACAAATATAATGCCTACCCATGTTAAAATAGGCATAGAGCAAGGCACAATCGAATTATTTTGATTCTAATAGGACAATTTTGAGCATTTGTACTTCAAAGTGGACCTATAATTCACACTCGAAAGGCATCCATTTTGATTTGATGAACAAAACACGTTATAAAAAAACAACAGTTTGACGTTAAAAAATTGAACAGATACTTTTTCAACTTACTTTTAGAATGATTTTATTTAATTTCCTAGCCAGTAACACCAACACAAATGTCCATGTTGATCTCCAGCGTTGTTCAAAATTCAACTGATGTTGCAATTTTAATTGTGACGTCTATCACTTGCAGCCCATGTTTTATTGGAATTAGAACATGGCTTTGTACCCAAAGCTAAAGAAGAGTGTCATATTCAGTCAGGGGCATTACTTAAACAAGCAATTTTTTTTAGTTACTTATATAGGTAATTTTTGTTTTGAAAAATTATAAAATAACTCAATAGAGTTATTTTAAATTTCAACAGAAGCATGGACTAAATGTAGTTTTCATGAATTTTTACAGGATTTTATATCATAAAATGAAGAATTTATTAGATTTAAGAGGAGTATAGAGATTAAGGGTTACTTTACAAATAATGACAAAAACATTACTTGAATAAGTTATTTTATACATCTTTGAAAGAATTAGAAATAACACTTATTTAAGGAACATATGTAATTGTTTTGGGTTATAAATTATAAATAACTTCAAGTCTTAATTAATTCACAAGTTTCTATCTATTTATATCTGTCTACCTTCAAGATTTTTGAGGAAAATGATATTTTAATAGTCCCAAGAGACCAATCTTTGACCCAGAAGCGTCGATGTGAAAGATAAGTGCGTCAGAAAGGCAATTAGTGTTTTAGAAAGATTAGATTTCATATTTCATGGGAAAAATAACCAGATGACTGCGAAAAATTGTTAAAGCTAGTAAAATCTGTATTGTTGGACACCTATAAAAATAATATTTAGAAAAGTTACTTATATAAGTAATATTTAAAAAAGCCTCGTTTTCAACATTACTTGTATAGGTTATTTTAAATGTTACTTGTTTAAGTAATACCCTGACTGATATTAGAATGTACAATAAACTTTAACAAATATTTTGATAAATTTACAAAAATAAATGAATTGTATGTTTTCTGTCCATTCAGGTATGATTCCTTAACTGGTGTGCCAAACACACAGAAGACAATAGGATTTGAGAAAGGCAGTGTGCTGTTTAATATTGGTGCTTTATATACACAGATCGGCTGTAAACAGGTTTGTGCTGTTTAATATTGGTGCTTTATATACACAGATCGGCTGTAAACAGGTTTGTTATTGAGAAAGGCAGTGTGCTGTTTAATATTGGTGCTTTATATACACAGATCGGCTGTAAACAGGTTTGTGCTGTTTAATATTGGTGCTTTATATACACAGATCGGCTGTAAACAGGTTTGTGCTGTTTAATATTGGTGCTTTATATACACAGATCGGCTGTAAACAGGTTTGTTATTGAGAAAGGCAGTGTGCTGTTTAATATTGGTGCTTTATATACACAGATTGGCTGAAAACAGGTTTGTTACTGAGAAAGGCAGTGTGCTGTTTAATATTGGTGCTTTATATACACAGATCGGCTGTAAACAGGTTTGTGCTGTTTAATATTGGTGCTTTATATACACAGATCGGCTGTAAACAGGTTTGTTTAATATTGGTGCTTTATATACACAGATCGGCTGTAAACAGGTTTGTGCTGTTTAATATTGGTGCTTTATATACACAGATCGACTGTAAACAGGTTTGTTATTGAGATAGGCAGTGTGCTGTTTAATATTGGTGCTTTATACAAAATCATTTAAATATACATTCACCAAGGTACTTTTTATACTGTGGATTAATTTATTTTCGCGGGTACCAATTTTCATGGATTGATGAAAACTTGTATTTTCATGGACATTTAATTTTTGTGGTTTTGTCCAAGTCTGCATAAAACCTTATGGAAAATTTGTAATTCATTGAACATTTAAATTCGTGGTTTTTGTTCTCATGAAATCCATGAAAATTTGTATCCAATGAATAATGAATCCACAGTATACAAAGACAACATATTTGTCCTAATAGACCACTTTCGAGTTCATCCGTCACTGGAAAAAACTCATCAATTATACGCTCCTTTATGACGTCATTTACCAGATAGAGGGGATCGCCTGTATCTCTGCACTATTAACATTTATCAAGCGTCTTAGTGATCGTCATTGTGCAGGATAAACTAGAAAAAAATGGTTGTTCTATAGGTACTTACTGACAATTCCCTAATGACAGCAGTGCTGATTGTCAATTTTGGGAATTCAATTTGCCGAATTATTCGTACAATATAGAATTATAGTTTTCCAACAACTCTCTCAACATTGGAATGAAAGTGACGATGCCCCTAAACGCACAAATGACGTTCACTAAAACCAGAGTTTTTGACGGAAATGCATCGAACTCGAAAGTTGTCTTTTGATATTGTTTATTATAGCAATAAATTTCATATAACATGTTATTTTTGAAGATTTATGTAAAAAGATGATAGTTATTTATAAAACTGTATTTGGTTTTAGTTAGGCTATGACTGTCAAAATAATGAGAAAATACATTTAGAAATACACAGATTTTATTGAACAAACAAAATGAAGGTTGCCCTAAGATTGTTTGATAGACATGCAAGTAGATACAGTATTCTGAGTATGCATCTGACAGCCTTAAACGTCACTAAGTGTAAATGATAGTATTTAAATGAGTAAATTTGGTATATTTTAGGATAGAACAAAGGAATCTGGAATAGAATCTGCTATAAAGAGCTTCCAGTTGGCAGCGGGAACATTAGGGTACATACACAATCACTTCACAAACCCTCCCAGTATGGACATGCAACCAGAATCATTGACCATGTTAGTACAGCTCATGATGGTAGGTGGCGCTTCTCATTATAGGAATAAGGCATTTATTTATGCAGAGCTGTTTCACTCAATCTTGTTCATTTAACATGATATCAGATTGAATAAATAGAGATTTGGTTCATACAACAGTGAGACAGCAACCAAACAACTCAAATAATTCAAAAGACATATACAGGACAAGCCTAGATTGACTTTTCTATTATATATTTCTTACTAATAAGATATCTGTCATATGACTGATGGCAAAACATTGATAATTAATTTAGATAATATTCTAAGTAGGACAAGTAACATAGGTATTGATTCATTATATATTAAACAGTATTCCTATATAATGATGGCGACCTCAGTGGCCACATGGTCTAAGTAGTCCAACTACTGTATCACTGGCGACCTCGGTGGCCACATGGTCTAAGTAGTCCAACTACTGTATCACTGGCGACCTCGGTGGCCACATGGTCTAAGTAGTCCAACTACTGTATCACTGGCGACCTCGGTGGCCACATGGTCTAAGTAGTCCAACTACTGTATCACTGGCGACCTCATTGGCCACATGGTCTAAGTAGTCTAACTACTGTATCACTGGCGACCTCGGTGGCCACATAGTCTAAGTAGTCCAACTACTGTATCACTAGCGACCTCGGTGGCCACATGGTCTAAGTAGTCTAACTACTGTATCACTGGCGACCTCGGTGGCCACATGGTCTAAGTAGTCTAACTACTGTATCACTGGCGACCTCGGTGGCCACATGGTCTAAGTAGTCTAACTACTGTATCACTGGCGACCTCAGTGGCCACATGGTCTAAGTAGTCCAACTTCTGTATCACTAGCGACCTTGGTGGCCACATGGTCTTAAGTAGTCTAACTACTGTATCACTGGCGACCTCGGTGGCCACATGGTCTAAGTAGTCTAACTACTGTATCACTGGCGACCCTTGGCCACATGGTCTAAGTAGTCCAACTTCTGTATCACTAGCGACCTTGGTGGCCACATGGTCTTAAGTAGTCTAACTACTGTATCACTGGTGACCTCTGTGGCCACATAGTGTAAGTAGTCCAACTACTGTATCACTGGCGACCTCGGTGGCCACATGGTCTAAGTAGTCCAACTACTGTATCACTGGCGACCTCGGTGGCCACATGGTCTTAAGTAGTCCAACTACTGTATCACTGGCGACCTCGGTGGCCACATGGTCTAAGTAGTCCAACTACTGTATCACTGGCGACCTCGGTGGCCACATGGTCTAAGTAGTCCAACTACTGTATCACTGGCGACCTCGGTGGCCACATGGTCTAAGTAGTCCAACTACTGTATCACTGGCGACCTCGGTGGCCACATGGTCTAAGTAGTCCAACTACTGTATCACTGGCGACCTCGGTGGCCACATGGTCTAAGTAGTCCAACTACTGTATCACTGGCGACCTCGGTGGCCACATGGTCTAAGTAGTCCAACTACTGTATCACTGGCGACCTCGGTGGCCACATGGTCTAAGTAGTCCAACTACTGTATCACTGGCGACCTCGGTGGCCACATGGTCTAAGTAGTCCAACTACTGTATCACTGGCGACCTCGGTGGCCACATGGTCTAAGTAGTCCAACTACTGTATCACTGGCGACCTCGGTGGCCACATGGTCTAAGTAGTCCAACTACTGTATCACTGGCGACCTCGGTGACCACATGATCTAAGTAGTCCAACTACTGTATCACTAGCCTGTCAACACTAAGGTTGTCAGATCAAATCCCACAGGTGCATTCAACTCCAATCTTAATTGAAAAGGATTGTTAGTTCTTGAGAAAGGTCTGTGATTCTTTCCAGAAACATCTATTTCCCACGTCAATATAAACTGATCACCAAAAAATATCAACAGAGTGTTAGAAGTGGCGTTTAACACCAATCAATCTATCAATATATAATGATAGCCTTGGTATGGATTAATTATGTATAAACAGTATCCTATTCATTGTTATAATTTCAGTGTCAAGCTCAAGAATGTGTATTTGAAAGATTTGTTATGAAGGATCTGCAGGATGGAATGGTGCCTTATATTAAAGCTGCTCAAGAAGCCATGATGGTAAGACATATTTTCAACTTTTAGAAATATTTATTGATGAATTATAAGTAACTTTAATATTAGGTAACTTTTGTTCAATTATAACAGTTTATCTTATTCTAAGGTATCTGCATTTTCAGTTTTACCAGTTCAACATTTTTGTCTGGAATCTTCATATTTAAGAATGACTTTACTTTCCTGTTACTTGTGTTTTCAATAAATCTAGTTTCCCTACATTTGAGGTATCTGTATTTATGGCTTTATTTGTACATTTTTTCATGTTTCTGTGTTTATAGTTATATTTTGTTAAAAAAAAGCCGGTATCTGTGTTTATAGCTATATTTTTTTTTTAAAAGCCGGTATCTGTGTTTATAGCTATATTTTGTAAAAAAAGAAGCAGGTATCTAGGTTTATAGCTTTATTTGTAAATTTTTTACAGGTATCTGTGTATTATGAAGAGACAGCATTATTGATGTCCTCTGACCCAGTAAAGGATTACATACCTTACTCATGGATATCAATGGCTCAAGTTAAACACGAGTATTTCACAGCTCTTGCTCACCACAATATGGCTTGTGCAATATTAGATCCTACTGGTGAGAAAATCAGTCAAAATATATGTATGAGGGTTTCGTAGATGAAATATTTATTTAATTTTTTGGCAAGAAACTTGGAAAGTTAAAAAAAAAAAAAAAAGTAATGTTTACATTTGTAATCTTAATATTATTTTGCTTATAAATACCTCAAATATCACAAAAAAATCAATGTAGCCATCATATATTCAGCATTGAGATATATGAATTTTGAGATTTAAACTGTTAATTATTTTTCTCATAGGTGAATTTTTTTTTCCTTTTAAGTTTGATACCAATCTATGTATAAGCTTTTCATCACCAGAGCTACATAATATTGTTTTGGCAGCTGTTAAACGTTAAAAAAAGATCAAATCATACAAATTTCTGATTTGGAAGAATGTAAAGTTTGGCAATATTTCATTCAAAAAATTTGCATATTATCAAAAGTCTCATGAAACATGAATATGGAAGAAAATGTTCTAATTAAAGGATATGTATGATTGCCATTGAAACAACTATTGTCCAAAGACAAAAGTAAGAGGATATAGACCATTATAAAGCACTCAACCACCTTCAACACTGAACAAAACCCATACTATATAACAAGTTGTAAAAGGCTGTTTCTGATAAATTGTAAAACAATTTAATAAAGACAACCAACAGCCTGATTTATGCTAAAATACTGAAATCCCTGGTTATTTCTTTACAAGGGTATACATAGTTCATTGATATATCTTTGATCAGTTGGTAGACTCCCATGTATAAACAATGTTTTTACATTACAGATGTAGAGGATGAATATTCACTTCAGTATTTCCTTTCTGCTCATCTCAGTACTGAAGAAGATACAAACGAGAATAGCAAGATGAAAATCCCACGTAGTCCTGAAGAAAGACTTCAGATAGGTAGGTTTAGTTCAAATATTTAAAAAAAAAAACGAAATTTTGGTAAATCCTCATGATGGTGGACATCATAACAGACCACACACAACGATGCCCAACTCGGAATAAAAACCAATAAAAACGACAGACAATCACAGACAAAGAACAACGAACATGAACAAAGACTTGAAAATTAGTATTTGCTGCTTCTCTGCTATGCATGCTGCAACTAGGAATTAGAGCAAGACTGGTCAGACAAGATTCAGAATAATGTGTTCAGGTAATAAGGTAACATATCTTCTTGTTGATTGTTACCTTGTAGACCTCCATAAAAATGTTGGCCTCATAATATTCTCATGTTAACATGTTTCCCTCCTGATATGCATGTAAAAATTTACAATTCATTACCCAATCTGCCATCCTTTCATCCTTTATTGTGCAGTTTTTTTTTCTTATTTCTATATATTCATAGAAGATAGGACAGCAATTCATTAGGGCCCCGCCTTTAGGCGGGTCGCCCTATAGTAATCAGTCTGTCCGTCCATCCGTCCGTCCGAATCTAGAGAACCATTATGATTTCATACTTTGTACTTTACATGTTTATTAACCACCACCAGAGGGCGTGTCATGATGTATGTACAACTTCCTAGGTCAAAGGCGGGTCGCCCTATAGTGATCAGTCTGTCCGTCCGTCCGTCCGTAACACTTTAACTTTGTGTCCGCTCCATATCTAGAGAACCATTATGATTTCATACTTTATACTTTACATGTTTATTAACCACCACCAGAGGGCGTGTCATGATGTATGTACAACTTCCTAGGTCAAAGGTCAAGGTCAAAAAACTTTGGTTTCAGTTGACAACCCTGTGTCCTGTGGTGAAGATCGTGTCCGCTCTATATCTTGAGAACCGTTATGATTTCAAAGTTTATAGTTGACATGTATATGAACCAACACCAGAGGGTGTGTCATAATTTATGAACGACTGCCTAGGGCAAAGTTAAAGGTCTAAAACTTTGGTTTCAGTTGACAACCCCATGTCCTATGGTAAAGATCGTGTCCGCTCTATATCTTGAGAACCGTTATCATTTCAAAGTTTATACTTGACATGTATATAAACCAACACCAAAGGGTGTGTCATAATTTATTTACAACTTCCTAGGTCAAAGGTCAAGGTCAAAAACTTTGATTTCAGTTGACAAACCCATGTCCTATGGTAAAGATACAATTTTTTAATGCACATTATTCACAGCGGGGCCCACAGAGATGGCTCCCATCTCAATGATATCAAGTTATTTTTTATTTTCTTTATTTTTTAGGGAAAGCTCATTTGAAAGAATCATTGAACTGCTACGAAGAAGCTTTACGTCTACATGATTTATGTAAACAACTTAGAAAGATTGACACCTTCCTCGATATACTGAAAACTTCTCATGATGAGTATGTATAATTTACATTAGAAATATTGACACCTTTCTTGATATACTGAAAACTTCTCATGATGAGTATGTATAATTTACATCAGAAAGTAAACATTATTTATCTTTCATTACATATATCCTAGAACACACTTTCAAAAGCAGGGGTCCAGGACTAAATAAGTAATCTGATTAAATTTATTTGGACTGTAACAGTTAAAGTATAAAGGGTCGGTGGAGAACAAAACTTTACCACATAAAGAGATGATTTCAGCTTCCCAATTGTGAACTTTTCATTTCTATGTAGCAACATTCCAGCAGCAACTGCATATGGAGTATATAGAGTATATATCTCCCAGTGGATATTCAATATTCCAGAGCTTGCATTTCCTATCTCGATTTCAAACACCTCCAAATGGTAAAGTTGAAATTTTTTAACACAATTATGAGTAGGTTGACCATTATGGAATAAGTGTTTCACAGATGATGACCGATATATTCAAATGTTGTAACATTAATCCTGTCTTCTGTTTCTAGGCTTATCATCAGGTTTGTACTTATGTGCCCAACACAAAAGGTGCCACATGTGGTGCAGGACCTGCCATGATATCTTTGCAGATTTTTCTATATGCTGTTCAAAAATTCAACCATGATCTATAACCCAATTTTTTTTATAGATGTTTAAAGAAGTTTTCTGAACTAGAAGAAGAAGATAATTTCAATTTAGATCTTGTTCTATCACAGACCATCGTCCCCAGGTCAGAGAGAACATTAGAAACACTTACACCAGACTTCAAAAGTGTCAAGGTCAAAGATATATTCGCTAGACTGGTAGGTTTAAGCAAATAGTTTTGTACAGTGAAACCTTCATTTAAAGGTGACTTTTGCATTGGGATTAAAAATGCACAGCATAAAAAAAGGTGACCTGAAAAGACAGCTTTCATAGAAATGAAGATAATTGGTGGGAAATATACTTTACGAGTACAAGCATAATAACAGTACTGTATCATCTAAAATTGATTGACTTTCTAGAATTGAAGATATGAATATCCTTTATAAAGACCTATAGCGTGGTTTCATTGTGTAAATTCTTAGTTAGATTATAGTCAAACTCAATCTTTCAGTAAGTAAAATTTATGCAATTAAGAGATAACTGTATTGTTTTTTAAGATCCCACGGCATCAATTGGTGATTTAATTGTCGCAAATTAAGTTTACTGACGACGCGTTAGCCGAGACAGTAAAGAGGTGTTTGCGACCATCAAATCACCAATTGATGCCGTCAGAGCTTAAAATACAATATTGTTATCTCCATTCTAATGAAACTGACAGAAAACAAAGTAAAAACATGTATTCAAAATCTGTCATGTTGTCTGCCCTTGTGCGTACATTCCATAGCATCAATTGTAAATTGATGCCATGAAAATTAGTGACGTTATCCAATCAAAATGAAAGTTACAAACGTTGCATTAGAATACACTTTAAATATTTTAATCTAATGATTAAATATACATTGTATTTGTTTGGATCCTATTGCAATATTTGATGCTAATAATGAACTATACATTGAATTTTTAGGGTCCTATTGCAATATTTGATGCTAATAATGAACTATACATTGAATTTTTAGGGTCCTATTGCAATATTTGATGCTAATAATGAACTATACATTGAATTTTTAGGGTCCTATTGCAATATTTAATGCTAAGAATGAGTGGTCTGCTCCACGGACAGTAATTCTGAAGAAGAATCATGAGCAAGGATTTGGTTTTAGTGTTCGAGGAGATTGTCCTGTCAGGATTGCTGAGATAGAACAGGGGAGTGTTGCTGAGGTTAGTGTATTGATATATAAAATATCTGTTAAGTATTACCACATTATAAAAAAAAACTTGAAAAAACTGTTAAGACAAGGAAAACTAAAAATATCTATGATACTTTGAATTTTCTTATGTTTTTAATTCAGGATATATAAATTACACATAATGAAACAATAGAAAACTTCTTGTGTATGATATTATAAAGCCGTTGTTGTTCAAAACCCCCAAAAAAGTACCAATATAATTATGAACTTTCACAGTTATCTAAAAACTATATTTTGACCATAAACCAACAAGCTGTGGAAAAGATATAAGTTGTTATACAAGTGATATGTATATCATGTTATTAGCTATTCAATACTATTATAGCAGTCATAGATATTATATATTGCCATTGAACAAGTGTGTCAAATATTGCACCATGCAATCAGTTATAATTATCTCTCTGTGATAGTAATAAATCCAGCCTGAATACCAAACAATAGTAATAAATCCAGCCTGAATACCAAACAATGCTGGTATCTCTCTGTGATAGTAATAAATCCAGCCTGAATACCAAACAATGCTGGTAATCAATCAAAAGAATGTGTAATGTTGATTATCTGTCATAAATACAGCACATTGTGAAACAATCAAGTCATAAATATTACACAGTATAAAATGCTAGTCATAGCTTTTACATAATGTCTGTAACCAGTAAAAAATATGACACATTGTCAGTACCATTCATAACTTTTACACTATGTCAGTAACCAGTAATATGATCTAATATTTCACATTGTCAGTAACAGTCATAACTTTTGCACAATGTCTGTAACCAGTAAAAAATATGTCACATAATCAGTAACAGTTATAACTTTTACACAATGTCAGAAACCAGTAAAAATATGTCACACTGTCAGTATCAGTCATAACTTTTACAAAATGTCAGAAACCAGTAAAAATATGTCACACTGTCAGTACCAGTCATAACTTTTACACAATGTCGGAAACCAGTAATAAATCTAATACAATAGTTTTATAAATATTTGGTACTGTGTTTTTCAGGCTGGTAGATTGAAGGTTGGTGATTTTGTAGTGGCTGTTTGTGGCAGAGACACTAAGTGGGCTAAACATGAAGAGGTTGTTAATTATGTTAGACAGTGTGGCAATTCATTAGAACTGAGACTGACAACACCGCTCGAAGTCCCTGATTCCTCACGGGGGTCATCATCACCCTGTACCCCAAGGTCACCAATGAACATGAAGGGTGACAGTTTGTCTAGTCACAGTATTAAAAGTAATCGTAGTAGACTTAGTGCTCCGTGGATTTTCATGAGGAAAGGTTCAAAAGAAAAGTCAGACAGACCTGAAAAGAGTAAAGAGTTAGAAGATGGAGAAATATTTCTAAGATAATTTTTTATACTGCTAAATATTGGTGGGATAACACACTTATAAACTCAAATCATTTTAAGCAGGTCGAAAAATTGTTATCTGTAGTGAAAAAAAGTACTTTGCTAATGATCTTTTGCCAAAATATAGTTTTTTTACTTTCCATTTTAAAATGTTTCTCAATTGGTTTCTTATAACAGAGATATAATAATAATTAGTCAGACATACTTTTGGGAATTAAGATAAATTCAGTGTTGATCAAATATTTTACTTTCAAGATAAATTTGCATGTTCAATGTTTATATGTAAATGCATTTCTATTTTTACATTTTTTGGAAAGAGAAATAAGTAACTACATGTATATTTGTTTAGATTGTATTATGTGTATTTTGAGTTTATGGTATTGTACATTTTGATCAAAAGAAAATAATGGGTACAACTGCATACCAAAGACAGCATTGTGTTTATACCTATGTTTAGACTAGTAATCAGAAATCCATAGAATAGATTGCACATTGTATAGTTGTAGAAAGTTAGATATAAATGTTAAATGAGTTATACATGTAGATGTCAAATGTGTAATACATGTAGATGTCAAAAGTGTATAAATGTAGATTTGGAGTATAAAATAATACAGTCAGGGTAATTTCTACTTTCATGCCAGAAAGGGTTTTATTTGGTCATAATGTTATTTCTGGATAGACAGTTTTATCTAAAACAAAGTGTGGTATAAATAAGTATTTGCTTATGTTCTGTAATAGCATATAAAGTAGCTATGGTCAAAGAGCAACATTTTGCAGAGCTTGTCCATGCATGAAATGTTGATTGTCCTAAAATCTGCTGATACAAAATATGACCTTAAAACCAAAAACATTATGAAGAACATCTTTTTAAAAAAATATTTCTGAAAAAGCATAATTAAACAGAGATACATACTGCCATTATTCATCAATAATAAACATTTATCTCTAACTGTGCAATAACTTTACCATTATATCAACAAAACTATACACAATTTGTCTTTTATGAACATTCGTTTGAAAATCTTTAATTTCTTTTAAATTCTGTGACAATTTTTAAAACCGTATAAAGTTGTTTGTTCTATCATCTTCTGACGAATGAATGCTTCTTTGTGAAGATTGATTTGAAATGCCATTCTTTGAAAATGATGGCAAAGGGTCTAATTTGTTGAAAATTTGAAGTCTAACAGAGCCTTATAAGAGGATTCGATAAGTTTTCTTATTCTTTGCATTGGTTTAAGAAGAAAAAAATGTTGTACTGTAATAATGAAAAAAAAAATTTTATTCAGTTGATTTTTTCCCATTAAAAACTTATATATTTTTCAATAATTTTAGCACTGTTTTAAAATGTCAGCTTTGTATATATATTTTTGCAATGATACACTTAGCACATGATTTGTAACATCACTAGTATTGTATATATTACATTGATCCTGTGCCATGGAACAATCAAAATTCCCCTGTGTCAAATGAAAAAATCACTAGTTTTTATAACACATCAGTGCTATATATATATTTGTGCTTTTTTATCATGTTTGTGTGCTGGTTGGTAATTTGTTAAGTTTTGCATATTTTGTATTTGTTTCACTGAGTTAAATTATTTCTTTTGTGAGAAATTTTGGGTTTCAGGCATAGAATTGGGAACAAATAATTTGTTAGTCCCCATAAAATTACTGTTGGTTCAATTCATTTTTGATTCTGATGTATCGAGTTTTTAATACATATATAAACAGAATACATTAAGGTGACTTATAGGTCCATTGGGCCGGGTGTATTAATATTTATCATATAATATATGTTTATAATCTGTACATAATTTACACATGTCACTATAATAGATAATTTACTTACTTTACTTACTAGACCCAAGTTGAATAAAATCTGTGAAAGATGATAGATTCATTAAGTTATAATTAAAGTGATAAAAGCTGTGTATAAGATTCTTACTTGACCTTTACAGAAAGAGGCAAAGGACTGAGGTTAATACATTAATTTGCAAGAATTTTGTTCTGCAAGTACTTCTGTAAACATATGATGTGTACTGTTAATTCTGTCTCAGTTTTTTATGAAATAAATTATTATTTCAATACTACATGTATTACGTAATCAGACAGATTGAATATAAAGTATGTCTCCAACCTTAACATACAAGTTTGACAATACATATTTCAATATATAGATAAGGAAAAACATGATGTGCTATGGATAACTCCAATGTTGGATATTAGAGTCTAATATATTTTTTTTCTTCGTATTATAAAGGTTCAACCATACATTTTTTTGTCTATAGACATACCTATTATTACAATGACATTAACATTGTCCATACCAATATAAGCAGTATTAACTTTGATTAGGGCAGATTTTCATTAAAGAAGTAATTTATATATTTTTCATGAAATGTAGTTAACAGTCAAGTCCATTTATTTTCATTGTCCATCTGGTCTCTGCTTTTCTGTGATATAGTGATAAATGAACAGACTTACATTAGGGATGTAATTACCAACTAGTATTGTAGTTATTAACTCATAAATGATTTTTATTGCAATCACAGGGTTTATTGTATATATATATATATATATATATATATATATATATATATATATATATATATATATTATATATATATATAAAGACTGGTACTTGCCAAGCCAGAAATGTACTTAACCACATTATGATAAAAAATGTTATATTTATAGATAATTTTAAAAGCCATAGTGTATTGGCCGTATTAGTTTAATTACTATATTATTTAGTTCCTAAATGAAAATAATTTCACTGTATTTTATGATATTATGCAATATATAAATATATTTTATTCATATTTCTATTATATACACATATTCATATACTCAGATAGATAGTATTATGACTTTGCTCACACTGGTTTGTTGCTGTTAGTCCTACATACTGTGAATTCATTTATTTTCATTTGTACCAATTTTTCTTGGATAAAGGAGAACTTGTATGTTCTTGGATATTTTATAAGTGGTTTTGCAGAGGTTTGCGAAAATTTGTCATTTGTTGAACATTTAATTTTGTGGTTTACCTGTACCCACGAAATCCACGAAAGTTGGTATACAACAAATAATAATGATTCCACAGTATATAAATAAACATTCTTAAGAATGGATATTCAACAAATGGCATAGCGTTATATTGATTTTGTCGTACAAAAAAATAAATTACTTGTACACCAAATCCTTAAGATTCTTAAAAGGCATAAAAACTAAATAAAACTCAAATGAGGCAACCTTATTCAGAAATAATCAAAATAGTGGATCTAGACTACCTAAATCTTCAAATCAATCGTAAATTTAAAAGTATTTGTTTACGAAAACTTTCACATATAAATGTTAACATTTTATTTTTGACATAAACTAATCAGATTTATTTAACGCTTTCTACAGAGCTTTTTGTCACTTGTTATGTTATAGATACCATCATGTTTTATTTAATGATTTGTGGTGCATATGTTTGTTTTGTTAAGGTAAGCAGTCATATATAGTTTGTGGTACAACACATATGTACACTAATTAAATTTAAGAGAAACTCACTGTGTATAACCATTATTTGCACTAGGAAAGTATATAAGATTGTTTTATGCATGTTTTTGTTTCATTATGATTCCATCCAAAAAATTGTGTAGTAAAATGTTTTCTTCTTGATAATTTTTAGCTATATCCATCTTGTATTTTAAAAGCTTCTCTGTGTAAAAGACGAAAAGAATTTGATCACATACATGTTACAGTTGAAAGGTCGTTTTGAACGAACCTACTTGACAAAAGGTTACTTTTCTGTGTGAAATTTGTAAGTAAAAGAAAGTTGATTTTCTGTCGATACTATTCTGTATTTTCAGCCTCAAATTAAGAATTATTGCAGTATTGGTCCCAAAACATTAGAAAACAAATTGTATTTATATAAGCTGAAATAATTAGAATTTGATGAATAAGGGTTTCAGCCAATAAATCTTTTTCTTTACACAGAAAGGCACTTGAAAATAACCTTATCAGCATTATTTATAGACAATGGTATTTTTGATAATCAAACTTGTATTATTTTACGTCCAAACATCAATAAAAAAGATAGTGTTATTTTAATTTTATTATTGTGCACACAGTATAAAATACTGCTGGTATGTTGTCATTTTTGTCGAGCCTTCGACTTTAGTCGAAAAAGCGAGACTAAGCGATCCTACATTCCGTCGGCGTCGTCGTCGGCGGCGTCCACAAATATTCACTCTGTGGTTAAAGTTTTTGAAATTTTAATAACTTTCTTAAACTATACTGAATTTCTATCAAACTTGAAAAGAAGCTTGTTTATGATCATAAGAAAGTATCCAGAAGTAAATTTTGTAAAAATAAAATTCCATTTTTTCGGTAGTTTACTTATAAATGGACTTAGTTTTTCTGCGAGGAAACATTACATTCACTCTGTGGTTAAAGTTTTTAAAATTTTAATAACTTTCATAAACTATCCTTGATTTGTACCAAACTTGGACAGAAGCTTGTTTATGATCTTAAGATAGTATCAAGAAGAAAATTTTGTAAAAATAAATTTCCACTTTTCCGTATTTTACTTATAAATGGATTTAGTTTTTCTGCGAGGAAACATTACATTCACTCTGTGGTTAAAGTTTTTAAAATTTTAATAACTTTCATAAACTATCCTTTATTTGTACCAAACTTGGACAGAAGCTTGTTTATGATCATAAGATAGTATCAAGAAGAAAATTTTGTAAAAATAAATTTCCACTTTTCCGTATTTTACTTATAAATGGACTTAGTTTTTTTGCCAGAAACAAAACATTCACTCTGTGGTTTAAGTTTTTAAAATTTTTATAATGTTCTTAAACTATCCTGGATTTTTTACCAAACTTAGACAAAAGCTTGTTTCTGATCATAAGATATTATTCAGAAGTATTTTTTGTGAAAAAAAAAATCACTTTTTCCGTATTTTACTTATAAATGGACTTAGTTTTTCTTTCAGTTAACATTACATACAGTCTGCAGTTTAAGTTTATAAAACATTTATTAGATTCATAAACTATCCTTGATTTTTTTACCAAACTTGGAAGCTTCTTTCAATCAAAAGACAGTATTGAGAAGGAAATTTTTATTGATGTTTTTCCTCATTTTTGTTGAGTCTGCAATTAACAGCAAAAGTAGGCGAGACACTGGGTTCCGTGGAACCCTTACGAATTTTTTTCTGAATTAAAGTTATAACTAGTAGATAAGAATTCAAAAATATTTTTTTACATGCATGAACATTATTTATATATCTTATTAGGACAATTCAGCATGTTTTTATTTCTACTTTATTTATCTGACAAACAATGTTGATTTTATTATATAAGAAATTTGAAAGGTAGTCCTATTAATGGGGCTAAAAGTGGATGATACTGGATATCTGGGAATACCATGATAAAGAATTTAAAGGTAATGAAAGACAAATTTGACAAAGTATATAACAGTTCTATGATGTTGTTATAACTTATGTCTAATGCTTTTTGCTAATCTTCCAAATAAAATATGTTGAACCTAAACTGGCAAATAGGCAATTCATATAACCAGAATAATAAATTAAAGTCAACAGGGTCAATTGAATTTTATAATTAAACACTGTGAAGGTCATTTGTGGTATGATCAGGGTTAAAAAATATTATGTCAGGTTCTGCCTAACTGGAGTGTAAATTGGCCAGCGTAGAACACTGGCCCTATATATACAATATGGTTAATAAAAGTGTTTTTTTATCCACATTGATGGTTGTGAATTGTTTAATTTGTATAATGCAGGTTAATTAGATTCGAATTCAATGAGTCTGAATATCCCTTTGGTATCTTTTGTCCTTTTCCTTTTACAATTTTTTTTTTTAAATACATTTGTAATTTAATTAAAAAAAAGTACCTATTTAAAACTGTAGGAACAAGCAACATTGAGTAATGTGATGTTAATAATTGCTGAATTCTAAAACTTGTCAAAATCAAAAAACGTAACTTGTAGTTTATTTACCATGTGTATTTTTTGCATTATTTTAAAACATTTTTAAAAAGCATTAAGCTAGTTATAATTTTATTACAAATAATCAAAATATTGACAAAACTTAATTTTTTGTGTACATTTTTAACGTATATTTAACATACAAACAGGTGCTTAATTTTATCTTATATTTCATCTAATTACTTGTGGTGTAACCAGATAAATTTTCATGTGAATTGATATCTACACAGTGTAACACAGTTGTTGCTTTCCAACGAATTTAAAGTATTAATCAAAGCAAATGAAATATGTGTGAACCTACACATCCCAATGTCTGTGAAGTGTGTGAACATACACATCCCAATAAGCTGTGAAATTTTATTAGATTTATTGTCACATATTGTTAAAGAGGTTGTTATAAAATAGATATTTTATGTTGAATATTTACATATATATTTGATCACAGTATTCATGTATACAAAATTGTGATGTTAAAGCAATTAAAAGCAATAAATAAATACTTACAATGTGATGTTTAAAGTTTGACATTTACTTTTAACTTCCTGAAGGTTTTTTTCCATGTAAAATTGAGAATGGAAACTGGGAATGTGTCAAAGAGACAACAACCCGACCAAAGATTATGAAGCATGCTTTAATACCTCAATGATATTGTGGAAGTAAATGTCACACTGTGGATTGTATGATTCTGTACGGTACAAAACCAAATTGGTTTTTTTAAACTGTTACTAACAACCTCTTTTCCAAGACTGGAATTAAGGAGAAATGCTGTTCTGCTCACTGTCAGAAAATATATTTATAGAAGATGTGGAATGAGTGCCAAAGAGACAACTTTCCATCCATGTCACAATTTGTAAAAGTAAACAATTATAGGTCAAAGTTCGGTCTAAGTTTAGGACAGATGTTTTCCTACAGATTGTTATCCTGTTTGCTACCTAGCTAGTTAAACAATCTACAACTGTGTGATGATCAAGTAGAAATCAGGCTATACATTTATATGCCATTAGTATGCTTTAACCCTGTCTAGGAATGTATACCTGTTGGTAGACATCACATTACAATTATTCTATCAGTTCAATGGAGGAATAACAGCGACTTCCAAAATAGCTTTTATATGCTAACTTCAAATATTTATTACAGTTTAAAAACGCATGTTTCTAAAAATGGTATATTGATGCTAATATAATGTACCTAATTTAGTATATGAATTTATTGATAATTGTGCAGATATGTATGGTATCTAACGACATTGCCCCTTTGGGAAGAAAGAATTGTTTCCCTCCTTTTGTAATTAGTCTTAAGGTTATCACTCTGTCTGTCAATCCGTCAGTCAGTAAATCCGTTTTACGAAATTTTTCTCCGACCTTGAAGATATGGATTTGATATTTGGTTTTATCATGACAAGTTACAGATCAAGTTCAGATTTTTTTCTGGTCTGACTATTTGAAAATTCAATAAATCTTATCAGTTTTCTTCCATTTTTTTTTAGATCAACATTTTTTACTTGTTTTCAAAATGACCAATCAGATCAATGATTTTTATTGTTAAATGGATTTATGATTGTGGCTGTCTGCAATATCAACACTTAAATCTGAAACTCCTTGTTAAAATTCGGCTAATAGAATGAAAACAACAAGTTATAAATTTCATGCGTCTGAAGCACTTTCCTGGATTTAATTTCAACTCTGAAATCCAAGGACATAAAAGGGTCGAAAATTTTGAAGAGCTATTTAAAATCAAATATCACCTGAAAAAATTGCCAAATCCATATGAAGCCAACTTTCCCTGCAGTACATGGCAAAATCAAATAACAAAACGCATCAAAAACGAATGGACAAGAACTGTCATATTCCTGACTTGGTACAGGCATTTTCAAGTGTAGAAAATGGTGGATAAAACCTGGTTTTATAGCGCTAACCCTCTCACTTTGGTGACAGTCTCATCAAATTCCGTTATATTTACATTTATGTGTTAACTAAACAGACACAATAAATAAAATAGTCAAAATATGGGTACATCAGTCATCATGGTATAACAATTTTAAAAGGAACAGTTTAACAGAACACAAAAACATCTATCTACAAACACATTCATTGATTTGTGTGTCTGACGTCAGAAAATTTTATACGTCACATAAATCATGTCAGGACTGAGTACTGACTACTGAGCTGATGATATTCTTTGGGACTGATAATCCACCACCCGAGGTATCGACTCAGTATTGTAAAAAAAAAAAAGAAAACAACCCGCTATAAAATTTCATGTGTCTGAAGCGCTTTTCTGGATTTACCTTCATCAGGAAAGCTCAAAGCCAAATATTTGAAAGCCGAGGATGTGAAAGGATCGAAACCGTAATGTTGAAACGTCAGCAGTCGATGTCGTCATCAACATAAGCAATACAAGTGGTTATCAATGTTTAATCATGTGGTAATCACTCATAATTTTATTTGGTTAACAACGGCGTCAATATCCGTGTTCAATTGTCTTCGGTCTTTTTCTTGGAAAATGTATTTGAGACCTCTACAATGACCATTTTGAATGAAATATTCCTGGTTGTGATGAGGTTTCAATTTTAATTTTTCAAAATACTAAGGATTTTCTACTCCGGAAATAGATTACATCAGCTGTATTTGACAAAACTTTCGGAATTTAGGATCATCAATTCTCTTCAACTGCTTGGTTTATGGGGCTTTGTTTCTTTTTAAATTCGACCTTTTTATGAGTCTTTTGTACACGAAATGCGCATCCAGAGTACACAATCCTGGCATCTATGATGAGTTAAAATTTGTATTTAGTTGGTTCTATTATCGTGCAGACTCGGTCCGTTTAGGATGAGTCGTGTAGTGATGATTCATGTACCTGTCTATTTGAGCTATTTGTATTTTGAATTTGTCCATTGGTTTTGGTTTGTGATCGCTTCATCTATTTATGATTATTGAACAGCGTAAGACTACTGTTGCCTTTATTGGAAGGTTTACTGTCTTTTTCGATATAAATCTTCATTTTTTATCCAGTCCAGTATATCTGAATTCTAGTATGAAAGACTATTTCTAGGGCTTTTGTTATTGACCAATTTTATGTTCATCATTGTTTCCGATGCTATTTACCATTAGAGACGGTATCTTTAATATACAAATATTCTAATCTACAAGTTTTAAATCGATAGGTTTTTTTTTTATTGCATACGAAGTACTCTTTGTAAAGCAGCAATGCGTTCCTTGTCTGTGGTAACTTATAATCATCGTTTTTTTGTTGTTGTTGCGTGCATTCTGAAGTAAAGGAAAGCCATTGTAGTAAAATCTATATGGGTATATGATTCAATTTTTGTTTGTTGTCAATATAATGAAATTTGATGCGACTGTCGTATAAGTACCAGGGTTAGCTAGCTATAAAACAGTATCGGGTCCGTCACCTTGGCCGGTTCGTAAATGGTATTGCTGTTTTACAAACTGATTTATATATTTATATGGTGAATAAAAAAATAAATAATCAGAAAATATTTTAAAAAAAAAGTTAGGTCTTGTTTTGAAGCATTTATTGATTTCAAATTTTTAATTTAGAACTACTTTAAACGACTGTTGATTATAATTTAGAAAAAAATGCGAATGAATCAGTCCAAGTTAAAGGGGTCTTGTTATAACTGCTAATGATTGTTTTTTTAATTATAGTCACTGATAGGGATACAAATAGGATATAGACTAAATTTTCAAATTTATTTACAAAGAAAATAATTTTGCAAACTATTTAATACAGTCAGCATTAATCACTTGTCATTAATTTTGAGATTGCATCACTTTTTATATAGCATTCTGATAATATCCGCTTTCATTTGCGTTATGAAAATTAAGTGTCGTATTTATCGAACAAAGATGAGTTATCAAAAATCGAGTATGTGTATGTGAACAGTAAAATCACAATAATACTGAACTCCAAGCAAAATTGAAAACGGAAAGTTCCTAATAAAATGGCAAAATCAAAAACTCTAATTTAAGTTAACACATCAAACGAATGGATTACAACTGTCATATCCCTGACTTTGTACAAGCATTATGTTTCAGTAAGGCTCTCACAATTTGTGATCTAAAACTGAAATTGAGATAAATGTTGTATTGGACGACCTAATTCTATTCTATATAATTCAAATGTATAATGTATAATGATATTTTTGATAATTATGAGTTTATCATATTTGTCAAACGTTAAACCCACTATTAAACCCCATTTCAGTTTTATGAAACAAAGAATAATTGGCCAAGGTTTTCAGGAACAACATGCAAATATTTCAGTATCTCCAAAATTAACATTGGTCTAGAGTGTTTTACGTGTTCGTTTTTATTCTGTAGTTAGTCAGTATTTGGGTGTTGACATGAATATCAATTATATGGTCATTTTTATAAATTTACTGTTTGTAAAAGTATGAATTATACTAAGGATTTTCTTATTCCAGGCATAGATGACCTGAGCCGTATGTGGCACAACTTTTTGGATTTTGGATCATCAATGCTCATCAAATTTGCACCTACTATTTTGATCTGAGTGTCACTGCTGAGTCTTATGTAGACTAAACGTGCATCTGGCGTATTGAATTACAAGCCTGGTATATTTGATAACTATAAGCATGTGGAAATGTACTATTATGTTCTTCGGTTTTAGTTTGTAACAAGGATTTTATTTTCTCTCCATCGATTTATAACTTTCGAACAGCCGGGCGGTATACTACTGTTGCCTTTATTTACAAAATGAGTGAACATGCGGCTTATGTTATGCTTCAAGAAATAGACCAGATCGCCGGATACTCATTGTGTAAATTAAAAGTTAGTGCTCATAACCTTGCCATTTAAAGAGGAAGATATTTAAAGTGCCCGGGTATCGAAGAATTTCTGAGGTCTGTAAAAGTGGAGAAAGTGAATATGAACAGCATATGCTTCTCCACAGCACCGAGTATTCAAATAATAGAGAGACTTTTGTATTCAAAATGTCTAAAATCACAGAAAAAAGTATAACCCCATTGTGTGATAAATATGAAATAAAGCTTATATATACTTAATAATAAATCTTACACGGCTGTAAAACTATCTTCCTCTTTCGTAACAAATTGTTTAAACATTATATTGTCAATGAAATACTTCCATAATACTACTGATTAAGTAACTAGAAATGTAATTCCCCCTTTATTTTACCATACTGACCTACATAATAATTGAAATTAAGCAAGAAGCACTCAAACATAATTTGTAACAATTTTTATCTTTAGTCTGTATATTTGATGAGTTGCCATCGCGAAAGTAGAGTGTATAGGGAAAATATTTAGGAAAATAACCACTTCTAAATTAGTGGAAAATGTATTTTTCTGTTTCATATGATGCATCTACTTAACATGTTGATTAATGCGTAAAAAATTTACAAAAATCGATATAGTGATAACTGTCTACTAATTACACGTAATTGACGTTGATATCATCAACATGCTGAATATAATTGTTTATTGATACCGGAGACATAAAACGCATTCAGATAAATACTTTCAGGCGTTTTAGTTTGTTTAAACGTAAATTTTCAGAAAAGAATCTGAATATGTTATCTGTCCATTAAGCAGGTCATTATATGCCCATGCAGTTTTCAGTATTTTTACGTAACAACAATATATATATATATATATATTCTATTAATAACTGTTTATAAATTTTTATTTCTTTTCAGAAATAGTGGTGAACGCAACATGTGTTCATTTTAAATTTTAAACAAAACAATGTTCAAAATTATAAACAACCAAGAAGTGAATCACCTTAAACAGATGTTTGTAAACAACATTTAAATATCAGTCACTCACTGAATGATCAAAATAAGCGCCTGTTTTTTTTAAACTTGAAAATATTTTCAATGATTCATATTTTACTAGAGGTGAGCTAAACAAGATCTTAAGAGTATTTGAAGATAAAATATAAGGTATCCTTAACTTATTCCTACCACTTTTCGTAGAAAAACTCAATCGGACTATATTTCTCGGAAGGTTAAATATTTTGAGGTCAAACAAATTGATCGTAAACAAAGAAATTTCCGGCATTGGTGCTGTTGATTGGTAACATTATTAAGAATGAAATTTCACGAAGTTCAACGTGTGGATATAGACAATACATTTAATTTAAAGGAAGTGGAAACTTTAAGTCACAGAATTAGTGAAAAGCTGACATTTAGATGTAATAGACATGATCCTGTGAAAACAATCAGCCGGGGAACACGTGCTTGTAATGGATTGCACACACTCTTGCCGGTGAAATGTTCAAGATGTTTTTCTAGAAATTGCTCTTGTACGAATGAAGAAAAACAGACTTATCAAGCAAAAATTATGGACTCATCTAAAACATTGGAAAAATTATTACGAGAACAAACTTTAATACAGGAAGCTGTTCGGCGACTCCAATTCAAATCTTTATTAACATCTAAAAGTAGGGATCATTATAAGTCTGAAGATGGAAATAGTGAATGTTTAAGTCATTTTACTAGTTATGACAGTGATTCAGACTTAGACTAAGTTTTGCATTTCATTTGGTGTAAAATACACACAGAACAATTTGCAATCTGGTTTTAACCGGCCTCCTATCATGATGAGCAGCTTCCTGGAAAGGGATTTTTAATGAGTGTGATTTTTAAACTTTATACTTGACTATTTGATATGTTTTCTAGAATTTTGTTACTATGATACTATTTGATATATTTTCAAGACTTCACGGGTTTAGTATACCATTCTGCAGTATTTGTATTCGGTTAATGAAATCGAAACGGAAAGAGTAACGAGTTAAACCATGTAAACCGTTTGTTGCAGTCTCACACTTCTAATCTGTATTACAATCTTGAATTTAGTTGAAACTGCGTATGAAAAATGAAAATAAGACTATACATCATGTGAAAAACTTTTCCAACTAAATGTATTAATAGCATGCTGTGTCATGTTTACAAATAACATTTGTTTGTTTACAACTCTAAGGCGTATGAATATATCGGTCAGACGGTGGAATGTTAGTTTCCAGACAATATTTCCGGGTCAATGTTCTTATTATTGATCTCGACGTGTAACGAATGAACTCAGGTGTACTAGTGATTTGAACAAGTGCTATGATTGTATAATATACCTCTAGAAATAAATATGTCTTTCATAATTGATTTTTTTTAAAGACAGACAGTATATTTCATTTTCAAGGTGTGCACATACGAGAATCCGAAACAATAAAAAGAAAGTATGACGTGTTGTAGAACTTGACATAAATGACATTGGCAATCTAAAACTAACACCTTATATACATGCCGACATTTTCATTAAGTAAACTATGATGACTTGTAATTAAGTTTTGTCTTAGTCATAGCTTAGGTGATAACGTCATTGTGCGATAAAATAAATTTCTAACCAGCTTTTACAACAATTGATATATTTAAAGTAATCACAATATATTATCACATTTCTTTCGAGATGTATCAATGCAACAGATTTAACTAGTGTTTAAATCTCATAAATCAATTAATATAAACCAAGGTAACAAACAAAACATGAGAGAATCCCATAAAGAACTCCACATTCACAACCACATCCACATCCACGCTTAATGCATAAAAGAAGATTCGCATGTGTATAGATCTCTACCAACTGAACCAATAACAGTTCGGAACTCTAACATGTCTAATACACTACCAAGAGTTGTTAAAATCCATATGACTCTTTGATGAAAACGGTTTTTACTATAAATAAACTGACCATAAATACCAGATTATGATTTTGTACTTTAGACGCGCGTTTCGTCTACAATAGACTTATCTGTGAGTGACGCTCGAACCGAAAAAGTTAAAAAAAAAAAAAAAAAAAAAAGAAAAAAAAAAAAAAAAGAAGCAAAATGAAGTCCATGAGGACAGAACTTAATTCACGATCATTTGGGCTACAAGTATTTTACAAAAAATGTAAAAAAACAAAATTACCGATCGCGATCTCCGAAGAAACTTTAAAACAGAAAGTCTCAAATCAAATGGCGAAATCAAAAGATCAATTACATCAAACGTATGGATAACAACTATCATATATTCCCGACTTGGTACAGGCATTTTCTCATGTAGAAAATGGTGAATTAAACCTGTTTTTTTTTGGCTAACTAAAACTCTCACTTGTATAACTGTTGACAGTCGCATAAAATTTCATTATATTGGCAACGATGTATGAACCAAGAAACAGACATAATAAAAATGTCAAATAGGGGTTCAAGCAGTCAACATTGTGTTTTAATCTTAATCACTATAAAAAATATAAATATGTCAACAAAGAAAAACATCAAGGCATATAAAAAGAAAAAGAAAATCACAAAAATTCTGAACTCCGAATAAAAATCAAAACGGAAAGTCCCTGTTCAAATGGCAAAATCAAAAGATCAAACACATCAAACGTATGGATAACAACTGTCATATATTCCTGACTTGGTACAGGCATTTTATTATGTTGAAATGGTGAATCAAACCTGGTTTTATAGCTAACTAAACCTCTCACTTGTTTAACAGTGGCATAAAATTCCATTATATTGACAACGATGTGTGAACCAAGAAACAGACATAATAAAAATGTCAAATAGGGATTTTAGCAGTGAACATTGTCATTTAATCTTAATCACTTCTCATCCCAGGAAAAGATTACCTAAGCCGTATTGGCACATTTTGGTATTTTGGGTCATCAATGCTCTACAACTTTGTACTTGTTTGTTTGTTTTTATAACTATTTTGATCTGAGCGTCACTGATGAGTCTTATGTAGACGAAACGCACGTCTGCTGACGTATTAAATTATAATCCTGGTACCTTTGATAACCAATTAAGTTCCTAGAATCTATACTTCAAGACCATCGTGTATTATTTGTGAAGTTGATACAAAATATTTATCAACAAGGTCTTGGCATCTTCCGAGGAACTATTTTTCCTTTCAGAAACCCCGAGTTCATCAACTTTCTGCTCAGACACTGGTGACGTTTTACAAAGTCTGTGTAGCAAAAGCAAGCTCTTGAAAACCGAATGAGTTGAGAAATGTATATCCTATATGCAGGTGAAGTTAATTGATATATTGCTAGCCTTCTAAGGAGGGGAATTTGATAATTTCAAAATTAAAATTCTATCGTTTGTCATAGATTCAAGTATTTAGATGACCGATTATATGTCAAATTCGAGATATAAGTCTAACAAATGTGACAGAGGAAGTTATGTTAGTTGTTTCTTTAATTTGTAGTTCTGGAAGATACATTAGTGGAACCTATCAGAAATGTTTGGATTGTTAATGGAAAAAAACAGCAAAAAAACAACAAGAACACCCATTTTCTAAAGTCCAATTCATTTTGAAAAAAATTGTCAGACGATAACGACAAAAAAGTCAACAACTGAGAATGTTTAAGGATTAGTAAGACAAAACGTGAGATATTGCAACGTTTGCCAAAAAAGCGAGACCATTGATCGATATATGCCAGCTTCAACAAAAATTAAAAACAAAGAAAGGGACCACAAATTAAAATGAACCGAACAAGGAGAAAAATAAATTGATGAACTAATGGGAAAGTCCGAAGAAATGGTGCTGTTCTCTATCAAGTACAAGACGGAAGAAATAAAACCATAGCCAATGTTAGTAGGGGTCTTAATAAGGCAGAATTAAAGTGCACAAAAGTTTTATGAATATTAAATGGCAATGTAATTTAATGGATAATACCAATACATTCTGAATAAGATTTTGCCTGTCTACAATTCTTATATTAAGTATAGAATATAAAATGAAAAGGATGATTCGGGTGCTTTATCTATATACACAACTCGTCGACAGTATGTCTAATGTTTAGATAAATAGGTGTTACACAGTATTAGACGTTCACAGGAAACAGCAAGGAGACCGAGTTCTACAATTCTGAGTTGCAAAAATGAAGGAGAACAATGAGACAAGCCATTATCTAGTAATGTTGTCAACATATACTTGTTCCACCAAATAGCAGTTCCACTGGAAACGTTGTTACAAAAGACACATCAGTGACGCTCGAATCCAAAAAAGTTAAAAAAGCCAAATAAAGTACAGAGCATTGAGATCCAAAATGCCTAAAAGTGTTGCCAAATACAGCTAAGGTAACCTATGCCTGAGGTAGAAAAGCCTTATAGTTTCAAAAAATTCAAAATTTTGTAAACAGTTAATTTATAAATATAACAATATCAATGATAATTCATGTCAGCACAAAAAGCGCTGACTTCTGGGCTTGTGATACCCTCGGGTAAATAAATCTCCACCAGCAGAGGCATCGACCCAGTGGTTGTAAATGAACTCATCATAGATACCAGGACTAAATTTTGTATATACGTCAGTTATAATGCTTACTATGTCTTTAAAGCATAATAAATAGTTTAAATATGAAAAATTCAATTACGAAACAAAAAGTGATAGTAACATCAAATAAAAAAATAATCTAACTAACATCATGAATTTAAGCGGGAAGATTTAATGCAGGTTTTCTAAACTCGATGTTGATTTCCAGTTTTATGTAATACTTTGTTTAGAGTAGATCTACAAATAAATTATATGTAACATTGCCTTAAATCATCATTCGACTCCTAATTGGTGAAACTATTAGACAGAGAGAAACTTTAAAATGGTACAATAAAATAACAAAATATAACTTTAATTTCAATTGGTGTTTTGTTTGCCATCTTGAAAATTATTATAGAGAGACAAATTGAAATGCAATAGTGAACAACAAGACAAGATCTACAAAGATCTACAAATAAGTCAATACAACTGAATGTTAATTGACTCCCTATATGATTGCATTAAATGAAATTAACCCTAATATTCCTCAAAAGTCTCAGTGAAGCCTCTAATTTCTAGATTTTGTATTACTGCTGTCTCAGTAACATTACCCAAAGAATTATGAAAAAAGTAAAATCACAAAAATACTGAACTCCTGAGGAAAATTCAATCATAAAGTCCATAATCAAATGGCAAAAAAAAAATGATAAAACACATCAAACGAATAGACGACTTTCATATTCCTGACTTGCTACAGGCATTTTCAAATGTAGAAAATGGTGGATTGAACCTGGTTTTATAGTGCTAACCCTCTCACTTATATGCCAGTCCCATCAAATTCCGTTATTATTTACCATGATGCGTGAACAAAACAGACATAATAAACAAAAGTCAAAATTTAGGTTGCAGTGGTGTAACAAAGCGCTATGCACTTATCACCTGCCATGTGAATTACTCTCAGTTTAAAGAATTACGACTGTGAGAACATATTGCTAGTGAGTTAAGACAAAGCCACATCTTATCTGCCAACTAATTCATGATGTTGACTAAACCCTTATGTTGTGACGATTTCAGTTGTTGTTTTTCGAGCAAGGAGCATATCCCTGATAATGAAGTTCACATAGTGTGAACAAGCACATGCAAAACATCAATAGAGATATATAATCCAAAAATTAAGTCCGTATAGTGTAAACATATACAAGCATACCAAATCAATTTTGAAATGTAAATGTCATATGATTGGGCAGGGATAAATTACTCTTCACATTTGAAAAGTTGAAAATCATCACTGTTGTCATAGATTGTTTGAAGTCGTCCAATACATGTTTGTGTCAATATTGAGGAAGAAGATTAAATAATAATTTCAGTAGTATCCCTAGTTTAAACTATAGCACTAACTGATGTATCTATTGAGTAACACAACATTACCATTCTATCTAAAAGGGAAATTAAAGCACTTTGCAAAATGTTTTTCCTTTTGTCTTATGCCTCAAATGAGTTAAAACAAGTCGTTCAATCTGGGTGCATAATAAGTATCCATTGGAATAACGACTATTTACTGGAATATTGACCAACTTAAATCAACAGATATGTCGTTGATCCAAATGTCTAGCATTTTGATGATATCACCTTTGGTATATTTGTTTTTGGAATCATAGGATGGTTCTTCACAAAATAATTTTTCGTGACCTCAGCAAAGAAATTATAATTTGTGTAGAAAAAGTTCTGTTTATGAGACAATGTATTCAATATTTGAATTGAGCATAGAGAATAGAAGTGCAATGCATACACAATCATGTTTTAATATTATAAACTATTTTCTCTGGGGCTTGTCTGTAATGACAACATGTAATCTTGGAGGTAAGACAGGTGTTAAGCAGCTCCAAAGCGAAATTATACTCTGCATCAAATTAAGAAATACAACAAAACAGTATAATAACAGCAATTTTTATTAAAATGTCAATATCATCCACAAAAATAAAAGGACTAGCCATCAGTTTCTCATATGATTTAAGAGGTAGAAAAATCTAGTTCTGAAACATTTGTCATTTATAATTCAACATTAAAAATTTCAAAAGTAACAAGAACTGTAGATTGATTAACATTCTTTGAATATCAAAGCTCTTTTTTAGTTACTTTGATAGAAACAATAGATAAAACCACTGGAAAAATAAAATTTCCTTCATCTCTAAGTATGAAAATTGATATCTACCAACATAAATGAATCCAGCACAAAATGTGGCTACCAAAATAATATAATGTCAAACAATTTATCTTGTGCTAAAAATTCTGATTTGATTTTTTTATAAAAATTTTATTTCAGCAAAATAAGGTGTAAAACATGCCACACAGGAGTGGAAGTACATGCATTATAACACAATATAATAGTGATAGTTTACATAGTAACATTATTCAAGCTTAATGCTTCAGTCATAATTATTAGTTAATCAATGTTGATTAACCTACATATTATTTTATGAAACTCAATTTACAAAACTTCTGTTAAAGCTAATCTACTTCGGTGTGTACTTGTGGGAAACCCTAACACCCAAAGTTAAAGCTTGTTTGTAAGCATATTAATGAATTCTATATAAGCTATACTGTGAACTAATTTTTCAGTTATGGGATAGTCATACTAATGTTCACCTTTTTCAAGGGTAATGATAACCCACATATTTAAATGTTCAACGAAGTTCACTTTTTCTAAGGGCTCTTCAATGACTTTGGGAAATCAATGATAAATGGGTGATCCCTGTCCCATATAATTTGGTAGTGATAAAAACTATTAATCTTAAAGTAGGTTGAAACATAGTTAATATTCTAATGCAATTTGTATGTAACAATTTTTTTCATTGGCTAAAAGTTGCCGTCAAATCCACAGTTGACCAGGCGTAACTAAGGAGGGTCAACCATTTTGAAATGATTGAATCAACAAATGTTCGATTACTACTATATAATCCAAAATAAAACAACACCTACCACCAATTCGCCGTTTTAAAGTTATTTTATCTGAATTTGAAGCGTACAGGTAACGTAATAGAATAACCTCCAATTTTGATTTGACAGTCGCAAATCTCTGTTTTACTGTCTCGGCTACGCGTCGCCAGTAAAACTACATTTGCGACCGTCAAATCTACAATTGACGGTGGCAACTCTTCAACTACAGTACTGTTATTCCTTAATTAGCTAACCATTAAACCTATTTTATCTTACCTCCTATACATTTCTAGGAATATGATTGGTTAAGAGCATCCTCGCGGTAACCATATCTCATCTAAATATCGAATTAACTGACCCCATATATACCGTATTAGGTCACTAGCACACTATGTTACTAATAGTACACGCATATATATGCTGCAACTAAGATAAGTACTGTACCCTTTGACAATACTGTATAAAAAGCTGACATTCATTTTAAATACTGCAACAATAAACACAGATTTGTCTATCATAAAAATACAAAATATTATTTACTTCCCTATAGAATAATATTACCCTGCTTGTCTCAGACTGCTTTGATATCTTAATCAAGTTGTAAAAATTGTAAAATATTATGCCATTTGAGTGTTGAATAACATCTAACATGATTCGCATTTCAAAGATTATTTTTATTTTTGAAATGACTTCAAATGCCTGAATATTTCACACAGTGCACATCATTGCCGTCTATAAACTGGTGAAGACTTTTATAACATTTCAAGCATACAAGGAGATTTTTTATACAATAAACAAAAAGTTTGAAAAGGAAAGGAGTCAACTATAAGACAAAACTTCTTTGAGATCAAAACATACCTTTTCCATTACCTTTTATAGAACTCAACTTTGGATCACCATCATTTACCTTCAACAGGTAAATCTCCTCACAACAATGTCAAAATGATTTTTAACAATAAAAACAATCTTTTTTTAATATATAACATTCTGGGATCACCAGATTAAAATAAACAATAAAAATTTACACCATGAAAAATTGTACAAATGATTATGACAGAAATCACAAAATACAATAACAATTTTTTTTCCAAAATTTTTCTTGTCAATAAAGATGGGAGAACTATATTAATACCTCATAAAACTCAGGTAAAACATTAAACAAGGACTGCTTCAAAATCAAATAAATCACAGAGTAAATCCAGATCAGTACTGTTAATATAATAATATTTTCAAGGGGGTTTATATTGCATATTTTGCAATTAACTAAACATGTGAAAATAACACCCCTACATCAATTTGATCTGAATTTGCCCCCAAAAAATCAGAATATAATTTTGATTATTAATAACAAAGTACAAAGAAATTATTGATAAATGAGATTCACAAGACTTAAAAAAGAAACCGGGATCAGAGACATTTTTGGCAGAAAGCATTTGGATTTCTGGTAACTGGAATGAAGTAAGCATAAGAAATGATCAATGTTCTTTGGTATTTGCAGCATAGACTTCATTTAACTGTTGTGTGACTCTTATAAATGTTGTCCTACGACTGAGTTCCTTCAACTTTCCAGCACCAACATAGGTACATGTAGATCTGATACCTCCAAGTACATCTTGTATAGTCATCTCCACATCCCCTCTGTATTCTATCTGAACAGTCTTACCTTCAGAAGCCCTAAAAATAAAGAAATAGAATCATTGTTCAAAATGTTGTAGGCAACTGAATATTCCCATGCCTGTTATTAATTATATTTTTCTTATTTAAATTTTAATAAATGTCATAGTGAGGTACTCAAACTTTAGTGTGGACGGACAAAAAATCTTGTCTGTATGATTTGTTGTTGCATACATCTGAAGTTAACTAATGACAATCATTCTCTATATGTAAGTCAAGATGATTTAAAGTTAATGGTGACCTTTGTGTCACAAACCAGAATGCTCTGTACTAGACTAATAATCAGAATCAGATATGTAATGAGTTACTTAACATGATAATGGTCAGCAGTAAGATCTGTCACCCAACTCCTACAAATTATTCTGACTCCAAGGTAACAAGTCTGCTCTTCCTTCTTATTTGAGTCACCCGGCTTACATTTGAACCATTGACATCCCGCAAGTATGCCACAACATCATTCCTCTATGATTTAAAGTTTCTTAGATTTAGACCAAACAAACGTTAAAATGAATGACCAACATAAACCTTTATCCTACAGACAAATTTGTTAGGCAAAAAATAAATTTGATTTGATTTTCTGTGTTTTAACACCACTTTTAAGAAAAAATATGAACAAATCTTATTTACTCAGCTTTGACTTGTAGTATTTTGCCATGTTTCAGAAATTTGCCTATATAAATGCAATAAGTGTCTATACCTATATTCAGCTACACCTCCAGCATGTTTTTTCATTGCTGTAGCAGAACTCATTCCATAAAACAGCTTAAACTTCTTCCCATTCTGTTCTATCATCTCTCCACCAGACTCAGTATGGCCTGCCAGCATTCCTCCTAACATTACATAGTCAGCTCCAGCTCCGAATGCCTTGGCTACATCACCTGGACAGGTACATCCTCCATCCTGTAAAATTATTCAGTCCAGTTAACAAAGTTCAAATTTAGATAAAAGTCATATCAAGCTCTCTGCTGCATAGACTTAATTCATTAGTAATGCAAATCAACATCCCAGAAAGATCAATGGTATATGGAAGTAAAGGGTTATTATCATGTTAAAGACTTTCCCCTTTTTTTTCTTTTTTACCAGTTCTTTATGATGTTCGGTCATAAGCTGACTTACTGTGCAATTGGGTACAAACTCACTGATCATGCCTTAAAATTGTCTATATACCTTTTTTATATTTTGATGTCAAATACACCTGACCTCACCTTCCTTTACATCCAGTAATGTAACTTAAAGCCCATCAACAACATATAATGTGCCACAGAGCCATATGCTATTTTTAGATAGACTGTGACATGTGTTCCACCATACCACAAAGTGAAAGTTGATTAATACATTATTAGAGGACATGTTATTGGAGACCATGATCTATACCCCGTCAAGCCACCATTGCTTTATTAATACATACTGGTATAATATGTCCTCTTAGACCATGATCTATACCCCACCCAGTTACCATTGGTTTATAATTTAATTTTGGATGTAACGTGACTTCTGATTGGCTGATGTTGTTTTGTTTATCAGCTCAAAGACATAATTTAGACACGAAACCTTGACGTCATCCAACGTTTTTTCATGGTTTATTCCGGTTTAAAATGGAATTTAGAATTAAATTATAAGAAATGACAGTAATATTTTTCTGTCTATTCGAAATAACATAAAAATGTGGTGCACACTTTAAAGTAGCAGGTTATTCAGTGTGCACCACATTTTTGTTTTTATTTCTTCATAGACAGAAGAAATATTGCAGTCATTCCTTAAATAAATACATACTGATATGATATGTCCTCCTAGACCATGAGCAGCATCAGCACATTCTATCACGGCACTTAACTGTGGGTACCCAACACCAGTCTTCTTCCTTGTCGTACACACACTACCCGGACCAATGCCAACCTTGATTATATCAGCACCAGACAGAATTAATTCTTCAACCATCTCACCAGTTACTACATTTCCTGCCTGAAATCAAATTGAACTGACAATTATATCTCATGTAACATTCCTGCCATGGGCATTACTGGTGAACCAATATTTTATAAACACGCACTGGTTCCTGGAAATTTGAGCCTGAAAAAACATGTACTTCTCATCAAATAAACAGACAATCCAATTTCATACAAATTTTCATCATTCAAAAAAAAATTCAAACAAGGGTTCAACAGGGATCCCAGGCCCTTTTGCTTTTATTACACCTAAAAATTACTCAGATAAATTACATATTTTGAAAGTAATAGCTATGCATATAAGAACCATAAGGTTGAAATGTGATCTCTTTTCATATATATTCTTCTTGACTGGGCCCAAATTAGTGGATCCTTAACTAATTAACTATTTTTTAATTCATTTCTTGCCAATAAAATTTGTTTATCTACCATAATAGTTGATGTATAATTTATGGCATTTACTGATCCCTAACCTTTTTTAAATTGATTTCTGTCCAATCAAATCAGTCTATTTAGGCCAAAATAAAAAGATTGTATGTTTGCCCAAACGCGACCGACCCAAAATAAACCCGCCGACTCAAATTCTTTTTTTGACGTTTTTTGGAAGAATTTTTTTTTTTCGGATTTATATTGGGTCCGCTCCGTCATTGTACAAAACTTAATGTTTGCCGTCTTTGCGTTTGAAAGTAACTGTGAATAAGATTAAAAGAAAGCGTATAAGAGACACAGTTAATCGATATTCGATGTTCTCTGTTTTTATCTTCTGATTTAACGAACGTAAAGAAGAAAATCATGTGAAGTGGCACAGTTTTTTTACGCTGTAGTTGTTTGTACTACCAAACCCTTAGCTATATGCTCAATGTTAATTTCATTGTGTTATCGAATATCTGATAAGAATATTCAGGTAGATTTGTTCAAAACCATACAGTGCAATCGAATATTTTCAATGTTATTCTGACAGGAAATGGATCCGGAAGTTGCGAATTTACAATCTTGCAAGAAGATTTTGTTTTTACTGAATAAAAAGGAATTATTTCTTGATAAATTGTTGTCTTTAATTATAATCTTCCTTTATCATGTAAATTAGATGCCCTTTTATTCAAATAGTTCAAATTTACAAGTCTCATTAGACAGTCAGTACGTTGCAGTTTGGGAGAATTTGATAAAACTATAATTGCTCACAGAATCAGAAATATAATCTTAACTGAATGTAACTCCTTCTGAATAATTTATTGCAATATAAATATAAATCCCTTTTGACAAGAGAAATCTGACTTTTGTCAGAAATATTTTTCACATGTGCAAAAGTAAAAACATTGTTATGGACGCCATATTGGATTTTTATACAATTTGTGAGGAAGCCTCTAGAACCATGACCTAAAAATAAAGTCTTCAGAAAACGTTAACTTTATGCAATTATATTTTATCAATAATGATTATTTTCAAAAATTTAAACTTGATTATTTAAAGAAATAAAATTATAACAAATACGTTTTTAGTTTGGAGATTCTACAGAACATGTTTTGATCTATTTATAGCCAAATTAGTTTACCTGTGTGATAATGTAAAATATAATTTTTTTTTCAAAACATAAAAAAGACACAAACTAAGGATGGTAGATAATAATTCATATAAATATTTTAGGACATTTAATCTATTTTAATAGAAATAGGATTTAAAAACTGCAAACAAATTTAATCATTACAAAATCAGCTGATATTTTTTTTTACACAAACATCGTGTTGATGGAACTGTTGAAAATCACTTCACAAATCCAACAGCCCTTTCACACAGTTAGCAAGTGTCAGGGTTATAAACATCTCAGGATACAAATCATATAGTAAACTAATTTATTTATAGAGGTTTTAAATTCATGGCTTTTGGCTGTCTCTACAAAGGTTTGACAGAGAATAAAAAGATATACTGTTTTAAGATCTTTTAATATTTTCATGCAAATTCGGATAAAAAAAAAAAAGAATTTGCCTACCTACCTACCCACACCCAGTCATCATGGGTCGGGTTTGGGCAAACTGAAATATTTTTAATTGTGGCCTTACCATTATAGTATGAGTAGGGAATTCTTTCCTGACATCCCTAACAAACTGTACAAAATGTTCAGAGTAACCATTAGCAACATCTACACAAATGTATTTTATTCCTGGGACAGCTTCAATGATTTGTTTTAGTTTCTCCAAGTCAGCTTTTCCTGTCCCCGTACTCGCTGCTACATACTGAAAAATAAACAAGACAAGTTTACCAGCTGTTAACAGAGGACATATTTAACGGCACTTATGGTACATGTATGTATGTCAGTTTTTCTTTAACTGTAGAATAAAAAAAAATTAAAAAAAAGTGCAAACATTATCTTGAGAGCTTTGTACAGTAACTTCTAAGATTTTAATGAATATTGTTTTTGATTATTTGTGTGTCTGGTTGTTTGTGTCTGATTGTTATTTGTGTATCTGGTTGATTATTTGTGTGTCTGGTTGATGTCTTATTGACATACATTATATTTTATATTAAAAGAACAATTCCTTTGTATTAAATATAAAACTCAAATAAAAGGATTTTAGAACTACAAGTTTATCCATTTAATATGGTGGAATGAAAATTTTTATTCAAGTGACCATGTAATATTTGTCATTATGCCTTTAATCAATCTTAGTTTATAGCTTTTTACTCCTTTTTATGTCAGCACAACTGTGTACCAAGGAATATAACAGCTGTTTGTAACATTTTCCATCAATTGAAATGTAAAGTACTGTGGATTCATTATTATTCGTTGATACCAACTTTCACAGATTTCGTGGGGACAGGTTTTAAAACCACGAAATTAAATGTCCAACACATTAAAATTTTTCTTTAGGCTTGTATGCAGACCTAGGCAAAACCACATAATTAAATACCCACGAACATTCAAGTTAATCCACATTATGTTCTTGTTTCTTCCAGGCTTTTGTTGTATTTTGGTTGTTTTTTTAATGTTGTATGCTATCCCTTTTTGCTATTGTTTTAGAATTAAGTATATTGTGATTACATGATATTCATTTCCGTTTGACATGAATTGTTCAAACTAGAAACTGTCATGACACCATTATATGAACATACCTTAAGTACATCTGGATTTTTTACTGCAAATTCTTTCCAGGCTTCTATAGAGTAATGTTTATGTATACATGTAAACACACAAAACTGTAAAAAAAAAAAAGAAAAATAGAATTATCCATTTAATATCCTATAATTTAATTTAAAATTTCAACCTTGTTCCCAGCGTTATATTTTTGTGTTTTTCTTGTCTTCCCAAAAGATCCTTAGAGAATATTTGCACAATTTTATCTAAATTGCAAAAATAGCAGAAATAAAACTTTCACAAAAGTTGCCACTTTTAAGTAACCCTAGCACATGTTATTGTGCCTGCCGAAGTCCATTCCAGTGGTTGTCTTTATCAATAGCTTTACATTCGTGTAGACACTTGTCTATTGTTGAAGACTGTATATTGAACTCTAGTTTTTGTGTTGTTTGAATGAGTGTTGTATTATCAATATAACTTCCTCTTCCCCACCCTACCTGGTCTATAAAAATCTTGTCTGATCATACATGTAGACACCAGTTTCTCTAATGATTTCAATTTTTAGTTTTCCCATACTCTCCCATGAAAATATCATTAATATATCCTTTTATAATCTGAAAATTGAGCATGCTTCTGTCCTGTTCTTTCTTAAACCTTTTTTAAATTTTCTGAATTGTAGTTATATATTCATTCATTTCTTATTTCGTTTTCATGATTAAATAAATACAAAATCTATTTAACTTGTTTAAGTTGATGAATCAGGACGGTTAAATTTTGTCAACATCAACAGCAAATCTCGTGAGGGATATAACAACAACTAAACTTACACTTCCAAGAGTTTTTGCCATTTCAAATGTGCCTACTGTATCCATGTTAGCGGCCATAACTGGTATCCCAGTATATTCTTGTTTGGAATTTCTAAAGTTATATGACCGCATGAGGTCAACCTGAAAGATAAAAACGAGTGTTAACTACATGTACCTTCTCAGAAATAAGTCTGATTTTTCCACATCTTTGGTGCATAATACGATTATCATATTTCAAAAATCTCCCTGTGACATTGTTATCAGAATATTGCAATAATTCTTTCTGATAGGAAAATCTATTAAACAGTTATGGTTAGGGTCTAACTTTAGAACTTTACTATCCCCCCCCACCCCCCCAAAAAAAAAGTTGGCATAGAAAAGGATGAATCTTGATAATATATTATATTTATAGTTAGTTACTATATGTGAATATAATGATGTGGAGACCATATACATGTTAATATCTTCACTCCATGGAAATTAATGTGAATGCTGAATTATGTGAAAAAAAAGTCTGTTGGATCTATTAAATGATAAGACTTATGGGTTCAAGATTTAAACAAATTGTATGGTGTTTTAACAAGTATGTCAACTCATTGTTCTATTTAATATCTATGTACAAGTATGTCAATGCATTGCTCTATTTAATATCTATTGAACATGAATTCTACAGTGTTAAAAATCATTAAATCTTCTGACTACATTATTAATGCATGTTTGGCTTTTACTGTTTTTAGGTACATTTGTATTTAAATATGTAAACGTTATTTGAACAAAAGTCTATGTTAAATTGATGCATGCATGACTTTATTAAGATGGAACATAGTGATTAACTTCCAGTAGAATGTGCCACATTGCCATATATGAAAACTCACTTTTGTATAAATTTCATCTTGAACTAAAGGTATACATTTAATCTGTACAGTTATTTAAGTTTGCCAGACCATGGAAGAAGTAAGACATAGGAAGATGTGGTATGAGTGCCAATGAGACAACTCTCCATCCAAGTCACAATTTGTAAAAGTAATTAAACCATTATAGTATCTAGTTATTTACTTCCATGGTTGGACTAAGTTTCTGCAAAATCCCATAGAACATAAAAGATGTTGCTTCATAAGAATTCTGATAAGAAAACAATGAAACGGTAAGATGCATTTTGATTTTTCAAATGCATTCTGTCTGTCAAAGAAACATCAAAGTGATATACAATGTGCATCATCACCATTAGAGATTGGGTATCAATGAAATTCTCTCCATTTTTTTTTTACATGAAACACATGAATATATGTCTATACATTGTATAAATATTGGTTTTAAACTTTTTAACTGTTTTCAGATTTTGCAAACTTCACTCAAAATAAATTCTTCAGTCATTGCATGTTGATGAGAATAACTATACACCAATATTAAAGATTTGTGCAAAATAAAACAAGCAATGCACTATATTCATATTACCAACTTTTGAAGTTTACTATTATCAGTTATTTTGTTGTTTATAGAAATTATGAAACGGTTTATTTTCAGCAATATTGTATCAATTGTATGTTTGATTTGACTTTTCACAGATGCTCTTCTTGACTGAGTACCAGGATGTCCTACCACTAAGTTGGTAACCTGTCAGAAAAATTCCTAGTCCAGCCTGCCTCAAAATAGTTAATATGACAAAAGTCTATTAGATCCAATGTAGGTTGCAGGCAAAGAAGACAGGTCACAACTTGCTGTCAGTAACCGATGAAGAACATGCTTTTAATATAAAATACATTTTCCTATCAGGGCTGTTTTTTAGTCTTTTTAAAAAATTAATTAGTGTCAAATACTTCTCTAAAAAAATTTGACTGGGTCATAATTGCTATCTTAAATTATCAGCATACCCAAACAAGGATCCGGAAATTTTTTCACCTAATTTCGGTCATTTTCATATAACTTAAAAGTTGGTGCCCCTTTTCAAAAACAGATTGTCAAAATCTCATGACTGCATTAGTATGCTCCTACTCGAAGAATCAACGAACTTGTTTAACTGTTGCATCGCGTTTACTTCATGATTTATCCTACCATTTTCCTAAAATCGATCAAGAGCAATTAAGGGAAGGCAACAGTTTAAGAATAAAATGATTTTAATGACTCAAAATCGTAATTTTCTCAGTCATCGCTTACGTTTCTTTCGATTCTGAAGTCGAAATTCAAACCGGATGTAATGCGACAATACTAAAACGAACAATTCCGGACTTATTCCCGGGATTAGTTTTGTTTATAAATCAAATTCACAGGAAAAACATCGGTTTTTTTTAATATTTTACCTTTAATAGTGTAAGAATATTAATGAAAATAGTTGCACTTGCTTAATTTAGCAAGAAATCATTTTAAATTTACGATTTAGTGTCAAATCTGCGGAAGAGAATTTTAGGCATGCGTATCATAGTAAACAAAGCACGTGTGTTAGTAGTGAAAAAAACTTTTTTCTGCGTAAATTAAACCAAGTTTTAATTTAATTTTAAATCATAATTGACAATTGTCTTAGCTGAAAAGTAATTAAATAATGAAGACAGTTGGTATTGAATTTTAATTTCTTTATAATATTAGTCCGGAGCTTGTGATTAATAGCCAGGTGTGAATTAAAAACACAGGTAAAAAGATTAGCGATCATTAGCCAATAGCTCCCCGAGGCACTAATATAGCATTAAGAAGGGCCCTCAGGATTATAACACTTTACTGGAGTGGCAGTTTAATTACATAAAATCGATAACAAAACAAAATATGTTTAAAATGGCGATCTGAAACTCAATCTCAACGAAATGACTGAAATTATTTCTGTTGAAAAATAAATGATTTAGGACTTTTGAGTTTCCAAATCGGTCATGTCTGGCATATATGACCGTTTCCGGACCCTTGTACCCAAATCTATTGTAAGTATTGACAATATTCTTACATTGTAAGAAACTATAAAACTTATTTAATTGAGCTTTAGAAAAAGGAGGCTTTTCTACTGTTTAATAGAGTACAACTTCTACAGTTTATCTTCTACTTATTGTATGAATATTGTATTTATCCTGCTGCAATTTACCTACACCGGTACATGTATATATGTTACAGGGAATTTGTGAAATCACTGAAATTTCAGGGAATTTGGAAAATCACTGAACTGATTAGTGATTTTATAAAATCCCTGATTTTGCCTAGTGATTTTACAAAATCCCTGAAATAATAAAGATCTTTTTTACAGATTCAATGATTAAATTCAGGGGATTTGTAAAATAAATTCATTCATTTTATTAAGAATTTCTGTGAAAAAAAAGACTACAACATTAACATTCGATAAGTTAGAGGTTAATCTAGCCTTTATTTTATATATAAAAAGCAAATAAGTATTATTAATTTGCTGCCTTCAAAAAAACATTTATATTCACAAAATAATAATATAAAAAGACAACAGAAAATTAGGTAAGAATACTTTGTTTTGTACTTGCATGTTTATGAATAGGTTCTAACCAAGCAAAAATAAAAAAAAGTTTTACCTACTTTGGTCAGATATCAGAGATACATGCATTGTATCACAAAGTGATAAACATTTTGATAAGTTTCTAAACTTTCTCAACTCTTTTAATTCAAATAAAGTAAATATTTTGTTTATAAATTCAATGTGAAGATTTGAAAAAATCGTTAAAATTCATCAGATGAAGATGTTTTTAAAATGTTATGTATGTCTTGAAGGCATGGACAGCATAGTTAAGAAAATTCACATATCAATAGCTTATAGTGGTAGGGACAAAATGGTATTAAAAGTACGCAAATAGAAAGTGTGCAAATGTTTCATACAAAGCTTTAGAACTTTACAAGGAACTTTGAGAAGAATGTCATCTAAAAAACGTAGAGCTGCTACAGCTAAGTATTGTCGTTAAGTCTTTAATAAGCAAAGAGATCAATTTTCCGAGGACATGTTCAGACATGCATCAAAAAGCAGGGCAATTATGTAACAGTAGATGTCACCCAAACTTGCCATGCAAAAATAAGCAAATTCACAGTGGTCTAAATATCAGTTTATATTGCCTTTTAGTCATTATCATTATACACTAGTGTTTATTAAACAAATATATTTCCAAATCATTAGTGATTATTGGTCTATTTTTATATTAGGAAAAACACATTTCTAATAGCATGTTATACTTTATTGTAATCAGGGATTTTACAAAATCCCTAGCTCTATTTTCAGTGATTTTGTGAAATCCCTAACAATTTCAGGGATTTAACAAAACCACTAAAGCTGTTAGTGATTTTATAAAATCACTGATTAGTCCAGTGATTTTACAAAATCCCTGATTTTACAAATTCACTGTAACATATACATGTATCTAACAAGATTTAGCAGATCTCCTACATCAAGACTTAGCACAGCAAATACCTATACCAGTACATGTATATATACATGTAAGCTAACAAGATTTAGCAGATCTCCTACATCAAGACTTAGCACAGCAAATCTCAAACAATAGACAACTTTCAAGTTTGATGCATTTCAATCAAAATCTTTGGTTTTAGTGAATGTCACTCGTGCGTTTAGGTGCATCGTGACTTCCATTTCAATGTTGAGTGAGTGGTTGAAAAACTATAAAGCTATATTGCACGAATTATTCGGCAAATTAAATTCTCATAATTGACAATCTGTACCGCTGTCATTAGGGAATTGTGATTAAGTACCTCCTGAACAAACTTTATTCCTAGTTTATCCTGCAAAATGACGATCACTAAGACGCTTGATGAACACTTATAGAGCAGGGATACAGGCAGTCCTCTATCTGGTAAATGACATCACAAAGGCACGTATAATTGAGAAGTTTTTTTCCGGTGACGGATGAACTCGAAAGTGGTCTATTACAAGTACATTATATGTTATGTGTCTACAGTACAACAAAAGACTCCATGCAATGGTGGTTGAAAGTGGTATATCTTCCTTATGCCCTAATTCAAAAGATCAATATCCCCATAATAAAAACAAAAGATTGTTTAATGGAATATAATTAACTTAATATGCATTGTATACATTTTGTACCTATTCATTTTGCCATAATTCGGTTTTTTTTTTAAATTTTTGTAAGAAAAAACAATGAATTTACAAATGAAACATTACATCTTCTATATTAGTTAATTTTTTATTGACATGGACATGATGGAGGACAGTGAAAAATGGCAGCCACAAAAATGGTTGATAATGCAGGAGCACACGGCACAACAAACAACATACCGTATAAGATGTTGTTGAAGAACTTGCTGTAGCATAACTAACTCGGTTCTGTAATAATTTTAAAATTGTCAAATTTGGCAGTTGCTAACTGTCTTTATTCTTTACTCAAAACCACCCTTTCTTACATGTTTTCTCAATGAAAAGGTGTTTATTATCGCCAAAAGATCTAATTCAATGTGTAATTAAATCATCAAAATTATGAAAGTCTAAAATTACAAAATCTGTATTTCACACATCTTTCATGGTTTTATGACCTCTTTTTGACATATATGCATACTCTAATTTTCATTTTAAAACATAAAATTCATTCAAATTTTTCTTGAAAAAAAAAAAGTTCAAACAGGCAAAACACAGAATGTAAAACCTCTAAAAGTGGTGTACTAGCTATTCTCATCCAACAGAAATCACATCAAACGAAATAGCTTCAATATTCAATCTCCATATATATATATATATATATAGATTCTTACATTGATACCAGTGGATTATTGGATTTATCCAATCGAGATAGTTAAATTATCAATTTTAAAGTCCGAGCCTCGGGGCATGAGTAACTATGTAAGAATCTGTTTCTCTAATGATTAAAAATTCATTTTATTTTTTTGTTAACCGAAAATCCCCTTCGAGTGCCTTTCACATTGCACGAAGTTGTCAATTTTATTAACACCTGTTAGCATATTTTGATTCATTCAGTTAGCTAAAAAGGTCATGACCCTTAAAATCATCAAATGATCTTTTGAGATCACCGACAACCACGCGTTGATTAAATTTTTTTATACAATGGGTTCAGAAATGGATAAATTTCCATAGAATTAGAGAAACATGTATATCAGCAGCATTTTTTCAACATAACGCCATGTTGAAATTGTAATAAGCACCTGACTAGTTATTGATATTGACTCTTGTATAATCAAGAAAAGTAACACAAAAAAATCACCAAGACAAGTATTTATATCAACTTTAAAATTGTGTAAACCAAAAGGATTGCAAATGATTCATTTTTGTCTTATTTTTTTTTTTTTTTTTTTTTTTTATGTTTCTTTCCTCAAATAAATTTAAAATGAAATTAAATACCAATTGTTCAAAGAACAATTGAAGGTCTTTCCACAAGTAAAGATCTATTTTATTATCAAAATATTAAAAATCAACCTAAAATGTCAGTTCCTATGGCTTTAAATATTATGTATAAATATGAATTTAAAGCAAAGGTCAAAATCTAGAACGTGCAAATTACCTATGACCTTGACCTTTGACCTTGACCTAATTTTAATTTTTTTTGGACCAAGGATCTCAAATCAAAAGACCCTAGGTCTCTACCACTTATGGTTTACCAGTTAGAAATGCAAATCACTTATATCAAATACATAAGGGGGAATAACTCTCATATGGAGTCTCCGGATAGCTTCGGTCAAAACTAAACTCCTAATCCTGAAGATGTGAAGAGCAATTTGG